>NC_140590.1:1565243562-1566727728 GCF_964204655.1 Triturus cristatus | reverse complement strand
TGTATGGACATTGCTGAATCTCAGAGATATTGCATTATATCCTGTATTTTTGCCTGACGGTTTGATCCCTTGGTGAGGGTCAGACTGCCTGTCTGAGGCAGTCTTTACCTAGGAATGCAGACAACTCCCTATTCGATTTGAAGCTATCGTCGCCTGTTCATTGGTAAATGATTTACTGCATTTTTTGTTCTTAAGTTTATGCTTACATGAAATTTCTAAATGCTTAAATACTCTTTAATAAATCGAATTTTTCAAATTATGAGCTGTAATAAATAAATGCAAGATTAAAGGGATTGATTAATGATTTTGATAAACAAAATTGAAATAACCAGAATTGAGTTTTGTCGTTTTAAAATTAATTACTGATGATTTTAAATGTTTCCTAGACTTTGTGTTGTTAGCTGGTTCTAATTCACCATCAACCAGTCCAACTAGTTGGTCCATCCATAGAATGTATATATAAAGTAGTAAGAAAATTAATCTTGATCGATAATAAGGTACCCACATGTCCAGCAGCCTCTTCTCCTGTGTACAGATTCAAGTGAGTTTTGTGTGAATGTGAAGTGAATGAATGAATGAATGAACCTTTGTGAATAAGAATCTGTGACATAAGGTGATATGTAAAACATTGTCATACTGTCGAAGAAAATGTACATTGAAGAAGGCCTGAAACAATTGAATATGGTAGAATGTTATGAGCTATCATGTAAAGTCAAATATGAGACATCTATCAAATTGAACGAATAGAGGGAAAAAGGCTTGATTGAGTGGGAGGAACATGATTTTTTAGCATGCAATTTCCCTAAACTACTTGTGCTTTACCTCCTATACAAGATTCTTAAAAACAGCTCTACCCCCCAGGAAGACCGATTGTCTCCTTGCGGGGTGGCTGTCTGGACAACACGTCTAGATATGTCGATTTTTTTCCTCCACCCGCTTGTACAAAGCCTCCCCTCTTTTGTGAAGGATACGGGAGACTTTCTCAGGCAGATTGAAGATATTGTGTGGAATGATGAGTACTCTCTTTTATGTCTTGATGTCAACAGCCTTTACACCTGTATCATTCATGACCTAGGACTACTAGCATGTCGACACTTTAAAAAATAGGTCATTGTGATACCACTTCCACACCGAGATGCTCATCGATATGATGCACACTTGTCTTACACAGAACTTTTTCACTTTCAATGGTAACATTTATATGCAGACCCTTGGTAGAGTGATGGGGACCTGCTTTGCCCCCAGTTTTGCCAGTCTTTACCTCGGCTGGTGAGAGGAGCAAGTTGTCTATAATCTAGGGATTTTTCACAAAAAGTGATCATGTGGGCCAAATACATAGATGACATTTTCTGTATCTGGCACGGCAATGAGAATAAGGGCCAATGAGATTGTCAACATACTCAATGATAACACACTGAACCTTAGTTTTACTAGTCAGTTTGCAAAAGATAAAATAGAGTTCCTGGATCTCGGACTAGTGGTAAGTGGAACGAATCTAGACAGCTATCTCTTCCAGAAGGACACAGCTGGCAATAGTCTTTTGCACACCAGCAGTTGTCAACTGGAAAGTCTAATCTGGAGTATCCCCTTAGGGGAACTCCTTCGAGCTAAGTGAAATTGTAGTTCCAAAGAGGGTTTCATGATGAAAAAAGTCCGAATGAAGAAAGGATTCCTAGAAAGAGGATACACAAATCCCTTGATTAATAAAGCTAGTCAGGAAGTTGAGAAATGCGTGAGAACTGATTTGCTCATACCAAAGAATAAGAGCAGTGAAGAAACAGAACAAAAGATGAGGTTTATTACCACTTTTAATGGTCAGGCCAAACAAGTAAGGAAGGGTTTGGAGAAATTTTGGCAAGTATTGAGGACCGACAAGGACCTAGCCAACTGTGTAGAAGAATATTCACAGGTAACATTTAAAATGGCCAAATCCTTGAAAGATACCCTATGTAGAGCAGTCATTGCCCCAGTGGCCAAGACGACTGGGATTCAAGGATTTTTTGTATGTGGTTGCTGTAAAGTATGCAAATTTACTAAAAACTGTAAAGAAGTAGATTATCTGCTGATTGCAAACCATACAGAATGAATAAACATGTGTCCTGCAATACCGATTACGTTGTATATGCTCTGCGATGCGGATGTGATACATTTTACATCGGCAGTACGATTCACAAGGCCAAGAAGCGTATTTTAGAACATGTCCGTGCCATAAAGAATGCGGATAAACAGTACCCCATTGCTAGGCACTTTAAAACACACCAAAATCAGAACAATAGCCTACTTTCATTTTGTGTTCTTGACACCATTTTGAACCAAGAACGAGGGGGAAACAGAGTTCAAGAAGACCTGAGACGTTTAGAGTCCAAACTGATAATTCAATATCACACATTGAGCCACAGCGGTCACAATGGAGATGAAGAACCAGCAGTAAACCTAGGATAAGTTGGTTCCATATGAAAAAGTATAGTGATTTTCTAGTACAGTTGTCCAAGCATTTTTACCGTTGTATTTCCCTCCCTCCCCTCAAATGTTTTTAGTTAGTTGTTACCAATTGGGCAAGGAATGATTTTACATAGTTTGACGAATGGAAGGTACAAGAGCTTGATATCTACCGTATAAGACTATGCTTATAAGACTTTGTGTTATGAGATTGTCGGTTTAGCCCACTTGGGCAGTATTGATTTGGGATAAGGATCCCGTGACCAGATTGACTGAGCTATTAAGTGCTGGCACTCATACAAATACGCCCACTGGAGCTGTATTTGGGACCCTATTGACTGTATATATATTTTTGTTTAATTGAGGGATCCATACTATCAATCCCTTCTCCTATGATAATGTAACATGTCGTGTACAAGAAGTTCACTATTTGCCAGAACGAACTGAGCATTATGTTTTGTGTCCCTTCCGATGGCGTTTATTGCGTTATTGAGAGTCCACAGACCGCGTGTTCTCTGGCTAGATTAAGTTGCAATAAAGTTTTTCAATACTTTATTGAGTCACCAAAGAGACGGACACGTGCCCTTGAGATTGCCGATTTTCCATTATAATTGAACGTTGCATCTCTTTATTATCACATTTGTCAGAATTGATTTAAATATTGTTATGTACATCCTCAGTGAAATTTACCTGAGTACTGAAGAAACATTTATCTATAATGTATCAGATGTGGACCTGCAGTCTGTTCACTATGTTTATCCTTTGGAAGGTCACATGTTTATTTAAGTTATACAGGCAAATACAACAAAATTACTCGTGAGAAAGGAGCGCAAGCTCTGAAACGCGTTGAGTTGCCTGCCAGAAAATAAACTCTGTTCTTGCAAAATTGGGAGTCCGTGGCTTACTGTAATCATTGACGTGTTAACAGCCATTTTGTATATATATATATATATATATATATATATATATATATATATATATATATATATATATATATATATATATATATATATATATATATATATACATATAGATATAGGATTAGCACAGTCCCATCCATGCCGAGAGAGAAAGGGGCAAAGTCTTTTGCCATTTCTAAAACAAAGTTTTTAAGCATAGGATTAGCACAGTACTAGCCATGCTGAACTATAAAATGACAAAAGCCTTTTACCACTCCAGGCACAGTATTACAGTTTTGAATTAGTAAAATACCAATCAAACCAATCCAAAATGAGCAATAGCACCCCTCACATGTGTCTCGTCATCATTATAGCGCCTAGGCACCTGCGGGTATTGTAGCGCTTTATAAATCCCTCAATTCATTTAATTTCATTTCATTAGAGAGGTCCAGCCTCGTCCAGACACAAGGGAGCACCTAGTAAAAGCCAAAACAACAGTGTTTCAGGCATAGAGTGGTGCATAAATTATGCACAAATGAAGCAGAGAACTATGGGTAGTTAAGGTGGAGAGCAGCTCCTGTAAAAAGCACCCTCAACACCAGTAAAACTCTAAATGTGCTCACCTCAAATGTCTGCTTTTCCATCAAAGTCTTTAAGCATAGGAATAGCACAGTGCCATACTCGCCAAGATAGAAAGGGACAACAATGCCTTTTGCCATTTCTATGGCAACATTTTTAAGCATAGGATTAGCACAGTGCTATCCATGTCCAGCTGTAAAATGACAAAAGCCTTTTACCATTCCAGGCACAGTATTACAGTTTTGAATTGGTAAAACACCAATCAAGTGAACCCAAAATTAACAAAAGCAACCCCTGACATGTGTCTCGCCATCATTATAGCTGATCAATGAGGTCCAGCCTTGTCCAGACACAAGGGAGCACCCAGTACAAGCCAAAGCAATAGCCTATCAGGCATAGAGTGGTGCATAAATTATGCAAAAAAGAAGCAGAAAACTCTGGGTAGATCCCAAGTTTAGGTGGAGAGCAGCTCATGTATAGACCACCCTCAACACTAGCGACACTCTAAATTTGCTGACTTCAAATGTCTGCTTTTCTATCAAACTTTTTAGGCATAGGATTTGCACAGTGCCATCCATGCAGACATAGAAAGGGACAAAGGGGGATACGTACAATAGAAGTGGCAGAGTAAGGCGTAACGCCTCACTCTACAACTTCTGAAATGCAAGGCTGCACCATATTTACAACAATGTGGTGCAGCCTTGCGTTTCTCCCCTGTGATGGTGCTACACTTAGCAGCGTAGCGCCAATGCAGGCACCCTTGCACCATAGTGCAAAGGTCCATAGTGCAAGGGTGTCTGCATGCAAGGGAGAATCGTTTATGTGTAGAAAGGGGTCCCTTCCTGTACATAAACAATCCTGAAATGCCATTTTGTCACTTTGATGTGTGCTGCTTAATGCAGCACACATGAAAGTTACAAAAATGTATTTTTTTAAAAGATTGTTTATGTACAGGAAGGGGGGCATTCCTCTACATAAACAATCCACAGCATTTTGCTTTTTCCATGTGTGCTGCACAAGCCAGCACACATTGAAAAAGCAAAAACAAGGAGAAATAATGTATTTCTACTCGTTTCGCCAACTTAAGACCAGGTTTTTCCTGGTCTTAGTTATGGCACTACCTTCTATGTAAGCTGCCCTTATACATAGGAGTACAGCATCAAAATCAATGGGTGTTGTGATGGAATGCCCACCGCAACACCCACTGCCCACCCCTTTCACGATAACCATGGCGTGAAAGGCTCCCTTATTTACAAGGCAGCGTTAAGCCACTTTAAGTGGCTTAACGCTGCCTTGTAAATAAGGCTAAGCCCCTATTGCCACCACAGCATCAATAAAAGTAACGTTGTGGTGGCGATAGGGGCTTGTACATATGCGCTAAAGTCTTTTGCCATTTCTACAGCAAAGTTTTTAGGCATAGGATTATCACAGTGCTATCCATGCTGAGCTGTAAAATGACTAAAGCTTTTTACCACTCCAGACACAGTATTACAGCTTTGAATTGGTAAAATGCCAACCAAGCCAACCCAAAATGAACAAAAGCAACTGTGTCTCGCCATCATTATAGCTCTTCAGAGAGGTGAAGCCTTGTCCAGACAGAAGGGAACACCAGTACAAGCCCAAACAACACCCTTTCCAGCACAGAATGGCACATTATTTATACAAAGAACAAGCTGAGACCTCTGGGTAGTTACCAAGTTAAGGTGGAGAGCAGTCCTGATAGAGAACACCCTACAAAACCAGTGATGCTCTGAATTTGCTCACCTTGAATTTCAGTTTTTATATATAGCTAAATATTTGCTCCAAAAATATATATACACATATATTGCATAGTGGCGTTATATATATATATATATATATATATATATATATATATATATATATATGTATATATATATTCACTTAAAAAACCATAGGTTTCACACATGTTATAGTTAGGTGGATATTTCATTCGTAAAAAACCAATGAAATTCCCCCGTTATAGTTAGTTCAGATAACTATATATATATATATATATATATATATATATATATATATATATATATATATATATATATATATATATATATATATTGGTAAAGATTGAAAAACAATAACTTTCTGGGGCTTAGAATGCTGCATAAATTGTGCAAAAAAGGAAGCAGAGAACTCTGGGTAGTTCCCAAGTGGTGAAGAGCAGCCCCTATATAGAGCACCCTCAATACCAGCGACCCTCTGAATCTGCTCACCTCAAAGTAATATAGTGTACTACAGTATTTTCACACCACTCTACGCTAGTCCACTCTACACTATTACACTGTGCGCCACTCCACACTTCACTACTCCACTCTACGCAATTCCACTCTACCCCACTCCACTGTACAAATCCCGTTCTCCGCTATTGTGCTGCTGCAACCCCGAATACTTCCCCTGTTAGGTCAGTTTATTACCCCTGCCCATCTCCCGTCTACCCTCTGTTATCCGAGTTCTTGTCCCTACCCCATTCCTCCTGCCATCCTTGATCCAATGTACATTACTTGCCAACATTTTGAACTTGGTCAGAGGGAGATTTTGAAGACAAAAAAACCTGGAGAGATGATTTTCCCCACCAACTTACATTGAAAAAGAGGTTATATTAGGCAGGTGACAGATAAAATAAAGCCCTTTTGGGCCTGTTTCCATGTATGGTTGTATTGCCACTGCCTCGTCCTTCTGCCCTCAATGGTCTTTTATATAGCTACAGCCTCTCTTGCCTGTCCTGCATGGTTGGTTTGTTGCCCCAGCCCTTCTTTTGCCTGCCCTCCATTGTCTGTTGTGCTGCCACTGCCTGCCGTCTTGCCCAGTGTAGTCAACTTGTTGCCTCTGCACCTTTCTCCATGAGAAGATCCTATTCCCATAGAAATTATGGTTAGTGCTCTAAACAACTAAAATGAGGACATATTTTCTGAGTTTTCAAATTGTGACAAAACACTTTTAAATAATTTGCTATCTTTTCTTTGTTATCCAGTTGATTACTTGATTATATGTTGCACTTAATGGAAAGGATGTGTCATTGTGGCGAGACCTGCAGACTTTGCAACTGGGGGACTAGGTTCAGGTTTCAGTGTCAGCTCGACATCCTGTGATTCTGGGCAAATAACTTTATCTCTCCATGCCTAAAACCAAAATGGATATGTCCTTGTCTTATGTAACTGATGCTCATGTAAACACTCAAGTACCTTCGGGTCAAGTCTGCGCTATATAAAACTGCAAAAAAACAAAAGAATTTAGGATCTTATTACAACTTTGGCAGTCTTGGCCCCTATTCCCCGGCTTGGTGGTCTGCTGGCTGTATTTAGATATTGGCGACCCCATAGACTTACCAGTGCCCAGTTCCCGCCGCCACCACTGCCAGGATGTCTCACCCCACAGCAACGGAGTAATGAGCTGTAGTGGCTGATGGTAGAAGTCCAAACACCATACCCGCAGAGCAGATTACGATGTGCCTTACTGCCAAGCCGACTGTGGCAGAAAGACTTCCATACTCAACCCGGGGGTAACACAGGAAATTAGGTTAAAACTCAGTTTATGTCCCATTTCAACTCCTCTTCCTGTCGCAGACTTCAACGTCCAGGTCCCCCTTTTGTAGCTGACACTCGTCCACGTGGGAAATCCACACCACCATTGCCAAAGGCACAGGTAAGCCACTCGTACATTCCTACACTCTTCCTATGGCTGTATAACTGTGCAGCTAGATATTGCTCACACAAGCACGGTCTCCACATGTCCAATGCATATGTGTGTATTTTCTACCTATACAAATTAAAATACATACATATGCATTGACATTGTGGGAAAAACTGCACGCAACGAATTTCGCTCAAAGTTGTAATCAGTCTCTAAGTGTTTTGCACACTTCTGTCATTGGTCTATACTTGGGCTACATCTTGGTGTCATTTGTGCTATATTTGAGCTCTTTTTTCTCTTATTTTTTATGAAGCTCCTAATTTCCTCATTTAATACAGTATCCTCAGTAGAAAATGCTTTGAGTTTTCTACTTCGATTCCATCAAGATGGCGTTCAGATGTGTGCACACTTTAGGCATAAATTCAGATTGTTAGCACTCTAGTTGCTAATTAGAACACTGTAGGAAAACTGCTGATCATCAGGGAGTTTACTGACAGTCTGCTGCTGGTGTAGAAAGTGCATGCTTCAGTCTGCATGTCAGAATGTTTTAATGAAGTAGAAGAGGAAGATAACTCAGTTAAAATGAGTCCTATTTTTTCTTTCTACAACACTAGCCATAATTTCTATGACAAACTGAACCCCCTCATAGTGCTCCTTTCTAAATTAAATGGTTTAGGTTTTATCAGTTTTATATGTCTACCCTAAAACATACGCAGCTTGCTGGAGCACTAGCTGGCGTATTTAAGAAATCTCCTTCGAAGCCTATTAGACCTGTGCTCCAGGTCTACAGTGCCAAAGCTGTGAGTTCGGCTCTTTACGGTGCTGAACTGTGGGGATACGAGAACCTGTCTTCCTTAACCATCTCGGAAAACAAGTTCTTGCGTAGTATTACTTCTCTCCCACAGAGCACCCCTATAGTTCCCTTAAGATATGACCTTGGTAAGAACTCAATAGCTGATGTAGCTAGGCTTCGACCCATTCTTTACTGGCGTCGCCTATGGACCACTCCGGATTTAGCTCAGTATGCGGAGGGTTTTCTGGATATAATGTCTTTGGTGGGCTCCCGGAAGATTGTTTGGCTTAATGAGACCAGAAAATTTCTTGAGGCTCTAGGGATGAGTGATCTTTGGGAGAACCCTTTGGCTGCTTCCTTCCCATCTAAAGCACTCTTGAAAGAGAAATACTGGGAGTTGGTAAATGCCAAGGTATTTCACGAAACTAAACCCCTTTCGCTATCTGATGAATTCTTGAGCATCAAAACTGCACCAAGGTTAGAACATTTCTGGGATCTTGTTACCAAAGTGCTAGATAGGAAAATATTTTTCCAGATGCGGGTGGGAGTGTGCCCTTAAACTCTTTTACAGCCCGGTGGGAGTCCACGAGTAGCAACTCATGTTTTTTCTGCAATTCCCAGGTGGAAACTCTAGCACACATGTTTTTTGTTTGCCCCGCCTACGCGGCCCCGAGGCGTGTATGGTTGAGACCTGTTTGTAAACTACTGGGTACTAGACGGAGTGTTGAAGCAGGAAGACTCCTTCGTACCTGCACTGACCCGGTAATTGTTGTGGCCGTTGCTAAATTCCTGGGGTGGGCATGGGTTATAAGAATCAAGAGTATTAGCTAGCAAAGTGTTAGCGGCCCTGGATGTTACCCACAATGATTTTCTTTGTATTATATGCATTTTTAAAACCTGTAAATATTTTAAATAGTATCAATTTTATATTGTCTCTTTGTTAATTTATTTGTGTATTATGTACCTGTACGTGTTTTGTATCGCTTTTATGACGTCTGTCGAATAAAGCTGTTTTGGATTGGATTGTTTTATTCAAACAAGATGGCTTCAGGGGTGCCATACTTTTGTCATAAATAAAACTGTCAGAGCTCTAGTTGTTCTTTAGAGCACAAGGGAATCAACTGACAGGCTGCTCCTGTTAGAAGTGCATGATTTACTGAGAAGACAGACTTCATTCTCATATGGCTGAGAAAGGTAGAGTGAATTTGCAGAAAATATGCTGTCATTTTAGCTTCTGGAGCACCTTCTAAACCCTCCATGAGAAAATCATGAAAAAACTGTTTTCTTTCAAACACGATTTCTGAAATCCTGGCAGAAGGCTTTTTAACAAGGTAAAATCACCTTGAAATACACCACAATTCTTAAAATTAGTATGGTAGCATCAACAAATGATTTATATTGTAACCAAAATCTGTTATCACCCTTAATACATACTCCTTTTTCTGACCCTCAAAACCTGCCATTCACTACAATGCATTTTAATGTGGTACTATCGTGTACATTGGTCCCAAGATGGCTGCCAACACTTCCTGGATAAACTATTGGTAGCTAATCAGATTCCACCATGAGATCTGAGTTTAGGCCTCTACCAGCTATTCAAATTTGAATTTCCTTTAATATGTCGCAAACTACTGAAAAAATGTACACCAAATGACAAAAAGCACACTTTCTGGGCCAAGATCTACCGTCCTGTCAAATTTGCTGTAATTCCGTCCAGTGGTTATTTCATTATGAACAAACGAAAATTAAAATTGATTTTGTGGATAATGATTGCAATGATGAAATATTCTATAACAAATGGGAGGGAAGATATTGTATAAGAAACTCGGAATATACATTCATTGTTTTAATGTGAGCTCAAACTGAATGTGGTCGATATCATGTTGCAACATTCGCAGTATTTTTGCAATGTCTATGGACACATTGCACTATTCCTATGGGAGGTGGAGCGTGTTACAATTGCTTGACACAGGTTTTCTCTGAAGCGCGTAACTTGCACCATAAATTAATGTGCTTTTCTCCAGTGTACCGCATCCTTTGTTTCCTGAATGGAATCGGGTGTATCATATATATATATATCTATATAGAGCAGAGCAACCGGCAAATAAATTCCAAACAAGTTCCCACAGACGCGGAAAAACGTACTTTCAAGAGGCAGCTGGATTATAAGTTCCGGACACTTTATTTCACTTCTCCGTTACGCGTTTCAGCTGTAAACAGCCTTGCTCACACGTAAGGAGCTTTATACACATTGTGCACATATACAAAGAATAAGACAGTGAGGACGGACACAACCCCATAAAATTGGCAGTCGATAATGGAGGCCATGTTGTAGTCTCTAAAACAGACTATGCCTAAATACATAAATTGACAGTTACATCCTGGTGTCGTCTCAAAGATCACATTGTAATACGACACAAATACTCAAAAATTATTAGCATAAATGCACATCTCATATTTGTGTATTGTGGTACATAATCAAAAACAATGTATTCATAACCCTAAAGTAATGTACACCTACTTCATCAGATTAACTGCATATGATATGTTATTGTATAGTGTAACTGGTGAAACGAGATGGAAAAATACCAGTTAAGCCCTCCCATCGGGTCTGCAAGTGAGCCTCAGTGTGTGTCGGTCATCTTAAAGGATGTCTGTGAATAGACCATGTAACTGGGAAGTGGTGCCGTTGGAGAGTTGGATGCCTAGTTGTAAATCGATAAACACCGTGCCCTAGGGTGAAAGAGTCAACCTGAGTGTACGGTCCATAGCCCAAAAAGTAAACACAAAAAAGTGTGTAAATGTGGCTTGAGCATGGACAAGGGTACAGGTTCCAACATGGTTATGGTTGCCAACGACGGACTAGTTTATACTCAAAGTCCAGATGGGCTGAATCCTCGGTTGTGTTTCCCCAAAGAAAACATGTAAGGTGTGCATAGAATGTGAGTGTATCCAATGCCCTCCAGCTGAGCTGCATGCCCCTCAGTGTCTCAAATAAAAGTTTTGTGTGGACTACTCATTGAAGTCCAGAGATAAAGAATAACCGGCCAGTGCCACATTGTCTTGTATTTGTATGACAAATTGCATGTACCTGGGAACATAACTGGAGAAATATCTTGTAATGTGCTCAATGGCACTATTGGTTACCAGTATACTCATGTCACCTTAATATTGCGGACAAATGCCCAGATGCATCAGACTCTAGCATGAATTGCTATTGAATCTTCGGAACAAGCATAGAACACGGGTCCCTGACATAAAATCGACGACAACAATATCGACCTATCCGAATATCGTGTCTAGAATATCGATGTATAGAATATCGACATCCTATCTACAACATGGTAAGTACAAAAATATTAAAACAAACATCGATATTCTGGTAGGTCAGCAGTTCCCCGTATGATATACTCCATTTGAGGGGTTTCGGGTGGCTGCTGAGAGCATGGTGCAAAGTGTTGCCCGCTGTCTCCTTACGGAACAGCTTTGTGTGGATCGTGTTCTCCGAAATCTTAATTCTAATTTCTAAAAACTTCACTTGTTTGCTGACTGTTCTTGTGAGATTGATATTGCAGGTATTTTTGTTACGTTTGTTGATTAATCTGTTCACTTCATCTTCACTCCTTCCATATCATAAATATATTGTTTATGTAGCAAAGCCATAAAATGGCTTGCACCACCTCAGGAAAGTCGGGGTTGTCCTTGAAGATTTCCTCCTCTCACTGTCCTAGGATGAGGTTGGCAAAGCTCGGGGCAAAACAAGTGCCCATCGCGGTACCGAAGACTTTTTTGTACAGGGCCTCATCAAACAAGAAGATGTTGTTAGTGAGACAAAACTGGATACCTTGGTTGTGATCAATGATGGTATAAAGTGAACTTACATCAAGGGTGACTAACAAGAAATCTTTTTCCCAATGTGTACCTTCCAATTTTCCTAAAAAGTCTTTAGTGCCCTTAACATGTGAGGGTAGATTGCTCACAAAATCACGTAAAAAACGATGACACGATCGGTCTGCCAGGTGGATTGTTCTTCTCTTTGTGGACCTTGGGTAAAAGGTATAATACAGGTAGGATAGGATGATCTTTTTTAAGGTAACAGTATTCCTCCCACTCTAGGATCCCTTTATCCTCCAGTTTTTTAGTCTGTACCTGATTTCCTCTACACTTTGTGACTATATCTCTCTATTGACCACTGTGTAGAACCTCCCATCAGTAAGCTGGAGTAGTGTACTTGTCTCTGCTTAACACCACTATATTCCCTCCCTTGTCAGCTGGACGTATAATGATATTGTTGTCCTCCGCCAGAAATCTCAGGGATTGGGTTTGTTGGAAGGTAAGATTATGTACTCCGTGTTCCTTAACCCATTTTGTTCAACGGAATTTGATGAGGTTAGTCGTGACAACATTGTGAAAGGTGTCGATGTTGTCATGAGCAAGTGAGTGGAAAAATGTGGAACGGGGTCTAAACTGAGTTTTGGCTGTATCGTCATATGTAATGTTTAGATTATCCAGAATACTTTCAGTGGCTGCGCTACTTTCATAATTTTCCATGCCTGTTTCAAGTTGGTGTAAGGTGATGAGGCTATCAATATCACTTATATTAAGGTCAAGATCCCTTTCTATATTAGATGCCCCTGTCTATTAGGAGCACACCCTGCTTTCTGTAAATGCCACTTCCTTAATTTCAGCTTATGTAGAAATTTAAACAGGTCAATACGAGTTTCAGCGTAATTAAATGGTAGAGTGGGGCAAAACGAGAGGCCTAAGCATAATGTCCTTTTATCCACCGCATTCTAATGTCTTTCAGATAAGTTAATAATGGTTTTGTTCACCATGTACCTATCTATCATGATGCTGTTTCAGAGCTTCAGAGCTTCTTGCCTGTGTTCCCATGCGCCCCCTTCCTCTGCCTCTTTTGCCACCTCTGTCTGCCTCTTTTTAATTCTTTTGTGGTTCCGCCTCTCCCTCTTCCTCTTCTTTGACCCCTTTGACCCTTTGGTTTCATTGCTGGTGTGTCTCTTGGTGCTTGTCGGCCCCGTTGCAGGAGCCTGTACTCATCTAAAAAAAGTCACAGGTTAGTTTCCCAGTTCCCTTTCAGATGAAAGACTGCTTGATGCCACCGAATTATCGGTTTAATTGCCGCTGTTCGTAGCATCCTCAGAAATGGAGCTTTCTGATGTTCTTGATGAGGGTCCGGTGCCTGGCATATGCGATTTGAATATGTGGTCATATTTCTTGCTCATTGTGAGTATGCGTTCATGTTCATAATCCTCACAGTCCCTGTGAAGTTTCCATTGTTTTCTTTCTGTGATTTCATCCCTGTGTTTTTTGAGTCTTTGTTTCATATTCTCCATTTCTTTATTAAGCGCCACTACTTCCATTGACTTTTCCACGTCCTCTTCGAGTGTCTTGATATTTTGCAGTAATGTCTCAAGAATTTTTAGGTTTGGTGTCACGTAAGAAGGGATGGTGTAAATCCTGAGGCCTCTGGGAACCATACCCTTATCAATGTAATCCTGTAAGGATATGGCTTCCCACCATTTGGAAATTTCCGACTTTCGCAGTTTCTACAATTTTTTCAGTTTTTCTTCATTACTCCTATCTTTATTCAATATAATTGGTGCCTTGGTATTCATACCAGGTGCCCTTGCGAACAGCGATTGGGCTGCTGCTCTCCTCTCTGTATCCTCCTCCATGTCAGCACGGTGTATCACTTACACTAGTAATGAATCCTGAACCACCAATTCTTGACCAGTCTGAGCCCACTTGATAAATATCAAGTTCCTCTTGCCGCTATGGTATTTTGGATGATGCCTCTTGAGAATCTTAGTGGCTTCCAAGTAGAAAGACCCCTGCACCCAGAAACGTGAATCGGTCCATGCTAAGGACACATTGAAAATCAGAGAGGGTGCACGGTAATCTCCGCGCGTCCTCACCTCTCCCCAACCAGCCTACACAGCCCGCTTACCTCTGGGATGCGTAGTGCAGATAATCTGCCGTATTGGCTCCCTTGAAGTTTTCCGTATGGCGCCTGGTCCTCTGAAGGTCAGGAGATTTAATGTCCCAACCAACAATGCTCCGATCCCGACTACGAATCCATGAGAGGTGGTACGTGCGCTGGCAGAGGAACCGGCAAATAAATTCCAAACAAGTTCCTGCAGACGCGGATAAACGTACTCTCAAGACGCAGCTGAATTATAAGGTCTGGAAACTTTATTTTGCTTCTCTGTTACGCATTTCGGCTGTAAACAGCCTTGCTCACATGTAAGAAGCTTTGTACACACACATGGAAATGTTGCGTTTGGGAAGCCCCCTTTCTCTTGTCCCCCACTGAGTCATATCCATGACCAAGGCTTCAGGTTGGAGCAAAAAGACATTGGATCCACATACTGAAACTTACAATACCTCTACATATATGTTTCAGAGTTGTTGAAAAACATGCGTTATATGTAACTAGCGATGTCATCATGGCTTCCGCTGTCTTCGCAGAAATGGAAAATAGTATTTGAAGACGATTATTATGGATGCTCACTACAAAAATATGAGTTTGAAAAGTACACTAATAAAGCTCTACTGTTAAATATACTGTAGAATATATCTACATATATGTTCTACATTTTGTACAAACCATGCACTCTTAGCGACTACGACGTCATCACAATAACGTCGGTAGTCGCAAAAATAATTGTTTTTGTAAAAGTGTTTTTTTCCTAAATTGATCACAGAAATCAAAGTTAAAACAATATTTTACTGAATATTTAGACTTAAACTTCATTTAAAAAATGTCTTTAAAAGTACTTTTCAATATATGAAATACATTTGCTGATCACAGATTCACCACAATAAATGCGACAATGTTGTGCCGACTCACAAAATTGTAAAATAAAAAAACAGTTATTAATGTACTTCCTAATAAACACATGCGAAATCCAAAAATGAGTGATATATAATATAAATATAATACACAATATCCAATTATAGAAAAAAAATATGAAAATCTTAGGGCTTCACTTAAAAAAAAATCAATGTTACAAGTAAGAGATAGATTTTTTTTTTTAAAACCTTAGAAACTGAAAAAACCAAAGGTTATAGGGACGTTATTTTTAGGAATTAGCATTTAAAAAAACCTTAGAAATTCACTTAAAAAACAAATGTTACAGGGTCAGGGAAAACCGCAGGACAGCACATGAAAGGTAGGGTACATTGTGTCAAAAACACTTGTGACTTCTGGGGGTCTCCATTAAAATGTTCTGGAGGGGCCAAAGGGATCATAGGGGACAAAGAGTGTATGACCTGGGTGGTAATCTTTGGTTTGGAAAGGAGACGATACAGAGAAGAGACAGTCACTCTGTATTTGTCTGATTCTTCCTCCAACTGTAGACCTCTCCTCCTTTCTTCTCTTGTATTTTAGTCTAAGCTGGAAGTGGAACTGTAAGGAAAGAATGAGTCAAACAACATTCACTGCATAATAATCTTTTATCTCTAATGCTCTATATATACTTACCCAGACCTTACGTAACCTTTGCTTTTCTTCTTTTGATGTTATCACTTGTGCAATTTACTGTAACTAAATATAATGTACTTTGGTTACTTGTAAATTCATTCAGTTCTTTTCTTTTCTCTTCTTTTGACTAAATTGTCTTTTGCTTTTGTCTTTAGGGTTCTCACCTTTTTTAACAGAAGCTACGCCATGAAATCCAAAATCTATTCAAGGTAAGTATAATTCCTTTTCTTTTTGTTTACTTCTTATCTCTACTAGAATCTGTGGGCGGCTTCCTGAACTCCTAGTTTCTTTTCTCTAAAGGATTCAAGGTGGGCAAGCTCTAACTTGTTTTTTCTGAAAATAACTAAACCACTCTCCGGTGAAATTTCTATATAAAAGAACTCTTACAAAACCACACGGGAAAAAAATGCAATGCTGAGACTTGTACTGATTCTGCCAAGAGTTCCTAACTTCAAAGAATCAGATTAACAATAGCGTCTCGGAAGTGTTCAAGTCCGGTAACAAATACCCAGTCAAAACAACTACGCATGCCCCCTTAATTAACTAAAAAAGGCTTACTGACAATGCACTTAAACTTGCTCTCTCTCTCTCTGTCACTGGAATCTGGTCACGATGATTGAACGTCGAAAAATGCTCGCAACGAAGTTCCCTCTCTAAACTTTCATGGCGCGAACATCAGGAACGTCCTACTCTCCTCGAACTTCAGACTGTCATCGAACTTCAGGTGAAGTGAGCGCTAATACGGGCGCCTCACATGGACATTCCAAACTGCACAAATTGTCGTAGCGCTAGTATGCTGCTCCAGAGGTCGCTTTCTGGTGGCTATTTTGGGGGTATTTCTCGCTCTGTTTTTGAACTGGGAACTGGCATTCCTTCCCTTCATTGGCAACTTGAGGCTAATCATTCTCACTGAAAACCTTTTCCTATTGGGCGGCTGAGTGATCCTGATAATGAGTGACTGTATCAGTGATTCAGTAGGTGCATGACCAACTGTATAAGTGAGTGATTAGGTGTCTCAGTGAATGTATGGGTCACTGAATAGGTTGTCTGAATGTCTGTATGACCCCTTTCTCCACCACTAGGCAAACGTGCCTCCTGGCGCATTGTTGGTTGGAGGTGCTGAGGGTCCTTGGGGGCCAACTACCCCTCCTGTTACCTCCATTAAGTACCACACAGTTGGATTGCTTAGGGGTTGTTGGAGGCAGTGTCCCCTTTCTCCTCCACTCTGCAAAAGCACCTCCTGGCACACTACTGGATGGGGGATGAAGTCCCCTTGGCTCCACAGGGTCCTTGGGAGCTGCCTACCCCTCCTGTTACCTCCAGTAAGTCCCACAGAGCACGATTGCTGTGAGGGCTTCGAAAGCTACGTCCCCTTTCTCCACCACTCTGCAAATGCGCCTCCTGGTGCACTACTGCTGGGGAAATGAAGTCCCGTTGGCTGCTGAGGGACCTTGGGGGCCAAGAAGCCCTCCTGTTACCTCCAATGAGTCCCTTACAGCGTGATTCCTGAGAGCTGGTCGAAGGTACAGCCTCCTTTCTCCACCACTCTGAAAATGTGACTGCTAATTAAAAAACTATAGAAATTCACTTTAAAAAACCAAAGTTTACAGGGATTTTATAGTTCGGAAACAGAATTAAAAAAACCTTAGAAATTCACAACAACAAATACACGAAGGCTACAGGGACTTTATAGTTAGGCTCAGATTTCACTTGACCAAAACCAGTGAATTTCAGCAGCTATAGTAACCTGAGCTAACTATAACTTACGCCACCCAATGCACTGCTTATGACTCACATATTACATCACTCATGACGTGGTCAGTGACATCACTGATGACATCTCAAATGACATTACTGATGACATCACTGATAACATCATACACATAAACACTCACAAATCCACTCAGACACCCATAGGACCTCTCGAATCCCCACTGAAACACACACAACCACTCACATACCCATTCACAGACCCATACCAGTACTCAAATACCCACTCAGTCTTTCATAGAGGCACTCACACACCCACTCACTCACTCATACAGCCACTCACACAACCATTCACTATCCCACACAGCCACTCACACATACAACCACTCACATAGCCACTCACTCACATATACAGCTACTGACACACCCACTTAGTTACCTGCAAAGTACCTCACTCATACACACACTTACTCACCCACACAGCCTTTCAACACAGCCACTCTTTCACCCATATAAACACAAACTCACTTATACACTCACACAACCACTTACATACCCTTTCACACAATCATTCAATCTGCTCAACCACCCATACAGTGATTCACACTGACACTCTACAATACAGCCACTCGCACACCAACTGACTTAACCAAACACTCACTCAAACAGCCACTCACTCACCCACCCAGCCACTTACATAGAGTCACTCATGCATATAGCCATTCAGACACCCACTCACTCACCCATACAGTCACTACACACCTACTTACCCACCCATAGAGCCACTCACACCACCACTCACTCATACAGCCACAGACACTCCCAGCCCATCAATACCACCACTCACACAGTATGTTACTCACCCAAGCAGCTACTAACATGCCCACTTATACACCCATGCAGCCACACACCCATACACACAAGGATACATACAGTCACACAGCCACTCACATAATATATGTTAGAAATAGTATCACTCAGTAGAGTGCACATAGTATACTAATTTAATGTTTGCAGTAGGTTAGTATAGATGTTTTACATGCATAAACTCTTTAAAAAACTTACCCTCACTTGAAGAAATCATGAGTGATGTCACTGACAGGGGCGTGGCTACACAAGTAATGGAGTCAGACATACTTAGCTAGAGCTCCGTTGCTGGCTCCCCTTTCCTCGCCACAAATATCCAGCACAGCAGGTTTTCGGGGCTGGTGACTGGCTCTGTCGAACCCTGTTTCAACCGGCGACGAGCGGTGAAGTTTCTGGCTGCTGCAGACGCTGGGGAATGCGTCCAGAGCCGGATAATAACGGAGGCGCCGAGAGGAAGAGCAGGAGGCCCGGGGAGGTTTACATGAGAGGCCGAGGATGACCCTGCCCGGTAGGCCGGAGCATGCAGCGACGAGAGGCGCACTCCATTGTTGGACCCCCGCTGCACGTTGGCTGGAAATGTCCGGTGCCACAGCGGAATTATCAGTGGGACGGCTGGGGCACAGCTGGAGAGCCACAAAGGAAATAAATTGGATGCACGCAAGCCCCAACACGGCACACAGGCAACCTGGAATCCGGTGCTAATACACTAAAGCAGTGATTCCCAAACTGGGGTCCGGGGACCCCTGGGGTCCCCGAAGCCTCCTCAGGGGGTCCGCGACTACTTTGAGAATTAAATAATATTAACAGATTAATAAAGTGTAGATATATAAAGATGCTAAATGTACAATTGAACATTTTAAAACATACTGTAAATGTGAAGGAATTTGAAATGGGAGGCTAAAAATTTAATTAGTATCCTCAGATTAATTTGTGAGAGCAGTGCAAGTGTATCAAACTAAATATAGTATGGAGATGAGTGGCCTCAATTGAATTTAGAAAAACTCCAACCATTCTATTAAAATTACATTTTGATGTCTTTTTTATTTATATGTTTTCTAATTAAATAAAATGTGTAATTTGTGTATTTGTTTGATAAATGCTTTTTTTGTATTTTTGTGCATTGTTTAGTGGTTCAAATCATCAACATTGCTTAGGCCGGGGTCCCCTACTTCCAGTAATGACTCATGAGAGGTCCCCGGATTCGAATAATGATTCAGTTGGGGTCCCCGGATTCCAGTAATAATTAAGTGTGGGTCCCCAGAAGTCAAATGTTTGGGAACCACTTCACTAAAGCTATCCCAGATCCAGGCAAACACAGGGGGTGTTACATAGGGCATACAACAGAGGGAAATCAGACGCTCTAAACCTGGAGAGTCACTGTGTGCACACAGTATAAAATGGCAGAACAGCAACCTGAGGTCTGGCGGTGATTTTTAAAACACGTTTGGACCCCAGAAATACATGGGGCCGATGCCTGAGTCCTAGCAAATTCGAGATAACAGTTGAGTTGCATGATAGGGAACTCAGCAACCGGCGTCCAGCTGAGACCCCATACAAAGAAGTAAAATGTACACTGGGCATAGAGCAGAAGTGGTATAACCTGGAGCCCGGTGGTGCCATCTAAAACATATTTGGACTTTAGATCCTGTGCCCGTCGGTCGACGACCTGGTTCCCTAGGGTGAGTCAGGTGCTCTGCCACTTCCCCTGCACAGATTGAAGTTGAGGGGCTGTGTGGACTGGGATACTGAGCAGGACAGTTGACGCACTGGAAACACGTGATTGTGCCCAGGCATACACTATAGTGCACCAGCCAATTCTCCCTCCCTCCCCTTCTCTTGACCTGGCAGGCCGAGCAGTGGTATCCCTTGGCTCACTTAGCACCGCCAGTGTGAGAAGTCCGCTGTTCAATACCCCACTTGGTTTCATGTCGCACGGAGGCAGACCAAGGACAGCGCCGGAGGCCTGCTGACCCGTCCCCCCTGACCCGCACCCAATCAGACAAAATGCTCATCAGGACTCATCAGACCCGACGTCCAGCAAATTAGATGCCGTGCTGGCTGCAGTGGAATAGTTAGGCGAAACTATGACCCAGACCCATAATTCACTTGAAAGCAAGATAGACAAGGTGGCCATCGACTTTAATCTCCTTCATGCGGACCACCGCAAACTAGCAGATAAACCATCCACAATGGAGGTCACCATAGCGGAGCTCTCTCCACAGATAACGGCAGCGGAAAAGCACATTAAAGACCTTATGGCCCGGGTGGAATTCCTGGAAAGTAGGATCAACGATGCCGAAGGGAGATCGAGGTGCAATAATGTACGTGTAGTAGGCCTGCCGGAGGGCACGGAAGGTGGAGACGCATCATCCTTTACTGAATCCTGGCTGCATGGTCTGCTTCCGGAGGGGACACATTCCCCCCACTTCGTCATTGAACGAGCACACAGAGTGCCGGGCAGGCCTCCGCCTCCAGGGTCCAATTCTAGACCGCTCCTGATACGAGTGCTGAACTACAGGATAAAGACGCCATTCTCCAGGAAACTGGAAGACGTTCATGTAGCCAATTATAAAATCATGTTTTTCCCAGACTTCAAGATATTGGTGCAGAGGCAGAGATACTTTTACATGGCAGCGAAGAGGAGATTCCGGCAGCAAGATCTTAAATATTCCCTGTTGTTTCCAGCCTGCTTGAGGGTGGTGGCAAGTGGCAAGACTCACTTCTTCGACACTCCAGAGGCGGGAGGGGAATGGCTGGACATGCACGGTTCTGTGAGGGATGCTGCTTTGACGACAAGAGCAGACAACATCAACACTGAAGGCACTCTTGGATGCCATAGGAGGGGGAAGAGACGCAAAACAACTTAAACATCCCAAAACCTAGGACATAACCCAGAGCAGATGTTGCAGGATCAACGCAGTGCCCTCCAAGCGGCAGTGGATATTGAAGGGACGCAAGGGGAAACATCTTCTGTATCCAGCCTGCAGAGACAAGATTGCAAGGGAGAACTTTCAGATGAGGCTCTGAACTCACAGGAATCGGATGAACTGCCAGTGGTCACTCCCTAGACTGCAGACAACATTGCTTAGTCCATAGCATAGAACTCTAGATAAGCACCGACCAGAACATATTGCTGCCTACGCAAGTATAATCAGACCCCACTATTGTCACAATAATAAAATGCTGATCTGCTGTATTGTACATGTATGTTTATATAGAATATAATTACTGGATGTGGGGGGTGTAGCTTGAGAAAGATCAGACACATGCCATATGTTATACGACCTCCCTGATGCCACTGGCCTATGTTTATTGCTATAAGGCTATTCATGCTTTCTTTCCTGGGGGAAGGGGAGTCATTGTGGTAAAGCACTCATTGTATCGCAAACACACTCCACTTGCATGAGTACCCCCCTTGTCATTGACAGAATGTCGTTTTCATTTCTTGTTTGGACGATTGCATGATGCATTTTTGGTCTTTTGGTATTATTAGTTTTGGTTTATAGTAACTTTGCCATTAATAATGCTCTGAGTCGAAACGCATTGAGTAGTAGATATACAGCCACTCACCAACAGTTTTCACTTCAGACATGTGCCGTGTTGTTTACTACAGTAATTAGGCCACTTATGGCATACATGCCAGTTCATGATAGGATAACATGACACCAGTTATAATATGTACATGGAATGTGAGAGGCATTCACAGCCTGTCCCGTAGATACCTCATTCAGTCGTATCTTAAAAGGCACCACGTACAGATTGCTCTTTTACAAGAGGTGCACTTGCTGGGGTCTGAAGTGAAACAATTGCAGAGAAAATAGGGAGGACAGTTACATGCCACAGGCTACTCTGCATATGCTAGGGGAGCTCTAATTTGGTTTAGATCAGTTTCCCCATTTCACATAGAAGATTCGTTCATTGACACAGAAGGTCGTTCTGTCATTGTAAAGGGAAAACTAGATTGCCAGCCCATAGTCATTGCATCCATATACGCACCGAACACTGACCAGGCTACATTTCTGGAGGCATTGCTGAGCAAACTGTGTTCTCAATGTCTCCCTAGACCGTTTCTTTCCTCCTCTTTCCGGGGTGGCCACACATGCTGCCATGAAGGTGCTAAATAATTGGGCTACACAATGGCACTTAATAGACGTATGGAGGCATAGAAGCCCACAGGACAGGGTGTACTCATTCTACTCCGGGGCATGTGGACTACATGTCTGCCTTGACCAAATAATGGCATCTGATGACCTTTTAACAGCTGTTGCTGATGCACAATATCTTGGGAGAAACCACTCACACCATAATCCACATACGTTACAGCTAGACTGGACCCGTAACATACCACAGGTTCTCAGATGGCGCTTACAACCAGACACGCTATTAGACGCGGCTTTCCAGGAGTCATTGGAGACAGCCGTAGCACAATATTTTGAGGACAATGCAGACACTGCCTTATCACCATTGATAGAATGGGATGCCTTTAAGGTAGTTGTCAGAAGACACTACTTCGGCACACAGGCCGGCATGTGCAAACAGTTGGAGACACACCTCACTGTATTAGAAAAAAAATTATGTCCCATGAAAGAGAAGCGGTTACGGGCCAACAAAGTAGGTTGCCTCACAGTAAGGAGCAGCATGCCCAATTACAAGAACTGCTCCGCTGCCTTAATTATGCAGCACACTCAGCGTGGATGCATCACTCAGGTGACAAGGCCGGCAAGCTCTTAGCTTGGCCGATCCGTCAAGATGACATTGCATCGCCCGTTACCTCTCTCCGATCTATTCAGGGTACTATAGTATACTCACAGCAGGACATACATCGGGAGTTTACAACTCATTATACTACACTATACAAGACCCATACCCTAGCCAATATGATCGACATCTGGGGGTACCTCAAAGACACTGCTCTGCCACAGGTCACGCCTGAGCAAAAACTCGAGCTAGATGACCCCATTTTATTAGATGAAATCAGGGCAAGCATGCGCTCATTGGCAAATGGCCATACTCCGGGCCCGGATGGCCTGCCGGATGAGTTTTACAAAGCCTACATGGAGGTGTTGGCCCCTCAACTCAAGAAGGTTTATGAGACCGCAATAGAAACCTCTACCTTATCTGATACACAGAATGAAGCGTTAATGGCCTCTCTCCTAAGCCCCAAAGGGACCTGGAAGCTCTGGGCTCATACAGACCGCTGGCGCTTCTTAACACAGACTATAAGGTCCTAGCATCCATTATTGCTGCACGTTTGGCCCCACTGGTACAGAATTTAGTGCACGCGGACCAGAAGGGGTTTGTCCCCATGAGAAGTACATCACTTAACATACAAAGGCTTTTTAGGGTACAGCATTATGCAGCAGACATTTGGCCTCGCTCTGGCTGCCTGGTCTTAGACCTGGAGAAGGCCTTTGACTCCTTGGAGTGGCCATTCCTCTTCGAGGTACAGCGAAGATATGGGCTGGGCGCCGAATTTCTACAAATGGTGCAGTTACTATATAAACGCCCCTCTGTTAGAGTCCGGACGGGTTGCCCCCTGTCCCCGCTCCTCATCTCTCTCACCATGGAACGACTGGCAGCGAGATTCCGCGGGGAGGGGACGGATTGAGGCATCCGTCTAGGAGACGGCTTGCATACTGTTTCACTGTATGCTGATGATTTGCTACTGTACCTAAGGAACCTACATGATATCCCTACTACCATAGCAGATACACTTCTAGACTTTGAGAGGGTATCGAGTCTCCTGGTAAACTGGACAAAATCGGGCCTATATTCATTTTGCGATGGCACTGCCGAAACAGACGTGCGTATGAATAATTCTTCTCTCCTTTGGTACCCATCAACGTTCTGATACCTCGGCATCTTTATATATCAGAACCCCACTGATGTGCTAGAGGGAAACCTGATTAGGACTGTGTCCGCTGCCAGAGCTCAGATTAAATTCTGGAAGTCACTTCCTCTGAACGTGATGGGAAGAATCGCACTGACCAAGATGATAATACTACCAAAACTATTCTATTATTTCTCGAACCTCCCGGTCTATGTTCTGGCCAGAAAATTCTGCGATCTCGAACAATTGATTTATAAACCTCATCTGGAACAAGGGCCGGCCTGTGTCGCATTATGGAAACTGTATGCCCCTACCAGTAAAGGAGGCTTGGCGGTTCCCAATATGGAACTGTACTATCTAGCGGCGCAATTACAATGGATGACGAGATGGTTTGCAGGTAAGGGTTTAAAGGATATGGCTACCGTGCAACTGCCGTGGTCCCAATCCCAAATATATCACCTGTTTCACCCTATAGCCTGATCACTGCTCCCATCGCAGACCTTCCTGGCCCTAGCACACCAGTGCTATAAGAGAAGCTTGTATCTTGTATCTTACTAAAGATACCATCCCTTATGCCCCATCACTGCCACTCCTAGGGACGCCTAGGGGCAAGACTGGCAACTCTAACGGGGCGCTTACACGCTGGCATGAAGCGGAACTGTATACATTGGATGATCTCTATGCAGAGGGCGCGTTGATACTGTTCAAGACTCTGGTGGAAGAGCACGACCTACCTGCAGATCAATTCCTAGTACATAATTCAATAATGAGTTTGCTCTTCATGGCATGGGGCGATATCACCATTGAACAGTAGATACATCTCTTGATGCAATACTTACATGTTATGGGCAACGGATCACACATTGTACAGTGGCTGGTTGAGGCGCTACTTACCCACACAATGAAACCCATGATGGCCCTCCGATTGTGGTAGGAAGCAGATAGGGGACAACAATGGACGGACCATGAATGGGACACATTGCTAGCTAACCCCACTAACATTGCAAGGAATTCTAAGTTTAAGATTATACAGACATATATAACGCAAAGAGCATACCTCTCCCCGGACAAATTAGACAAATACTTCCATATCAACTCTTCAGCATGCCCGCGCTGTCTACAAACAGATGCAAACTTCCTACATATGTTCTGGTCTTGTGCCTCCCTGCATACTTATTTGGAAGAAGATACGGCCGCATTTGCAACATGTGCTAGCAGGCTAATAACACGCACATGGAAGGCATGCATATTAGGCCTTTATGCCAGATCAAAGAAGAATAGGGTCACATCCAGATTTATTGACTTAGGCTTGATCATGGCGAAGAGGCTAATAACTCAGAAATGGAAGCATGCTGATCCCCCTGTTATCAGCAGTTGGAAAAAATCACTTCTAGTATGGACACAAGCAGAAAGCACATCACTCCACAGAGGAAATAGCCGGGCTGCGCAAATACCCCAATGCACAATATTGGGATACCATACTCTTGGAATTAACGCAAATGGATGGGGAGGGGGGAAACAGTTCCTCGCAAGTAGCTGACGCAAGAGATGAAGTCACGTATTTACAGATATATGACTCCTTTGGCTCAAGATAAGGTCAGGAGTTGACACGGGGAGATAGTTTGTCTCTGCTATATTCGAATGACACTAGAAGGGAAGCCTAGTCCTCCATCACAATGGGTTTGTTTGGCTAGGAAAAAGTGTCGAGCCTGACATGGATGTACTGGGAATGAAACATATACACTATGCACATACCGACCCAGGCGTGACGAGTAGACGATGATCCTGTTAGTTTATTTGTTTATAAAATAAAAAGTATCATATTTTGCCTCATCCTTCTGTTTCAATTGCATGCCTAGGTACAGACATTAATAACTAGCATCAATGGGGCATACGGTTAAAAGGAAATGCCACAAAGGAAGAGAATAACATACTGTTATTCTGATGGACATAAAAGCACAACTTCTTGGACACTAGCATGTGACTCAGTGCATGAGAGATACTGTATGTAGACATTTTCTTGTCATGTGGTGAGATATATCCGCCTCAGTAGGACATGACTTAGCAGTAAAAATGTCACTCCTTATCATGTTTAATGTAGTTAACTGTCTCCTACTGCACATGTATACATTGTTATCTGTAACTTTGGAAAAAGATAAAAAATGCAAATAAAGATATTGGGGTGTGGGAAAGGTCGTTCCAGAAACCAATTTGTGCTGGAATTGTGGAAAGTTACTGAAGTTGACCACACAGTTTACCGTAAATGCAAGAAATATCTTATGCTGTAAAGTAGTGAGGATCAGAGAGACATCTTAGGACTTCATGAGTTGCAGACCCCTACTTCTTGTTTGTGTGGCTTCATGGAACATGGCCCTTGGTTGGAGTTTCTTCTACTGAAGCCTCTGACAGCTGACACCTTTCTATTATTCATTCTTACTCAAGACTTAGTTTAGGGTTGTACCTTTGAAAATCATTTGATGAAATTTAATGTTCAATTCTTTTTCCTTATTACTTGCATCATTATAACCGAACTAGATAAACGTTTTTTGGTATATAAGGTAAATCTCTTTAGGATATTTGAACGTATTCTTTTTGTCCTGTATTTTTATATGATTAAGCTAATGCTTATTTATATCAGCCTGTTTCTGAATTTATAATTAAAATCCTTACTAATCTCAATCCTGATTGTTGAGTATTTTGTGTGTAACCATATTGGTTATACTGTAATGAGATTTAATTCTGATTGTTTTCTCCTTCTTACCTCTCAAGCAGCTAAAAAGACAATATAGTTGAGTAGGGGTGTTCAAGTGGACCCGATCTTTCTCAGTAGCCATTTGCTGTCCATGGCTGGTCTACCCCAAAAAACAATTCTGCTTCTAAAAAATGAACAGCACAACAGCTGCCGAAATCACCACCTCACAGACTGGACCTGCAGACTGAGTGCCGCTCAGTTCTGGCTTATACTCAAACATATGTTTCTGCCTCATTTTATGCATGATCTATGTTTGGAATGACTTGCCACAGGAGGACCCATGGCACTGCTGATGAGCCCATCTGCTTTTAGATGTTCAACTGCAAAATCAATATCAGCTATGGAAGTCCTGCTCTAGTGTTCTTCATTAGAAGTCCCAAATTCTCAAATGCGAAATGACAAGAGAGAATAGTGTTTGATCTACCAACAGAAAATCCAGTGATTTATGCCAATTTTTCAGACTAAGCAGGTCTCATTTAGAAGAGAAAAGAGAACACAAATATTGGCTTTTCAAGGTCAGGTTTCTTAGAATTGGAGTCTTTATTGTTAAACTTCCGAAAGCCCCATCTGTAGAAATCAAAGTCAACTTAGTGCCACCCTATTTAGTGATTACCTACATGAACCTACTTCACAACTGTGAACGTTAAAAGACAGACCACTCTCAAATAGAAGGATAATGTGAGACCCATAAGATGTATCTAGCAGCTTTGATAATCATGGCCAGACATTTTTTAACCATTAAATTTACATGCTTGGGACACAGTTATGCCTCAATTCTTGCTATGATGAAAGTTTTGTATAGTAGTGGGGAGCAAAATATATATAGATTATAAAAGAATACATTCATATCATTTGACAGATACATTCACACAGACTACAAAAGAAGTCCAAACTATTGCCTTGAGTGAGATTTTCATGTGATCTGTTATATAACTACGAGGAGCGCCCCGTGCAGGTAAGAGCAGTGGGGTGATAGGAGTCAACAAACGCCGATGAGGGAAAATTAATTATTTTTTTAATTTTCCCTCTTTGTCATCTGTCAAATAGTCTCCCACCCCGCCCAACCGCTCGTACCTGCAGGGGCCGCACTTGATGACTACTTCTATTCTTTACATTGCTAAGCTTCCTAGTCACGGTTCATATTGACAGTCAACACCAGTTGTGATGAACACCCGCAAAAGTCAAGGCTCTAAAGATCACTTGTTAGTATCTAAGTGTACAATGGTATAAGATTCATTTTTGTACGATGCTCTAATTCTTGTTAGATTGTACGTATGTTGATTGTGTTGCAATATAGTGAAGCTATGAATTAGAAGAATTGTCAAATGTCAGTAGGCTAGTTGTTATATGCATGTCGCAATGTGGGCCCATGATAGGGTTTCCTGCCAAAATTTGATGCCATCGCTACAGCTGATGTTTGTATTATTGATGAAGATGCGTGAAGACTGTAAACACAGTAACACAGGATGCTGGGAGTAAGGCATAGGTTGTTTTATTTGAAGAAGGCACAATGAAGAGGCTTGACAAATGTGTCTACTCTCAAGGACCTATATAATAACCAGTCATCAATGTACAGAGTATATGCTAGCACAGATGTTTTTGGCAAAGCTGGCAGATGGGACATTTTTTGGCCAGGTAGTGCAGTGGTGCCATTTCCAGTCACAATTACAAGTGACTTCAGTCGATTAAAAGCAGCACCCACTTTCTTGCTGCAGCATTGAAGATCCATGAGACAAGTCATAGAGGACAACAAACATCACTGGCTCACACCGCTCCTGGTAAGTATTGAAAATATTCAATTTTCTTCATCTTAAAGCTGGAAGGGAGGTGGAAAAGTTTGTCCATCAAAAAGTAACTGGTTCAGGCTCTTAGTACTGCAATATATCAATTTTATTCAAATTTGATTAAGAAGCAATACCACCCATAAATGCTTTTCAATTATAAAACTTACATTTATAAGAATTCATTTAAAAGTCTAAGGAAAACAGGAATTTGGCAACACATTTTCCCCATCTCAGAGAATGAAATGTACATGTCCTACATACACAATATAACTCTTATCAGAATGTGAACTCACTGGTGACAACTTTTATAAGAAGAAAAATAAAGATAAAACAAAGGAAAGAAAAATACAAAACACACTATTATTAGAGAATTCACATTATTTTCCATTGTCTCACATTGTTCAAATCTAACATAAGCATAGCAAAGCTTAATCATGTGTATTATTCAAAATATACACACTCTTGCAATTTTATGAACATCTCTGAATATTGTATAGTGCCAGATTCAGTTCTTTAAATAGTCATAAGGAAATTCTACTATGAAAGTGTTATTTATAACATCAGGCTCTTTATTACATAAAAAGTAACTTTAGTGGCACTAGGAAATGATAGAAAAAATCCAATTAATTGGCATTTAGGAGCACTGAAAAGTTTGGTTTTGCAGGCATTCGTGTTCATCGAAAATTGTGCTCTGGTTCTCTCTTACCTGCACTTGAAGTTTAGTGCTCCCAAGCTCAAAGTGCAGCATCCATTGGGACTGAGGTGCAGCCGCAGCCGCTGCCGGTAAGAGTGGTGGGGTGTTGGGGCAAGGTGAGGGGGATTTCAAGAGACGGCTACGTGGGAAAATTAAATAAATAATACATTTTCTCTTGTGGTCATCTCTCGAAATCCCCCCTCACCTGGCCCCACCAGCCCACTGCTCTTACGTGCAGCGGCCGCGCCTGCTGAGGTGAGGGGGTGTGCTGGCACGCAGTAGCTAGCTACTGTAGAAAATAATGCCAGTACTCCTCTTATTCCACTCTTTTTTGATCTTGGCATCAAAAGAATTTTGGATCTGGTAGCTTTAAAGCTTTTAGTGTATTTGGTGCACTCCAGAGCTAAGTGAATGCAGGGATTCCCTTAGAGAAATAATTAATTTGAGAAGCGTCAGGAAGATTCCCTGGCTCAAATTTGTATTCAATTGGCTGCAAAATTGAGGCCTGCAAAACTGTGGTATGATGACCCCAGAATTATTTGTAAAGCAGAGATTGATGGATTAAAGTCTAACTACTGGAATTATGTCTATGAACACTACATGATGAAAGGCTCTAATGGTCACCTGACTAACGTTTCTCATCATGTTTGAACCATTTTTGGACATTGTTACACCACCACTGACCAAGTGCATGCTTCCGGCTAGGTACCCAACCATTCAAATCTGTCAGAAGTGGGTGGAAGAATGATCCAGGCGCCAATTCGTCCCAGGCCTGTGGTTTGGTTCCAGAAACAGAGGAAACTGGGTGTGGTGATCTTTGGTCCATTGTATCATATTATTATGTCATTGGAATGTAGAATGTCCTGTGTGGGTTTCTAGTTTAGTGATTCTATGTTAGACAGTTACTCTGGGACTGCTGCAGCTGTGACTAATAAATACACGTCTTGAAGTATTTCTATCTGCTGCCATTTACTACATTATACTTCATTACAATTTGGCGACGATTTAGCCACAGCAAAGAATCCACGCAGTAAGAAGCACTGCTTTCAACAAACAACAGGAAAGAAGGCAATCTAATGAAGAATACATCGCAATCATAGAGAAAAAACAGGCTTGTATATTTTCATTTATATGCGGCAGTTAAGCGCTGGACTATTACTATCAGAAATTGAAAGATTTATTCTTTTTATAGATATACAGTCATCGCTTTTCATCGCGCTACGCTCTATCAAAAAATGGTGTCTTCTAAATTGTCTCAGTGAATTTCAGCATAGACGAAATAACTTTCTTGGCTAATTTAGCTCTCCTCCGCATTTGTGAGACCTGGCTCCACGCAGTGATTTACATTGAAAAGAAACGCTGTTATATTCTGCTATGTGTGTTTGAAATACTTTGCGAGTTAACCAGCCTCCCGCCGAGTATCTGAATACAACGTGACACAGTGATCGGCATAAGGAAAAAGCTGTGTAAAATAGCTTTATCACCGGTACTCGTGTAAAATCATTTAGCACCTGGCAGACATCGAGGTGAAGATTTTATTTCAAGATTTAAGTTAGCTTAATGAGCCAAGAGCGAGCCAGCCATTAACTGTAATTTCAAAGGTAAACATATCACAGTCTGGACGTCAAGTCAAGTGCAAGGCTGCAAGTGATTGTCAAAGCCTGCTGTTAGCGTGTGTGAAGTAAAGCTGAGCGCGTCAAGTCACACGCAAGACTGTTATTGTTTTCAAAAGCCTGCTGTGCGCACGTCTGAAGTCAAGCGGCGCGAGGCCTTACTATTCTCTGATTCATTCATAGCAAAAAAAACTGCTGCCGTTATTTAGTGAAACGCGAAAGAAAATTCAAGTTGAAAAATCATACACGTAGCTTTGAATTACCTTGAATGGGAGTTGCGTGCGAGACAGCTGTCAACTCAAAAGTGAACATATTCTGTTGTGCGTGCGAGAGTCAATTAAAACTAAATGGAATGGAAGTAAACAAAGCCTGCGGTGTTTACATTTTATGAAGGATGAAAGAATAATTCAATGAATATTATTCTGCCGATCGAACGCAAAGCAATTACTTACCTTAGGTGTGAGCCACCCGTCTGAAGCAAACTGTGTGTAGCTTCTGTTCTCAGGCACGTTACTGGTCTAATAAAAAAAAAAAAGGGAACAATCGAATCGAGGAATGACCACAGAAAACATTGCAGGAACAACTAGAACGCTGACTGTTTTACTGTAGGCATGCTCACAGGAAGTTGTTTTTCTTTGTGTTTAAAGGCATATACAGTCTTAACTGTGATAAAATTAACTAGAGGAATTTCATAGTAGAAACAAAATATTAAAGAGAAAACCAACTAGAACGTTATCTACAGACACTATTCTGGATCCATATAAAAAAAAGGGAAAAAAGAAAAAGAATTTCTAGGCAGCACAATATTCAAATGAATAAGGAAAATTGTGTTTTTTACAAATGTTTTGCAAGCAGTCAGAAGTAACAATCTACTGAAGGAAGTCACACATATAATTGATCTTTTAAAGCGGTTTGGAAGAATATGCACGCCCGTGATGTGCACACGTCATTAGAAGTGACAATTCCATTCACATGTTAAGAGAAATGTCAAAAGTATTCACTCAATAAGTTCTGTACATTTTATGTCTAGAGTGTTTATTTAAAAAATAACTAGTTTCAAAATAATATTTATCTAGATTTAATTGTCATGGCAACAATGCAGAATGTTGGTGTTCCTCCTCCTTTTCTTCAGACCCCTGGAGATCCCCCTGTACCTTGGAGAAATTGGTACAGAGCTTTTACAAAATATTTAGGGGCCATTGGTGGTAATAGATATTGACCAGAGCGCAAGCGGTTTTTATTAGAACAGAATTTAGGTTTCGAGGATCAATCTATCTATGAACATCTCCCACCGTATGTCATTCCCCATGATCAAGAAGATTTAGATGAATTTGAACCAGCTGTAAAGAAATTAGAAAAAAAATTGATGTTCAACCAAGTTTGATTGTTAACAGACATAAGTTTTTTACAAGAGAGCAATTGCAGGATGAATCTATAGATACTAATGTTGCGGTTTTACGTATGTTGGCTGCAGAATGTGAATTTGAAAATTTTACGGATCAACTCATACGTGACCAAATAGTAGTACGTTGTTGGGATAAAAGAGTACTGGAAAATCTTCTCACAATGAGAAATCCCAATCTCATTGAAACAATTGATATAGTAAAAGGGATTGAGGTTTCACGAAAAGCACTTAGAGAACTCACCCGTAAAGAAACTAGTGGTGTGTCTGCGGTGAATGAAAGCACATTTTCTAAGCAAAATGTGAATGAAAGCACAGTTTCTAAGCAAAATAATAGTTTGAAAAAGTTTGTTAAAAAAAAGAGTACAAGAATAATTTTTTCTCTCAAAAGAACATTTGTTTTAGATGCGGCAATTCTAAGCACGGACCTAATGGTAGATCTTGCCCTGCGAGAAGTGTGAAATGCAAAGTATGTAACAAAATAGGGCATTTTGCTAAGGCTTGTCAAACACCCAGAGACAAAATTAATTCTGTTCAAGATGGAGATTTGTGTGACAGCTCAGAGGAAGAACAAAATTGTTCAAGAGGAATTAGAGACATGATTGTGGTTGTACAGGACGATGAGTCTGATTGTGTAGATCCTGATGAACACATCGAAGTAGATGGAAAAGATCTGAGACTCCTTATTGATTCTGGTGCCAGAATGACGATGATAACTGATGAGTTGTTTGATGAAGTATGGGGTAAACGTACGTTATTTCCTCCAGATAGGAATCCTGTGACATATGATGGAAAGAAAATTGAGTTGTCAGGATATTTTGAGTTTCAACTCAAATTCAAGGGTCGTACCATTTTTGGTAAGGTATACGTGGCCAAGAAAGGTTTAAATATTGTTGGATGGTATCGCCAAGGTCTTTTTGGGATGACTCTTAGACCTGGAAGAGATGTGCAAGTTTCTTTAGTAACTAATGGTGAAGAAAACAGGGAGTCATTTGAGAAATGTGAAAACGGTACCAAATGGGTTGACAAAACATAAGATTAAGGTCAAAGACGATGTTACACCTGTAAAACACAAATTGAGGAATGTGCCATTTAGTGTACGTCAAGACTTAGCGGATATTCTTCAAAAAATTTATGATGATGGTGTGATAGAACCAATCGAGTCATCTTTATGGTTAAGTCTATTAGTTATCGTAAGGAAGAAAAATGGGCAATTGACAGTGTGTGTAGACTTAAGAAGTCTTAACAAGGTAATTTGGGTTGATTCTCACCCATTACCCAGGATTGACGACATTATCAGTACGTTCTCAGGTGCTAGGTTATTTTCAAAGATTGACCTAGCATCTGCCTATCATCAGATAGTGCTTGAGGAATCATCACGACATCTTATGGCTTTTGTTTCTCCACTGGGTTCCTACCAATTTAAACGGATGCCTTTTGGTCTCGCATCGGCGGCAGCCGTCTTTCAACGTGTGTTAGAGAATGTGTTGGAAGGAATTGATGAGGTGGTAACCTTCCAAGATGATATTTTAATAGCAGTAGAAAATCAATCTATTCATGACAAACGCATGTGTGCTGTTTTAGAAAGATTACAAAAGTTTGGTGTTGTGGCAAATCGAGGGAAATGTGAATTTGCAAAGAATTCAATAGAGTATCTAGGACATGTAATCTCTGAGAAAGGGGTTGAACCTAGACCTGGTTTGGTTGATGCTATTACTAAAGCACCTACACCCAAAACTAAGGAGAATGTGGCTTCATTCTTAGGGCTTTGTGAATTTTATTTAAAGTTTATTCATAATTTTTCGGCCAAAACTGTCATGCTAAGAGAATTATTGAAAAAAAAGAAAATATTCTCATGGGAAAAAAACTGTCAAGATGAGTTTGATGGTTTGAAAAAAGAAATCATTTCAGTTGGAGTTCTTGCACCGTTTGATCCCTCACAAGAATGTATTATTACCGTGGATGCAAGCAATTACGGTCTGGGTGCTACCATTGCACAGATGAAAGGGAAAATTGAAGTAACAATTGGATTTGCCTCTAGGTCCTTGAGGTCTAATGAAAAAATGTTCTCTGTCATTGAAAAGAAACTTTTGAGTTGTTGCTGGGCGGTTGAAAGATTTAAATGCTTTATTTGGGGAAGAAAATTTGTGCTCAAGACTGACCACAAACCTTTAGTCAGTATTTTGAGTGGGACAACTATCAAAGACCACACTCCAAGAATAGCAAGATTGAGTTCTAAACTCCTACAGTACAATTTCACCATTGAATACATCCCAGGTGGTAAAACATAAGAGCAGATTACTTATCTCGTTCACCCTTTAAGTTTTACTGATTACTCTGAAAACTGTGAAGAAAATGATGAAGAATGTTTAATTGCAAGTATTGATATTTGTCATGACAATACTTTTACTGAACATGAATGGTTTGACGAATCTTTAAAAGATATGGAATTGTAAAGTGTTAGAAAGTATGTTATGAGTGGTTGGCCAAATGAAAAAAATCTTCCTCAAAATGTACAACCTTATTTCAAAGTAGCAGATGAATTGTCAATTGAAGAAAAGGGGATGCTAGTACGGGGAGACAAATTAATTCCACCTGTTTCATTGAGGGAAAGGATTAATATGTATGGTCATGAGGGACATCTGGGCCAAACCATAACTAAAAGGAAAATCAGAGATAGTTATTGATGGATTCTGCCATTGTAGCCAGTGTTCAGGGATGTGTTGTCTGTGCCTCTAGTGATAAAGGTCTTAAAACTGAAGCAGTTCCTCTACAGCCCTTTGAATTACCTAACACAGTTTGGTCCAAGCTTGCCATAGATTTTATAGGTCCTATTGGTACTCTTCCACGGAAGTTATGATTTGCTATCGTAGTTGTTGATTACTACAGCAAATGGTGGGAAGTAAAATTTGTAGAAGAACCTAATACTGTTAGTGTTATCAAGTTTTTGAAAAATCTATTTTTAAGTGAAGGTTTTCCTAAAGAAATTGTTTCGGACAATGGTGTCCAATTTGTTTCAAAAGAAATGAAGAGTTTTCTTGACAACAATGCTATCAAACACAAGTGTGTTGCTTTATACCAGCGGTCTCCAACCGGTCGATCGCGAGCTGCTGGTAGCTCGCCAAGGCCCCGTAAGTAGCTCGCGCTGGTAATGTCACAATTTAGTAGCCCATTAACATCTTTATAAAATTTCCGCCTTTTTTATGGTGACGTTGCCCGCCCTCACCCAAACCAGCTGCTCAAATTGAGCTTAGCTGGGGAGGGTCGGGCCAAAGAGGATTACGTTGTTCCTCCATTAGTCTCTGCGCCGCCGTTTTTCTTCCTGCGCGTCGAGTGCCGGTGCACAGCAGCAGGCATGGCAGAGCGGAGCGGCCGGTGCTGGAAAGCGTGCAGGTGGCGCAAGCAGTATTAAACTGCTACCGGGACCTGTGCCACCTGCCTTGTTCAGCCTGCCACCAGTTCGACCGGAGCAAAAGGTAAGCCTAAGGAGCCCTGCACAGGCCTGATCAGCTCCACACCCGTAGCGAGCCCCTACCCTGTCCTGTTAGTAGTATAGGCGAGGTGGCTCATTGTAGTCCAGGGACGTTTCAATTTCTGCACATTTTAGAGTTTTTTGTTTTTATTTTACTTAATTTAAGCAGCATTATTTTGTTTTTTCATGTCATTTTTGGTCGCATTTGTAGGATGGTATGATTTGGGAGGAAATAGTATTTGAGATGGGTAAAGGAGCGTGCGCTTATTGCTTATGTGAATTATGGGTGAAAACTGGGGATGATTACTTTTTCGTTTTCATGCAATGATTATGAAGCTGTTTCTTGAAGTATTTGCAGTGCACATAAATAATTTTCAAAGCTGTCTCTTAAATGTTTAAACTTCTAGCTGATCAGGTCAGGGGTTAGCATTACACCTGGTTTTTTGGCGTGTACGTGCTTTAAAATAACACACGGTAGTGGTTTGAACAAAACGTAATGCTGGCAGCAGGGAATGGAAGTGCACATGATGATGAGGGTGCCAGTTGCGGCTTTGTAAGTGATTTATGTGTTTATCCATTTGTTCAGAGATTACGAGGCAAGAAAAGTGACTGTTATCTGCAAAAGAGTGATTTAGTAGCTGGTTGAAAGCAGGACGCAGTAATAGCTGAGAGAGCAGGTTTTGGGTTTCCTTTTAAGCACATGCGAGATTAAACTGGAGGGATGGGATTAGATTTTGCATTTTAGGATTGTTTAAGGATGATTGCCTAAAGTAAAGAAGAATGTGTTGAAAGATGAAGGATATGTTCCTGGGTCTAGCAGTGCGACAGAAGGGTGCGTAGATGCGTGCCCCCTTGGATACTTATTGCAGTCCAGGGCACATGAAACCATAAAAAAAACAGAGTAAAACGCTGCCTTGTAATATAGATCCTATCTATGACTATCATGATCTTTATCGTGTTTCAATTAAGCTTCATGTTTGCACACTGCAATGAACCTGAAAGTAGTTTGTTTTTCCGCTTCAAGAGCTTAACAATGTTAAATGCAAACCATTAAACTCATATACATACAATTCTTAATTTGCAGAGAAATACTTCAATTGCATAAAAGAGGATACGTGCTCAAATTACCAGGTTTACCTGAAATGTTATAAAACAGTGTTTCTTATGAGTGTCACTTTCTAAGGCTCACTTAAATAAAACATTAGGCATGCTTGCTGCTGTGTTGGCATTCAGTCTCTTGGCAGATAATTTGGTGATGCGATGCTTGTCAGAACGTCAAAAAGTGTCCATCACGTGGAGAGAAGTTGCATCATGATCCATTATGTACCATGTGTTCTTGATGCTGGTGGGTGTTCTCTTTGCATCCATTATGTACCAAGTGTGTGTGCTGACAGAGTGTACAATGGGTAGTTACTATTGTGCAGTGGTATGTTCTCTAGGGGAGATGGCGCTCTAAGGGTGAGTTCACTCCTTATCCGTTTACAGACTACTATATTTTTTAATGGTGCTGAAAGGTGAGAAGAACCACTAACCTACCCAAATCAATGCAACAATTGCCACAATACAATAAAACAGTAACCCCAGCACACATTTCATATAATTGGATGATAGCTGTAGCAATAGTAAGTCATGAAAGTCCGAGAACTCTTGAGAAATATTTTCTATACTCCTTTATTCTTCTTTTTGGCTTCTTTTTATTTGAATACAGGTATACAGGTCGTACAATGTGATTTGCCGAAAGTGTGTGTGCTGACAGGGTGTACAATGCACATCATATGCATTACCTGTCCTACACCCTTACTGTAAGCAGCAGAGGTATGAGGTCCAAAGGCGCACTCTGCCCCACTATTATATTACAAATAAAACATCAGATTCTTGACACAGCAGATAAACAGTGTTCTCAGCTGTCAAAACAGATGACTGTTAAGGTGGGTTACACATGGTGGCAGTTTGTCCAATCAAGTTCACAAAAACGTGCCCATTCTCTGCAGTGAGGGTAGCTGGTCAAGTGTGATAATGCACAAAATACAAAACACAGTTTTGAAGAGGGATACTTTTTTTTAAATTAGGAAAGTTTTGAATCACAAATAATGCAATTTAAGTAACACACTAATACAAAGGCTGGAAAAGCAACGTGTAAATGTGTCTTAATAAAAATAAATGTCCATCTTCCATTTCCAGAGATGCCAGTGGACACGTCACATGCAACTCTCATCCAATCTTGGCTTTCTGCTCAATAGAACATTGCATTGTGGGCCTCCTGTATGTGCTTTTTGATTGGAATTTTGGGCGCTAAATGTCGCCATGAAAACTTTATCTAAAAGCCTGAACTGTCTGAAAGTGTTACAACCGATATGATGTCACTTGGCTAGGCAGGATATTAATATATTAATGTCAGTACAAATATAAACCTCCTGCCCTCATCAATACACAAACTACACTCAGCGGTTGCGCAGCCAACTGTAGTTCAAACACTGTAGTATCCTTACAGCTGGGTTTGGGGGGTCTCTCGGAAAAATGCGCGAGTTGCTGGGCCTTTAGTAGCTCATGATGAATTTGATTGATCAGAAGTAGCTCTCACTACAGAAAAGGTTGGAGACCCCTGCTTTATACCATCCACAGGCCAATGGTCTGGTAGAAAAAATGAATCGCACACTAGTTGAGTGCATACAATGGGCCATTCAGAACAAGTTTGATCTTTGTAAATCTGTTGAAGAAATGTTGTGGTCACATAGATGTTGTCCAAATGCTGTTACAGGTCTTTCACCATTCAAAATATTGGGAGGATGCCCACCTGCTTCTAGGTTGTGTCCTGCCTGGTTAATAGAGTGTCAGCATAAAAGTGATCACATGTTAAATATGGACAAAGTTGTGAGACCAAAAGTTGAAAAGTTTCAAGGTAAAATGAAAAGCCATTACGACACTATCCACAGAGTAAAACCTGTAGAAAATAAACTGTGCATAGGAGACTGGGTTCATGTCAAGAATCCCAATCATGTTCCTAAGGGAATGTCGAAATTTAAACCTCCTGTCAGAATTGAGGTTGTGACCAGGAATGCAGTGAGAACTAGCAGAAATGAATGGTGGAATAAGGGAAGAGTGGTGAAGGTGCATACTCATGATGTTCCTCCCCATGATCCTTGTGTTTCATCCAAACCGTCTTTGCATTCTCGTGTTGTTCCTTCTTCATCTTCCTCTTTTGATATTGATGTTTCTGAGCCAAGGTGTTCTTTTCATCTTGAACCTGAGCGTACGAGTAGTAGACGAAAAAATATTCAACCTCTAAGGTTTTCGATTGATGTTTCGTTTTCATTATATATCTAACTGCATATTTATGTAATTGATGTATTGATGCTATGTTATTTTATTTACTGTTGTTCTGTTTTTATTTGTTGTAAAGAAGGGAGATATTGTGGTGATCTTTGGTCCATTGCATCATAATATTATGTCATTGGAATGTAGAATGTCCTGTGTGGGTTTCTAGTTTAGTGATTCTATGTTAGACAGTTACTCTGGGACTGCTGCAGCTGTGGTTAATAAATACACGTCTTGAAGTATTTCTGTCTGCTGCCATTTACTACATTATACTTCATTACAATGTGCTGTTCTTCTGCCCAGAGTATCTTGGTTCCCACCGGAAGTGGAATCAGCCAGTGTGTTTGAACATGGGGATGAGTCGTTATTTAACTGCCCTGAGGATCCTAAAAAGTGAAACCGTTGTGTTGCTGTGAGCCGTTATTTGACCAATGTATGGTACAAGTCTGGAAAATTCTTATCCCATTCAGCTGTTTGAATAGTGAAACTGTTTATAACTTTGTTAAACATACACTGTTCAAGGTCTGCAACCTGTTGTCTTAATGATACTCTGTGCTATGTATATTTAGAACTCCTTGGTACTGCACTGATTGCCTCTTTGCAATTAGACTATCTTGCACTTTAACAAACTTGATGAGTTATGATGATTTGCACTCCTTGGTATTGCATCAACTGATCTCTATATGTACTGTACATTGATGATTTTAATATTTTTTTTTTTGTCAAAATTGTTTTTATTAGCCACAAGTGAAAGAATGACATACAAACCATGCCATGACAAAAGTGTCGTAGCTGCATGGCCCAACCAACGAGAGGGAATACAACCACAATGCACCCGCCCGTAGTCAAACCCACAAAAGGGCAAGCCTCCCCCATCGTAGCAGTCGCTATAGGAGGGTTACAGAAAAGTCAAGATAAGAAGGGGAAGCAAGCCCGGGCAACGTGCCCCAGAGACCTTCAACGAGCGTCCATCAAACACTAACAGTCCCGTGCCGGTCCGGCACTACAAAAGGCTGCGCCAAACAGTCCCGCTGGCACCCTGGCATAAGGCTGCATTTGCAATTTACCCACATCCCCAATTCCCCTCACCCCCCTCCCTCCTCCCCCACCCCAACCCCAAGTCTGGAAAGAACCAGAAAACCGAGAACAAGGAGAGAAAAAAAAAAAAAGGGGGAGAGAGAGAGAGAAAGAAAAGGGAGAAAGATGGAGACAGGGGGGGGACTCCGGTCGCCGGACCCGAAGGTCCGCCGCTATGTCAAGGGAGGAGAGACGTCCGTCCCACGTGCAGACCCATCAGGGGCCCACCCAGGAACCCCCGGCACCATGGGGCACAGAGGCAGGGGGTGTCACCTAAAACCACCGCGGCCAACTACAATTGGAACAGCCGCACGCCCCTAAGCTGAGGTGGACAAACCACCGCCGGCAGGCCTCTAGAAAGAAACAACACCAACGGACCCCATTTGAGCTCAAACGTGGCATAGTCGTCCCTGAAGATATCCGACATTCTCTCTAAGCTCAAGAGTCTCCAGAGGCGGGCATGCCACATCGAGGCCGTGGGCGCCGTCTGTTTCTTCCAGTTGGCCGCAATGGCCACCTTTGCCGCCCCCAAGCACAGCCACATCACGGCCTTATCCGCTCTGGTTTGGTAGCGCAGGGAAGGATCTCGAAGGCCCAACAACGCCGACGCCATGGAGGTGGGGATCGGGTAACCCAACATAGATTTAATGTGCGCCAAGATCTCGTCCCAGAAGGGGCGGATCGTAGGACACGTCCACCAAATGTGCTCAAAGTCCCCCAGCAACCCGCAACCCCTCCAACAGCGATCAGAGGTGCCTGGAAAGATACGCCACAGTTTATCTGGGTACAGATACCAATCCACCATTACCTTCGTGTGCGCCTCCCGTAATTCTATCGAGTGGTTGTGCTTAGAAATATCCGACCATAACGCCTCCCACTCCCGTTCCTCGAGTGGTCGCAGCAGCATCGCCTCCCATTTAGCCTTATATTGCGGTGACGGGGAAACTACAGTGGCCACAAGGTGGCCGTAAAGAAAGGAGATTGCCCCCCTCATGGCCGTGGTAGTGCGCACAAATTTTTCAAAGGGTGTCTGGGGCCGGTGGATCGCTGCCTGGAGCTCCCGTGACTGAAGCCAATGCTTAAGCTGGAGATAGCGATAGTGTTCGGTGTGCGGGAGGCTGAAGTCAGCCCTACATTCGGAAAAGGTCATCAACCGGGTCCCCTTAAAAAGATGTCCAACCATTAAGCACCCCCCCTCGTCCCACGCAGCGAATGGCCCTCTGAGAAGCGCCGGGGGAAAAGCCGCCAGCCCATGAATAGGAGTGTGAGGGGAAGGGAAAGAGGTCCACCGCTCGTCCGAGGCCAGGGTGTCCCACACCCGCATTGTTGTCCTGGTGGGTGTGCTGATGTACGCGTTTCCCGGTCTATCCCGTTTCGGGCGCCATGCCAGATCCCAAATCGTCCGACCCGCCACTGACCTGTCCATATGCAGCCAATGTTTATCCGATTCCCTCTTCGACCATTCTATCAAAACGCGCAATTGAGCCGCCTTATAGTAGAGGTAGAAGTCGGGGAGGCCTGCCCTGCCGGCAGAGCGAGGCCTCCGCAACAAGGAGAATGCCAGCCGTGCTCTGCCCCCTTGCCAGATGTAGCGGGAGCAGAGGGAGCGCATAGTCGAGAAAAAGGAACGAGGGACCTCAATTGGGAGGGCCTGGAACAAATGGAGCAACTTCGGCAATATCGTCATTTTAAGCGAGTGAATTCGCCCCATCCAGGAAATAAACAGGGGCTTCCAGCGCGCTAATTCGGCCTTGATTTGTGCAAGGAGTGGGGGGAAATTGGCCTTATATAGGTCATCGACTGAGGGGGTAAGTTGAACTCCCAAGTATTGGAGCGAGGTAGCCGCCCAGCGGTACGGTGTGCACCGCCGAAGGCGCGATAACTCCTCGTCTCGAAGCGTAAGATTAAGGATGTATGACTTGTCCTGGTTAATCTTGAACCCCGCCACCCGCTCATAGCGCTGCAGTTCGGTATGGAGCGTCGGTAGGGACACGAAGGGGTCAGTGAGGGACAGAAGCACGTCATCCGCGAAGAGGGAGATCTTATGGTCCTCCCCTGCGAACGGAATACCCGCGATCTGCGGATTAAGTCGAACGGCCATCACCAGAGGCTCAATGCTCAGGGCAAACAAGAGGGGGGACAGAGGGCACCCCTGTCTGGTGCCCCTCGAGAGGGCGAACGGGACGAACCGGTCCCATTGACCTGGACTCGCGACATAGGGAGTCGATAATTGGCCCGAACCATTGCGATAAAGGCGTCTGCAAAGCCCATCCGCCGCATGGTGGAAAACAGAAAGCCCCAATCCACCCGGTCGAACGCCTTCTCGGCATCCAGCCCGACCAGGACGTCCGGCAGGTGACGTTTAGAAGCTTTTTCAATAAGATGCACTATGCGCCGTGTATTGTCGTGCGTTTGCCTCCCTGGAATGAAACCAGATTGGTCGGGGTGGATCAGGGCTGCCATGAGCGGGCTGAGCCGAGCCGCCAAAATTGAGGAATATAGCTTAGCGTCTAGGTTCAACACTGCGATCGGGCGGTAAGAAGAACAGTGATCCTTGGGTTTCCCCGGCTTGGAATGACCGTAATAACCGCTTCCGCCATGGACGTGGAGACCACCCCCTGAGCGACGATAGCGTTAAACAGCGATTGCAGGCGTGGGGCTAGGTCCGGTGCGAAGGTACGATAGAAAAGGGCTGTAAGGCCATCGGGCCCAGGAGCTTTATTTAGTTTAAGCGCCATTATGGCCCTGGTAACCTCCTCTAGGGAGATGGGAGCGCAGAGGTCCGCATTGGCAGCCGCGGTAACTTGGGGGAGTGGTAGCTCCCGCAGATAATCGTCCTGTGCTGGGCCGTCCAGGGAGTCCGCCGAGTAGAGCTCACTATAGAAGGAGCGGAAGCAGTCCGCCTTGCCCGCATCCGAGTGAGCAACCACGTCCGCGGCATCTCGCACCCCCTCGATATATTCCCCGTCCCGCTTAACTCGGAGCTGCCTGGCCAGATGTCTCCCCATCTTGTTCCCCTGGCTGTATGAGGTGTGACGTAGCCGCAGGAGGGTAAGTTCGGCCCTGTTAGCGTAGATTGACTTGAGTTTGCCCCTCAGCGCCGTAAGGGGTCGCAAAGTAAGACGAGAAGGCTTAGCCTTATGGGCCTGTTCCGCTGCCACCAACTCTTCCTCCAGGCGTTCTCGTTCCGCTGCGCGCTGCCGGTTAAGCGCGGAGTTGAGTGCGATGCACTTGCCCCTGAGTAACGCCTTGAAGGCGTCCCATCGTGTCTGCTCCGAGGTTTCCCCCGCGCTATTGAGGGCAAAATAGTCATCTATAGCCTCCCGTAGCGATGCGCGTAGGACTATATCCCTGGTAAGGGAAGCGGGGAAATACCATTTCCGCTGACGCTCCCGAGGGCCCGGCCAGTGAAGCGTCATCGTAACCATACTGTGGTCGGAGATGGAGAGCGGCAGGACTGCGCATCTCGTAGTGACCCCGACAGAAAGCGATTGATGAAGATATAGTCCAACCGGGCGTATGACTGGTGGACATGTGAAAAGTGGGTATAATCCTTCGTGGAGGGATGCAAGGTGCGCCATGCGTCGCATAAGCCTAGCTCCGAGAAGCGTTGTTTCGCAGCCGCCGAAAAGGCCCCCGACTCCGCTCTCTGTGAGTGCGAACTATCCAGCTCCGCTCGCCACACCAAGTTAAAATCCCCCATCAGAACCACCGAGCCCTCCGCAAACTGCTCCAGCCACGAGCAAAAAGTGGACAGAAACCCCGCCTGGCCCGTGTTGGGTGCGTAGAGTGATATAAAGGTGCATGTCTGCCCCCGCGGACCCCTTTTACCATCACCCACCTCCCCGCCTTGTCTGCGCAGACCTCTAATGGCTGGAACTTTACCCCGCTATGAAACAGTAACACCACCCCTCTGTGTTTAGCGGTAGTTGACGAGCTATACATGAGTGGGTACGACCTATGTCGCAGTCTCTGTTCGTCCCCCCTACAGAGATGCGTCTCTTGCAATGCCACTACATCTAAGTGCCGGTCAGATATGTACTTCAGCACCCTCTGTTGCTTCTGGGGGGAATTGAGCCCTTGTACATTCCAGGAGCCTAGGGTTACCGCCATCATGTAATGGATTGCCTGCCACTCTCAGCAGACCCGCCCGAAGCCCAACCTCCCATCCCCAGGGTCAAGAAAAGAATAGGAGAGAAAGAAAAAAGGAAAAAATGAGAAAGAGATAAACAAAGCCCAAATACCACATTACTTCCCAACATTCACGTGGTAAGTACCCGTGGGGCACGGCAACCCGCTCCCCCCCCCCCCACCCCGGCCGCAACAATAACACTATGCATAGTAAGTAATGAGGAAAACGTCCTCAACGGTAGTTCCTGGGCCCCTCACCAGGCCCCCTCTCGCAGGCCCGCACCCAGCGACCCTCCTTCTTGGGCATCGGCCCTCTGCCCCGCTGGGGCCGCCACTAGTCGTGGCCTTCAGAATTCGTAACCAGAACATAGGACTCCGTCCATTGGGTAAAGCATTCTCCAAGCGGTGTCGCCTGCAGAGTCAACGGGGAGGGGCGCGTCCCACCGTGGCCCACTCTCTGACCAGTGACCCGGTGCCTCCAGCCGGTGCTGCCCCCCCTCAACCTGCTCATCTTCTGGACTGGCAAGACCCAGCAAAGTCTGTCACAGTTCGTTGCTTATTCTGGTATTCAATTGATAAGCCGAAGGGGAAAGTCCAACGATACCTGATGTGCTCCGCTCTCAATTTGGTCGTCAGTGGCTGGAAGGCCTGGCGCCTCGCCAACATCGCCGGTGATAGGTCTTGGTAGAGCGCGCATGTAAACCCCTGAAACGACACCTCTGAGGACCTCCGGGCCGCCGCCAGCACATCCTCCTTGACTTTGTAGGAGTGAAATTTAGCAAGTATGTCTCTCGGCCTGCACTTGTCTCCCGGTGCCAAGAAGCCCACCCTGTGTGCCCGGTCAAGCTTGATCTTGAGGGTCTGCGGCTTCACCACCTCCGCGAAGAGGCCTTCCAGGAAGGCCTCCAGGTCCGGGCCCTCCGCTCGTTCCTCCAAGTGGCGGACGCGTATGTTATCACGACGGGCGCGGTTCTCCAGGTCCTCCGCCTTGAGTTGGGTTTGCGCCAGTTGATCCTGGAGGGCCTGTATCCGCCGCGAGTGATCCGCATACCTGCCGTCTAGGCTCTCATGTCGGGCCTCCAACTCCACCACTCGTGTGCCCACCGCGTCAACGTCTTGTTGGAGGCCGGACAGCTGGTCTCGCAGGTCTGTCCGCAACTGATCAACCGAGCGTTGGGTATCCCGGCCAATCTCCTCCCGCAGCTCCACCTTGAAATCTCTCAGCGAGGCCAGGAGATCCTCTTTGGTCAGTGCCATTGTGTCCGCCGGCACCACCAGTGCCCCAGGCGGCCCCCTGTCCGCCGGCCCGAAGAAGGCGGTCACGGAGGCGTTGCGTTTAGCCTGACCCTTCTTAGCCGGCATAGGGTCGCCCCCCACCAGCTCGACCACCGACTCGCCCGAGCAGGGGGCCCCCGAATTGCCCCCGGGGCCTCGGACTGCCCCGATAGCGCTCTGTTGTCTTTCCTGGCCCCCCACTCCAAGGCCACCGTTGCGACTCACCAGGCTCCACGCTCGCTGGGACGGCCCACCTCAGGCACCCTCGTCCGGCGCTCGTATGCTCCCGACAGGCTCTGTCCACTGCCCCCCACGGGGAGGGCGCGCCGCTAACAGGTGACAGCCGTAGGCCTCCCGGGCGCCCCCGCCGTCAGGGCCCCACCAAGCAGCACCGCATGACCGAAGAGACCCCCACGATGCCCCAGCAGCAATCACTCCGCCCCCTCCGTCCAGGCCGGCGCACTCTCTCTCAGGGGGCCGCCCGGGATCGCACAGTCCCGCTCCTCACCGTGCCTCAGCTGCTCCAGCACCTCGTTCTGCACCAGGAGGCCCCAGCGGCCGGGTCCTCGTGTCCCCGGGGCCCCGCCTCCTCAACTTCTGCCGCCTCGGGAGGACTCCCGTCTGGACCGCGTCCGGCCCGTTCACGGCCCCTCCAGGCTCCCGGATCCACAGAGGCCCCCAGGGATCAGCCGCCTCCCTCGCTGCTGGTCGGGCACAGCAGTGCATCAGTCGCGCCTGGCGCGAAGCTCCGGGCCGTCGGTGGGCGCCGCCATTTTGTCCGTCGCAGCCCCGCCGCAGTCGCGGGTCTCAGGCGCCTCCAGTTCGCCGCCAATCGGCATTCGCCCTGGTCCACCGGTGCCCCTCCGCTCAGCCACACATCAGAAGGGCGTTCGTCCCGCCCAGGGAGCCAGGAACCGCTCCGCAGCCGGGGTAAGTCCGGGGTTGAAGCGGGAGCCGACTCGGATCACGTCCGATCGGCCATCTTGCCTAAGCCACGCCCCCGATTTTAATATTTTTAAATGTGATGAACAGTTTTGTTCTATGTGTGCTTTGTTGGTTATGATCGTTTTTCACACATAGAGAGTGAGAGAATAAACAACAGAGTTGCGTTCTCCCGGATAAACTTTTTTTCACAATCAGCAACTACTGTTGAGCTGGTAGAATAACCCGGTCTAAGGATGTATTAGAGTGTTATTCAACTACCTATTTCTCAGGTGGAATATCAAAGATATTGAAGTAAAAGCCTCACTCACATAATAGTGACATGCTTCATCATAGGCAAATACTCCACACCCAGAGAAGATGGTACTCTCTGGGCGGACTCAACCAAAGATGTACTGGGAGTGCTTAGATAAATGAACAACTGGTTAAGCAGGGAACCAGATTAGATTAAAAAATGCCTATGAGTGTACCCTTTCCTTAATCCTTTATTCACGGGCACTCATGGTATCGTTAAAAACTTTATGCATGGGGTTATTTTGAACTTAATTCTGTTCAAATGTACCCTCAAGCCAACATGTTTCGGCCCATATAGGTAGCCCAGTCGGGTCTGAGGGCCTTCGTCAGGGCGTTATGTCTCTGTGCCTTATTCTTCAAGGTCCCTGCTGTGTAGCAGTGCATGTGTTGCATGCAATCCAAAGAAACGTGAGGCCTAATGCACTCACCTGTCTGTGTATTCACTCCAACTTCAGTAGATTTTCTATGGGACATGGGAAAAATAGTATAGTATATTTCCATAGAGTACAATAAATGATCCTGTCTAAAGCCCGTCTTGTGCTCATATTTACTGAATTACATTTGAAGTGTTGGTGTACCATCTGTTAATGTGCTCACTAGTTAGGGCTTAGTGAATTCACTATTGTATCCATTTAAAACAACCAATTGCCATTACACTGAAATACAAAAACCACACGACGTGATTACCATCAAAAGGTGTTGTCTATGAGTGGAACGACCGTGTCTATACAATTGTTTTTACCCACAATCCTAATCATCTATGTTGTGCACAACTCTATCTTTAGCGTATTTCTTTTGAGATTTGATAGTTGGGGCCGGTGTTTAAATAAAATATATATTTTACTAAGTCTGAGGAATCAGGGTGGCGCTCACCTACTGATTGATGCCTACTAGCATCATGCAGATGTCGTGTGTTCCGGTGCTGTCCTGTAGTCAAACACTGGAAAAAAATATATATATGTAAAACCATTCTTTTGGGTGTTCGTCTAGCCCCACCCCCTAACATAGGGAGCTCATATCACTATGGTTATTGTAGGAGTAACATCTCGTAACCCCGCTTTCATGGTATATAGGTACTCGTGCTCTATCTTATTTCCATAGTACTTCACCCACGACAGCGGTTACATACTGTTCGACCTGTATTTTAGTCAGTTTTGAAAAATCCACATTTCTAATGTTTCTTCATACTTTATATCGCGTCCCTCCTAGGCGCGCTGTTTGTCTGGAACACAACTCCCTCTACACAGTCAGCTTTGTTCCCCCGCCGGCGAAAAACTCTACTGTGTTGACAGAGTATAGTGATAAGTAGTCTCCCACATTGAGGATACGTATCTATGTCTACGCTATATGCAGCGTGTGTCAGATAGTTAAACCTCATCCTCCCTGGTGTGTACAGCCCTCATCAAAAACTTACTTCGTCAAGGACGCCGCACCGCCGTTACACCTCGTAAAACACATCGTCTGCCGTCGGAGATGTGTACGCGACTGCCGTCTCTCATAAGTAGGGCTTTTCCTTCTCATTGGTGGGTTGTTCTGTCCCATTACGTGTATTCTCTATGGTTAGAATACGGAATGCTGGGTTATTTAATAACGTATGTGGTGTTAAACTACAGGACTTCTGGGTAGTGTAGTCCAATGTGATTTTTTGTCGTTGCTCTTATCCCCTCGAGTTTATTTCCTTTATTTATTTTGTTTAAAAATTGTGTTGATCACTTATACCCCACTTCATGGATTATTTCAGTAGATGTGACACAAACCCTCAACTGGTGATAATATAGCGAGGCGAGACAGTAATTAAGTCGCTTCCTGTATATGCTGTTGACCCGCGCTAAAGAGACCTATACATGGAGTCGTATTGTTTCAATCAATGTGGCAGCACAATGGTGAATTATATTATATCCTAATGTCTGTGCATATGTTTACTATTTCAAACAACATTCCGTGTTGATCGTCTATTCCCCGCATTTGAAAATCATTAAGTTTGTATTCAGGGTTTCTCTATAAAATAATGCCACGTGTTCCTGTACTAGCGGGGTTCTTTTTATGCTGTATTCATACAAATACTCCTAGTTTTTCAGCCTCCTTATTTGGTCATACTGTTGCAGGCTGATAGAACTTCCTTCCCCTTCAGTTGTAAGACACTTCACTCAGAATTACCTGTTTAGAGCCTACTTAATATAAATTTCAGATGTATGTTGCTTTAATATTCATCATATTTTCGGCTTTTTGTTATATTTGTGCTGACTGAACTACGAACGTAATTCTTTTTGTGAATACACAGACAGGTTAGTGCATTAGGCCTCACGTTTCTTTGGGTTGCATGCAACACATGCACTGCTACACGGCAGGGACCTTGAAGAATAAGGCACAGAGACATAATGCCCTGACGAAGGCCCTCAGACCCGACTGGGCTACCTATATGGGCCGAAACATGTTGGCTTGAGGGTACATTTGAACAGAATTAAGTTCAAAATAACCCCATGCATAAAGTTTTTAACGATACCATGAGTGCCTGTGAATAAAGGATTAAGGAAAGGGTACACTCATAGGCATTTTTTAATCTAATCTGGTTCCCTGCTTAACCAGTTGTTCATTTATCTAAGCACTCCCAGTACATCTTTTGTTGAGTCCGCCCAGAGAGTACCATCTTCTCTGGGTGTGGAGTATTTGCCTATGATGAAGTATGTCACTATTATGTGAGTGAGGCTTTTACTTCAATATCTTTGATATTCCACCTGAGAAATAGGTAGTTGAATAACACTCTAATACATCCTTAGACCGATTTATTCTACCAGCTCAACAGTAGTTGCTGATTGTTGGTTATGATGACTGAATAAAGAACTTTGGACTATTAGGAGTTATTCCTCCAATGAGAGTCTTCACTTTTACTTTTTTGTTTTTACTTTTAAAACCTTTATTTCTCTTCAACGATAAGCTAACTAACAAGGTGGTGCTTGAAAAATCTTTAAGCACAGATAGATGAGCCATTCTTGGGTGTATACACAGCAGGTATGAGTATCCAAAAATTTGGATCATCTTGAATAAGTTTTGACAAAAGTGTATCTCACATTACCAGAACAAAGCTCCATGTATGGATGTTTGTTTTTACAAAGAATTTAGTAGACTGGTCAGGAGAAGAGGAATAGTTTTAGTGGGACCACAAAGGTTTTTAAATTCTTTTAAAGGTGTCTTACGAAAATAGCTAAAACACACTTCCTTATTTAATTTATTTACTTATTTTATTCATAACCGAACATGAGCATCTGGCCAATTTATGTTATAGAGTGCCAATAAGCTAATACCAGATTAATGGAATGTTAGAATTGAAGGGATTGATACAAAATTTGTCATGATTTTGTTTAAATCTGTTCATATTTTTTTTTAAATATTGATGAACGACAAATGTATAGGTATCTAGGCAGTGCCTAATTTTAGCTTCAGTACTCGATATTGGGCCTATAATGGAAATCTAATTGGTTTACAGGCTTGAGATGTGCAAGCAATGGCTGTGATTCACAATTTTCTTGAGGTCTGATTGGCTGGAGTACTTGAATTGTTTTTCACAAGCCTTTATCATGCAATGTAAGTGACTCATGGGCTTTGAGAATTAGGTGGCTAGGAGGACAGGGGTAAACCAGAGGGGTGGTAAATGTCTTTGTGCTGCCACAGAAATCTCTATATTTAGGTAGATATGTAAATAGACCTATATTTTACTAGTGCACAATGCAAACTTTGTCGTCTATAGGTGCTGACACGGTGAGTTCACTGGAAAATCAGAACAAGTAAGTTGTTGCTTCATACTTCTAGGGGATGGGGCATCTTAAAGGACAGCATCCAGTGCTTCAAGGCATCCATCCCAAGAGTCAAGTCTGAAACTAGATGGTAAACAACACTATTTAGTGGTCTTAGCTTTTACAAAGGACGATGAGGTGTCATTGTCTCTTGTAAATATCTAGAGTGAGTCCACTCCACACTTAAAATTGAAACACAGCGGGCCTCATTTACAACAAAGTAACGCAGCATGGTGCCACAAGCCATTTGGCGGGCTGCGCTGCTTTACTTTGGAAGCAAAGGGATGCGTCATATCTGCAACGATATCACGGATCCCTTTGCTCTCCCCTGCACTGGCACACAATGGGCTGCTGTGCGCTGATGCAGACACCCTGGCACCATGATGCAAGGATGCCTGCATTGCGGGGAAATTGTTTTTGTGCAGGAAGGAAGACCTTCCTGCACAAAAACTATCACAAGAGGTGATTTCCTCTAGATAGAGGAAAAAACGAGGGGAAATGGAAACATTTCTCCTCAATGTGCCTCCCTATGCGTCCCCTGGGGAAGTGTAGCATTCTCAGGCATTTCGAGGTTTATGATTTCTCGTAAATCTGGAAATGCGGCAGAAGCCATGGGTGTTGCGTGGGAACACCCACAGCAACACCCATGGCACACCCCTTTTACGTAAAATGCTGCATGTAAAGGGGATGTATTTACAAGGACACGAAAAGTCAGCAGAGCGCTTTACGTGTCCTTCCAAAAATATGGGGCAGCAAGATGCATCACTGGTGTGCCACAAAAAATGATGCACTGGCGGTGCAAGGGGCTTGTAAATAAGCCCCAGCGTTTTCAATGAAGTCCGGCTTCTGCCAGAAACCAATGAAAAGACCTTCTGAACGCCATCTCTTTCAACTTTTTATGAAACAAATTGTCACACCATTCTTTTCTTTCACTCCAGTACCTCAACCAAAGCACAGGTTCACCAGACTCTCTCTTTGAGAAGATGTTTGTTCGCACAGACAATAGGTAACTACAGGTCATGTGTAACAATACTGAGGTCAGAATAATGGCTTCAAAATATTGACTTCCAATATATTATCAAGGTAAGAAACGTTTTGGGAATATAGATTTAATATTCTAACTTCACATCCACTTATACTGATGATATGTTGGCAGTTTAATTGTGCAGTGGATATAAATGCAGGTTGATATTTCAACTTCAGTATTCTGAAATAACATTCTAAATGTTGCTGTTGCTAAATAGAGAGAGAGAGAGAGAGAGAGAGAGAGAGAGAGAGATAGAGAACTACCTTTGATTTGTCATTTCAGTATTCAGACATTCTGTGATTTGGAGGTGACATGCAGGTACTACCTCCCACAGTAAGACCCACTGCAGAAAGGACCTCTTTGTGGAGTCCTGGTCCTGAGAAGGCAGCCCTCCATTGGGGCTCTGTTGGACAGGCCATGTGAAGGGCTTGCTCCCTCCCCGCATGACAGGGCCCGAGCCCCGGCCCTCCAGGTGTTACCCACAGAAACAACCCGCAGCCCGTCCCCAGACGGGACTCCTGCCCCCAGACCTCTCTGTATCATGGGGCCGAACCACTACCGGCTCCCTCGCCCGGCCCGGCCGCCATCTTGGACACTGCACCACGAGGCCGCGTGGCCTCAGCTCGACCCTAACCCTGGGCCTGGCCAGGCCCCGACATCCCGGCACCACCATCCACCCAGGAGGTGAACGGACCACTTGGCAGGTCGATGGGAGAAAGAAGTGTCGATGGCTCTCCCCCGCCAGGTGCCGATCGCCCCCCAGCTCCCCCGGGCGCTGGCTCCACCCCCCTGCTGGGTGTCTGGACTCCCTCATCCCGGACCTCCCGACCTCCAAGTGCGATGGTCCGGACATCAAAGGGCGCCAGACCTATAACTGGGGCAGCTCCAGAGCAGGAAGGCAGTTGTATCCTGGAGTCGAGAGACACCGTGAAGAACTCATCCCTGACGGACTACTGGCGCTGCCGTAGCCCTGCCTTGCGAACTATCGTCCTGCCTGCTGGCGCTGCCGCGGCCTTCTGCATCCTCCATCCTTGTTGGGACCTGCTGGCGCTGCCGCGGACCGTTGTAACTACCACCTTCACTGGGACCTGCTGGCGCTGCCGCGGACCGTTGTAACTACCACCTTCACTGGGACCTGCTGGCGCTGCCGCGGACCGTTGTAACTACCACCTTCACCGGGACCTGCTGGCGCCGCCGCGGCCCGTCCATCTAGAACGCCGAGCTCGAGGATTGTGAGCTATCCATCATACCATCTCAGCTACCAGATTGGTAACAAGACTGTCCCGCTACCCCCTTTCCCAACCAAGAGACTAGAATCGAGGGGACCCCTGAGTCCTGACCTCCTTGTACCATTCTATCGTACCTAAAGATTGCTTATAAAGAACGTCAAAACCTTATCTTTGTGTGGTGTACAGCTGTGGGGGGGAAGTTACTCGTCTGTACGATCGCTGGAGACGGCTCTCCCCGGAGACCTCTCCCCTTGTTCTCGGCCGACCCTCCCGGTCCGTCTAACATTGGTGGCCAGCGGCGCGATCCGAATCAACGCATAATCGTACAGAGAGTAGCTCACCCCACGACGAAACCACAATGTCAACCAAAGAGAGCGGATCCACCGAGAAATTCCAGATGGAGAAATTGGAAGAGTACAGCCATCGTGAATTGAAACAATTCTGCATTGAACTAGGCATTGCTACCACCGGCCTGAGTACCAAAGACGATTTCAAGCACGCCATTGAGTCGTGGGCAGAAACCGGGGCCGCCAGATCCCCGGACCAAAACATTGCAGCATCAGAGAGGAACACCACGGCTCCCGAGGAGCGAAGAACGGGTCTCTCGCAGGAAGAGATCCAAGAGAGAGAAAAAAGCAGACTACATGAGCTAGAAATGGCACGGCTCAAAATGGACGGTGAACTAAAATTAGCCGAACAAAAACTGAACCTAGAACATCTGCGGCTCCGAGAAGAACGGGAAGAAAAACAGAGGCAGAGAGAGCTCGAAGAAAAGAGATTAGCGTACGAACACGAGCGCAAACTGGCAGAAATAGACCTACGGAAGCAGAACAAAGAACTGGAGGTGCCCGAGCGACCGCGCACCCCGGGAGCGACAGAAAAGAAAGTCCACATCCCCAAGGATGTCGTTCGAGAGTATGTCCGAGAGGACGACATACAACAGTGGTTCAAGGCCTACGAGATCGCCATGACCTCCCACCGGATCGATCGAAGTGACTGGGGAGCCGGTCTATGGGGGAGGTTCGTCAATGAAGGCCGCGATGCCCTGTTACAGCTCCCAGACCATCTGATGTCATCCTATGACCACATGAAGGCTGCCCTCCTCACCCGATATGGGCTCACACCCGAAATGTACCGCCAGAGGTTCCGAGACTGCACCCGGATCCCGGGTACAACTTGGGTGGAATATGTCAACTATTTCAGCCGAGCCTTCGAGGGTTGGATCAAGGGAAGCCACGTAACGACCTACGAGCAACTTTTTAATCTCATGGTGTGGGAGCACCTCTCTAACAACTGCTTCGTCGAGCTCAGGCAGCACCTCCTCGACAGTAAATTGACTGACCCACGGCAACTCGCCGCCGAAGCTGACCGGTGGGAAAGCACCCGAGTGGGCCGGAGAGGGCCGCACGAACAGAACCGGAACAACCAAGGTCAGCACCGTCCCCGAGGAGGAGGAGGAGGCCAGGGACGAGGAAGAGACACCATCCCGGCCGCTCCCGCTGCCAGCACCCCGCCCCCGGCCAGCCGGGGCAACCCCCCGATGCGCCCGGGGTTCCGAGCCAATGTCACGTGTCACCGATGCCAGCGAGTCGGCCACTACGCCAATGACCCGAACTGTCCACAGAACCAAACTCCGAGACCCCGCCAGGTAGCTGCCGCCGCCCTGGGGGGAGAACAAATCTCCGAAGAACAGGAAGAATACGAGCAGGAACAACAAGAGTGGGAACCGGCCGCCATGGTTCTAGCGTGCCTAGGGGGAAGAGACATGGTCCCGCGGGCTCCCCTACCCGCCAACACCAGAAAATATAGTCAGTGGGTGAACATTAATGGACGCCGGGCCGAAGCACTACGTGACACGGGGGCCAGTGTGACGGCCGTCCGCTGTCACCTGGTAAAACCAGAGCAGATCCTGCCGAAAATTCTCTGCCCCGTCCGTTCAGCCGACAATTCGGAGAGTCTATGTCGGATGGCCTGCGTCCCCTTCGAATGGGGAGGAGTCTCGGGCATGTTGAAGGTGACGGTCCGAGATGATGCCCCCGTGGACTGTCTCCTGGGGAATGATCTTGAGAGCTCCCCGTGGGCCGCCGTAGAAAGAAGAGAGCACCTGGGGATGTTGGGCCTCCCGGACTGGGCGTGCGTAACCACCCGGTCCATGGCCGCCCGTGCCATCCCCCGACCAGAAGAACCAGAATGGCCAGCACCTCCTCCCCCGATCGCTCCAGTAGAGGACACCGACCATACCGACCCCCCAGAGCAAACCCCCGAAGGGCTCGCTCAGCCCCAGGACCTTCCCAACCTGGCTCAGTGGCGTCAAGAAGGGGGGCCCACCCAGGAACAGTTCCGTCAAGAACAGAAGACCTGTCCCTCCCTCGAGGGACTCCGCCAGCAAGCCCTCGCCCAGAGCGCAGGGGACACCACCGGAGCCCATTGGATCTATTGGGACAACGACCTATTGTACAGTGAACAGAGAATCGCGGAGTCAGGGGCCAGTCGAGTGCTGGTGGTGCCCCTCCGTTTTAGAGACTTCCTGTTAAATTTGGCCCACGATGTCCCTCTGGCTGGACACCTGGGCCAGGACAAAACCTACAGTCGCCTGGTGACCCACTTTTTCTGGCCAAAGATGAGAAACGACGCCCTCAACCACTGCCGGTCCTGCCCCACGTGCCAGGCCAGCGGGAAGAGCGGCCGCAAACTCAAAGCACCTCTGCAACCCTTCCCAGTTGTCACCACCCCGTTCGAGAGGGTGGGAATAGACATTGTGGGGCCCCTGGACCCCCGTACAGCACAAGGACATCGGTTCATCCTGGTACTGGTGGACCACGCCACCCGCTACCCCGAGGCTGTGCCCCTGCGAACGGTAACAGCCCCGGTGGTCGGCCGGGCCTTAATGGGGATCTTCTCCCGGGGTGGGCTTCCCCCGAGAAGTCGTCAGCGACAGAGGCACAAACTTTATTTCGAAGTATATGAAGTCCCTCTGGCAACAGTGCGGGGTCACCTACCGATTCACGACCCCCTATCACCCTCAAGGAAACGGACTAGTCGAGCGGTTCAACCGCACGCTCAAGGGAATGATTGGGGGATTGGAAGAGCCCCTCCGTCGCCAGTGGGATGTACTACTTCCGTGCCTCCTCTTCGCCTATCGAGAAGTTCCCCAGAAGTCCCTCGGCTTTAGCCCTTTCGAACTCTTGTACGGGCACCCTGTGCGAGGGCCCCTCAGCCTAGTCAAAGAAGGTTGGGAGATGGCCCCCCTAAAGACCCCTCCAGACGTCTTCAAGTACCTCCTGACCCTACGCAATCAGACCAGGCGATTCAGAGAAATGGCGAAAGCGTACCTTGAGGCCAGTCAGGAGGACATGAAAAAATGGTACGATCAAAATGCCTCCTCCATCGAATTCGAACCTGGCCAACAAGTGTGGGTGATGTCCCCCACCGAACCATGTGCCTTGCAGGACAAGTGGACGGGGCCCTTCAAAGTGGTCGAACGCAAGAGCCCCGTCACCTATCTCATCGATATGGAATCTCCACGGAACCCCCTCCGGGTCCTCCACACCAACAGACTCAAACCCCACTTTGTGCGCTCGGAGCTCAGCCTCCTGATGGCTACAGACAGTGGAGCGGAAGAAGACTCCGAGCCTCTCCCTGATCTCCTGAAGACTCGTGAGAAAGATGGTTCCGTGGACGGGGTCCGGCTCTCCGATGCCCTTACCCCGGAACAGCGCCAAGGCTGCCGGGACCTCCTGCTGCAGTTTGCTACCTTGTTTTCCCTCACCTCAGGGGTCACCCCCTGGTGCTTGCACGACGTGGACACTGGGGACAGTCCCCCTATCAGACACCGGGCGTACCGCGTACCAGATCGGGTACGGGCCTGCATCCAAGAGGAGGTATCAAAGATGCTCACGCTCGGGGTCATCGAGCCCTCGGACAGCCCCTGGGCCAGCCCGGTCGTGCTGGTCCCCAAAGCTGCTGCCCCCGGCACCACTCCTGAGCTCCGATTCTGCGTCGACTATCTGGGCTTGAATGCTGTCACCAGAACCGACGCTCATCCCATCCCCCGAGCGGATGAACTGATTGACCGCATGGGGGCTGCCCGCTACCTCAGCATCTTCGACCTGACAGCGGGCTACTGGCAGATCGGTCTCACACCCCGGGCCCAAGAACGATCCGCCTTTTCTACCCCCGATGGCCACTACCACTTCAAAGTCATGCCCTTCGGCAGGAAGAATGCCCCAGCTACCTTTCAGCGACTGGTGAACCAGGTCTTGGCGGGGCTCGAGGAGTTCAGCGCCGCCTACCTGGACGATATCGCTGTGTACAGCCGCCACTGGTCCGACCACCTCCACCACCTCCGAGAGGTCCTGCAGGCCCTCCAACGGGCCGGCCTCACAATCAAGGCCAGCAAGTGCCAAATTGGTCAGGGGTCCGTGACCTATCTCGGACACCAGGTGGGAAGCGGTCTGGTGGCCCCTCTGCAACACAAAATCGCTGCCATCCAGTCCTGGCAGCCTCCAGTCACGCAGACCGAGGTCCGAGCCTTCTTGGGGCTCACCGGCTACTACCGGCGGTTCGTGAGGGACTATGGCAGCATTGTGGGGCCCCTCACGGGACTCACATCCAAAAACCACCCGAAGAAGGTCAACTGGACCCCAGACTGTCAAGCGGCCTTCGAGAAGCTGAAAGCCGCCATGTGCACTGCCCCTGTGCTCCAGGCCCCCGACTACAGTCGGGAATTCATCGTACAAACAGATGCCTCCGACCATGGCATCGGGGCGGTCCTCTCCCAGCTGAACTCCGAGGGACTTGACCAACCGGTGGCCTTCATCAGCAGACGCCTCCTGGCCCGAGAACAGCGCTGGAGCACCATCGAGAGGGAGGCCTTCGCAGTGGTGTGGGCCCTCAAAAAGCTCCGGCCCTATCTTTTCGGTACCCACTTCCGGGTGCAAACAGATCATCGACCCCTGCAGTGGCTAATGCAGATGCGGGGGGAAAACCCCAAACTATTGTGTTGGTCCATCTCCCTGCAGGGGATGGACTTCACTGTGGAACATCGACCGGGCCAAGACCACGCCAACGCAGATGGCCTGTCACGCTTTTTCCGCCTCGACGAGGAGAGTCCCCAAGAGGATGGGTGACTCTCCCCGCCTTCAGCTGGGGGGGACGCATGTTGGACAGGCCACGTGAAGGGCTTGCTTCCTCCCCGCATGACAGGGCCCGAGCCCCGGCCCTCCAGGTGTTACCCACAGAAACAACCCGCACCCCGTCCCCAGACGGGACTCCTGCCCCCGGACCTCTCTGTATCATGGGGCCGAACCACTACCGGCTCCCTCGCCCGGCCCGGCCGCCATCTTGGACACTGCACCACGAGGCCGCGTGGCCTCAGCTCGACCCTAACCCTGGGCCTGGCCAGGCCCCGACATCCCGGCACCACCATCCACCCAGGAGGTGAACGGACCACTTGGCAGGTCGATGGGAGAAAGAAGTGTCGATGGCTCTCCCCCGCCAGGTGCCGATCGCCCCCCAGCTCCCCCGGGCGCTGGCTCCACCCCCCTGCTGGGTGTCTGGACTCCCTCATCCCGGACCTCCCGACCTCCAAGTGCGAGGGTCCGGACATCAAAGGGCGCCAGACCTATAACTGGGGCAGCTCCAGAGCAGGAAGGCAGTTGTATCCTGGAGTCGAGAGACACCGTGAAGAACTCATCCCTGACGGACTACTGGCGCTGCCGTAGCCCTGCCTTGCGAACTATCGTCCTGCCTGCTGGCGCTGCCGCAGCCTTCTGCATCCTCCATCCTCGTTGGGACCTGCTGGCGCTGCCGCGGACCGTTGTAACTACCACCTTCACTGGGACCTGCTGGCGCTGCCGCGGACCGTTGTAACTACCACCTTCACTGGGACCTGCTGGCGCTGCCGCGGACCGTTGTAACTACCACCTTCACCGGGACCTGCTGGCGCCGCCGCGGCCCGTCCATCTAGAACGCCGAGCTCGAGGATTGTGAGCTATCCATCATACCATCTCAGCTACCAGATTGGTAACAAGACTGTCCCGCTACCCCCTTTCCCAACCAAGAGACTAGAATCGAGGGGACCCCTGAGTCCTGACCTCCTTGTACCATTCTATCGTACCTAAAGATTGCTTATAAAGAACGTCAAAACCTTATCTTTGTGTGGTGTACATCTGTGGGGGGGAAGTTACTCGTCTGTACGATCGCTGGAGATGGCTCTCCCCGGAGACCTCTCCCCTTGTCCTCGGCCGACCCTCCCGGTCCGTCTAACAGGCTCTAATGGAACTAGTTTGTGATACCCAGTTACAGCCATTTCCATCTCCCACATGCTGAATGACAGGCATGTCCACCTACAACTTACTTAACATCAGATGTTGCTAATGTCACGTGCCTCATAAGAGGTGCTGCTAGCTCCAACATGCCCCAATTTACATGTATTTCAAGCTAGCACATCCAATATGAACATGTAGTGCCAGCGACACCCATGCCTACAGTAACCCCAGCAATGGGTATTTGCAGCCTATATGTGCCATCAGGGACAAATATTGGCACTTTCCATATGCCCCAGTATCAAGAATTGCCTTCTTCCACACACTCCCATCAACAGGTATTTATACTTAGACTGTTTCCGCATAGACCTGCAGCCAGTATTGCCTTTATCCCACGCCTCCATGAAAGATATTGCCTGCTCCCCTCATGCCCCCAGTAACATTTTACATTATGCTCCAAGCATTTGTCTAGTTCTGTTCTCCCATTCCCAGGGTTCCCTAGTGCTTGTTGAGTCTGCACTCCCTTACAGCTCTGGGGTTCTCGTTGAAATGAGACAAGGTGGTCTGCAAACATTAGGTATGGGTTGAATCAGAAAAGGTCCACAGAAGGTCTCTAACGTTGGTTTGTGTGGCAAAGAGGCCGACAAGAAAGGCAACCGATTGGTGAACTGCTGCGAGGTTTTCGTTTCATGGCCTGAAGCTAATAGATCATATCTCTTCAGTCACCTTTGGATGGCATTAAATATGCACAACATGAGCCTTCGACCTTGAAAGAAAATACAGGCAAGCCAGCATTATCCTTCTCATTCACATCCATATCAGATGATAATGTGTATTAATTTCTATGAGTCATTGGACCTATTAAACATTATTACACCTTATATGAATAGTTGTTCTATTAAAAAAAGCAGCATGATGATGTTATGATGGGAAAATATTTTCTTTGTGTTTCTTTAATCTTAATTTAATGAATACTTTTTGTTCTTGTTGCTTAGGCTGTTTTGAAGCCTATTGACTTTTTATCAGAGGTCGGATTATGAGTGCTTGGTCCTTTCAGTGGGTCTAATGAGTTTGGAAAGTTTTGCTCGTGGAGGTGGGTTTCTGAGAACAGGACGCGACAGATGGAAGAGTGTGAGAGGTTGACTTTCTAGAGTGAGACTCCCCAGGACACTGCGGCATAGATATGCAAATTTTGCGGCACAAAAATTGAAATTTTGCAGCATTATAGCGGCACTTTATTTTACTTGCAGCCATTCCCTTTTTTAGCTGAGTATTCCACTTTGAAATAGCCATATTGAAAGTGTCTGAAAGTGTTTGTTATGTTCGCATATGGTATTGCCACTGTTTTAGTTATCACCGGACCCGATTTCGAGTCCCAGATTGTTTGAAAAGTTATCATCGAACGTGAATGGGTAGTTTTTTCAGCAGTTTGGTGACAAACAGACCCTCATTCTGATGGTTTGTGTCCACCAAGGGGTAGAAACAAGGGCGTGCAGGAGAAGCAAAGGTTTAAATAACGTCTGGAGAGACAGGGCTCGGTCACTGAAGGAATGTTTCATCTGGCGCTGTGCGCAGCGAACCTTTTGAATGAGGCTTCAAGAATAATATGGGATCTACCGGAGTATGATCTGTTGAAGGAGATGTGGCCTAGTGGAAGACTGTACAAGCTGTTTTCTACGGTAGGAAAAGTGGTCAGTGTCACAGATGTGACCCATTGGCTGAACAACATACTCGGGAACTAGTATGCCATTGTCATAAGTGATTATTGCGTTGCAAGGGCTATTAGAATATTGGGTGTCTCAGATATTTGGGGTGCATGAGGCGGATTGAATATTGATGTGTGCACTGAGGTTAGAGAAGTACTAGGCTGAAAAGGAGATTATTTGGACATTTTGCTGGGGGTGAATATGGAATACTGGGGTGTACGGTGGCCTCTTGTTTTGACAGGGTGCAGATTCATTACCCCATCACTGACTCTCCCTGCCCTGCACGTCCTGTTCTGTTTGTGAAAAGCTGTTGTTGCTGGTGCACAGCAATAAGCGGGACCAATAATTGCAGAAATGAGCGTCTGCATCTGGAACAAGGCCAGCAGACTGTGATCGATGCCATCTCCCATTGATAGGCTGTTGCCCTGATGCTGCTCTGCCTCTGGCATTTTACGGCTACGTAGCTCTGATGAAGAGGAGTCTTTGGGCCCTATAATGATGTCAGTCGGAAAGCCTCCGAACACAGGTTGGAGGCTCTCCAGCCAACCAACCAATATCTAAGGTTTACAGTCCGACCGCCTTATTTCTATGAAGGCGGTCGGAGTGTAAACCAGCAGGTCTGACCGACTGGCTTCAGGCAGGCTCAAGGAGCCCCTCAGCAAGTCGGAACCACAACGTATTCCCTTTAATACAGCGTTTCCACCGTCGGGATTACGATGTCAGTTTCAGACAACCTTTCCGGGCCAGCCTTTCCGACATGGAAAGGCTTTTGGAAAGCAACTTTGGGGGCCCCTAGCAGGGCCCCCTTGGCTCCGTGGCCTACGCTAGTTGGCCTGGGGGGTACCTATTGTGCCCCACTGTAAATCCCTGCACCTTGTGAAGGGATTTGCACAAACTCCCCTTTCTCTATGGGAGCTTGTGCTGTGGCCGGTTTCCAAAACTAACCGGTTTACATAATCACAATCCAACGGAGGAGAGATCCTACTCTTCATGCCTGTAGCATACTCCCCAGCCCAGGAGCATGAAAATGAATATACCACACACAGCTTTCTGTAACAGACTTCTTTATTCTTCAGCATACGATCATACACTAACCACAGATTACATCATAACTGTTAATAATAACCATATCTTCCAACAAGCTACGTAATTCCTCTGTTGAGCCCGCCCAGATCTGCAAGGGCCTTAGCAAACATAGTCTCACAACACTACATCTCCCCTATTGTTAAATAAAAAGTATAAACAAAGGTCAGATTATATTTCTTCTATAAATCCTCGAGTCGCTTGCATTCATTGACCAGATCGAGTGGTATAAAGTGGTTGGGATGTACTTGATTGTGCACCAATGGCACAGGTTCTGATGCTTGATCTGGAGTGTTAGGCCTGATTGCCTCTTTCATAATTGCAGGAGCTGATGAGCATTGAGGTAGGTGCTTAAAGTGTGACAAGTCCAGTGTAATGGACTTTCTAGGATGAAGCACTGTCATCATGTGCTCTTTGAATGTCAAAACCCTCAGAGGATAGACAGCAACCCAGAGTGTCTGTTTTCCGCTTTCATTTCTCCTTGACCAGGACCCAGTCACCTTCATCAAGCCTGTTTCCTGAACTCGTCTACACCGATCGGCAAATGTTTTCCTTTTGCACTTTCGAGAAGTATCTGTGACACGAACCTTATCAGCATTCAAGGATAAGACTACTGTCCAAGGTGGCAATTTGGTTCCGATGACTCTCCCAAATAGCAAGTTGGCAGGACTCTTACCAGTTGTGGAGTGAGGAGTTGAACGATAAGCATGGAGAGTTTGACACAGGACCTAGCTCAAATCGATCCCCTCCATCGATGCTCGTTGAATTACCCTTTTGAGGGTACCCATGAAATGTTCCACTACACCATTGGCATGGGGTTACAGAGGTGTATTCTTTTGATGCTTGACATTTAATCTGACTGGAAACTCCTCAAATTCTCTGCTATCGAATGGCGGGCCATTGTCAGATTTGAGAATGGTTGTGATGCCCCACGATGCAAAGATGTCATCTAGCAGCTCCATCACCTTGTCATAGGTTGATTGTAACTCCTCCACTAAAGGAAAGCATAAACATTCATCAATGACTACCATGAGATGATGTCTGTTTCTTAAGGGCCCAAAGAAATCAACTGCAACTCTTTCCCAAAACTGTGCAACAAGGTCAGATATTGTCAATGGATGCTGTCTTACTTTGGGGGAAAGACAGCTGCAAAGTTGGCACGCTTTTAGTTCCCTCTCAACTCGCTCGTCTAGGGGCGGGAACCACACTGGTCTCTTAGGGATCTTTTGGTGGCTAAAATGCCATAATGTCCTTCATGGGCTAGTTCAATGACTTTCTATTTTAGGCTCTCAGGTATGATGATTCTCAAGCATCTCCATACAAAACCTTCCCTAGTCACGAACAGTTAAACCTGTACATTTGTGAATTTTTTTTAATTCAACATTGTCAGCAAAAGGTTGCGCACTCTTCTTCCACAATTGAGTTGAAATGATGTCTTTGAGGATATGCATGTTCTTATCAGCATTAGTAGCAGCAATAATCTCTCCAATGGATTGAGTTGTTGGCTTGCTGGACCTCACAATTAAGTTACTGTACTCCTCAGCACCCACACATATCACACACAATGTCATGCAAATAGAACATCACACACACAGAGCATCCGTCAGCAGAAAGAGCCAACACAGCCCAAACACTGCATACATCCACAACAAAAACAAAAGAGATGCACATGCCAATCCATCACATTGCAAACTCAGCTGGACATCAGGGAGGTGCACACTAGGCAAGTACAAGGCAACAAACACTGACAGTACTGCATGCAGGCCAAGCAGTGTGTGCACACCAACCAAATCAGTAGCACACACATGTCAGTGCCACAACATGTACTCCCACAACACAAATCAGCACAGCACACAGACAACATCACACACAGGAAGGGTAGCAGTACCCCAGAAAACACACAACACCCACAGATGCACTTCTCAGGGACACCCAGGTGCAAACAACATGACCAGAGGACTGTGCAGCACAAACAGTTGCACTGCACATGAGCAACCCTGAGTGCAAACCAGTACAAGAAAATCCAACCTAACTAATTGGGAAACTGTCCTGAGTGGCACATTGGTCCTGTGCACAGATCAGCACCACAAAGCATGGTATAACAAATGAAGTGGTGGGGAGGCTCACACACTGGCAACCCAAGGGGTAGGTGGCATGAGATTGAAGTGGTGTGTACGTCAGTTTTGGACAGGTCAGGAGTGTACTGTGCACAAAGACATAGTGGAGTCACTCACAATGGGTAGGCAACAGAAGCACAGATAGGGGGTGGTAAGACTCCATATCCCATATACCATACTGGAGTCAAAAATGGCTCAAGTGACAGCAATGCATTGGAAAACTCACCAACAATGTCAGTGTGGCTGAGCAGGTCTGCACAATGAGCACAAACAGTAACAAGCCACATGGCTGATCAACAAAACACAACACAGACTTGGCAGTCAAACACTCTGCATACTCACAACTGGCAGCAACAACAAGTAGGTGTCCCCCAGGAGTGCAAGGACACACCAACACACTGCACAGTGCACAACCTACAACTCCTACATTTGCCCACAATCACAAGCACAGGGCTGACAATTAAAAAAAACAGGCACTCAGCTCCTGGATCATAAATGTGTGCAGTTGGCATTGCAGTGGCACACACACATCAACACTACTGACCAAGTCACCCCTTCACACTTCATGACCCCTCAAGTGAACACATTCAAATGTACCCATGTGACTAGGAAGACAGGCCATCACAAGATGACCATACATCAACACTGCTGTTCACACATCAAGAAAGATCATACAGACATGATGGACCCTGGCCAGCCTGCATGTAAACCTGTGGCTAGAATTCCCCTCTGTGCTGGTAGTGCATCCTAACATGACATGTGTACAATTTAGCAAACCTGACCATAGAATGATTAGGATAACAGTAGATCATCACAAACAACCATCATTGCACCCTCAAGCCACAGAGTCAAGAAGAACTGAAGTGCCTGTCACTTCTGGCAAGCTCTGAAAAAGTGAAACAAGCAATTGGCAATGTTAAAGTGGCATACAGAGCATGTGTCACATGAAACCATACAGAAAAGTTTTTATCAAGCAAGGAAAGTGTTTGACCATCGCACCAGGCAGCTGATAGTCCAGGCTACAGTGTTATCTCGCCTGGACTATGCCAGCTCTCTTCTGGTAGGGTCCAATGTGGCTGAGGTTACCCGCCTCCAACGTGTTCAGAACGCTGCGGCGAGAGCTATTGTTGGCCTACCCCGTACTTGTTCTGCCTCCAGCACATTGAGATCACTGCACTGGCTGCCTATCAGGGCCAGAATTCAGTTTAAAGTGCTGTGTATGGCGTTCAAGATTCTGAGGGGGGTAGGTCCCCCTATTCTTGCGGACCTTTTGTCTTGGTATGTGCCTACTCGGCCCCTGAGATCCATGGGTCATGCACTCACTGTGATTCCCCGATACAGGCTGTGTCGGGTCGGTGGCCGTTCTTTCCGGGTCAGAGCAGCCGAGCTCTGGAACTCCCTTCCTGTAGAGTTGCGACTGCTAGATGATCTTTTAGTCTTTCGTAAAGCCTTAAAAACCTTTTTGTTTTAATACATTCACTTTCCTCCTTTCGTTGTGTTTCCTGTGGTGTTGCATTTTTACCTGCCATGCGCCTGGACGCCCCTTAGCTGGGGCAGCAGTGCGCATTACAAATGTATGTAACATAACATAACATAACGTAACATATTACCCAGATAGGCATCAAAAGTAGAAAACAGCAAGGGCATTGGCCAGTCCGTTGTTCAAAGTAGGCACATGTGTGCATGAGAACCTGCACAGGGAAAGGACATCCAAATTACAAACAGCAAGGCCAGTGGCCAGTCCATAGTTCAAAGGAGGGACTTGTGTGCATGAGAACCTGCACAGGGAATGGGCATCCAAATGACAAACAGCACGGCAAGTGGCCAGTCCATAGTTCGAAAGAGGTACATGTGTGCATGAGAACCTACACATGGAATGGGCATCCAAATGACGAACAGCAAGGCCAGTGGCCAGTCCATAGTTCAAAGGAGGTACATGTGTGCATGAGAACTTACATAGGGAATGGGCATCCAAATGACAAACAGCATGGCCAGTGGCCAGTCCATAGTTCAAAGGAGAGACATGTGTGCATGAGAACCTGCACAGGAAATGGGTGACACCGTACACAGCCATGGGAAGCAACACAGCTGGGGGTATAACAATGTGCAGTCCAGGCACTGCTGTGGGAGGCATAGGTTTGGGAGGGGGACTATTCCTCAGATTTGGCTGTCAGTCGAACCGGGAGGTGGCTGATTGTCAGGGCCAGTTGGAGGACTGGACCTGGGAGAGAGAGGACAAGCTGAGGTAGAGGCATCAGTGGCTTTGGCAGCCAAAGGGCTGCTTGGACCTGGTGGTATGGTGGCACGTGGAGGCAGAGACATACTGCTGTGAGACACAGTGTGGGAGGGAGAATGTGGAGGGCTGCCTTTCCACTTCTTGGGGATTTGATAGGTAATGATTGTCTTGGTAGGAGTGGTAAGTGGGGTGGGCACAACAGCCTCACTCTCCACCACAGGTGCAGCATGTGCAGGTGGTGGCTCTACCTCTGGGGATATGCTGGATCTGGCGGTACGCTTGGCCTGGCCTTGACTTTTCCCCTCCATACCCTGTTGACCAGGTGAACCCCCCACAGTGTCCTCCTGTCCTAGCTTCACAGGGTGTGGGTGGGAGTTGAGGTTGTGGGTGAATCTGCCTTAGAGGGCTTTTTCTGCGGACTCTTAGCAGGCACCAGCTTCACAGCAGGCATAGCAACTGTTTGCCTGTCTTTGGGAGACGCTTTTGGGATGGGAGTGTACTTGGATGGGGCTGATTTTGAGGAATGTGAGCCTGAGGTCTGCTTCTTGGCTTGATGCCCCTGAGTTTCACCTGAACGGATTTTGCCTTTGCACTCCGGTGTGACTTTAGTTTATTTGGGGGATGGTGTTTGCGCTCTGGTCCGCTTGGAGTGCTACTGTTGTGTGCTGCTTGTGGTGTACCGGGAGCCTGTGGGCTGTAGTGTGTGGTCACTCTTGTCAGGCAGGGGAGTTGCCAAAGGGACCGGAGCAGGACTCTGAGCCTGTGACAACTGAATGGCTGCCGTCACTGTGGAGGACAAAGACTGGACAGTCTTGTGAAGCCCACCCACATCAGAATAAATGGCCTCCATGAAGGCAACCACCTGTGCCAACTTCTTGTCATGGTTTTGGAAGGCATTTAGGAGAGTTGTCTGACCCACACACAGCTGGCGCAAAAGGTCAACAGCCTCAAAACTGAGGGCAGCAGGGGAGACAGGGGCAGGGGCAGCGGTGCCTGAGGGAAAGGACACTCTTACCGTCTTACTGGTGCGAGCACTTGCAGTACTAGTGAAAGTAGCTGGGACGGTGGGCACTGGACAATGTGTGGTGGAAGAGGAGGCAGATTTCCCACTCCCTGTGCCCGCCAACATCGAGGAGTCACCGCTGGCGTCAGATGACTTTGAGGTTGGTGTTTCTGGGTGTGATTTCTCAAGGGCACTCCTGTCCCCCTCCGAGGCACTGATCACATCAGTGTCAGTGAGGTCATGTGTAGCAGTCATGCCCTAAGCTTCACCACTGGTGTCCGTCCCATGTCCCTCTGTGCCCTCGGTAGATGCTGCAAGAGACAGAGATGTAGGTTCAGATTAGTGCCATACACACAAACATCATATGCAAGCAAAGCACAAAACTATATGAAGATACCCCCATGTTGCACACCATGTTGCACTCCACCCTGCATGTGCAACCTTAATTTAAAACTCAAAACATGCATGGTAACATGCACACTTGGCATTAATGACCCATGTGATGTCCACACAGCCACATACCTTGCCCCTGCCTCCATGACATACAGATCCTTGTGAGTATACCTATTTCCCTATAGGTGAAAAAGACATACATCTCAATATGTTGTCCCAGACACATATGGAGTCGCCATAAGGGGACAACACAGAAACAGACTCCAAAATGTCATTTTGCAATAGCCATGAGCTCCTGCCATCCACTATGTTGTGCTTTGGTGCACAACTACAGTTGCACATTGGTGTCAGATGTGTAGTTCTCACAATTTCGAAGCCAGGCATTGCACACATCGACGAAAGCACACTCAGCTGAGGCACACTGCCGTTCACTGCCAGGGGATGTCCATGACTCCCCTAATGCAGCCGATGGCATAAGGCCACAACTTTGCATGCAATGTCAAGGGCCATTACATTAAAGACATGAGAAAGTACATGTTGTGAAAATGCATGACAGCTACACCCAACACAGAGGCCACTTACAAGCCATTGTATCACACTAGAAACATCACAGAGCTACGCACTGGCTCAGAGTTGGAATACATGCAGTCACTCACACCCAAAGTCACCCTTCCCAGAATACTCACCCCCAGCTTGCTGCTGATGGGCCCTCAAACGTCCATCCAGCTCTGGCTGTGTCACTGCCAAGATGCGGGCCATTAGTGGTGTCATGCTCCTGCGCGCCAACCTGTTAGTCCGAGGGAGCACCCCCAGCGTCATCTCTGCCACGTTTTTGCTCAGCCGGCAGATGTCATCCCACCTCTTGTGACAGTGTGTGTGCCATCAGTTGGAGACACCCAGAGCCCGCACCTTGCATGCAACGGCCCTCCATACGGCCTTACGCCGGTGGACTTTGAGCTGCAGGCATGGGAGACGAGAGGAGGAAATTTCAGTGACACTGGGTTATGTACCACTGTGTCTCAGTACAGGAGCATGCACACACTAAGCACAGGTATTCAGATATGTTTAGCAGAGACAATACAGCATGACAAGTAGTACATAATCATGAGATAATCATACCTAAATGCATGAAGGTATGAGTATGGACACAGTACCTTGCCATCTCATACACATGCAGAATGCCAGCACAGAAAGCAAGGTGAAGATGGCCCACATCTGCAATGCAGTATGTGAGGGAGAAAGACATACATTACATTGCAAGTGCTGTTTTGGGGCAGACTAATTGTGTCCAACACTGCACACTCCTCAATGTCCTTGGCCTGTGAATGGCTACCTGTGTCATGGAGGTCACATATAGGGACATGATCTTACAATCTCACACCCTTATCACAAGGTCTGTCTTGTGCAATCCACAGGCCTAAGATAGCTTATTGAGGAATAGGGTAGCGGGCAACCCATATGTCTCACTCTGCCCATTCAGTGATGGGTTCCTGTCAAATTGGGCAGTAACAGGGGGGTTCACACTGCGGTCTAACATGGGCCATCAGAACTGTCACATGCATGTACAATAAGAGAGGGCAAACAGTGCCTACACATGCGAGTCAGTACACATTATGAAGAAAATGTAAGGGGGATGTTTCATTAGTACAACAATAAGCTGTATCATAGGTGAATTTCCACCAAGAGTGTCACCCTCAGGCATTTCACTTGTGTGCATAATGCTGACATATCCATGGTGGCAATATAAAGTCAAACACACTTCCATCAGTACCCTCTGGATGGAAAGTCTTTGTAATGTCACAGATGAACCTCTGAAGAACCTCATGGACCCAAACATCCATTAGCACATGCAATTTCTGTCCTGTCTCCCACTTACCAAACTTGCAGTGTCACTGTATGGCTGCAAAAACACAGCATGTCTCTCCCATCCTGATATGAAGCCCGGGAAATGTGTGAAATAGTCTACAAACCCCTTTCCCCTGAAGTCAGCATGCTAGGCAGTGTATCACACAAACCCTCACTCTCAGGCACATACTGCAGCAGATCAACTTCATGTGTGCACTCCCTGCAGTCCCCTACTTTCACTCTGAAACACTTACCATGACATCAGGAGCACCATATAGCCTCCCATACTGTGTGAGCAACTCATCCACCAGGACCTCTGGCTCCTCTGTGGTGAAGGGATGGGCCCTGATGTTCTCAGTCCTCACCATCACTGGGTCCAGGTGACAAGAACAGCAGTAGTTGGTGGTGAAGGGTGTCAGTCAGCAGTGTCTGGAAGCAGTAGAAATGTGTGGCTTTCTCCCACACATATATAGCCCCCCTGGGGTTGTTTCAGTGGTACTAAGCTGCTGCAATTGGTTTTTCAGGTCAGCTTTTTTCAAATGCATCCAATGACCAGCCACGCGGTAGCAGAGCATGCCTACCGTGATTTTCAAAATTGCATTTGGCTACCGCGATTGCGGTTCCCATTGGCTGTGAGGGCACGGGCATTGGCAGTAACACACCACAAGGGCCAGGCGGTCGCTACTGCGATTTGGCCGCTTGATATTGGTGCCTATGGCCATGATTGTGGTAATGGAGCACGCCAACTGCCATTTTCCAATGTGTATATCATTACCGCGATTGCGGTTCCCATTGGCTGTGAGGACATGGGCATTGGCGGTGACACACCGCAGGGGCCAGGCGGTCGCTACCACGATTTGGCTGCTTGATATTGGTGCCTATGGCCGTGATTGTGGTGGCGGTGCACGCCTATGTCACCTATGGACACATCATGCTGTGGCAGTGTCAAAGGGCAGTTCTCAACATTATACAGTTGACATATGAATCATGCCACCAGATAGTGCTAACCAATGCTAGTGTGATATTTAGCCTACTGATGACTACACATGCCATGTCAGTGCACAGGATTACATGCACGGCATGTACTCCCTCACATGTCACATGAAATTGATGTGCATGGACACAGATCTGTGGTGTGATGGACTCTCACATGTGTACACATTTCAATGTGTGAGATGTTAAGCAACACACAGTAATGAAGGTCTGACCATATATTGTGCCAATTTCACTGTGTAGATTGCTGAACACATGTTAATACTTGCTTGTTATGCACACACTGTGCACATTGTGTTGTTAATGTGTGCCCTGTCCGACTTATGCAAGAAGATGTGGCAGGTACAGCAGCTACGTAGAAGCTAGCAGTGTTGCTGTCTTACACGTGCTGTGTCAACTAGTCTCAGGGCTGGTGACACAAGATGTTGAAATGTACCTTTTGGAATTCACATAGTCTGAATCTGTTTTGGGGGTACTCACTGTGTAAATACTGGACAAGTGTAAGTTGTGCTGTAAGCTAAAGATTTTTGACAGTCATTGTTGGCGCTGTCTCAGTCAACACATAAGATGTTGGACACATCTCATAGGGGGATTGACTTGACATGTGTCCCCTTTCATCTCACCTAGGAGGCGACCAAATGTGCATCGTCCATTCACAGTGCTGGCGGACATGGAGGATGAGGACATCATACAGAAATTCTGTCTGGATCGACCTACCCTTCAAGAACTATGTGCTCTGTTGGAGCCCCATCTGAGGCCTCGCAGAATCTATCCGACTGCTTTGAATCCAACGGGTAAGGTGATGGTGGCTCTGCAGTGCTTTGTTACTGGTTCATTCCAGTACACAGTGTCCAACGCAGGTGGGATGTCACAACCTATGTTCAGCATGGTGCTACGTGATGTCCTGTCCGCTATGATGACCTACAAGGACAGACACATCCATTTTCCCAGGAGGCATGAATTTGCAGCTGTGAAGGGTGATTTTTATGTTCTTGACCACATCCCTAATGTTGTTGGTGCCACATTCCATTAATGTGCAAGTGGTATGCCAGGCAGATATGATAATCTCACATGTCTGTGCCAAATTTCCTGGATCAGCCCATGACTCCTACATCATGCGTAACAGCATCATACCACAGGTGTTGGCAAATCTGCATCCACAGCGTGTGTGGATTGTGGGTGAGTATGCAGAGTCAAGTAGTGTGCTGTATGTGTGACATGTTGTTCTCAGCTACTGTTTATCTTACAAAATTGGTCTGTGTATGTCACACCTAGGTGACTGCATATCCCAACTGGCCTTTGTTGCTGAGCCCACTGAGGAAACCCAGGACCCCAGGTGATATCCGCTATAATGATGCCCATGGTAGGACACATCTTGTGGTGGAGCGTACTTTTGGTCTACTTAAGTCACGATTTCGTTGCCTGGACAAGAACGGAGGTGCACTGATGTACTCTCCTCAAAAGTTGTGTCAGATCGTAGTTGCATGTTGCATGCTCCACAACCTGGACTTGCAGAAGGAGATACCCCTGCTCCTAGACGATGATGAGCAGCCGAGGCCCCCGCCTACAAACCCACACATGTCCAGTGACGAGGGTAGTGGAGAGGAAGAAGGTGTTGACCTGTGTCAACAGCTCATCAACCGCTACTTCCCTTGAAGGTGAGTGAAAACGTACAATGGTGCCATTGTCTGTTGATTTTGTTGTTGGTGAAAAGGCCTAGGTGAGCTTTGTGACTGCTGCCTGTTGGCTCTGTGCTGGCTCCTAATGATTCTGGGACAGGGTAGTTATGCACAGCTACCGGATGTCTATGTCGGTACTGTTGCTCATTGTAATGTGTGTAGATTTGAGTACCTTGATGACAGGTGTTGTGTAATGGTTGTGATGCCATCACCTAACAAGTGAATATTGTTCTCTTGTGTTTTCCTAGGTCCCTTCAGCCTCTCAATGACTCCAAACAATCAGTGCTCCTGGTACATTATAAACAGAATCAACATTGTACTTCCTGTGGCAAACATGGAGCTGACACGAAAACATAAGTGTGTAAGGAGTGTTTATTTACAATGGGTATATGTGACAGGGAAGTGAATATTTACAAAATAGTGAAAAGGGAATCAATGAGTTGTCAGTGATGGTAGATGAGACAATAGAGTAGTCACCACATTGATGTGGTGACACAGTCCAACAGACTCATGCCATTAACCTGGCAGTATGGGTAAGGACAGTCAACAAAGTCAATGGCAAGGTGAAGAGGGGTGTCATCATGGCTGGCTCCTTGACTGGCATTTGGCTGGTGCTTTGCCACGTGATCCTCCTTGGGATTTCTTTGGACGGCCACTTGAGCGTTTGGCAGGGAGGCCTCTGCTGTGGGCTCAGTGGTGTCTGAGGACTCACCCCTCTCTGTGGCCGCAGAGGAGGTGGGGGAACTGTCATCCTGCGGGCCACTAGAGGTAGGTTGAGCTGTTGTTTGGGCCACAGGCCTGTCTCTCAGGACACCCACAAGCTGGCCCAAGAGGTCCACGATTTGGCCCATACGTGTGTCTATGGACCTCAGCAGCAGGCGGAGCTCACGTGATTCTTCAATAGCCTGGCCCGTGTGTCCATGGGCTTGTTCATAGGCCCCAAGGACTCTGGCGATGTTGGCCAGGGCTTCGGTCCCAGTGTCCTCTTGGTTTTGACACCCAGTTGCCCTACCACCTGCCCTGCTGTTCCGGACCTGTGGGGTCACCACTCTATGCACCAGAGTACTCTCCCTGCCCTCCTCAGATTTTGGGGTGGTGTTGTCCTCCTCTGAGGCAGGGACAGTGTTGCAGGCTGCACTGGTGGTGGTGGTGGTGGAGGAGGCCGCACAGGTCGTTACAGCAGGGTTCAGTGAAGTTGTCTTTGCTGAGGTGGTGGCGGGAGGGGGACAGTGGAGTCCTGGGACCTGTTGTGCCCTGGCATGCCTGATGGGCTGGCTTTTGGCTCCTCATCCAAGAAATCTAGGGAGTATGCATCAGAGAGTCCATGTTCTGGGGGGAGACTGGCTCTGCAGGTTGGTGCGGTCATCTGCAGCTGTCAGTTCTGGGTCACCTGTGGAATAGAGGGGAGATGGTCATTGAAGTGTACCCCTCAAGCTTGGTGTCAGATGTTTTGTTGTTACATGTTATACACCCCACAGTTTACATTGATGTCACATTGTATGTCTGCACAGTACTGAGCATAATGACATGTTGTGGAGGTACATACATTACTTGTCCATGGTGTGACATGTCAATAGATACCATGCTCTACGTGCAGATTTTGTGATTGCAAGGACATGTTGTCATCTAACGACTAGCAGCACAACAACTTTATGTGAAGCATCTTTGTTGATTACTCTGCATGGAAGATTACATCTGAGCATGAACTAGCTGTTGTAATCTCATGCATACCTTTGTCATGTCATGTGCTTTGCTTTCTTTTTACTACTGACCATGCTTGCTTTGTTTTCATATGGGCCTTGATGCTCTGCCCCCATGGCACTTACAGATTTACATTCAGTGCTGTGCATGATTGTGCCTTAAATTTCTTCAACATGTTATTTGGTGAGTCACACTTTGCTTTCTGTGACAGTTAAATACGCTTAACTTTTCTGCACACTGTAAGTAGCAATTGGATCTATGTCAATTTGGTGGGATATGAGGGCTGGTGTGGTCATATGGCTCCATGCTTTTTGAGAGAAATGGGGGGGTGCATGCACTGTCTACTTATCTGTTCTGTGGCACATTTGGGGGGAATTTCTGATACATCTTTCTGGGTGTTTGGTGGAGTGCTCCATCCTGCTGAGCTGTGGGACAAGGGGGCCTGTTGGGAGTTGAAGTGCTGGGCTCCCACCCACAAACACCCCTCCTTGTGAAGATGGCTTCCTACCTGTAAGTTTGGTTGTTGAAATACAATGTCTGCCACATGCTTTTGGCTGGGGGGGGAGTGTTCCATCTTGCTGAGCTGTGGGACATGGGGGCATGGTGGGAGTTGAAGTGCTGGCCTCCTACCCACAAACACCCCTCCCTATTAAGATGGCTACCTACCTGTTAGGTGAAGGTGAGCAATGCAATGGCTGCCACATGGTTGTGGGTGTGGGGAGTGTTCCATCCTGCTGAGCTGTGGGACAAGGGTGCCTGGTGAGAGTTGTAGTGCAGGCCTCCCACCCACAAACACCCCTCCCTGTTAAGATAGCTACCTGCCTGTTAGTTTGAAGAGGGCAATGTAATTGCTGCCACATGTTTCTGGGTGGGGTGGATGCTCCATCCTGGTGTGCTTTATGACAAGAGTGCCTGGTGGGAGTTGTGGTGCAAGCTTCCTAACCACAAACCCCCGTCCCTGTGAAGATGGCTACCTACCTGTAAGTTTGGTTGGTGAGGTAAAATGTCTGCCACCTAGTTGTGGGTGGGGTGGAGTGCTCCATCCTGCTCAGGGGTGGGGCAAGGGTACCTGGTGGGAGTTGTAGTGCAGGCTTCCTAACCACAAACCCCCGTCCTTGTGAAAATGGCTACCTACCCGTAAGTTTGGTTGGTGAGGTACAATGGTTGCCACATGCTCCTGGGTGGGGTGGAGTGCTCCATTCTGCTCAGGGGTGGGACAAGGGGGCCTTGGGGGAGTTGGAGTGCTGGCCTCCCACCCTCAACCACCCCTTCCTGTCAAGATGGCTACCTACCTGTAAGTTTGGTTGGTGAGGTACAATGTCTGCCACATGGTTGTGGGTGGGAGAGTGTTCCATCCTGCTCAGCTGTGGGGCAAGGGGGCCTGGTGGGAGTTGTAGTGCAGGCTGCCTATCCACAGACACCCCTCCCGGTTAACATGGCTGACTCCCTGTAGAGCTGAGGAAGGGCATGGTTAGTATAGGGGTAAAAATTACTATTCTAACTCCAGGGGGTGCAACAGTAGGGTAAGTGTTGGATAGTGTAGTGTAATATTATGCGTTGTAATGGTATGCGTTGTAAAGGTAGTATGCGTTGTAATGCTATGCGTTGTAAAGGTAGTATGCGTTGTAATGGAATGCGTTGTAAAGGTAGTTTTTAAAAATGCGTTGTAGTGTCATGCGTTGTAATGCAATGCGTTGTAATGGATTTTGCGTTGTAAAAAATGCGTTGTAAGTGTAGTGCGTTGTAAAAGTTGCGTTGTAAAGGTTGTTCCCCGTAAGTTTGGTTGGTGAGGTACAATGTCTGCCACATGGTTGTGGGTGGGAGAGTGTTCCATCCTGCTCAGCTGTGGGGCAAGGGGGCCTGGTGGGAGTTGTAGTGCAGGCTGCCTATCCACAGACATCCCTCCCGGTTAACATGGCTGATTCCCTGTAGAGCTGAGGAAGGGCATGGTTACACATGGCTCTTGGGTGGGGAGAGTGTTCCATCCTGCTCACTGTGGGACAGGGGTCCTGGTGGAAGTTGTAGGGCTGGCTGCCTGTACACATGCAAGGGAATGTTGCTAGCTACCTTTGGGGTGATTCAGAGGGAGTGAATGTTACATCTGTGAGACATCTGTGAGACATGTGCTGGGGAGTGTGTGGTGCACATGAATGCATTTAGGCCTAGGAGGTGTAGCTTTTTAGTTGTGCAAGACAGTACATGGCAGTGTGATGGTATACATTTGTTGGTGTTTACCAGCCTCCACTCCCCCCGCTATTCCTGTGACACACTCTGGATGCAGTATGGCAAGCACCTTCTCCTGTTGTTATAATCAAGAGGAGAGAGGAGAACTAGAGAGGCTAGTCCGTTTCCCCAGTTTATATGTTAGTAATCAATGGGAACTAGCTCTTGTTTAAATTGTTTGTATGTCTGTGGGTGGGGGAAAAAAACCATTAGGTTTTTATGAAGGCCCTCACCCACCAACCTAGTTGGTGGCATGCTTCATCATTGGGCCCCACCCGAGGTACCGAGTGTACCTCAGGTGTGCTTCGATGCCAGATTACTGTGGAGCGGGTTTTTTTGGTTCGTGAGGGTGCTGTGGGTGTGCTCTGAGTGAGGTTTAAAATACTGTCCTGGGAGTCCCAAAGACTGTTTTAATGGTGGGCCCCAGGCAGTCAATAAAAACAAAGGCTATCGGACGTGCACGGTAGGCTTATGGCCTCCGACGTCCTGTGCGGTCAACTAGTTTCAGCCAGGCCTTTTCTTCTACTGGCTTTCGTCAGGACCTTATATGTGTGGGGTGTTACAGGGATTGTTATGAGTTTGTCAGTGCCCTGTGTGTAAAGCACACGCTACGGTGCTTATATGTGCAAGAGGTGTTTCCTCTCGGGTTGTACCTGTAGGGGGTAAAAAAGGGGACAGACATAACATTTAAGTAAAGGCTCCTAGCAGTGGGCTAAAAGCTTATAGTGAGGCCGTACTAGGTGCCTAGAGGTGACCACGGACAAGGCGGTAGTGTTGGCGTCAGTGGCGGGCAGTGAAAGAGTGGCCGGTCTCACAATATGCGTTATTGTGTGTGAAATTAGGCCTAAGTACTGTAACCAGTGGTGGTGAAAACAGCAAAGTGGAGTTGCTTACATCTGATTATAGCAAACAACTCAGCATGGAGCTCAGCCGGGGGCCAGGGCCACATGCACTCTAAATAGGGGGAAGAAAAGGAAAAAGGCTGTTGGGGGAGATGGGTGATATGCACCCAACAAGGTAACGGTAAAAGGATGCACACACAGACACGGCCGGGGGCAGCATGAAAGGTGGCTGTACCGTTAGCTTGGTCAAGTTCAGGTACTTACTGCGCAAAGTCGCTCGACCCTCAATGAACCTGTTGTCTGGGCAGAGGCTCCGTGAGAAATGAGCTTCAGTGTAGAGAGCGCCTAAATACCTGTGGGAAGGGCCAGGTGTTGCTTGTTAGCTGGGTCAGGTGTTCTGGCCTGGGCACGAGTCATGGGGTGTATTCAGCTTCCTGTTGTCTCGAGGAGGTGCCTGTAGTAGAGGAAATGGAAGAAAGACTCGCATGCAGGTGTATGTAGCGCTCTCTCTATTTGTTTCCAAGGTGCAATTGGATGTTTAAGTTGCTAATATGTGCGTGCACATGTGCGGTTATTTAGGGGAGTGCTAACCCATTAGGGGGGGGGCGCTCCATCTGTGCACTGCAAAGGGAGGGCACCCTCTCTATTTAAATGTGAGCGGCAACTAGGCGGGGCTAAGAAGATAACGTGTGTTAATACGCAGGGCTGTTGCTGCATATTGGCCCTGCTAAAAAATGGGGGTGATGAACCCACTGGGTGGGGGCTCATGAGTATGTGTATGAAGGGTACAGCGCGGGGTCATTGTGGTCTCGTGTGGGTGTATACCCTGGCATAGTGTAGTTGGTCCAGGCAAGGCGTCGAGTTTAGATGCTCTGCCGGCTGCAGTAAGGTTCATCAGTTGGCGGGGTCTGATGTCATCCCTTAGATTAAGAAGGACCTGTGAGTGAGAAGGTTACCACCTAGGTGTTCGAGCCAGTACGACGCACTGAGGACGTTAGGACATCCCATGCCCTACGCTGGCCCTGTTGGTGAGGTGGTACTCCGAGAGTGGAAATGATCTGTCAGGTGTTTACAGAAGGGAGCCTCATCTGCTGAGGCTGTTCCATGGAATATTATCATTCAGTCCCTCCGTGTGGGTGAACAGTCTGTAAATCCAGCGTTGTTCTTTGGACAGTAACTGCTTGTCGTTGTCTGTAGGGTGGACAGGGATCTGTTCAATGAACGTCCATCTGAGGTCATTGGTGGTATGTCCAAACCTAAGGAAGTGGTCTGTGAGTTTGCTGATAGTCTTCTTGCACCGAATCGTACTTCTGTGTTCAGTGATTCTGGTGCGTATTTTTCTCGTGGTCATCCCCACATAACGGAGCTGGCATGGGCATTCAATCAAGTACACTAGATTGGTTGAATTACAGTTCGTGTGCTTACGTTGGTGCCATGTTTTTCTGGTTTCCAGATCGAGGGTTTTGGTATGTGTCATGAGGTGGCAGATGCTGCAGTCGCCACAGGGGTAGTGACCTGTGACTTTAGGGAGGTTCCACACTTGATGTAGTGTGGGGTTGGTGATGGTTTCCGTGGTTCTCGGCCGTGTGGAGATGAGTTGATCCCGTAGGCTGCTCGATTTTTTATGGCCGAAAAGGGGCAGGTCCCAGTCTTGTTTGCCCGTGTTGATGATTCTCCAATTTTTCTTGATCATTTTAGCCACTGTATTAGAGATAGGGTTGTACGTGGTGACACAGGTCAATGGTGTTGTTGTTTCTTGACGGGTCGGTGTTTGGTTGGTGAGGTACAATGGCTGCCACATGCTTCTGGGTGGGGTGGAGTGCTCCATCCTGCTCAGGGGTGGGACAAGGGGGCCTTGGGGGAGTTGGAGTGCTGGCCTCCCACCCTCAACCACCCCTTCCTGTCAAGATGGCTACCTACCTGTAAGTTTGGATGTATGTCGTTACAACGCACACTTTTACAACGCATGCACTTACAACGCATTTTTTACAACGCAAAATCCATTACAACACTTTGCATTACAACGCATGACACTACAACGCATTTTTAAAAACTACCTTTACAACGCATTCCATTACAACGCATACTACCTTTACAACGCATACCATTACAACGCATAATATTAAATTGCATTTAAGGTAAGTATTAGATAGTATAGGGGTAAAAATTACTTAATAAGTGTTGGATAGTATAGGGGTAAAAATTACTATTCTAACTCCAGAGGGTGCAACAGTAGGGTAAGTGTTGGATAGTATATGGGTAAAAATTACTATTCTAACTCCAGGGGGTGCAACAGTAGGGTAAGTGTTGGATAGTATAGGGGTAAAAATTACTATTCTAACTCCAGGGGGTGCAACAGTAGGGTAAGTGTTGGAGAGTATAGGGGTAAAAATTACTATTCTAACTCCAGGGGGTGCAACAGTAGGGTAAGTGTTGGATAGTATAGGGGTACAAATTGCTATTCTAACTCCAGGGGGTGCAACAGTAGGGTAAGTGTTGGATAGTATAGGGGTAAAAATTACTATTCTAACTCCAGGGGGTGCAACAGTAGGGTAAGTGTTGGATAGTATAGGGGTAAAAATTACTATTCTAACTCCAGGGGGTGCAACAGTAGGGTAAGTGTTGGATAGTATAGGGGTAAAAATTACTATTCTAATTCCAGGGGGTGCAACAGTAGGGTAAGTGTTGGATAGTATAGGGGTAAAAATTACTATTCTAACTCCAGGGGGTGCAACAGTAGGGTAAGTGTTGGATAGTATAGGGGTAAAAATTACTATTCTAACTCCAGGGGGTGCAACAGTAGGGTAAGTGTTGGATAGTATAGGGGTAAAAATTACTATTCTAACTCCAGGGGGTGCAACAGTAGGGTAAGTGTTGGATAGTGTAGTGTAATATTATGCGTTGTAATGGTATGCGTTGTAAAGGTAGTATGCGTTGTAATGGAATGCGTTGTAAAGGTAGTTTTTAAAAATGCGTTGTAGTGTCATGCGTTGTAATGCAATGCGTTGTAATGGATTTTGCGTTGTAAAAAATGCGTTGTAAGTGTAGTGCGTTGTAAAAGTTGCGTTGTAAAGGTTGTTCCCCGTAAGTTTGGTTGGTGAGGTACAATGTCTGCCACATGGTTGTGGGTGGGAGAGTGTTCCATCCTGCTCAGCTGTGGGGCAAGGGGGCCTGGTGGGAGTTGTAGTGCAGGCTGCCTATCCACAGACATCCCTCCCGGTTAACATGGCTGACTCCCTGTAGAGCTGAGGAAGGGCATGGTTACACATGGCTCTTGGGTGGGGAGAGTGTTCCATCCTGCTCACTGTGGGACAGGGGTCCTGGTGGAAGTTGTAGGGCTGGCTGCCTGTACACATGCAAGGGAATGTTGCTAGCTACCTTTGGGGTGATTCAGAGGGAGTGAATGTTACATCTGTGAGACATCTGTGAGACATGTGCTGGGGAGTGTGTGGTGCACATGAATGCATTTAGGCCTAGGAGGTGTAGCTTTTTAGTTGTGCAAGACAGTACATGGCAGTGTGATGGTAGACATTTGTTGGTTTTTACCAGCCTCCACTCCCCCCGCTATTCCTGTGACACACTCTGGATGCAGTATGGCAAGCACCTTCTCCTCCCATGAAGTGAATGTTCTGGGTGGAATGGGAGGGCCACTGCCAGTCATCTGAGGCAGCTGACGGTTCTTTTGTGCTTCTCTTTCACCTGCCTCTTGAGATCATACCACCGCTTCATGATCACCTTCTTGGTGCGCGGGACAGTCCCTACTGCATTGACTTTGCTGACTATCCTTGCCCACATTATTGCTCTGGTGGCTAATGGTGTCTGTTGGACCAGGTTACCAAACAATTGTGGTTCTGATGATCTCATCTGCCATGACTGACAACTCATTGTCAGTGAATTTGGGCATTTTCTTTCGTGCCATGGTGTGTGATGAGCAAGTGGTTTGAGGTGCAGGTGTGAGGGTGGTGGGGGTGATGTAAGTGGGCTGTGTGTGTGTGTGTTCTTGTGTTGGTGAGATGTGTGGTGGTATGCCTCTCCTTTGTGCTGTAGGGTGTAGTTCCTTCAGGGCTGGAGTATTGCAAAGAATTCTGGTCAGGGAAGGGGCTGGTTTTATACTCAGCTTTGTGGCTGTGTCAAAATGGTGTATTGCTGTCAGATGTGTTGTGTGGGTTGTCCTGGGATTTGTATTTTTTTAGTTGCCATGGGGGTGTGTCATTGGGGTGTATTAGGTGTTTTTGGGGCCTGAGCTAGTTTGATGTGTAAACTTGGTGGCCTTGTTGTGTGTTTTTTTTGTCAACCCCCATAATAGTTCAGGAGCAGCCGCTGCTGTGGGTATGCAACAGCCCTTTTGCCTTCTCCCCCATTCATCACTGTTAGCGATCGCGGCGGTAGGAAACAGTGGATCATTACGCTGTCACCTCAATGGTATCCTAATTGTGCGTGTGGTCAATCCACTGGTCTTGCGGTGGGTTTGGGTTTTTCCACCACGAATCTGACCGCCATGGACAGATTTTCACCTGCTCCACCCGCTACCGGCGGTCTTTTGTGGCATTGTTCCGCCGCGGTTGTTTTTTTCTGGTGGCTGATCCTAATCTTTCAAGTGATACCTACGGATGGTTCATTTCCGCTATCACGGCAGTCGGAATGGTTTTCCGACCGCCATTCTAATCGACCCCTTAGTGTCAATAATTACTCCTGAATAGCGTATTGGTCATTCATTTGATGCACTTTATAGCATGAATGACAACCTTTATGGTGACGGTATACATTAAAGAGTAATGTTATTTGGAATGATTATGGACTATATGTTTTTCTAGCCCTGAGGAAGTCATTGAAAGTTTCAAGATGACAAAACACTTGTTGGCAGTCTAGAAACAGTGGTAGAAAATATAGATTAGAGAAGATTCTAGATGCACAGTACACAAAAGGAATACATTGTGAATTATTACAGTGCTTGTGGTGATTTTCTGAACATTTTGGACTTTTAAACTACGAGAGGAGCAATTAGGTCAGTGCTTTACTTCGAGACTGAGCAACGTCTTTAAAATATTGTGCAATTTAGGATTTTGCACCTGCCACAGCCTAGCCAACAAGATGTAAATATTCCCTTTTGCAGTGCTATACCACTGCTATTCCTGCAATTTAACCCCTCTACTTTTGTGACGACCCATTGACATCAACCACACTACCTCTGCTGTGCAGAGAATGTTAATGGATCTTCCACTGGTGGTGGTGGTGCTAGGGAACTTCTGGTTCTTGCACTGATGTAATTTCTAATTGGGGCTAGGTGTAATTGCTTCTGTGTCAGCCTCCACATCTCCCTATGCCCATCAATGATGTCAGCTCAGGCGTATGGCGTGCTTACATCACCGATGGCGGTGGGGGAGCTCCATGTGCGTCAGTTGGGGATTGCTCCCCCCGGGCGCTAGCCCCAAGATGATGGAAGACCTTGCTGGAAAGTGTTGAGTTTTCCCTTTTCAACAATGCCTTTCTCAAGCAGATTGGTGCTCAAAGATTGAGAGCGTGACACGATCCACAAGGAGAAATCACACTAGATGCCAATGATCTTTTCTTTTGGGGGATGGATCGGCACCCTTGGCATGGGTCAAAGCCCCCCCAGTGCAACTTTTGTCTTCAATGGATGCTGACAAGGTGAGTCCACTGAAACTCAAAGGGGAAATTAGAACAAGTAAGGCATTAATTTATGTTTAGAGCAATAGATGATAGCTATGCTTCATACTTTTAGGGGATGGGGGCCATACTAAAAGACAGCCCCAGCCCTTCAAGACATCTTTTCCAAGAGTCAAATTTGAAGCTAGTTGGTCAATGAAACTGTTTTCAAAATGTTCTTAGCTTTTACAAAGGATGATATGGTGTAATCGTCTCTTCTAAGTATCTAGAGAGAGGTCGCTTTGCACTTTAAATTGAAACACAGCGTTTTCAGTGAAGTCCGGCTTCTGCCCTCAACAGGGCCGGACTAGCTACCGGGCATTTTGGTGTGCTGTCAAGCTGGGGGCTGATTTCACTGCGGTGGGGGCTGATTTCATTGATGGGTACCTGCGTGTGCTTCTAAATAAACAAAGCAAAACTAATGGTTTTAAGCACACGCAGGTTCTCATCAATGAAATCAGCCCCCAGCTTGGCAGCACACCAAAACGCCCGGTAGCGAGTCCGCCCCTGGCCCTCAACCATTCAAAAGACCTTCTGAGTGCCATCTGTTTCAACTCTTCATGTAACACCATTTGTTTTTTAACTCCAGTAGCTCAACCAAAACACAGGTTCACCACACTCACTCTTTGGGCAGAAGTGAATTGCAGAGACAATAGGTAACTACTGGTCATGTGTAACAGTACTGAGTTCAGACTATTGACTTCTATTGGTGGCAAAATATTGACTTCCAATATATTATCAAGGTCAGAAAAGATTTTGAAATACAGATGTAATATTCTAAACACACATCTGCTTAGACTGATGATATGTTGGCTGTTTAATTGTGCAATGGCTGTACATGCAGGCTGATATTTCAAACTCAGTATTCTGGAAGAACACTTCAAGTTATCTTCTACACCTGCTGCTGCTTAGAGAAAGAGAGAGAAGCACCTTTGATTTGTCATTTCAGTATTCAGACATTCTATGATTTAGAGGTGGCATCCAGGTACTTCCTCCCACAGTCAGACCTGCTGCAGAAAGTACCTCTTTATGGAGTCATGGTTCTGCGAAAGCCGCCCTCCAACGGGGCTCTAATGGAACCAGTTTGTGAAACCCAGTTACAGCCATTTCCATCTCCCATATGCTTAATGGCAGGTATGTGCGCCTCCAATTTACCAATCATCAGATGATGTTAATGTCACATGCCTCATAAGAGATGCTGCTAGGTCCCACATGCCCCAATTATCAGGTGTTTCAAGCTATTACATACAGATGAACATGTAGTGCCAGCGACTCCCATGCCTACAGTAACAGATAACTACAGTTTTGATAGTTGCCCCAGCAATGGGTAATTCTAGGCTGGGAGATATCCTTTACTACGCAACCTTTACAATGCAATACTTTTACTTCGCGGTTTTCACAACGCAAGTCGTTACAAGGACTTGCGCTGGATGGCGCTGTGCACTAAGGAATAGTGTGATATACTATTCCAACACCTTCCCTACTGTCCGCACAGACTGGAGCTGGAATAGTAAATCATACTATTCCAAAGTCCAGCACCCCCAGCGCAAGTCGTAGTAACGACTTGCATTGTAAAAACTGCGATATAACATACCGCCTTGTAATGGAACGCGTTGTATCATCATATACTCTTCTAGGCTGTATGTGTCACCAGTAAAAGTTATTGACACCTTTCATATGCCCCAGTATCAAGAATTGCCTTCTTCCACACACTCCCACCAGCAGGTATTTATACTTTGACAGTTTCTGCATGCATACTCAGACAGTTTCCGCATACACCTGGATCCAGCATTGCCTTTATCCTACGCCTCCATGATCGATAGCGCCGGCTCACCCATGTCCACAGTAACAGTTTACATTATGCTCTAAGCATTCATGTAGCACTGTTCTCCCATTTGGAGGATTCCCTAGTGCTTGTGGAGTCTGAGCTCCATTACAGCTCTGGAATTCTCGATGAAATGAGACAAGGTGGCCTGCAAACACTGGGTATGGGTTGAAAAGAAAGGTAAGCCCACAGAACGTCTCTAACATTGGTTTGTATTGCAAAGAGGCCGACTAGAAAGGTAACAGATTTGGCAAGTGCTGCTAGGTTTTCATTTCTTTCCCTGAAGCTAATAGATGTTGTCTCTTCAGAGACCTTTAGAGGGCTTTAAATATCTACAAATTAAGCCTTCGGTTGTGACATAAACTACAGAGATGTCAGCATTATCCTTCTCATTTACGTGCATATCAGATGAACCTTTGTATCAATTTTCATGATTCATTGGATGTATTAAACATTACTAAACAATATATGGAGAGTTGTTACATTAAAAAACCAGCATGATGTTGTTATGATTAAAACCTATTTTCTTTTCTGGTTCTTTAATCTGAATTTAATTAATACTTTTTGTTCTTGTTGCTTAGGCTGTTTTGAAGCCTATTGTTTTTTATCAGAGGCCAGATTATGTGCGCTTGATTCTTTCAGTGGGACATTGATAGGTTTGGAAACTTTGCCCTTGGAGGTAGATTTCTGAGAACAACAGGACTCTACATATGGAAGAGTGTTTGAAGTTTACTTTCTGTAGTGTGCTCAAGAGTTATGCAGTTAAAAAATTGCTAAACATTTTAAATGACACATAAACCGATTCTGACACCTTTTTAAAGGAAATTGGACAACATGCACAAGTTATACCTTAGAGAAAACTCGGGAAATGTAGTTACTGCTTCATAAAAGCATGTAAAAGATTGTAGATTAGGCAAAACAAGTCATTTGAATAACTTAGAGGGATATGTATGAACAAGCCCTTTTGTGATTCCTTAATAGCGATTTTTAGCGAATTGCTATTAAGGAATCGCAAAATGCTATGTATGTAGGAATCACAATAATAATTACGAATCCTTAATATTCGCAATTAAGGAATACCTTCCCATTCATTCCTATGGGCGTAGAGGCCCATGGAAATGAATGGAAAGACATTCTCAATTTGCGATTACCAATTAGAGAATCGCAAATTGAGAATGCGATTTCAAGGTTGCAAGAGTGTCATAAGGACACCCTGATGCACCCCTGAAATGAGTGTGTGCACATGTAGCGCACATACATGCCCTAAGGGCATGTATGTGTTCTACATGGCAATTTTACAAAACCAAAAAAGTGATTTTTTCAAAGAATTCGCAAATTACCACCAACTGTCAGTTGGTGGTGATTTGCAATTTCTTATGCCAAATTTGCACAACTTAGGTGCTTTCTACATCGCATTTAAGGAATCGCAAGTTGCGATTCCTTAAATACAATTGCAAAATAGAGAATCACAAATTTTGCGATTCTCTAATTTGCGGTGCCCTTTTGGGATGATACATTCCAAAAGGCCTTTTCTCGTTCGCAAACGGGCCGATTCTGAGAATCGGCCCGTTTGCGAACGGGAAAGGGCTTGATACATATGCCCCATAAATTCATGTTTCACTAAGTTGCATTGGTGTTATCTTTAACACGTAATAGAAAAAGTTAAATTTGAATCAAGAATTATAGAGATTTAATTAACCATCCTCATTAAGTAATGATACATGTGAAGAATTGATGAAAGACTAATGTAGTCTAGATAATGTTCATGTACTGAATGGAGACTTTCGTTTTAAACTCCATTTTTGCATGTGAAAAAGTTTGTATTAAGTGAGGAAAGAGAAATGGTACTGAATATTCATAATTGATGTAATTAAACTGAAACCTCCACAGAATGATCTCCATATATGAACTAATGAGATTTACTTAAAACAATATTAATTATTTAGAATTTGAAATAACTTTACACGTTGGTACTTTGAAAATGCAGATACATCATAGTTACACCTACCATTTACAATTAATTTAATTTGCTTCCTAAGTGTAACTAAGCAGAAAACAATATTTGAATTTCATATTTGTCAATGAAAATGTATATTTCAATACTTTATAATTTCCTTATATTAGCTTGAATTCAGTGAAGGCCTGCCTGCTTGCATATATTTTTCCTTGCTTTACTCATCTTCGTTCTCATGGGAAAGTATTCTACTACTGCAAGTGAATTGAATTGAAACTGTGTTTTATTTTGAGAAATTCCCACTCATATACAAGGACTATTTGACACAATATCTGCTACATTGGGAACATCTGCCTGAGAAACTGTCCTTTCGGACTTGCTCATGTGCCTTTGCTAAAGGTTTGTTCAAACGTGTACACCTGCTGAAAGGTCTGACCGGGTACGTATTCTGCACTGCCTATATTTCTACAATATGTTTCTTCTTTATGCCTCATGACAATCATCCTATACAAACTGACCAATGGACTGAGTGGTCTGACCAAGCGAGGTGACCAAAGAGGTGTCACGCCGGAAGTTAAAGATCATAATATGCATTGATTTGGCAGAAAAAGAAAAACTGTCTGTCTGTCTTTCTGTCGGACGGACATTCACTTCCTTTGAACCTGAACTTTTCTGAGGACTTCCTTGCAGATCGCTGATCTGCCTTCTGATCCGGACTGGGTAATGCAGACTTCTCTTCTGGACTGATGCATATTCTGTGTGCTACTTGGTGGTCTCTTACTTCCTGGGAAACTGCTTTGAACTGGCTCAACTCATGTCTCTTCCTGAACTCTCCAGAGCTTTGGTGATTTATGACAACCTAATTTTGCCTGATTACTCGTTACTATTGAATCAAGCTTAAGTACTAACGTACTTATCTCTCACTTATATAAAGCTAACTGAATTAAACTGCCTTTGTCTTATCATGGTTTGCTTCCATTTGATTGTGCATTTCAATTGATTATTAATGACTGAAAGGAATTGATACAGAGAGATCTCTGAATATCGAATATTAATGTTGTTGTTTTGTACAATTTTAACAGAAGTATTAGGTTGCATGATGTTAGCCCAACTAAGGGGCATATTTATAAGCCCACATCAGACAGGAAAATCCCTTTTAGTGGTCAGTAAGGGAAATAATTCTTCAATTTCTGCTCACCACATCACCCCAGTTTGGACCCAGCCATATGCAAATCAGTCTTGACCCTGCACCTCATGGGAGCTGTCCAGCCCGAACTGCCAAGCCAGGTCCTCCCTGGACTGAAAAGAAGCATCCTGAGACCAGTTTTGGGGTACATGTACCACACTCAGTTGAGGTGTTGCTTACTCATACATGAATGCAACATCTGACTAGCAAACACCTTACTAAATATGAGCAAATCATATTGGGAGCTGAGAATGTGACACTGACGAGATGTAGGAATCTGAATCCTGTGACTTTAATGCCTCTCTCTGGTAATAAAACTGTGGTTGAAAAAGTTAATCATGATTGTTTGGACATGACTTAATTGTGTACCAAGCCTAGGCAGGATATCCTTGAAACTCCGTTGACTGAATCAGATCATGTGCTGTTTGTCGATGGGTCTCGTTAGCGTGATGCAGAAGAAAATCTGAAAGCTGCGTATGCTGTTTGTACAGTTGCATGAGTTGTTGAAGTATCATGGTTGCAAGGTGTGTTTTCAGCTCAAGTGGCTGAGCTGGTTTCCTTGACGCAAACTTGTAACATTTCGGACCAACTGAAAGTAAGTCACCATCTTTACCGACAATCAAGACAGATTTGGCATCATACATGACTTCGGGCAGTTGTGGCCACAATGGGGGTTTATGACTTCATCTGGACCTCCCATTCTCAATGGGGAAAAGCGTGAGGAGCCTTTTGCTGTCATTGCAACTGCCTGCCGTAGTTGCCCCAGTGAAGTGTGCTGCCCATCGGCAGGGCAATGATTACGTTACAGTTGGAAACCGCTATGCGGACGAGGCTGCGTGCTATTGCACCCCAAATTCTTATACTTTTATTGGAGATCCCTTAAGAGAAAACGCTGATGTCACAGATTGCAGACTGTTGCTGTCAACTGTAGATACTTGGTAGAAAGTAAAAGCTTTACAGGATGAAGTGCCAGAAATTGAGAAGCAAGGATGGTTCAGAACAGGTTGCATTAGGAGACAGGAAGAAGAGGTATGGGTGCACACTTATTATTATTGAGTCTTGTATAGCGCGTGGTTACCCTTGGGCACACTGATGGGAGGACTGTGTTACCAGATAGTTTGCTGCCACCCATGGCACAATACTATCATGGTCCTGCACATGTCGGGAGGGATGCCATGCAGTCTTTCTTTCATCAGACGTGGTTTAATCCTAGGTCCAGAGTGGTAGCTGAAACTCTGTGTCACTGCTGTGTGGTATGTCGGCAGCAAAACCCAGGAAAAAGAACACAGATCACAATGAGTCACATAGGGCAGTCAGGAGGTCCTTTTAACTGAATGCAGCTTGATTTTATTGACATGCCTGCACGCAATGGTCTGAGATATGTGCTTGTAATTGTTTGTATATTTTGCCAGTGGGTAGAAGCCTATCCGACCAGACGAAATTACAGTTTAACTGTAGCTAAATTATTGTTGAGGGAGCTCATACAGTGTTTCGTATTTCACCTGATTACAACTTCTTTTGTTACTATATTCCTAGGTTAGGCCCATATAGTGAAGCAGCTTATTTCTTACATTGTCCTCATAATAACATTTCAGCTGTGAATGTTTGCAAACATTTGCATGCACGACAATGTTGGATTAGTTTCTCTGAAACTACTTTGTTTACACATCTAGCTTTGCACAACATTGTCACGATGCCTCAAACATCATGTACTAGGCCTCTTTACACACAATGTACAAATGGCATCCTATCTTCATCCATGGGGTGACAGGGCTATCTACATATCCATAACATCACTAATCTAAAGCGTACATTACAAGGCTGCTTTCAATTATAAGTAATGAGCATCCCAATAGATTAGTAGATGAGACACTTCACCTGACACGGAAGGTTCCTGCCTGCTGAGACTTCACCACGCAGCAGTCTGTGAGAGGTGTCCAGTTCATGACTAAGACGGGGTCCTTCATTCTCTCTCACCGTGTAATTGGGTTGGATCGTTCGTAAGGGAAATTCTTGGCTTTACACCTACACAGACTTTAGGTACACTCAGATTAGGGTTGCATAGTAGAAGTACGCTTGATTACTGCCTTGTTTTATATGCCTGCATATATACACTGTTTTAGCATCAAGATAGAACTATATTCACTATTTACGCTTTTGGTGGCAGTAATCACTTTCATCTGCTTCTGTCTTTTAAGCATTGCAGACCACGTGTTTTATACTAGAAAAACATTGGTTCAATAAACATATTAAAAACATCCCACAGCGTTCTTTTTTTTGTGGCGTTTAATGTAGTGCGACTAGGCCCGAAGGTATCAGAGCGCCTTACATGAGCACCAGTTACATTATGTGTTCTTTGTATACTTCTCTGAGAACAAGTAAGCATGAGTGACTGAGCAAAAGGTTCTGTACTGTTTCCACAGTCCCTCATGTGTCAGAGGTGCCATGTTCAGTGGTTGCCATAAACCATTTGCTCCCTGGAAAGGTTAGGGGAACTTAGGGTGGCACTGTGAGCTGACTGGTCTATAGGCCAACATATCCTACAGGGGTGTTCGAAATCAATCTAGACACCAAGGGCTACATGTATCAAGCTATTTAGTTTGAGAATGCTAAAAAGGCTTTTTACTTGTATCAAAACCATTTTGCGATTCGGTAACCTGTTACCAAACTGCAAAATGGGCTTGCGATTCGCTATTAGGAAGGGGCGTATTTATGGCGTCCCTTCCAAACACCAAATTGCATCAGTATGTAGGAATGTTTTGTGACCGAAATGCGGTTACAAAACATTCGCCTTTTACCACCTACTTTAAGTAGGTGATAACCCATTCCCAAATGGGAAGGGGTCCCCAAGGGACCCCTTCCACTTTGTCATTGTTTGTTGCAGCATTTTTTAAGAGCTGGCAGTGGTCACATGGACCACTGCCTACTCTTAAACTCTTAAAAAATGAAAAGAAAACTTTATATTTTTGTTTTTGAAATGCATCCCGTTTTCCTTCAAGGAAAACGGGGTGCATTTTAAAAAATCGGTATATGAAACTCATGGAGTTTCATACACTGTAAATTGCGATTACCTAATTGCGATTCTCAGAAATTTGCAATCAGGTATTTGCAGTTTACAACTTTGATACATGTAGCCCCAAGGCCCTAGTTTATGTTGTCCAAAACAATGCAGAGATCCTATGGATTAATAGGAACTACACGATTTGGGAAAAAGGGGGTGGTGATGGACAGAGTTTCTGAATGATGCAGAGTACTCTTACCAAGTCAAGAGATCATGGTTTTAATCCATCGCCGTTTTTTAGCTCACTGCACCATCCCAGCTCAGAACCTGGCAACATGCAAATTAGTCTGTACCTGTCCCAGTGCATGATGGGAACAGGGCAAACCAAACTACCAAGCCAATTCTTATACTGGTAAGGAAACAAGCTTTCGGGGACCGGTTTCTGGCATCACAGCCTTCGTCGGCCCGGCTTGCCTGAATCCTGATGGTGCAATGAGCAAGGGACTCACGTCTGAGCATACCCTCCCACACTGAGTGTGGATAAAATCGATTTGGGAAAAAGGGGGTGGTGATGGACAGAGTTTCTGAATGATGCAGAGTACTCTTACCAAGTCAAGAGATCATGGTTTTAATCCATCACCGTTTTTTAGCTCACTGCACCATCCCAGCTCAGAACCTGGCTACATGCAAATTAGTCTGTACCTGTCCCAGTGCATGATGGGAACAGGGCACACCAAACTACCAAGCCAATTCTTATACTGGGAAGGAAACAAGCTTCCGGAGACCGGTTTCTGGCATCACAGCCTTCGTCGGCTCGGCTTGCCTGAATCCTGATGGTGCAATGAGCAAGGGACTCACGTCTGAGCATACCCTCCCACACTGAGTGTGGATAAAATCGATTTGGGAAAAAGGGGGTGGTGATGGACAGAGTTTCTGAATGATGCAGAGTACTCTTACCAAGTCAAGAGATCATGGTTTTAATCCATCACCGTTTTTTAGCTCACTGCACCATCCCAGCTCAGAACCTGGCTACATGCAAATTAGTCTGTACCTGTCCCAGTGCATGATGGGAACAGGGCAAACCAAACTACCAAGCCAATTCTTATACTGGGAAGGAAACAAGCTTCCGGGGACCGGTTTCTGGCATCACAGCCTTCGTCGGCCCGGCTTGCCTGAATCCTGATGGTGCAATGAGCAAGGGACTCACGTCTGAGCATACCCTCCCACACTGAGTGTGGATAAAATCGATTTGGGAAAAAGGGGGTGGTGATGGACAGAGTTTATGAATGATGCAGAGTACTCTTACCAAGTCAAGAGATCATGGTTTTAATCCATCACCGTTTTTTAGCTCACGGCACCATCCCAGCTCAGAACCTGGCTACATGCAAATTAGTCTGTACCTGTCCCAGTGCATGATGGGAACAGGGCAAACCAAACTACCAAGCCAATTCTTATACTGGGAAGGAAACAAGCTTCCGGGGACCGGTTTCTGGCATCACAGCCTTCGTCGGCCCGGCTTGCCTGAATCCTGATGGTGCAATGAGCAAGGGACTCACGTCTGAGCATACCCTCCCACACTGAGTGTGGATAAAATCGATTTGGGAAAAAGGGGGTGGTGATGGACAGAGTTTCTGAATGATGCAGAGTACTCTTACCAAGTCAAGAGATCATGGTTTTAATCCATCACCGTTTTTTAGCTCACTGCACCATCCCAGCTCAGAACCTGGCTACATGCAAATTAGTCTGTACCTGTCCCAGTGCACGATGGGAACAGAGCAAACCAAACTACCAAGCCAATTCTTATACTGGGAAGGAAACAAGCTTCCGGGGACTGGTTTCTGGCATCACAGCCTTCGTCGGCCCGGCTTGCCTGAATCCTGATGGTGCAATGAGCAAGGGACTCACGTCTGAGCATACCCTCCCACACAGAGTGTGGATAAAATCGATTTGGGAAAAAGGGGGTGGTGATGGACAGAGTTTCTGAATGATGCAGAGTACTCTTACCAAGTCAAGAGATCATGGTTTTAATCCATCACCGTTTTTTAGCTCACTGCACCATCCCAGCTCAGAACCTGGCTACATGCAAATTAGTCTGTACCTGTCCCAGTGCATGATGGGAACAGGGCAAACCAAACTACCAAGCCAATTCTTATACTGGGAAGGAAACAAGCTTCCGGGGGCCGGTTTCTGGCATCACAGCCTTAGTGGGCCCGGCTTGCCTGAATCCTGATGGTGCAATGAGCAAGGGACTCACGTCTGAGCATACCCTCCCACACTGAGTGTGGATAAAATCGATTTGGGAAAAAGGGGGTGGTGATGGACAGAGTTTCTGAATGATGCAGAGTACTCTTACCAAGTCAGGAGATCATGGTTTTAATCCATCACCGTTTTTTAGCTCACTGCACCATCCCAGCTCAGAACCTGGCTACATGCAAATTAGTCTGTACCTGTCCCAGTGCATGATGGGAACAGGGCAAACCAAACTACCAAGCCAATTCTTATACTGGGAAGGAAACAAGCTTCCGGGGACCGGTTTCTGGCATCACAGCCTTCGTCGGCCCGGCTTGCCTGAATCCTGATGGTGCAATGAGCAAGGGACTCACGTCTGAGCATACCCTCCCACACTGAGTGTGGATAAAATCGATTTGGGAAAAAGGGGGTGGTGATGGACAGAGTTTCTGAATGATGCAGAGTACTCTTACCAAGTCAAGAGATCATGGTTTTAATCCATCACCGTTTTTTAGCTCACTGCACCATCCCAGCTCAGAACCTGGCTACATGCAAATTAGTCTGTACCTGTCCCAGTGCATGATGGGAACAGGGCAAACCAAACTACCAAGCCAATTCTTATACTGGGAAGGAAACAAGCTTCCGGGGACCGGTTTCTGGCATCACAGCCTTCGTCGGCCCGGCTTGCCTGAATCCTGATGGTGCAATGAGCAAGGACTCACGTCTGAGCATACCCTCCCACACTGAGTGTGGATAAAATCGATTTGGGAAAAAGGGGGTGGTGATGGACAGAGTTTCTGAATGATGCAGAGTACTCTTACCAAGTCAAGAGATCATGGTTTTAATCCATCACCGTTTTTTAGCTCACTGCACCATCCCAGCTCAGAACCTGGCTACATGCAAATTAGTCTGTACCTGTCCCAGTGCATGATGGGAACAGGGCAAACCAAACTACCAAGTCAATTCTTATACTGGGAAGGAAACAAGCTTCCGGGGACCGGTTTCTGGCATCACAGCCTTCGTCGGCCCGGCTTGCCTGAATCCTGATGGTGCAATGAGCAAGGGACTCATGTCTGAGCATACCCTCCCACACTGAGTGTGGATAAAATCGATTTGGGAAAAAGGGGGTGGTGATGGACAGAGTTTCTGAATGATGCAGAGTACTCTTACCAAGTCAAGAGATCATGGTTTTAATCCATCACCGTTTTTTAGCTCACTGCACCATCCCAGCTCAGAACCTGGCTACATGCAAATTAGTCTGTACCTGTCCCAGTGCATGATGGGAACAGGGCAAACCAAACTACCAAGCCAATTCTTATACTGGGAAGGAAACAAGCTTCCGGGGACCGGTTTCTGGCATCACAGCCTGCGTCGGCCCGGCTTGCCTGAATCCTGATGGTGCAATGAGCAAGGGACTCACGTCTGAGCATACCCTCCCACACTGAGTGTGGATAAAATCGATTTGGGAAAAAGGGGGTGGTGATGGAGGGTATGCTCAGACGTGAGTCCCTTGCTCATTGCACCATCACCTTGTGCATGCCAATGAAGGGGGATACCATGGGAACCCCCGTGTGCAACCCCCACCCCTCCAACACCTGGAGGCCCACAACGGCCCCCCAAGCCAAAGGCTGCATGCCTTTCCATGGCGGAGTCTCCGCCATGGAAAGGCATTCTACCGCACCCATCATAATATGGATGGCGGTGTCTGCAAGGCACCACCACCATATTATGCGCCTTCTCCGCCCAGCAAGGAATCGTGACAATTGCCTGTGGGCGGAAAAGCAGTGGACGGTCTTACCGTCCGCCACGGTACCCCCGCCATGCTAATATGGCAGGGGGCAAATGGCCGTCCGACGTTGAGTTTTGGTGGGTGGATCGCCACCGCCGTTCGAGCGGTGGCGATCCGCCTGCCATGATAATAGGCCTCTTAGTGTGCAGAGCTTGTTCAAATCCACACCACCTAATTCTACTGCACACAGCACATTTGAAGATCTCATAATTCCATGCCACACTATTCAACTATAAATAATTTAACCTTAAAAAACACATATTTCCACTTCACTCCATATCACATAATTCCAAATCATATAATAACATTCCACACAATTTAATACCACTCCAAACCACATTATTAATTAATTACACTCCATACAACACAATTCAACTACACATAAATTCCACTTCAACCTATATAATTATACTTCACACAACATATTTACACTCAACTCCAAAACACATAATTACCCTCCACAAAATACAACTCTGCAACATGCTTCATAATTCCACTTCGCTCAATTATGCACCACACCATGCCACATAATTCCACACGTCACACAATTCCACAATTAATCCCCCCACAGTTCATCATATAACATAATTGCACTCCACATAATACCACTCAGCATCACACAATTAACCTCCACATAATTATGCTCAACTCCATATTGCATAAATACACTCCACATAAATCTAGTCTATACCACGTAGTAACATTCCACATAACTAAGCTTTACACCATACCTCATAATACCACTCAACATAAGTGTCACTCAACAGCGCACACTTCCTCGTCACACAATTCAACTCTACACCTTTCCATTCCACACCACATAATTCAACAACAAACTACATAATTCAAACAAACAGCACAATTACACAACACACCACATAAATGCAATCTACACAAAAAAATTCCACATCATGCAGCAATATTTAACAGCACACCCCAAATACGTAAATTCCACTGCATACCACTCCACAACACAAAATACCATTCCAGATAATCTCACTCCAAGACACACAATCCCTCTCCATGACACACAATCCCACTCCACATAATTCCAGTGCACTCAATACCACATAATTACTATCCACATAATTACACTGCACACCATGCCACATTATTTCACTACACAGATCCAATCCACACAACACAATTCCACAACTAACAATTGCAATCCAAACCACATATGTCCACTTGACACCACACACATTCACTCTACTAACAGAAAACGCATGGGTAAAATACATTGTCCTTTACAATGTCAATAGGTCTAACTCTCAGAAATGCGAGACCAATTGCATTGCAAATGCTTGTTTACCTTCCAGTGCGTCCCAGCAGATCCTGTTCCTGGAGCTGCAAATATTCTCCTGCCCCAGTCAGCCTTGTGCTGCCTCGTCCCCTCTCAGAGGAGCAGTGCCCTGTGGAGAATGCTCTCTCTGAGGGCCCCCATCCTTTTTCAGGGCCTGGCTCTGACTGAAGAGAAACAATGTAACTTGTTACTTTGTTTCTCTTCAGTCCTGGGTTAACCCGAGGAGCTCAGAGCAGGCTGCCCACTGAAGCTGCTTTAGAGCAAGATACACACAGCTCTCTACAGATGAGCTGAGGGGGCCCCCTTCACATACTGAAGACTGGCCCCCGCACCGAGGGGGCTGCGGGGGTGTTTGTAACACCCCTTGGTTGGGTTCCTATTTAAGAGTCAATATGAGTAGTTCAGTCGTGCTTTCTAATAGAACCCCACTCACATTTAACCAGAGACGTCCGTAACGGGAAGAAATCCATCTCAGCTGAGTAGATATACCATATGTATTGGCTGTAGGTCTGTCAAGCTTGAAAGATTAACATTTCCCGCATTGTGCATACCAAATCTCATTAAATTCATTTAAAAAAAATATATATATATTTTAGAAAATGCAGACAGACAGTTACTAAGAAATAACTACAACATGGCCTCACGGCAGCAGGTGGAGACGCTACCTTCATGGTTGAGGCACATGAAGCATTCAGAACAAAGGTAGTTTACTCCTGGATTAAATTCCCACCTGCAGATGCACGCACAAAGTTATTTCACACTTACAATGAAGATGAACCACCTGACAAATATTTTCCAAATGTGGACATAGAAGTCCCATTAATATCCCAAGAGCATATTAATTGGTTTAATGTTGCCCTACCCCATACCACAGAAAAAGTGAGACTCAGTCCACTCAGTAAAGAAGAAGCGACCTGGCCGTTCTCAGCTTATTATTCACCGCATCCAGACATTGCTACTTTACCAGCAGCAGAAAAGCGTATAGAGATTTAGTAAATATTTACAGAAATCTTACACAGTTTATAATGCGAACACTAACAGTTCAACCTGCTAGGACTGCTCAGGCGGCACAACCTCAATTGGTAACTATGGGTGTCAGTCCCCAAATGCTGAACGCTGTTATGGGAAAGATTCCCCACAGTCGGGAGCAAATCTCATTCTGGGTAGTACAGAAAACAGCTCAGCTTGTAGCAGTTTTTCACCATACAGGCCTACAGGAAAAACACAGAATATTAACAATTTTCTTGCCAATGGGGATGGCTCCCCTGATAGAAGTTGTACAGCTTGGGGTACAATCTTCGCTGCCATTCATACCAGAACTCATGGTACCCCTTCAAAAACAGTTATACCGAATGTACTGAAACATACAGGGCAGAGTCTGCCTTGGACTTGGGGATTAACCTAATGGTCAATTTTGCCCAAGTATCTGCCATTATGTTAATTAACATAAAAGGGGAAGCAGCAGCAGTAGCTATATGCCAAAACCTGAGGGAATTCACTCCTGCACAGCAGGAGTCAGAAATGCCTAAGATTATTGAAGAAACATATGCTTCACTGGGTAGCGATAATCTGGGAGCCAGACCTAGGAAACCAATAGTTAAGGGAAACCAATAGTTAAGAGCAATGTTGAAAAGGATAACTCTATAAGCAAGCACCTGATTCTTCTAAGAAGAATTAGGATAACTAACAAAAAAAATAATTAAAACAAAACACAGTCACAGGTGGGTCTCCTCAACAGGAACACACCAAGAGAAAATACAATTTCAGAAACTGTGATAATATTAGGAAGTCTGACAGGTATCAGGGTACTGATACACGGTCCTCTCGTGCCTTTCAGGAGTCATCCGAAAAACTTTGGAGAGAGACAGACGTTCGGAGCACAGATCGGAAGAGCGAATGAAGCCAAAAAGGGAGACACATCGCACTTCAGTCTACATCATTAAACAGGAAGAAACACTAAAGATTTTCAAACCTTAACCCCTTCCCCGCTCATGACGGAACCACTCCGTCATGAGCCACGGGTGCCGTGTGCTCATGATGGAGTGGTTCCGTCATGCTGCGGCCGTTGGCGGCCGCTCCGCCCACGCGGCGCTAATTCCCCGCCTGTGCGGGCGATTAGCGCAGTGGGCGGAGTCATGATGGAACCACTCTGTCATGAGCACAGCTCAACCGTGACTCATGACAGAGTGGCTCCGTCATGAGCACAGCGCCACCGCGCTGCCCCCAAACCCCCCCCAGCGCTGCGGCGGAATTCCTGCCACAGCCAAGGGGTTAATTTAAAAGGAAAAAAGTAGCCGTGATCAAAATAAGAAATGCCCAGGCTACTGAGGATTCTGCTCATGAAGGAGGAATGGGCAGTGATGATGCTGGATAGCATGGCAGAAGTCACAATAGCTTGCCGGAACGATATGTATTATCTGGCGTTAGTAGAGCTGAGTGAGCACATCACGGTGGAAACACCTGATACAAGGGTAAGTTTCCCACATTGTTTATATGAAATGGAGAGGGGACATACCCAGGCAAGCTAAGGGTCTCCTTTGGGAGAACCTGACATATGGTTACAATATTCTTTCGGCAGAAAAAGATTGGCCACACAAGTTCGTAATAGAGTGCCCAATGGAAGAAGATGTAATTTTATCTGCTTTCTCCAACCTAGCACCAGAATCCGTTACAAATTCATATGTGGAGAAGTCAGAGTTAGTGCTGGCTTCTGCACTTTATTGCAATCATATTGGGTGGGACGATGAGTCACCTCATCATGAAATCCCATTAAATTCCATTCTTCAACCACAGAGACAGTACCCAAATAAAGATGAAGCAAATAAACAAGCCAGGGAGATCTTAGATCAACTTGAGTACCAGGGAGTAATAGAGAATTTCTCCTCATTAATGAATAATCACTTGTTTCCTGTACTGAAACCCAATAATTCATACCATCTAGTCTTTGACTACAGATATTTGAATGCTTCCACATGAACATTTACAGGACAAAATGCACATAGTGCCACACTAATAAATGACATTGTGCGGAAGAAATACAAACCAACACTTGATATCTCACAGTAATTTTTCTGCCAGAATATAGTGCTTTGAAACAGATATCTGACCGCATTCTCGAACCTAGAATGTCAGCTTCAATTTTCTAATTTACCACAAGGGTGTAAGAATAGCCCTGGGCTGTTTTCAATAAAAGTGCCTTCAAAATATTAATGAGGAGACATAGTCCGACATAGATTGTATTTATCTGATGGAGGATGAATTCATGGAAAATTTGGCTAGAGTGAACTACATAATTCTAAGGTTTGCTCTCCTTGGTTACAAATTAAATTAAAAAAAAACCCAAAGATTACCTACCTCAATGTCTTGTTTTTAGGATATGAGCTATCAAATAAAGGAAGAGCCTGGCAGCACATTTTTTTGAAAGATGTGCTTTACTCCAACCTCCAAAAACTCTGAAAAAGTTACAATCCATTTTAGGATATTTACATTTTGGCAGAAGTTACATTTTGGATTATGCAGAAAAGGTAAAACTATTCTACGACTTAATAAGACCTGATTTTCAGTGCATCATTGGATGAGCATCCCAATAGATTAGTAGATGAGACACTTCAGCTGACACAGAGGGTCCCTGCCTGCTGAGACTTCACCACACAGCGGTCTGTGAGGGGTGTCCAGTTCATGACTAAGACGGGGTCCTTCATTCTCTCTCACCGGGTAATTGGGTTGGATCGTTTGTAAGGGAAATTCTTGGCTCTATACCCACACAGCCTTTAGGTACACTCAGATTAGGTTTGCATAGTAGAAGTACGCTTGATTACTGCCTTTTTTTTATATGCCTGCATTTATACACTGTTTTAGCATCATGATAGAACTATATTCACTATTTATGCTTTTGGTGGCAGTAATCACTTTCATCTGCTTCTGTCTTTTAAGCATTGCAGACCACGTGTTTTATAGTAGAAAAACATTGGTTCAATAAACATATTGAAAACATCCCTCAGCGTTCTTTTTTTTTGTGGCGTTTAATATAGTGCGACTAGACCCGAAGGTTTCAGAGCGCTTTACATGAGCACCAGTTACATTATGTGTTTTTTGTATACTTCTCTGAGAACAAGTAAGCACGAGTGACTGAGCAAAAGGTTCTGTACTGTTTCCACAGTCCCTGATGTGTCAGAGGTGCCATGTTCAGTGGTTGCCATAAACCATTTGCTCCCTGGTAAAGTTAGGGGAACTTAGGGTGGCACTGTGAGCTGACTGGTCTATAGGCCAACATATCCTGCAGGGGTATTCGAAATCAATCTAGACACCAAGGGCTACATGTATCAAGCTATTTAGCTTGAGAATGCTAAAAAGGCTTTTTACTTGTATCAAAACCATTTTGCGATTCGGTAACCTGTTACCGAATTGCAAAATGGGCTTGCGATTCGCTATTAGGAAGGGGCTTTTTTAGGGCGTCCCTTCCAAACACCGAATCGCATCAGTATGTAGGAATGTTTTGTGACCGAAATGCGGTTACAAAACATTCGCCTTTTACCACCTACTTTAAGTAGGTGATAACCCATCCCCAAGGGACCCCTTCCACTTTGTGATTGTTTGTTGCAGCATTTTTTAAGAGCTGGCAGTGGTCACATGGACCACTGCCTACTCTTAAAAAATGAAAAGAAAACTTTATATTTTTGTTTTTGAAATGCATCCCGTTTTCCTTCAAGTAAAACGGGGTGCATTTTAAAAAATCGGTATATGAAACTCATGGAGTTTCATACACTGTAAATTGTGATTACCTAATTGCGATTCTCAGAAATTTGCAATCAGGTATTCTCAGTTTACAACTTTGATACATGTAGCCCCAAGGCCCTAGTTTATGTTGTCCAAAACAATGCACAGATCCTATGGATTAATAGGAACTACACGACATGGCTCCACCAATGTTGGTTGGGTCAGTGGCGTAACAACACTTGAGGTGGCTCGCTGCAAAGTACATGGAAGGGGCCCCCCATTCTCCGCGCCAGTCAAGAGTTCTCAGGCCAGCGACCTGCCATACTGCAGGGGCTCATAAAAAAAGAATTCTGGTTTCTCCATTGGTCACATCTGCCCTCTCATCGGGCGATTTACATACATCAGTAAATACTGATGCTGTGCCCTCCAGCAAAGTTACATAACACTGCCTCCAGCCGGCCCACCAAAAACATCCTCCTACTTGATGACCCTTCTCCAAGCAAGCCCGCTCAGTTAACCACCTCCAAACACAGACTACTGCCGTTGTGCCTGCTACTAACGCATCCATTACACTCTTCTCTCACCCCTACGAAACCCACAGTTATGCTTTTCCGCCAACCTAAAACATCCCTCATATGTTACTACTAACCCGTTAGCGCTGCCTACTGCTCCCTTGTCCACCACGGACAGAAAAAGTGATGGCCGGTACCCATCTAACCACTGCCTACCAGTAAAGACAAAGCCATTTAGCTGCTGCCCTCCCCAATGCCACTGTGGTAGTTTAAAACATGTTAAACAATCTCTTCAATTGACCACCCTAAAAAATTCTTCCTGCAGCCTCTACGGCATCAAAGCCGTTCCTGCTACTTTTCATCCTCTGCATGATGCCACAATAATATTAAATTTACAAAGGGTCCGATTTTTGTTTCCACACTATGTACCCCACTAAACCATACCACCTGTCAAAGGCAAACCTGATCCCATATGTAGCACCAGTCAGCAAGTACCGCAAGGCCAAACACCAGAGAGAATGCGCAATTCATGTAATTAAACCTACAGTGACAACGTAGTATTTCCCCACCCACTGTCAGCCCAGCGAAGTCTGTAACCGCTCAGTAGCCATCAATACCGGCAACGTCTAAAGCGCATTTCCACTTCCTTTCATTGGCAGCTCCTGATACATATACCTATGTCTTCTGTGCGGCCTCTACCACGGACCACATCATTCTTTGTCACCCTAAGACTAACCGAATGCTGTTGGTGAACGCTTCTCTTCCCCCTTCCTTACTAATAACTAATGGAGGATAAAAAAAAAATATATAGTATTTTCTTATGCAAATAGTGTATCAAGCACTTGCTGCCCGCAATTCTCACCAGATCCACACATATCAATATTCTGCTATTGCACCATTCTGTTAACCCTATTATTATCTGGAGATATTTTTTATCCCTTCCGTGAACTGGGAAAAGCAATAGCTTGCACGAAAACAAGTTCCTTTAAAACCTTTGCTACTTATACAGGTTGGCAAAGCACTTACTTGCATGTAACTCATTCTAGGATTGGAATTACTGTTTAGAAGTGTGGAAGTTAATACTGAGACATAGGATGATTTTTTGCATGTATGCCAGACACTCGTTCTTCCCTGCATGCGCACACAATGCAACAATACAATTTAGCTTAGCAAATTGTTCAGAAATGTACCAGAAGGTAAAGAAACAGCCCATATTATTTTTAATAAGAAATATAGACAATTGTCAACGTTATACCCCATGACATTAAAGCTTTAGGGGCCCATTACTTACTTTGTCTGCCCGGCACAGTAACGGTAAAGAGGACCGACCGCCAGAGGTGCAGCGGTCCCGCTGTGCCTATTATGATGCGACTGCCACCATGGCGGTCGCGTCCCGCATATTTAACATTGTGGCGGGCGGTGCTGTGAGCACCCTCCACAATGTTAAAAAGGCATGTTGTGCATTGCGTATCAAGCACTTGCTGCCCGCAATTCTCACCAGATCCACACATATCAATATTCTGCTATTGCACCATCCTGTTAACCCTATTATTATCTGGAGATGTTTTTTTATCCCTTCCGTGAACTGGGAAAAGCAATAGCTTGCACAAAAACAAGTTCCTTTAAAACCTTTGCTACTTATACAGGTTGGCAAAGCACTTACTTGCATGTAACTCATTCTAGGATTGGAATTACTGTTTAGAAGTGTGGAAGTTAATACTGAGACATAGGATGATTTTTTGCATGTATGCCAGACACTCGTTCTTCCCTGCATGCGCACACAATGCAACAATACAATTTAGCTTAGCAAATTGTTCAGAAATGTACCAGAAGATAAAGAAACAGCCCATATTATTTTTAATAAGAAATATAGACAATTGTCAACGTTATACCCCATGACATTAAAGCTTTAGGGGCCCATTACTTACTTTGTCTGCCCGGCACAGTAACGGTAAAGAGGACCGACCGCCAGAGGTGCAGCGGTCCCGCTGTGCCTATTATGATGCGACCGCCACCCTGGCGGTCGCGTCCCGCATATTTAACATTGTGGCGGGCGGTGCTGTGAGCACCCTCCACAATGTTAAAAAGGCATGTTGTGCATTGGCATGCACAACGTGACAGGCACTGCGCGGTGCCTGACACCTTGTGCATGCCAATGAAGGGGGATACCATGGGAACCCCCATGTGCACCCCCCACCCCTCCAACATCTGGAGGCCCACAACGGCCCCCAAGCCAAAGACTGCATGCCTTTCCATGGCGGAGTCTCCGCCATGGAAAGGCATTCTACCGCACCCATCATAATATGGATGGCGGTGCCTAACATATTATGGGCCTTCTCCGCCAGGCAAGGAATCGTGACAATTGTCTGTGGGCGGAAAAGCGGTGGACGGTCTTACCGTCTGCCACGGTACCCCCGCCATGCTAATGTGGCAGGGGGCAAATGGCCGTCCGGCGTTGAGTTTTGGTGGGCGGATAGCCACCGCCGGTCGAGCGGTGGCGATCCGCCTGCCATGATAATAGGCCCCTTAGTGTGCACAGCTTGTTCAAATCCACACCACCTAATTCTTCTACACACAGCACATTTGAAGATCTCATAATTCTATGCCACACAATTCAACTATAAATAATTTAACCTTAAAAAACACTTCAGCCTCGAATTGGAGCGCTTTAAGGTAATAACCTTTATTTAGGAGCTCAACGAATTGATATTTGACCTCCGTCCTCACTCGTATAGTGGGTAATACCCCCACTTATCACCACCCAACACCTTTAAGGTCCTGATGAAAGCCCCCCGGCCCTACGGGGCGAATACGGGGCTGAAACATGTCGACCCACTTCTTGGACTGATTGTGCAGTGGACACATTACACGCCCGCTCTGCACAACTTCCTCCCATTTTATTCTTTTCCCACTCACCAGACATAAATAAAAATACAGTCTAGGTAGCATGAGGAAATATCTCCCCTTTTTTAACATATTCCTTCACTGAACACGAGCACTTTACCTTAATTTTTTTTATCTCTGATCACTACTGCAAATATCCAGTGGTTCCCTCCGGGTGGAGGAAGCATAAACAAAACCCAATGATGATGCTGTCACGTTATTCAGGCGGAGAATCAAGATATACCGCCAGACGAACAACCTAAACGTGAATGAGGGTTTTTTAAAGAACAGCTGAAAAACCACATAACCCTGGACAACAGGTACAAGTGATCCATTCTATTTTTGATTACAAACTACTGACCAGAGGTTCCCGGAGGCAAGATGGCGCCTGCGCGAGTCTTCGCGCTGGTTGTGTGAGCTGACTCTCCTCTGTCCCACAGCTCTGCTCTGCTGTGCCCTGTTCGCTTGCTAGCTCGCTATGAGATGAGACGAGATCGGGTGTGAGCTGCTGAAGAGATCGCTTCTCACGGAAAAAACCGTTTTATCTATCTATCTTCCGTGCTCGGACCATAAAATCAAAAGCTTGCTAAAAACGCCGGTATCGGCTGACGCGTGGATGCTTGAGGCAGTTACCGCTGTTGCCGCGCTGTGGAGGCTGCGAAGAGCGTGGTGGGCGGCGGCCAGCACAGGTGTGCCGGCTTGGCTTCGAGGTGAATACTTCGCTTGCAAAAGGAAGGCTTCGTTGAAGACGGGAGAAATGGCTCCAAAACAGGTTCGCAAGGGTCGCGGACATGACTTAAAAACTTCTATTCCTGCAACTAAAAAAGGTGAGAGAGATTCCGGCGTTCACCCAGGGAAAGTCAAGCATACAATCATGACTCTGTTTTCTAATACTAATACTAATACCGAGCAAACTCGCTCAGCGATGCCGACCAGTGAATCTTCATTGCTTAACATTTGTTCTATGCCACACTTTGATGTTTCTGCTACAAATGAAGTGCTGAACGACGGGGGAGATAGTAACATTGTAACAGTTGCTAGCAACAATGTAACTACAGAGAAAGAATCTAATTGTTCAATTCCTCTTGAAGTCGTATCTGTAACGGATAATTTAACCCTTGAAGAGCCTGTTAGACTTATGCCGACAGAGGCTGAATCTGGGGATTTTTACTCTGTCTCAGAGAATTCAGCGTCTTCGTGTGAGGATTTGGTTGAGTCTTTTGAAGACGAGGTGAATGCCAGTGGTGAGCCTGGGGAAGCAGACACCCCTATCACAGTAAGAGGCCGGGATACTCCTTCAATGGCTGGCATTGTAGGTGCTGCCGATTTTCAAGCAGCCCAATCGGCTGACATTACCCTGACTACAATTTATCAAACAATTTTGAGCCACATGGACAAAACTGCATCAGATTGCCAGAAGATTCAAAATTCTTGTCGGAAATTACAAGGCTCAGTCAGGTGGCTCGTGAAAGCTCAATCTGACTTTGGGGAACGATTCACTGAAGTTGAAACCCGTATTTCCAATATAGAAGATGAAATGTCTAAACAAAAAAAAACTACCGAGCTTTTGGGTAGTAATAGAGACGATGTCCTTTGGCGAATGGCCGATTTGGAAAATCGATCACGACGGAACAATCTAAGGATAATGCAGATTGCGGAAGGTGATGAAGGGCAAGATCCACGGAAGTTTGTGGTGGATTTGTTTCAGAAGGCTTTCCCTGGTCTAAATAAATGGGATTGGGATAGAGAAATTGAAAGGGCCCACCGTTTCCCTTTTAATGTTCAGTCTCGACCCGGGCAAAGTACAAGATCTAGACCGAGGCCGATCCTTGTTGCTTTTAACAGCTTTCGAGCAAGAGAAGATATCTACTTACAAACCCGATTGAATAGTAAATCTATGGCTGACGGCTACACCTTTTTTGCGGTGCCTGACTACTCGAAGTACACCATGGACACTCGCTGGCAATTGCGCCAACTGGTGGATTTATTTCAAAAGCAGGGTGCACAGGCTTACATTATGAATCCCGCAAAACTTAAAGTGACCTACAAAGAGAGCTCAAGATTTTTCACCAATGTCGCTTTAGCAAAGGAATATTTATATTCTTTGAAGAACCCTTAAAATATACAGCTATATTTTGATTATAACTGGCGAATGTATTGGATTTACTAGATCTATTGTGGTGTGTTTGATGCTTTAGATAACGTTTTTTTTTTGTTTTTTTTTGTGATGGCTAGTTTGTTTAGCATCGTTTTGGGTGGTTAGGTACTTGTCAGGAAAGGTGGGCAAGACCAGATTAGGCAGGATTGCGGGGGGGGCATAGCAGGAAGGGGGTTGTTCCCCCAGAGCTGATTTTTCTTTTTTTTCACAAGAGTGCAGGTAGAGCTGTGGGGACCACAGAGGGGCCAACACTCACTCCCATCCTTAGGGACTGGGTCCTTTAGCCTCGTTTAAGGGGGAGGGGCAGGGGTCACCGGGGTTGGGGAGGCTTGGGGGGGGGGGGTTTGGGACGGTGATGGTGGTGGGGGAGGTTGGGGTATAAGGGGGAAAAAGTCCTTGGCGGTTTCAAATGAAAGTTCAGTTGCGGATACTCTGGAAAGATTTACATGTATTAAGAGCTTATGTTTGTTTAATCCCATGTTTGAGCGGAACTATATCGTACTGTGGACACTAAGAAGAATCCTTAATGTCTCGTAGTATAAAAATCTGCTCGTTTAATGTATCTGGGCTTAACTCCAGCAATAAAAGGAGGCAAATATCCGCAGAAGTTCGATTTATTAAACCTGATATTCTTTGCCTACAGGAAACACATCTCTCTTGGGATAATAGGCTTCTGATAGCAGATCTTGGGTACACGCTGAATGTAGCCTCCCAACAAACCAATAATACTAGAGGGGTTATGATTTTATCAAGACCAGGATATTGCACAGTTGGGCGTAAATTAGCTGACAAATGGGGTAGATGGGTGATCGCAGTGTTTTCAGTGCGGGGTAAGACTTTTACTATATGCTCCATTTATGGTTCTAATATGGATGAGGCAGAAGTCCTTGAGTTTTTAAATCTAGAGCTAGCCAGTTGGGGAGAACCGTTAATTTTATGCGGAGATTTGAATATAAACTTAAGCAACACGGAACTATTGAAAGGCTTAGCTCATTATCAGGGACGCAAACCACGAGTGTTTAAAGCTTTATATAACTTAGTTAAGGATCACGGCCTTGTGGATATTTGGAGCAAAAATTACCCTTCTCTTCCTGGATATTCGTATTACTCCGCACCTCACAAGAAACTAGTTAGACTAGATTATTTTTTTATATCCTCTAGTATCCACACAGTTACAAAGATACAGATTTATCCCAGAGTTACTTCAGATCATTCTCCTCTCATGATTGATTGCTCAATTTTGGCTGAGATGAACATTGTAAAAAACTTCTCATTCGATAGGAAGCTTTGTCTTGATATACAATTTAGAAACCACATAATTGAATGGATGACAGAATTTTTCAGGATTAATTTAGGTTCGGCGAATATTTCGATAGTCTGGGATACATTTAAGGCCTGTTTGAGAGGAGAAACGACGAAATTTGGATTATTTAACCAACATAAGATACGAGGTCAAATGAGAGGGCTTTATCAGCGATTAGAGGCAGCGGAAGTGGGTTTGGCTACAGCTTTGACAAATAAAGATAACTTAAATCAGATATTGTTTATGGAAGAGTCAATTGCACAATGTAAGGCTACTATTACTGGAGTATGGGCCGAAGAGATAGCGCGTAAATATTTAACAAATAGAAGACACATCTATGAATATGGGGAAGCTATCGGCCGCTCTTTAGCTTTGAGATTAAAAATGAAGTCCACCTCTCGGGTGATTTCCAGAGTTCAGGATCAAGATGGGGTGGTTCGGGAGGCCCCCTCGGAGATTCTACACGTATTTCATCAATTTTATTCGGAACTGTATACTCAGCAATCAAATTCTACCAAGGCTCAGATCCCTGATTGTGCAGTGTTAAAACAATTAAATAACACTGAAGCTGAAATTTTAGATAGTCCCTTTACTATGGAGGAATTAGAGGAGGCTGTTAGTCAAATACCTAATGGGAAGGCTGCCGGCCCTGACTTTATTCCCGGGGAGGTGTATAAATGCTTTTTTGAACCACCGAAGAATGTATTGCTATCTACATTTAGGATGGCACAAAAGGGAATAGCACCCGCTACCTGGAACGACGCTTCTATTATTGTTTTTAGTAAAAAAGGGAAATCGCCTGAATTACCCGGATCATATCGTCCAATATCTTTACTTAATTGTGACAGCAAATTATACTCCAAAATGCTGGCCAATCGTATGTCTAAGGTTATATCATCATTAGTTACTATCAATCAGCATGGCTTTATACCTAAAAGAGGAACGGTCTCTCATATCAATAAAGTTATTACTTTATTTGACTATGCCGACGTGAAAAAAAAGGATTTAGCTCTAATTCTTCTAGACGCTGAGAAAGCTTTTGATCGCGTGGAATGGGTCTATCTGTGGGAGGTGATGAAACGGATGGGTTTTGGAAGTGCTTTTCTAAAGGCAATTCAGGTATTATACAATGCACCAATTGCCAGAATTGCAGCAATGGGCTTAAAGTCAGAGGAAATCAAAATTACTAGAGGAACAAGGCAAGGGTGCCCCTGTTCCCCTTTATTGTTTGCCTTATATATCCATCCTTTCATCATAAGCCTACAGAATTCTTTATGTATCAAACCCTTTCCAGTTGCTGATATTTTATTTACTGTATTCGCTTATGCGGATGATATAGCCATAGTAACTACTGATCCCAGGGAGGCAATAGTGGAGATAGAATCACTGGCCAAAGATTATGGAAGTATGTCAGGATACAAATTAAATGTGGAAAAAACCCAAATTCTTTGTACAAAGAATATACAATTTAATGATTGTCGGGTTACTAATGAAGTAACCTATTTGGGTATTCTAATTAAAATTCAAATGCAAGAAATTGTTGAGAGAAATTGGGAAGTGAGCATAGCCCAGATTAAACAGTCATTAGATAAATGGAGCAGACTTCAATTATCCATTATTGGAAGGGGGAATATAATTAAGATGAATATTTTAGCTAAAATACTATATCTGTTTCGCAATATACCCTTAGAATTTCCACTTAAACATATACAGTATTTACAAAATATCTGTGGGAAGTTTGTTTGGGCCCCCGGCAAACCGCGTAGATCCATGAAATGGCTTACATTGCCGGAAGAAAGAGGAGGACGCGGTATACCTGATTTTCTTTTTTATTATTATATTTGTTTTTTACAAAAAATGGGATATATACTGACAGGGGAATCTCCAAAGAATGAGGCGGATAGCCCTTCTATTTTCTTCTTACTTTTAGGAGCACAAGCAAAAGGATGTCTATTAAAAGAACTAGAGGGCAATTACTACAAACATACACGATTCAAGACTCTTGCCTCAGCTTTTAAAGTGTGGAGAAATGTTAAGAGAATAATGAAATTTGGTAAAATTACATATTATACTCCCTTTGAAGCTTATAAACTACTTCCCTCGGTGTTTTGGGATGATATCGCTAAGATATGGCTTAAAAAAGGGATTTCAAGAATTGGGGATTTATATCATAAAAATGCCATATTTGTAACATATGCAGAATTATCAGATAAATTTCGGCTCTCACCTGTGTTTTTTTTTAAATATCTTCAAGTCCGGGATTTTTGTTTAAAAAATCACATTGAGGCACTTCCCAATGACTTAGTTGAGGGAATTCGGCTCCAGAAAAAGATTGGTCCATTATATGTGATTTTAAATGATTATAAAAATGACGACATGCAAAAATACAACCAGTACTGGACTATACAATTGGCAGACCCTCAAATTGATATAGGGGAATCGCTATGTCTTGCTAAGAAAATTTGTTTGGCAGCCAATTTAAAAGCCCAAGTCTATAAAACTATTTTTAGGTTATACTATACTCCTAAACGTATGGCGACTTGGGGCGAAAAATATGATGGTAAATGCTTTCGGTGTGGAGAACAAGAGGCAGACATGGTGCATATATTCTATAAGTGTACAAAACTGATCCATTTTTTTGTAGAGATTGAAAAATTTATTTCATTGGTACTTGGTTGTTCGGTAAAGATCTCTCCATCACTGATGATATTAGGGAGATGTCAGAGTGTATATACCCATCAGGTCTTAAAAGAACATTCTTATTTTCTTTTTCTTGCAATGACTGTTGCTCGGTTATGTATTGCTACAGAGTGGTTATCACCTGAGGCTCCTACGTTTGAATTTTGGAGAGCTAAGCTGTATCGTATGTATGAAATGGAAATGCATTTATATGCCTTAAAAGGGATCAGGAAGAAACGTTTAGGTATTCTAATCTGGGGAACTCTTATGAATTTTCTGTCTGATGATATGGGTATCGTGTAGTATATGTGATATGCTTTTTTTTTTTTTTTTATTTTATACTTATGCCGCATTCTGTTATATCAATTTATGTATGTTTATATTTGTGAATCCGCCTTGGAAACAATAAAGAAAAAAAAAAGAAAAAAACAAACTACTGACCGGAAGGTGAATGGATCACGTTTCCTTCTATCTCCCTCATAATTGATTGTTTACATACACATCAGTGTTAACACAACTAACCTGGTGATCTGCGTAGTCTCTGGACTGACGGGGTACACTTACATCACTTTCAATGGAGGCGATACAGTACCTTCTGCATAAAAATCACATTTGTGCACAAATGCTGAAATGCGTTTTGCATCCACTGAGAAAATACTCACAACGGTACAGACTGCTGTAGTGAGAGAGAGAGAGCACTAGTGCAAGAGAAACTACTAATTGTCATTACCGCAGTACTGACCTTAGAGGCCTTTACCGAAGCAAGTGTTCCAAACGCCAAAGCTTTACATCCAAGATGGATTCAATCTGCTAACTCTCACTACCACAGATGTAGATTACAGATTCAACTCTACATTACAAACACAAGCATTCTTGCAGTACAAACAGTGGCGGCTCGCAGAGGTAATGCTGTGGGGGCGGTGAGGCAGGGAGGGGCTGGGTGGGGGGTAGTAGAATCTGACATACAATGGCAGATATTTATTTATTTACCTTCACCTTTGCCATTGTATGTCAGACTCCACTACCGCCCACCCAGACCCGCCCCGCCTCACCGCCCGACAGCGTTACCTCTGTGAGCGGCCACTGAGTACAAACAAGAATCGTACACAAAAGGAGTCACTGTTCCTTGTAGAGGATGAAATAGGAAGAAACTTTTGTTGTGTACTACTCTGTCTGTAGGAGACAGTGTATCCTACCGGCAGAGACAGGGAGAGGCATGCAGGTGGATCGGCCCTGCTACTACGGGAGAACCTTCCCGAGAGCCCTCACTGATCTCATGAGGTCCTGACTCTAATATCAAGGGAAACGCTACTCCCTTCTACAAACTGGGTGGCACTGGTTAGTCCAGGCCGCCACTGATATTAAAATTGACCTTCCTTTGGTCCTGAAGAAGCGCTTTGGATCTCCTTCTGAGGCCTCAGACAGCGCAAAACATGTTGACCGTTATATATGTCCATTAGGGACATATACCCAGCTACAGAGGGACATAATACCCTCGAGAGCAGCACCACACATTTTGTTTTAACAATGACAGAGGGATCACCCTAATAAATAGTACCCACTCTCCCTCCAGTCATTTTTTAACACACCACTTTAGACTTCACTGCCACTTACACCCACGCACCCAAACGGCTGCAGCACTGTTCACAATGTTAAAATGTCACGCGGTGCCTGCCACCTTGTGCATGGAAATGTAGGGGGGTACCATGGGTACCCCCCTAGTGCACAACAGGCACCCCCACCACAGAGGAGCCCCGGTAACATGCCCCAGAAGCCAGCCTCCGCCAGCCTTTCCATGGCGGTTCCACCACCATGGAAAAGCTGGCTGACACCAGCATTGTGATCGGGCAGGCAGTGCCTGCTAGGCAATGCCACGATATCCCCGGTCTGAACCGCTCTTTCAGGCAATTGCAAGGATTGCCTGTGGCGGAAGAATGACAGGCGCTCTTTGCGCCCGCCACGCTTGTGGAACAATTCTGCCTGCCATCCTAATGTGGCGGGGGGAAATGGGAGCCAGATGGCGTAGGGACCGCTACCGCCGGCCCGGCAGTGGCAGTCCCTCCGCCATGTTAATGAGCCCCTAAATAAAGATAATAGTTAATACATTATTTTAAAGTAAATATACGTACAACTTATTATATTTGTTTGTTTATATTTTTTTTAATTAAGTTACATTTTTATATTTAGTTAAAATGTATAATAAATTTACTTTATTTTGTTAAGGATAATATTAATATTTTAGATTTCTAATATTTGTTTTATTTATATTTATAATATATATAATTTTATTTGATTTATATTTTTAAATCAATATTTTTTACATCTATATTTTTAAGTTCGATATTTTTGATTTGAGTTTCAATATCTGCCAGAAATTTCCTTCCGCAATGGTGGCGGAGGTAGCCAATAGAGAAAGACCGCCGAGCGGAATGACATCCCGACCGCCGGACAAATCACGATGCCTCAAACAACTCATCAGAACGCAGCGGAGAAACAAGCCACCCGGAGACGGCGGAAGCACTACTGTGGAGATCGAAACTCGAATCCCGGCCACCTCCAATACGTTCCTGACCATTATGGATCCAGCTCTTCAAGCCCTTCCACTGCTGTACCTCATCCACTACCAGCAAATAAGACGTCACCGCGGTCAACACCGCAGGTACGTAAAAACACATCTCCGCACACAACTACAACACACAACTCCTGTGCTGAAATTCAGTTCCTGTCCACATCAGACACTCTGGTGGAGACAGGAACATATCCCCCAGTGTACTCACATATGTCCTGCCTGCTAGAAATCCACACCTCCGCATCCGGGTCACCCATCAATCGCAAAATCACTGCAATATCCCAGGTAAGTTACCGCAGCGGTGAAGACGAGGGAAAACCGGCGCACAGTGTAGTAGGCAGGGCCGGCGCCAGGCATGGGCAGTCAGGGCAGCTTCCCAGGGCTCCACCTCCACCCTACCCACATGGTGGGCTGCATCAGTTGGCCACAGCCCACAGCACGCTTCCCACACCCATTTCTGCACATGTTGTGTGCCCCTCCTGTGCTCCCCCCCTCAATGCACAATTAATCAGCCAGGTGTGGCTCGACCTCGCACCTCACAAATCAAAGGTCAAGGTAGATTGACTGGGAAGGTGGGGGTGAAGATGAACACCCTGCACAGAAGGTCAGGGGCTGGACAACACTCCTCCTCACACCTGCCTTCCACTCATGTGAATCAAACTGAGTATAATTAAGAAATGAAGACTCACACTGCATATTAACAACCACTGAACTGTTCACACTGCATGTCAAGTCCCTCATAAAGGTCCCACACTGACACTCTGCAACATACATATGCCATAGGTCAGCAGCAATGTAGAAACATAAAAGGGCTAGGCCAAAGTGGAGTGCACAGTGCTGGAAAACCATGGAGCAAGCCACATAGCATATGTACATCACGTGCAAGAGGAGGAACATATCACACTACATTTAGGCCCTCAAATCAGACATGGGTGGCACAGTGATTGCAATTAAACCAAAGTGACATCTGTGTAATATCCCTGGGATACAGCAATGCACTGGAGTTGGAATAGTAAATTTAATTCTTCTTCTATCCAACATTTACCCTACTTTTGCAGTCAATGGAGTAGGAATGGTAAATGTTACCCCTCTACTATCCAACACTTTCTCTACTGTTACACTTATTACAGTTGGAATAGTACATTTAATTGTTTCGCTATCCAACATTTTCCCTTCTGTTGTATTTATTGTGTTGCAAAATGCACTTTTTAATTTTGTTTTAATAGTTTAATGTTTTAATTATTTATAGATTTTTTGTAATTTTAAATTATTGATAAATGTATATATTTTATTTTTATATAATTTAAAAGTTTAAAAATATAGGGGTTCATTATGGTGGCGATCATAGCGGTGCTGGGACCGCCCGCTAGACGTGCAATGGGTACCCCCCAGTGCACAAAAGGCACCCCCACCACAGAGGATAGACACTTCCTGTTAGAAAAACACTCCCACACTGGAAGGGTGGTGGTGTTCTCCCAGACATACACTGTGGTAGCTTGGCTCGAGTGGTCAGGAATCAGGCTCCGTGCTAAGCATACGACATACCCATACAATAACCATGCGTGCATCCGTTCCAAAAACGACTCTACACCGTAAAAATTATGAAAATATCTTTCTTTATCTTCTTTTTCTCTTAGTTGCTGATTAGATAAATAAATAACAATCACAATATACAAACTTTTTAAATAGTGCAGGTCAAATAAATACTGGCTTAATGATTCAATAAATAGGGGTGATCATAAATAATGAAGGCATAAATATAAGTGCAATACATACAGGCAATTAAATATTCTGAGGCAATAAATACTGTAAACCAATAAATATTGTGCATCAATAAATACTGTGGACCAATAAATACAGTGAAGCAATAAATAGGTTAAATACAATAAATACAGTGCCCCTAATAAATAATTAAAAGCTGACAGTGACACTCATAGAATCAGATCACATTTGAATTCCTAAGGGCTGATTTGGCCCAGGCACAGCTTGTGGGGATGTGGAAGGCTTGAGGGTGTCTACTCCCTGGCTTGGACAAGGCTGAGGCCTAAACTGAGGTAGATCAAGGGGGGAATACCAGAGACCTGGCTCCCTCACTCTACACAACCCCTCTAAATTAGTCTCAGCTCACCCCTGGCACAGTCAGGCTGGTTCCAGCACCTCCCTAGCCCCTTAGAGCAGTCTCTCAGGTCTCCACAGGGCCTTAGGCGCCCTCTACTCCACTTACTGCCCTTTTTCTGATGCTCCGACGCCGCTGGAGTCGTGTCGACGCCGTGAGGCGGTTCCGATTCGATGTCGGCGGCCTCGGCACAATGTCAGTTCTTGACGACGCCGGTAGGCGGTTCCGGTTTCGATGTCGGCGGCCTCGGTTCGATCTCGACCTCCGATTCGATGACGTCGGGCAGTCTTGGCTCGGTGTCGACGTCGGGCGGCTCTGGTCCGATGGCGACCTCGGATTCGATGACGTCGGCCGGCCTTGGCTCGATGTCGACTTCCGGCGGCTCCGGAGTGCGATCTCCACTCCCGACCTCCGGTGCTCCTCTCCTCAGGTTTCCGGCGACTCCGGAGTGCGACCTCCACTCCCGACCTCCGGCACGATTCTCCTCAGGTTCCGGCGACTCCGGAGTGCGATCTCCACTCCCGACCTCCGGCACGCTTCACCTCGGTCTCCGACGACTCCGGAGGGCGGACTTCACTCCTCCGATGACGCCGCTCACTCGACCTCGGGTGACTTCCTCCTCGACCTCTGGTACTCCTCACGACCTCTGACGGCGCCCTCTCTCGACCTCTGGCGGCTCCGGGTACGACGTCCGCTTTCCAGTCGGCGCCGCTTCTCCACCTCGGGCTCCAGGTCTCAGGCTACTCGACGTCGGACTCCAGGGAAACCAGTTTCCAGGTCAGTATCTTGCTGTTCTCTGTTTCTAAGGCCTGTTCCTGCTGTCCAGGTCCTTAGGATGGTTTTTCTTGCTTCTTCCCACACAGGGCTCCAGGCTGGGCTCAGTCAGTAGGGACTAGTATCAAGGGTGGGTTTATGGACCCCACTCCAGGCACAAGTTTCCACCCCTGCTGCTTCACTCCTTCCTCCTTCAAGTTTCTGCTGCTCTCTCCTCACCAGTCAGGTGCCAACTGCCAGCTCCAACTGCCAACTCTCTGTCTTAGCTTCCCAACATTCTAAACCGCCTCCAACTGTCACAGGGTTCTGGAATGTTCTGGAAGGTGCTAGTAGGTTCCAGTGGATGCTGGTGATGTCACAGGTGGCCACCATTTTGTGCTCCAGGCCCTCAGACAGAAGTTTCAGGGGTAGCTAAAATGGCTCCCTGAATCTGCAGCAACACTAAAAAGTCTGGTGGTTCCCAAAAAGGAAAAATTCAAACAGGGTTTGAGGCAAAAGTGGGACAAAATAAATAATGATGAGGAGGGACCACCCAAAGGGCTGACAGGTCTAACACGCATCCCCCCCAGCTGAAAGTGGGGAGAGCTACCCAACCCCTTGGGAGTTCTCATCACTAAGGCGGAAATACCTTGAGAGACCGTCTGCATTGGCGTGGTCCACTCCAGGCCGATGTTCCACCTGAAAGTCCATTCCCTGTAGGGAAATAGACCACCTCAACAACTTGGGATTCTCCCCCTTCATTTGCATCAGCCAACGAAGGGGTCTGTGGTCGGTCTGAACCAGGAAGTGCGAGCCAAACAGGTATGGCCGCAACTTCTTCAGAGCCCATACCACTGCAAAGGCTTCACGCTCTATTGCACTCCACTTCTGTTCCCTGGGAAGTAGTCTCCGGGATAGGAAGACCACGGGTTGATCCAGACCCTCTTCGTTGAGTTGCGATAACACTGCCCCAATGCCATGTTCTGATGCATCTGTCTGGACAATGAACTCCTTGGAAAAGTCTGGGGCCCTTAAGACCGGGGCCTCGCACATGGCTTTCTTCAATCTCACAAAGGCTTGCTGACAAGCCTCCGTCCAGACTACCCGTCGAGGTTGTTTCTTGGACGTGAGCTCCGTGAGGGGGGCTACGATGGTACCGTACCCCTTCACGAAGCGGCGGTAGTATCCCGTGAGGCCCAAAAATGCTCGGACCTCAGTGTGTGTCTTGGGGGGTTCCCAGGCCATGATGGCCTCGATCTTCGCCTGGAGGGGTTGCACCGCTCCCCTACCCACCAAGTGTCCAAGGTACACTACCGACCCCTGCCCGATCTGGCACTTGCTGGCCTTGATCGTCAATCCAGCTTGTCTCAGGGCCTGGAGAACAGCTTGCAGGTGACGCAAGTGATCCTCCCAGCTGTTACTGAAGACGGCTATGTCATCCAGATAAGCAGCAGAGAAACTCTCCATTCCGGTGAGGATCTGGTTTACCAGGCGTTGAAACGTGGCAGGTGCGTTCTTGAGCCCAAAGGGCATCACACAGAACTGGTAGTGGCCATTGGGCGTGGAGAAGGCTGACCTTTCCCTTGCTCCATCAGTCAAAGAGATCTGCCAGTACCCTGAAGTAAGGTCAAAGGTACTTAGATATTGGGCAGCTCCCAGCCGGTCAATCAATTCATCCGCCCTAGGGATCGGATGAGCATCAGTTTTGGTCACTGAATTCAGTCCCCGATAGTCCACACAGAACCTCAGTTCTGGTTGGGCACCCGGTGGTGCAGCTTTTGGTACTAACACCACCGGACTGGACCAGGGGCTGCTAGAAGGTTCGATCACTCCTAGCTCCAGCATCTTAGTGACTTCACTATGAATGCTGGCCTTCACCTTGTCTGACATCCGGTAGATCTTGGACTTCACAGGTGGGCTGTCTCCTGTGTCCACGTCATGGACGCACAGGTGAGTCCTACCCGGGACAAGGGAGAACAACGAAGAGTACTGCCCCAGGACCTGGCGACAGTCCTCCTGCTGTTCAGGAGATAGAGATGGGGAGAGATTCACTCCCTCCACCGACCCATCCTTCTCTTGAGACGCAAACAAATCAGGGAGAGGCTCGCTTTCCACGTCCTCTCCTCCGTCAGTCACCATCATCAAGATGACTTCGGGCCTCTCGTGGTGGGGTTTGAGGCGGTTGGCATGCAGCACCCGCAGGGGCTGACGAGGGGTCTTCAGGTCCACCAAGTAGGTAGCCTTACCCTTCTTCTCCAACACCTCAAAGGGTCCTGACCAGCGATCCTGGAGGGCACTAAGCTCTCCTGGTTCGATCACCCACACCTTCTGGCCAGGCTCCAACTCCACCGGGTGAGCATTGTGGTCATACCACGCCTTCATCACTGCTTGACTGGCTTCCAAGTTGTCAGAAGCTTGCTTCCACAACTTAGCCATTTGGCTCCGGAAGGCCAGCATGTAGCTCACCACATCCTGGGGAAGCTTTCTGGGAGTTCTTTCCCATCCGTCTCTCACCAGGTTGAGAGGTCCACGTACAGGGTGCCCATACAGAAGCTCGAAGGGGCTGAAGCCCACTCCCTTCTGTGGCACTTCCCTGTAGGAAAAAATTAAACAGGGTAGGAGGACGTCCCATTTCCTCCGCAGGCTTTCAGGCAGACTTCTGATCATGCCTTTCAAGGTTTTGTTAAACCTCTCCACCAGACCATTGGTCTGGGGGTGGTAAGGAGTGGTGAACCGGTATGTCACTCCAGACTCCTTCCACATTGCCCGCATGTACGCTGACATGAAGTTGGTCCCCCTGTCGGACACAACTTCCTTGGGAAAACCCACTCGGGTAAAGATTCCCATCAGGGCCCTAGCCACAACAGGTGCTGTTATGGTCCTCAGAGGTATTGCCTCTGGGTACCGTGTGGCATGATCCACCAGAACCAGGATAAACCTGTGACCAGCTGTAGTCGGTGGATCTAACGGACCCACAATGTCGATGCCCACCCTTTCAAAGGGGGTGCTAACGACAGGAAGTGGTTCCAGGGGAGCTTTCAGCTTCACCCCTGTTTTCCCACTGGCTTGGCAAGACACACATGTCCGGCAGTAGGTATCGGACGACACTTTCATCTGAGGCCAATAAAAGTGTGGGACAAGACGGGCGAAGGTCTTGTCTTGCCCCAGGTGTCCTGCCAATGGTATCTCGTGAGCCAACTCCAGAAGGAAGGCTCGAAAACGTTGAGGAACTACCAAGGCTCGTGACGATCCATGTAGGGGTGCCTTGGGTTCACTGTAGAGGAGGCCATCCTCCCAGTAAACACTGTAGTTCCCTTCAACGTTCCCTGCTGCCTGGGCTTCGGCCTGTCGCCTCAGCCCCTCAAGGGTAGGGCACTCCCTCTGGCCCTGGCAGAATTCCTCCCTGGACGGGCCTCCCTCCACGTGCCACTCGGCCGGGATGGGTAGGTCCTCCAGTTTGGTAACGTCCCCCACCGCAGACTCCTGGTCCACCACCTCCGGTGGCCTATCCGTCCTACGGGGTGGGGACGCCGAGGCAGGCTCCTCCTGTCCTCGGTTCCTCCCTTGACTGGCAGCTGGCTGGGCCTTTGTTCCAGGCTCCAGCCGAAATGAACTCCCTCTTCGGGTAGTCGCGGACCTTGTGCTAACACAGGCCCAGTCAGGTGTACCCAGCATCTCAGTATGAGTCCGGTATTCCACCTCCTTCCAAGCGTTGTGCTCCATGTCATTCCTCAGCAGACAATCGACTGGCACGGCAGGGCTTACGGCAACTCGAAGTGAACCTGCAACCCCCCCCCATTCAAAGGGAACCTCGGCCACTGGATAGTGGCCTGTTCTGCCGTCAGCCATCGCGGCTGGGTGGAGTACATCGGGAATTACCTGCTCTGGATACACCAGTTGGCTACGCACCATAGTCATACTGGCTCCTGTGTCTCTCAGAGCCTCCCCTCTTTGGCCGTTGATGGTGACCCACTGCCCATACTTTGCGGTATTTGCGGGCACCTGGATCTTGGGAACCATCTCCCGTTCTCCCAGGGACACTAAAGTGACACCCGCCCACTCCCTTCCCTTAGTTAAGGGCATCTCCTCCCCGAGCACTGCACTAGCTACTCCGGGGTCTTTCCTCCAGTGGGAGGGGGTGGTCGTTTCAAGCACTTCGGATCTCCTTTATAGTGTCCAACGCCACCGCACTCGTAGCAATGGACAACCCTTGGCTGCTGACTCTGGCCAGGATTAGGGTTTCTGGGTGGGTTAGCCCTAGGGGTGAATCCTGTTCCCTTTCCTTGGAAGTTATTTTGGGGGCCTTTGGAGAACTCCTTTTTCTTTTCCCCTCCCTCTTTCTTCTGGGGGGCGCCCTGTCCGGCCTTTTGAGTATCCCCTCCAGTCCCCCTTGTGGACACCCGGGTACTAGCCCAAATGTCCGCCTCCTCAGCAAGCTTCCGGGGACTGGTCAGCTTGCTATCCACCAGGTGTTGCCGCAGTTCAGGGAAACATTTCTCAAGCAGGTGTTCCTTCAGTACTAGGTCAAACAACCCCTCGTAGTTCCTCACTTCACTGCCCTGAATCCAACCCTCTAGTGCCTTCTTTGCATAGTCCAGGAAGTCCACCCAATTCTGTGTGCCCAGTTTGTGACTACCCCTGAACTTCTGTCTGTACTTTTCGGGTGTTAGTCCAAACTTTCTTATGAGCGCCAGTTTCATGGTGGGGTAGTGGGTCTGCTCATCCTCTTCGAGGGCCAATAAAGCATCCCTACCAGCTGGAGGCATGTACTTGTACAATCCCCCTCCCCAGTACTTCTCTGGAACCCCATGGGCCCTTAACGAGACCTCATAGGCCGCTAGCCACTTGGCGATATCATCACCCACCCCATAGCTAGCTACTATGTCCTTTGGCAGGTAGGGTTTGGGTTCCCTGGTGTACTCTCGTTCTTCGCTGCCACCGTTAGGTACAGGGTGTGCCCCGATTCTCAGGATCTGAAGATCTATCTCTTTCAGCCTTATCTCATGAGCCATCCTCTGTTCCTCTTTCTCTTTCTCCAGCCTTGCTAAGTCCCATGTGAGCTGTCTTTTCTCCCTCCGGTCTGTTAACTCCACTTCAGACAAGCCACTGCTAGAGGCACTGCTGCCCTTCCTGGAAAGTGTCCTGGGCCCCGCTGACAGGTTCCCCACCTCAGGTTGGTACAAACCAGCTCCCTGACTGTCGGGCTCTCTATCCCTGTCCTCCTCCTCAGCCTTGCTTTCTCGGCGTGCCTCCCCCCAAGCCCTTAAGCTGGTTTGGAGTGCACCCTTCTTTGCTCCTGGGGGACAATACACCCCCTCCCGCTGGCAAAACTCCCTGAGTTGGGCCACAGTGTACGTTTCTAAATTCTCCAGTACAAACTCCATCTTGCCCACTCAGGTCAGAGGACAGTTATTTGCAGTAACAATGCAGGGGGGTACCTTTAATAATACCTCCTCCCACCACCAGAGTAAATTTGGAAAAAACAAAAACCCACAATTAGGAAGGCCGCTTTGAGAAAACTCCCGGTGTAGGCCTATGGACTACCCACAGTTATTGTTGAGTATACGTAGGCACAGCTCTATCCCACCGCTGAACACCAATTATGTTAGAAAAACACTCCCACACTGGAAGGGTGGTGGTGTTCTCCCAGACATACACTGTGGTAGCTTGGCTCGAGTGGTCAGGAATCAGGCTCCGTGCTAAGCATACAACATACCCATACAATAACCATGCGTGCATCCGTTCCAAAAACGACTCTACACCGTAAAAATTATGAAAATATCTTTCTTTATCTTCTTTTTCTCTTAGTTGCTGATTAGATAAATAAATAACAATCACAATATACAAACTTTTTAAATAGTGCAGGTCAAATAAATACTGGCTTAATGATTCAATAAATAGGGGTGATCATAAATAATGAAGGCATAAATATAAGTGCAATACATACAGGCAATTAAATATTCTGAGGCAATAAATACTGTAAACCAATAAATATTGTGCATCAATAAATACTGTGGACCAATAAATACAGTGAAGCAATAAATAGGTTAAATACAATAAATACAGTGCCCCTAATAAATAATTAAAAGCTGACAGTGACACTCATAGAATCAGATCACATTTGAATTCCTAAGGGCTGATTTGGCCCAGGCACAGCTTGTGGGGATGTGGAAGGCTTGAGGGTGTCTACTCCCTGGCTTGGACAAGGCTGAGGCCTAAACTGAGGTAGATCAAGGGGGGAATACCAGAGACCTGGCTCTCTCACTCTACACAACCCCTCTAAATTAGTCTCAGCTCACCCCTGGCACAGTCAGGCTGGTTCCAGCACCTCCCTAGCCCCTTAGAGCAGTCTCTCAGGTCTCCACAGGGCCTTAGGCGCCCTCTACTCCACTTACTGCCCTTTTTCTGATGCTCCGACGCCGCTGGAGTCGTGTCGACGCCGTGAGGCGGTTCCGATTCGATGTCGGCGGCCTCGGCACAATGTCAGTTCGTGACGACGCCGGTAGGCGGTTCCGGTTTCGATGTCGGCGGCCTCGGTTCGATCTCGACCTCCGATTCGATGACGTCGGGCAGTCTTGGCTCGGTGTCGACGTCGGGCGGCTCCGGTCCGATGGCGACCTCGGATTCGATGACGTCGGCCGGCCTTGGCTCGATGTCGACTTCCGGCGGCTCCGGAGTGCGATCTCCACTCCCGACCTCCGGTGCTCCTCTCCTCAGGTTTCCGGCGACTCCGGAGTGCGACCTCCACTCCCGACCTCCGGCACGATTCTCCTCAGGTTCCGGCGACTCCGGAGTGCGATCTCCACTCCCGACCTCCGGCACGCTTCACCTCGGTCTCCGACGACTCCGGAGGGCGGACTTCACTCCTCCGATGACGCCGCTCACTCGACCTCGGGTGACTTCCTCCTCGACCTCTGGTACTCCTCACGACCTCTGACGGCGCCCTCTCTCGACCTCTGGCGGCTCCGGGTACGACGTCCGCTTTCCAGTCGGCGCCGCTTCTCCACCTCGGGCTCCAGGTCTCAGGCTACTCGACGTCGGACTCCAGGGAAACCAGTTTCCAGGTCAGTATCTTGCTGTTCTCTGTTTCTAAGGCCTGTTCCTGCTGTCCAGGTCCTTAGGATGGTTTTTCTTGCTTCTTCCCACACAGGGCTCCAGGCTGGGCTCAGTCAGTAGGGACTAGTATCAAGGGTGGGTTTATGGACCCCACTCCAGGCACAAGTTTCCACCCCTGCTGCTTCACTCCTTCCTCCTTCAAGTTTCTGCTGCTCTCTCCTCACCAGTCAGGTGCCAACTGCCAGCTCCAACTGCCAACTCTCTGTCTTAGCTTCCCAACATTCTAAACTGCCTCCAACTGTCACAGGGTTCTGGAATGTTCTGGAAGGTGCTAGTAGGTTCCAGTGGATGCTAGTGATGTCACAGGTGGCCACCATTTTGTGCTCCAGGCCCTCAGACAGAAGTTTCAGGGGTAGCTAAAATGGCTCCCTGAATCTGCAGCAACACTAAAAAGTCTGGTGGTTCCCAAAAAGGAAAAATTCAAACAGGGTTTGAGGCAAAAGTGGGACAAAATAAATAATGATGAGGAGGGACCACCCAAAGGGCTGACAGGTCTAACACTTCCTATCATTCCTGACACTACCTATCATTCCTGTGCATAGGCACAGGAATGATAGGAAGTGTCTGAAGCCATACTGTGACCAGCTCCACATCTGTGTCAACTTACTTGACATGTGTATGCCACCAGCACAACACACATGGCTCATTGTCATACTCCCTGACTGTCAAACTCAAGTAGGACCTTCACACATAACCCTCATCTACCCATCTCACAGCTGCAACACTCAACACCTGTGAGAAATACACATAAAGGTGCAAATAAGGTCCTGTGAGTTTCCTGACAACCAATCGCACACCCTGGTGTGCATCTACAAATGTCAGACTCACACTCAGGGATGTCTGAACCAATTCTGACCCAAAACCAATAGCCAAACACAAATCTCACAAAACATCCACAGAAGTCCAACAAGCCCAGACATGTGCAGGCAAACAGTGGATAGGCAATGTGAACCTAGAGAGAACAGGAATACACAACATTGTCACTCTGGACAAATGCACAGACACCATACCCCAACACCAACAAGAATTGCATCGTCAAATGCCAATCATGAACACAAACTGGGAACAATGAGACAAATCAGCTAACACAGCTAACACATACATAGACACCACACCAGTCATCAAGTGAGCATGGTGTCATAGTGTACCACAAGCATGCACATGCTCAATCCTGACAAGTGACAGGTCTATTATAGGAGGACATCCCACTATTGTGCACTCAAAACAAGCTCATGAACAAGAATCCACATTGCGGCATGTGACATACACACAAGAAATATACAATACACATGCAACACACATCTGAATGTATCACAATGCACAAAATACTTGCAAATAAGGTCATGCAAATAGAACATCACACACATATTGCACCTGTCAGCAGAAAGAGCCAACACAGGCCAAACACTGCATCCATCTACAACAAAAACACAACAGATGCACATACCAATACATCACATAGCAAACTCGGGTGGACATCAGGGGGGTGCACACCAGGCAAGTACAAGACAACACACACTGACAGCACTGCATGCACACTAAGCAGTGTGTGCATACCACCCAAACCAGTAGCACACATATCTGAGTGCCCCACCATGAACTCCCAAACACAAATCATCACAGCACACAGATAACATCACACTCAGGAAGGGCAGCAGTACCTCAGAAAACAGACATACAGCTAAGCCATCACCCACAGATGCACAACTCAGGGAAACCCAGATACAAACAACATGACTAGATGACTGTGCTGCTCAAACATATGCACTCCACATGAACAACCATGACTGCAAACAAGAAGAAGAAAATAACACATAACTAATTGTGAAACTGTGGCACATTGGTCCTGTACACAGATCATCCTCCAACAGTATAGTGTCACACTATGAAGTGGTGGGGAGGGTCACATACTGGCAAGGCATGGGGGGCAAGGCATGGGGTGGTATACATGAGAAGGAAGTGGTGTGTACATCAGTATTGGACAGGTGAGGAGTTTACAGTCCACAAACACATAGAGGATAACTAACAATGTGTAGGCATCAGAAGCATCTATAGGGGATGGTATGGCTTCTCATACCACATACTATATTCGATCCAAAACATTTTCAAGTGACTGCAATGCATGAGAAAACTCACAAATTATGTCAGTGTTGCTGAGCAGGTCAGCACAGTGAGCACAAACTTAAACAAGACACATAACTGATCAAAAAAACAACACAGATGTTGCAGTGACACGCATACTCACAACTGACTGCGACAACAAGTAGGTGTCCCCCAGGAGTGCAAGGACACGCCGACACACTGCATAGTGCTCAACCTACAACTCCTGCATGTGCCCACAATCTGAAGCACATGTCTGACAATGTAATCTAACTGGCAAACATTACCTGGATCATACATGTGTGTAGTTGGCATGTGAAGGGGCACATACACATCAACACTACTGACAATGACAGGCCAATCACACTGTATGACTATTCAAGTACACACATTCAAATGTACCCATGTGACTATGAAGACAGGCCCACACAAGATAACTACACATCAACACTGCTTTGCACACATCAAGAAAGAGCCCACAGAGATGACGGACCCTGGCCACCCAGCAAGTAATCCTGTGGATAGCATTCACCTCTGTTCTGGTATTGCATCAAAATATGATGTGTACAATTTATCAAACCCGAGCACAGAATGATTAGGAGAAGAGTAGATCATCACAAACAACCGTCATTGCACCCTCAAGCCTCAGACTGAAGAAGAACAAAAGTGCCTGTTGCCTCTGGAAACCTCTGAAAAAGTCAAACAAGTAATTGCCAATGTGAAAGTGGTATACAGAGCATGTGTCACATGAACCGATACTCATACATAAAACCTTTTATTTAGCAAGGGCATTAACAAAGCAGACAACAGGAGTAACAGTCTTTATGACATAATACTCAGATAGGCATCAAAAGTACAAAACAGCAAGGCCATTTGCCAGTACAAATTAAAAGTATGCACAAGTGAGCATGAGAAACTGCTCAGAAAATGAGCATCAAAAGTACAAAACAGCAAGGCCATTGACCAGTACAAATTAAACGTATGCACACATGTGCATGAGAAACTGCACAGGAAATGGGCATCAAAAACACAAAACAGAAAGCCCATTGGTGAGTACAAATTAAAAGTATGCACATGTGGGCATGAGGAACTGCACAGGGAATGGGCATCAAAAGTAACAAACAGTAGGGCCATTGGCCAGTCCATAGATCTGGTTCGCACATGTGTGCATGAGAAACTGCACAGGGAATGGACATCAAAAGTAACGAACAGCAAGGCCATTGGCCAGTCCATAGTTCCAGTCCGCACAAATGTGCATGAGACACTGCACAGGGAATGGGTAACACCGTCCACTGCCATGGGAATCACCACAGCTCAGGGGCTACAAATGGGCAGTCCAGGCACGGCTATGTTAGAAATGGTGTGGGGAGGGGGACTTGCCTTCAAGTTTGGCTTGAAGTTGAACTGGGAGGTGGCTGATTGTCGGGCCAGTTGGAGGACTGGACCTGGGAGAGAGAGAACCGGCTCAGGTAGAGGCATCAGTGGCTGTGGGATTCTGAGGGCTGCTTGGACCAGGTGGAATGGTGGCACGAGGAGGTGGAGACATGCTGCCGGTAGACACAGTGTGTGAGGGTGAATGCTGAGGGCTGGGTCTCAACTTCTTGGGGATTCGATACCCCACAAGTGTCTTGGCTGGAGTGGGATATGGGGTGGGCTCAACAGCCTCACTCTCCACCAAAGGTGTATCAGGTGCAGGTGGCTCTCCCTGTGGGGATTTGCTGGATCCGGTGGTACGCTTGGGGTGGCCTTGCCTCTTCCCCTGCTTCCCCTGTTGTCCATGTAAACCCCCCACTTTACTCTCCTGTCCCAGCTTCACTGGGGTGTGGGTGGGAGTTGACGTTGTGGGTGAACCTGCCTTAGAAATGTGTTTGTGCTCAGTCATTGCAGGCACCAGGTTCACAGCAGACAGGGCAAGTATTTGTTTGTCTTTGGGAGCAGGTGGGGGGGTCGGAGTGCCCTTGGATGGGGGTGATTTTGATAAATGTGATATTGTTGCCTGCTTCTTGGACTGATGCCCATGAGTGTCACATGTGCCTGTTTTGTGTTGTGGGGATGATGTCTGTGGTCTGGTACGCTTGGAGTGATGCTTTTGTGTGCTGTGTTTGGAGGACTTGGTGCCTGATGGCTCTGGTGTGCGGGCACTCTCGTCAGTTGGTGCCAATGGCAGGGTGGTTGCTGAATAGACAGGAGCTGGACTGGGAGCCTGTGACTGCTGAATGGCTGCAGCCACTGTGGAGGACAAAGAATGGACAGTTTGGTGTAGGCCACCCACGTCAGAATGAATCCCCTCCATGAAGGCAACTACCTGTGCCATCTTCTTGTCATGATCCTGGAAGGCATGCAGGAGAGCAATGTGACCCAGACACAGCTGGCACAAAAGATCCACAGCCTCCACACTGGGGGCAGCAGGGGAGACAGGGGCAGGGGCAAAGGTGCCTGGGGGAAGGAAACTCTACCCTTCCTAGGGCTGCGGGTACGGACAGCACTTGGGGGAGAAACCAGGAGGGTGGGCACTCGATGATGTGTGGTGGAAGAAGAGGCAGATTCGGAACTTTCTGTGCCTGCCAACACCGAGGATTCACTGCTGGCGTCGAGAGATGTGGAGGTTGATGATTCCGGGCGGGAATCATCCAGGGCACTTCTGTCCCCTCCGAGGCGCTGGTCACATCAGTGTCAGTGAGCTCATGTGTAGCAGTTGTGCCAGAAGCTTCCCCACTGGTGTCGGTCCCCCGTCCTTCCGTGCCCTCGGTAGATGCTGCAAGAGACACAGACATAGGTTTAGTATAGTGCCATACTCACAAACATCATATGCAAGCAAAGCACAAAACTTGAAAATGATGCTCCCATGATGGCCTCCTCCATGTACAGTCAGCATGTGCAACATTTATGCAATCATCAGAAGATGCATGGAAACATGCATAATTGATAGTAATGCCCCATGTGGCGTTGACACAGCCAAATAGCTGGCCTGTGCCTCCTTGTACCCTAAGATACCATTCTCTGTAAGCATACCTACGTGCCTGTAGGTGAGATCGATGTGCATCTAAACATGTCTCTGTCATATATGGAGTCACTTTAAGTGAACACCACAGATGCAATCTCCCAAATGTCATTTTGCAATGGCTACAAGCTCCTGATATCCACCATGTTGTGCTTTGAAGCATAACTACATTTGCACATTGGTGTCATCTGTGTAGTTCTCACAAATTTTATGTTGTGCACAGCACACATCTATAAATGCACACTAACATGATGTTCACTGCTGTTCACTGCCAGGTGATGTCTATGACACTCATACTGCAGCATAAGTCACAAGGCCACATCTCATCTCTCAATGACAAGTGTCATGGTTTTAAACACATGATAAACCACATGTTGTACAAATGCATAACAGTTGCACTCAACACTGAGGCACTTAGAAGCCATTGCATCACACTAGAGACATCACAGAGCTTCCCACTGGCTCATGGTTGGGATTCATGCAGTCACCCACGCCCAGAGTCACACTTAGCTGAATACTCATCCCCAACTTGCTGCTGTAGGGCTCTCAAGCGTTCATCCAGCTCTGGCGGTGTCACTGCCAAGATGCGGTCCATTAGTGGTGTAATGCTCCTGCGCGCCAACCTGCCAGTCCGAGGGAGCACCCCCAGTGCCATCTCTGCCACGTTTTTGCTTAGCCGGCAGATGCCATCCCGGTTGAAGACACCCAGAGCCCGCACCTTGCGTGCAATGGCCCTCTATATTGCCTTACGCTGGTGAACCTTAAGCTGCAGGCATGAGACACAAGAAGAGGAAGTTCCAGTGACACTGTTTTATGTACTACTGTGTGTCAGTACAGTAGCGTGAAAAAGCACAGCACACCAATACATACATGTTGAGCAGAGGCCATACAGCATGACATGTAGTACCCTAGCATCACATAATCTCATAAAAATGTATACATGTATGATGTAGACACAGTACCTGGCCATCTCATACACATGCAGAGTGTCAGCACAGAAACAAATGTGAAAAAGACCCTCATCTGTGATGCAGTATGTGAGCGAGCAATACACACAATGCATTTGAAATGATGTGTCGAGGCAGACTCACTGTGCCCAACACTACACACCCCTCAATGTCCTTGGCCAGTGAATGGCTACATGTGTCATGGTGGTCACATTTAGGGCCATTATCTTACATTCTCACACTCTTCTCACAAGGTGTAGTCCTGTCTTGTGCAATCCTCATGCCTAAGATAGCTCATTGAGAAATAGGGTGGTGGACAACACATATGTTTCACTCAGTCATTCAGTCCATTTACTGAAGAGTCCTTGTAAAATTGGGCAGTTTCTGTGCAGGCCAGTGGGACTCACACTGAGGTTAAACGTGGGCCATCAGAAAAATCACATGCATGTACAATATTAGAGGGGAAACATTGCCTACACATGCGAGACAGAACACATGATGAAATCAATGGAATGATGACATCTCCAAATTACACCTATCTGATGTGTCATAGGTGAATTACCACCAACAGTGTTACATTCAGGCATTTTAGTCTTGTGCATAATGCACACATATCCATAGGGGCAATTTGAAAACTGTACACACATTCTTCAGTACCCTCTGGACAAAATACATTTGTAATGTCACAAATGAGCATGTGAAGACCTCATGGACTATGACATCACATAGCACAGGCAATGTTTCTTCAGACTTCGACTGTCCAAACCAGCAGTGTAACTGTGTGGCTGCAAAAACCCTGCATGTCCCTGCCATCCTTCAATGCAGCCATGGATCTGTTGAAATAAGGCTACACACCCCATTGACATGAAGTCAGCATGCTAGGCAGTGTATCACACATTTACAGACCAACGTTTGTTTCTTTTTGCTGAAGAAGGGCTGTAGAAATGTCCATGTTGCCATCCTCCCCAAATACTTAAGTGCAATTCTTACTAGGCCATATATGGAGCATGGTATATCACAGTCACATCTACTGCAGAGCAACATCATATGAGCACTCTCACACTTTAACTCTGAAACACTTACCAGTACCTCTGGTGAACCATACAGCCTCCCATACTGTGCAAGCACCTCGTCCACCAGGACCTCCAGCTCCTCTGTGGTGAAGGGACGGGCCCTGATGTTCTCAGTTCGCACCTTCACTGGGTCCAGGAGACATAAACAGCAGCAGTTGGTGGTGAAGAATGGCAGGCAGCAGTGTCTGAATGCAATTGAAATGGGTGGCTCTCTCACAGACATATATAGGCTCCTGGGGTTGTTTCAGTGGAACTCAGCTGCTGCAATTGGTGTTCCTGGTTAGCATTTTTCATTTGTAACCAATAACCGGGACCGCGGTGGCGGTGCACGCCTAACGTGAGTTTCAAATTTGTAATTCACTACTGCGATCGCGGTTCCCATCGGGTGCAATGGCATGGGCATTGGCGGTGTCACACTGCGGGGGCCAAGCGGTCACTACTGCAATCCTGCATTTTTCAATTGCAATCAATGACCAGGCCCACTGTAGCGGAGCATGCCTACCGCGAGTTTCAAATGTGTATTTCAGTACTGCGATCGCGGGTCCCATTGGCTGCAATGGCATGGGCATTGGCGGTGTCACACCACGTGGGCCAGGCGGTCACTACTGCAATCCTGCATCTTTCAATTGTAACCAATGACCAGGCCCACGGTAGCGAAGCACGCCTACAGTGAGTTTTAAATGTGTATTTCACTACCACGATTGCAGTTCCCTTTAGCTGCAATGGCATGTGCATTGGCGGTGGCACACCGCGGGGGCCAGGCGGTCACTACCACAATCCTGCATCTTTCAATTGCAACCAATGACTGGGCCCACAGTAGCGTAGCACACATACTGCGAGTTTCAAATGTGTATTTCACTACCGCGATCGCGGTTCCCATTGGCTGCAATGGCATGGGCATTGGCGGTGGCACACCGCGGGGGCCTGGCGGTTGCTTCTGCGATTTGGCATCTTCCAATTGTAACCAATGACCGGGCCCAGGGTGACAGAGCACTCATACTGCACCCATGGACACATTATTCTCTAGCAATGGCAATAGCCAATTCTCATCATAGAACACTAGACACTATCAATGTATGATAGCACCTGTTAGCAAAATTGAATGCTAGTGTGACATTCAACTCACTGATGCCTATACATGCCATGTCAGTGCATATGATTACATGCTTTGGCATGTACTGACTCACATTTCACATAGGATATTTGTATGCATGTACACAGATTTGGTGTGTGATGTAGTCTCATATTTGTGCACATGTCAATGTGTGAGATGGCTAATCAACACATAGTAATGATGGCCTGACCACATAACGTGCCTATTTCACGGTGTACATTGCTGTGTTCATTTTTATACTTAATCAGCTTACACACACTGTGCTCATTGTGTAGAGAAGTTGTGCTCTGAGCGTCTTATGCAAGAAGGTGTGCAGGTACAGCAGCTACGTAGAAGTCTGCAGTGTTGCTGTTTCCAACATGTACTGTGTCACCTACACTCAGGGCTGGTGACACAAGATGTATGGGTGTACCATTTACCATTCACATAGTCAGAATCTGTTTTGGTGGTTGTCAACACCACATGTACAACTACATGAGATCAAGGTGTCTCTGCATGTGACTTGTGCATTAAGCTGTTGGTACAGTACAGTCATTGTTGGCGCTGCGTCACTCAAGATGTAAGATGTTTGACACATCTCATAGGGGAATTAAATTGATATATGTCCCCTTTCATAATATGTAGGAGACAACCAAATGTGCATCGTCCGCTCCCAGTGCTAGTGAACATGGAGGATGAGGACATCATAAGGAAATTCCGTTTGGATCGCCTTACCCTTCAAGACCTATGTGGTCAGTTGGAGCCCCATCTGAGGCCTCACAGAACCTATCCGGCTGCTTTGATGCCAACAGTTAAGGTGATGGTGGACTGGCATTTCTTTGCAACTGGTTCGCTTCAGTACACGGTGGCCATCGCCGGTGGGTTGTCTCAAGCTAAGTTCAGCATGGTGCTATGTGATGTCCTGTCTGCAATGATGACATACAAGGACCACTGCGTCCACTTCCCAAGGAGACATGAATTGGCAGCTGTGAAGGGTGATTTCTATGATCTTGTACACATACCTAATGTTGTTGGCGCCATTGACTGCTCACATGTTGGCTTAGTTCCACCACAGGCATGTGAGCACATCTACTGGAACAGGAAACATTTCCATTCCATTAATGTGCAAGTGGTATGCCAAGCGGATATGATTATCTCCCATGTGTGTGCCAAATTCTCCGGTTCTGCACATGAATCCTACATACAGCGTAACAGCATCATCCCACAATTGATAGAAAATCTGCATTCGAAGCGTGCGTGGCATGTTGGTGAGTACGCAGAGTCAAGTAGTGTGCTGTATGTATGACATGCTGTTCTCAGCTACTGTTTATATTAGTAAATTGCTCTGTGTATCTCACACCTAGGTGACTCTGGGCATCCCAACTGGCCTTGGTTGCTGTGCCCACTGAGGAATTCAAGGACCCAGGGTGAAGTCCGCTACAATGATGCACATGGGAGGGCATGTCATGTGGTGGAGCGTACTTATGGGCTTCTGAAGTCTAGATTACGGTGTCTGGACAAAAGTGGAGGTGCACTATTCTACTATCCCCAAAGGGTGTGTCAGATCATAGTTGCATGCTGCATGCTCCACAACTTGGCCTTGCGCAAAAAGATCCCCCTGCTCCAGGATGATGATGAGCAGCAGATGCCCCCCCAGCAAACCCACACATGCCCAGTGACGACGATAGTGGAGAAGAGGAAGGTGTTGACCTGCGTCACCAGCTCATCGACAACTGCTTCCCTTGAGTGTGAGTGACATTGTACAACAGTGACATTGTCTGTTGTCTTTGATGGTAGTGGCAAGGCATAGAAGATCTTTTTGACTACTGGCTGTTGTTGGCTCTGTGATAATGGCTGATGTGTGTGGCACAGGGTGTTTATATCCAGGTACCTCATGTCTATGTTGATGTTGTTGCTCGTGGTTATGTGTGCTGGTTTGTGTACCTTGATGACTAGTGGTGTGTTCTACCTGTAATGGCATCACCTGACAAGTAAATCTCATTCTCTTGTGTCTTTCTAGGTCCCTTCACCCTCTCAATGCCTCGTCACAATCAGAGCTTGTGGTACATTGGATTCTGAGTTGAAGTTGTACATACTGTGATAAACATGGAGCTGACACAAAGACATAGGTGTGTAAAAAATATTTATTTACAATAAGTATTTGTGACAGTGAAGTGATTATATCAGAAATTGTGCAAAGTGAAATTATGATTTGTCAGTGATGGTAAATGAGACAAATAGACTAGTCACCACATTGATGTAGTGACACAGTCCAACAGACTCCTGCCATCAACATGGCACTGTGGGTAAGGATAGTCGTCAATGTCAATGGGAACACAGGTGCCATCATGGCTGGCTCGGCGACTAGCGTTTGGATGGTGCATTGCCTCGTGATCCTCCCCTAGGGTTTCTCGGACGGCCCCTTGTGCGTTTGGCAGGCGGGACTCTGCTGCGGGCTCAGCGGTGTCTGAGGAGTTATGTTGTTGCAGCTCACCCCTCTCTGTGGCTGCAGCTGAGGTGGTGGGGGAGTATCAGCAAGCGGGCCACTGGAGGGGGTTGAGCTGCCATTTGTGCCACATGTCTGTCCCTCAGAACACCCACAAGCTGGCCCATGAGGTCTATAAGTTGGCCCACACGTGTGTCCATGGACCTCAGCAGCAGGCGGAGCTCATGCACTTGTTTCACAACCTGGCCCATCTGTCCCTGGGGCTGCTCATATGCTCCAGGGTCTCTGGTGATGGTGGTCAGGACTTCGGTCTCAGTGTCCTCCTGTATCTGTACCCCAGTTGCTCTCCCACCTGCCCTGCTGACCCTGACCTGTGGCGTTGGCACCCGACGCACCCGCAAACTCTCCCTGCCCTCCTCTGTTTGTGTGGTGGTGTTGGTAACCACTGAGGCAGGGAGAGTGTTGCAGGCAGCAGTGGTGATGGTGGTGGTTGAGGCCACACAGGTTGATGCGGCAGGAGTCAGCGCTAGTGTTGTTGCTGGGGTGGTGGTGACAATGAGGGCCTGAGATGTGGTGCGCCCTGGCAGTCTGGATAGGCCAGGTTGTTACTCCTCATCCGAGAAATGTAGGGAGTCTGCATCCGAGAGTTCATGTTCTGGGGGGGGGGGGGGGGGGGGAGACTGGCTCTGCAGGTTGGTGTCTTCTGCAGCAGTTGCTTTTGGATTTCCTGGTGAAACTGTCATTGAAGTGCACTCCACAAGCTTGGTGTTAGACGTTTGGATGTTACATGTGATACACCACACACTTTACATTGCAATCACTTGGTATGGCTGCAAGATACTGAGCATCATGACATGAGGTTGAGGTACATACATTACTTGTCCATGGTGTGACATGTAAAGAGAAAACATGTGCCACGTATAGATTTTGTGATTACAAGGACATGTCGTCATCTAATGATTTGCGCCACATCAACTTTATGTGATGTGTCTTTTTTGTTCGCTCTGCATGGAATCAGTTTCAGCTAAGCATGAACTAGCCATTGTAATGTTATACATACGTTTTATATATCATGAACTTTTGTTTGTTTGAATGATTGACCATGTATGTTTTGTGTAATATGGGCCTTCATGCTCTGACACCATAGCACTTACACATTCCATTCTGTGCTGTGCATGATTGGGCCTTGAATTTCTTCAACGTGCGACTTGGTGAGTCAAAGTTTAATTTCTGTGACAGTTACGTACGCTTAGCTGTCTGCACACTGGATGTGTCTTTTGGATCTATGCCAAGTTGGATGACATTTGAGGGCTGGTCTGGTCATATGGCTCCATGCATTTTGAGAAGGATGGCAGGGTGCATGCACTGTCTACCTACCTGTTCGGTGACACAGTGGAGGGAAAAGCTGCCACATGGTTATGAGTGGGAGGAGTGTACCTTCCTGCTACGCTTTTGGGACAAGGGTGCCTGGTGGGAGTTGTAGTGCTGGATTCCCACCCACAAACACCCCTCCCTGTTGAGATGGCTACCTACCTGTGAAGTGGAGCAGAGGAAGGGAATAGGTTACACATGGCTCTTGGGGAGTGTTCCAGGGGTGAGACAATAGAGCATGAGAAGGCTACCTACCTGTTAGTTGGAGGAGAGCAATGCAATGGCTGTCACATGGTTGTGGGTGGGGGGAGTGCTCCATCCTGCTGAGCTGTGTGACAAGGTGCCTGGTGGGAGTTGTAGTGCTGGCTTCCCACCCACAAACACTCCTCCCTGTTAAGATGGCTACCTACCTGTAAGTTTTGAAGAGAGCAATTTAATGGCTGCCACATGGTTCTGGCTGTGGGGAGTGTTCCATCCTGCTGAGCTGTGGGACAAGGGGGCCTGGTGGGAGTTGTAGTGCTGACTTCCCACCCACAAACACCCCTCCCTATTGAGATGGCTACCTACCTGTTAGTTGGAGCATAGCAATGCAATGTCTGCCACATGGTTGTGGGCAGGGTGAGTGCTCCATCCTGCTGAACTGTGGGACAAGGTGGCCTGGTTGGAGTTGTAGTGCTGGCTTCCCACCCACAAACACCCCTTCCTGTTAAGATGGCTACTGTTAGAATTGGGGGTCTCTGGTTGGCACAGGTAGGTACTTGAGACAAGCAGGGACCCTCTCCTCTCGTCAGGGCAAGGGACTTACTCTTTAAAATAACCCCTGCTCACCCTCTAGGTAGCGTGGCGCGAGCAGACAAGGCTAATCTCAGAGCGTTATGGGTTAAGCATTTGTAAATACACACAGCAACTCAGTGACAACACCACACATGGACACCACACCAGGGTTTGTATAAAAATAAATATTCTTTATATGAAAGGCTTAGCACAAGACCCAAATAACGTTTTTGAAAGGAGGCCACAATACTATCTTAGGAAAGAGCGTTCCTTGTTACAAAAATGCGTATCTTTATGTCCTGTGCGCTTCGCGCCGACTGTGTGGTTCTTTGTGGGGAAGATCATATCAAAAAGAGTTAGCTAAACGTTGCGGACTCACGGGTCCGATGCTCACACAGTCAGGGGCGACTCTCACAGTACCTTTGAAGTTCGTAGGGGTCGATGCGGATGATGCCGCAGGTGAAGGTGTCCCAGGAGCGTGCGTTGGCTCTCCTCCAGTGCGGGCCCGGCTCGGATAGATACCTCGGTTCGGGGTGTCTGGGCGGGGCTGCAGGGTGAAGCGGACGGTCCGGGTTGTAGCGGCTTCACTGTGGGGCGCGGGATGCGCGTCGTGCCTTGGAGCGGGGAGGCCAATCCGAACCCAGTGGCGCAGTACGGGGAGGCCAGTACACCTCGAGCGTACGAGCCGTACCCTTCGGTGCGCGGCAGCGGGTTCGGGTTCTGGAGTGCGGCGCCAGGGGAGCCGGTATGCTTTGGCGTACGGGGCGGATTCTCCTTGCGGGGCGCTCCGATCCTTAACTGGCAGCGGCAGGGGCGGCGAGACGAGCAGTGCGGCTCATGGGGAGAGGGTGCAGCGGGGTGTAGGCGGCCCGGCAGTGGACAGTGCGGGTTACGGCTCGTACAGAGCGGAGCCACATGGTGCGGGCGGCCACGGACATGGCTGCAGAGCAAACAGGGTTTCGAGTCGCACTTCGTTCGCGGCTCCAGCGGCAGGGCAAGTTTTGAGGCAATGTCCAGCGGCTCTTGAGGCAGGAAGAGTCCAATATTCCTGGGACTGCATTCAGGGGGCAAGCTCACCCACAAGCCCTTGGAGATTCGGTTGAAGCGCAAGTTCTGCAAAGTCTCTTTCAGCCTTTTCCTCTCCTTTCTCAGCAAGGCACCCACTGCAGGCTAGTCCCCCAGGTCAGGGACAGTACTCTTCCTTCAGCTTTCCCCGGTCCTTCCAGTCGGGCAGAGGTTCTTCGTGGTTCAAGCAGGATCTGATTTCTTAGGAGCAGGGCTCCTATCTTTATACTGCATTTCTTTTGTTCTTTGAGGCCAGGGGGCCTTTGCCTTGTTCAGTCCAGTTCTTGAGCACTTTGTTGTGGTGACTTTAGCTTGTCTTTTCAGTGTGCAGGGCAGAGACATCAGACGCTCCACAGGAGTGGGAGCCAGCATTGTGGTGGCAGAGCACAGCCCTATTCAGAGTCAAGGGGCACTCCTCCCACCCATCCTGGTGTAATCTTTCTATTCACCACCTGGCTGCCCAGACTGTCTCCTGGAATTCCCCAGCCCTGTCACTCACACAAACCAGACAGCAGATACACATCAGAGCTAGGGGTGGGCGGAATTTGCGAAAGTGACTTTCACAAATTATCGCGAAAATGTTAAAAATCTCCGCAAACAAGCGGAAATATCGCAAAGATGCGGAAGTTTTTTTCCTGCCTGTTCGGGGTATTTTCTGCGTGGTCGCGGCTCGCCAACTTACCCATGCGGTTGCTCGCGGGCGCAGCCATCTTGTTTTCACTCTTCTCGCGGTGCATGATCGCGAGAAGAAAGACGTGATTGCGCGACCAATGACATTACTGCGGGCGCGAACTGTCGCGAGACAGCGCAAATGGCTACCAACAATCCAACATCTCGTGGAGAACGCGACCGGATCGGGAAAACTTGTCGGCGAACGCGGGGATTCAGGTAAGGCGATCGCGCGCACGCGAGAATGTATTATTTTACAGCGTGAGCAAGAAACAAATTATCGCTAAGCTGCGGAATGCGGAAATTTTGACATTTTCGCGCTCTCCGCGGAACGCGAAAATGTCAAATTATCACAATTTCCGCGAGCGGAACAGAAATTTAGCCCAGGCCTAATCAGAGCAGAGGCGGGCTGAAATGGTTAGGCAAGCAAATACCAACTTTGTAAAAGTGGTATTTGCAGACACAGAACATTAAAATAAACGTTGCTAAAAGATGTATTTTATTATTCTGAGTTCAGGCATATCAAACTCGAGTTTCTACCATGTTCCCTGAGTCTGCTAGGATTATAGAGTGTAATAATTCCAGCAGCCCATTCTGGCCTATGAGAACAATAGTGAAAAACAAAAATGGCTGTAATTCACTATTAGGACATGCCACACATATCAGGGATTGTCCTACCTTACACTTACAATGCACCCTGCCCTTGGGCCTACCATAGGGGTGACTAATATGAAGTTAAGGGAAGGTTTAGGGACTGGCAAGGGGGTGCCCTTGCACAGTCAGCATGACAGTACCAGACTGCACGCAGGTTCTGCAATGGCAGACCTTAGACACATTTTACAAGGCTGCTTCTGTGGGTGGCAAAACCAGTGCTGCAGGCCCACTAGCAGCATTTGGATTTACAAGCCCTGGGCACTCTTGGTGCACTTTACTAGGGACTGACAGTAAACCAAATTAGCCAAACATGGAATCCAATCAATATAGCAATTACAAAAGGGAGAGCATATGCACTTTAACACTGATCAGCAGTGGTAAAGTGCCCAGAGTCATAAAACAGCCAACAACAGGTCAGAAACAATACAGGAGGAAGGCAAAAAGTTTAGGGATGACCCTGCAAAAAGGGCCAAGTCCAACAGCTACCTACCTGTATGTTTGAAGAGAGCAATGCAATGGCTGCCACATGGTTCTGGCTGTGGGGAGTGCTCCATCCCGCTGAGCTGTGGGACAAGGGGGCCTGGTGGGAGTTGTAGTGCTGGCTTCCAACCCACAAATACCCCTTCCCGTTAAGATGGCTACCTACCTGTTAGTTTGAGGAGACAAATGCAATGGCTGCCACATGGCTGTGTGTGGGGTGAGTGCTCCATCCTGCTGAGCTGTGGGACATGGGGGGCTGGTGGGAGTTATAGTGCTGGCGGCCTGCCCACATGCCCCCATGGAAATATTGCTAGCTACCTTTGAGGTGATTCAGAGGAAGGAAATGTTAGATCTGTGAGACATGTGTTGGGAAGAGTGTGTTGTACGTAAGTACATTTGGGTCTAGGAAGTATAGCTTTGTAGTTGTGCAAGTCAGTACATAGCAGTGTAATGGTAGACATTTGTTGGTACTTACCAGCCTCCAATCCCTCAAGTATTGCTGTGAGACTCTCTGGATGCAGTGTGGCAAGCACCTTCTCCTCCTATTCAGTGAATGTTAGTGGTGGAATGGGAGGGCCACTGCCAGTCCTCTGAGCCAGCTCATGGTTCTTATTGGCACGCTCTTTCCCCCTGGTCTTGAGGTCATGCCACCTCCTCCTGATGTTCTTCAGGGTGCAATGGGTGGTCCCTACTGCATTGACTTTGTCGACTACCCTTGCCCACATTTGATTTTTTGTGGCTACTGGTGTCTGAAAAATGTGGTTCTGCTCTGATTACCTCATCTACCATCACTGATAACTCATTGCCTGTGAATTTGGGCATCTTCTTCTGTGACATGGTGTGTGATGTGCAAATGGGTGAAAAGTGCAGGTGTGAAGGTGGTGTTGGTGATGTGTGTGGTGTGTGTGGTTGTGATCGTGTGATGTGTGCTGATTTGCCTCTCCTTTGTGCTTTGGGGTTGGGCCCTTCAGTTGTGGAGTTGTGCAAAGGATTCTGGGCAGGGAAGGGGCTGGGTTTATACTCAGCTATGAGGGTCAAAATGGAGTATTCATATGAGGTGTGTTGTGTGGGTTGGCCTGGAATTTGTATTTTTTATTTGCCAAGGGGATGTGTCATTGGGGTGTGTTAGGTGTTTTTTGAGGCTGAACCAGATATACAACCACACTTGGTAGCCTTCTTGTGTGGTTGCTTCCGACCGCCATTACTCAGCGAGACCACGGCAGCCGGAATGCAGCAGCCCTTCTACTGGTTCTCCCATTCATCATTTGTTTCGATTGCGGAGGTCTGCCATCGTATCATAATTTCACTTGCGGTCATTCTGCTGGCCGAACTGCGGTTTTGGCTCTTTCCGCAACAAATCCGACTGTCGCGGATGGATTTTCAGCTGTTCCGGAGGTTCCGGTAGAGTTTTATGGAATCTGTCCGTGAGGGTCGGATTTTTCTGGCGGTGCATCCAAATCTGACCGGCGGTTTTGCCGCGGTACATGCGGATGGTTAATTTCTGCTACCACGGTGGTCATCCTGCATTTCCGACCGCCATCGTAATCGACCCCTTAATGTGGCTTAATGCTGCCTTGTAAATAAGGCACCCTTTTGAGCTGTACTTAGCGCGAAAAGGGAGGGCAATGGGTGTTGCGGTGGGCGTTTCACTGCAACACCCAATGATTTTGATTCTTTCCCCTATTTACAGAGGTGGCTTAAATCTGAGGCAGTGCCAAAATTAAGACCAGGGAAAGCCTGGTCTTAAACAGACAAAACGCAGAGAAATGCTTTATTTCTCCTCGTTTTTGCTGTTTCCATGTGTGCTGCATTGTGCAGCACACATAGAAACAGCAAATTGCCATTGATTGTTTATGTGCAGGAAGGTGTTCCTTCCTGCACATAAACAATCAATAAAAAGAAATGACATGTCGCAACTTCTATGTGTGCTGCATTAAGTTACCAAACGTAATTTAAAGATTATTTATGTGCAGGAAGAGAGACACACCTGCACATAAACAATCTTCCCTTCAACGCAGATGCGCAAGCACCCTTGCACTATGGTGCAAGGGTGCTTGCGTTGGCGCTAGGCTGCTAAGTTTAGCGCCAGCGCAGGGGGAAACATAGGGCTGTACCATACTGTTGTAAATATGGCGCAGCCCTGAGTTTCTGAAGTGGCGGAGTGACACCGCACTCCGTCAATTCATTGTAAATATGCCCCTTGGTTGGCAAAACTACTCTAAACTGGCCTGATGCATTGCCTTCTGTGTTATTGAGTTTGAGAAGTACCCCAGACAGAAGAACAGAATTATCTCTTCTTGAGATACTTATGGGGAGGTCCATGAGACAGTCTGCAGTTCCTGCCAATCAACTGGTGAACATTACTGATGATTTGGTGATCGATTACTGTAAAGGACTGGCTGATGTGGTACGTTCTGTGTCTCAGCAAGTTGGGAAGTTGCAACCTCGCCTTAACAAAAGCAGTGCCATAACCTCAGTCCTGGTGACTGGGTCTTAGTGAAAAAGCACGTACGCAAGCTGTGTTTGGAGCCGCGTTGTCCTGTGGGCCATTCCATGTGATTCAGGTAACCATAATTGTTGTTAAATGTAGTGGTCTATTGAATTGGGTGCATGCAGCAAACACCAGCTGAGTAACATGTCCTTTTGAAGATACGGCGCCTATTTCAGATGTGCGGCTGGTTACTGTGAGACAGCTGTCTCAGGTTAGCAAAGCTGTTGAGGACACTCACAGTACTGGGACTCTGTGCATTGGTTCAGAGGAGGGTCCGAGACAGTCGGCTCTTGTAAGTACTGAAGGGTCCTAAGAGGAAGAGCTGACTAGGCGTAATTTTGACCCTACAGGAGAGAACGGTGAAAAGCAGATTGAGAAGCATTCTGACAGAAGGCAAAGTACCATGGACAAGCGCAGAAGTCTCAAGCCAATCTGAACTAAGCGACTTGGTACCAAGTTGAAAGTATGCTGCACTTGAATGGACACATTTTGCAGTGAATGACTGGGAAAATGCATTTCACATCTTTGGCTGCAACAATCCGAGCTTGCATGAGCTACCCTGAAGGAGTATTGTGTTCCAATTGAAATCTGAAATTAATTTCAGAATAAAGGAACTGAGTCAATTTGTGTTGGAGATTTTACAAAACAAAAGAACTGTCTGTTTACACAAAGACTGGAATTACAAGGCTGTGAGCAACGTGAACTGTGTGATATGAAAAGTATGAAGTCTTACGAGAAGATTAACTTTTGATATTCTACTAGGGCTGCAAACACTTCTAATATCTTATTGAAATTTCTCAAAAGAGTCATGAGGTCTGATTCTAAAGAAATAATGTATCCAAACAAGGTATCACTCAAACGCAAACGCATATGTGCTTGTATTTTCTATAACCCTTGTAGTATTCTTTATGATTCTAAATTTGCCTCATAATGTATATATAGCAAAGGTTATGTCTACTTCAATGCCTAAAACCTTTTTAGGAAATCATAATGGACTAAGCATGCTAGCTGACAAGGTACTACATGGAGACTTATCTACTGGTAATAAATGTATTTACCAAATTGTTGTATGAATACATTGAGACCCTTGATGCTTGAAATTGCTATGTGTGCTTGCAATTGCCTTCTTCAGTTTCTGAGGGGGGACTTATCACTTGCCTGTAACATATGGAATTTCTTGCAGTGTATTACCTAGTGTGTTTTATGTCAAAGGACAATTTCAGTATCACTAATCTAACTATGACCTAATATTTTCTGAAGTGCTTGTGAGGAAATACTTAAATCCTGTACTAGTTGAGAAAACATCTGAGATGATGGGAGAAATATTTAAACCTATGCAAAGCTAGGATACTGCTTATGCACATTGACACAATTTAACATGCAATTTGCACAGAGTAGAAAAATAATTTCTTGACTCAATAGCAGATAGACGTAGAGCTATTATGGCTAAAGCTGCAAATCATACAAAGATACCATCTTAGGCAATTAAAGAACCGGATTGCAAAATAAGAGGAAACCATGCAGCTATAGCTTTAAATGGGCATCATAGACAAAAGCTATGTATATTACGGCATAGAACTGAAACTAATTTGAACTTTGTTGGTTCCAGTGAATGTGACCACACATTTCAAGTCATGGGAAATTGGGGATTGTTTCTGGGGGGTATGGACCCTGTGTTTACTGGAATATATTACATCTGTGGGAATAACGCCTATTATAGCCTGCCTAAAAAATTGTATGGTTCCTGTTGCATGGGAATACTTTTCCCGAAGATTTATCATGTGGGTCAATCTGATGAAACAATTAAGTCTCTCACAAAATACTTAAAAGGCATGCAAGTGCATGAGAGATAATGGGATATAATTTTGGAGTCTTAAAAGAATCTGTTGGGGTGATATTGAATTCTCACAAAATATGACAACTCTCTACTCTAGTGGAAAAATTGTCTACCGACACTGCTGGGGGGGTTCTTGGCCAGAGACACTAAATTGATTCTCATGAGCTCTATAGCTCTTCAAAACTGACTAGCTTTAGACGTACATCTTGCAAAGGAAGACCGTTGTTCCTGCATCTGAATATATGATGTTAAAACGCAAACCATTACAACACATGCTTTCACAATGCGGACTTTACAACGCAACTACTATTACTTCGCATGTTTTTACATCGCATACCATTACAACGCAACTTGTTTAAAATGCACTTAAACTCCCATTACATCGCAAACATTTACAATGCATACTAGTACTACGCATACCATTGCCACACATTCTAAAAAAGTATAATTAACCCCTGGGACAGGATTCAGGGAAAATAGGGGTTTTGGGTGGGGTAGTGTATTAATACAGGGGAAAATAAAATAATACCTGAGTATTAATATTAATACTCCGTTGTTAAAATTAATACTCGTATACATTTTTATATAATACATATATTTTATAAAACATGTATAACTTAGCTCTGGGACGAGATGCAAAGGAAAAAGGGTTTTGGGTGGGGAGGTGTATTAATACAAAGTTTTTTTTAAAATTAATACCTGAGTATTAACATTAGTGCTCGAGTAATAAAATAAATACATGTCTAATAATTCTTTAAAAAATCATAATATTCACCTTATAAATCCATGATTTATTATTTTCAAAATGTTTACAAAATAAAAAATATAATGTATGTATAATACGACTTTTTGGTACAAAATAACAATAATAAACCAACAATATTAAAAAATACACAACTTAAAAAATATCAAACCTGTTTGTTTTTAAAGAATACAATAAAAAAGTGCATGTACTTAATTTATTATAAGAAAACAACTGCCTATAAAAAATATATTATTATATTAAATCATGCGCCAATAAACGAAAACATAACAAAAAGCCACCATTTTACACAGCACAAAAACGAAAGTCCTTCAACACTTTCTATGAATGCACCTTAACCCGCACTTCGCCAAAATGGAGGACAATACATCAAAAAAAGATGTAATGAACAATTTTAAAACGATAAAAATAATTACACATTTTGTCAGTATTTAAAACACGCCCAAAAAATATACAGAAAACATATTTTCAAATAAATTATCGTGCACCATAAAAAAATTTATAAAAGCAGCCGACCACCATTTTGAAAACAGTGGTAAACTGAGACCACACACGTTTTGCCAGCCAAGCAGTTCTCAAATTAAAACAGTGCCATCTACAGTTTTAAGTAAATGTACCCATAAAAAATATATTTTAAGTACAAAACTAAAACAGAGTCTTTAAATAAATAACATTTTTCATTTAAAATATTTTAAAGCATTTTAAGAATTTAAAAGCGACATGATATTTACAAACTTCACGACACAGTCAATAAATCCAAAAACTCTGTAAGTGAAAGAAACATTTTATTTTTATAAAAAAACTGAATTAAACAAAAAATATGTTCAATTTTTAGAGAGTGCACAAATGTAAAAGTCCGACTCCAAACTGTTTTAACGAAAAGGAAACACCATTATGTTTGTGTTTTTTAAATTAATAATTGAACTACAAACTATGTTTATCTCATGAAAAGTAGTAAATTCAGGTGGATACAATTTTACTATTCCAAATGCTTAGGGGCTCATTATGATGGCAGGAGGAGGCACCACCACGGTGCTGGCGGAAAATGTCATTTCCGCACACCAGCAGCGGTCCTCACGCCCACCACATTACAATAGGCAAACATAGCCCATTTCCTGTCCATCGCGGTGCAACGTGAACCGCCATAAAAATGCGCCTGCCACCGCGGTGGTGGGAGCCAATAGAGACCCACCGGCGTGCGCAATGACGTCCCGACCGCCGTACAAATCAGGATGCCCCAAACAGCCCATCACACCGCTGCGGAGAAACCACCCAACCGGAGACAGCGGAAGCACGACAGCAGAGCACCAAACCAGTCTCCCGGTCCAATCCACAATTGATTCAACTCTACACGTCTTCCCGGTGCTGTACCTGATACACTACCAGCAAGTAATGCACTGTCGCGGACAACGCCACAGGTACACAATGATACAATTGCACACACAACCACAACACACAACTCCTGGGCTGATATACGGTTCCTGTCCACACCAGACACTTTTAGTGGGGACAGGAACACATCCACAAGTGTACCCACATACGTCCTACCTGTCACAAAATCACCCCTCGGCATCCAGGTCACCCGTTAACCACAAAATCACAGCAATCTCCCGGTCACGTCACCGACATGGGCATGGGCAGTCTACAAAGATTCATAGGGTCTTACCTCCACCCTTCACACACTAGGCCCCCACACCCATAAGGGGACATGCTGTGTGCCCCTCCTATGCCTCCCCTGCACAATTAACCAGCCAGGTGAACCCAGACACTGTACCACACACACCAAACAACCAGGGAGCCAGTCAGAGCAGGTGGGGCTGAAGAGGAACACACAGCACAGAAGCACAGGGCCAGAGCAACCCTCCGCCCCACACCCACACTCCACTCATGTCAGGCAAACTGAGTCCAATCACAAAATGAACACTCTCAATGAATATGAACAATACCCTAACTGTACACAATGCCTGTCAAGCCATACACACCCCACACTGACACACAGCCACATACACAAACCAGATGACAGCAGCAATGGAGGACAAGAAATGGGCAAGACAAAAGTGAGGTGGACAGTGATGGGAACACAAGGAGCTAGCATCTGTACATCACATGCAAGAGAAGGACCATATCACAACACACTTAGGCCAACCAATAACACATGTCTGGCACAGTGAGTGAAATAAAACCACAGTGATCCCCGTGCAACAACTCAGGGAGACAGCAATGCATAGGCACAGGGATGATAGCAAGTGTCTGAAGTCAAATAGTGATCAGCCACATATCTGTACCTACTTACTTGACATGTGTATGTCATCAACACAACATACAGGGCCCATTGACACACTTCATCACTGTCAAACACAACTTAGACCCTTCACACATACCCCTCCTCCACCCACCTCACACCTGCACCACTCAACACTAGTGTCAAACACACAGAATGGAGCAAATAATGTCCTGTGAATACACTGACAAAGAATTACACTCCCTGGGGTGCATCCAAAAACATCACATACACTCAGGGATTCCTGAACCAATGGTGGCACAAATACAATAGCCAAACACAAACTTCACAAACAACAGACAAAGAAGTACAACATGCCCAGACATGTGCAGACAAACAGTGGAAAAGCAATGGGATCACAGACTGAACAGGAGTACACAACACCATCACTCAGGACCAATACACAGACACCATACCCCAACACAGACAAGAAGTGCATCATCTCAAAACAATCATGGACACAAACTGGGAGCAATGGGCCAATAAGAAAATACACACAGACATACCACACCACCCATCAAGTCAATATGGTGTAATAGTGTACCACATGCATGCACTTGCACAATCCTGACAAGTGACAGGTCAAATATGAGAGGATAAACCACCAAGGTGCACTCAAAACAAGCTCTGGAACAAGGATACTCCAAAGTGCATGTGACAGACACACAAGTAATGCCCACTACACTTGCAACACACATCTGAATGTATCACAATGCACAAACAACTCACCCACAATGACAGGCAAATAGAACATCACACACAAAACATCTGTCCGCTGAAAGAGACAACACAGGCCAAACACTGCACACATCCACAGCAAACACACAACAGATGCACATGCCAATCCTTCACATTGCAAACACAGCTGTACATCAGGGGATGCACACCAGGCAATTACAAGGCAACATACACTCACAGCACTGCATGCACAACAAGCAGTGTGTGCACACCAACCAAACCACTAGAACACATATCTGAGTGCCACAACATGAAGCCCCACAACACAAATCACCACAGCACACAGACAACATCACACTCAGGAAGGTTAGCAGTACCTCAGCAAACACACATACAGCTTACTCATCACCCACATATGCACAAGTCTGGGACACCCAGGTGCAAACAACATGACCATAGGACTGTGCAGCACAAACAGTTGCAATGCACATGAACAACCATGACTGCAAACCAGTACAAGAAAATCACACATAACCAATTGGGAAACTGTCCTGTGTGGCACATTGGTCCTGTGCACAGATCAGCACCATAAAGCATAGTGTAACAAATGAAGTGGTGGGGAGGGACACACACTGGCAGCCCAAGGGGATAGCTGACATGAGAGTGAAGTGGTGTGTACGCCAGTAGTGGACATGGCAGGAGTGCACCATACACAAATAGATGGAGTGCTCACTCAAAATAGGTAGGTATCATAAGCACAGATAGGGGATGGTATAACTCCACATCCCACATGCCATACTGGAGCAAACAATGGCTCAAGTGACAGCAATGCATGAGAAAACACACCCACAATATCAGTGTGGCTGAGCAGGTCTGCACAGTGAGCACAAACAGTATCAAGACACTTGGATGATCAACAAAACACAACACTGACTTGCCAGTCACACACTGTGCATACTCACAATTGACACCAACAACAAGTAGGTGTCCCCAAGAAGTGCAAGAACACACCAACAGACTGCACAGTGCACAACCTACAACTCCCACATGTGCACACAATCACAAGCACAGGGCTGACCAATCCAACTAACAGGCACTTAAATCTAGGTTGACACATGTGTGCAGTTGCCATCGCAGGGGCACAAACATATCAACACTACTGACAAAGTCAGTCAGTCAAAAGTACTTTATTAGGTTAATTAAAACCATAAAAGCATTCCATACACAAAATTTAAATTAATAAAACATTAATTAGCAGCAAAGATGTTTACACAAATTATGAACATTAAATAGTCAGGGACAAACAATCTAAAATATAACATTATGGAAAACCTTGGTTCATTAAAATAAATTGATATAAACTGGATCATAAAAATCAATCTCAATATTTTCCCCCATGTTCTATAGCATTGATTAGAAGCAAAGGTATTACACTAATTATAAGCCTTGAGTAATACGGGAGAGACAATCTAAAATATAACATTTTTAAAGACTTTAATTCATTAAAATCAATTGATACAAACTAGATCATAAAAATCGCTCTAATTTTTTCTTTCTTTTTCTAACTGCTGCGATAAGAAAACTTGCTATGCTAAAAATCTCCCAGACATTGGACAACAACTGTAAATACATAAGTGCTGGTTTTACTTGTAAAAAACCTTTATCTTTTAGAATTGGGAGAATGAAACGCTTCCGAATGTGCAAAAAATGCTCACAAAGTCACCCCTTTAACACTGCGCACTTCATGACCACCCAAGTGCACACATTGAAATTTACCCATGTGACTAGGATGACTGGCCATCACAAGATGACCATACATCAACACTGCTGTTCACACATCAATTAAGATCACACAGACATGATGGACCCTGGCCAGCCTGCCGACAAGACTGTGGATAGAATCCCACTCTGTGCTGGCAGTGCATCCAAACATGACATGTGTACAATTTAGCTAACATCACCATAGACTGATTATGATAACAGTAGCTCATCACAAACAGCCATCATTGCACCACCAAGCCTCAGAGTCAAGAAGAACTGAAGTGCCTGTCACCTCTGCAAAACCCTGAAAAATGTGAAATCAGACATTGGCAATGTTAAAGTGGCATACAGAGCATGTGTCACATTAAAGCATACCCATACATAAAACCCTTTATTTAGCAAGGACGCTGACAAAGTAGACAACAGGAGTAATTGTCTTTATTCACATATTACACAGATAGGCATCAAAAGTAGACAAGAGCAAGTCCAGTGACCAGTCCAAAGTGCAGAGTAGGTACAAGAGAACCTGCACATGGAATGGGCTAACGCAGTAATGAACAGCAAGACCAGTGGCCAGTCAAAGTGCAGAGTAGGTACATGAGATCCTGCACAGGGAATGGGCAAACACAGTAATGAACAGCAAGGCCGGTGGCCAGAACAAAGTGCAGAGTAGGTACATGAGAACCTGCACAGGGAATGGGCAAACACAGTAATGAACAGCAAGGCCAGTGGCCAGTCCAAAGTGCAGAGTAGGTACATGAGATCCTGCACAGGGAATGGGCAAACACAGTAATGAACAGCAAGGCCAGTGGCCAGTCCAAAGGGCAGAGTAGGTACATGATAACCTGCACAAGGAATGGTCAAACACAGTAATGACCATCAAGGCCAGTGGCCAGTCCAAAGTGCAGAGTAGGTACATGAGATCCTGCATAGGGAAGGGGCAAACACAGCAACGAACAGCAAGGCCAGTGGCCAGTCCAAAGTGCAGAGTAGGCACATGAGATCCTGCACAAGGAAGGGGCAAACACAGCAATAAACAGCAAGGCAAGTGGCCAGTCCAAAGTACAGAGTAGGCACATGAGATCCTGCACAGGAAATGGGCAAACACAGAAATGAACAGCAAGGCCAGTGGCCAGTCCAAAGTGCAGAGTAGGCACATGTGTGCATGAGAGTCCGCACAGGGAATGGGCAAACACAGTAATGAACAGCAAGGCCAGTGGCCAGTCCAAAGTGCAGAGTAGGTACATGAGAACCTGCACAGGGAATGGGCAAACACAGTAATGAAGAGCAATTCCAGTGGCCAGTCCAAAGTGCAGAGTAGGTACATGAGATCCTGCACAGAGAATAGGCAAACACAGTAATGAACAGCAAGGCCAGTGGCCAGTCCAAAGTGCAGAGTAGGTACATGAGATCCTGCACAGGGAATGGGAAAACACAGTAATGAACAGCAAGGCCAGTGGCCAGTCCAAAGTGCAGAGTAGGCACATGTGTGTCTGAGAACCTGCACAGGGAATGGGTGAGACTGTACACTGCCATGGTCAGAAACACAGTTAGGGGGATAACAATGGGCAGTCCAGGCACTGCTGTGGTAGAGACAGGTGTGTGAGGGGTACTTTGGCTCAGACTTGGCTGTCAGTCGGACTGGAAGGTGGCTGAGTGTTGGGGCCAGTTGGAGGACTGGACCTGGGAGAGAGAGGACCAGCTGAGGTAGAGGCATCAGTGGCTTTGGAAGCCAGAGGGATGCTTGGACCGGGTGGTGTGGTGGCACGTGGAGGTAGAGTCATGCTGCCGTGAGACACAGCGTGGGAGGGAGAATGTGGAGGGGTGCCTTTCCACTTTTTGGGGACTCGATAGGGAATTATTGTCTTGGTCGGAGTGGTAAGTGGGGCGGGCACTACAGGCACACTCACCACCAAAGCTGCATCGGCGCAGCCGGTGGGCCTCCCTCTGGGGACCTGCTGGATCCGGAGGTATGCTTGGCCTGGTCTTGCCTTTTCCCTCCCACCATCTGTTTACCAGGTGAACCCCCTACACTGACCTCCTTTTCCTGCTTCACAGGGGTCTGGATGGGCATAGAGGTTGTGGGTGAATCTGCCTTAGCGGGCTTTTTCTCTGGACCCTTAGCAGGCACCAGCTTCACAGCAGGAACGGGAACTGACTGCTTTTCTTTGTGAGACGCTTTTGGGACAGAAAGTCCTTGGCTGGGGATGCCTCTGAGACCTGCTTCTTAGCTTTAGGCCCCCGATTGTCACCTGAAGGGCTTTTGCCTTTGCGCTCTGGGGTGGCTCTGGTTTTTTGGGGGGATCGTGTCTGCGCTCTGGCCCACTTGGGCTGCTGCTGTTGTGTGCTGCATGTGCTGTATCTTGAGCCTGAGGTCTGTGGTGTGTGGTCACTATCGTCAGATGTAGCCACTGACAGGGGGGTGGCCAAAGGGACTGGAGCTGGACTCTGAGCCTGTGACAGCTGAATGGCTGCTATCACTGTGGAGGACAAAGACTGGACAGTCCAGTGTAGCCCACCCACATTTAAATGAATGCCCTCCATTAAGCCAACTACCTGTGCCAACTTTTTGTCATGGTCTAGGAAGGCATTGAAGAGAGTTGTCTGCCCACACACAGATGGCGCAAAAGGTCCACAGCCTTAACACTGATGGCAGCATGGTAGACGGGGCAGCGGTGCCTGGGGTGAAGGACACTCTTCCCTTCTTACTGATGTGAGCACATGTAGCACTAGTGGAAGTAGCCAGGAGGGTGGGCACTGGACGCTGTGTGGTGGAAGAAGAGGCAGAGTTACCACTCCCTGTGCCCGCCAACATAGATGTGTCACCGCTGGCATCAGATGATGTTGAGGTTGGTGTCTCTGGCTGTGATTCCTCAAGCAAACTCCTGTCCCCATCCGAGGCGCTGGTCACAATAGTGTCAGTGTGCTCGTGTGTAGCAGTCGTGCTTGATGCCTCACCACTGGCGTCCATCTCCGGTCCTTCTGTGCCCACGGTAGATGCTGCAAGCGACAGAGACGTAGGGTAAGTTCAGTGGCATTAACACAAACATCATATGCAAGCAAAGCACTAAACAAGATGACGATATCTCTTTGTTGCACACCACCCTGTGCAGTAACATTGTGCAACCTCAATTCAAAACTCGAATTTTGCCTGTTATCAAGCAAACTTGGCATAAGTGACCCATTTGATGACCACACAGCCAAATAGCCTGCCTGTGGCTCCGTGTAACCAGACATACAGATCCCTCTGAGCATACCTAGGGCCCTGAGGGGGGAAAAAAAGTACCTCCCAACATGTTGCCACAGTCACATCTGGGGGCAGCAGAAGGGAACAACACAGATACAGACTCCATAATATCAGTCCACAATGGCCAGGAGCGCATGCCATCCACCATGTCATACTTTGGGGCACAACTACAGCCGCACATTGGTGTCAGATGTGTAGTCCTCACAATTCTGACTTCAGGCAGTGCACACATTGATGTAAGCACACTCAGATGAGGCACACTGCCGTTCCCTTCCATGGGATGTCCCTGATTTCCCCACTGCAGACGAAGCCAGAAGGCCACAACTCAGAATGCAATGTCAAGGGCCATTACTTCAATGATATAAGAAAGCACAGGTAGGGAAAATGCATGACAGCTGCACCCAACACAGAGGCCACTTGCAAGCCATTGCATCACACTAGCAACATCACAGAGCTCAGCACTGGTCCAGGCTTGGAACACATACAGTCACTCACAACCAAAGTCATCCTTCCCAGAATACTCACCCCCAGCTTGCTGCTGATGCTCCTTCAAACATGCATCCAGCACAGGCTGTGTCACAGCTAAGATGCGGGCAATTAGTGGTGTCATGCTCCTGCGTACCAACCTTCCAGTCCGAGGGATCAGCCCCGGCGTCATCTCTGCCACGTTTTTGCTCAGCCGGCAGATGTCATCCCGCCTCTTGTGACAGTGTGTGTACCGTCGGTTGGAGACACCCAGAGCCCGCACCTTGTGTGCAATGGCCCTCCACATGGCCTTATGCTGGTGGACTTTGAGCTGCATGCATGGGAGACAAGAGTGGGAAAATATCAGTGACACAGGGTTATGTACCACTCTCAGTACAGGAGCATGATACTAACTCAGCACTACTTCACAGATATGTGTAGCAGAGAAAATACAGCATCTCACATAGTACATAAGCATGGGAGAATCATACAAAAATGCATGCAGGTATGAGGGTTGACACAGTACCTGCCCATCTCATACACATGCAGTATGCCTGCACAGAAAGCTATGTGTAGGGGCCCCACATCTGCTATCCAGTTTGTGGGTGAGCAAGACATACATTACATTGGAAATTATGTTTCGGGGCAGACTCACTGTGTCCAACACTGCAAAGCCCTCAATGTCCTTTCCCTGTGAATGGCTCACTGTGTCAAGGAGGTCACATTTAGGGACATTATCTTACAATTTCACATCCTTCTCACAAGGTCAGTCGTGTGCAATCTACAAGGCTGAGATAGCTCTTTGATGGATAGTCTAGCAAACAACCCATGTTTCACTCTGTACATTTAGTGATGTGCCCTTGTCAGATTGGGCAGTGACTGTGCAGGCCAGGTGGCTCACACTGAGGTCCAACGTGGGGCATCAGAAATGTCACATGCAGAGACAATATGAGAGCGTAAACAGTGCCTACACATGTGAGTCAGTACACATGCTGATGAAAATGGAAGGGGCTCTGTACAAAAGCACAACAATCTGCTGTGTCATAGGTGAATTACCACCAAGTGTGTCACCCTCTGGCATTTAAGTCCTGTGCATAGTGCTGACCTATACATGATGGCAATTTTGAGTCAAACGCACTTCCATCAGTACCCTCTGGACATAAACCCTTGGTAATGTCACAGATGAGCCTGTGAAGAACATCATGGACCCACACATCCATTCACACAGGCAATTTCTGTCCTGACTCCCGCTTAACCAACTTGCTGTGTTACTGTATGGCTGAAAAAACAATGCATGTCCCTCCCATTCTGATGTGCAGCCAGGGAAACATGTAAAATAGACTACACACCTCTTTCCCCTGTAGTCAGCATGTGTAGGCAGTGTACGACACAACCCCACACTCTCAGGCTCATACTGCAGCAGATCAACTTCATGTGTGCAGTACCTGCACTCCCACTTCCACTCTGAAACACTTACCATTACCAACTTACCACCATTACCAACACTTACCACTACCAGCTTCGGAGTTGCCTAAAATGGCCGACGGAACAGGGGGTCCGCCCGGAGCTCCCCGAGGGTAGGGATCACTATTGTGGAAAATCCCAGCATTACCCCGTCCATCCACCCCTGAAACGAGCTTTATCAATGATAGGGAAACTGATGATATTCTTTTTGGTAGAGAAAATAAACTGACCAGCAAGATTACAGCCTTCTTCATCCCGCTGCTGACCGCCGGGCCCACCGCCGCTTCCGGAGTGGACTCGCTACCTGGCCCGCCTCGCTTCATCTTGGCTCAGTTGCTGGCTGCTTGGCAGACCGCAGACGCCAGAGTGGGCTGGCTCCAGCCCATTTTGCTGCTGACGACCGACCGCCGACGCCTGGGGCGGGATCGAGACCCGAGGTTTCTCACTGGTGGTGTGCTGGGAATTCGGTGCAAAGGGTGGTCTCCATGCCAGATCCTGTTTGAGTGCTGTCCCCCCCACCTATCGCATTTGTGCCTGACCTGCCTCTGGCAGCCATCCCTCTGTTGCCTGGGAAAGGGGAGAGTTCCAGAACACCATCCGTCCAAGTTGGTGAGAATTGTGTGCTGAGGGTGTTTCTTCAGCTGCCGGCTGCTGACCGCCCCTACACTTCACCCTACTGGCCCCCCTCCAGACCTACGATGCCCTGGCTTTGAGTGCCATTTCTGCTTCTTCCTTCACCCTGCCAGCCCTACCCCCGCTGGCGCGGATCGCAGTAGGACACGGCTCCATCAGTGGCCCACCGGTGCAACCCCACATCCTGATCAAGGATGAAAACTTACCTTAGACCGAGGACCTTGACCCAAAATGCCGCCTTGCGTCGCCCTGCCTGCACAGCCGCCCCCCACTTGTAATGGGCCCACTGACGCAGACAGTAAGTAGAGCCTGATTCTCGGGCTTTTGCTCTGTGCAGTCCCCCCTCTCACACCTACGCCCGTCCTGGATGCCAGAACCGAGATCAGAGCGCCCGCTGCAAGTTGGAAACGGCTGACTCTTGACCTCCCCCTAAGCCCCAGAGCGGTCTGCGATTCTCCTAACGGCTCTGACCTCTGCCTAGAGGCCCTGACTTTGAGCCAGGCCTCGGGTCCTCATTCATGCTCTAAACCCCCCCAAAACAACCCTTGTCTGCCTCTTTGAGCTAGGTTTACCATCGCCCCACAACTGGAATCAGCCCCCGACCGAGACGAGTCGGCGTCCCACTCCACCACCCAGCCCCCCCCCCCTTCATTTTCATTCTCCTGCAGTCTGGACAAATAGAAGGAAACTGCCCCCTCCCCTTTTTCATTTCATTCTCCTGCGATTTGCGCAAAGCAAAGGAGAGCATTAATAATGAGTCGATCTTAAAGTGAGTCGGTCTCCAAATGAGGATCGTCTCTTTCCTACCATTGATCCACCTCTCTACCCCGTGGTGTCGCTGACGTTTAAATTTACCGCCTCACTTGCGCCCTATAACAAGATGGCAACACTCCTCCATTTCTCGCTCCCAAGATGGCCTACGAGTTGCCCCCCCTCATGAGAACAGGAAGAGTGGTTATTTGTCCTCATGTCCGCCCGAGCCTCACTCTCAAAGAATCTCTCTACCCGGACTGTGACTTTTTCACAAAGTTTGCTCGGCTGACATACACCCCTATTATTGCAATAATAAGTGTCTTTTTTGTATTGTGATGTGCTATTATCTTCTTTTACTGTCCTTTTTGAACTTCATATTGAATGTTGATGTCTTGTCATCATTTCTATTATGTTACAATGACTAATCTGGCCTACTTCCACTACAATTATGTTATCTCTATAATTATTGCCCCCCTGTTTAACTGAGTGCTGATGTCTCGCTATCATGTCTGTTATGTTTTTATTGTGACTAATCTGGTGTGCTACCACCTTAATTATGTTATCTTTATAAGTATTGCTCCCATGTTTAATTTTACTAAATTTTGATGCTCCATTTTCATTATCATTGTTACGCTATCACTACCCTACCCTACTACACTACTTTACCCTGCTGTGTTTTAATTTGTCTAATTCTGGTGACACCCCAGTAGTTTAGCTTTGCTGCAGCTCCCTCACGATTACCGTCTTTATTTAGATTTTCCTTAACCTATTTAGGTGCTCTATGGCTGTACTCCCTCTACCTTATGCTCTCCCCCCACTTATTTTTCTCTCCTACTCCTTCCTTACTCCCCCCCTCGGGTCTATTGTCTCAACTCCCCTACTCTTCCCATTACTTTAATCCGCTGCCCTCCCTACTCACTCCTAAACCACCTCACCCCCCACTACTACCCTGTCTCATATCTCTGACTTCTTCCTTCCCCTCTCGCCCCTCCTCAATCCCCTCACCCCCACTCATACCTCGTCTCTTTCTCTGACTTCCTTCCACTCCCTCCAAATTCCCCCCCGATGGCCCATCATCCCCCCTGACCTCCTCTCTCAAACACCTACTACCTCCCACCTCTGTTGTCCCACCCCCAACGGCCCATCATCCCCCTGACCTCCTCTCTCAAACGCCTCCAGCTCTCACCTCTTTTGTCCCAACCCCTCCCCTCTCTTCCTCCCTATTCCCCCCTAATGGCCCATTTAACAACCCCATCCCTTGGCCCCATTCCCCCTGACTCCGCACTCTCAAGACATGGTCCCAATTCCTGGAACATCCTATACCCTTCCAATCTGTCCAAAAATGGCAAGAAAGCTTTAAGCATAAACTACTTACTCAACTCCCCGAAACACTCATAGTTGATTCCTACCTTAGCCTTACCTCGCCTACAATAACCAACCTTATTTTCTACTCCAAACGCCCCTCCAAATGGAAAAGCATCTTCCTGAGCTAGCTCACCATCTCTAAATCCAGCAATATCCCATACGGTTTCAAACTTTCTACCTCCCCTTCCCCTGCTTTTTGTGGCAAAATTGACATCTCCATCTTCATAACCGGCAACATTCTCATCCAAGCACCCAAGCACCACCTCAACACCTTCAACCACCTCTACAGCTCCCTGATAGACCTTATATCCAAACCTGCCCCCAATCCTCCTCCCTCACCTACGTCTGTCACCCACTTAACATCCCCCCTCCTACTAACCCAGAGCCCACAACCCCTAGTCACCCTAACTGCGCGTCTCACCACCCAACTCCCCACCTCATCTACAAACCAACACCCCTAACCTTCCTCGACATCCCCAAACCCTCCGCACCTACATCCGTCACCCACATAACAACCCCCCTCCCACTAGCCCAGAGCCCGAAGCCCCTAATCACCCGTACTGTGCATCAACCACCAAAATCCCCACCTCACCTACCAACTGACATCCCCAAACCTTCGTCGCTGCCGTAGGCCTTTCCTCATCTACCGGACCCCTCCCCCTGTATGTCCACCCTCCCCTCCCGAAACACACAACACCCACTACGAACTACACTCATCCCACGCATGCGGTGGAATTTAAGTCCAGGACCCCTCACCCTGTGCTGCCCACCCCTCCCCCTATACCTCAAACACAGAACCACACTTCTCCCCCTCACCATAACCTTACCTCCCTCCTCCCCATCTCGAACATATCTCCCCCCCGGCCCCACGCCCTACCAACATTAGTGACCCACCACCACAGCGTCCAACAACACTAGCTCCACCCCCTCATCGCCACCCTCCCCTCTCTCCAACATATCTCCCCCCCTGGCCCCATGACCTACCAGCACTAGTGACCCCCCTCCTCAGCGTCCAACCGCACTAGCTCCCCCTGACCCCATCAAGCTGCATCTCTCCCCTTCCCTCCTTCAGGCTCTTGTCTCCGGCCAACATCGAACCCCCATGCCCCACCCCCTTCTCACCACCCGAGCCAACTCTCAACCATATCGCTCTAACACTTTCCAACATGGAACAGAATCTCTGAATGACCCCTGATCACAACCCCCATATCTCCTGCATCCCTGTGATTCTGGGAATGAGCAGAACACCCACCTCTCCCATCTCACCCAGACTCCCAACCCAACTTACCACCATACACTCGTGCAACACCGCCAAAGCCAACCCTATGCCCATCTCCTGCATGCTCGTAAACTACTGCTCGGCTGTCCGACATGCAACTGAAATATCCGAAACCCTCCTTAGTGAATGCATCGACATTGCCTTCCTAACAGAAACCTGGCTTAACGCCTACTCAACATCCATCCTTGACCTACTCATCCCCCTGGGCTACTCCATCATTAGGAAAGACAGACAAGACAGAATTGGAAGTGGCCTAGCTATTATTTACAAAAATAAACTGCAACTCTCCTGTATTAAGAACTCTGAACACTTAACCTGTGAATACCTTGGCACCGATCTCTCTATCCAGGGTTCCCCCCCAATTCGCCTACATAACATCTACCACCCTCCGGGCGACCTAATTCCCTTCGCTGAGGAACTAACCGACCTTCTTTCTCAATCTGCTCTCTCCAACTTGAAAAACATCTTCCTTGGAGACTTTAACATACACTGGAACAATACTGCTGACCCCACAGTCTCCCATCTCAACAACATTCTAGAAATCAATGGCCTTGTTCAACTTTGTTGCTCGCCCACCCATATCAAAGGGGCCACTCTCGATGCCATCATATCCAAAAATGACCTGGTTTCCCTCTCCAGCATCCTTCCCATTGACTGGTCTGATCATCACCTCATCCTACTCAAGATCGAATCGGCTTTCCTCCCCTCCCATACCAAAACCAACTTCCCATGAAATGGATCAGAAACCTTAACCAAATCCATCCAGGCGAACTCAAGTCTAAACTACAAACGCAACTTCTTCTCAACCCTCCCTCCCAAGACGCAAATGAGATCACCAAACTCTTCACCAAGACCGTCAGTGAGGTCATTGACCTCCTAGCCCATCCCAAACTGAAAAAGCAAAGAACCATTCCATCCAAATCCTGGTTTAACCCTGACCTGAACGACGAAAGGCGAGCACTCAGACTGTCCGAAAGATCGTGGAGACAACACCCCTCAGCCGCCCACCTTGCCAGCCTCAGGGCCACTAGATCATCCTAAAAAAACACATCTTCAGGGAAAAGGCCTCTTTTTTCCAAATAAAACTCGATCAAGCTAAAAACAGACCCAGAGAACTATTCAACATTGTTAGCAAACAAACAACCATAGCCCCCCCCAAACTTACTTCCTCGACAAATAGATGTGAGGAAATTGCCAACTTCTTCTCAGATAAAATCGCTAAAATCGATCACTCCTTCCATCTAACTGAGATCTCACCTATCTTCCCTCTCGTCGCTGACAATACACTAAACGATCCTCCCGTCCTGACACTGTCTCCTTACCCCTCCACCCCCCCTCCCTTCTACCCCTCCTGAACCCAGCCTACCCCTCCGCTACTAAAACACTATGCATCTTGGACTAATTTTCACCCCGTGACTGAACTTGAAGTCTTTAACATCGTAACCAAACTCAAACCGTCCTCACACTCAAAAGACCCTATCCCCTCTAGTCTCATACAGAATCTCAACCACACCATTGCCCCATACTGGACCAACATCATCAACACCTCCTTTTCTACAGGCAGTGTCCCGGACTCACTTCAACTCAGTCAAATCACGCCTATCCCTAAAAATCCTTCCTCATACCCTAATGACCTGGCCAACCTCCGCCCTATCTACAACCTACCTCTCCTTTCCAAAGCCCTGGAAAATGTGCCCTGCCCCACCTAGATAAACACATTAACAACTTCAACCTCCTAGACCCCCTGCAATCCGGCTTTAGAAAAGGCTGCAGCACGGAAACCACCATGCTAAATATAATCGATGACATCCACTCTTCCCTTGACAACGGTGAAGCCTGCCTACTCATTCTCCTTGACCTCTCGGTTGCCTTTGATACAGTCAACCACTACTACCTTCTCAACTCACTCAAGTCATGCTTTTGCCTTAACGGCCAGGTCCTTAAATGGTTCACCTCTTTTCTCCAACACAGAACAAAACAAGTCAAACTGACCGACTGTCTATCTAACCCCTCTCAGGTCACCCTAGGTGTCCCCCAAGGCTCTATTCTCTCCCCTTCACTCTTTAACCTCTTTATGGAACCTCTTGCACTTATCCTGAAACAAGCTGGAATTAACTACCACCTCTATGTCGACGACACACAACTTTACTATAAGATTAGGTCCCACGCTGTTGTACTTCATCTTAACCACACCTTAAACAAGATCCATCACTGGTTTCACACCAACCATCCCAAACTCAACCCCAAGAAAACTGAAATCATCCTCTTCTCCCCTAAAAACAACAGACTTACCATCCAAAACTGGATCTCTGACCTCAATGCGCTCAACTGCTCGCTCTCTTTGTCCAACTCAGCAAAATCCCTTGGTTTCACCTTTGACAAAAATCTTACCCTCAACGACCACATCTCGGCTAAAAGAGCTCTCTTCACTCTTCGCCACCTGAAGAAAATCAAACCCCTCATCCCTCCTGAAGATTTCAAATGGGTCGTCCAATCCCTGGTACTCTCAAAAATTGACTATGGGATTGCTATCCTCACAGGAACCCCCAAAGTCCACCTAGCCCTACTCAGATCGGTGCTCCACCTAGCAGCCAGTCTTATCACTGGCTATAAACGTTTTGACCACATCTCCCCATCCCTGAAGGCTCTAAACTGGCTATCAGCTGAAGGTAGATCCTCCTATAAGACAGCATGCATCGCACACAAAGCCTTACACCAGAATGCCCCGCTGTACCTCGCGAACAAACTTAAAAAAGCGGGCAGCGCCAGAACGATGAGGAGCACAAACTCCCTCCTCCTCATCCCCCCTTATTCAAAAAGAAAACCACTCAATCTCGCTCCTTCTCTGGAAATGCGCCGATCATCTGGAATGCCTTCCCAAAAGAACTGCGCTGCAACCCCTCCTACAGTGCCTTCAAAAAAGACCTGGAACTACACCTCCTAGGCAAATACTGGGGTCCTTAATCAGACCTCTGACCTTCTCCGACCACACCCTCCTCTACTTCATTCCCTCCCCTTCACCTTTCCCCCTCCCCGTCTATCTCCCCATCCTACTCCCACCTCCCCTGGAGCTTGTTCCCACCACCTACCACTTTATACGTATATTTACCTGCTTTTGTTATGTATATGTCTACTAGACTTCAATGAAACGTTTGTTGTTATTCTATCATTTATGCTGTGTTTTTATTAACAATCCCCCCAATCTGTTGTTCCCCTCCCCTACCCTTTGGCAAATTTTTACCTCACCCACAGCTCAGCCCTGAAGCGTGTTCCCCTCACCAGCCACTTTATATGCAAATTTATATGCTTTTGTAGTGACCACGTTTATCAGACCTCAATGGAACGTCTGTTTTTATTGTATTGTATATACTGTTTTTATTGTATTGTATATACTGTGTTTTTGATCAACTCTTGGAATCTTGTTTAGGTAGCTGTGAAGCACTCTGATACCTCCAGGTCTAGCCAGTGCTATATAAAACCTGTCAAATAAATAAATACATAAATAAATACCATGACATCTGGAGCACCATATAGCCTCCCATACTGTGTGAGCACCTCGTCCACCAGGACCTCCAGCTCCTCGGTGGTGAAGGGAAGGGCCCTGATCTTCTCAGTTTGCCATCACTGGATCCAGGAGACAGGAGCAGCAGCAGTTGGTGGTGAGGGGTGTCAGGTAGCAGTATCTGGAGACAGGAGCAGTAGCAGTTTGTGGTGAGGGGTGTCAAGCAGCAGTGTTTGGGGACAGGAGCAGCAGCAGTTGGTGGTGAGGGGTGTCAGGCAGCAGTGTCTGGAAGCAGTGGAAATGTGAGGCTCTCTCCCACACATATACAGCCCCCTGGGGTAGTTTCAGTGGTTCTTAGTGACCGTGATTTGGGTGGCGGAGCATGCCAACCGCCATTTGACTATAAACATATGAGTACCACTACCGCAAGTGTGGCTTTGTCATTGGCAATGACACACCGCAGGGGCAAGGCGGTTGCTACAGCGATGTGGCTGCTATCAATTGGAGCCAGTGACTGTGATTTGGGTGGTGGAGCATGCCAATCGCCATTTGACTATAAACATATGTGTATCACTACCACGAGTGTGGCTTTGGCATTGGCAGTGACACACCGCAGGGGCCAGGTGGTCGCTACCGCGATGTGGCTGCTAACCATTGGAGCCAGTGACCGTGATTTAGGTGACGTAGCATGCCAACCGCCATTTGACAATCAACATATGTGTATCACTACCGCAAGCGTGGCTTTGGCATTGGCAGTGACACACCGCAGGGGCCAGGCGGTCGCTACAGCGATAAGGTTGCTATACATTGGTGCCTATGACCGTGATTTGGGTGGCGGAGCACGTTGACAGCACCTATGGACACATCATGCTGTGTCAATAGCAATGGCCAGTTCTCAACAGTGTACAGTAGACACATGATTCATGGCACAAGATAGTGCACACAATGCCAATGTAACATGTAGCCCACTGCTGACAACACCTGCCAAGCTGGTGTATATGATTGCAAACATTGGCATGTACTCCCTCACATGTCACTTGTGATCTTGCTGGGCATGTGCACAGAACAGTGTTGTAATGGACTCTTCAATGTGTACACATGTCAATGTGTGATATGGCTGAGCAACTCACAGTGATGAATGTCTGACTACACAATGTGCATATTTCATTGTCTACTTTGCTTGGCTCATTCACAAACTTGATCTTAATGCCTCTGTGATCATTGTGTTGTTTAGGTGTGCCCTGTTCTACTTACGCAAGAAGGTGTGGCAGGTACAGCAGCTGGGTAGGCGACAGTAGTGTTGCTGTTTCACACATATGCTGTACGAACTGCTGTCAGTGCTGGTTATGCAAGATGTGGCAATACACCTTTGGGTATTCACATAGTCAGATGTTGTTTTAGAGGGACTCATTGTGTGAACAGTGTACAAGTGTATGACTAGTGTAGTTGATGGTGTCCCTACATGTAAGTTGTGCTGTAAGCTGAGGTTTGCTGCCAGTCATTGTTGGTGTTGTGTCAGTCAAAACGTATGATTTTGGACACATAACATGGTGGATTGCAATGGCATGTGTCCCCTTTCATCTCACCTAGGAGGTAACCAAATGTGCATCGTCCCTTCACAGTGCTGGCGGACATGGAGGATGAGGACGTCATCTGGATTGACCCACCCTACAAGACCTATGTGCTCTGTTGGAACCCCACCTGCAGCCTTGTAGAACGTATCCAACTGCTTTGACACCAACGTGTAAGGTGATGGCGGCCCTGCATTTCTTTGCTACTGGTTCCTTCCAGTACACAGTGTCTACCGCCCTCGCCCAAAGCCCAGCCGTTGACCCCACCGACACCGCCGCCCGCAACCTTAGACAGTGGATCGACGACTGCGCCAACACCCTCGCCCTGCTCAAGAAACCCTCCAATAGACACACCAACAAGAAAGCCACGGACCTCAAGGCTTCCAAGCAAACCCGCCGACAACTAGAGAAGAAATGGCACCGCAAACAGACACCGGACAGCTACGCAGCCCACAAGCGCGCCATCTGCAGACACCATTACCTCATCAGATCCGCCAAAAGGCCTCCTTCAAAGACCGCCTAGACAACAACGCACACAACAGCAAAGAGCTCTTCAACATCGTGAAGGAACTCTCCAACACCAATGACATCCCACCTTCGCAAGACCTGTGCGAAGCCCTCGTCACCTTCTTCCATTGCAAGATCGCAGACATCCACAACAGCTTCAACACCCTGACCGCCTCAACAATCACCGAGACCTCCGACCTCACGACCTCCATCCTCACCGACCCCCTGCTCACCTGGACCAACATAAACAACGATGACACCATCAAAATCATGAACACCATCCACTCTGGCTCTCCATCAGACCCATGCCCCCACAACATCTTCAACAAAGCAAGCTCCACCATCGCACCCCATCTCCGCAAGGCCATCAACATCTTCTTTGAGACCGCGACATTCCGCAAAGCTGGAAGCACGCCGAAATCAACGCCTTACTCAAAAAATCCAAGGCGGACCCCAAAGAACGTCCTACCCATCTCCCTGCTCCCGTTCCCAGCGAAGGTCATCGAGAAGACCATCAACAGACAACTGACCCGCTACCTCGAGGAGAACAGCATCCTGGATCCATCCCAGTCCGGGTTCCGCAGCAACCACAGCACCGAAACTGCCCTCATCGCTGCCACAGATGACATCAGGATCCTACTAGACAACGGCGAAACAGCGGCCCTCATCCTCCTGGACCTGTCAGCCGCCTTCGACACTGTCTGCCACCACACCCTACGCACACGCCTCCACAACGCTGGAATCCGAGACAAGGCTCTGGACTAGACCACCTCCTTCCTCTCCACCAGAACCCAGTGCGTCCGCCTCCCCCATTTTCATTCCAAAGCCACAGAGATCATCTGCGGCTTACCCCAAGGCTCTTCCCTCAACCTAACATTGTTCAACATCTACATGGCACCTCTCGCTCACGTCGCCCGACTGCACAACCTCAATATCATCTCCTATGCTGCCGACACCCAGCTGATCCTGTCCCTCACCAAGGACCCCCTCACCGCCAAAACCATCCTTCATGAAGGAATGAGAGCCATCGCAGAGTGGATGAAGATCAGCCACCTGAAGCTGAACTCAGACAAGATGGAAGTCATCATCCTCGGCTCCACCCCCTCGGCATGGGATGACTCCTGGTGGCCGACCACACTGGGAGCAGCACCAACACCCACCGACCACTCACGCAACCTAGGTTTCATCCTCGACTCAACACTCTCCATGACCAAGCAGGTCAACTCCATCTCGTCCGCCTGCTTCAACACCCTCCGCATGCTCGGCAAGATCTACAGGTGGATCCCCACCAAAACAAGAACGGTCCCCCAGGCCCTCGTCAGCAGGAAGCTAGACTACGGCAACGCCCTCTTCACAGGAGCCTCGACAAAACTCCTGAAATGACTACAATGCATACAGAATGCCTCCGCACGCTTGATCCTCGACATCCCTCGCCGCAGCCACATAACACCCCACCTAAAAGACCTACATTGGCTTCCCGTCAATAAGAGGATCACCTTAAAACTTCTCACCCACGCACACAAAGCACTCCACAACAGCGGACCGACATACCTCAACAGCCAACTCACCTTCTACACCCCGAACCGCCAGCTCCACTCCACCGACCTCGCCATCGTACCCAGCATCCGAAGAGCGAACATCGGCGGCAGATCGTTCTCCCACCTCGCCGCCAAAACCTGAAATTCCCTCCCCATCCTCTTACGGCAGACCCAGGACTTACTCACCTTCAGGAGGCTACTCAAGACCTTGCTTTTCGAGCAGTAGCAGCACCCCTCCCCTCAGCGCCTTGAGACCCTCACGGGTGAGTAGCGCGCTTTACAAATGCTATGATTGATTGATTTGAGGTGGGATGTCGCAACCTATGTTCAGCATGGTGCTACGTGATGTCCTGTCCGCTATGATGACCTACAAGGACAGATATATCCAATTCATCCGGAGGCATGAATTGGCAGCTGTGAAGGGTGATTCTTATGCCCTTGGGCAAATCCCTAATGTTGTTGGTGCCATTGACTACACACATGTTGGACTGGTTCCACCACAGGCACGTGAGCACATCTACAGCAACAGGAAACATTTCCATTCCATCAATGTGCAAGTGGTGCGCCAGGCGGATATGATCATCTCACACGTCTGTGCCAAGTTTCCTGGCTCGACCCATGAGTCGTACATCCTGCGTAACAGCATTGTGCCACAGCTGATGTCTAATCTGCATCCGGAGCGTTCATGGATTGTGGTTGAGTACGCAGAGTCAAGTAGCGTGCTGTGTGTGTGACAAGCTTTCCTCTGCCACAGTTATGTTACAAAATTGTTCTGTGTATCTCACACCTAGGTAACTCTGCATATCCCAACCGGCCTTGGTTGCTGAGCCCACTGTGGAATCTCAGGACCCCAAGTGAAGTCCACTACAATGATGCCCATGGGAGGACACGTCGTGTGGTGGAGCGTACTTTTGATCTTCTGAAGTCACAATTTCGCTGCCTGGAAAAGACCGGAGGAGCACTGATGTACTCACCCAATATGGTGTGTCAGATTGTAGTTGCATGCTGCATGCTCCACAACCTGACCTTACGCAAGGAGATCCCCCTGCTCCTGGACGCTGATGAGCAGCCAAGGCCCCAGCCTGCAAACCAACCCATGTCCAGTGACGGGGATAGTGGAGAGGAGGAAGGTGTCAACCTGCGTCAACAGCTCATCAACCGCTACTTCCCTGGAAGGTGAATGTAAATGTACAACGGGGCCATTGTCTGCTGATGTTGTTGTTGGGGAAAAGGTGTAGATGAGCTTTGTGAATGCTGCCTGTTGTTGACTCTGTGCTGACTGCTAATGTTTTGGGGACAGGGTAGTTTAGCACAGATACAGGATGTCTACGTTGGTACTGTTGCTCATTGTAATGTGTGCAGATTGGAGTACCTTGATGACAAGGGTTGTGAGATTGCTGTGATGCCACCGCCTGCCTAGTGAATATTGCTCTTTTGTGTTTTCCTACGTCCCTTCAGCCTCTCTTTGCCCACAAACAATCCGTGCTCCTGGTACATTGTAATCATGGTGAACATTGCACATCCTGTGATAAACACGGAGCAGACACAACGACATAGGTGTGTAAGGAGTGTTTATTTACAATGGGTGCATGTGACAGGGGAGTGAATATTTACAAAAAGGTGAATAGTGAAGCAATGAGTTGTCAGTGATGGAAGATAAGACAATTGAGTAGTCACCACATTGATGTGGTGCCCCAGTCCAACAGACGGATGCCATTAACATGGCAGTGTGGGGAAGGACAGTCAACAAAGTCAATGGCAAGGTGAAGAGGGGTGCCATCATGGCTGGCTCCTTGACTGGCGTTTGGCAGGTGCTTTACCACGGAATCCTCCCTTGGATTTCTTTGGACGGCCCCTTGGTTGTTTGGCAGGGAGGGCCTCTGTTGCGGGCCAGTGGGGTCTGAGGAGTACCCCCTCTCCGTGGCTGCAGGGGAGGATGTGGAACTGTCATCCTGCGGGCCACCGGAGGGAGGGGGTGGTGTTGTTTGTGCCACAGGCCTGTCCCTCAGAACCACCACTAGCTGGCCCAAGAGGTCCACGATTTGGCCAATGCTGGTGTCGATGGATCTCAGCAGCAGGCGGAGCTCACTTGAATCTTCCTGAGCCTGGTCCGTTTGTCCCTGGGCCCGTTCATTGGCCCCAAGGACTCTGGTGATGTTGTCCAGGGCTTCGGTCCCAGTGTCCTGTTGGCTTTGACTCCCCCTTGCCCTCCCACCTGCCCTGCTGTCACGGACCTGTTGCTTACTCTCCCTGCCCTCCTCAGTTGGTGGGGTGGGGTGGTCGTCCTCTGGGGCAGGGAGAGTGTTGCAGGCAGCACTGGTGGTGGTGGTGGTGGTAGTGGTGGTGGAGGCTGAACAGGTCATTCTAGCAGGGGTCAGAGTAGTTGTTGTTGTTGGTAATGTGGTGGCCGGGGGACAGTGGGGTCCTGGGACCTGTTACGCCCTGGCATGCCAGATGTGCCGGCTTCAAGCTCAGCATCCTCGAAATCCAGGGAGTCATCATCAGAGAATCCATGTTCTGGGGGTGGAGACTGGCTCTGCAGGTTGGTTTTGTCATCCTCTGCAGTCAGTTCTTGGTCAACTGTGGGACAGAGGGGAAATGGTCGTTGACGTGCACCCTTCAAGCTTGGTGTTCGATGTATCTTATTTCCTGGCTATGCAACACACAGTTTCCTAGTTCTCACATTGTATGTCTGCACAGTGCTGTGCATCATGACATGATGTGGAGGTACATACATTCATTTTCCAAGGTGTGACATGTCAATAGAAACCATGCCCCGCGTGCAGATTTTGTGATCACGAGGACATGTTGTCATCTAACAATTGGCAGCACTACGATGTGAAGCATCTTTGCTGATTACTCTGCCTGGCAGGCATTACATCTGCGCATGAACTAGCCATAGTTATCTCATGCATACCTTTGTCATGTCTTGTGCTTTGATTTATTTGTTCCACAGACCATGCTTGCTTTGTTTTTATATGGTCCTTCAAGATCTTACCCCATGGAACTTACAGATGGCCTTCAGTGCTGTGCGTGTTTGTGCCCTGATTTTCTTCTACATGGGATTTGGTGAGACACACTTTTGTTTCTGTGACAGTTACATATGCTTAGATGTCTGCACACTGTAATTTGATATTGTTTCTGTGTCAATTGTCTGATGTTGTCATATGGCTCCCTGCTTTTCTAGAGGAATGGTGGGGTGCATGCACTGTGTACTTACCTGTTCTGTTGTCAAATTGGGGTAGACTTTCTGCAACATGCTTCTGGGTGTGTGGAGTGCTCCATCCTGCTCAGGGGTGGGACAGGAGTGCATGGTGGGTGTTGTAGTGCAGGCCTCCCACCCCCAAACAGCCCTCCTTGTGAAGATGGCTACCTACCTGTAAGTTTTGTTGATGAGATACAATGGCTGCCACATGCTTCTGGCTGGGTGGGGGTGTGCTCCATCCTGCTCAGGGGTGGGACAGGGGTGCCTGGTGGGAGTTGTAGTGCAGGCCTTCCACCCCCAAACACCCCTCCCAGTGAAGATGGCTACCTACCTGTTAGGTGAATGTGAGCAATGGAATGTCTGCCATGTGCTTCTGGGTGGGGGAGTGCTCCATCTTGCTGAGCTGTGGGACACGGGGCCTGGTGTGAGTTGTAGTGCTGGCTGCCTATACACATACAACCCTGAGTTGCTGGCTACTTTTGGGGGGAATCAGATGGGGTGAATGTTACATCTGTGAGACCTGTGTTGGGTATTGTGGTGCAGATGAATGGGATTTGGCCTAGGAGGTATAGCTTAGTATGTTTTTCAAGACAGTACATGGCAGTGTAATGGTATACATTTGTTAGTACTTACCAGCCTGAACTCCCCCGGCTATTCCTGTGAGACTCTCTGGATGCAGTATGGCAAGCACCTTCTCCTCCCATGCAGCAAATGTTTTGGTGGATTGGGAGGGCCACCGCCTGTCATCTGAGCTAGCTGACGGTTCTTGTTGTTTTTCTCTTTCACAATCCTCTTCAGGTCATGCCACCGCTTCTGGATTTCCTGCTTGCTGTGCGGGTGTTCCCTACTACATTGACCTTGTCGACTATCCTTGCCCACATTTGTGCTCTGGTGGCTAATGGTGTCTGTTGGACCAGGGTTCCAAACAATTGTGGTTCAACTCTGATTATCTCATCTGCCGTAACTGATAACTCACTCTCAGTGAATTTCTTTTTTGCCATGGTGTGTGATGTGTAAATGGTTTGAGATGAAGTTGTGAGGGTGGTGGGGGTAGTGAGGGTAGTGTAGGTGTGTGGGTGTGTTGTTGTGCTGGTAAGATGTGTGGTGTATTGCCTATCCAATGTGCTGCAGGGTTTAGTTCCTTCAGGGCTGGAGTAGTGCAAAGAATTCTGGTCTGGGAAGGGTCTGGTTTTATACTCAGCTATTTGGGTATGTCAAAATGGAGTATTGCTGTCAGGTGTGTTGTATGGGTTGTCCTGGGATTTGTATTTTTGAAATTGCCATGGGGTGTGTCAATGGGGTGTGTTAGGTGTTTTTGGGGGCAGAGCTAGTTTGATGTATGCACTTTGTGGCCTTGTTGTGTGTTTTTTTGTCGACCGCCATATTTGTCATGGAGCGTCCGCGGTGGTGGGTATGCAACAGCCCTTCCACCGGCTCTCCCATTCATCACTGTTTGCAATCGCGGCGGTCAGAAACAGCGGATCGTCCCGCTGTCACCTCAATAGAATCATAATTTTACGGGCGGTCACCCCGCTGGCCTCGCGGCAGTTTTGTGTGTTTCCGACGCGAATACGACAGCCGCGGTCGGATTTTAACCTGCTCCGCCCACTACCGGCGGTGTTTCGTGGCATCATTCCACGGCAGTCGGAATTTTTGGGCGTTTGATCCTAATGGGACTGCCGGTTTTGCCGCGGGACCAGAGGATGGTTAATTTCTGCTACCATGGCGGTTGTGGTGGTCTTCCGACCGCCATCGTAATAGACCCCTAAGACTGACTTAGAAAAAGAGCATTAATAAGGTGTGTACAAAATACAATTCCTACTCCAAACTGTGCATATATCATGGGAAATGCATGATAGTTTTAGAAGTAAATTAACTATTCCTACTCCGACCTGTGCTTGCCTCAGGCAAAGAGTTGGATGGTGTTGGAGGGCAAATTTACTATCCCCACTCCGACCTCTGCATACCTCTGTGAAACTGCTGGATGGTGGAGGGTGCAAAATTACTATTCCTACTCCGACCTCTGCTACCCTCAGGGAAAGTGCTGGATGGTGGTGGGGCCAACTTTACTATCCCTACTCTGACCTCTGCTAGCCTCAGGTAAAGCTTTGGATAGTGGTGTGAACAAAATTACTATTCCTACTCCAACATGTGCTTGCCTCAGAGAAAATGTTGGATAGTGGTGAGGGTATCAGTGCTATTCCAACTCCGACCTGTGCTTTCCTCAGTGAAAGTGATGGATGGGGGTGGTGGCAAAATTACTATTCCTACTTCGACCTGGGCTTGCCTCAGAGAAAATGCTGGATGGTGGTGTGGGCTAAATTAGCATTCCTACTTGGACATGTACTTGCCTCTGGGAAAGTGTTGGATGGTGGTTGGGGTAAAATGACTATTCCTACTCCAACAGGTGCTTGCCTCAGAGAAAGTGCTGGATGGTGGTGGGGCAAAATTACTATTCCTACTCCGACCTGGGCATGCCTCAGAGAAAATTCTGGATGGTAGTGTGGGCAAAATTAGTATTCCTACTTCGACATGTACTTGACTCTGGGAAGTGTTGGATGGTAGTGGGGGTAAAATTACTATTCCTACTCCAACAGGTGCTTGCCTCAGAGAAAGTGCTGGGTGGTGGTGGGGCAAAATGACTATTCCTATTCGGACATGTGCTTGACTCAGGGAAAGTGCTGGATGGTGGTAGGGCCAAATTACTATTCATATTTCGACAGGTGCTTGCACCATGGAAAGTGTTGGATAGTGGTGGGGGTAAAATTACTATTCCTACTCCGACAGGTGTTTACCTCAGGGAATGTGGTGGATGGTGGTGGGGCAAAATTACTATCCATACTCTAACCTGTGCCTGCCTCAGAGAAAGTGCTGGATGGTAGTGAGGGCAAAATTACTATTCCTACTCCAACATGTACTTGACTCAGGGAAAGTGGTGGATGGTGGTGGGGCAAAATTACCATTCCTACTCCCACAGGTGCTTGACTCAGGGAAAGTGTTGGATAGTGGTGGGGGTTAAATTACTATCCCTACTCCGACATTTGCTTATCTCAAGGAATGTGCTGGATGGTGGTTGGGGAAAATCACTATTCCTACTCCAACCTGCCTCATGGAAAGTGATGAATGGTGTTTCATGCCTAAAACAATGTTCAAATATTAAAAAGTATTTTTAACACATTCATTTTTGTCAACAGATAAAATCATCATCATCAAAACCAACTTCTAAAGGACACAGCCCATATTCTGTTAAAAAGACAATCAAATAAAGAAAAAAAAAGTAAAGGTAAATAAAAATCACGTTTTTAGAATTATTAAAACACAAGCAGTGTAATTCAAAGTTGAATATACTTTGCAAAATAGAAATTTAAATCACTTTAATTTGCAAAACTTTTTTCAATAACTTTTCTTCCAGATTTCACATCCAACAAACAGTTAGGATTTCAGAAATCGAACAATAAGGAACCCAACTTACAAAGGTAAATTTGAAATTAAATATTTTTGTAAATAAAGTTTAAATATCAGAAAAAAATAAAATGTATTCAATTTCCTTCAAACAAAACCTTTTCCAAACAAACATCTGTACAAAAGAAAAACAAATTTACAAGGTATATCATTTATCTAAGGTTCATATAACTAAGGTTTCAAAAACCTCAGGAATAAAAACTAAACCGAAGCAAACTATCCATTGAAAAACAAACCAAACTTTCAACTGTTCAACCATAAAAAATAACTAATCTATTCCATTGCAGGTTAATTCATTCCAAATATCAAAAACACCAAACAATACTCATTGATTTTTTTCTCTTCCAGACCCAACTAAGATGATAAACTCATACTTTTGAAAAACACCCAATCCACAAAGAAAGACCACATCAAAACATCAAATACACAAAAAGCATAAAAAACAGCAAGCAAAAAGGTAAGATATAACACTAAATAATCTGTATAACAACTTCACAATTTTTCTCTCCTAGATAAATTATTTCGATTTTTAAAACTTCAATATTTAAAAGCAACAAGGGTAAACAATGTATTCAAACTTCATAGTGCATTAAATTAAAACAGTATAACATATGCATAAAATGTTCACAAAATCTTTGTTCCAAACAGGAAAACACCATCACTTAAAAATATATTAACCATAACAGATAATGTCTTCAATTCAAGAGGCAAAATACATCTCCTCCAGTCGAGGGAACCGTCTTCTAAAACATTGTGGGTATGTTTATTGTAAGGAGAGACTAACTGAGCCCAGGTGTCATTGGAGGTGTGTGCAATACTACTCATCCCATGGTACAGGCATAGGGGTTACTCTTGGTGACTCTGTTTTAAGAACCACAGAGCATAACCACTCTGCCTCTGCAATGGAAATTGAAGTAAGAGAAACTATAAATGAAATAAAAGCTATTGCATCCACCTCCAATGAACCCTGTGGTGCAGTTTTGAGGGAGGTATCCCAACACATTAAATCTCATGTTGCTAGTAGAATGCCCACAATACCCAACCTACGCAGAATTATTCAGAGTATAAAACAGGCAAGTAACCCACAAAGAGTAACACCCCAAACCTTTTCTGACATTAACATTCACCCTGAACTTTCTATAACAGTTACTAAAGAACCATTTCTTTTGCATGATAACCAAAACCCTCATAAAAAGGATACTAATCTTTAGCACACCCCATAACCTTAAGTTGGAGAGCAGTGATATTTGGATGATGGATGGGGCGTTTAAATACACACCCCATCCATTCACCCAAATATACACTATTTACGCCTATATTAATAATCCAGTTGTTCGCTTAGTGTACAGTTTACTCCCTGATAAACAATCCTTAACATACACTGAATTTTTGTCAGTGATAAAAGCTAAAACAGCAAACAAAAGCCCTAGGAAAGTATTAATTGACTTTGAATTAATATTATTACCAAAATGTACATGGATACCGAAATTCAAGGATTTTTTTTCACTTTTCTCAGGCAAATTGGTGAAAAATTAAAAAAACATCCTTAGTTGAGTGAGGATTGTATATCAGACAGCAAACTTCAATTTGAATTAAAAAAAAGCTTACAGCCATTTGTTTTGTTCTACACTTCGATTATAGAATCGGAATACTTTACATCAAACGAAGAAAAATTGACACCCCTTCTAAATTACTTGAAGACATGAATTGGCCATCTAAGCAGGTCAGGTTGCAGGAGGAAACCACGTTTCCATGTGAAGTGGTGGAACTGCTACTCAACCTGATTAGAGGGAGGAGCAAATACAAACAATGCCATAGAGGGATAGCACAACTCCTTCAATAAATCAATTGGCAAACCTAAATTCTAGCATTTTTAGGAAATTTTGTGGAAGGAGCGATGTTTCCAAGAAATGAGAATGGTGCAATGATTAACTGGTAGTCTGAGCCCACGAATATCAAAAAGAACAAAAGAAATGTCTGAGAGACTATTGGGTGCAATTTAACAATTTACGTTGAAGGTGGCTACAGACTACCTAGATAACATTGCACACATCCTCCATTTCTAACCTCCACTATCTCCTTACTTGCCTGTTTTGCCCAAATAAACCCCCTAATTCAATTGGCATTTTTTTTACATAACATAAATTAATTCTTAAAGTCGGGTCTCCTTACCTTCTGCTGTCTTCTTTTTTCAACTCTTGGACTTATGTACAATCCAATTTTTCACCATGGGTCCTTTGTAGTCATTTAATCCATTGCAAAAAATTCATAATCCTTTTTACAGTCCATTACCCGAATAAAACTTTTAAAAAGTGCACCTTTTAAAAAAACATATTCTAACAGTATTTTCGTTTACTGTTAAAAAACACTGTGCATATCTACAAAAATTACACCCCAAAAAATATCCCAAAAATATAAATTGGTTTGGCAAAAAACGCCCAAAAAGATGCAGCGAAGCATTCCAATCTCAATTGAAATTAAATCCAACTGTAATCCACGTCCATAAATCCATTAATGAAATCCCATCTAAAAAAAATCCAATTTGATCTTCCAAAAACCAATATGCTATGGATTTAAAAATATCCAAAGTCTTTTTTTATTAAAAAGGAGACCTTTTTGTAAAACCATATAAAAAATATATCTAACCGCGATGACGCATTAACTTTATTTATTTATTTATTTATTTTTGTCCTCATTCTGCCAATTCACTTGTTGGCAATACTCCCTTCCCATCTCTGGTAAACCAGGCCGGGTGAGAGTCATTCCACTCAAGAACAGAAAGCTGCTTCAACTTCCACCCTTCACTGGTGTGCCTGTAACACAGAAGGGAACAAGACCAACAGCAAATCATTGGCTTAATCATTGGACCCCAGGTTTTTGAATCCAGTCCACCAATTTAGCCCATACTTTTTTCAGACTGCTGGGATCACATGCTATATCCTGTTGACTTATATTTATAACATTCTTTTTGCACTCCAGAAAAGGAGGTGGAACACCGGATTTCCAAGATTTGCAAATCTGTCGTCTCCCCAGCAAAATCACATAAACAATGAATCTTGCATCCAGTTTATTAATACAGGTAGCACTGTCTTGATATAATCCAAAGAAAACAAGAAGGGGATTTACCCTCACCTGTATACCTGTAACTTTTGTTAAGAATTCGCAAACTTCAAACCAAATTTTCATTATCTCTGGGCATGTTAAAAACATATGGATATTGTCTGCTGAGGGGTCTCTACATCTTGGGCATGCATAGTGAGTTCCTGAAACTTTTGCCAGTCTTGCTGGGGACCAATACACCCTGTAGACAGTAAAAAGGTGATTTTGTTTAAGTTAAGCAGGTTTAACTGTCTCCAGAAGCATTGTGAAAGAACCTGAACAAACTTCACTCAGATTTATGTTTGTGACATCATCTCACCAAAGCTTTTGAATGTCTTTATCAAGTTCATCTTCTGCATTTACCAGAGTACGATACCACAGGGCAACCTCCTTCTTAACGGTACCAATTATTATTGCTTGATCCAACCAGGTATCGTCTTCCTCCTCTACCCAGTCTTGACTTGCCCACCACGCTGAAAGTTGATAGTACTTGAATCTGGTCAGTTGGCCACCTGAACATAAACTCAATGTTTCCCAACCAACTAACTCAGTTCCCAGCTTCAGATCTCCCCAGCGAGAAATACCCGCACTCTTCAAAGGAAGACTTAGTGAGTCTTTCAAATACTCCGAGGCTCCTGGTGATTCCCATAATGGGGCCCTAGATGCTTAATAGGATATTCCTAACTTCTTCCGGATAAAAACCCATACTTTCAATGCCTCCAATAAAATCTTCAATCTTACTTTCTTAAAAAACTTTGGGTCCCCAAACTTAAATAGGAATTGATCTTGCCCCTCTCTCAGCTCACCAAGCATTGCCCCAAAGAGAATTACTAATGCTGAGCTGTCAGCTTTATTTAGAAGCATCCAACAGTTTTAAAAATAAAAAGCATGCCCATATATCATCAAATCGGGTAGTGCCAGCCCGCCCTTCTCCAACCTCCTCCTTAATCTTTCCCAAGATATACGGGAACCCTTCGAGGCCCACAATCTTTCCTTGTAATTTAGCAATCTCTCTTTTGTCAAATAATAATGGTATAGAATTAAAGCGAAAAGTGACTTTTGGTAAAATAATCGTCTTAATAAGGTTTACCCTACCATACAAGTTTAGGGGAAGGTTTGCCCACCTAACCAGCGATCTCCCTACCGCCTGACTAATCTTCCTCCAATTCACGGTAGTCACTTCCACTAATTTCTGTGTGATTCTAATACCAAGGTAGCGCATATGCGATCTTGCTCCCGGGGTCTGTTTTGGTTGATTCCATTCCATAATTTCTGTCTTATTTCTGTTTACCTTATATCCTAATATCTTCCCAAAAGCTTCTGCTTTGGCCATTAGGGTAGGAATAGCCCTCTCAGGGTTCAAAGTATAAACGAAAACAGCAAGAGACTGACACACAACACCACTACCCCCAGGGACCAGACAGTGGGGTGACACAAGCATGCATGACACCTCCACTGTGATGACAAAGGCAGATGTCATACAAACTGGGAAACCCAGACATGTGTCCTGTGCCACAAACGTACATCACACATACACAAACACAAATCACTCAGCATGGCCCCTCATCCATGGCCAAACGGGAGCTAGGGGACCATCCATGCAAACATTCACATCAGTCCACCATCAACACCACGCACCTGAACTGCAACAATGTGTATCTGTGAAGCCCACATGGACAGGTGACATTGCACATGCACCCATGACAAACACAGGAATGTTGGCATGAACTAAGGTGCACACACACATCACACAAGGACTGTTTACAACCCTGGGGAATGACAGACACACTGCACAGTATGTGGTACATGGCCATGAACTCAAAGCTCATGTGACCTTCACAATCCCTGCCACAGTCCCAGGACTATGCAGATGCCAAGGAGGAACACAAGGCACCCATGCTGACATCTGCCAGCATCGCTGCCGTGAACCCGACAAGTGGGAGCAGTCACACACACATACAAATGTCTCAATCACTGAAAACTACCACCTAGGGACAACTACATGATATTGCAAACAAACAAGTGCCTTGAGGAACCCTCACTGTGTCCCATCTGTGTCTGACAACATCATCACCACTCAGAACTGACAAATCACAATGATGATACACCAATTAACAGTAGTGAGTCATGCACCCACACATCTGGTAGCCCATTGGAAAAGTAGTGGGATTAACCCAGTACCACTCAGCAAGCATCAACAACAGGAACATATCAAGGGAACACTGTCTGTGTATGAACAGGGATGGGGACACACACACATGCACATACAACACACACCATGGGCCCAGGCCATGTCACTGGACAACACACGAACTTGAGGGGACACAACTCCTGTGGGAGCCCAGCTGTGCCAAACATATTCACAGCAAGTCCCACTCATGTCTGCAGAACACTTGGCCAGTCAGCCATCAGTTACCACACAATGAAGGCTCTGGTCACAACAGCCTGGGTATGGGAGTCACCCCTAAGTCAGCTGCACATACCTCAAACATATGTCTGGCAAGTTGCACAGAGGACCCAGTTGCTCCTATTACAATGATGCCCACACCTGTAGGGCCAGTAGTGATGAGCACAAAGTGTGTGGAAGTGACAATTTGGACAACGGGAAGCACATCATATGTGCAGGGGTGCAAGCCACAGATGTGACCATGGCAATTAAATGCTCACAGAGAGATGTACACAAAAAGTTGATCCAGACACACCCAGGTAGCTGCAAAGGATGACATGGATACCCACCAAAATAGGAAACATATCTCATGGACCACAGGGAGGACCTCACATCAACACATCAGTATGCAACATTGTAAACCAAGCATTACAGGTGCAAGGGCATGTAAAACAACCTCAACATGATGTACAGCGAAATCAAGTTCACAGGGACAAAGTAAAAAGCTTTATTCAGCATATGAAAAGTGAAACGTCTGTTCCAACAAAAGGCCAATGGCCAGTCCATGTCCAAAGGGCAAGGAGTGAACTAGAGTGACAAATTCAGTATATGAAATTCGAAACGTCTGTGCAACCAAAAGGCCAATGGCCAGTCCATGTCAAAATGCCAAGGAGTGAACTAGAGTGACAACTGTCACACCTTGCTTGCCTGCACTACTAAGGACCGGGGTCATCCCCTCGGAGGGGCATACATGGGGGCAGGCCAGGCACCGCAGGGACAGGATCAGGGCGCAGCAGAAGGAGGCAGTGAAGAGGTGGGGAATGCAGGTGAGACACTTGCAACTGCAATCGAGATGACTGAAGTGGTGGGTGCTGTCACAACTGTGGGGCACAAGTTAGATGGGGTGGGTGCCGGCACAACTCCAGTGGGCAGGTCAGATGGAGTGGATTGGCTCACCACTGCAGTGCCCAAGTCAGACGGGGTGGGCGTGGACTCCAAAGCAGTGCCTACATCCATGGGAGTGGAATGGGGGACAGGTGAGGTCTGCAGGGCAGGGGGTGGGGACACGGACCCCACATCAGTGGCACCAACGGTCTGACCAGGTGTGGAGGAGCAAGTGCTAGGGGGGATGGCGTTAGCATTTTGGGGATGGTGTATCTGTGTGTGGGGGAACCCAGGGCAGGGAGTGGCGGGGGAACCTCTGGAGTGGTGGCCTGGGGGATGGAGGACGGAGACTTTGCCTTGGAGCTGCATGGTGGGGGGGTCTTGCTCTTCTTGCGCCGGGGGGACTTGCGGGTGGGCGTCTCGGTCTGACTGCGCCTGGGGGAGGGAGTCCGGGTGTGAGGGGCACTCCCTTCTGTGTGTGGGGACTTCCTCTTGCCCTTGTAATCAGGATATGCTGGGTCGGTGGGGAAGAGGCCAAGGTCACAGAGGAAGTGCTTCTGGGGGGATGGGGTTGCAGGTGAGGCAAGGGAAGGGGGCTGGGAGGGAGAGGTCTCGGAGGACTGTGGAGTGGTTGTGGATGACTGTGTGTGTCAGCAAACCAGCCCCTGTGAGTGTGGAATCAGTCCCCTGCGCTTGCTTGTGTGCACGTCTAGCCCTTGGTTTGGGGGTTTCTGTGCTTGGGACAGGTAGGGTGCTAGGAATCGTGGGTGCTGCAGGGGTAGGAGGGGTGTGGGACTGTTGGAGGAGGGACACTGCTGCTGTTAGGGAGGAGGCCACAGACTGATTGGTCCTCTGTAGGGCAGACATGCCCGAGGAAATGCCCTCCATGAATGACACCAGTTGTGTCAACAGACCTGTGTGTGCATGGAGGACCTTCAGCATCGACGTCTGCCCTTCATGCATCTGTCGAAGTAAGTCCAAAGACTCCTCACTCAGGGCAGCAGGGGACACAGGGGCAGGGGGCGCGGTGCCTGGCACAAAGGAGACATGCTCACGAACATGGGAGCCCACAGGGACCTCTGGGATGGGAGCCGATGGGAGGAGGGTGGTGGTGGTGGTGGTGGCGGTGGCGGAGACAGCCTCACTAGCTGGGGTTTGGTGGCTGCTGACACCCGCCTCCACAGGGGAGTCATACTCAGAGCTGCTGTGGCCTCCAGCTGGAGGGGATGGTGCTGGCGACTCCTCTGTGTGGCTCAAATCACCCTCCGTCTTACTGGGTCCACCTGACTCCTCTCCTTCTGTCCCTGTAAGGCTCTGTGGCTCCTCCTGGTCCGTGGAGCTGTCCCCTCCTGTGGCCGTGGATGTATCTGGATAGGAATAGGAAGTAAGAGAACAACATCAGTCACCTGCACCGACTGCACACACCACAGTGAGTACATCACATCACAGGGCAAGCCCTGGTATCATCAGCTGAACACAGCTCAAAGTGCCAACACTGTTTAGAAGAAGACAATTGTCATTTTCAACATAAACCATAGCACACATATCCCTACTTGACTTGCACACATATGTCTGTTGCATTTTGGATGCTAATACCACGATCTGCCAACATGCACCACCCACACATTAGTTGTACATGCAAGTGAACATGTAGGAGTATGTCACTAGACCCACAGCACATCTCTTGCGACTGACTCAGCACAGGTGTCCGGATGAATGGATGGGCAGAGACTCATTTCACATGCTTGGGATGCATGCCAGCAACACACACTATGATGTACTCCTGTCCTGATGGCCAATGCCACAATGTGGTGCATGGTGCACACTTGAACACAACGCAGGCTCACTCATAGCAAGTTAAATGCCATGGCACTGGGATGCCCTGAAACTCAGTCAACACTGTCTTCTGTCACAGGGGCAGGGCATCCAGACAACAACAATATGCACTGACTCACAATCCTAGCTCAGGGGCAAATCTGACTCTGCAGATGACCGGCGCACTTGCCCATCCCATGCAAACAACATATCCGGGACCCAGAAGAACCACATCATGAAAATCAGACATATGAGTCTCAGCAAACACAAATCCATGTACATTAACACATCACAGTCTGCCATGCATATGACCCAGCTGCATGAGGGACAGAGTTGCATACACCATTGTGCGCTGTCAGATGATCACACACACCTATATGTCACACAGGTCTTGTCTCCCACAGTCACATTGCAGATGTCAGGCTGACCCTCTGACTCATGGACACCCCAGTTGTACATATCAACAAGCCACACCCTAATGACACAGAGGCACACACCTGAGGGCACATGTCACGAAGCACAACCTGCAACATCACACACAGGAGTGGGATTACAGAGTGTTTCTGAATGCCCTTGAGGGGGCAGGACTGGGCAGGGCTAAGTGAACCAGTGTTTTGCCCGGACAGTAGTCAGGTGGCTAAGCAATTGTGGCATACTTGCTATACCTACTCCTGATGCCCTAAAATTGGAGTCCCCTGCTGCATCGTTTTGTATTGAATACCCCAGAAACATGTTGCGAGTCAGACCAGCAATTGGTACACATCTCAAGGGCACACACAGTTCACATGTCAGATCTCAGGCATTGTGTATACAATTGACCCACCCATGAAACACACAACAGAGTCACAGGAACTGATGCTGACTGGTACCTGATACATAGCTGACTGCAGGGACACAGTGCCCTAGTGACAAAAGCAAAAGACAGTAGGGGCCACACCTGTGGAACAGATGAGGAGGGTGCATCACACAGATGAGGGACCTGATTTTGGGACTACAAGACGTACGTAATGTGGAAGTGTGACCCGGACAAAAGACTGCTATTTGCATGTCAGACATAGTACACAGATCAGGCATAGACTTTCCCCCTTCCTGCTGCTGTCTGGCCTTCAGCTGCCTATCCAGGTCCGGGAAGACCACTGCCAGTATCCAGAGCATGTGGGGAGTCAGGGTCCGGTGTCCGCCCCTACTGCGTGGAGGTGACAGCTTCAGCTGGACTCTAGCTATCCTCCGGGTCCAGCCCCAAAGATCCTGCCACTACTTCTGGCGGATGCAGCACTTGTAGACCCCCATAGAACGAACAGCCCGGGCGATGGTCAGCCAGATCTCCTGCTTCTGGTGGGCATCAATCTGTGAGGAGGACAAAGTGAAAAGTACATTAACACACATGCCTCAGATTTGTGCAGCACACATTTAGATATACATGTCATCATCACAAAGGGAAATAAATTACACAGGTAGTGCAACCCAGGGGAATGAAAACTCACATGCATGTCTGACATGTTAACAATGCCTGGATAGTTTAAGTTTGCAAAAATGCACTTTAGTAGCAGGAAAACTATTCATTACATGTACCTACACACTTTGGGGGATGAAAGTAGTCAGTGAGAATGCTTGCCCTGGTGTACACACTGCTAGTACTGCTAGTCAGACTACATGCATTATTAGGAAGGCAGTGGACAGCACACTCACCTGATCCCCTGGTGTCCCATAGAGCTGTCTGTACTCTGGAAGGAGCCCATCCAGCAGGGCCTGGTTCTCCTCCTCAGTGAAGGCTGGGGCCCTCTCCAGTGTACGTGCCATAGCAGGAGCCAGAGGATGCAGAGACAGCAGCAGTGGTAGCAGGGATGTGGTCCAGTAGCATGTAGTGAAGGCAAGTGAGCTCCCTGGGGTCCAGCCAGCCTTATATCTGTGCTGCAGAGGCAGACTCTGTGCCATGTGTCCAAAATGATAGGTCCAACACGGTTGCATTCTATGAAACTTGCCAATCCATTCAAAAGTACGACTCGTACACTCCTTCTGCATCGTTCAAATCTTCACCTTCATGGAACACTTGAAATTGCAACATTGTTGTAGGCATCCAACTGAATTTCCAGTGCACAACTCGTACAAGTTTTTAATCCGCATCCGTCTCCATGACAGTCCTGAGCCAATGGGTGCGCCTGGCTCGTTCAACTGACTGTACAACGCTTATTTTGAATCTACACATGCACCCGTCTCCATACGATTCAATGGCCAAGGCGTACGCCTGTCTTGGACCATGCCTGTCCGACGCGTATGCATGATAGTCACCTGCGTCGGACCTCATTGCATTCAATGACAAGGCATACGCACGGCTCGGACATGACCTGTGCAATGCGTACGCATTGTCACCCGCGTCGGACCTCATTGCATTCAATGACAAGGCGTACGCACGACTCGGACATGACCCGTGCAATGAGTACACATTGTCACCCGCGTCGGACCTCATTGCATTCAATGACAAGGCATACGCACGGCTCGGACATGGCTCGTGCAATGCATACGCTTTGTCACCCGCGTCGGACCTCATTGCATTCAATGACAAGGCGTACGCACGGATCGGACATGACCCATGCAATGCGTACGCATTGTCACCCGCGTCGGACCTCATTGCATTCAATGACAAGGCGTACGCACGGCTCGGACATGACCCGTGCAATGTGTACGCATTGCCACCCGCATCGGACCTCATTGCATTCAATGACAAGGCGTACGCATGGCTCGGACATGGCCCGTGCAATGCGTACGCATTGTCACCCGCGTCGGACCTCATTGCATTCAATGACAAGGCGTACGCACGGCTCGGACATGACCCGTGCAATGCGTACGCATTGTCACCCGCGTCGGACCTCATTACTGTGACTATTAGACGGATGCAACGCACATATACTCGCCATGGACACCTGCACACACCTGCCACACTATAGCATTGGCCACACAGTGTCCCATGGCATGTGAGGCTGCATTCCCTGGGTGTTTGAGGGGGCCACAGCAGTTTTTTTGTCTGGCACTTTGTGCAGCCACTCCCAGGCTGTTATCTTGTACATGGGGGGAGAGTCCTTTGTGTGTTGTGCACATTAGCACTGTGATGTGCAATTGGACAGTAATGGGCATGAGTGAAGGCCACAGTGTCAGGTTGGATATGTTTGAGGCATGTCACATACACCCTGAGTCCTGGGGGTGATGGCATGTACGTCACAGTGAGACCTGTAGCCCCAATACTGATGTGCACCCACAGTCTGTGTGCATGTTGTGTCTCTGATGTGGATGATCACATGTTACCAATGGGTGACAGTCTCCACATCCATGTGGTATATGCATCAACCTTGATGGTGTGTGTGTCTAAGAGACGTACATGTAGGGCCGGCATGAACAACAGTGGCCACTACCTCTGGGACTTATGCTTGCCTTGTGGTGTGTACGTGGTACGCCATGTCCATTGCTGTGTTGATGTGGCAATACAGGGAGCCTGGGTTTCTGCATGGCAAAGATCTGTGATGCCTGGGAGACATGAGTCCTCATTAGTCACTGGGGTGTTTTTTTTTAATGTTGCAGCAGCACATAGGTTGGGTGACACAGCCAGATGATTAGCCCATTGCACTACATGGGACTCATGTGGACATGTGGAATTGAGATGTGAGGTGGTGGTCGTGTAGGTGACATATGTGTCCATGACCAACAGCACACACCTCAGTACATTGTGTAATGTCATGAACTAGCATGTGAGAGTGATCGTGGTCATGGCCACATGGGGGGATGTAATGGCAATCTTCCTTTGTGTATCTCTGGACTGCAGGGCACCAGCTGTGCATCGTCCGTTCCCAGACCTTGCAACCATGCAGGAACGCCACAGCATCAGACGGTACCGCTTCACCAGGCCACTGATTGAGGAGTTGGTGGAGCAGTTGGCGCCACATCTGCTACCTGGCCGGACATACCCTACAGCACTGACCCCAGAGGTGAAGGTGATGGCAGCCCTGCACTTCTTTGCTACTGGTAACTTCCAGTACACTGTGGCTACTGCTGGTGGTATGTCGCAAACGATGTTTAGTCGGGTGCTACGCGATGTCTTGGAGGGGATGTTGCAAATCCTCGACCTGTATATCAAGTTCCCGAGCCAAGACGAACTCCCTGAAATTAAGGATGCCTTTTATACACTGGGGAGGATGCCAAACGTCATTGGATCCATTGACGGGACACATGTTGCCCTGATACCACCACAGGCACATGAGCAGGTATACCGGAACAGGAAGCACTACCATTCGATCAATGCTCTGGTGGTCTGTCTTGCTGACATGTTGATCACACATGTGTGTGCAGGGTTCCCTGGTTCGGCTCACGATGCCTACATAATGAGGAGTAGTCACATTGCAACGCTGATGTCACAGATGCCAGCTCAGCGTGCCTGGCTTGTCGATGTGTACTGACTGTTTCTCATTGTGTGTGTTTGTCAGTGTTGTATTCCACACTCCTACCAAACTCATCTACTTGTTCATTTTGGTGTATGTAGGTGACTCCGGATACCCCAACATGCCGTGGTTGCTGACACCCCTCAAGAACTCCGTGACACCAGCCGAGCTGCGCTACAATGAGGCACATGGTCAGTGCAAGAGGGTGATTGAGCAGACATTCGGCCTCCTGAAAAGCCGCTTTCGCTGCCTGGAGAAGACCGGAGGGGCCCTCCCATATGAGCCTGTAAAGGTGTACAAAATAATACTGGTCTGCTACATGCTGCACAACATGGCGGTGCGGAAGGAGGTGCCTCTTATCCTGGATGAGGATGACGATGACCAACATCCGGCACCTGTGAAGGATCCCGGCCTGGGCCAAGATGCCAGTGATGATGAAGATGATGGTGACGTCCGCTCCCAGCTCATCAACAACTTCTTCACCTGAAAGTGAGTTTCCAGGGTTTGTTATGTCAATGTATGGAGGTAGCCTGGAATGTGTTGAGCCAGCTCTGTTGCTGTCTGAGTGTGTCTGTGTGCCACTTGACTGGATGCGTACTGTGATGTGTCCATTCAGGTGGTGCGTACTCCAGAATAGGGTAGTACTGCTAACTAGTGTTTGTGTAGGTGTTTTGCAACATGTTTTGTGCATGTGTATTGCATTTCTCTCCTGTTCGTCTGTGCTTTTGACTGTATCTTGTCTGTCCTTCCCAGGGTCCTTTGCCTGTTGTGTGGTCAACACTGACCCCCAACACCCAGAAGCCAACACCAGTGTGGAAGTTGACAATTCCCATCAACTGATGTACCACACATCTCTGGACTTCCATTCTGCAAAACATTGTGAGCGTGTGTCCACTGTTACGCAGAATTACTGTGCAACTATTGTGGAATAAACGTGTTGATGAAGTGTAATGAACCAGTGCTATGCTTTGTTATGTGCATTGTCTGTCTTCCCACATCTGAGTGATATCTGCCTACCTCACCTGTGGACTTGTTACCACTGACTGTGCTTGGTGTTGTGTTTGAGCATGCCAATGTCTTTCAGGTCAACATCATTGTGTGTGATAAGTCACATGGCCATGGTGAATATGTTTTGTGTTGCCATAGTGGTGTGTCTCCCTCACATGTGTCACATCCCATGACTGACCTTACGTTGGTCACATTGTTGCAGTATTTGGCATGCACTGTGTTGTGTATCAGATCGACTTCGCCCTGAACATGACAAGTGTGAATCACAACAGAGGCAAGTATGGTGTACTGGTGAGTTTATTTACAAACATGTGTGAGTGAGGTGCACAGGATGGTGGGTGCTGTACAGTGGTTTGGGAATCCAAAGTTCACATTGGAGTTGGAAGTGCTGGTAGATGAAATGTCCAGAGTAAAGTCCACAGTCATCTGATACATTGGCCCAACATGAACCCTCCATGTCATGTGGGCGAGTTGTGTGCGATTGGACAAGGTGAACGGGTTGCGCACAAAGAACATTGTCCAGAACAGGTTTAGAGGCCCTGGGGGATGTGCTGGGACATTTGCCTCTCACATGTCCTTCTTCGGACGACCCCTCTTCTTCCGGGGGGGGGATCCTCATGTGCAGGCCTCTGCGGTGCAGAGGACTCTCCGCCAGAGTCCTCCTCCCTCCCTGTGGTGCTGGCAGATAGTTTTGCGACAGATGTTGTGGGCACACAGGGGGGTAAGGACAGGTTGGTGTTGATCTGGCGGAGGCATTGTAGTATGTCCCGATGCACCGCAGTAAGGGCATCCAACTTTGCCTCCATGCGGGCATGGTGGGCGACCTGCTCCTGTTTTATGTCCTTGAGGATCCCCACTACCTGGCCAAATCCTCCGGTGCTATCCTGGTACGCATCTATGATGCGTGCCAGTTGGGGGTCATCATGCAGTCCAGACCCCTCTGCAAGGCATGCCCTGTGCCTCCCACCCCTCCCAGAACCCCTCTCCACACAGGCAGGACCAGCGACGGTACGCACAGGTGACTCTGGGACCCCTTGGGTGGTGTTGCTGGTGGTGTTGGCTGTAGCTTCCCGGGGGTCCTGTGTCCCTGTGCTGTTGGTGTTGATTGTCCTTGGTCTGTCCGTGTTGGCGGGGGTGCCCTGTCGGTGTCCAGATAGTGGAGGCGTGGGTACAGGGGGGGCAGATGTTGCTGCTGCTGGTGCTGCATGATGGCTCACACGTCTGGGACTGGGTATCCTCGTCATTTGGTGCTGGGTGCCCAGCACGACCTGTGTTTGGAAGAGACACACAATGTGATTTATATTTCTACATGCATCGTTGGTTCACAAACATTACATTTTCTACTTTTATAACAGATGCCTGCCTGTACACTGCTTTTTCCCAGCTTGTCACAGACAGAGTTTGATCTTGTTGTTGGCCATTTGCCAGCATGGCCTTGTGCTCCCCACAACAGAGCCCAGTGTCAGACATCTTGTCAGTCCCTTCCCACTCCCTGTGAGGCGAGTATGGTTCAGGTTGATCTTGCTGGGACATGTGGGTGGGTGTAGGCTGTCTCTGACTGCGAGTCCCATCATACTCTTGGCTACACCCCCCTTCCCAGCATGCCCATGCTTCCTCCCTCTTGACTCTTCTTCCCTGTGAGGGGGTGTGACATCACTGGCAAGATGGCTACAAGTCCCAAGTGAGCCCCTGTGCTTCACACAGCAGCACCCAGTACGGGGTATCTTTTGCTGATATTTCAATGAGGTATGTGTCAATGCATTGTACCCGGTGAGTTGTGTGGAGTTTGTGTTGGGGGGTGTCTCCCCATGCTGAATAGTATGGTAAGGGCTGTCAGTCCTCCTTCCCATCACAACACGTGCTTCCTTTGTAGGGCATGCAAGTTGTCTTTCAGGATGTCAGTCAGTGGTGTCCTGCTTCTGATTTGCACACTAGCCCTAGCAGGGCCTTGTGCTCCCCACAGCAGGACCCAGTGTCAGCCATCTTGTCAGTCATTTTCCACTCCCTGTGATGTGGGCATGTTTCAGAGGGGTCTTGATGGGCTAATCAGGAGGGGGAGCATTATCTGTGACTACAGGCCCCATCATGCTTTTGGATACACTCACTTCACCTGCATCCCCACTATTCCTTCCTGACAGTCAGCTGCACTGTGAGGTGGTGTGTTTGTGGTGCAAACTGTCTGGCTTGGTGTATTTGGCTTAGTGCCACTGACTTGCTCTATTTGTTTGTAGGTTGGTGCATGTCATGACACAGTCCCCAGTCACTATGAGATGGCACGTATTGTGTTTGTGTGACTGGCATACACATCTTGGGTTGATTATCTATTGGTTAGTGTAGCTTTGCTTGTGGTGCATGGTTTCACTGTCCCCTTCCCACACAATCTTGGGTATGCTGTTTGTGTACTCACCAGTCTCTGGGATGTCTGTTAGGCCATGGACGCTCTCTGGTGGTAGGATGTCCCGCACCTTCTCCTCCCAGGTCCTGAAGTAGACTGGTTTGGCAGGAGGGCCACCGCCGGTGCGCTGACTCAAGGCGTGATCTTTCTCGATGAGTTTCTTGACCCTCCTGCGCACATCATACCACCTGTTCTGGATATCTTCCTTTGTGCGCAACATTGGTGCTTGTGCGTTCACCTTGTCAACAATCCTAGCCCACATCTTGGTTTTCTGTGAGATGGAGGTCCTTTGAACCAATGTACCAAACAAATGTGGCTCTACTCTGATGATCTCGTCTACCAGCACTTATAACTCACTATCTGTGATCTTTGGATTCTTCTTTGGAGGCATGGTGATGGGTGGTGGTGGTGGGAATGTGTGTGTGAGGGTGCAAGTGATTGCGGGTTGGTGTTGGTTTTGCTGGGTGTATGTGTGTGTGCTTTTGTATGAGGTGCTGATGGTGTGTGAGCTGTGTGATGTGTGAGTTGTGAGTGTGTCTGTGGTTGCTGTGTACTGGTGTTTGCTGCTGGCTGTGTCTCCTGTTTGCAAGGAATGATGGTAGTGATAGCAGTCCTTTATATAGTTGGAGTTGTGGGTGTGTCTTTGTCCCATTTTTTTGGGGGGGTATTTATTGGCTTTGTCATTGCTTGTTTGGTCCTTTTTTTGTCTTTTTCCTTTGTGTTTTGTAGGCATGTAGGAGACGTTCATGTGACGGAAACGGACGCTGCTGTTGTCTCGTGCAGGCTTCTCCGCCTCGTTCACGCTGCCTGTCTTCTGTGTTTGGTAGGCGTCGTTCGCGGCGGTCTCTACTGCTTGTGTGTCGGGTTGTCTGTGCGTGTCGGTCGTGCGGCCTGGTCTCCGTGTGAGTCGGTCTGGTTTTACACACATTGCATCGTACTGCGCTAATTATACATCGTGGGTACGGGTCAGTCGGGTTGATTCCGCGTTCGTGTCGGTCGGTGAAAATCGCGTCGGTTTTCCGGCCGGATCACTATTTTCCCTCCGGCGCGGTCGTACGGCTTGTATTCCGTACGTGTCGGTTGTAATTCACTCACGTTGCATTGTGCTGCACGGGTCGTACGGCACTGGTCCGTGTCGGTTGGTATTCAGTCCGGGGCCGTGTCGGTCAGTTCGTTTTGCGACCGGAATCGGCCCCTATGTGCAAAATCTACCCCAACATCCCCCCTCCCTGCCCCCCTGCCAGTGGATATACAACTACCTACTCCCCAACAAGGCAGAGTGCCTGTCTCCCCACCCGTCAGGAAAGAGGTAACGTGGATGCAGCCTTACCCTTCCACCCTACATAAGGATGGAATCATATTACAATCATTAACAGGGATATCTACATTTGGCCCCGGCATCAGCTGCTATACTACAGCTGTTAATTAGAAATAGTTTAACACCTTACTTTAGTAGTAGGGACTTATACACTGGTTGGGGTCCAGGGAAACGATCTAATGAGTGCACGCGGACCCTGATTTTGGCCCAGTAAACACCTTTTGCAGCGACCAAGTCTGTTCCAGCCTCATGGAAGTCTTTGATTCAGTCGCTCGTCGTGGGGTCCATTTCCTTTCGAGCTGGGTCACAGCGCTGCATAGTGTTGTTGTTCATTTTGGAAGAGCCAGGTCCTCCGTTGCGATCCTTTTGTGGCTTCTCTACCTGACGCCAGCCCTCCAGCCAGTCCCAGGTCTCTTCAGGGGGAGAGAAGAACCATGCCTTGCCTTCTGATTCAATACGGAGTTTTGCTGGGAAAAGCATAGTATATTTTCTCTCTTTCTATCTCAGAGCTCGTTTTACCGCCATGAAACTGCGACGCTGAGCTTGAACTTTTGTGGTGAAGTCCGGAAAAAAGGAGATCACATTGTCATTCAGTTTAAGTGGTTGGCTGGAACATGATGCTTGGAGGATGATGTCTCGATCTCGAAAATTGAAGACTCGCGCTATAATCGGTCTCGTGGGGGCCCCGTTCTAGGCCGACCTCCGGGAACTTGATGTGTGTGCTCAATAGAGAAGTATTTTGAGAGTCCAGCAGGTAACAGCTGCTTCAGTATCAAGTTTTCAACAAACAGATCAGCCGCCGGCCCCTCCGCCCGCTCTGGAACGCCCAGGATACTATGTTGTTTCTACGGGCGCTACCTTCATAGTAATCGAGGAGCGCCTCCATTTTGCTCTGTTTGTCCTGCAGTTGGCTCACTTGCGTCTTAAGCAGGGCAGTGTCTTTACCTAACTCAGTCGTGGCTTCCTCCACTTCTTTCACCCTGGAGTCCATTTTCCGGAGGTCAGCTTTGATGAGGGACACTTCAATATTCACTGTGTCAATGCGAATCTCTAGGGAGGTCCGCACTCCTTCAATGGCCACCATAATGTCCTGAAGCGTTGGCTCCCTCTTTTGGGGTGGGCACTGCTGGCCATCGGCACCTTCCTGAGAGGCGGCATCTTTGTTGTCCTTTGCGTTAGACCAGGCAAATTTAGGGAGTTTATTCTGCGCAGGCGTCTTGGATCCCTTCCCACTTGCCATCGTGACGGTGAAGTCCCGGGAATGCGGTCAAGAAATCCCAGGAGGGTCCCAGTACACGCCACCGCCTGCACAGGGAAGAAGGGTTCCTGATGGCCTGTCGGGTTTCCTAGGTCTCCAACCTTGCTGCGCCAGATGGGTAGGCGGTGGGAGGGATCGAGGTGTTGAGTCAAGCAGGTAGAGCTCCATTAACCTCGGGCCGCCTGGGCCCACCTTCAGCAGCAGCTTCTTAGTCACAGAGACCCAGGGCCTCACAGGGATCCAACCGCATCACAAGGCAAACTTATGGCCATGCAGCGCCCCCAGTACATCAGGCACTGAATTCTGCAGCTGGCAGGTTGATTCCGGATTTTCAGCTATTACCAGCGGCAGCCCCACCGATGACCTCTGTTCAATAAATCTGGGGCACGGAGGGGGCCGCAACCACCCTACAGAGTCTCGTCCTGCTCGCCGCCCAGGCCCCGTGCCTCCAACACCCAAGGGGGGGCTGATTCGCCCTACCGCCGTTAATTAAAACAGGGCCCGTCAGGACTCTATGGAGGGCAAGGGCAGGGGCATGCACTCACCGCCGGGATGTCTTCGCTGTGATCGGCGCCCCGGGCTGCCGCCTCCTGACTCCCACAGGGTGCAAATAGTCGGGCCTACTTTGCCCTCTGAGCCGGCGCTTAGCACTCCCGCCGTCTCGTCATGGAGATGTAACTCCAATGGTATCCGCTCACCTCACATCTGTCCAATTGCCACACAGGGGGCTGATCCGCCGCCTGACTCAATCGTGGCTCCAGGGGAAACACCAGGAAGTGTGGGTTGGTATGCGGGTGTCTCTGCTATATTTCTGTAGGGTGTACCATCCGAGCGGCACCCGCGGGAGGCCAGCGATGGTTCAGGGCCTTCAGGCCCAAGCAGGGGCCCCTCGCCCCGGCGCAACCGTACCGGTAATTGCTGCTTAGCGCCATGCTGGTAGACGATCATGTGGGGAAAGTGCGCAGCGGCGTGGGACACCCCACCGACGTTCTGTAGTCTGCTATGCTGACCTCTGCTTTTTTGTGTGCCGCGATCTACTAGGCCCACATTTTAGCTGAGTCCGGCCACCCATAAGCTAGTGCGGCGACAGGGACCCAGCAAACAGCGGCACGAGGTGGCGTCTTCAAAGGTGTCGACAGCGCCTTCCCCCGGTGGTCTTCTCCCCGGGGGTCTGTCTTCGTCGTCTGCAGGTTGTGATCTGGACTCTCAGGCGCAGTAGTCTCACTGCTGCGAGAACTTCACCGTACCAGCTGAGGGCGGTTCGCCATCTTGTTGCAGAGCACCCGTTCGCATCGCTGAATCGCCACTTCACCAGGCAGCAAAACGGTCCCAATAGGTGTTGTGCTGTTGTATTGAAAGGATCCCGCCTTTGCAGGGGGGATTTAGTCAGATTCCAGCAGGATAAATTACAGGATTGGCAGTAAGGGCTCTGAAGCCGCATTAGTTTGTGACCATTCCCTTCGGCTGCTCGGCCACGCCCCCCATTTTCTAATTTTTTTTAATCAGTAAATATTTTTAAAACAATTTGTTAAATATTTTTCATTACTAAAAATCATATATGTAATTTTAAATATTTTTTAAATATACATTTTATTCTTCAAATTACATAAAATGTCCTCCTTTTAATTACATTTTTTAATTTAAAATGATCTAGTAATACAATGAATTCCTGAGTATTATATTTATGCTAGCATATGCTTAAATTGAATCCACAAATCAAGTAAACATTAAACTTACTCTAAAAAAATACCTGAGTATTTTTCTCTATTACAAAAATTAAATATTAACTCCAAAATATTACTGATTATTTAAAAAAAATACATATACATAAAATAATATCTTATCACAAAAACATACCTACCAATACTTACCAATACGTTGTAATAGCATGCGTTGTAATGATATGCGTTGTAATGGCATGTGTTGTAATAGCACATGCGTTGTAATAGCATGCGATGTAATAGTGCCTGCATTGTAAAAGTTGCATTGTAAAGGAATTATGATGTAATGCCTGCGTTTTAATGAACGTCTCCCCTGCATTTCAGACAAGAGCAAAGACCTGAACGGATGTATTACAAACATCACAAATCTAGTAAACGTCAAGAGAAATGTAACACCTGATGGTGCATGGAAATCAATTGGGAAAGGATTTTAATCTATAAGAAGATGGTGTGGAAATCTGGGAAGTGAATTGTTGGGAAAAATCTTGAAGCCCATCTTGATAATTGCTAGTTGCAGACTGATTCTGATTGTTGCATACAAGATTTATTGACGTGTAAAAACAAAGACGGAAACAAGGAGAATAAAGAGAAAAAGAGATGAGATAGAGTTGAAAGACAGACAAAGTGGGTATTATGATGAGATGAAGGCTCTAGAACAATCTAGATTAAAGATCATGAAAACTACAGAGTTGTAATGTGTGAAGTCAGATAAGATAATGGTGGGATGGCTTGATTCGCCATTAAAAGGGGGACTGATGTAGTTGAAAAACACTGCTAAACATTTTAAATGACACATAAACCAATTCTGGCACCATTTTGGCAACGTGCATAAGTTACATGTTAAAGAAAACACTTGGGAAACTTAGGGGCCGATTACGATGGTGGGCGGACTTGAGTCCGCCCGCCATCGCAATAGGGATTGGGACCGCTCACCAGTCATGCGGCAGTCCCGCACTCCAAATTAGGATGTAACCGCCACCATGGTGGTAGCATTTTGCACATTAAAATTGCGGTGGGTGCTGCTGACTGCAGGACATGCTGCGATGTTAAAAAATGCATGTTGTGCATTTCACTGCACTACGTGACAGGCACCACACGGTGCCTGCCACTTAGTGCAGTGAAATGTAGGGGGTACCATGTGTACCCTCTAGTGCACCAACACCTCCCCCCAACGCAAGGTGGGCCCGCAACGTGCCCCCGAAACCAATCCCCGCCAGCCTTTCCATGGCAGTTTCACTGCCATGGAAAGGCTGGACACAGCCGGCATCGTAATTTGGCGGACGGTGCCTGCTAGGCACCGCCACCATTTTAGGCATCCAGACCGCTCTGCCAGGCAATCAGAATGATTGCCTGCCATGGTCGCAGTCTGGATCCCCCCGCCATCCTAACCTGGCGGCCGGGGATTAATCTTACGATGGCAGCTGGCAGTGGCAGGCCTTCCGCCATCGTGATCGACCCCTTAGTTACTGCATCATAAAAGCATGCAGAAAAGTGTAAATTTGGCAAAACTAGTTATTTGAATAACATAGGTACATGTTTCACTAAGCTGCATTGATGTATTCTTTAACGCGTAATAGAAAATGTGGAATTGACGACACAAGGATTATAAAGATTTCATTAACCATCCTCATTAAGTAATTAAATATGTGAAGAATTGATGCAAGACTAATGTAGTCTAGATGATGCTAAGAAACAACAAGTTGACAGTGGCCTATACTGGGAACTAGCACATCACAATATTCAGGAAATAAGTAAAAGTACAGTGATTTATCGTGTGCTCAACAGATCAAATAACACTATGTCACCAAATAGCGTTAAGTATATAAGAAAGAAACTCTCACATATACAATTTTTTTTTTAAAAGGGTCCAGAGTACCACCAATTATTGAAATAGTCTGTCAATCCGACAGGTTCAAAGTTGTAAGGCACGATCCACAAAATATGAAGACAAAACATTCCAATTGCTTTATGCTTTTTCAGAATATTCAATCTCTTGCACAGTCTGAATTGATAAACAGCCGACACGTGTTTCGTCGTATTCGACGACTTTATCAAGTCTCAAAAAGTCTTTCGCGAATAGAAGTACAAGACTTCTTCATCCAGAATGTATCAGCAAAAGGGGATCTTAGTCCTCGGATCTCCGAGAATCAAAGCAATATAGTGAAGAGCCACTTCTTGTGCACCTTCCACAGAAACAGTCCACAATTGTTTGAGTGTGTATATAAGTCACAGTGTGCTTGCAAAGCGAGCCATCCAAGAAATTGAAAGAAAACCAGTCCTTTGACACAAGCCTTGATAAGCCAAAATGTGTATCCCCCAAGGCGGCCGCAACTTCCGGGTCCACGGAGTTTCTTTTTAAACCCCATCTTTGCATGTGAAAAAGTGTGTATCAAGTGAAGAAAGAGAAATGGTGCTGAATATTCATAATTGATTCCATTAAACTGAAATCTCCACAGAATGATCTTTATATATGTACTAATGAGATTTACTTAAAACAATATTAATTATTTTGAAATAAATGTATACATCGGTACTCTGAAAATGCAGTAATACGTCATAGCAACACCTGCCATTTAAAATTAATTTAACTTGCTTCTTAAGTGTAGCTAAGAAGAAAACAATATTTGAATGTCATATTCCCCAAAGAAAACGTATATTTCAATATTTTATAATTTGCTTATATTAACTTGAAATCAATGCAGGCCTGCCTGCTTGCAAATATTTTTTCTTGATTTACTCAACTTCGCTCTCATGGGAACGTTCTCAACTCGTTTACAATTACTTTTTGACACAATTTCTGTTACATTGGGAACATCTGCCTGAGAAACTGTCCTAATGGAAAACATTTTTTTAGCACGTAGTAATTAAAAACAAAAATAGATATAGCATTTGAACAATGATGGTCTGTACTAGTATAAAGTCTCTGTATTTGTAGATTTTGAAAAGATATTTGGGGGATACTTGGTGAATGCAATTCTGTAAATAAACAACATAAAACTCTGCAGGCGTACACTGAGGGCCTATAATGAAGACAGGAATTGTTTCTGCAGCATTTGTATCCGGAGTTGAGGCTATTGATTTGTTCAACATGGGAAACAGAGAACAGTAGCAAAGACCTGGCATTAGCCATTGGAAATCATAAGATGAAGAAAGAACAGCCAAAGGGAAGTCCCCTAAGGTGCTGCAAGTAATTACTTACAGTGCTTCCGTTCCATTTAATTAAAATGTTATTGATGCAGGAGAACAATATGTTATTCATGAAGTATTGGAATGTGGGCTTAGATGAGATGGCAACAAAAATGACTGGGGCCACCAGCAAATGCTCTTTTTTCCCCTATGTTTTGTTTTGCTATTAGCGACTTCCATACAAAAGTCTTTGTACTAGCACCATAACTAATTGAAGATGGATTTTCACCTTGGTATGTATCTACACTGTTAGGCTATTCATAAATACTTTGGGCCCCATCTACTACAAAATGATGCAGCACGGCGTTGCAAGCCATTTTGCTGCACCGAGCGGCGTCATTTTAAGAGCATAGGGATGCATCGTATTAACAAAAATACGACGCATCTGTGTGCTTTCCCTTGTGCTGGCCCACAAATGGCTGCCATGCGCCAGCGCAGGCATCCTTGCATCATGTTGCAAGGGTGCCTGCATTGCGAGGATGATTCTTGCAAAACAACAATAATTGATGGCATTTTCCTCTTTCTATGTTTGCTGCCACAGAAAGAAGGAAAAACGAGGAGAATTAAAATATTTCTCCTCATTGCATCACTCCTATGCCTCACCTGGGGAGGTGTAGGATTCTGACACATTCCCAGCTTTGCAAAACGTTGCAAAGCTGGGAATTTGTCAGGTTCTATGGATGTTGAATGGGAACACCCACAAATACACCCATGGATTGCCCCTTTCATGCTGAGTAATGCATGAAAGGGGCCCATATTTATAAGGCCATGAAAAGTCATGCAGGGTGACTTTACGTGGCCTTGTAAATATGGGCTAGCCCATTGCAAGCCCATTGCGCTGCTGGTGCATTAAAAAAAATTATGCACCAGCGGCGTAATGGGCTTGTGAATGAGACCCTTTGTTTCTTTCCTTTTGTGAACTTCTGTTATTTTTATAGGGCTGAGTTCTTAGACTGTATTTAAAACTAGGTGAACTTCAGGAACCAGATACAGTGAGCATGCTTAAATGCCATGAACATTCTATTTACTCTACGACACTTGGGGAGACGGGAGGACAAGTAGTCATGCTTTTTGTCCAAGGGTGATACAGGGTTAGAGAGTCAGGGCCAAATTATGAGTTTGGGAGCCGCAGGTTCCCCCCTCGGAAAAGTGATGGAGTACCCTGTCTACCAAATTCTTTGTCTGCCCACTTCATCTACAGACTATCGAGTATCAAGCTTTCCATCAACAGATCCCCATTTGCTTGGTCGACAGAAAGAGTTGTTCCAGTAGCCTGACCGAGTAGGGATCATCAGAGGAAGGACATTTCAAGGTAGATGGTGTAATGTCTTTTTTTCTGTCTGTCACCACCAGGAAAAGCCTGCTGACAAAAAGTAATGACCCTTCCCCCGCACACCATGGGGGATTCAGTAAATATCATTAGCATTTTGTTTTTTCAAAACACAAAAAGCAACTTTTGCAGTTTATGTAGAATAGAAAGTGTTAAGGGTTTGGTGGATGGCCATCAAAAACTTATGGTAGTGGGGCACCAAACATGTTCCTTGAAGGAAATTATGTGATGGTTTCCCTTCAACGTACAGAGATGACTACTTGGCTGATGATTACATCAAACTTTGGCAAACGGTAGTCCATCAGGGTAGCAGAGGTAATGTCCCTCTCCACTTTGACAAACTGTACTCCGTCTGCCAAATTCTATTCTATTCTATGATAGGATTTGTACAGCGCATCCTATCATAGCGACCCAGAGGCATCCCAGCGCTAGGAGAGCGAGGGAACACGGCAACCCGAATATCAGGGGAAGTTCAGTCTTCGCAAAGCTAAAAGAGCAAAGTTTCAATGACTTTGTGAAAGTGCAGCTCATAGTCCAGACACCTAATGGCCAATGGGAGAGAATTCTAAAGCTAGGCAACATTGAACCAAAAGGAACGTCCTCCTTTCCTGGCTCTTTTAGTTGCAGGAACCATGACCAGATGCAGGTTGAAAGAGCGAAGAGCACTATTAGGAGCATAATGAGTGACAAGGTGTTATAGGGTGGGAAGGCCTTTCCCATGGCAGCCTCTATGGGCAATAGACAGGGACTGAAATTCAAAACAATGAGCATTGTGGAGCCAGTGTATATCCCTCAATTCCTGTCAGGCCTATTGGGACCTGGGAATTCCCAAAAGCATACGTGCGAATACATTTTGCACCACTTAGAGTTTCCGATTGGCAGCTTTGGGGGAACTCAGGCATAAAGAGTTGCAGTAGTACAGGCAAGAAAGAATTAATGCTTAGACTACCACCACACTTGAGGTCTGGGGGAGCAAGCAATGGCTGAATCTTATGCAGCATCCGCAGCAGGCCAAAGCAACAGGCTGATATTTCGGTGGCCGGTGCTCCCATCATCAGAGTATCATCAATTCACACCCCATTCTTTTTATAGTTGTCTCATTAGCGGTAGGGGGTGGGAGCCGACCAAAGGGAGTAGGCCAGACCAGGTCGCATTGGGTGGGAGACCAATTACATGGAATCATTAGATCGTTTTTAGATCTATTGAAATTGAGCTGGTACCCCACAGGAGACAGACAAGATGTTTGATGTACAGCCTTGGTCAAAAACCTGAAATGTGTGCTCCTTTAGAAAGGAACCTACCCAGTCCAAAGCTTTTCCTGTGACACCAGCCTTACCAACCCTGTCCAGAAGTAAAGGGTGGTCAACAGTGTCAAAGGCCGCACTGAGATCGAGGAGTACGATAGCCACCATTGCCCGTAGATCCACTCTTTTTTTGGCATCTTCTAGCACCACCAAAAGGTCTTGGTGCTGTGTCTGGGATGAAACAGAAGGCAGTTAGGGCTCTATTTCGAGTATGGTGATCCACAGATGGCCAGACTCGTGGAGGTGAGGTGGTGGTGGTCTACTGACCGCCCTATTACAATTAGGACAGTCGGACCACCATTGCTCTGCTGCAGTCGCCAGGGAATCGAAGTTTTATGGCAGTGTTGTGGTGGTCAGGAGGCCGCAATATGCTTGGCGGGACTGCCTCGGTCCTGCCAAGCATATTAGGAGTTTGCTTTCTGCCACGGTTTTCATGGTGGTTCCTCCTCCATGAAAACCATGCCAGAGAGGAAACACAGGCCTACAGGCCTACATGGCCCCACAGTGCCTCTGCATCCTGGGGTGCATGCAGGGGGGCCCAACATGTGCCCCTCTGGGTGCATGCACCACAGTTCCGTTCCTGCACAGCATGGACCTTACAGTCCATGCCGTGAGTGAGCTGTTTTTGGCGGCCCCAAAAAAAGGCCCGCCAGACACGTAATCTGGCAGCGGCCCAACCATGGGTTTGGTGGTGCGGCGGCGGGGCTCCGAACCACTAAACTCGTAATCAGACCCTTTGTGTTTAGTGAAAAAAAGAATTGATTTCCAGAAAGTCGGAAAAACATCTACTGACTTTTTTTTGCCACCTTACTAAAAGCTGGTAGAAGTGAGATAGGGCAGAAGCTTCCCAAGCAGGTAGGGTCCAGGTTGGGTTTCTTCAAGATGGCTTTGACCATCTCATGCTTCCAGGGCTGAGACACAATTACTGATTCCAGAGACAAGTTTACCATTTGAAGCAGAATGGGGAGTATAGTATCATGCTCAAGAGGAATGATCCTGGGAAAGCCAGATCGAGGGGAGAACCTGATTTTATTTTACTGAAGAGGGCAGTCAATTCCTCAAATGAGAAGAGAGGGAATTTAGAGAGGGTAGAATGACGACTTTCCCTGCTATTGTTGTAAGGTGTGAAATTTTCACATCCAAGGACTTTTCCAAAGGATTGAAGGATATCAATAATTTTTGAACCGAACAAAGAGGCCAGAATAATGCATCTATCAGTTGAGGGTTCGGATGTAGGTGCTTTGGAGGAGTCCAACAGCATTTTGGTTTTATTTATTGAGGTTTCAAAATTGTATACCTGGGCAAATCCTGTATCAAAAACTGTGATTCAAATAATTTATTATTGTTATTCAAATGTTGGAATGTCCAGACAGATTTATGATTATATAAAAAGTATAATATGTTTATTCACTTTACAATTTTGTTGTGAAATAAAGCCAGAAAATAGGTTATTCTTCATTTCACCATGATATGTGTAGACAATGTGACTCCTCTGGGGTTGCAGAATGCACTAGTAAATACAAGGAATAGAGTGATATATAGGGTAACGTATGCAGCCTAGGTGAGGAGTTTAGTCTGGGTGAGCACTCTGAACAACATTCATAGGGGGTCATTATGATGGTGGGTGGCGAGCCGCCAGCCATCACAATCTTTCTTACCCCTGCCATATTATCATGGCGGGGGGGATTTCGGCGGACGCAAAGTGCATCCGTTGATTTTCTGCCGGTCGAGAATCGTTACGATTGCCGGCCGGGTGGCACTGGGCACTAATATGGTGGCAGTGCCTACCAGGCACCGCCATCCATATTAAGATGGGTGTTCTCAAAGGCCTTTCCATGGTGGCGATGTCACGATGGAAAGGCTGGCGGGAATTGCTTTGGGGGACCATTTCAGGCACCCGGGGTGGTCGGGGGGTTAGGGGCCTGCACTTGGTACCCGCCTACATTGCCATGCACAAGGTGACAGGCACCGCGCAGTGCCTGTCACGTTGTGCATGGCAATGCACAACATGCCATTTTGGCATTGCGGCGGGTTCTGCTTACAGCAGCACCCACCACAATGTCAAGATAGCAGAATTCGACCTCCAGGGTGGCGGTCGCATCTTAATCAGTGGTGCGGTACTGCTGCATGTCTGGCACCGCATGGGTGTCAGGCGGACGAAAGTCCGCCTGCCATCCTAATGGGGCCCTTAGTGTTTTGTCTGTTGTAAGCTAAGGAGCTGGACCTAAAAGGCCAACCCAGTTCTGGTGGAGGTTGTATTGATCTGAACCACAGCAAAACAACAACAACCACAACAACAATCCACCTTCAAATGTCACCGAGAGGAAAGTGCAGTGCAGAAGCATACAGGAGACAAAGAGAGAGGGTTGACTAGCAGCGTATACTGTCTCACATGACAACCCATCTCTCTGGAGCTACTCTTCTACATGGGGTCCCCATTTCTGAGAACCTCAAATATTCATACTCTGACAAGTATCCATTATTGTCTAATATTCAGTGGGAATGAGGGGTTACCAATAAATAATCTCCCCACCGGGGGTGCAGCTAAAAATGCTTGCACCCCCTCTCTATCAGTTGTCATCAACTATTAGGCATACCATTGCTGTACCATAGGTTGCTAGTCACCAGTTCATTGTGGGTAAACCCTTCTGTAGATGAGTTGAGTATTTTGCTGCTGAGCAACTTGTTTTGAAACATGTTGAATACCTGCCTTGGGCCAAGGGACACAAACCTTTTTTACAGAAAAACATACCAGGTCAGTCAGAAATATTGAAATGAGAAGTAGAAGTTTAAAAATGACTTTGTACCCTAATGAGTCCAACTACCTAGTACTGCATTCTTTTGTCATAGTGTGCACTCAGAATGCAAGAACATATTTCAAGAATTCATGCTTTAACCTATTAAAAACAATGCTATCTACCTAGTGGAACGCACCTGATACTCCTATAAATCATGGTGGACTAACAACAGGGTCAGACAGTGAAGATGTAACTCCCTTTCAGAGACAGTGTAGACACAGCAACATCATTTAATACATCCTGTTTTCAGATCCCGTGACCAATTGCTACTTGTATGATGTAGATATTGTGTTAGTTGAGCCTTTTTATCAAACAATCTGATACAATCAGTGCGCAATCAATGGCTGGCAACAATATAAGACTTTGAGATTAAGTTTCAGAAAATGAACTTGTCCTAGTTGCTATAAAGCTTGACAGCAGACAGGTATTAGTATAGGGTGTATTGGACCTGGCCCTTTTTGCAGGAGTTTCCTAAAACATTTGGGGGCAGATTTACAAGCCCCTTCCGCCACCAGTGCGTCACTTTTCGTGACACACTGGAGGCGCATTTCACTGTCCCATATTTACAAGGACAGGAAAAGCCACCCAGCATGACTTTTCCGGTCTTTGTAAATAGGGTCGCTTTACAAACAACACTTTGCGTGAAAGGGGCGTTCCATGGGTGTTGCTGTGGGTGTTTACGCGCAACACCAATGGAACCAGACACATATCCAGATTTACGAGGAATCGTAAACCTGGAAATGTGTTAGAATGCTACCCCACCCTAGGGGAGGCGTAGCGAGGTGCAACAAGGAAAAATGTTTTCATTTCTCCTTGTTTCTTCCTCTTTCAATGTGTGCTGTATTCTACAGCACACATTGAAAGAGGAAAAGGCCAGTAGTGATTATTTTTGTGCAGGAAGGTGCCTCTTCTTGCACAAAACAATCTCCCCATGACGCAGGCATCCTTCCACCATGGTGCAAGGGTGCCTGCTCCAGCCCATGACAGCTGTTTGTGCGCCAGCGCAGGGGAGAGCACAGGAATGCGACATAATATTGTAAATATGTCACATTCCTGTGCTTTTGCAAGTGCTGCAGCATGGCACCGCCAAAGGGCTTGCTGGTCCGCGCTGCAGCACTTTCTTGTAGATCTGCCTCTTTGCCTTCTTTCTCTTATTTTTCTGACCCTTTTTTTGTTGGTTTTACCACTGCTAATCAATACTAAAGTGCATAGCTCTCTTCTTTAAAACATGGTATGATTGGCTTACACCAGTTTGGCATATCTAATTTATATGTCCATCCCTTGTAATGTGGTATTCCATGTACCCAGGACATGTAAATTAAATGCTACTAGTGGGCCTGGAGCACTGTTTGCGCCACACAGAGATGTAGCCTTTCAAATCTGTTTCAGGTCTGCGACTGCAGGGCCAATGTGCACAGTTTACTAACATTTTAACTTAGCATTTAAAGCTACTTGCTAAGTCTTAAACTCCCCTTTTATTACACGTAGGTCACCCTTGATGTAGGCCCTAGGTAACCATATGGGCAGGATCATGTTTACTGGCGTATTTGGGTTAGATTACCTTTTTAGAAAGTGGGCATTTCTCTGTGTTTTTGACTCTTTCAGGCACCTGCATCAAAGGAAAAACCGGTCGCAAACGGGCAGATTCTCAGAATCTGCCCCTTTGCGACCGGTATTTTTGCATTTGGGATGCATCATCACAAATGCAAACATCACAATTTAAGGAATCTCTAAATTGCGATTACTTAAATTGCGATTGCATTTAAGGAATCCCAAATTGAGATTCCTTAAATGCAATGCATTAAAGTAAAAAAATTAGCGATTTCGCTAATAGGGGAGCAAATTACCATGAAGTTGAACTTCATGGTAATTTGCAAAAACTTTGAAAAATGCACTTTTGTGCATTTTTCAAAGTTTTATGTTGCGCACACACATGCCCTTAGAGCATGTGTGTGTGCAACATATGTGCACAGATCAATTTCAGGGGTGCAATAGGGTGTCATTTTGACACCCTTGCACCCTTGAAATTGCATGAGCAATTTGCGAGTACCTACTGGTACTCGCAAATTGCTCATGCAATCTCCAATTCATTCCTATGGGCCTGGAGGCCCATAGGAATGAATGGGACGGCATTCCTTAATTGCGACTCGCAGTTTGCGAGTCGCAATTAAGGAATGTGTAGGAATCGCTATTTTTATAGCGATTCCTACATGCATAGGCTTTTGCAATTCCTTAATTGCGATTCCTTAAAAATCGCAATTAAGGAATCGCAAAAGTCTTTGTTGATGCATGTGCCTGTTTGTGCTTTGCCGCCTGACTCCAATCCACGTGTGAGAAGGGTGACAGCTACACTTGGTGCATTCTTTCTAGACAGCCACCACACATGACGGGGTAGGTTTGACAGGTATTACATCTGCGTATTGATGGTATTCCTGGGCTGGGAGAGGGAGGGAGTTCACACCATGCATTTGCTGCGTCCTACCCTCACACAAAGGGCAGATTTACCCCCTAATGATATTTAAAGCGAAGATTGGGTTGAGAGGGGATTGTTGTACACTTGAAAGGGCTCCTTTGAAGTCACCCCTTGAACAAAGATAATTTTAAGTATAAGTACAGGGGCTCTGACCTCATGATTTTAGCCACTGCTTGGGAGTTGTAAACAGACGCTTCTGGCAGTAAATGCAAAAACAACAGTTGATGAACAGAATGCAGAACAATGTCATACATTCACCCCAGTACAGACATCTGGGCCTAAATCCATCGTTTTTTTGCTCACCATGCCATTCCAGTTTGAACCCAGCCATATGCAAATCAGTCTTGACCCTGTGCCTCATGGGAACAGTCCAGCCCAAACTGCCAAGTCAGGTTCTCCCTGGACTGGAACCAAGCATCCTAGGACCCGTTTCGGGGTTTCACCCCTCTTCAGCCAGGATAGCTTGATTCCAGTGGCATGGAGAGCACGGGACTCACGTCTGAGCATACCCGTCCCACTCGGGGTGACAAATGCAAAAACAACAGTTGATGGACAGAATGCAGAACAATGTCATACATTCACCCCAGTACAGAGATCTGGGCCTAAATCCATCGTTTTTTTGCTCACCATGCCATTCCAGTTTGAACCCAGCCATATGCAAATCAGTCTTGACCCTGTGCCTCATGGGAACAGTCCAGCCCGAACTGCTAAGCCAGGTTCTCCCTGGACTGGAACAAAGCATCCTTGGACCGGTTTCGGGGTTTCACCTCTCTTTAGCCAGGATAGCTTGATTCCAGTGGCATGGAGAGCACGGGACTCAAACTTTAGAGGCATTTCCTCTTCAGGGGGCATGATGGGGTGAAACCTCAACAGAGGCCCTGAGTAGCAAGTGGACAGAACAGCCTCTCAGACCATTACCGTATTTCCGTAATAGACCCGCAGGTGCTGCTATGCCCTACATTTGGGGTCTAATTACTGCATAAAGTTGAATAGGAGTGTAGTGGCACTTCACCCTACATGTTATGGAGATATGTGATGATTCCTGTGATTTTATAATATGCTGCATTTCACGCCCTCTGTGTTTCTGGAGGTTATGATGCATGTTGTTGTTGTGGTACATTGTCTAGGACCATGAGGACTACTTAAGTAACTACATTGGATGAACAATATTTGTAATTCATGGTCAACTTGTGGGATTTATGCCATTTTGATCTTGGTTTACTCAGGATAACACATACTGTCTCAATATAGATATAGCTGGAATGCGATTACTACAATGTAGGAGCTTTCCTATGATACTGCATTATTTACAAAAGTACTTAGCTAATTTATTTAGTTTTGTTCTTTGCTATGAACAATATACTATATTTATATTTATATCTAATATTGTGTGGAGTCTTTCCTGTGGTGTATTCATTGTGTCACTGGTGTGAATGTTTGCACAAACACTTTACACATTGCATAGGATAAGCCTGACTGCTCTGCTTCAAGCTACCAGAGGGTGAACACAGATTATCTAAGTTGTGTATCTGACTTACCCTGACTAAAGTGGTAGGTTCTTCTTGGTTTAGGTGCCAACCTTAGCCAACCAGAAACTCAATTTCTAGCAGAGTGCACCACAGACTTGTGAGCTATGAATATAATTCCTCATGACACAAAACATCCTGCCAACGAGGGTAGACTGGCTTTCCTTTTTATTTTTAGGTTTACCATTGATAGGCTGGCACATGCTGCAAGGCCTTCTTTAGAGAAATGCATTCAGTGTATGTGAATAAATTATTCGACCATCGGTGGTAAAGCATATAAAAGGTGAAAGGAAGATAAATAAAATGATAACAAAATGTACTAAATGTTGCAAAAACGAGGGGATCGAAAATAGGAGTCAAATAATTATGAGAACAACTGTTCCATTAAAAGCAATAGGAAAGTCAAGGCCAATAAGGACAATGAGATTTGTTTATCTGGGATCCAGGGTAGAGTGACAAGTTATCTTGAGTTTGTTGAACAGTCTGTTCCCCCTCTGTCCTCACCTGGGGAATTTCAGCACATTAAGGGGCACATTAAGTCTGCCCGCCATCCTAGCGGTGCTGGGACCGTCCGCCATGCGTGCAGCTGTCCCACTCCGCTAATTAGGATGCGACCGCCACCCTGGAAGTCACATTCCACATTTGTAATATTGCGGAGGGTGCTACTTTGTCCACTTTTGTCTACTTTGTCTGTGTTTCCCTGGTGATAAGTATTGTTAATAAAGTTATTCTGCACCCCTTGGTTGATGCAAAATTATTTTTGGAATGTCCTGGTTTTTACCTTTCAAAATCTGGTCACCTTAATTCTGAAAACTTTGAACTGACCTGTGAGTGAAAATAGTCAACCTGAACCTGGTTGCTTAGCTGACCACACCTATTTACCTTAAGACTTTAAACATTTGTTTGAAATGATATGTAAAAGAGGATGCACCTGAAGGTTATGTTCACAAAAGACTGAGGGGAAAATTGGCAAAGTTGAATATGCTAATGTTGCATCTACGCCAATGTGAATTTATATGTTACTCTAGATCCTCCTGTACAAGTTTACACAAAGCCTTTCAGGAGGTTCTGGTAGCAGTACTGCCTTGCATAAAAGCCCTCTCAGTTTCAGGACTGGCTCTATGGACTCCTGTCCACTTTTTTCAGTTGAAAGCAGATCCTCAATATCTTCAAGGAATGATGACTGCCAACTTGTCAACTGAAATTCCTGCAAAACGGTAACAGTTTCCTGTGTCCCAGGAACTTCTGCAACCGTCAGTCTCAAGGGGGAAATTCAAAATGGTGAATCAGACTTCAATGGCTGCACCTAACTCAACAGGCGTTTGCGCCATCAGTCCGGCAGCAAAGTCCTGGAAGTAGAAACTCTTGCAGAATGACAGACATCTTTTTCCAGTGGTCTATGGTAGGCAGACCTTAATATTAAGGGTATGTATTTTCTAACATCTGAATCTTGTATTTTCTTTCTCAGGAGACCCTTTCTCTTAAAGTTATCCCACCAGATGCAAGAAGGATCACCGATTCACAAAAGAAAGAAATTGGTGCTTAGAGAATAAAAATCAATAATAGGCAACATCTGCAGCTCTTATGAGCTCAGGGTCTGCTTTGCAAAGCACTGGCAAGCATAACCGTTTACAGAAAGGTGAACTTCTTAGTTCAAGCCTCTGAATAAAATGAGCCATCTTTGACTGTCACTTCCCTACGCTTTGTGCCTCCTTACCCTCTTGTCCCATCTCCACCCCTCTCCCAGGGAACCCACCCCTCCATTGTCATTTGGTCACACATCCTCACCACTCTCAGAGAACCAACCACCCCACCCTCTCCCAGAGAATAAAAGCATGCACCAACACCTCCACCAGCTGAACCTTCTACTCCCGATACCGATTGCATTGCCTCCGCCGCCACCACCCTTCAGCCTCCTCCACTACCAGACACCCTGAATATGTTTTCGCTACCAGAATTACTTTCCCCCTCCTCAGTGCACATCCCTGCTGTGTAGCTCGAAATTTCTTCCTCATCCGTATCCTCTCAGTTCATTAACCTCAACAGGTTGGATTCTATCTTGGCCTCAACCATAGATTACGATGAGCTCCATCACCATCTCCTCCCCACTACAGTCCCAGTAGTCTCTCAATTTATCCCTATAATAGCCTGACTAGAAGCTAAAATGAACAAAATTCTGAAAGACATTTTTTTTTTTGCATAGATGCAAAGACTAACCACACCTGGCACCAATGCCACACTTCTATGGGGAACACCGATCTAGCCACAAACACTTGTTTTGACCCGCCATCCCTCCCCACTAACCAAACCATCCCCTTCACTCCTCACCGCCTCAATCCTGGACATGCCACAACTTGAATGTTGCAGCATGAAGCTGAATTGCTGAGCAACACCTATGACAATACCCCAAACCAACTCTGCCACCACAAGATCCTGGTAGTCCTTAGTACGTATAGGACCCTGAACGCCACTCTCCCTCTCAGGCCATCCGCCCAACTAACTACCATCGAACCCAGCCAGCCTGCTACGAGATCGTTGTCTTTGCCCTGCTGCATGTTACTAAACTGTCGATCAGCAGTCAAGTACCCCACTGATGTAGCTGAATCTATCTCACGACAAAATACTGACATCTGTTTTCTAACTGAAACTTGGCTTCCTACCACTCATCCTCCTACATCAACCTCCTCACCACACCGAGCTTTACAATCATTTGCAGCTACCGTAAGGATCGCAGGGGTAGCGGACTACCGGTTATACACAAAAATGATCTTTGCCTTACTTCCGCACTACCAAATACTCCTCCTTTGAATACTAAGGAGTTCAGACTTCCTCAAAAGCCCAAACACCATCAAATTCCATGTCATCTATCACCCTCCAGGTGATAACCCACAACTCCTGGAAGACCTACCAGAACAAATATCACAAAACTCCCTAAAAGGCAGCACTGACATTATATTAGGAGACCTAAACCTGCACTGAATAATGCTGTAGACCCTACAGTACAAACCCTTGCCACACATCTAAAAGCAAACAATCTTACCCAACACTACAAGAAACAAACCCACAATAAGGACTCTACCCTTGTGCACTAATCTTTAAGCATAACACCCTATCCCTACACTCTATCCTATTGTCCGACTGGAAAGATCCCCATCTAATTCTTTTTGATCACAATGTTTTACAACTAACGGCCCATCTCCAATCTAGCTGCCTAAGGAACATCCGTTGAATCCTCCAAGCAGAGTGAAAGCATTAGTTAGTACCCAAATCCTATCCCTGCCCGACCTCACCTCCCACAAGAAAACAAAACAAAAATGACAAAGCGCCTTGAAACAGTTGCCCTTCTGGAACTCAAGAAATCATAAATTATGCCCTCCAGGTTCTGGTTCAATAAAGATCTTAACAATAAAAGGCAGCACCTCCATTTAGCTGAAAGAAACTAGAGACAACAACACTCGGAATCCATTCGCTCAATGCTCCAGGCTGAACGCCCAAAATAAAAAAAACACATATTCTGAGAAATATCCTCTTTTTTCCGAGAGAAAGGGGACCAGTCCAGGAACAGACTCAAAAACCTATTCAACATCATCAAACAACAAACCCTCTTTCCCTCGGCACTCAGTTAACAATTCCACCTGACGTTCTGAAGAATTTGCAACATTAAAAAAAATATATCTAACATCGAACTATCTGTTCATCCACCCAGTCTCCTATCAAGTTTCAAGAAAGCCCCCTGCAAAAAAGGCCCACTCGAAGCTCTGCCTACAAATGATGCCTATCACCCCTTCTCTACAGCACAGTTTACTAACTTCAACTCCTTACTATTGAAAAACAATGCAACCTGGTCTGAATACAACTATGTCCATGAAGAAGAAGTCTTCAAATTACTTGCTAGCATGAAGCTGACATCACACATCTTCTTTTTTTTTTTTAAATATTTTTATTGTCACTTTCTAAAACAAACATAACATAAATAACTTTGGTTACAGTAATCCAGCCTTCGATGCGATTAGTCATTATACCAAACAATGGATCTTCGCAAATCTTACATATCCTTTTGTGCCACTGGCATGCAGTAACTACAAATTAAAAACAATTCCTTGGAACCAGTCCCTCCCCTAGGTCACCGGGGTTTCTCAGGCTATTGAGGTATCTGGGGGGACCTGTCCAATAGGGTCCGGTTGGGTATCTCCCACTATTGCATCAAAACCATAGTACCTTCTCCATTTGCCCCATACCTTTTGTAAAAAAATTGGGCAGCCCCTCGCCTGTAGGTGACACTTTCGCCTGCCATATACATATCCATCCCTGCCCTCCATTCTCGTAGCAATGGGATAGCTACAGCTCCCCATTTCCTTGCCACGTCTCTTTCAGCTACTACCAGTGCTAGTGCAAGGAAGAATAATTGACGTCTACCTAGATCGACATCATATGAAATACCCAATAGTATAAGTATGTGGTCTAGGGGTATCGTGGTGTCTAGTATTTTGCCTAGTTCCCTCGTTATCTTTTCCCAATAGGTCTGTATCTGTACGCACTCCCAGATGTTATGGTAAAAGTTGCCTTCTCTATGTCCACATCTCTGGCATCTAGGGTCCTCTGCTTGCCCCATTCTATGCAGTCGAACTCGGTCATGGTATATTCTATGAAGTATTTTATATTGTATGAGACGAAGTCGTGATTTGATCGCCACCTCTCTGGGATTCATAAGAGCTGCCTCCCAGTCTACATTTCTAGGGCGCCCAGGTTACCTTCCCAAGTTGACCGCAGATTGCCCAGTCTATCAGGAGAATTGTTATTCAGGGTCTTGTATGTTAGTGAGACGGCTTTAGTCGTAATAAATTCCTGGAGAAATCTCCCCTCTAATGGTGCATATTCCAGTCCCTGCAGCACTTGTTAAAAGGTTCAGCCACCTCATCTCTCCTATATAGACCAAAATCAGATCACTGATACATCGACTCCTATAATATCGACCTACAAAATTATCGAGTCACTAATATCGTATACAAAAATATCAACACCCAATACACAAAACTGAAATAACACAAAGATTGATAAAAAAAAGATCTTCATAAAAACTATAAACACAATCAAATAACTAACAAAATTTACAGTGAAACGGACAAAAAACTACACAAACAAATAACAGAAAAACTCTCAATAAAGATAAGAACAAAACTTTTTAAATAAATAAATTAAAGTAGCTTAAATAAAAAATTATAAAAGAATTAACTTAAAATATAGTATGTTTTCCTTTATATTTCACAGACTAAGGGGCTGATTAGGATGGCGGGCAGATCCTCGATGTGCTGGTACCGGAATAATGAAGTTAACTGATTAAAACTAAGAGATGTATTAAAAAAGCAAATTATGACTATCAAATACTCTTATTGTAATTGCTTCTACAGACTTAAACGAAATAAACATCAACTAAAAATAGTAGAGACTAAATAAAGAAAACTAACAAACTAAGGGGCCTATTCCGATCCTGCATTTTTTCCCCCGTAAGACTCGTATCTGTAAATTTTTCCATACGAATCGTACGAGTCCCGTCCGACCCATGAAGTACGATTCGTATGTGAAAAATACATACGGATCAGCCCTATCTGTACGAATCAGATCGGGAAAAGTTGTACGAGACGTACCCGGACACTTTTCTGTACGAATCTTAAAAATTCAGTCCGACCGTACTAGTACGATCCGGACCGGCTTTCCGATTTACGATTTGTACGGAAAACGTCCGTCCCGTACACGGGGAATGACTTGTCCATATGCAATGTCGGTGTACGCACCGTACATTAGCAATGTCGGTGTACGCACCGTACATAAGCGATGGCGGTGTACGCACCGTACATAGCAATGGGGGTGTTCGCACCGTACATAAGCGATGGCGGTGTACGCACCGTACATAGCAATGGCGGTGTACGCACCGTACATAAGCGATGGCGGTGTACGCACCGTACATAGCAATGGGGGTGTTCGCACCGTACATAGCAATGGCGGTGTACGCACCGTACATAGCAAAGGCGGTGTACGCACCGTACATAGCAATGTCCGTGTACGCACCGTACATACACAACGCATGGGGGTGTGTGTCTGTACGACTCGTACCCCTGTACCGTACTGAACCACGGACACTGTAAAACAGCACAAGGAGGGTCTATTCGACTCGCACAACACCACAAAACACGTCTACACTGCACAAAAAATGGAAAGGACTGACCTGGACACATCTAAACAGGCAAACAGAGGGGTAAACTCACAACCACCCCTTATAACACACCCACCAAAAATTCAAACTGAGCCACACCCACAAATGGACCAATAAAAAGTGGCCCACACACACAAACCATGAGCCTTTGCAACAGACTCACTGCAGCTAGAGAGCACACACCAACAACTGCACCCATCCACCTTAACATATACACCTTCACACAACCTCCTTCACACATACCCCCTCTCCACATTCAGACCCACACCGTCACATTCAGACCCACACACCCACAACCATCCACACCCTCACCCCACACCATGCCCACAGACAAGAATCCAAAGTTCACAAGGGAGGAGCTGGAGATCCTTGTCAATTAAGTCATCAGAGTCGAGCCACAGCTGTTTGGAACATTGGTCAGACAGACCAGCATATCAGAAAAATCCCGCCTGTGGCAGAGGATCGTCGATAGGGTGAATGCTGTTGCACCCATCAGAAGGACCAGGACCGAATGCCAAGCCAGGTGGTACGATCTGCGGAGGGCGGTCAAGAGAAAAATGAATGACGACTACGCCCAGAGCAACATTACTGGAGGTGGTGCGCCCCGCAGACCTGTACATTACCATCCCTGGGAGGAGAAGGTGATGGCCATGCTTCCGCCGGTGGGAGTACATGGACTCCAAGGACTTCCAGAGCCTGGTGAGTACACAAACCACTTACGTAACATGGGGGTAATGGCATCCACACCCCAACTACACCAAATGCACGCAACTACCCCCAAGCCATCACCGGCCAAAACCACAGTCAAAAACAACGCTAATGCCAATAACATGTGTATGCCCCATTGAGAAAGCAAGGCCATGCTATGTCCCATGCTACACGAAGCACCAACCCAAGAATGGATGTCCGGTATGCTGGGAGGGTGGGTGGCACAAAACGCATGTTTGAATTCTAAATCAGACACAATTGCCCTCATCCCATATGGCCCAGCTACATACCCATGCACCATGCGCAATGCACAAGGATTGGGAAAGTACTGACCACATAGCTCACACTTGGCCCTGGTGTAGGCAGCACAAGGCCCTCCTGTGACCAGTGCAAACACAAACACCAAGCCAACAAGGTCAGATATCTAGGACAGGAACTCACACTCACTGTCATGGCAGCATGCTCCATGGGGGGACTGCTACATCGCCTGGGAGCTCCAGGGCCAAATCACACTACACCCACCAGCAGGCCCTGTCACACACACACCTTACACAAGCAGACACCACCAGGACAGGCAATGGATTTACCCACTGTCACAAGGGACATGCAACACAACAAGACCAATACATAGCCGAAGAAGCATCCAAGCCACAAATCGACATGTCAAAGACTCAGGAGAACATATCAATCTGTCCCCCGCAACATACCCATCCACAAGTGAACATTGAGGAGAATGCTAGGCACATACAACTACCTGGAGGAACAGTGCCAACTTGAATGTGTATGAAACATGCATGTTGCATGAAACAGCATTAACATGGTCTGTCTCTCACACACAGGGCAACGTGATGAATATCCCCCCAACAATGGGGGGAAGAATCACAGTCACAGGCTCGGGAGGGACCTGATCCCACCGGCAGCAACGCCTCTCAACACGCCGCGGATGACCCTGACCGACCTGGACCCTCTGATGTCCAAGCCCCTGCAGAACCTGGTTCAGGAACATCGGTGCCAACCACCACCCCTATTCCTGCCACATCCCAGGCGACACCGAGGAGCCCTGCCCGCAGTGAACAACTGAGCCAGTCTGACCAGGAGGGACAAGGTGCGGCGGGCACCCAGGAGGAGGCAGACAACGCTGCCACTGCCATCCCTCAGGGGTCCCGTAGACCCAATGTGCCTACAACGTCAGGCCAGGCTCGTGTGGGTAGGGGTGGTGGGAGTGGAGGCAGGCGGAGGTGAGAACCTGACCAGCCAGCTGAAGGGACTTGTATGTCACACATACACAACATCATGGAGGCATACCAGCGTGACACCAGGGAGATCAGCCAGGTAGTGGTGACTCTCACAGAGATCAAAAACCAGCAGGCCGAGCAACACGCCAGTCAATAACAACACCAAGGCGGATGGAGGCAACACTGGCTGAGCTCCTGGCGGTGCAAAGGGACATAAGCCATTAACTCTGTCGGATCGCTGACAACATGGGTAACCCTCCCTGTGCCAGCAGGCGCAGACCAGCACCAGCCACAGGGAGGGAGGAGGAGGAGGATTCGTCCGACGGAGCGTCCCAAGCATCGTCAAGGCCTGCATCTGAGGGTCCCGCGAGGAAGGTTGGTCGTCCACGGAAAAGACCGTGAGAGGCAGTGGCCCATCCACATCTCCCATGTCACCTGGCCTGGCACCTGGCCTTCATGTGCGACAGCATCACCTCATTGACTGACTTCATCTGCCACATGGACTTGCTGGTCACAGTCTGACCAATGATGCCAAACACTGTGGTCTGTACTATGATGACTTCAAATGCCAAGGATCCCATCCCCCCCGTGAACTTTGGATTCTATGGTCCCTGCATTGCCCCTTTTTCTGTGCACAAATCACGCCCCAGAGCTATAAATTAAAAAATTAATAATTGAAATTTCATGTTGCAGTCATTTAGCTTGAGTCCACAACATACGTGTGGGGATATGTCGAAGTATGCCTCAGTGTGGAACACCAGCCATCCATACACTTGGATCTGAGTCAGGTCGAGGACACACATGGGTCACAATGTATCACAAAATACAGACATGGAGCACAATACTCACCCGTGATGGCCTCAAGCTGCTGAGGGGGGGGGGTTGCAATATTGCTCAGACAGACCAATTTGGAAGAGTTACATGAAGGTGTAGAGGTCATGGGTCATATTGATGTGCCCGGGGAGGGAGTACCAGGTCTGTTTGGCGAGGTGGGAGAACTATCTCCTGCATGCAGATTTTATGTGGATGTGATGAATGGTGGCCAGGGCAAGGTGGGCTGCATGGAGTTGGCCCAACGGGGTGTTGGATGACACACGTCCAAGGCCGGTTTTGGTCTGGGGTTGTGGACTGCCTCCTGAGTGTGGTTGAGGAGTATGAAGGTGATCCTGCAGCACACAGAGAGCCATTGTACCTATCTCAGGTGGACGGTGATATGGCTGGGGCGGGGGATGTTGCAGATGAGGTGTGCGGATGCACCCTGGATGTGGATAAGTTCTCCTGCATTTTTGCTGTTGTCCTCCGTAGAGGCCGGTGCTGTAGTTGAGCCGGCTGGTGTCCTGGACCAGGGGGTCGGTCTGTCTTGCCTTGGAGTGGATCTATCTCTGGGTCATTTGCAGCATGTGGAGGGTGTTGCAGCATGAGGTACAGATGGTGGTGAGTTGCATGGTAATTGTGAGCGATGGCTCCATGATGAACACCAGCTTGCGTGCGTGGCCACTGGGTGCTGGTGCGGTGCACAGACCAGTGGGACACAAGGAGTTGACCCAGCCATAAGGGGACAATCCTCAGATGATGACCTCTGTCCTGTCCAAGTCCAGCCTCAGGTGGCTGATGTTCAGCCATTCATCAACGGATCTCATGCCTTCTTGAAGTTTGGATCTGGCAATGGCTGGCTCTTTGGTGAGTTTGAGGAGCAGCTGGGTGTCAATGGCATACGAGATGATGATGAGGTTGTGTACGCATGTGATGGTGGGGAGGGGGGTCATGGAGACATTGAAGATCGTCACGCTGAGAGAAGAGCCCTGTGGCATGGGCCAGATGACCCCAGTGTACTACATGTTGCAGGGTGGAGGCAGACTCCCTGGGCCTTGCTGGTGAGCTACTTTCTGATTTAATCCTGGGCCCTCCTCTGGATACTAGTGTTGGAGATGTGTGAGCTGACAGTGTGGTAGCACATGGTGTAGAATGGTGTTGAGAGGTCAAGGGTGGTGGCCTCACCATTGTTGAGCAGGGCAAATTTGTCGTTGGTGATGGCAATGATGATGGTTGCAGTGGTGTGATTACTGTGGAAGATGGTCTGGTGCCGGTTGGCTGGAGCTGGTTGCATGGAGGAAATTGGTCAGTTGCTTGTTGAGTGTCTTCCTGATGACATTTGCTGGGTAGGGAAGCAGGGTGATGTACCAGGAGATCCTGCGATACTGCAGTCCGTTGTTTAAGAAGAGCCTGGGGCTCTGCATGCCTCCTGCACCCATGGAATGTGGCAAACTCAAAGGTGACATTCATGATGCGCTGGACGTGGGCTTCAAAGATGGGGAATGATGTGGTTGAGATGTTGTGTGGGAAGGGGCCTGATGGAGAGCCAGAGTGTATGTTGCACATGAGCCAGGTTGTGTACTTGCTGCTGATGGGGGTCAAGAACCTGAGGGGGGTTTGTCCTGCGGATAATTGTGCTGTCTGCCTCTGTGTTCCAAGGCTGTTGTGTATGGCCATGAGCTTGCAGTGGTACAAAGTTGCAAGGGATGGGATCTGCCTTGCAAGGGTGGGGTGTCTTTGATGGAGATCTGTTGTCAGTTCACTCACAATGCTGATGAGCTCCTTGATGTCGTGTGTTTGGGTGTCTCGGCACTATCTGAAGTATCTCCACTTGTCCTTGCTGATGATATGGTGATGGCTATGTGTGGTGTTTTCCAGGGCTGTAATGAAAATGATGTCTCTTTGTGTTACAAGGTTTGCACAAGAGTCCGGCTAGGTCTGTAGGAGTCCAGTAGGTCTGCCTTGTCTCAGGTGCCTTAACTGTTGCTGTGCTTCACAGGAAAGTCTGTCAATGTGGCAAGATCGTTGGATCAGTTGCTGATCCAGTGTGTGAGGTTGCAGGGTGTGGCGGTGGTGTTGTTTTGAGTGTCCCACACAGCTTGTCTGTGGCGACTTACATCAAGCATCTTTGGGGGATCGGTAGCGGGGTGTGGGGCACTGTGTTGCTTGTTGGAGACGTGGATTCAAATGTTGATGGACCAATGATGGATGGTGATGTGCTTCCCCTCCAGCAAGAAGTTACTGGCCCCCAGCCACATGTAGCCCGTGGAGGTGAGGGCGTGCGTGCAGATGTACGTGTTGATGGCTTAGCGGAATTGTGGATGTAGGCCTGCAGATCTGTGGATGAGTGTTACTCTGAGGGTTGCCAGGGAGTTGCTGCAAACCCGGATTTGTGACTCTGAGGGTGTACTTGTGAATAAATAGCAATTCAGCCCCCGGGATTGGTGTTGCCGTCCCTGCGGGTGATCTTGTATCCGTCTGAGATGCCAATGAAGACGTCATGTGCTTTTGTCCAGGTTACTGTCATGAAGGTGATGTGTGGGGCTGTAGTGTTGAGGAGGGAACAGAGTCCAATGGCGTGCTGGTGGATGGAGCAGGTGTGTAGTAGGAGGCACATTACCTGGTTGTTCTGACAGGGTCTGGTAGGCTGGGCAGCGATGTGTAGGCAGTTGGAGTAGCACACTCAGCATGCGAAGGTGTCGTGTGTATGCTTAGGGGTTGCCTGATAGCAGGCAGATGATTGTCACGATGACATTGCTTGGAGAGTGGCTGCAGCAGGAACCTGTTGTGTGATGTGGGTCATGCAAAGACTAGAGGGTCGTGCACTGTGCATGTTGCAGGCGCAGACGGTCCTGCCTTTGGCACGGCGCTGGGGCTACAGTGGCACAGAAAAGCTGCTGGCTGCATTTCAAGTGGGTGGAGGGGGAAGGGCTGAGCATTTTTGAGGCGTGGGGGCTGCAGAATCAGGGCACTCGGTGGGGCTGTGCTGCAGGTGAGGCAGCAGCAGGCAGAAGGGGTTAGAAATTAGGCAAAAAGTAACACACAAAGACAAGGTCTGAAAGGCACAGTGCAACAGGTGTATGTAAAGGAAGGAGTGTCAGGTTACTCATGGGTCACTCCGAGAAAATTTATGAACAATCACCATAAATTACAGCCACTGGATCAGGCAACAAAATGGGGAGATGCGCAAAGGAGACACACCATCAGCAGGCGTTCACGTCCCGTTGTGGTGAGCAACCTGCACAAATACATACACAACCAGGTACTTCATGCACAATAGAGATCATTAGCCATAAAGCACTGCATGCATGTTGCCAAAGTACACATACACACAGATGCTCAATCTTTGACAATTATGCCATAGATGACGCATGCAAACTGGCAAGAGAGCTGCAGTGACAGAGATGAGGCACTTTGGATTGTGCTGAACACCTTTATTCCACATACACACACAAAGGGATATGCATCCATATTAACAGACTCACAGGTCAGTTGACAGAACATGTGGGACATACGCTGGACACCCCCTTCACAACACGGATGATGTAAATCCCAATGAACTGGCACACAAGTTAAGGGGATGAGCCAAACACAGAAAAGAAACAGTCTGCTATAACATTCTTTTGTTTTTTATTATAAAAATATAAAGTTGTAGATCAATTTTTCTTTTTTTTGAATAAATCATTTCATTTTTTGTTCAGAAATATTACAAATAGCCAGCTATTAATCAGGCTAGAATCAGTACAAATATTAAATAATACATAAACAATAACAAGATAACATTTAGACAATAACAATCAGTGCAGTGTATACAAAAGTGAACAGTTGAATAAGAACATACACAGTAATCGAATACATATATGTAAACAATACAATACAAAAACATAAAGAACACACAAATGCGCCGACGCGCATTTAGGAGTCTTCCTTCCTCAGGGCGTTGATGGCATTTCACAAACGGTGAAACTCAATACAATATGATACAGTGAACCAAAAAAATAAATCAAAAATGACTAACATAAGTTGACTTTTATGCCTCATCAGTCTTATCTGTGGGAAAAGAGATAACTAGGTTATCTTATTATTAAATGCATGATAGCTAATATACAATAAGGACATAAGGAAGACTTCAAAGGTGCTTAGATAAAAGGAGAGCTACCGAACAAACAGTAACAGAAAAATAAGAATAGAAAGTGGAGGCAGAAAAATGGAGAAATGAACCCTCAAACCATTGGTGAAAAGAATAAAGAAAAATTCAAACACCTTCAAGTGCGCCCCCAGAAGAATGTAGATAAGTGTAAATTATATTTACATAATACACACTTGTTAGGCCTCAAAAAACTTCAGGTCAGATATAATCCTGAATCGTCAAAATGAGTCTCGAGATCGAGTTGAACGAGGGAAGGGGAGCAGGAGAAGAATTTCCAAAAATTGTGTACACTCTGGTACAGAATAAAGAGTCTTGATGCCCCAAATCTAATTCCTGTTCCACAATATGTCTCAAGAGACTGTAAAGAAGAAAAAACATCAATATGCTTGAGAAGCCCTAGTCAATAATTAAAGCTAGAGGTATTGCCCGATCAACCTAGTCCATTAACCCCTTGGCTGCGGCGAGAATTTCGCCGCAGCGCTGGGGGGGGTTTGGGGGCAGCGCGGGGGCGCTGTGCTCATGACGGAGCCACTCCGTCATGAGCCACGGTTGAGCTGTGCTCATGACGGAGTGGTTCCGTCATGACTCCGCCCACTGCGCTAATCGCCCGCACAGGCGGGGAATCAGCGCAGCGTGGGAGGAGCGGCGGCCATCGGCCGCAGCATGACGGAACCACTCCGTCATGAGCACACGGCACCCGTGGCTCATGACGGAGTGGTTCCGTCATGAGCGCTGAAGGGGTTAATATAAAACGGCTGGTCATATTTAAACAGATACATAGGACTTACTTAGTACACTAGTATTATCATAGTGAAGGTGAGAACTCATGCTCCCAGTATCAGAATCCTTACGGAGCAAGCAATAACAGTCTTGCTATCATGGCCAGAAGTCAATCTGTATTCAACAGAATCTGTAGAGAAAACGAGAGAGAACTCCTTATAGTGACGAAAAGGACTAATAACCTAAACTCAAAAAAGGGGGAATAGCTGACACGAGCAAGATTTAGATAAAACCTAGTTGCATCAACAAACCCACAAATTATAAAAATGGGCAACTCACACATAATGCGAAGCATATCAAGAAAAAGGAAGCAAATTCGATAAGAAGACGAACAGTGAATTTGGTTTATGCAAGATGTATGTAGCTATAACAAAGAATGAGAGTAGAAATAACAGCTATGGCCCACCGTGTTAATCAAATCAGAACTCATAGCCAGAAAACCCTTTATACGCTATATAGAATCTGAGACACAGTTCAGCACTCGAAAAGTAAATAACCCACGGAGTACTTATCTTAATTTATACTTACAAACACTCGTATGCAAGGGAATATAGAATTAGAGGTAATCCCAAATAAAACCTTCACTAACTATCAGGTCATAGAATTCAAAAGAATAGAAACAGCAAAAGGGCTCTGAAACACTTACTTCATCGGAAGAAATCAATTCGCGTATACGCGGTTCTCCTGGAAGAGCCTCACGGCCTCACCACCGCTGAGTTATCGAGTCACTGGGTCAGACACCGCTTAAATACCAGTGAGTAAGATCGTAGGGGAGGAGAAAACTCACAAGCCTCACCTGAAAACAATTACAAAACTCCGAGGGCATTAGATTTCCTACCTCGTAGGGGGTAGAAAAGCGGTTCACTCACCGAACCTCTTTCTAAATTTGTTGATGTGTTTCTGGCTCCATTAGTCAGTAACTTGCCAGCATTTGTGAGGGATACGGGAGACCTCATTACTAAAATCGAGGGCATTGAATTCAACCCTGTTACGGACATCCTGGTCTCAATGGACATTGAGGCTCTATATTCTAATATACCTCTAACTGGGGCTTTGGAAGCCGTTAGAAGTGTTCTAACTGAAAGTATGAACAATTTGGACAATCTTTTCATTCTTGAGTGCCTGGCTATTGTTCTAAATGAAAATTATTTTGAATTCGATCGAGTTGTATACAAACAGACACTGGGCATCAGTATGGGAGCCGCTTGTGCTCCAAATGTGGCTAACCTGTACATGGGGGGTTTTGAGAAGAGGTTTATCTATAATGAGGTAGCACCTTTTTCTGAGAATACTACCCATTATTATAGGTTTATTGATGACATCTTTTTTATTTGGAGAGGGATGGAGGAACAACTCTCCGAATTTATTCTTTGGGTCAATCTTTGTGATTCGCATTTGAAATTCACCTCTAAATCGAGCAAAGAAAAAATTGAGTTCCTGGGTATTTGGATAGAGGCCATTGAAGAACATATTGAAGTATCATTATACACTAAACCTACGGCCCGCAATACCCTTCTTCAATACCATAGCTTCCACCCACGTAGTCAAAAAGACAGCATCCCTTTCAGTCAGTTCCTGCGTCTTCGCAGGAACTGTACTTGCATACAATCCTTTGAAGATCATGCAGAGACCCTTAAAAGTAAGTTGCGGAATAGAGGGTACCCTAACAGAATAATTAAGGAGTCGTACAAAAGGGCCAAATATTACAATCGAGAGACCCTGTTGACCCCTAAGAGCAGAAATACCCAGGAGAAATTGGTTTGTGTAACCAAGCACGCCAATTTCAATAATAAACTTCGCCAAGCGATCAATTCTTCGTAGCATATCTTGAATTCGGGTAACCAACAGAAAGACCTGCCTAAACCTATTTTTGCCTTCCGCAGAAATAGAAATTTGAGAAATGTATTGGTTAAATCAATAATGCCAAGTGAAACCCTTTTGGTCCAGTGTTCCATCACGGGTGCCCTACCTATCTTTGGCACACATAAATGTGGCGGATGCCAGGCGTATGCTTTTGTTAAAACTACTCCCACTTTAAAATGGGGGAAAAATACTTTTTCTTTTACAGAAATGTCGAACTGCAGGATGACAAATGTGATTTATCTAATCTTGTGCCCTTGTGGCAAAGGCTATGTGGGGGAGACTAGCAGAGAGATGCGTGTTCGTTTCTGCGAACATAAATCTTCCTTCAATAACAAACGTGCAGGAGCTCCTCTAGTCAAACATTGGCTTGAGAAACAGCATTCTATTAAAGACCTTGAATGGCTGATTTTGGAACGTGTACATATACCCGAAGATCGTAATACTGAAGCTTTTAGAAAGAAAAGAGAAGTGTTCTGGATATTTACTCTTCAGACTTTTGATAACGGACTCAACGAATCCCTCCCCTGGGAAAATGCGATTCTTTGATATCCAGACTGAGTATTTACTAGTATATGACCGACTCGTTTTTCCATCTAAGAACCTTATTACATTAATTTTTGGATCATACCTTGATACCCTCTCTAGACATGTACTTCCAATTTTGGTTGTTACCCTCAATTTTGGGAAGCGCCAGGTCCGTGGTTATTTGCAATTTACCTATGTTTGTCCTCTGGTTCATAATATAATACAATATTCGAATACGGTTTTGGTTTCTTCATACAGTATCTTCGTGTGGATGTATTGCAACTTCTTCGCTATTTTTGCATGTTTAACATGCCTCCGCCCAGGCTATTAACTGCCTTGATACTGGGACTAATATTTAGGTTCTTTCACCTTTTGTCGGTATCGAGTATTGATACTTTACTCTCTATAATATGGCGGTCTTGCTCTAATTTTGACTATCACGATCTTCACCACCTCCTAGAGGAGTCTGGTTGATTCTCACTTGTCCTTTTTTAGTTTCGCGGTTACTTTTCATCTCCCGCTTTAAGATGGCGGGCGCTTTTCTACGCCATACGAGGTAGGAAATCTAATGCCCTCGGAGTTTTGTAATTGTTTTCAGGTGAGGCTTGTGAGTTTTCTCCTCCCCTACGATCTCACTCACCGGTATTTAAGCGGTGTCTGACCCAGTGACTCTATAACTCAGCGGTGGTGAGGCCGTGAGGCTATTCCAGGAGAACCGAGTATACTCAAATTGATTTCTTCCGATGAAGTAAGTGTTTCAGAGCCCTTTTGCTGTTTCTATTCTTTTGAATTCTATGACCTGATAGTTAGTGAAGGTTTTATTTGGGATTACCTCTAATTCTATATTCCCTTGCATACGAGTGTTTGTAAGTATAAATTAAGATAAGTACTCCGTGGGTTATTTACTTTTCGAGTGCTGAACTGTGCCTCAGATTCTATATAGCGTATAAAGGGTTTTCTGGCTATGAGTTCTGATTTGATTAACACGGTGGGCCATAGCTGTTATTTCTACTCTCATTCTTTGTTATAGCTAAATACATCTTGCATAAACCAAATTCACTGTTCGTCTTCTTATCGAATTTGTTTCCTTTTTCTTGATATGCTTCGCATTATGTGTGAGTTGCCCATTTTTATAATTTGTGGGTTTGTTGATGCTACTAGGTTTTATCTAAATCTTGCTCGTGTCAGCTATTCCCCCTTTTTTAAGTTTAGGTTATTAGTCCTTTTCGTCACTATAAGGAGTCCTCTCTCGTTTTCTCTACAGATTCTGTTGAATACAGATTGACTTCTGGCCATGATAGCAAGACTGTTATTGCTTGCTCCGTAAGGATTCTGATACTGGGAGCATGAGTTCTCACCTTCACTATGATAATACTAGTGTACTAAGTAAGTCCTATGTATCTGTTTAAATATGACCAGATGTTTTATATTAATGGACTAGGTTGATCGGGCAATACCTCTAGCTTTAATTATTGACTAGGGCTTCCCAAGTATATTGATGTTTTTTCTTCTTTACAGTCTCTTGAGACATATTGTGGAACAGGAATTAGATTTGGGACATCAAGCCTCTTTATTCTGTACCAGAGTGTACACAATTTTTGGAAATTCTTCTCCTGCTCCCCTTCCCTCGTTCAACTCGATCTCGAGACTCATTTTGACGATTCAGGATTATATCTGACCTGAAGTTTTTTGAGGCCTAACAAGTGTGTATTATGTAAATATAATTTACACTTATCTACATTCTTCTGGGGGCGCACTTGAAGGTGTTTGAATTTTTCTTTATTCTTTTCACCAATGGTTTATGAGGTTTAATTTCTCCATTTTTCTGCCTCCGCTTTCTATTCTTATTTTTCTGTTACTGTTTGTTCGGTAGCTCTCCTTTTATCTAAGCACCTTTGAAGTCTTCCTTATGTCCTTATTGTATATTAGCTATCATGCATTTAATAAAAAGATAACCTAGTTATCTCTTTTCCCACAGATAAGACTGACGAGGCATAAAAGTCAACTTATGTTAGTCATTTTTGATTTATTTTTTTGGTTCACTGTATCATATTGTATTGAGTTTTACCGTTTGTGAAATGCCATCAATGCCCTGAGGAAGGAAGACTCCGAAACGCGTGTCGGCGCATTTGTGTGTTCTTTATGTTTTTGTATTGTATTGTTTACATATATGTATGCGATTACTGTTTATGTTCTTATTGAACTGTTCACTTTTGCATACACTGCACTGATTGTTATTGTCTAAATGTTATCTTGTTATTGTTTATGTACTATTTAATATTTGTACTGCTTCGTCGATTCTAGCCTGATTAATAGCTGGCTATTTGTAATATTTCTGAACAAAAAATGAAATGATTTATTCAAAAAAAGAAAAATAGATCTACAACTTTATATTTTTATAATAAAAAACAAAAGAATGTTATAGCATACTATTTCTTTTCTGTGGTCTTGAGAGGTTATCTTTCTAATAGGGGTTCTTCTCTCATATTTTGAATTGTGTATTCCCTGCTACTTTACCCCGCTATTCTTGAGTACAGGGACCCTCTGATGTTTTCATTGATGAGCCAAACACATCCTGCTGCACACGGAGAGGCTGCAATTCCCCATGGAGCCTGTTGTTGTGATATCCCCCACTATGTCCACCCGTAGCATCTGCAATGTTTCAGAGGCAAGGTTCACACACATTGATGCCTTCATCAGATGCCACACTCCACTACAGATGACTGTCAAGAAGGGTGACTATCATGTCATGGGAGTGATGCTACATGTTATATGCTCCATGGTGAGAAGACATGTATGCATTGTACCACAACATGCACAGAAGCAGTCCCCACACATTCCAAACCCGTACCACCAAAAAAATCCTTGCTGCAATCCTTACCAAAACTGACCTTTCCACATGTCCATGCATGGAACGCTGATTCAGCACACGTTGCAATCCTCATGAGGAATATCAGGAGGACAACGATGACACGAGCAGACAACAGGTGCAAAATACCTGGGAATGACAGACACACAAGAAGTCACCTAAAACAATTCTCACTGCACACATGGACATTTACCAAACATGAACAATGTTGTACACATGTAAATTGCAAAGAAAGTCTCTCCCCAAAACTGTGTGGCATGACATCATCACTCGAGTGACACATCAGAACACACATCCAAGTCACTTTGCATTCAGTCAGCTGGACACACACATTGCAACACATGCCACTCAATGCTACAAGCTTGCACATTCATACCCAATGACTCACCATTATGAGAAGAAGTTGCGTATGAGCTGACTCCGGATATCATCCCCCTCATCCTCCTCATCACTAGCCTCGTGAGCAAGCCCTTGGTCCTCCACGGGTTGATGTTCCTGCTCATCCGGATCCAGGATGAGTGGCACAGCCTTCTCAACTGCCATGTTGTGCAGCATGCAGCACACAAGGAAGATTTGGCACACCTTCTCCGGGGCATAAGGGAGGGACCCGCCTGTCTTGTCCAGGCACCGGAATCGGCTCTTCAGGAGTCCAAACGTCCTCTCAATCACTCGCCTGGTCTGTCCGTGTGCATTGTTGTACCGGTGATCTGCAGCTGTTCTTGGGTTGCGGAGAGGTGTCATCAGCCATGGCATGTGTGGATAGCCAGAGTCCCCTACATGGAAACATCATGTAAATAAGTGGGTCAGGTGATGCCGTAAGAGAGAAAGATACCGCAACACATAGGACAAAAAGAGTATACCCACCAACAAGACATGCTCGTTCGTTGTGCAGCCGCAGCATCATTTGTGGCACCCTGCTATGCCTCATGATGTAGGCATCGTGGGCTGATCCTGGAAAACGTGCGCAGACATGGGAAACCAACATGTTAGCAAGACACACCACAAGGGCAAAGCCACATGTGTACCATCAATGGACCCAATTACATAGGGCATCCCTCCCAGGGCATAGAAATCACCCTTGACATCTGTCAACTCCTCTGGAGTAGGAAATTTGATGAATTCATCAAGGTTCTCCAATATGGCTGATAAAACATCACGCAGAACACGGCTGAACATAGTCTGTGACATCCCACCCACATCAGCTATGGTCAATTGAAACGTACCTGTGGCAAAAAAATGTAAGGCTACCATCACCTTCATCTTGGGGGTCAGCGCAGTAGGATACCTGTGTTGCGATTGGAGATGTGGTGCCAGCTTGTCTGTCAAGTCCTCAATCAACTGACGAGTGAATCTGTAACGGCGGATGCAGGCACGTTCCCTCATGGCAGCCAAGTCTGGCATTAGTCTTGGGACAGGTGGTGCCCTGCAAGACATTGTTTGGAAGAATGAAGATTGAGAGTCGGCCAACATCAATGTCAATGAACATAGCACATGCTACACTGCTAATACACATCAGGTAACTATGGAGTCGGGTGTGTGCAATACATCCAGGACACATATGCCAGCTTGCTTGCACTCCTACAAAAAGCCTGATACACCTGTTGATTGTCAAGTCTACATGACATGCCCTGAAATGATTTGGGGGCCAGTCTGAGTGAAGAGCCACAGATATCACCGGAGTGACACACAACCACATACCTGCATTGGAAGGATGTCATCTCATCCAGACAGCTGAATGCAAGGTGTTAGAAGGCGACCTCAGGGGAGCCCGGAGGGGGCCCTGACTGTCCTGAGACCCACCCTCAAGGTATCGTAGCCGGGCACTGGCGGGAGATTCCGCAGGGGAGGAATCTCGTACCTAGGATCGTACACTTGGCACCACACGACAAAGAGACACCACACCGAGGGTTCTTAGGATTCAAGCTTTATCAAATCGAAGTGGTAGGATCTTTATGATCAGCAAGGCAGATATTTACAAGCAGAGCGTGGGCTCACAGAGTCTTGGTGGGGGTAGGAGGTAGCGGGACAGTCTTTGGGGGGATCGGATCAAATGCAGGAGCGTACCCGGCGCACAGCTCACAATCCTCGAGCTGGGGGATACGCTTGTCGTCGTTTGGTCCGGCGGGACCAAAGAGAGTCAGGGGGAGCCGCGAGTCACTCAGCAGGCTCAAGCACAAGTTCGGAGGTCTTACGATCTTCAGGGAGCCGCGAGTCACTCAGCTGGGCTCAAGCACAAGTTCGGAGGTCTTACGTTCTTCGGGGAGCCGCGAGTCACTCAGCAGGGCTCAAGCACAAGTTCGGAGGTCTTACGATCTTCAGGGAGCCGCGAGTCACTCAGCAGGGCTCAAGCACAAGTTCGGAGGTCTTACGATCTTCAGGGAGCCGCGAGTCACTCAGCAGGGCTCAAGCACAGGTTCGGAGGTCTTACGTTCTTCGTGGAGCCGCGAGTCACTCAGCAGGGCTCAGATGTTCCAAGGCGAATCTGCCGGACAGTCCCAGAGCACCCCTTGTTATAGGTCGACCCCTCTTTGATGTCCGGAGTCTGTGCAGGCAGGGGTCTTGTCACCTGGGGGTCGCTTGTCGAGGTTTCCTGCTATTGTCTTTTGATCCTTTCAGGGCCGGGTCGGGAGGAGTCCCAGACACCCAGCAGGCGTGGAGCCAGCCCTCAGGGAGGCCGGCGGGCCGATCGAAACCCATCGTCCCAGGGGAGTTCAGAGGTGCGATAGAAACTGCTCCTCCCTCTCTCATCCCCTGGAAGCGTGATGTCCTCCAGCCGGAGTGGCGCCTCTAGGCCCGGGTTGTGCTGGGGCCGGGCGGCCATCTTGGTGCACGAAGTGGGCACGCGTGCCCGGGGTGGCCGAAAGGAGAGAGGCCGTGGACGGGGAGGCCCGGGCTGCGTGTGTGTGTTCTGGTGGGAAGGATCGGCTGGGCCGCGTGCTTGGGGTCCCTGGTACCAGGTTAGGTAGTGCGAGGACAGGAAGAGCCATGCTACGAGGCCGGGTCTAACACGCGTCCCCCCCAGCTGAAAGCTGGAGAGAACTACCCATCATCTTGGGGGGTTCTCTTCGCTGAGGCGGAAGAACCGGGAGAGGCCGTCCGCGTTGGCGTGGTCCGTACCAGGGCGATGTTCTACGGTGAAATCCATCCCCTGGAGGGAGATTGACCACCGCAGTAGCTTGGGGTTCTCTCCTCGCATCTGCATCTGCATGAGCCATCGCAAGGGCCGATGGTCGGTTTGTACTTTGAAATGGGTGCCAAACAGGTAAGGGCGCAGCTTTTTGAGGGCCCAGACTACGGCAAATGCTTCGTGCTCAATGGTGCTCCACCTCTGTTCTCTGGGCAACAGCCGCCGGCTGAGAAAGGCGATGGGCTGGTCTAGGCCTTGGTCATTCACCTGGGACAGGACGGCTCCAATGCCATGCTCGGAGGCATCGGTCTGGACTACGAACTCCTTGGAGTAGTCGGAGGCCTGGAGGACGGGGGCCGTGCACATGGCCTTCTTTAGGGCATCGAACGCTTCCTGGCAGGCAGTCGTCCACTGCACCCTCTTGGGCTGTTTTTTTGATGTGAGTTCGGTGAGGGGGCCAACCAGGCTGCCATACCCCCGGATGAATCTTCGGTAGTAGCCAGTGAGGCCCAGGAAGGCTCGGACCTCTGTTTGGGTGGTTCCCAGGCTAGGATGGCATCGATCTTTGGCTGTAGAGGGGCGACCTGACCGCTCCCGACCTGGTGCCCCAGGTAGACTACTGATCCTTGCCCAATCTGGCACTTGCTGGCTTTTACTGTGAGGCCTGCCTGACGCAGGGCGGTTAGCACCCTCCGGAGGTGCTGGAGGTGCTCACTCCATCCGGAACTGAAAACAGCGATGTCGTCTAGATAGGCCGCACTGAACTGTTCCATCCCGGCCAGGACCCTATTCACCAGTCGCTGGAAGGTGGCCGGGGCATTTTTCATTCCGAAGGGCATTATGCGGAAGCGATAATGCCCATCTGGGGTGGAGAAGGCGGACCGCTCCTTGGCTTCCTCTGTGAGCGCAATCTGCCAGTATCCGCAGGTGAGGTCGAATGTGCTGAGGAACCGGGCCGCCCGAGTCGGTCAATGAGCTCGTCTGCTCGGGGGATGGGGTGGGCATCGGCCCGGGTGACGTCATTGAGCCCCCGGTAGTCCACGCAGAATCAGAGCTCGGGGGCGACACCGGGGGCCGCTGCCTTCGGAACTAGGACCACGGGACTGGCCCAGGGACTATCGGATGGCTCGATCACCCCCAGGGTTAACATCTTCGAGACTTCAGCTTGAATGCAGGACCGGACTCGGTCAGGGACTCGGTAGGCTCGGTGTCTTACTGGCGGGCTGTCCCCGGTGTCCACGTCATGGACACACCAGTCGGTGACTCGGGGGATCAGGGAGAAGAGGTCGGAGAATTGTCCTAGGAGCTGGCGACAGTCCGCTTGTTGCTGGTCAGTAAGGGATGGGGAGAGGTTCACTCCCTCTACCGAGCCATCCTTCTCCTTGACACACAGGAGGTCCGGGAGGGGATCGGACTCATCTTCGGCCCCGTCATCGGTGGCCAGCAGGAGGCTCAGTTCTGTCCGTACGAAGTGAGGCTTGAGGCGGTTCACGTGTAGGACCCGCAGGGGATCCCGGGGCGACTGGACGTCCACCAAGTACGTGACTGGACTCTTCCGCTCAATCACTTTGAAGGACCCGGTCCACTTGTCCTGGAGGGCGCCAGGCTTCACGGGGGCCATGACCCATACCTGCTGGCCCGGCTGGAACTCGACCAGAGTGGCATTCTGGTCGTACCAGCGCTTCATCTCTTCTTGGCTTGCCTCCAGGTTGGCCTCGGCCAGCTTTCGGAACTTCCTGGTCTGGTTCCGGAGGGCCAGAACGTATTGGAACACATCTCGTGGGGGGGGTCTGGGGTGCTGCCTCCCACCCTTCCTTAACCAAAATGAGGGGACCTCGGACGGGGTGCCCATATAGTAATTCAAACGGGCTGAACCCCAAGGACTTCTGTGGGACTTCCCGGTAAGCGAACAGGAGGCAGGGGAGCAGGACGTCCCACTTACGCCGGAGGGGTTCTTCTAGGCCGTTGATCATCCCCTTCAGAGTCCGGTTAAACCTTTCTACTAGGCCGTTCCCCTGGGGATGGTACGGGGTGGTGAACTTATAGGACACCCCACATTGTTGCCACAGGGACGTCATGTATTTCGAGATAAAATTAGTGCCGCGATCGCTCACGACCTCGCGGGGAAAACCCACCCGGGAAAAGATCCCCATCAGGGCTCGGCCCACCACGGGAGCCGTGACGGTGCGTAGGGGGATCGCCTCAGGGTATCGGGTGGCGTGATCCACTAGGACCAGAATGAAACGGTGACCTTGGGAGGTGGGGGGATCCAGGGGCCCCACGATGTCGATTCTGACTCTTTCGAATGGGATACTGACGACCGGGAAGGGTTGGAGGGGAGCCTTGCGCTTCCCCCCACTCTTCCCACTAGCCTGGCACGTGGGACAGGACTTGCAGTGGGCTTCTACAGCTACTCTCATCCTAGGCCAGTAAAAGTGAGTCACGAGACGGCTGTAGGTTTTGTCTTGACCCAGGTGGCCGGCGAGGGGGACGTCGTGGGCCAAGCCCAGGAGGAAGTCTCGGAAGCGTAGGGGTACCACCAGCACCCGGCCGGATCCTAGCTCCACCGACTTCTGCTCACTGTACAAGAGGTTATTCTCCCAATAAACTCGGTGTGTTCCGGTCTGGTCGCCTGCGGCTTGGCCCTCGGCCTGGTGCCGTAGTCCGACCAGGGAAGGACAGGTGGCTTGCTCCCGGCAGAACTCCTCCCGGGTGGGCCCGCCCTCGTGGTGCCACGGGGCCAATTCGGCCAGATCGCTTAACTCAGGGACCGGGGTGGTGTCGGACGGTGAGGGTTCGTCGCTGGCGACTGACCCTCCCGATGGGGGGACGGGAGGACCCTCGGCGGGGACTGCTCTGACTCCCTCGGTCGGGGGGTCCTCGACTTCCCCCAGGGGGGTGAGTCGGGCGGACATAGATCGGGTGGTGGCGCACACCCACTCGGGGAGTCCCATCATCTCTAGGTGGGCCTTGCGCTCGACGTACTTCCAGGGAGAACTCTCCAGGTCGTTCCCTAAGAGGCAGTCGACCGGCTGGGAGGTTCTTACGGCAACCCTCAGTTTACCTATCACCCCTCCCCACTCAAACGGCACCAGGGCTACCTGACACATACTCTCTCTATTATCTGCGGAAATTACGGGGCAAAAGACGTTGGGTAGGATCTGCTCCTCGGGGACTAAGTGCCTGAGGACACCGGTGATGCTGGCCCCGGTGTCTCGCAGGGCTTCTATCTGGTGGCCATTGATTTTGACGAGCTGCCCGTACTTCTTCGTGTTGGAGGGCAGGAGGCTACCAGGGACCATCTCTCTGTCCCCCAGGGACACTAGGGCCATAGCTGCGGGTTCCCACTCCCCGGTGTCCTCGACCTCCTCCCCCAGGGCTACGTTGGCTATCTGTCTTGCAGGGTTTGCAGTAGGGGGACCTGGGGGGCCATGGGGCACTCCGGGTCATTGGCGTAGTGCCCGGGCCTTTGACAACGGAAACAAGTGATGGTTACCCGGTGCCCCTGTCTCCCGGGGGGTCCGGAGACTGGTGGGGGGGGCGCCGGGAAAGGTGGAGGTTGGGCCTTCGGGGGACTCGACTGGGACTTTCTCTGCCCTCCCTGGTTCCCTCCCCCTCTCTGGCGGGGTGGTCCCTGACTGGCTCGGGGGTATTCTCCTACACTGCTCCGGGGGACCCGGGTGTTGGTCCAGCAGTCTGCTTCCACAGCCAGCTTCTGGGGATCGGTGAGTTTGCTGTCGAGCAGATGCTGGCGTAGTTCCACAAAGCAGTTCGCCGCCAGGTGTCCCCACAACATGAGGTCGGTGAGTTCCTCGAGGGTGGTGACCTTGCTGCCCTTGATCCACCCATCGAAGGCCCGACTGAAAAAGTTTACATACTCCACCCAGGTGGTGCCCGGGATCTTCCTGCAGTCCCGGAATCGCTGACGGTACATCTCTGGGGTGAGGCCGTACCTAGTGAGGAGAGCCTCCTTCATGTGGCTGTAGGAGGTCTGCAGGGAGAGGGGTAGGTCGAGCAGGGTGTCCCTTCCTTCGCTCAGAAACCGTCCCCACAGCCCTGCCCCCCAGTCCTTCTGCGGGACCCGATGAGAGGTCATGGCGACCTCGTAGGCCCTGAACCATTGTTGAATGTCATCATTTTTATAATATTCTTTGACCACGTCCTTGGGGATGTGGACCTTCTGCTCCGCCGGAGAGGTCGCCTCTCGGGTCCCCGGGGGCCTCCCTTCCTCGTTTCTGGCTTTGAGCTCGATCTCCTTCAAGCTGCGTTCGTGCTCTAGTTGAAGCTTCCTTCCTTCGTGCTCCCGTTGGAGCTTCTTCTCCTCCAATTCGCCTTGTACGCGCATTTGTTCTACTGCTAGCTTTTTTTCTGCTAATTTCAATTCGCCTTCGATTTTGAGTTTGGCTAACTCGAGTTCGTGATTGCGACTTCTCTCTCTGTCTGCGAGCTCTTCCGGGGAAAGGCCCCCGTCTGGCACGAAGCCTTGCACCTGATTGCTGCTGCTTTCGCCTTGGGTGGGTTCTGCTTCGTCGTGTCGCTCCCCCATGCCTTCTGGGCGGGAGGCCCCGGCATCCACCCAAGCTTTCAGTGCTTTCTGCAAATCTTCTTTGGTGTTGAGACCGGTGGTAGCGATTTTAAGTTCTTTGCAGAATTGCTTCAGTTCTTTGTGCGTGTATTCTTCTAGTTGTTCCACCTGGAACACCCTGTTGGTGTTGGTTTCTGCGGGGCTCATGGCGCTTCCTTCTGCCATCTTTGTCGGTAGTGTGTCAGTCGTTCACGGTACGATCTCTAGGTTATGGGCCCGAATCCCGTCGCTTGCCACCAATGTTAGAAGGCGACCTCAGGGGAGCCCGGAGGGGGCCCTGACTGTCCTGAGACCCACCCTCAAGGTATCGTAGCCGGGCACTGGCGGGAGATTCCGCAGGGGAGGAATCTCATACCTAGGATCGTACACTTGGCACCACACGACAAAGAGACACCACACCGAGGGTTCTTAGGATTCAAGCTTTATCAAATCGAAGTGGTAGGATCTTTATGATCAGCAAGGCAGATATTTACAAGCAGAGCGTGGGCTCACAGAGTCTTGGCGGGGGTAGGAGGTAGCGGGACAGTCTTTGGGGGGATCGGATCAAATGCAGGAGCGTACCCGGCGCACAGCTCACAATCCTCGAGCTGGGGGATACGCTTGTCGTCGTTTGGTCCGGCGGGACCAAAGAGAGTCAGGGGGAGCCGCGAGTCACCCAGCAGGCTCAAGCACAAGTTCGGAGGTCTTACGATCTTCAGGGAGCCGCGAGTCACTCAGCCGGGCTCAAGCACAAGTTCGGAGGTCTTACGTTCTTCGGGGAGCCGCGAGTCACTCAGCAGGGCTCAAGCACAAGTTCGGAGGTCTTACGATCTTCAGGGAGCCGCGAGTCACTCAGCAGGGCTCAAGCACAAGTTCGGAGGTCTTACGATCTTCAGGGAGCCGCGAGTCACTCAGCAGGGCTCAAGCACAGGTTCGGAGGTCTTACGTTCTTCGTGGAGCCGCGAGTCACTCAGCAGGGCTCAGATGTTCCAAGGCGAATCTGCCGGACAGTCCCAGAGCACCCCTTGTTATAGGTTGACCCCTCTTTGATGTCCGGAGTCTGTGCAGGCAGGGGTCTTGTCACCTGGGGGTCGCTTGTCGAGGTTTCCTGCTATTGTCTTTTGATCCTTTCAGGGCCGGGTCGGGAGGAGTCCCAGACACCCAGCAGGCATGGAGCCAGCCCTCAGGGAGGCCGGCGGGCCGATCGAAACCCATCGTCCCAGGGGAGTTCAGAGGTGCGATAGAAACTGCTCCTCCCTCTCTCATCCCCTGGAAGCGTGATGTCCTCCAGCCGGAGTGGCGCCTCTAGGCCCGGGTTGTGCTGGGGCCGGGCGGCCATCTTGGTGCACGAAGTGGGCACGCGTGCCCGGGGTGGCCGAAAGGAGAGAGGCCGTGGACGGGGAGGCCCGGGCTGCGTGTGTGTGTTCTGGTGGGAAGGATCGGCTGGGCCGCGTGCTTGGGGTCCCTGGTACCAGGTTAGGTAGTGCGAGGACAGGAAGAGCCATGCTACGAGGCCGGGTCTAACACAAGGCACACGCACAGGTCACATGGAATGTCAAATGTACATATCAAACACAGTGCGATGAAGGGGTACACGTGACAACACAAAGACACAGCCATTGAGACAACGCACACATGTATGACTGGGAAAATATGATGTCCGATGCACACAGACCTTACAGCCGTGGGAATCCACATGTGTCATGGTGTGCGTAGATGTGTTCCATGCCCATCTCCACACAGACCCCTGTTGGATGCACCAACAGCAGATGCAGTTGACGGGACACTGACATCATGCTCATGGGAACACATAACACACACATGACATCCCAAAGGGGCACGCTGACAGTGACAGGTCAGTTGATAGAGTGTCCCTGTCCCTGGCATCAGGAGACAGGTGCGGGTGTTGATGACTGTGCCATCCGACTGCTGCTGTGCATGACACAGTTGGACTACAGACACACATGTGGCAAGTGTCAAGGTGATGTGTGCCACATAGTGCCCCATCACACATGACATGTGTCCACAGGTCATCACACATCAATTGTGCAACTAGATGAGATGACCTGTGCAATATCACTGGCTAACACACCTAGGGCCTGCACAAGAAAGTATGCAATGACAAGTACTTGATGGACATCCTTGTGCGACTCGTAGCCCTCCATTCCTGGCATGTGTATGCCTGTATTACCATTGTAAGCGTGTGAAATGCGTACCCGTACGTGTATGCACTAGTAGTACACGTACGTGTACTACTAGTGCGTACACGTATGTGTACTACTAGTGCGATCCCCTTACGGGTACGCACTAGTAGTACATGTACGTGTACTACTAGTGCGTACACGTATATGGGGTCGCACTAGTAGTACACGTACGTGTACTACTAGTGCGATCCCCTTACGGGTACGCACTAGTAGTACATGTACGTGTACTACTAGTGCGTACACGTACGTGTACTACTAGTGCGATCCCCCTACGGTTACGCACTAGTAGTACACGTACATGTACTACTAGTGCGTGCACGTAAAGGATCACACTAGTAGTACACGTACGTGTACTACTAGTGCGATCCCTTTACGTGTACACACTATTAGTACACGTACATGTACTACTAGTGCGTACCCGAAAGGGGATTGCACTAGTAGTACACGTACGTGTACTACTAGTGCGTACACATACGTGTACTACTAGTGCGCACACGTATGTGTACTACTAGTGCGATCCCCTTACGGGTACACACTAGTAGTACACGTACGTGTACTACTAGTGCGTACACGTACGTGTCAAACGCACTGTACAACTGGTGCCGTAGGGGTACGTGTGAAAAGCACAGTACCTGTGTGTGGATTTCAAAATTACATAGGGGACACATAAGGGACAAGTATTCGGCCCTAAATGCATGCTGGTTGTCATGGATACAGACTTTTCAGTTGAAACTTGTCCATCAGGTGTCCTGGAAAAGTCAGTTGGCCACAAAATACAATGTTGCAAAGTGGTTGCTGACTTGACATGATGCTCAAAATTTGAACGATGCAAATGCTGTCACTGGTGTATGTTTAAAGGGATTGGAGTAAACGTACGATGCGAATGATTCAGACCAATCACTATGTACTCCTCAAAATGAATGCCCCTCAGCAAGACAGATATAAGACAGCCAGAACCCATGAGAGGGCACTTGCCTGCACAACTTTAAAGTCGACCACACTGCTGCTGTCTCTGCTTCCTCTGGACCATGTCACATGCTGTGGAGAGGGCCCAGCCATTCACCCTGGAGGAGAATGAGGCCTTGCTGGACAGCCTCCTCACACAGTACCCCAGCCTGTATGGGAGACCAGGGGAGCAGGTGAGTGCTGACTCCACTACCTTTGTCTATGCACCTGTTGTGTGACAGTCAATATTGTGTCCAGGTGGGACACACATGCAATGTTGTTTAGAGTGTGTCCCGGGGGGGGGGTCATGCTTATGGCTCTCATGCAGAGCATGATGTAGTTCCTGTGTGCACTCCTCACTTGCATAGTGCTTACAGTGACTTTCACTGCATAGTGCATGACACATTCAGCCTGGCAAATCCATGGTGGCTTTTTTTCCTGTTGTCCTGAGGTGATTCAGTGGTCCCCCCGGTGTGACAGGTGACTGTACCCACACATGTGTATGAGTTGAGTGGACCTGTGGTGAGAGTGTCCAAATGATGTGTACAGCCTCATGGACATTGATGTGTGTGAATGTTCCTGGTCATGTGGGTGAGTGTCTATGTGAAGTGTTGCACCACAGCTGCATGGTGGAGGCAACAGATCTACCCATCTGATGTGACAAGTAAGCCGTGCTTTGTGTCTGGCTTGCAGAGCTAGCATGACACCTGTAACTCCCCACTGGCAAATGGCACATGTGCAGAGTGAGGGTTGTATCCGCTGTTGTCAATGACAGGCGAGTGATCTGTGCCTTGGGTGTGTCTGTCTAGTCTGCTGAGGGTGCGTCTGTGGAGTGGGACATGTGACTGCTTGGCACGTGCTGGCCATCAGCCTGCTGTTGCATGTGCTGCACAGTGTGTGGCATGATCAGTGAGTGTAATGCACCCCTCATGCCACCTGTTGACTTTCAATGCCATGTAGTGCATTGGCGCTTGCACACAGGGCAATTTCTTGTTGTGAATGAGGCAATTCATGTCAGCATCCTATGCCCTGTTCAACATTTCAAAGATGTTCAAATGTGTGTCTCTGGGACATGGAGCAGGTGTATTGATGTTGTGTCACTTTGTCATCCTGACAGGTAACTGCCTACGAGAAGGGGGTGGTCTGGAACAACGTCGTCAGCGTAGTCGGCAGCTGCAACAGGTCTGCAAGAGGTGGCAGGACATCTGGTGCTGGACCCAGCGGATCGCTCGGGTCCAGCTGGGGCTAGACAGTCCTCGCCCCCACAGCGGCCGCCGACGCCTGACCCCCCACATGAAACGTGTCCTGGCAGTGGTCTTCCCTGACCTCGATAGGCAGTTACAGGAGAGACTGCAGCAGGGATGGGTTAGGTACATGGCTTTTTGTCGTGTTATGTGTCGCCAGCTTTTGAAAGTGCTCTTTCGCATGAATACACTCCTAGAGTTTATATGTGCAGTGTATTTTCTGTTCCCCAATGTCACCTGGGGCTCTTTTTCATCCCTTCCCCTCCTTGACATGTGTCCCCTGGTCTGTGTGTAATCACATTTGCACATGGTAATCTTGGGTGCCAGTAAATCTAAGTGCACATAGCTTTCTGCATCATGTTAGAGGGTGGATGATGATTCTCAACATAGGAGTGTGAGCTTTCAACTGAACCCCCTTGCAGCATGCATGACCAATGTTGTGGCCTCAGACATTATGTGCATGAGTGGGAGATATGCATAGTGCCATGACGGTTGAAAAAGGCTTTCTGTACGAATCGTACTTCCTAGGTTGTAAGATGAGTTTTTTTTTTTTTCACTATGGACAACTGTAGTCTGAGACTGTATTCCCCATCCGGGGGTACAGTTTTATCGCGATGGTCCTACTGTATTAGCGTCAGTTGGAATATCAAAGATATTGACGGAAACGCCTCACTCACATAATAGTGACATGCTTCATCATCGGCGTTACCTCCACACCCAGATAAGGTGATACTATCTGGGCGGACTCAACCATAGATATACCGGGAGTTCTGATAAGTAGGTCACTGGTTTATGAGGCGAACCAGATTTTTTTGGTGTATTCGTTAAAAATATCTACAAGTGTACCTCCTCTTGATCCTTTATTCTGGGGCACTTGTGATATAGATAAAAGCCTAATATTGGTTTTTTTTTTAACCTTCTTGTGTTCAATTATACCCTCTGTTCAATGCCAACATGTTTCGGCCCTCCCTAAATAGCCCAGTCGGGTCTGGGGCCTTCGTCAGGGCGTGGTGTTAATAAAGCCTACTTATGAGTCCTAATTTGGGCTTATTACATGTGTTCCATGCACACCAAATGTGAGGCCTAATGCACTCACCTGTATGTCTTTTGTTCGAACTCCAGTAGTATTTCTATAAGGAGTAAAAAAGATCTCTTTAAAATACACTCGCATCTCTAGTTCAAGTATATCATGACTACTGTGCAACTATAGTGCTCATAGGTTTTTCAATGATATCGAGTGATTTGGTGCCAACTGACTAAGAAAACAAACACTTCAATAGAAATCTAGCATCCTGCTTGGTGCAATGCTGTGTGTGTTTGTTTTCTTGACACACAATAAATAGAGTTATGAGCACTCAACACGCGGCTACAACCTATGGATAAGAGCACACAAAGACCACACAAAAGTTGAGCACGTGTGAGCACAACTGAAACTCGGATGAGTTGATTTACACACAGATTGTGCGGAACCCATAGGTGAACAATGGATATGTCCCCTATAAACTAAGAAGAACTCCGTGTTCTTCTGCAAACATCACAAATATGGATTAGAGCATTGCTTAAGGCGGTGGAAGTCCTTTTTGAGGTTGCAAATGTAATGGAGATGGCATAAAAATATGCAACACGAACAAATAGTCTCACATACAATTGATTAGTGAGCACTTAGTCAGTTGGCACCAAATCACTCGATATCATTGAAAAACCTATGAGCACTATAGTTGCACAGTAGTCATGATATACTTGAACTAGAGATGCGAGTGTATTTTAAAGAGATCTTTTTTACTCCTTATAGAAATACTACTGGAGTTCGAACAAAAGACATACAGGTGAGTGCATTAGGCCTCACATTTGGTGTGCACGGAACACATGTAATAAGCCCAAATTAGGACTCATAAGTAGGCTTTATTAACACCACGCCCTGACGAAGGCCCCAGACCCGACTGGGCTATTTAGGGAGGGCCGAAACATGTTGGCATTGAACAGAGGGTATAATTGAACACAAGAAGGTTCAAAAAAACCCCAATATTAGGCTTTTATCTATATCACAAGTGCCCCAGAATAAAGGATCAAGAGGAGGTACACTTGTAGATATTTTTAACGAATACACCAAAAAAATCTGGTTCGCCTCATAAACCAGTGACCTACTTATCAGAACTCCCGGTATATCTATGGTTGAGTCCGCCCAGATAGTATCACCTCATCTGGGTGTGGAGGTAACGCCGATGATGAAGCATGTCACTATTATGTGAGTGAGGCGTTTCCGTCAATATCTTTGATATTCCAACTGACGCTAATACAGTAGGACCATCGCGATAAAACTGTACCCCCGGATGGGGAATACAGTCTCAGACTACAGTTGTCCATAGTGAAAAAAAGTTGTATTGGGAGAACGCAACTGTTAGATTCTTTCTCTCACTCTCCACACGTGAAAAAGGGTGTAAGATGAGTTTACCTGGTACGAGTCGTATGGAGAAAACGCTTCCTACGACAATTCGTACTGCCTTTTTACAGGATCGGAATCGGCCCCTACATGTAACACTTTTTCAATAAAAATAACATTTTCCTTCTTAACCAACAGAAATAAAAGCAATCAGTGAATAAACTACAAACATAGAAAAAGTATCCAACAAGAAAAGCACAAGATATATGTAAGTATATTTTGAAATGTAATAATCATATGAACATGTTTACTATTCAATAATTAATAATTAATAAATTAGTCGCCAGTAGGTAGTTATAGTTAGGACCTAGTTTCCAAAGGAAAAGCGTTTTTTGTTTTCCCAATAACTTTGACGCCGGTTGAGGAATCTTCGTGAAATTTTCAAAACTAGTGACCTGCTCCGGTCAGCTCCTGTCTTAAAGGTTTCGGGGTGATTCGTCACGCGGAGCCGAGAAAAAGAGGGGTCCCAAAATGCGTTTTCCCCATGTTATTTTCCATAGGAAACTTTAGACAAAGGTGCCAATTACGATCCGGCAAAAAAATTCCCCGTACGACTCGTATCCGGTCTTTTTACCGTACGAATCGTACAAGTGCCGTACAAACTGCCAATCACGATTCGCATGGTAAAAAGTCCATACGAACCGCATTGGGAATTATTCCCCACACGTCCTCGGGTCGGAAAATGTGTCCGACACGTCCTTGGACGATTTACCGTACAAATGTGAAAAGTGAAGTCCGACCGAGGAATCACGATCCATTCCGTGCGTCCGATGTTACAACCGTATGGAAAAAACACCGTACGCACCGAACTCCCATAGCAACCATGGAGACATGTGCCCGCATACGCGCCCAACACTCCCCGAGCCCCCTAACGTCCGAGACGTACCCCCCGTGTATGTACACCCCCACCCGTGTATGTACACCCGTGTACGTGTCGTACCCCCCGTGTAAGTACACCCGTGTACGTGTCATCCCCCCGTGTATGTAGACCCGTGTACGTGTCATACCCCCGTGTATGTACACCCCTGTACGTGTCCTACCCCCGTGTATGTACACCCGTGTACGTGTCCTACCCCCCGTGTATGTACACCCGTGTACGTGTCGTACCCCCGTGTATGTACACTTGTGTACGTGTCCTACCCCCGTGTATGTACACCCGTGTACGTGTCGTACCCCCCGTGTATGTACACCCCTGTACGTGTCGTACCCCCGTGTATGTACACCCGTGTACGTGTCGTACCCCCCGTGTATGTACACCCGTGTACGTGTCGTACCCCCCGTGTATGTACACCCATGTACGTGTCGTACCCCCGTGTATGTACACCCGTGTACGTGTCCTACCCCCGTGTATGTACACCCGTGTACGTGTCCTACCCCCGTGTATGTACACCTGTGTACGTGTCATACCCCATGTATGTACACCCCTGTACGTGTCCTACCCCCGTGTATGTACACCCGTGTACGTGTCGTACCCCCGTGTATGTACACCCGTGTACGTGTCGTACCCCCGTGTATGTACACCCATGTAAGTGTCGTACCCCCCGTGTATGTACACCTGTGTACGTGTCGTACCCCCCCGTGTATGTACACCCCTGTATGTGTCGTACCCCCGTGTATATACACCCCTGTACGTGTCCTTACCCCCGTGTATGTACACCCGTGTACGTGTCCTACCCCCCGTGTATGTACACCCATGTACGTGTCCTACCCCCGTGTATGTACACCTGTGTACGTGTCGTACCCCCGTGTATGTACACCCCTGTACGTGTCGTACCCCCGTGTATGTACACCCGTGTACGTGTCGTACCCCCGTGTATGTACACCCCTGTACGTGTCGTACCCCCGTGTATGTACACCCGTGTACGTGTCGTACCCCCCGTGTATTTACACCCGTGTACGTGTCGTACCCCCATGTATGTACACCCCTGTACGTGTCGTACCCCCCGTGTATGTACACCCGTGTACGTGTCCTACCCCCGTGTATGTACACCCGTGTACGTGTCCTACCCCCGTGTATGTACACCCCTGTACGTGTCGTACCCCCCGTGTATGTACACCCGTGTACGTGTCCTACCCCCGTGTATGTACACCCCTGTACGTGTCCTACCCCCGTGTATGTACACCCGTGTATGTGTCGTACCCCCGTGTATGTATACCCGTGTACGTGTCGTACCCCCCGTGTATGTACACCCGTGTACGTGTCCTACCCCCGTGTATGTACACCCGTGTACGTGTCGTACCCCCCGTGTATGTATACCCCTGTACGTGTCGTACCCCCGTGTATGTACACCCCTGTACGTGTACTACCCCCGTGTATGTACACCCGTGTACGTGTCCTACCCCCCGTGTATGTACACCAGTGTACGTGTCCTACCCCCGTGTATGTACACCCATGTACGTGTCCTACCCCCGTGTATGTACACCTGTGTACGTGTCGTACCCCCGTGTATGTACACCTCTGTACTTGTCGTACCCCCGTGTATGTACACCCCTGTACGTGTCGTACCCCCGTGTATGTACACCTGTGTACGTGTTGTACCCCCCGTGTATGTACACCCGTGTACGTGTCGTACCCCCCGTGTATGTACACCCGTGTACGTGTCGTACCCCCCGTGTATGTACACCCGTGTACGTGTCGTACCCCCGTGTATAAACACCCCTGTACGTGTCGTACCCCCCGTGTATGTACACCCCTGTACGTGTCCTACCCCCGTGTATGTACACCCGTGTACGTGTCCTACCCCCCCGTGTATGTACACCCGTGTATGTGTCCTACCCCCCCGTGTATGTACACCCGTGTACGTGTCCTACCCCCGTGTATGTACACCCGTGTACGTGTCATACCCCCCGTGTATGTACACCCCTGTACGTGTCGTACCCCCGTGTATGTACACCCGTGTACGTGTCGTACCCCCGTGTATGTACACCCGTGTACGTGTCGTACCCCCCCGTGTATGTACACCCGTGTACGTGTCGTACCCCCGTGTATGTACACCCGTGTACGTGTCGTACCCCCCGTGTATGTACACCCCTGTACGTGTCGTACCCCTGTGTATGTACACCCCTGTACATGTCGTACCCCCGTGTATGTACACCCCTGTACGTGTCGTACCCCCGTGTATGTACACCCGTGTACGTGTCCTACCCCCGTGTATGTACACCCCTGTACGTGTCGTACCCCCCGTGTATGTACACCCGTGTACGTGTCCTACCCCCGTGTATGTACACCCCTGTACGCGTCATACCCCCACCCGTGTATGTGCACCCATGTACGTCAGAGTCGCACCCCCACCACAACCTCCTAAGTAAGGAGCGCACCCCAGGCCCCAACATCACAACCGCATGTACGAGTCGTACCAAGCCAGACACAAGGACAGCACTGTACAACAAAATGGCCCATGTACACACCGTACACACGCTAAAAACACACGTACACAACCAGGACAAAACAAAACAACACAAGAATACACCATTCGAATGGCACAAAGCCACTAAACATGTCCAACAACCACGAAAACAACACATTCACTGACCTGCAACTGCCAAAAACAAAAAGAGGCCCAAAACACCACCACTCCTTATAACACACCCACCCAAAGTTCAAACACAGCCACACCCACCAATGGACCAATAAAAAGGGCCCACACACACAAACCATGAGCCTTTGCACCACACTCACTGCTGACAGACCCCACAGACAACCTACAGCACCATACTACAAGCTTCACCACACCTTCACTTGCACACCTTCACACAACCACCTTCACAAACACCCCCTCATCACATTCACACACACACACACCTGCACAACCACACCCACACACCCACAACCATCCACACCCCCCCATCCACCCTCACACCCCTCACCATGCCCACTAACAAGAATCCAAAGTTCAGTAACCGAGAGTTGGAGGTCCTTGTCGATGAAATCCTCAGAGTCGAGCCACACCTCTTTGGAACATTGGTCAGACAGACCAGCATGTCAGAAAAAACAGCCATGTGGCAGACCATCGTCGATGCTGTGAATGCTGTTGCGGACACCAGAAGGAAAAAGCAGGAATGCCAAGCCAGGTGGTACGATCTGCGGAGGAGGGTCCGAGCCATGATGACGGACGAACACAACCAGGCCAACGTCACTGGAGGAGGGCCGTCCCGCAGACCCGTACACTACCATCCCTGGGAGGAGAGGGTGATGGCCATACTGCCGGTGGAGGCAGTCGAAGGATTAGGAGGACTCCGAGACCCGGGTGAGTACACCAACAACGCACCTCACATGGGGGGAACGTCATCCACAACCAAACCCACAAACAGGCACGCAACTACCCCAAGCTATCGCATGACTCACCCACGCTCCACGAACACGCACATGCCACTGGTGCCACCATGCCCCATGCACCCAGCTGGACAATGTCAAGTCACAGGCCACAGAAGACACCAACACATGACACGATAAGCCAGATGGCGGGAGGGTGGGCCCCAAAAATCACATAGTGCAACTCAGAAGCAGACAACAATGCCCTCTGGCCATATGGCCTAGGTCACAGCCAGACTAACACTGTGTCCCCACACAGGAAAGACTCGCCAGCAATTGGCGGACGCCTTGCATTAACACATGGGGGTGAAGGCACGTTTTTGCACATGACAGCAGCTAATGAACAGCCAACACTCTGAAAGAGTGGCAGCACACACCACCACAGCAGCAGCGCAGACACACACACTACACCCAATGGGTGCCTGGAGATCAGAAACAAACTCACAGCAACAAGCCAAGGGCCATTCAAAGATCTGCTAACAGTGTGTGCCCAGGAAGCTGGGCTTAGGTGACAGAGGGTGACACACAGAGGGAGGGAGAGGGGGACAGAGAGGGAGGGAGACACGGGAAGACGGACAGAGGGGGAGGCTGACACACAGAGGGAGGGACAGGGGGACACAGAGGGAGGGAGAGGGGGACAGAGAGGGAGGGAGACACAGGGAGACGGACAGAGGGAGGAGGCTGACACACAGAGGGAGGGACAGGGGGACACAGAGGGAGGGAGAGGGGGACACAGAGGGAGGGAGACACAGGGAGACGGACAGAGGGAGGAGGCTGACACACAGAGGGAGGGAAAGGGGGACAGAGAGGGAGGGAGAGGGGAACAGAGAGGGAGGGAGACGGACAGAGGGAGGAGGCTGACACACAGAGGGAGGGACAGGGGGACACAGAGGGAGGGAGAGGGGGACAGAGAGGGAGGGACACACAGGGAGACGGACAGAGGGAGGAGGCTGACACACAGAGGGAGGGAGAGGGGGACAGAGAGGGAGGGAGACACAGGGAGATGGACAGAGGGAGGAGGCTGACACACAGAGGGAGGGAAAGGGTGACACACAGAGGGAGGGAGAGGGGGACAGAGAGGGAGGGAGACACAGGGAGACGGACAGAGGGAGGAGGCTGACACAGAGAGGGAGGGAGACACAGGGAGAGCAAATCAGCCTTGTGGTGTGTGGGAATGTCTGCTCGTCAGCAGGTGGACTGCGTGCATGTAGACAAGGGTGGCCAGTGCCAGAACCCCCCCTCTTCTCCATGGCAAAACACAGGGCCATGTCACAACCTGTGCACCAGCACAACGACAGCTACCTGCATTATATAAGTGTGTGGATCCACTCCATGTGCACATGTACAGTGCTACACGGAAGGCGCCAATGCATGGCTCGCCACACCTGCCCACTCCACTGCTGACTGCAGTCACACTTGACGCAGCAAGTAAGACTGTGCCACACATAGTTAAAGGCGCCAAAGTGGTGCCCAAGGGACACACCCATGCACAAGTGCACTGTGAGTGGAATGCAAGACAGATCCGAATTTCAAGAGGAAATGTGCCAACGTTGAAACTGATGAAACATGGATGTTGCATGGAACAAAATTAACATTGTCTCTCTCACACACAGGTCAACCTCGTGGTTCACCCCCCAACACTGGGGGGGAAGACTCACAGGACCCGGCTCTGCGGGAGGCCGATCCCACCGGCAGCGACGACTCTCACCACTCTGTGGACGACCCCGACCAACCTGGCCCCTCTGGTGTCCAACGACCTGCAGCACCTGCGTCAGGTACAACGGTGTCAACCACCACCCCCACTCCTGCCACATCCCAGGAGACACCCAGGATCCCTGCCCCACCACCACAAAGCAGCCAGGCTGGCCAGGAGGGACACGGTGTCCCGGGCACCCAGGAGGAGGCAGGCGACAACGCCAATGCCACCCCTCAGGGGTCCCGGAGACCCGATGTGCCCACAAGGGCAGGCCAGGTGCAAGTGGGCAGGGGTGGTGGGAGTGGAGGACGGCGGAGGCGCCAGCCTGACCAGTTGGCTGGGGATCCGGTATATTCCCATGTCCGAAACATCCTGGACACATACCGGCAGGACACCACGGGCATGGCCCAGGTTGTGTCCGTCCTCGAGGGGATCAAGACCCAGCAGGCCCAGCAACATGCGGAGCTACATGCCTGTCTACTGCAACACCAACGGAGGATGGAGGACGGACAGGCTGAGCTCGTGACGGTGTACACGGGAATTCACAATACACTCCGTCGGATGGCCGACAACATGGGCAACCCTCCCTGTGCCAGAAGGCGTAGAACATCACCACCCACAGGGAGGGATCAGGAGGAGGAGGAAACATCCGATGGAGCATCCCAAACATCGTCACAGCCTGCTTCTGAGGGTCCCCGCAGGAGGCCGGGTCGTCAACGGAAAGGACCGTGAGGGTCGGCGCTACATCACCATCTCCCAGGACACCTGGCCTGGCACCTGGCCCACTGGAGCAACAGCATCACAGCATCAAGAGACATTCTCTGCCACATGGCCTTGCTGGTCACTGTCTGACCAATGTTGACAAAGACTGTGGCATGGACTCTGAGGATTTCCAATGGCAAGGACACCAACTCCCCTACTGAACTTTGGATTCCAAACTCCCGGAAAGCCCCTCACGTCATACCCCCCCCCCCACCCCCCCACAAAAATACAAATTCACACCATGAAGAGAAGATGCCTGCTGGTTGCATTATTACCTTACATGTGTCTTGTAAAGTCTAAACATGCCTGAGTTCTCTTTTGACTTCAACCATCCACACCCTGGGGCCTGAGTCTGGCACAGGACACACGGGTCACAGTGTATTAGGCAAGACAGACATGGAGCACCATACACACCCCTGATGGGCCCAACCAGCTGAGGGGGTGGCCGCACAACCGTGCTGACAGACACATTGAGTACAGCAACAGTCATGCGCAGAGGTCAGGGATCCTGTCCAGTGTCCTGGGGGGCACCCAGGTATGTGTAGACAGGTGGCAGAACCATGTCCTGCAAGCTTGAGTCCGGTGGATGCAGAGAATGGGGGCCTGGCCAACGTTGGATGCATGGGGATGGCACATGTCACAATACCCACACAGTCATGGACATCATGCACAATACACAGTCTCATCCCACACACACAGCTTGCATCTTGCTACTCGGCACATAGACATATAGCCACTATCAGGGAAAACCATGCCAGACATGCTGGATGCACCGTGGCAACACACCAGCATTGACTGAGAAGAGGCACCTTGGAGGCATAGGGACACCTTTATTAGTCATGTTTTCGGGATTGCAGAGGCAACTTGAAGTACACATGAACACTTCATGTGGAGTAACATGTGGGTCCAACACTGGCACCCCCCTTCTGCAGCACAAATGCGTGATAGCCATGGAACTGGCACACAATTGTCGGCTAACAGCTAAACACCCACAGCTGCTCACGGAGAGACTGCCATACACCATTGATCCGCTGATGTAGAAGTCCCACACCATGTCAAGCCAATGCAAACCGTATGTGTCCGAGGGCAGTGTTACACACATTGATGCCATCATCACAATCCACTATCCCATCACTGATGACTGTCAACAAGTCAGACCATCTATTCAGGTGCACACAGCTGCATGTCATGTGTACCATGGTGATGCAACATGGCTGCAGAGGAACCAAACATCGACAGGGGCAGTGTGCATACATTGTGAACAACTGCCACACCCAATACACCCCTGATGCATCCCTTACCCCAAGGTGACTTCCAAACGTGTCCGTGCCTGTAACGCTGAGTCAGCACACGATGACGTGTCCATGAGGAATAGCAGTGCCACAACAATGCAAGCAGCAGACGGCATGTGCAAGTACCTGGGGAAGAGAGACACACAAGAAGTCAGCCACAAAAAGCACAGCCACTTGCATGTGCATGTACTCGACACATGTATGGATGACAACATGCTAGATCACAATTATGACTGGGGAAATACAACCATCACTGCCACCATCACTCCAGTGACACACCCACACACACCTCTGACTCACGGGCCATACATGCAGGTGGAGACACACATCACAACACATGCCACACGGGGAGCAATGTGTGCACACTCAGACACTGGTACTCACCACTAAGCAAAGAAGTCGCGTATGAGCCGAGTCCGGATGTCCTCTTGCGGCTCCACATCCTCCACATCACTAGCCCCATTGCCAAGCCCTTCGTCCTCCACGGGTGGATGGTCCTCGTCATCTTGATCCAGGATGAGTGGCACAGCTTTCTCAACTGCCATGTTGTGCAGCATGCAGCAGACCATGAAGATTTTGCAGACCTTCGCAGGGGCATATGGGAGCGCGCCGCCGGTCTTGTGTAGGCACCTAAATCGGCTCTTCAGCAGGCCAAACGTCCTCTCTATCACTCGCCTTGTCCGGCCATGGGCGGTGTTGTAGCGGAGCTGGGCCGGCGTGATGGGGTTGCGTAGAGGTGTGATCAGCCATGGCATGTTGGGATAACCAGCGTCCCCTACATGGGAAGCACATGGACAGCGTTAGAACTGGAGAAGCGGTCGTGCCGGTAGTCTATGCAAAGTACAGGACTGCCAGAGTGTACCCACCAACAACACATGCTCGTTCGTTGCGCAGCTGCGTCATCATTTCAGGCACCCTGCTACGCCTCATGATGTAGGCATCGTGTGCTGATCCTGGAAAACGAGCACAGACATGTGAAATCACCATGTTGGACAGACACACCACAAGGGCATTGATGGAGTGGTAGTGCTTGCGATTCCGGTACGCTACCTCCTGTGCCTGTGGTGGTACCAAAGCAACATGTGTCCCATCTATGGACCCAATGACATGGGGCATCCCTCCCAGGGCATAGAATCCACGCTTGACCCCAGTCAACATTTCAGGGGTAGGAAAATGTATGAAGTCATCCAGGTGAATCAACATGGCCTCTAAGAAATCATGCAGCACACGGCAGAACATGCTCTGGGACATGCCACCAACATGAGCTATGGTATTTTGAAAGGTACCCGTGGCTAGAAAATGTAGGGCTGCCATTACCTTCAGCTTGGGTGTCAGTGCCGTAGGATACCTGTGCAGCGGTTGCAGGTGTGGTGCCAGTCTCGCCGTCAACTCCAGAATCAACCGTTGGGGGAAGCGGTAGCACCGGATACGATCATTCTCCCGCATGGCAGCCAAGTCCGGAATTGCTCGCGGAAGAGGCGGCGCTCTGCAGTAATTTGGAAGTGACAAGGAAGAGTGAGTGCACCACAACAACAAATAATTTGTACTGAGCACATGTTAATCTGTCTATACACATATGCTACATATGGAGTCAGGTATGTGCCACATGCCCTGGACACGTATGGCTGGCAGGTGACACTCCTACCAAGACCCAGCCACACACGGAGATTGAGAACCTCCACATGCCATGCCATGGGATTAGCTGTGTCCCAGTGCAAGTGAACAGCCAGACGCAAGACAGGAGTGACATACACCCACACATCAGCAGAAGTCGGATGCCGATTGCAGAGACTGGTAGCGGAACACTAGAGCCACAGGTCACATGACATTACACTAGGACAGCCCACACACCTTGCCATGAAGGTGCACATGTCATGACTCACCACACATTCATTGAGAGGATGCAGACATGTCCTTGTTATGCTACTCCGTGTCACATGCATACATACGCACCTCACATCCGATACCACATGTGGCATGGTGTGCGGAACAGTGTGCAATGTCAATCTACACACAGACACATGTTGGTTGCTGCAACAGCTGCAGCTTTTGAGGGTGCTCCAACATCAACCTAATGGGAAACCCCCACACATACATGACATAGTCACATCGTGCACCGTGGGTAGTGACAAGTCAGGTGTGGTAACCCCTGTACCGGGCATCAGGGGACACTTCCGTGTGTTGGTGTCCGTGCCATGCCAGTGTCGGTCATCCCAAGTGTGCAGTACGACATGCACACATGTCCAAGGAGTCAAGGGCATGCCTGGCACACATTGCACCGTCACCCATTACATCTGTACACATCTCATCATACATCTGGTGCCTTCTAGACTCAGGAGTAATGTGCCACGTCACAGCCTGTCACACCTGTGCCCCACACATGTAGTACTGCACAGACAATGCCTTGATGTCCATCCATGGACAAGTATGTCCGCCCTATTCCTTCCTGTGTGCTGCCTTTCACCACTGTGATGTGTGAAAACCGCCGTACTGCTGCTAAGAGGGCCTGTGTACGTTCCCATATCACTATGGGAGTGCTGCCGTATGTGTACCCATAGTGATGGTGAGCGTACAGGCATGTGTACGGTCAGTAAGTACGCATACGCAAGAACACCCATTGTGGTACGGCCCGTACACACGCCTGTACGTTCACTATCACTATGGGTGTCCTCGCGTATGCGTACTCGTAGTGATAGTGAGCGTACAGGCGTGTGTACGGGCCGTACCACTATGGGTGTCCTCGCGTATGCGTACTCGTACTGGTACGGCCCGTACACACGCCTGTACGTTCACTATCACTATGGGTGTCCTCGCGTATACGTACTCGTAGTGATAGTGAGCGTACAGGCGTGTGTACGTCCCGTACCAGTACGAGTACGCATACGCGAGGACACCCATAGTGGTACGGCCCGTACACACGCCTGTACGTTCACTATCACTATGGGTGTCCTCGCGTATGCGTACTCGTAGTGATAGTGATAGTGATAGTACACGCCTGTACGTTCACTATCACTATGGGTGTCCTCGCGTATGCGTACTCGTACTGGTACGGCCCGTACACACGCCTGTACGCTCACTATCACTACGAGTACGCATACGCGAGGACACCCATAGTGATAGTGAACGTACGCACGCGTGTACGGGCCGTTGCTATGCATTTGGGGTGCCCTAGGGGCCCGGAACGCACCGTACCTGTGGGTGAAGCTCAATTTTACATAGGGGACACATGAGGGACAAATATTAAGGCCTACATGCATGCTGGTTGTCATGGAGACCAAGTTTCAAGTTTGAATTTGTTCTGGAAGGTGCACAGCAGAAGTCAGTTGGAATGAATCTACTTTGTTGCAATGTGTTTGTGGGGTTGACATCATGCTGAAGAAAAAAACACAATGAGAACCCACTGACTGTGCTAGGTTTGAAGGGATTGGAGGAAACATAGGATGCAAATGTGAGTGACCAATCACTCTGTACTCCTGTGCATGAAACAGGCCAGCAAGGCAGATATAAGGCAGCCAGGTCCCATGAGGGAGCACTTGCCTGCACATATTTCCTATCTAACACACTGCTGCTGCTCGTGATTCCCTGGAACCATGTCAAGGTCTGTGGAGAGGTCACAGCCATTCACCCTGGAGGAGAACCTGGCATTGCTGGATGTGATCCTCCCACAGTACCCCATGCTGTATGGGCGACCAGGGTATCAGGTGAGTGCAGAGCTACTAGCACAGACTGTGTCCCTTCTTTTGTGACAGTGACTTCTGCCATTGTGTCCAGGTGTGGCACACATGCTATGTACTGTAGTGGGGGTCCCAGGGGGGGGAATGCCTGATGTCTCCCAGCAGTGCCCAGAGACAGGAGGGGTGGGTGCCTATCACTCCCAGCAGTGCCCAGAGACAGGAGGGGTGGGTGCAGAGTCCTCCCAGCAGTGCCCAGAGACAGGAGGGGTGGGTGCAGAGTCCTCCCAGCAGTGCCCAGAGACAGGAGGGGTGTGTGCAGAGTCCTCCCAGCAGTGCCCAGAGACAGGAGGGGTGGGTGCCTATCACTCCCAGCAGTGCCCAGACACAGGAGGGGTGGGTGCCTATCACTCCCAGCAGTGCCCAGAGACAGGAGGGGTGGGTGCAGAGTCCTCCCAGCAGTGCCCAGAGACAGGAGGGGTGGGTGCAGAGTCCTCCCAGCAGTGCCCAGAGACAGGAGGGGTGTGTGCAGAGTCCTCCTAGCAGTGCCCAGAGACAGGAGGGGTGGGTGCCTATCACTCCCAGCAGTGCCTAGACACAGGAGGGGTGTGTGCAGAGTCCTCCCAGCAGTGCCCAGACACAGGAGGGGTGGGTGCCTATCACTCCCAGCAGTGCCCAGAGACAGGAGGGGTGGGTGCAGAGTCCTCCCAGCAGTGCCCAGAGACAGGAGGGGTGTGTGCAGAGTCCTCCCAGCAGTGCCCAGAGTCAGGAGGGGTGTGTGCAGAGTCCTCCCAGCAGTGCTCAGAGACAGGAGGGGTGGGTGCAGAGTCCTCCCAGCAGTGCCCAGACACAGGAGGGGTGTGTGCCTATCACCCCCAGCAGTGCCCAGAGTCAGGAGGGGTGGGTGCAGAGTCCTCCCAGCAGTGCCCAGAAACAGGAGGGGTGGGTGTGATGCACAGTGTGAGCCTTGATAATTGATTGTGTCTTTGCCCTCATTCCACCTGTGTACTTTCACTGGCACATACTGCTTTTGCCCTTCCCCAGAGGAGTATGTCCCTATGGCAAAGGTGCAATGCGTAGGCTGCATGACATGCCTTGTTGTAACCAGCTAATTTGTTCCCATATGTGTCTCTGTGACATGTTGCAGGTGTATTGATGTAGTGTCACTTGTTCATCCTCACAGGTAGGCGCCTCTGCCAAGGAGCAGATCTGGCTGACCGCCGTCAGTGCAGTGAGGGGTGCGGATGGTCGGAGGCGGAGCCTGTCCCAGGTGAGGAAACGCTGGCAGGATATCCGGTGCTGGACGCGGAGGATCGCACGGGTCCTGCTGGGGGACTCACCTGAGAGCCATAAGAACCGCGGGCGCCGCCGTCTCACCCACATCCACAAGCGTGTGCTGACGGTGGTATTTACAGACTTGGACAGGCGCTTACAGGAGATGCAGCAGCAGGAAGGGGGTAGGTACATGTGTGTTTGTTGTGTTTCACCAGCATTTGTAAGTGCACTGTTCCATGGATGCACTGCCAGGGTTTAATGGTGCTGTGCAGATCCTGTTACCCACAGTATTGCAGTGCTCTCCTGCCTCCCTTCCCCTCCTTGCAATGTGTTCCCTGGTCTGTGTGACGTCACTCCGTCACAAGGTTATGTAGCCTGGCACCTTCTCCGCGTGTACAATGCCTGTAGCATCATGTGTGGGGGTGGTGTGTAACAGGTTTTGGGACCTTGCCTGTGCCCTGTCCAGTTCTGGTCTTGTGGGTTCCATGTCAGTTGGCACTAATGCTGAGTCCAGACATGGGAGTTAGTCTCTCAAGTGTGAGGCCTTACAGCACGCATGTCCTATGTGGTGGCCTGTGACATGATGTGCATGAGTGTGCGGTACGCATAGTGCGGGGATGGTAGCGTGTGTTGCAGTCATTCCCATTCAGGAGCATGGAGTTGTGTGGCCACCACTGTCCCCAGGGGCATATTTTCCTAGGTATCATGTGTGTAATCCGAATATGTCAACAATCTCTGTGTCTACAGCATAGGTTGTGCTCTGTGCCATTGTCCCCTGGCCAAATGTATATTGACGTGAAATGTAGTACAAGTGTCCACTGTACAGACTGACCTGATTTTCCTTGTTCATACTCACGGTGGACATTGCCTGTGTGTCTTGTTACAATCATCTGATGATGCCCATTTGTACATGATTATTTGGACAGGCGCACCTTGGGTATTTTGTGTGCAACCTTGATTTGTTGCATCCCATGTGTATTTCACCCAGACTAAGGGATGTAAGTGCTTCCTGTGTCTCCAAATAATAGTCTCATGTAGGGGGTGGGTGATGCGGGCATGGCCTTCATGTCCCAACCTGATATCTCCTTGCTAGGACTGGCCAGTGTGTGATGTTGGTCTGGACATGCACTCAAGGTGCAGTGGGCCAGTCATGGTGGGCATGTTTTCAGTTTCTTGTTCCTGGATATGGTCCCTGCTCATCCCTATTTCCTGCCACGCTGTGTGGTGCAGATGCAGTGCTGGATTGTCCCCAGGGCCGTGCTCCTCAGTCAAAATTCCATTCCATCTCATTTGCTATTGTGTCATACTCTCCATAGTTTTTAGGTGGCATGGTGGATCAAAAAACTGTGTCTTGCATGCCCTACATATGTACCTTGTTTTGTAGATGTAACTCTTCTTTTGTTTCAGGCTATGCACTGTGACCTATGTAGATTGGACTCATGTGACATATGTATACAGGTGTATGATTGATTTCTGTCTCTTCACCCTGCCCACAGCATCGTCGGGGGACACGGAGGGAGACATGGGCACAGACGGAGCAGAGGGACCGAGCACCAGTGCCAGCGGTGACATCGGGGCTGGCACATCAAGTGGGACAGAGGCGGAGGAGAGTGAACCCGGGGACCTGTCGACTGGCACAACAGAGTATGAAGCTGACGGGTCCGAGGATGATCTCTCCGAGTGGGTGGCAGCTGCACCAGCAGCTGACAGCAGCACTACATCTCGCCCCGCCCCCTCCATTGCCATCAGCCGCCTCCCACTTGCTCGTGTCCCTTCCCAGCGTGCCCGGTCACCACATGTCTCCTTCCTGCCAGGCACCGGACCCCCTGCCCCTGTCTCCACTGCTGCCGCCAATGCCGAGTCTGTGGACATCCAGCGGCAGTTGCAGGTTGGTCAGGCTGCGATCCTTAATGTCCTCCATGGCCACAGCCAAGCGCTGCACAACTTGGAGGCATACTTGGAGGGCATTCATTCATCACAGGCTGACCAACGCAGCTTGCTGAGGTCGATAGACTCGACACTGACTGCAGCAGTGGGTCTCCTGCAGCGCTACGTCCCACCCCCTACCCCTGCCCCATCCACACTTCCCACTCCCATGCCTGTCCCACGTACACCCAGATGTCAGCATGCACCCACCACAACACACACAGGCACCACACCAGCAGGGAAGGTCCACCGCACACCTCCTGACACGCACACACAGGGTGAAGTAGGCACACCCACTGGGTCGGGGGGCAAACATGTGACACGCAGCCAGAGTGGGAGTCCGCATTCCACCCAATCCACTCCCTCCAAATCCCCTCCCCTCAGCTCTCCTGGCCACATCTCCCCCAAAGACTCCTTCATGGCCGCTCTGTCCCTGAGCCCCACAGTGACACCACCACGCAAGCGGTCAAGGAAGTCCTCGGTCAGGGTGGTTGATTCCCTCCCCCTGTCTACACCCTCCCCCAGTGGCGCTGCGACCCATCCCTCTGACCCCCCCCCCCTCCTTGGGGCCTGTGGTTCCTTCGGGTGCAGGGGATTCCCTGGAGGACCTTGCTAAGGTGTGCAGCGAGATCCTGGCCTCCGCCTTTGGCCCTGCCCCACCCCCTGTGGTGGAGTCCTCCATCCCTGCACCCACGACGCCTACCCTTCACCCTCCTGTTCCTGCGGTGCCTGTTTCTTCCCCCCCACATGATGCCCTCACCCCTGTGGAAGACGACGGAATATAACTGTGCAGGCAAGCTAGGGGACATGCATCCCACTGTGTCCCCCGTTCCAGCTGTGACTTCTGGACTGCCCAATGGGCTTTGTAAATATTGAACTTTCTACGAACATACAAATTTTGACCATGCTGATGAAAGCCATTTTTGTTTCCTTTGAACACTACTGCTTTTCTGATGTTGCTGTTGGTGGGGCTGCTACATTCTTTTGGGTGGTGATCATGTGTTGGTTGTGTGGGAAATGTAGTAGTGTGCTGGTCATAGGGGGGACCCTGGGATCTGTGTGCCATCACACGGTGTTAGCTAGGTTTCTCTGTTCATGTAAGCAGTTGCTGCATGGTGAAATTGTCCAAAGGTGTATTCCTTCCTCTGTGTACCCTGACATCTTCCCTGCAGGGTGTTCCCAATATTTAGCGCTGAGCTGTGTGTACATTAACTGGGTGTGTGACGGACTCCTTCTACTTTGCACATGCATGCTGAGCGATGTCTCTACCTGCATCATTCGTGGCATTCTTGGTAGTCATTGTACTTGTGTATGTGGACTATTGACATGACTTCATGTGTACATGTTTTCTTTTCTGCGCGTTGCATGCGTATACTCCCAGCCTCGCACACATGTGGTACATGTACTGCAGGGTCTTTGTGCACCTCACTGAAATTTTTGGGCATGTTATCTGTGGCTACTCCACCCTTTGCGTTCCATGGGCACTGCTGTGAGTGTTAGGCACCCAGCCCTCTTGTGACTGGGCACTGCTGGGAGGACTCTGCACCCACCCCTCCTGTCTCTGGGCACTGCTGGGAGGACTCTGCACCAACCCCTCCTGTCTCTGGGCACTGCTGGGAGTGATAGGCACCCACCCCTCCTGTCTCTGGGCACTGCTGGGAGGACTCTGCACCCACCCCTCCTGTCTCTGGGCACTGCTGGGAGGACTCTGCACCCACCCCTCCTGTCTCTGGGCACTGCTGGGAGTGATAGGCACCCACCCCTCCTGTCTCTGGGCACTGCTGGGAGGACTCTGCACACACCCCTCCTGTCTCTGGGCAGTGCTGGGAGGACTCTGCACCCACCCCTTCTGTCTCTGGGCACTGCTGGGAGTGATAGGCACCCACCCCTCCTGTCTCTGGGCACTGCTGGGAGGACTCTGCACCCACCCCTCCTGACTCTGGGCACTGCTGGGAGTGATAGGCACCCACCCCTCCTGTCTCTGGGCACTGCTGGGAGGACTCTGCACCCACCCCTCCTGACTCTGGGCACTGCTGGGAGGACTCTGCACACACCCCTCCTGTCTCTGGGCACTGCTGGGGGTGATAGGCACCCACCCCTCCTGTCTCTGGGCACTGCTGGAAAGACTCTGCACACACCCCTCCTATGTCTGGGCACTGCTGGGAGGACTCTGCACACACCCCTCCTGACTCTGGGCACTGCTGGGAGTGATAGGCACACACCCCTCCTGTCTCTGGGCACTGCTGGGAGGACTCTGCACCCACCCCTCCTGACTCTGGGCACTGCTGAGGGTGATAGGCACACACCCCTCCTGTGTCTGGGCACTGCTGGGAGGACTCTGCACCCACCCCTCCTGTCTCTGGGCACTGCTGGGAGGACTCTGCACCCACCCCTCCTGTCTCTGGGCACTGCTGGGAGGACTCTGCACCCACCCCTCCTGTCTCTGGGCACTGCTGGGAGTGATAGGCACCCACCCCTCCTGTCTCTGGGCACTGCTGGGAGGACTCTGCACCCACCCCTCCTGTCTCTGGGCACTGCTGGGAGTGATAGGCACCCACCCCTCCTGTCTCTGGGCACTGTTGGGAGGACTTTGCACCTACCCCTCCTGTCTCTGGGCACTGCTGGGAGGACTCTGCACCCACCCCTCCTGTCTCTGGGCACTGCTGAGAGGACTCTGCACCCACCCCTCCTGTCTCTGGGCACTGCTGGGAGTGATAGGCACCCACCCCTCCTGTCTCTGGGCACTGCTGGGAGGACTCTGCACACACCCCTCCTGTCTCTGGGCACTGCTGGGAGGACTCTGCACCCACCCCTCCTGTCTCTGGGCACTGCCGGGAGTGATAGGCACCCACCCCTCCTGTCTCTGGACACTGCTGGAAGGACTCTGCACCCACCCCTCCTGACTCTGGGCACTGCTGGGAGTGATAGGCACCCACCCCTCCTGTCTCTGGGCACTGCTGGGAGGACACTGCACCCACCCCTCCTGACTCTGGGCACTGCTGGGAGGACTCTGCACACACCCCTCCTGTCTCTGGGCACTGCTGGGAGGACTCTGCACCCACCCCTCCTGACTCTGGGCACTGCTGGGGGTGATAGGCACACACCCCTCCTGTCTCTGGGCACTGCTGGGAGGACTCTGCACTCACCCCTCCTGTGTCTGGGCACTGCTGGGAGGACTCTGCACCCACCCCTCCTGTCTCTGGGCACTGCTGGGAGGACTCTGCACACACCCCTCCTGTGTATGGGCACTGCTGGGAGGACTCTGCAGCCACCCCTCCTGTCTCTGGGCACTGCTGGGAGGACTCTACACACACCCCTCCTGTCTCTGGGCACTGCTGGGAGGACTCTGCACACACCCCTCCTGTGTCTGGGCACTGCTGGGAGGACTCTGCACCCACCCCTCCTGTGTCTGGGCACTGCTGGGAGGACTCTGCACACACCCCTCCTGTGTCTGGGCTCTGCTGGGAGTGATAGGCACCCACCCCTCCTGTCTCTGGGCACTGCTGGGACTGATAGGCACACACCCCTCCTGTCTCTGGGCACTGCTGGGAGGACTCTGCACCCACCCCTCCTGTCTCTGGGCACTGCTGGGAGGACTCTGCACCCACCCCTCCTGACTCTGGGCACTGCTGGGAGGACTCTGCACACACCCCTCCTGTCTCTGGGCACTGCTGGGAGGACTCTGCACCCACCCCTCCTGACTCTGGGCACTGCTGGGGGTGATAGGCACACACCCCTCCTGTGTCTGGGCACTGCTGGGAGGACTCTGCACCCACCCCTCCTGACTCTGGGCACTGCTGGGAGTGATTGGCACACACCCCTCCTATTTAACAATATGTACTCTTTGTCCATACACGTGTGTGGGTTCGCTCCATGGGGGTACGGGTCGTACTTACACTGTTGGGGTGGGGGTACGTTCCATATGTACGCGGGTGAGGGTACGGGTCGTACTTACACTGTTGGGGTGGGGGGTACGCTCAATGCATACGCGGGTGGGGGGACGTGTCGTACTTACACTGTTTTGGTGGGGGGTACGCTCCATGCATACGCGGGTGGGGGGACGTGTCGTACGTACAATGTTGGCATGGGGGTACGCTCCTTGCATACGCGGGTGGGGGTACGTGCGTACTTACACTGTTGGGGTGGGGGGTACGCTCCATACGTATGCGTGTGAGGGTACGGGTCGTACATACACGGTTGGGGTGGGGGGTACGCTCCTTGCATATGTGGGTGGGGGTACGTGTCGTACTTACACTGTTGGCATGGGGGGTACGCTCCTTGCATACGCGGGTGGGGGTACGTGTCGTACTTACACTGTTGGCATGGGGGTACGCTCCTTGCATACGCGGGTGGGGGTACGTGTCGTACTTACACTGTTGGCATGGGGGGTACGCTCAATGCATACGCGGGTGGGGGGACGTGTCGTACTTACACTGTTGGGGTGGGGGGTACACTCCATGCATACACGGGTGGGGGGACGTGTCGTACGTACAATGTTGGCATGGGGGGTACGCTCCTTGCATACGCGGGTGGGGGTACGTGTCGTACTTACACTGTTGGGGTGGGGGTACGTTCCATGCATACGCGGGTGGGGGGACGTGTCGTACGTACAATGTTGGCATGGGGGGTACGCTCCTTGCATACGCGGGTGGTGGTACGTGTCGTACTTACACTGTTGGGGTGGGGGGTACGCTCCTTGCATACGCGGGTGGTGGTACGTGTCGTACTTACACTGTTGGCATGGGGGTACGCTCCTTGCATACGCGGGTGGTGGTACGTGTCGTACTTACACTGTTGGCATGGGGGGTACGCTCCTTGCATACGCGGGTGGGGGTACGTGTCGTACTTACACTGTTGGCATGGGGGGTACGCTCCATGCATACGGGGTGGGGGTACGGTCCGTACATATCCGTCCCCACGCTATGTGATGCTTGTGCGGCCCGTACCCAGGCCTTTGCCACGTCGGTACGAGCCGTCTCGCCATTGTTGGTGTGACGTACCTGTCTGGTTGTGTTGCCGGTTCGCGTCGTCAAGAACTTCCGTTGTGGCGGTCGCTGGCTTAGCTGGACACGCCCCCACCCCCTCGTAGTGACCAGGGCCTGAGGGTCAGGTATGTCCAGGGCATGTGTGCTGTGTGACTATGGTGGGGGTTTTGTGGCCTGCCCTGGACCTGCCACCCCCCCCCCCCTTTCCCCCCTCCCTTTGTTGTTCCGACCTTCTGCGGCGTCTGCGTCGTAACCTGTAGAGGAGGTCGACTGCTATGAGGGCCGGGATGACACGTAGGTTCGGGTCCATGTCTGTCCGTCGCGTATGGGTACTCCTTGTTCGCGTCGTCCTGTCTGTCCGTCGCGTACTGGTACTCCTTGTTCGCGTCGTCCTGATTTCCCGGCAGTTTTTGGCTGCCGGAAAATATTCACCGTGCGGGATGACGTCGGTGCGAATCGTAATTCCTGGTTCGTGAATGGCAGGCTGCGTGCGTCCCGACGTCAGGTCGGCGCTTTCCCGGATCGCATTTGTATGTTTATTTTCGTCGGTCGGGGTTTTGTACGATTCGTACGGAAATGGTGTTTCCGTGCGAATCGTAATTCCATGTTGGTATATTTTGACGACCGGGTACGCGTCGGACGGAGAATATGCTCCGTCCGACGGTTCGTACCCGGTTTTTACAGGATCGTGATCGGCACCAAAGCCGCAGGCCGAACTGCTGAATGGAATTACAACAAATTTGGCAAAAAGGTCGGTCTTGGTTCAGAAAGAGCCCTTTGTATTACATGGTGTAAATCCATTCAGTATTTCCTGAGGAATTAGGAAAAGAAAAAGTTTCGATATCTATGACCGCGGTGGATTCGCGAACCCTCCCCGAGTACGAGCTTTACTCTCATTGGCTGCCAACACTCCAAACCAGGAAGTGTTGGCAGCCATCTTGTGACTCGGTAGAACCGAGTCACAAGAAAAGAGAAAAAAGAGGTTAAAAAACAAGAAAAGGGGGCAGGGTAGAAACCCCCTAACCCCCTAGGCCTGCTCAGCGGGTCCCACAAGGACCCCCATGGCCCAAAAAAGCATTTTTTTAAAATAATTTCAGAGGAAATCGCGATGGGGTCACGGATCCCGCTGAAAATATAAAATAAAACAAAGTGCAGGCTCCAGCGCTTCATTTAAAGAAAGCCCTCGGGTGGGCCAGGTCCCGGGGGCACAGCCAATTAATTAGCTGGGGTCCACGGGGGCCCGCAGCCCCGGGGACAGCCACCTCCCCAGGGCTGTTAAAAAAATGCGTGTGTGGTCCCAATTCCCCCCACACTACCCCAGGGACTGCCACCTCCCTGGGGCTTCAACAAACAACCACAGGGGCACACGGCCCCCCCACAGCCCCAGGGACCACCACCTCCCAGGGGCTGTTAAAAAAAAGCACGGGGTCCCAATCTCCCCCACGTTGCCCTGGGGACCGCCACCTCCCCGGGGCTCTTTTATTAATTAAAACCTGTGTGGGGGAGCTCGAGACCCCCACACGCCCCGGGGACCACCACCTCCACGGGGCTTTGTAATGATAGGGAGGGGGACTGCGTGGCCCCCCTCCTGGAGCCCTTCATGAGCCTGGTGACCGCCACCCCCCCCCAGGGCCGGCTCCTGCAGTGTCCCAGGGTGCCCACCCCTGGGACACTGCTGTTTGCTATGGCAGGGCGGGAACCGTGTGGCTCCCGTCCTGTTATAGCAAACACTGGTTTGGATTTTGGAAGAGAGAGCAGGTTTCCTGCTCTCGCCTCCTAAATCCAAATCAGATTGCTTTTCCAAAAGGGTAGCTGCATGTTAGCAGCTCCCTGTGGAAAAGCAATGCCGGCTCCCACAGGAAGCGGGGAGCCGGCGGGACCATGGGGGAATTAGGGCTCTTAATTTCTTAATCTATCAATTATACAATCAGTTACGCACCTACAAAATCATCCATTCAGACACTTATACACACACTCATTCTTCAAAACACCTTGGCTATATATATCTATAAAACACATTTAAAGTTAACAAAAAACACACATTCAGTGGATGATGTCATCAGTAATGTCATTTGAGATGTAATCAGTGATGTTATCAGTGATGTCACTGACCATGTAATGAGTGATGTAATATGTGATGTCAACAGCAATGTATTGCGGGCGCGAGTTATAGTTTAGTTACTGAACTAACTATAAGGGCCGAATTTCTCTGGTTTTGTACTTTTTTTGTGTGAATATATATATTTATTACCTACTGGCGGTCGCCAGTAGGTAGTTATAGTTAGGACCCCTTTTCCATAGGAAATCCGCAACATTCTATTTTGAATAACTTTGGCGCCGGTCGACGAATCCTCGCGAATTTCTCAAAATAGGTGGGGCGCTACGCTCCGCTCCTACCCTGAAAGTCTCGGGGGGATTCGTCAAGCGGGGGCTGAGATAAAAGGGGGGTCCCAAAACGCGTTTTTCCCATGCATTTTTCCGTAGGACCTTTAGACAGGGCTACAGCCCGAACGGCTGAACAGAATTACTAGAAATTTGGCAGAGAGGTAGTCCTCAGGTCAAGGAAGTGCCTTTTGTAGGTTTGGTGTAAATCTGTTCAGTAGATTCTGAGAAAATAGCCTTTAAATCAATATATATATCTGAGCCAGCTTACGGTACGCTTACCGTAAGCTTACCGTACGCGTACGGTGGCGTGCGCGAGCACGATTCTGATTGGCTCTTAGATCTTAGTAAACATTCGAAACAGCCGAAACCAGGAAGCGGCGGCCGCCATTTTCTCTCTCGCACTGAGAGCTAGGTTGTTAAATAAAACCAATAAACATATAAAGGGGCTGTTTAGACAGCTCCCACACACATAGCCATGTTGAGGGAGTCCCCAAAGACCCCCCAAGGCCAAAAATGCAATTTTTATTTTTTCGCTAATTTCGCCGATTACGCTTACCGTACGCGTACGGTAAAAAATGTAAAAAAAAAAAAAACTATCCACACTCTCCCAACCCCCTGTGGTTTTGGTGGCCGCAGGCCACCAAATGTGCAGGGCTTATTTGAGGTGTGAAAAACCACAATATTTTAAACAAAAATAATAAAAGAAAAAATTAACAACACTCTCTCCACCCCGTGTGCAAATGATGTCCGAAGGGCACCATTTGTGCATGGCTTATAAAAATTACGAAAAATTAAAATATTACCTTTCAAAACGAAGTGCATCATATGTCCTCCATGTGCGCAAAGCGCATCTTGCGTACATGGCCCATCTAGCGTAACGTGGGCACGCGGTGCGCGTAGCGCACCGCGTGCCCACCGTGCGTGCACGGCACTAACTGCGTAAATTGGGCGCGCGGTGCGCGAAGCGCACCGCGTGCTTACTGTGCGCGCACGGTGCGCAAAGCGCACCGTGCGCGCACGGAACGAACTGCGTTAAGTAGGCGCGCACGCCACGAATGGCGTAAAGTAACTTAGCATTTAAAAAACCGTACAAATTCACTGAAAAAACCATAGGTTTCACACACGTTATAGTTAGGAATTAGCATTTAAAAAACCTTGCAAATTCACTGAAAAAACCATAGGTTTCACACATGTTATAGTTAGCGGAAATTTTACTGATAAAAAACCAGTGAAATTCCCCTGTTATAGTTAGTGTAGGCAACTATAACTCACGCGACCGCAATCTTCTGCTGATGACATATGTGTCTTTATGAAAAAAAAATATTTGAAATATATGTATAGCTAAAAATGTATGGAAGAAGACATGGGCAAATAAGTGTCTAAATACAGTATTAGCATCAGCAGAGGATTGCGGTCGCGTGAGTTATAGTTGCCTACACTAACTATAACAGGGGAATTTCACTGGTTTTTTATCAGTAAAATTTCCGCTAACTATAACATGTGTGAAACCTATGGTTTTTTCAGTGAATATATATATATACACACACACACACACACACATATATATATATTTATATATATATACATATATATAAATACATTCACGGACATACAAAGAAAATTACAGAAGGGGCAAAGTTCATCTCCTCACAAAAAGAAAAACTACTTCTGTGCTACATGGGCTATACTTAAACGCAAGAAAAAATAACAGAAAATAAAACCCATTGTAAATGTAGTAAATACTACTCCAATTCTTGCTATGGGAGAGCAACAACAATAGAACCAAACATTATTAATGTTAGGGAACACAACCATCCCCCCAATGTCACAGAAATTGAGGAGAGAGATGCTTTAGAAACCATCAAAGAAGCAAGCATCTGCTCCCAAAAACCAGTACGAAATATTAGAAAACGTATTAACTAGGGTTCTTGAACATGTAACAGGACAATAACCTTGCATACCAACTCTAAAACTCCTAGTAGCCAGAACTAAAAGATCTATTGCTCAAACACCACCCCGCAAACTTTAGCAGAAAGCTAAATTTTACAAGAATACACAAGCAAAGATGAAAAATTCATTCTTTATGACATTTAGGGGCCGATTCTGATCCGGGTCGGAAGGGCACCGAACACGATCCGGCCGGAAACAATACGAGCCGTACGCGTGTTTTCCGCCCGACTCGTACAGCTGTACGAGAGAGCAAGTACGATGCGAGTTACGTGAAATTCCCAGACCGAATCATTTCTGGGTCCGAATCACTCCGTACGTCTCGGTCGCAAGCTAATCGTGGCGTGCAATGGATGCGATTTATGACCGAACCAGTACGATGCACGCTTCGGACAGCCTGTGCGAGCCGGAGTGTTCGGCTCGCAAAACGTCCGGGTGGTTGCCTTTGGGGGTCCGCGTTGGACCCCCTGTCACCCGCAGTCCTACGACTCGGACACAGGGGGAGACCCGGATCGGAATCGGCACCTTAAAGTTTGCCCAAAGCCCTTTACTCAACTCTATACCATCCATGTCGAATATGAAGAAACTAATATCCCCTTCATATACGCACTGCTCCCCAACAAACAAAATACTAACTACATAGAACTCCTTGCAATAATAAGAAACAGACAGAAAAATACTTCCCTCAAAATATAATAATAGATTTCAAGCAAGGAATGATTCAGTCAATTTAAAAAAATATATCCACATACTGCAATACAAGGTTGCTACTATCATTTCATCCAAAGTATCTGGAGACATCTCCAAAAATCTACCCTAAGTGTAGATTATGAAACAAACAGCAACTTTGCTTATCAAATAAAAATACTAATAGCCCTTGCCTATGTACCAACAACAGGAGTAGCCAACCTCCATAATAAACCTATTGAAAGTTCTTTCTACCAAGCCATCCTTCCTTGACTACTTTGAAGACACCTGGGTAGGAAGACTACATAGGTCAGGGCAACGAAGACAACCCAAGTTCCAAATCCCCTGGTGAAACGTGTATCAAAGCACCGTAGTGCAAAAAGCTAAAACAAATAAAGCACTGGAAGGATCCAAGCCACAATAGGAAGAGGACAGCCAACTTTACATAAACTAATAGAAGCCATCAAAAAGAACAAAGTGGCCCATTAAGCTGCCCGCCCGCTACTGTAATGGAAAACGGGACCATCTGCCAGAGGTGCGGTGGTCCCGCTAGGCCAATTAGGATGCGACTGCCACCCTGACGGTTGCATTCCGTATCTTCAACATTGTGGTGGGCGGTGCTGTAAGCAGCACCTGCCGCAATGTTGAATTTGCATGCTGTGCATTGACAGGCACAACGTGACAGGCACCGCGCGGTGCCTGCCACCTTGTGGGTGGCAATGAAGGGGGGGTACCATAGATACCCCGCAAGTGCAGCCCCCCCAGGGGCCTGCAATGGGCCCCCAAAGTAATTAACCGTATGCCTTTCCATGGCGGAGTCTCCGCCATGGAAAGGCATACCCACTGCAGGCATACTAATATGGATGGCGGTGCCTGCAACGCACATAACCATATTGTGGGCCTTTTCCGCCTGGCCGGCAATCCGACCGGCGGAAAAGCGACGGACAGACTTTCCGCCCGCCGCGGTAAATTGAGGGGTAAATTGTGTTGTGATGGCGTGTGGATCGCCACCACCCACCACCGCAGGCCGGGCGGTGGCGATCCGCACGACATCCAAGTTATCAAGAACTAAAGCTAGAACAATCCCTCACTAAAATAGGTCCAAAACTTTGTGATCAAACAAAAACAATGTACGAATATCTACAACACAAAACTAGACTCTACCCAAACACCAAAGGACTAGAATACCTAGATACAATAGCCAAATCTGTACCTTAAACATAAGAGAATAGCAATTACGAATTATAATTATGTCACTTAAAAATTCAAAACATACATAAAAACATATGACATAATATAATTATTGAAATAAAAAAGAAACAAGCAAACCAAATGCTAACAAAACACATTTCCCACCCATAATAATAAAAATAACTTACAGTTGTGTCGCAGTAGATCGTCTTAAAAAATGAACAAATCCATAGTATTTAAAACAAAAGACGAATCGCTTAAAGAAGGAATGCCCCCCCAAAAATGTAAAAATCGAACTGTTGAAAAAAGGCTCCAGTGACGTAATCCTCCCAATATGGAGGAAACCCTCAAAAACCCGAAAATTTGTTAAAAAAAATAAATGCTCCAACAAACCCGAAACATAAAAGGAAATGTAAAAAAGTAATTAGTTTAAAAGAAAAAAAATGCATTTTCCTTTTATAAAAAAAAGCGTCTTTAGCAACATACTTTAATGAAATGGGAAACCTGCAAAAAAAACAACACCCTCCCACAATAACATATACAAACATTAAATACAACATAACACAATTAAACATCACATAACTTACACTATATAACACTCTACTACTCTTCAAAACGATGTCAAACACATCAAACACTAAACTACGAAAACAACACCAAAGTACACAAAAAAATGAACATTTAACACCCTAACTACACAACTACTACCTCCTCCTTGCCCTAAAATTACCTTAAGAGTAAATTAAATAGAGCTTAGCTTAGGCGACGAAACACAGCTCCCAACAGCAAGGTTCCGTCTCTTCCAAAATGACTTAAAAGGAAACAGATAGACAGAAAAGTGAGAAAATAGAAAAAAAGACTCCCCAAAGCAAAGAATATAGAATTTTTTTTAAAAATCCAAAAAATGTAATATCTATTTTTATATTTTGAAAAAAAAATATAAAAATATCTGAAAATGTTCAAAAAATGTAAAATATATTTTAAATATTAAATATAATATTTAAGATTTATTACAATGTATATTTCTTTGATGTACTTCCTTTCAACATACAAAATTACAAGAAAAGTATTGTGAATGTGCAAACAATAAAACAAATTTCAAGTAAAAAATATATGATACAAAAATATATTCTTTAAAAAAATTGTAAATTATTTAATATAATAAATATTATTTAATTAACGAATAATATTTAATATACTAAATAATAAAAGCAAGTCAGTGAAAGTGCTGTATAATGAACCATAAAAAATTACTATTCCAACACAAAACCAACTAAACCCATGGAAAGTGCTGATAATAAACCATAAACAATTATTATTCCAACTCCAAACCAACAAAATGCAGGAAAAGTGCTGGATAATAAACCATGAAAAATTACTATTCTAACTCCAAATCAAAACAACTCAGGGAAAGTGCTGGATAATAAACCATGAAAAATACTATTCCAACACAAAACCAACTAAACCCATGGAAAATACTAATAATGAACCATAAACAATTATTATTCCAACTCCAAACCAACTAAACTCAGGGAAAGTGCTGTATAATATACCATAATAAAATACTATTCCAACTCCAAAAACAACTAAACTCAAGGAAAGTGCTGGATAATAAACCACATAAAAAAATATTATTCCAACTCCAAACCAACAAAATGCAGGAAAAGTGCTGGATAATAAACCATGAAAAATTACTATTCTAACTCCAAATCAAAACAACTCAGGGAAAGTGCTGGATAATAAACCATAAAAAATTACTATTCCAACTGCAAACCAACTAAATTCAGGGAAAGTGCTGGATAATAAACCATAAAAAATTACTATTACAACTCAAAAACAAATAAACTCAGGGAAAGTGCTGGATAATAAACAGAAAAAAATACTATCCTAACTCTAAACAAGTAAACTAAGGGAAAATGCTAAATAATGTAAAAATATTATTACAAAAATAAAATTATTTAAAATGTATCAAAATGTATCACTTTTCAAAACTGTTTAAAAAATACATAAAAAATTACTATTACACCTCAAAAACAAATAAACTCAGGGGAAGTGCTGGATAATGTAATCATTTTAAACATATAAAATTAAAAAAATCCCCAAACCATATAAACATACATTTATAAAATATATACAATTATTTATGAAATGTAAATATTTAAAACAAACATTTCCCAAAAACGGTTAAAAATATTTTTTTAAACAAATTCTTTTTTTTAAAAAACACATATTACAAATTACAATATATGAAAAGTTTAAAAAATTGAAAAGAAATTGTTTTTTTTTTCCTTCTTAGAAAAATTAAATACATTTACATTTTTTATTCTAATTTTCCCTAGACTTTTTGTATAAAAATGTACATTTCTAAACTTAAAAGATTAAAAAAAAATATGTTTCATACAATTATAAAACAAATACAATAAAAAATATATACATAAAAATAAACTTATAATATTACTAACATGTTTTATTTAAATAATTTTTAGAATGTAAAAAAATATGTTCTATAATTTTTATATTACTTACATGAAAATATTATCACCTAAAAAAACTTCAAAATTGTTTTTCATATGTGAAATTGAAAATGTTTAATTTATTCACTTTTTTATTTTTCATTAATATATATTTTTAGAAATTTATTTAAACAAACAATTTTTAATTACTCCCCACCCTTATCCTCTGTAAACCCTACATCCCACTCCTAAAATTATACAAAAAATAAAAAAATAAAAAATACTTTATACAAATATTTTTAAATTACTCCCCACCCTTAGCCCCTTTAGCAGGGGTCTTCAATCTGTGGGGCGTGACCCCCAGGGGAGGAGTGGAGTCGTGGTATGAGATCGCGCATTCCCATCGCACTTCTGTCTGGAACTGTCTGAATTTGGAATCCAAAACTTTTACTCTTCGTTTTGGATTCCGAACAGTGCATCTCAAGGAGCTCTCTGTTTGGAGGACATTGTAAAAGAATACAACGTCATTGACAACAGTACTCCAATCAGAGAAACTGCAGGATGCACACCAGGAAATGCTGGGAACTGGGGCGATAAATATGCACCTGTGGAGTGTGGAAGGCTCTGGAGTGCTTCATTATTTGTTTGTTCCTGCTGCCTTTCCTGGACTTCCAGGTTGCTGCTGCTGCTGTGTTGTTCCAGCGGGTGTCCTCTTCATGCTTCTTCCTTGTGGCTGCCTCTGCAATCCGATCTCCTGGCTGTTTCCTGGTTTCCCAGGCAACCGAAGCTTAGCAAAACTTGTGAGTAAGCTGCCTCTTCCCCTGCCTTCTTCCGCATTCACCCTGGCTTTTCACCCCTCAGAGACACACATACACACATGAAGGATGTGAATTTCCTTTAGGATTCCAAAAGTGCAAATGTCTACCTACATCATGAAACTGTGGTGGATGCATTTATTGAAGGCACGCATATTTGAAGCTATGTGATTTCCAGCAAGCTGCTGCACACACATCATTTGTGAGAATAGCAACCTGATGAGCTATCTACGCAGGCTTGTGGCAATTTGGTGCAGAGTTTTATGGCACTTGAATTTCCCGGTGATAATTTAAGAAACTGTGTCCTTTTGTTTGCCATAGTGAGGAAAGCATAGTTTTTCGCATTACACAGAGACTGTACTTTCTTGAGATAGTGAACATTGGAATTAAATTAAGAAAAAGGATAATCAATAAACAAACTGAATCTTGACTGTAATCAGTCACTATTGATTTGTAATGGGCATTCGGCAGCCAGGATAATAACTGTTGTAAGAAAACAGAGCAAAAGGAATAGGAGGCAGGAGGGGCTGAAAACTATAACTCACTGGGGATTCTCACAGTTTCATGCTGTAAAGTACGGTGGCACCACCAACTTTTTTACCGTTTGCACATAGGTGCCGATTCCGATCTGGGTCGGAAAGCACTCTGAACGAGTCGGGTCCGGAATGTTTTCCAACAGAGCCGGACCCCTACAGTCCGAGCGAGTACGAAGCGCATGTATGCTGTCGGACTCGGTTCCGTCGGACTCTCATAGAAGTCAATGGGAGGCAGTTGTACGACGCGTACATGCGCTCCCATTGACTGAATAGGTACGTCTCGAACAAGTGTGCCCCCTTTATGCGTTGGTGCCACCTGCGCCATACATGCCTGTGTGGGGGAGACACATGGGTCTCCTCCTGTGTGCAAGTCGTATGGCTGTGGGTGTCGGGGGGTCCGACGCGGACCCCCGAAGTCTGACTCTGGGAGCATTTGCGAGCCGGACGCTCTGACTCGGTCGAGCTGTCCGATCCGAGCATCGTACTCGTTTGGTCGAGAATCGTCTCCATTGCGTGCATCGGTTTGCGTGCGACCGAGTCGGATGGATCGGGTCGGAGCCCGGAACGAGTCGGTCGGAGAATTCGTGCATCTTCGCATCGTACTTTGTCGTCCGGACCCGTGTACGGATCGGTCGGAAAAGAAGCATCGGAATCGGATCCGCTATGGCCGAACCTGATTCGGTGCTCCTCCGACTGATATCGGAATCGACCCCTTATTTGGAAGCAATGGAGGGACTGTTTTGATGTGTATGTAATAGCAGTTAATGTAGGTATGTTTACAAAAAAGAGAAAGCAAGCAATTTCAAACAATTATCTTCTTAACAGATAGAGAAAAAATGAGTAACTTTATTGCCTTTAGTTAGATGTATATCAAAAATATTTAAATTATTGCAAAAGAAAAGTATGTTGGAGAGTGACACAAGTTTATAAACAGAAGGTAAATTGTGGGGAACCAGTTGATTACCATATGGCAGCACTGAGATTGTGTCAGGATGTAATTCCTTTCTGATGAGATATTAAGAAATGTGTTAGTTCAGCAAACAAATAGCAATCATTTGAGGGGAAAATAATTACTCACATTTCACAATAAATGTAACATTAGACATAGTGGAGGAGGTAGATAACACTCCGATGGAAGAAACCTCACAGAGAATAAAAGGATTGGCAATGGTTGAAGGGGCTCAAATGCATTCCCAAGAGTGTCAAGTGTAATAAAAACGGTATGACTCAAGGGTGTCAAAGTACGTATCACTCTTCATTTGTCACCTGCATAGAGTCTAAGGCTAACCTAATTTCTTACGAAGAGGGGGCATACAGATATAAGTGCATGATACAAGCTAATAGCTCTTAGCAGTTCAAACTTTTATTTAACAGGGCACTTGCGAGTACTGGTTTATGGTTCCAATCCGAATAATGGATTTAAAGTGTGATATATCGGGAGCTGTATGTTGTAGAAACCAACCAGAGACATCACATGTTGTGTGCACTCGGCTTTGAGCTCTCAGAGGGCTAGGGGGGTGCCTTTTACTTTCTTTCCGAGACAGGGTTGGTGCAGTGCGACCGTTGTGCAAGCTGCAGGTGCCCTGCCCCCTTTTAAAATGGTGCTGCCATCAATCTGGGTTTGGTGGCTTAGTGGACTAATGCATCCACTATAAGGGCCTGTGCTCGACCTCATGGTCACAGGTTCAAATCCAGGCGGGTCCATGCAGCCTTTCATCCACCTGAGATCGATAAAATGGGTACCATTGATTTGGGTAACAATACACACCTGTTATTCAGTGCCCTGAGACCCTAGCTTGGGTGATATGTGTGCTGTACAAATACACATGTTATGTACCTGACGGAAAGGCAGTGTGCTAGGTTGGGGCCTGGGTAGGCGGGGGGCTTGGAGGGGGCATAACATTGATGGGATGAAGGGGAAGAGCCTGGACAGACAATGCGCGGCCTGCATGGGATTATTAGGTATTGAGAGACAGGGCCAGACATACTTTAACTGAGAGAGATGAGAGGGATGGATGGGAGGGGGTGGGAGGAAAGAGGTGTGTGTGAACTGTTTAACTCTGCAAAAGACCTCCAGGGTTTTAAAGGACCCCCTACTTCTCCCGGCCAGGACCAGGTGAGCTTCTGATGTGGCTACACGTATTCGTGCTGAGTGGAAGGCGGTTTACAAAGGTTGACGAGACATCTTTCTGTTGTTCATTACTGTATTTTGTTTATAAACTGGTACTGATGAGGTGAAACCTTTGCCCAGTGTTACCGTGTGTAAAAAATTTTTTTTAAATGAAGCAGTATTATCCCAAAATATGTGCATCACATAGCATTATTTACATTTTCTTACCACACAATTTAGTCGACCCTACATAATTTGGTCCTCCCTTGCCTTATCATTTCAGTAGACCTTCCTGTAGGGCACTCTGGCAGTGCCCAAAGGGGTGGCCAGTCTGGTCAGTGTGTGTGCTTTGTTTTACTGCTTGCTTCCCTGTTTAACAGTCTGGTGGACAGTTTTTACTCCTTATTTCTGTGCTATTACCACAAATATTGTCTGCAGGACGCACAAGTGCATGTAGTCTACCATAACTTGCAATATGCCTCTACCATTTTGCTTTTACAAGTTTAAAACCGCTGCATAATTTGGTCCTCACTTGCCTCATAATTCCAGTAGCCCTGCCTATAGGGCAGTCTGGTTGTGCCCAAAGGGCTTGTAGGTCAGATCAGTGCTCTTGATTTCTGTGCTATTACCACAAATATTGTCTGCATGAAGTACAAATGCATGCAGTCTACCATACCTTGCAAAACACACATACAGCTCAATCAATTACAAGTTTAAAACAGCTCCGCTTTCCAAGGGCTGCTTTTTAAGATATCATATATACTGCACTCACAACCAGTAAACTTCATTGTCCACTCTGCGCTACATCCCTTATAGCTCAGTGAGCTCCAGTGATGAGTGAGAGGGGAGGTGACACTTGGTGGTACTGGCCGGAAGCCAGAAAGTGTCATGCTGGGCGCCAGGTTTAGAAAGCATTACCAATTCATCAGTCTTTATTCGATTTAAAAAACAATCATAAAAGACACAAACATAGTACATAAAAACATACATTTCAATAAATACATTAAAATACCTTTAAAAAAACATTAAACACTTCGATGGACTGACATGTAGTAATAAAAACACTTTAAAATTGTCCCTGGCACAGGTGATGAAAGGGAAAACCCAAACACAAAATTCATTAAAGGCCATCAAGGGTACGCTTGATTGTTTTTCTCCGCAATGCCCATGCCCAGCCCAAATATTTTGCCAATGCGACAGAAACTATTGTTAGAGAGCTAGTGCGCAAAATGCGTAATGCTACAGCGCAGCTCCTTGTGCCGAGAGATTTACACATTGGGGAAAGCCAAACGCGCCTTGGAATGGTAAATGCCGGGCAGGCAAACAGAAAGTGGGGAGCTGTTTCAATTGCAGCCCCGCATGCAGGGCACTGCAATTCCGAGTTCCTGGCCCACCTTCCAGTCAAAAATCTAAGAGGCAAGGAGCCAGCTCTAAACTGAAAGTAGAGTTTCCTGTCGCCCACATTAGTCACCAAATCCCAATATTGTTCAAGGCTGGGGGAGTCTTTGAACTCCAGAAAATTCCCGGACATCCCTGAAGCTCTACTCAATACCTGGGAATCAATTCTTTCCCAGTATGCTATTTTGAGAGAACTTTTTGATGGAAACTGGGCAGTCGCTGGGTCAGTCCACATCCCTTCCAAACCCATGTCTTTTAAAGACGCATGTAAGTTCTTCAGCCACTCGATTTTATGAAAGACATCAGTTTTTATAATGTCCATGAGGCCATTGGCATAATGGGAGAGTTCAGGAGTAGTCCAAAGCCTCCGCCAGTATAAGACCGGACGGAGCCTTGCGATATCCTTAATGGACCTCCTGCCCAGATCATACCTAAGTGGGATCAGAGGGGTGCTCTGAGGAAGACCAGTTATACTACGAAGGAATTTGTGCTCCACACTTGTCAAAGTCGCTAGATGATCAAAACCCCAGAGCTCCGCCCCATAAAGGACAGAGTTTAGGGCCTTCGCTTCATAAACTTGCAATACTGGGCTTATTGGTTTTGTGAATGACCTGCTAAATTCCCTGCTCAGGGCACCAGTTAACTGTTTAAATCGCAGGGAGGCCATTTCAAGATGCCGGCGCCAGTTATTACTACTTGAAATTTGCAATCCAAGATACGTAAAATTGGTTACCAATTCTAAAGGTTGCCCATTCATGAACACTCTTTTCCCTTGGAAGCTGCTATGAGGGTTAAAGGCCATAAATTTCGTTTTTGCCACATTAACCTCCAGACCATGGTCAAGGCAAAACTCATCAAACAGGCGAAGGGCTTTTTGCAGACCATTAGATGTTCTGGATACGATAAGCGTATAATCTGCGAACAATAATATGGGGATGGAAACACCAGCCAACCTTGGTGCGTCGGTATTAACAGAGAGCATGAGATCAACTATCCCATTGATGTAAAGAGAGAAGAGCGTGGGTGCCATAGTACAACCTTGTCGCACACCACGCTCGACCGGGAACTCAGATGTGTCCTCACCCGCCCCACCCCACTGGATCCTAGCATAGTTGGACTCATGCAAACGCATCACCATTGTCAAAGTTTCTTTGGGGAGACCTAGCCTCTCAAGGACTGCCCACAACCGGTGGCGGGGAACAAGATCGAAGGCAGCTCTTAAGTCAACAAAAGCTACGTAAAGACTGCCCTTCCCCAATGTCACCACCTTCCAAAGGAGCTGGACAAAGTAAAAGACTTGGTCCACCGTGCTGGTTAGTTTCCGAAAACCTGCTTGGAAGGGTGACAGAATGTTGTTAACATCGATCCATTCTTGTATTAGATTCAAGACCATCCTCCCTACCACCTTCTGGATGGAATCGATAAGGCTAATTGGCCTATAGTTTCCCGGGAGCGTCCTATCACCCTTCTTAAATACAGGTATGATGACTGCCCCCCTCCATGATTTTGGGACTGGCGCGCCTGCAGCCACAGCATTAGCCAATAGGGTTATATACTTGCTCCAGTTATCTTTGTTATGGAGAAAAACATCCGAAGGAACCCTGTCCTGGCCAGGGGCACGTCCACTGGTGACTGAGCATAGGGCCCTTTTAGCATCTTGGATGCAAAAGGGACCCTGAGAGAAAAAAACGTAATTTGGCACCCATGCAAAATTAAACGAGATATTGCAAGCATATTGAGGTTTGAAATATTGGACCCACTCTACCTGTGAGACATAATTAGAAGGACTATCAGGCCGCCCACCTCTGTCCCACTTAAGAATGTTCCAAAATAACCGGGAATCTCTAGTACGACAAGCACTTTTTAAATCAAGCCAACGTTGCTCGTCCCAGTTCTTTTTGGCCATTCTTACAGCTTTTTTATATGCTAGTCTGGAGGAGCGGATACACTCCTTTCCTCCATTAGACAGAGCTTTCACCAGGTTGGCCCTAGATTCTCTGCAAGCACCGTCATACCATCTATTTTTCTTAGTTGGAGCCTTATTCTTGTTCCTCAAGGGCTTCGTAAAATAGGAACCTATTTCAGCAAACAACTTTTCATGGCATTCAGTGACTTCAATATTGCCGGGGACATGGATTAGCATACCCTCAAGCTCAACAATAGAATCAACTAATTTCTTATCTATATCGGCAATAGCCAGGATGTTACGCTCGAGCTCCCCCCACTTAAGTCTACGCATATTATTCGTTAAAATTACCTCAGAGAGGCACGGAACCATCTCACCGACTATTAGGCGATTACTAGACCACCATCGGTGAGTTACACAGATGGGGTTATGGTCACTCTCAAGCATTACTATAGGTGACAAAGGTGGAGAGAATTTTTTTTTTTTTACTTTTTATTGGTTTTCTTATAACATAAAGGACAATCTGTGACATTGCATACCTTGAGAATCATTACATCAGTATACGTAGTATCATTCCACATCAAAAACAGGACTACAATCATTGTCAGGTACAGTATCTCTGCTTTACGTGTAAGCACTCTAGCCAGGACCACAGCGGCGCCTACCCATCTCCCAGTTCGTCCCCCCGTATGCCTATTCACTAAGTTCTGAATCCGAGTTCTCCCTCGGGGGCTCGCATATGTCTCCTCGGTAACTATTCCATGTCCCCCATATCTGTGCCCATTTCTTGGGGCATCCCCTATGGATATATACTGCCTTTTCAGCAACCATGATGGAATCCATTTCCCTACACCACTGGGGGAGGGTAGGGGACTGGCTGGATCCCCACTTCTGCGCTATGTTTCATTTTGCAACCATCATGCCTATTGTTACCCATGCTTGCATTGCGTGGTTAAGATCAGTGGGTTCCCATATATTGAGGAGACACGTCCTGGGCTCCGTGAGCGTCGTGATGTGTGTTGCCTGCGAAAGTGTACGCATGACCGCCCTCCAGTATTGGCTCACTATGGGGCATGTCCACAGGGTATGAAAGAGGGTCCCCTCCTGGCCGCACCGTCGAAGACAGAGGGGTGAGTCTGTCTGCTTAAGTTTATAAAGGAGAGTTCGTGTATAGTATGTGTGGTGTAGTATTTTCGACGGTGGAGAGAATTTTTACAGGCTTTCATCTCAGGCTTTCACGAAGGAGAGGATGGTCAGACACCAACCTCTCAAGGAAATGGGAATTTCCAGGGAAAGAGTACATACTCTTTGAGTGGGGTTTTTGTGATTGCTAGATAATCCTCATCAGAATACAGCTGCAAAGTCTTCATGACCACTGAATGTAAACTGTGCCGCACACAAGTCACCTTGTTATGTGTGTGAGTGGCCTCTTGGTGCATCCACAGTTCAGCAGAGCCTGGTGCGCTGCTGGCAAAGCAAAACAAAAACAAATAAAGCACCACATGGTCTTACAGTTGTCAAATTCATTATGAGTGATTTTGGGGCAGAATGCCACCACTGTCCATGCATGTATGGACATTAATTCCTTCAAGAGAAAGAGAGATGCGAAAGAGAGGTTAAATGCAAGGAAGGAGATAGAACATGAGAGCAAAGACAAGAAAGTCAATAATAATGTATTGTTTATTAACCAAGAGTCTGCCACAACAGCCTACACTTGTCTGGCAGGGTTTCTAAGCAAGAACCACAAGGCTGGCTTTTGCTGGCTTTTGCTCGATAGCAATGGTCTTCCTTCTGAGATCAATTATGACACGAACAACAACCTTGTAGTCCTTCTACCTTTATTGAAGAAGGTGCCAGGAGATCAGGAGTTGGACTAGCCTACATGGAGAGCACTACAATAATCAATTTGGGCACAAACAGCAGATTTCTAATCTCATTAACTAGTAGGCAGTGGATTTTAGACATGCAGCCCACCCATGCTACCTATTGCTATCAATGTGTGCGCACTTAAGGGAAGGGGAACTTTGGTAATGGCCCACAATGCAAGCTCACGTAATGGAAGCCAGGACTAGCTGCAATTTCTGTTTTAAGCATGTGGAAGCAACCTGAAATGTTATTCGCATTTTAGATAAGATAAGAAGATTTTTTACACTTCTTGTGAAATTGCAAAGAGTTTTTTTTTTTTTTAAAGACAACCATACTGCATGCAGCAGAAAGTCTGTGGTAATCATTAATATTGGACTTCGGAATTTTGTATTTTATGTCAAACACAAATTTGAAATGGATCATTTCCTGTTGCCAAAAGATGGTAGGTCACTCAAACGAAAGACCGAAACAGATGTCGAGACAAGAGCTGCAAAAATGAGGCCGTATGATGCCTCCTACCTGTACCTTGGATTCACCTGCATCACCATAAATGGCGAAATAAAGCCACAGCGTGAGGTTTGCGGCATGAACTTGGCTAACGAATGTCTGAAACCAAACAAATTAAAGCGCCACTTGGAAACTAAACACGGGTCACTGGTAAGAAAGAATACACATTTTTTTGCCAGACAGCTGGAAGACATCATCCATCAAAAAGACACTGTGAAAAATGTGGTCTCCACGCCAACAAATGCCTTGAAATCATCTTACCAAGTGGCGTACCACATTGTCAAAAACAAAAAACCTTTTACAGATGGGGGAAAAGTGATTCTTCCAGCAATGCTTGATGTGGCCAAGACAATGCTTGGTGAAAAAGCTGCAAAGAAGCTGAAAATGGTAGCACTATCAGACACAACAATTTTCCGCTGAATCTCTTATCTAAGGAAGCTAATTCAATTGCTTATATCAGATACTGCCATAAAACTGTAATATTGCCAGATTTTTTATTCTGTAAACCAATCAAGGGAGAGGCAACAGCATCAACCCTGTTTGACATTCTCAATGATTTTCTGTGCTCCAACGGCTTAAAATGGGACAGCTGTGTTGGGATCTGTAGGGATGGTGCTCCTTCCATGTGTGGGGCTAGGGCAGGCCTAACAGCCAAAGTGTTAAAAGTGGCTCCTCATATTCTATGGACCCCACTGTATGAGTCACCAGGAAGCCCTTGCAGTCCAAAACATGGATAGAGAACTTGGGGATGTGTTGGATTGTGCTGGGAAAATTGTTCATTTCATAAAGGCTCACCCCATTAGAGCTCGTCTGTCTGCAAGTTTGTGTGCAGAAATGGGAGCTGAATATAATGCTTTGCTTTTCCATACAGACGTCCCCAATGGTTATCCAGAGGGAAGGTTCTGAATCATATTTTTGAATTGAGGAATCAAGTAGGGTAATTCCATCTAGATTTGGATCTGTACAAAGCAGAACAGTTGTGTAATCCCCGTTGGCTTGTGCTTTTGGCATAACTTGCAGACATATTTGATAAATTAAATTCCTCTAATTTGTCTTTGGAAGGAGCTGAAAGTACATCTTTCACAATGTGGAAAAAACATATCTGCTTTCAAGAAGCTGGAGTTGTGGAGAATACTAATCCAAGATGGCCTGCTGGAGGCATTCCCATGTTTATCAGAAGCTATTGAGAACACAGCATAATCTCATTGGGGGAATCTTGGCTGAAAATGTCTAAAGAACATTCATGTTTGTCAAAAATTGCAGTCAAGACTATTCTGCCTTTTAGTTCATCATACTTATGTGAGATTGGGTTAAGCATTGGCTGTATTAAAGACTAAGGGGCTCATTACGATGGCGGACAGAAAAGCCCTCCGACCACCGTGTTTCTGGAAAAAAACTGCCCGCACGTTCTGTGGCAAAACCAGCGGTGATACTCCGACGCGATGATTCTAAAATCCGACCGCGGCAGTCGGTTTTCACAAGAAACCGTCCGCCATTTTTGGAAAAACTGAAAATCCGACCACGGTGGACGGAAATGCTGCGGAAAGCACAGGAAAGCCTGATCCTCACAAGGAATGACTGCAAGTGAAATTATGATGAGATGGCAGAGCAGGCGGAACAATCATTGCGTTACGACCGCTGTAGGCACGCTTAATGGTGGTCGAATACAACTACACAACAAGGCCTCCTAAAGTGCCTGTTCTCTCCGTTGCCCTAAAACACAGCTGACACACCCCAATGATACACCCCCAAGGTATTGAAAACCAATGAAATCCCAGGTCAACATGGAAGACACACCTGACAGACATACCTCATTTTGACACACCCATATAGCTGAGTATAAAACCAACTCCTTCCCCGACCATCATCCTTTGCACAACTCCTCCAGTGAAGGGACATACACCACAGCTGACAGGAGATGCAGATCATCACAAATCACCCCATCACAACCACCCACACCAACACTTTCAACTCACATCTCCACCACCACCTTCCTACCTGCACTTGTCACTTATTTGCACAACCTGTCTCAGAAACAAATGCCCACATTCACTGACAATGAGTTGTCAGTGATGGTAGATGAAATAATTAGAGTAGAACCCCATTTGTTTGGAAGCATGGTCCAACAGACCCCACTAGTCAGAAAAACTCAAATGTGGGAAAGGATAGTCAACAAATTCAATGCAATAGGGACCACCCTGCACACACTGCGCGACATCAAGAAGAGGTGGCATGATCTCAAGACCAAGGTGAGATACTATGCCAACAGGAACCATGAGGTGGCTCAGAGGACTGGCGGAGGCCCTCCCATTCCACCACTAACATTCACTGAATGGGAGGAGAAGGTGATTGCCATACTGTATCCAGAGAGTCTTACAGGAACAAATGGAGGAGTGGAGGCTGGTAAGCACCAACAAATGTATCCCATCACACTGCCATGTACTGTCTTGCACAACTGTAAAGCTACACTTTCTACACCTAAATGCATTTATGCACAACAAAGGTAGCTAGCAACATTTCCATGGGGGTATGTGTACAGGTAACCAGCACTACAACTCCCACCAAGCACTCTTGTCTCACAGCTGAGCAGGATAGAACACTCCCCCTACCCAGAACCATGTGGCAGCCATTTCATTGTTCTCCTCCACCTTACAGGTAGGTAGTCTTCGCATGCTCACTTGCATCACCCCTGAGCAGGATGGAACACTCTCCCCCCCAGAACCATGTGGCAGCCATCTCTCTCCACTGTGCCACCTAACAGGTAGGTAGTTAGCGCATGCACCCTGTCATCCTTCTCAAAATGCATGGAACCATATGACCACCACATCCCTCACTTGTTATCCAACTCTGTACAGATCCAAATGTCACATCCAGTGCACACACGGCTAAGCACATGTAAATATCACATACATTACACTTTGGAATCACAAAGTCACATGCTAAATAAATTCAGGGCTGTTAGAGTCGGGGATCTCTGGTTGGCGCAAGGTTGCCCTTGTGTCAAGCAGGAACCCTCTCCTCCACGTCAGGGCGCAGGATAACCCCTCGCGAATGACCCTTGCTCACCCTCTAGGTGCGTGGCGTGAGCAGCCAAGGCGATTCCTCAGGCGTTGTTGGTTAAGCACTTACAATCACACACACAGTAACTACATCAATCCCCCCAGAAACGGACACCAGACTTGGATATATATAAAAATACGCTTCTTTATGTAAAAATAGGTATATATATCTCAGCAGACTTATCACAAGACCAATAGCGTTTTCGCTATGCCACCAAGTTATAAAGCAGGCAAATGTTCTTGGTTCGTAGCTTCAAATAGAGACCTTGTAGTCTCTTGCAAATGTTACTTGTGGTTCCAGTACTCACAGAGATCGGCTCCTGCGAACGGGGAAATAAGGCGTTGCGGGCCCCGAGCCCGATACTGGAACTTTTTTCGTGATGTGGAGAGTCGGCACAGGTCGGTGCGACTCTCAGCTTGGGAAGTGTTCTTGGGTCCTCGATCAGCGGGTGTGGGCAGGTAGGCAGGCGCGGCCAGCGACCCTCAGCACGGCGGTGCAGGGGGGTCTCCACAGCGGGGGCGGCGCGGCCTGAGATGTCCGGGGATAGCGAAGCGGGGTCACAGGGCACAGTCCGTGCAGCGGGATGACCCGGCGTAGATCACAGTCGTCGGACGGCTTCCGGCGGGAGGGGTGACTGCGCGTTCAGCGCGCTCCAGTGGCAGGCGGTGACAGGGGTGCAGGCGGCCTAGCCCGGGGACAGAGAGCGGCTCTGGACGGAGCGGGGCTCTCACGGGGTTGCGGCAGGCGAGCTCCTGAGTGTCACGACCCTAGGAGGGGCGGTGAGGGGCGCAGTCTCTTTTCCAGCGGGATGCCCACACGGCTTGACTCGGAGGATGAGCAAAAGCACAGAGAACCCACTGGTCCTGGGGTTCAGTTCAGGGGGCAAGCTCAGATCAAGCCCTTGGAGAATGTTCAAGCACAAAGTAGCAAAGTCTTTTCAGTAAGTCTCTTCCTCTCCTTTCTCAGCAAGGCAAGCAGCAGGCCAGCTCCTCCAGCGTCTTCTTCTCCTTCTAGTCGGGCAGAGGTTCTTTGTGGTAAACAGGATTCTGATTTCTTAGGAGCCAGGCTCCTACTTTTATACCATGATTCTTTTGTTCTTTAGCGCCAGGGGGCCTGGGCCTGGCTCAGTCCAGTTCTGGAGCACTTTGTTATGGTGACTCTGCTCTTTCCTTTCAGCAGCAGGGCAGAGACATCAGCCGCTCCACAGGGGGCGGCGCCGGCTTTGTGGTGGCAGAGCACAGGTCTATTCAAGAGTCAAGGTGTACTCCTCCACCCATCCAGGTGTCACCTCTCTACCCACCACCTGGCAGCCAACCTGTCTCTGGGGATTCCCCAACCCTGCTCCTTACTGTTGCTAGGCAGAACACACACACACAGCAGAGGCGGACTGAAATGGCCAGGTCAGTAAATACTAACTTTCTAAAAGTGGTATTTACAAACCCAGGATATTAAAATAAACTTGACTACAAGAAGTATTTTATTATTCTGAGTTCAGGCATACTAAACTTGACACTCTACCATGCTCTCTGAGTCCACTGGGGTCACAGCGGTGGCGTGAACCCAGCAGCCCATTCTGGCCTATGGAGAGCAGGTAGCCTTCAATAGTGAAAAACGAAAATGGCTGTAATTCACTATTAAGACATGCCACACACATCAGGGCATGTCCTACCTTATGCCTACAATGCACCCTGCCCTGGGGCCTACTAGAGGGGTGGCTAACATGTAGTTAAGGGAAGGTTTAGGGACTGGCAAGTGGGGGCACTTGCGCAGTCAGCGCGACAGTACCAGACTGCACGCAGGTTCTGCAGTGGCAGACCCGAGACACATTTTACTAGGCCGCTTCTGTGGGTGGCACAACCAGTGCTGCAGGCCCACCAGCAGCATTCGCATTTACAAGCCCTGGCACTCCTGGTGCACTTTACTAGGGGCTGATAGTAAACCGAATAAGCCAATCATGGATATCAATCAATGTATACATTTTACCATAGGGAGAGCATATGCACCTTAGCACTGGTCAGCAGTGGTAAGGTGCCCAGAGTCATAAAACAGCCAACACCAGGTCAGAAAAAATACCGGAGGAAGGCAAAAAGTTTAGGGATGACCCTGCAAAAAGGGCCAAGTCCAACACAACCCCCTTCCAGCCAAAACGCAGGGTAGACCAATCACCACCGTGATGGTCTTCCCTGCTTGGGGCGATAGAACAAGGACCTGGCCCGCAACTGCAGGGGCAGACTCCATTTCTACGCCAATCTGAACCTATCGGACTCCCTCTGTCCATACTCTCAGGGCCCACCAAGCCAATCCATGGGGAACCCTTCTCCTCACCTGTGGACACCACCTGTGCAGCACCTAACCTTAAATGGCCCACAGGTGTGTCCCAACAGACAGACAGCAAAATGCTACAGTGGCCACTGACAGTAGTCAGGGATGAGACCCAGGCCGTATGCCTCTCAGGGCTCTCAATCCTCTGTGGCGCCAGGGAGCGGGGGGCAGTAGCCCCAGGTGCTTGGCACCCTTTGTCCATTCTCCCCCTTGTCAGGTCAGGTATGACATCCTGGCACTGACCCACCAGCCCCAGGACTGTACCCGGCGGCTGGACCCAAGACTGGGGTGGCCTCTCCCACACCCGGTCCTTCTCCTTGGGGCTCTGTACCCTCCCACCTAGAGTGGTACCCCCTTCCAGAAATGCCAGGGCACCTGGGGCAGGTGTCCTGCGCAATTCGCCCACCAGTTCAGGTGTTCTATCCTGCAACTGGGCGTCCAGGTCCGGGGGGACACCCTGAACCTGGCCCTCCAACCTAGGGTCTAAACCCGTCAGTTGAGCCGGGGTCAGAGGCGAGGACTCCCTCCCTCTGCACCCCCATCCAGAGTACTGCCCACTCCCAACCGGCGTGGTACCCCCAGAAGCAACATGGGTCAGGACACTGATTACAGTAGTCCCACCCTCAAGGTCAGACAACACCTGAACCTGGCTTCCCAACCCTGGGACCAACCCATGCGGCTGAACGCTCGCCTGGCGCACCAGGACTTCCCGGGGAGCACGCATGCCCCCCTTGAGGGTGACACATAACTCCTGTGTCGTGCGACAGTCTGCCTAGCGCTGATCTCCCGACCCCTGTCCATCTGACAGTGCCTGAAGGTCCCCCAGGACAGAAGTGGTGTCACCATGGTCACTCACGGGGGACGCAGCCCTTCTGGCTGGCCCCTGACCCACTGTTTCTTCCACTGGGGACTCTTTCCCCCTCTCACCCCTCAATCTGGACCTCTGCACCCTTCCAACTGGAGCGGTACTGCCAGACACCAGAACTGATGGAGGCCTGCTTACAGACACTCCTAGCTCACCAGACACTAGGGGATCCCGCACGACGGGCAGCCCCTCAGGACAGACTAGGCTCCCCACCTGGTGTTCCCTCAAAGAACCATCCAAGCTCTGAGACTGAGGTTGGGCACTACCGGGACATAACCCATTCTCACTCCTTCCCCTTACAGACAGGACGTGAGGCCCTACACCCCTCTCACTATTACAGGACCTAGCTGGGCTACTCTGAGCCACTTCCACCACACTGGGTTTGAAGATACCTGGACCACTCATCGTGGGATCACTCCCCAATGCCTTTCCAGACCCTCTGGACTCCACCAAAAGGTCTGCCTCCAAAGTGAGCTCCCTGCGGTCAGAGAACTCATTCTCCAACAGGTGTTGGCATAGCTCTGGAAAACAGGGACTTACAATATGCTCTCCCACAATTGGATCACACAGCCCCCTAGCAGGGTTAACCAAACTATCCTTCACCTCACCATCCAGTGCCTCACACACGTACTCCACACCACTCTCCTGAGACTGGCAAGACAGTATCTGACTGTCTCTGTCCCGCAACCCACACTCTTCTGGGCGGTCTTCACACTCACCCACCAGGACTTCAGTGTTAGGGGAACCCCTCTCCCTGTACCTCTCAGCTAGAGTCAGTAGAGTGTCCCTCCCTCCACTAGGACTATGAACCCCTGCGCCAGTTACCCTATTCCCTTCAGGGATACTGCGCACTACTGGAGCTACCTCATGCCCTTGAACCTCCTGGTGTATGTTAACCCCCTCCTTCAAGTCAGGCGCCACATCTCTGGGTGTGCGTACTACTCTCTCAGCACTAGAAAATTCGATATTGCTGCCACCAGAGGGAGAGCGGTCTAAACTCTTGATCTGGAGATCCAACTCCCTCATTCTTATATCATGATCCATTTGGCGTTGTTGTGCCTCCAAGGCCAACTTCTGCTTCTCCATTTCCATTTGTCCTGCCAACTTTGCCATCTCCATTTCATGCGCCCTGTCTGCTGCCCTGTCTGCCAGCTCCTCTGGGGACAGGACTCTGCTAGGCTCCACAAGGTTGTCGGGTGGGACGATGTCCCCCGCATTCTGTGGGTCTCTTGACTCTTTCCAGGCTCTCAATGCCTTGAGGTACTGGTTCTTCCTCTTGAATCCAGTATGGGGAACTCTGAATTTTACACTGTAGCCTTTCAATTGCTCTTGCGTGTAGCCTTCCAGTCTCTCCCAATCCACCTCATCCATTCTTCTCCCAGGCGCATCACTAGCTGTTTTTTTTCCTCACCAACCGATGGCTTCGCCTGTTCCTTCCTACAGCGCCATGAAGCCTCCGGGCGTACGAGCGCTTAACAAATTTCATATAACATTAACATTAACATTAACATTCCAGAAATCACAGAGAGTGCTCTTCCAGCAGGGAGTGAGCCAGGCATGGTTGCAGTAATGGCAGATGTCTCAACAAAGTTCAAAAATTAAAAACCTGTGGCTGCGTTATTTGGTCTGCTCTCACTATCTGGTGATTAATAATTCACTGTATGCAAATTACAAGTGCAAATCCGAAATCCCAGCCGCTGCCAACAATGTTAGAGTCGGGGATCTCTGGTTGGCGCAAGGTTGCCCTTGTGTCAAGCAGGAACCCTCTCCTCCACGTCAGGGCGCAGGATAACCCCTCGCGAATGACCCTTGCTCACCCTCTAGGTGCGTGGCGTGAGCAGCCAAGGCGATTCCTCAGGCGTTGTTGGTTAAGCACTTACAATCACACACACAGTAACTACATCAATCCCCCCAGAAACGGACACCAGACTTGGATATATATAAAAATACGCTTCTTTATGTAAAAATAGGTATATATATCTCAGCAGACTTATCACAAGACCAATAGCGTTTTCGCTATGCCACCAAGTTATAAAGCAGGCAAATGTTCTTGGTTCGTAGCTTCAAATAGAGACCTTGTAGTCTCTTGCAAATGTTACTTGTGGTTCCAGTACTCACAGAGATCGGCTCCTGCGAACGGGGAAATAAGGCGTTGCGGGCCCCGAGCCCGATACTGGAACTTCTTTCGTGATGTGGAGAGTCGGCACAGGTCGGTGCGACTCTCAGCTTGGGAAGTGTTCTTGGGTCCTCGATCAGCGGGTGTGGGCAGGTAGGCAGGTGCGGCCAGCGACCCTCAGCACGGCGGTGCAGGGGGGTCTCCACAGCGGGGGCGGCGCGGCCTGAGATGTCCGGGGATAGCGAAGCGGGGTCACAGGGCACAGTCCGTGCAGCGGGATGACCCGGCGTAGATCACAGTCGTCGGACGGCTTCCGGCGGGAGGGGTGACTGCGCGTTCAGCGCGCTCCAGTGGCAGGTGGTGACAGGGGTGCAGGCGGCCTAGCCCGGGGACAGAGAGCGGCTCTGGACGGAGCGGGGCTCTCACGGGGTTGCGGCAGGCGAGCTCCTGAGTGTCACGACCCTAGGAGGGGCGGTGAGGGGCGCAGTCTCTTTTCCAGCGGGATGCCCACACGGCTTGACTCGGAGGATGAGCAAAAGCACAGAGAACCCACTGGTCCTGGGGTTCAGTTCAGGGGGCAAGCTCAGATCAAGCCCTTGGAGAATGTTCAAGCACAAAGTAGCAAAGTCTTTTCAGTAAGTCTCTTCCTCTCCTTTCTCAGCAAGGCAAGCAGCAGGCCAGCTCCTCCAGCGTCTTCTTCTCCTTCTAGTCGGGCAGAGGTTCTTTGTGGTAAACAGGATTCTGATTTCTTAGGAGCCAGGCTCCTACTTTTATACCATGATTCTTTTGTTCTTTAGCGCCAGGGGGCCTGGGCCTGGCTCAGTCCAGTTCTGGAGCACTTTGTTATGGTGACTCTGCTCTTTCCTTTCAGCAGCAGGGCAGAGACATCAGCCGCTCCACAGGGGGCGGCGCCGGCTTTGTGGTGGCAGAGCACAGGTCTATTCAAGAGTCAAGGTGTACTCCTCCACCCATCCAGGTGTCACCTCTCTACCCACCACCTGGCAGCCAACCTGTCTCTGGGGATTCCCCAACCCTGCTCCTTACTGTTGCTAGGCAGAACACACACACACAGCAGAGGCGGACTGAAATGGCCAGGTCAGTAAATACTAACTTTCTAAAAGTGGTATTTACAAACCCAGGATATTAAAATAAACTTGACTACAAGAAGTATTTTATTATTCTGAGTTCAGGCATACTAAACTTGACACTCTACCATGCTCTCTGAGTCCACTGGGGTCACAGCGGTGGCGTGATCCCAGCAGCCCATTCTGGCCTATGGAGAGCAGGTAGCCTTCAATAGTGAAAAACGAAAATGGCTGTAATTCACTATTAAGACATGCCACACACATCAGGGCATGTCCTACCTTATGCCTACAATGCACCCTGCCCTGGGGCCTACTAGAGGGGTGGCTAACATGTAGTTAAGGGAAGGTTTAGGGACTGGCAAGTGGGGGCACTTGCGCAGTCAGCGCGACAGTACCAGACTGCACGCAGGTTCTGCAGTGGCAGACCCTAGACACATTTTACTAGGCCGCTTCTGTGGGTGGCACAACCAGTGCTGCAGGCCCACCAGCAGCATTCGCATTTACAAGCCCTGGCACTCCTGGTGCACTTTACTAGGGGCTGATAGTAAACCGAATAAGCCAATCATGGATATCAATCAATGTATACATTTTACCATAGGGAGAGCATATGCACCTTAGCACTGGTCAGCAGTGGTAAGGTGCCCAGAGTCATAAAACAGCCAACACCAGGTCAGAAAAAATACCGGAGGAAGGCAAAAAGTTTAGGGATGACCCTGCAAAAAGGGCCAAGTCCAACAAGGGCCCAATCATGCAAAGCACACAATGCAATGTGTAAGTGCCATTGTTTCAAGGCATTAAGGCTCATATGAACAAAACACATGCATGGTCAATGTGTCAAACAAACAAAACCACATGATTTAAAATACATTTTAACTCATGAAAGTAGGAAGTTTTAGCATAGGTGAAACAGATTCTGAGAAAATTCAACAAAATCAAAGCATAAACCAAAGTGCACCAAGTTGGTAGATCATGACACGTCCTTGTAAACACACTATCTGTACATATCAAATGGTTGTTATTTACATGTCACACTAATAACAAGTAATGTATGTACCTCAATACCATGTCATGATGCTGACAATCTTTTACCAGTACCAAGTGATTGCAATGTAAAATGTTTGGCATATCAACTGAAACATCCAAAACTGTGTCACCAAGGTTGTGGAGTGTACTTAACTGACAATCTTACCTCTGTTCAACAGGAGATTCACAAGCAACAGCTGTCAAAAACACCAGAGCAGAGCCAGTCTCCCCCACCGGAACGTGAACTCTCTGATGCTCATTCTCTAAATTTCTCGGATGAGGAGCAACAACCTGGCCCCTCAGTATTTCCAGGGCACACACCATCTCAGGTCCTCATCGTCCCCACCACCTGCACCACAACTATCAACACAGCAGCGACAACAACTACGCTGACACCTGCTACAATGACCTGTGGTGCAGCCACCTCCACCATCACCACCGCTGCCTGCAACACTGTCCCTGGATCTGTGGTTACCATCACCACCACACAAGCCGAGGATGTCAGGGACAGTGTGCGGGTGCATAGACATCCAACGTCACAGGTCCGTGTCAGCAGGGCAGGTGGGAGGGCAACTGGGGGACAATCACATGAGGACACTGAGACAGAAGCTCTGGCCACTATCGCTAGAGTCCTTGGTGCATACCAACAGAACCAGGGACAGATGGGCCAGATTGTAGAAGAACAGTGTGAGCTCTGCCTGCTGCAGAGGTCCATGGACACACATATGGGACAACTTGTGGATCTTATGGGCCGGCTGGTGGGTGTTCTGAGGGACACACTTGCTGCTCAAATGACGGCTCACCCCCCCCCCCCCCAGTGACCAGCTTGCTGATACTCCAGCCAACTCAGCTGCATCCACAGAGAGGGGTGAACTGCAAGACAATGAGTCCTCAGAGACCTCTGAGCCTGCAGCAGAGAACCCCCTGCCAAACGCACAAGGGGACATCCGAGAAAAACACGGGAGGATCACGTGGCAAAGCACCAACCAAAGCCAAGTCGCTGAGCCAGCCATGATGGCACCAGGGTTGCACTGAACATTGACTTTGTTGATCATCCAATCCCACATTGCCATGTTAATGGCAGGAGTTTGTTGGACTGTGTAGTTCCATCATTGTGGTGACTACTCTATTTGTCTCTGTTACCATCACTGACAACTCATACACTCACTATGCACAAATAACATTTCTGTCCCTTCAAATTTAACACAACCTAATAGAAAATAAACACTATTTACACACCTATGACTTTGTGTCAGTTCCATGTTCATCACAGTATGTACAATGTCAAATCTGATTCCAATTTACCACAAGCTTTGATTGTGACGAGACATTGATGGGGCGGAGGAACCTAGAAAGACACAAGAGGATGACATTGAGTTGTCATATGATGGAATTACAGCAACAATACACCACTAGTCAACACGATACAAGATTCATCCCACATAACAATGACCAACACCATCAACATAGACATGAGGTAAGTGGAAACCAAAATACTGTGCCACACACATTAGCCCTTAGCAGTGTGCCAACAACAGCCAGCATACAAACACATCATCTATGCTTCTGGACTAACAGCACAGTAAACCTACACTGTCATAGTTGGTCAATGGTAACTGACACTCAAGGGAAAATAGTTGGCCATGAGCTGTTGACGCAGGTCAAGACCTTCCACTTCTCCACTATTATCATCACTGGGCATGTGTGAATTTGCAGCGGGGGGCATATGGTGCTCATCATTGTCCAGAATCAGGGGGATCTCTTTGCGCAAGGCCAGGTTGTGGAGCATGCAGCATGCAACTATGATCTGACACACCTTTTAGGGAGAGTAAATTAGTGCACCACCACTCTTGTCCAGAAACCGAAATCTAGCCTTCAGACATCCAAAAGCATGCTCTACTACACGGCGTGTCCTCCCATGTCCTTGGATTCCTCTGTGGGCTCAGCAACAAAGGCCGGTTGGGATACGCAGAGTTACCTAGTTGGGAGAAACACAGACCAAGTTTGTAATAGAAAAAGTTGAGGAGAACAGCATGTCACACACACAGCACACTACTTGACACAGCTTGCTTACCAACAAGCCACGCAAGCTCTGGGTGCAGATTTTCCATCAATTGTGGGATGATGCTGTTACATAGTATGTAGGAGTCATGTGCAGAAACTGGAAATTTGGCACATACATGGGAGCTAATCATATCCATTTGGCATACCACTTGAACATTAATTGAATGGCAATGCTTCCTGTTATGGTAGATGTGCTCATGTGCCAGAGGTGGAACTAGGCCAACGTGTGTGCAGTCAATGGCTCCAAAAACATTAGGTATGTGACCAAGGTCATAAAATTCCCCCTTCACATCTGCCAATTCATGTCTCCTTGGAAAGTGAATGTAGCTGTCCTTGTAAGTCAACAATGTTGACAGGGTATCACACAACATCATGCTAAACATAGGTTGAAACATCCCACCTATCATGGCCAACATGTACTGAAACAAACCAGTGGCAAAGAAATGCAGGGTGGCCATCACCTTTACTGTTGGTGTCAAAGCTTTTGGATATGTTCTGTGAGGCCTCAAATGGGGCTCCGACTGAGCACATAGCTCCTGAAGGGTAAGGGGATTCAGATGGAATTTCTTAATGATGTCGGTATCCTCCATTGTCTCAAGCTCTGGGAAAGGCCAATACACTGGTGGTCGTCCCCTACGTATTGTGGCAGGGGAAATATGTAAAAATGAGGCAGAGAGGAGATGTGGGTAACATCTTACATAGTGACTAACACAACCACAACATTGACAGGACTCTAAAAAGAGCATAATGCACAAGTGACATGCATAGACACATTGATCTCCTGTAGTCATTCATGTAGCCAAGATGTACATACTAACTACTGTCAAATCTAAATCAGACTATGTGTATGGTATATGGTACACTGCTACATCATGTGTTGACAGCCCTGTGTGTAGCTGACACAGCACATGTGGATAACAGCATCAATGCTGAGTTTTATGTAGTTGCTGTCACTGCTCAACCTCAAGCTTGAGTCACACTATGCACAACCTAATTTCAAAATGAGCCCAGTGAGTGCAAGCTGAACAACTATCAATATAAATACAGCACTATCTACAGAAATATATGCACATTACGTGGTCAGTCCATCATGACTGTGAGATGAGTTTGCATTTCACACGTTTGCATGTTCACAGAAATGATAGGCAATGCAACAAGAAATCTGTATACATGCCCATATGGAGGAAATTTGACATGTGAGTGAGGACATACCAAAGAATTTGATCACGTCTACTGGCATGACATATGTGGGCATAATTAAGTTTAAAGTCACACTCTCAATTCACTTTATAAGGAGTTGAAATTAATTGGGGGAAATGTATTGTGATCAGTGATTCAATTCGCAAAGCGAAAATGCTAATGCACAATGTGTTTATAGGTGCGGTATGCATGCTCCGCCAATGCACTGACAGGTATTGCCCACAATTGAAAGATGCAGGATTGCGGTAGAGACCACCTGACCCCCGCAGTGTGACACTGCCTATGCAAATGTCATTGCAGCCAATAGGACCGCCATTGCTGTAGTGCCTTTCAGTTTTGAACATCGCAGTAGACATGCTCCACCACTGCGGTCTCAGGCATTGGCCACAATTTAAAGATGCAGGATTGCGATAGAGACCACCTGGCCCCCACGGTGTGACGTCGCATATGCGAATGTAAATGCAGCCAATGGGAATCGCCATTGCGGTAGTGCCGTTCAGTTTTTAACATCGCGGTAGGCGTGCTCTGCTACTGTAGTGACAGGCATTGGACACAATTGAAAGATGCAGGATTGCGCTAGAGACCACCTGGCCCCCGCAGTGTGACACCGCATATGCGAATGTCATTGCAGCCAATGGGAACCGCCATCGCGGTAGTGCCTTTTAGTTTGAACATCACAGTAGGCGTGCTCCACCACTGTGGTGACAGGCATTGGCCACGATTGAAAGATGCAGGATTGCGGTAGAACCCACCTGGCCAATGCAGTGTGACACCGCCAATGCGAATGTCAATGCAGCCAATGGGAACCGCCATCGCGGTAGTGCCTTTCAGTTTTGAACATCGCGTTAGGCGTGCTCCGCCACTGCGGTCACAGGTATTGACCATGGCCACACTAAAATAAGATACAAACAAAGCGGACAAGTTGCATCAGCAGAGTACCACTGAAACAACCCTAGGGCACTATAAATGTCTGTGAGAGAGCGACAACTGTCACTTGCATTCAGACACTGCTGCCTGCCATTCATCACCACCAACTGCTGCTGTACCTGTGCTCTGGACCCAGTCATGGCTCGTACAGTGAACATCAGGGCCCGTCCCTTCATGGCTGAGGACCTGGAGGTCCTGGTGGACGAGGTCCTTGGCCAGTATGGGCGGCTATATAGTGCTCCAGAGGTACTGGTAAGTGTATTAGTAAAGGTTTTAGGGTGCTTAGAATGCTCACATTATGTTACTGTACACTAGTATGTGCCTGTGAGTGCAAGCCAATGGTAATGCATTCAGATTTTGCAAACAGAATGGTCGAAACATGACCTAGACCTTTTTGCACTTAAGTATGTCGGGGGATGGCAACAGAGACACTGGTCCAGATCTATTGAAACCATAGATCACACATTGTCCTGTGAATGGGTCATGTAAATGTGTGAGACACTGTCTAGCCTAATGACTTCACCTCAATGTGGTGTATAGCCTTGTTCTCCCAGATCTCTGACTGCATGCAATGATGCTATGGACATATCATGGTTTATCAGTTGTACAGTTACAATGCTGATTTGAGGAACTCTCACTCTGAATACACATTCTCTCTGCCATGTCATAGTTCATTAAGTGTGCATGTGATCATTAGTGAGATGTAAAATGTAGAATGGCCAGAGGGTTCTGATTATTGTGTGTACTGTTTTGATATTTACCCTATGGAGATGTGGCCATTCTGCACAGGAGCACAAGGCCTGTATCTATCACTATTGTTGGCAAATCACCTCTCACTCATCTGCTAAATGTGCAGTGGACATGTCATCCGTCTTTTGATTCCATTATGTGTAGAGTCTCACATGTGTATGCACTGTGTCACCATTGTCATTGTATATGCATGTGATTCTTATGATAGACCATGCTTTTCGTCATTGAAAAGCCCTCAGGCCTGGCAAGTAAATGCACAATGTTTCAAGGCCACATCACTAAAAATGACTTTTAAAAAACATATGTGTTGTCCACCATCCTATTTTTGAAGCGGCTTTCATAGTCCTGAGAAGTACACAAAATAGGCCTACACCTTTTGATAAGAGTGTGAGAATGTAAGATTAGGTACCTAATTGTGACCTCCATGATACGTGTAGCTATGCAATGGTCAAGGACATTAACGGGTGTGTAGTGTAACACACAGTGAATTTGACCACTACACAGCATTTACAGTGTATCAGATGTCATGCTCACTCACATAGTGCATCACAGATGAGGCACAGTTTTACCTTGATTTCTGTGCTGTCACTCTGCATGTGTATGAGATTGGCAGGTAGTGTGTCCAGCATCATAGCTGTTTACATTGCAATGAGATGGCTTGCTCCAAGTGTACTATATGACATGGTCTATGGCCTCTGCTGTCCATTGATGTATCTGTGTGCTGTGTGTTTACATGCTCCTGGACTGGCACACAGTGGTACACAACACAGTGTTACAAATATTTCTCTTCTTGTCTCCCATGCCTACAGCTCAAGGTCCATGAGCATAAGGCCATATGGAGGGCCATTGCCTGCAAGGTGCAGTCCATGGGCGTCTCAAACCGACACCATACAAACTGCCACAAGAGGTGGGATGACATCTGCCGCTTCAGCAAAAACGCCACAGAAATTACACTGGGGCTGGTCCCTCAAAGTGGCCGATTGGCGCACTGGACCATGACCACCCTTTTGGCCCACATCCTGGCAGTGACACAGTCAGAGCTGGAGGGCACAACAACAGCAAGTTAGGGGTGAGTATTGTGCAAAGTGTGACTTCGGGTGTGAGTGACTGCATGAATCCCAGAGCATACCAAGGAAGGACCTCTGAGATGTCTCCTATGTGATGCCATCGATTCTAAGTTGCCTTAGTGGCGAGTGCAGAGGTTCAGCATGTGTACAATGTTTAAGTTTAAATGTGGCAAAATCATTAACGGTGTCATAGCAAGTCATCTTGACATGTTTTCATCTACCATTTTGTGAATTTCGTCTGAACTGAGACCTTCCCACACAGGAAAAGACATTGGGCCATATGTAGGTAAATTACATTTACCGATTCTTAAATACCGAATTTTACCGATTCGGTATTTATGAATCGGTAAATGTAATGTAGGTAAAAAAATACCGAATCGGTAAGTGTCGGTATTTTAGAATCGGTATTTACCGATTCGGTAATGGCAACTGGCTTCCCATTCATTCCTATGGGCCTGGAGGCCCATAGGAATGAATGGGAAGCCAGTTGCCATTACCGAATCGGTAAATACCGAATCGGTAATGGGGGAGGCATCATCATGGGTGGCAGGGTGTCACATTGACACCCTGTTGCACCCCTGATTCGTCCATGTATGCACATGTGGCGCACATACATGCCCTAAGGGCATGTATGTCTGCCACATTGCACACTTCAAAGTGCACAAAAATGCTTTTTCACACCTATTCGTCATTTACCACCAACTTTTAGTTGGTGGTAAATAACGAATCCCCACACCCACGACACACTCCCCCTACATCTCATTTCAGGATTCGGTATTTACCGAATCGGTAAAATTACCGATTCGGTAATTTTACCGATTCGGTAAATTACCGAATCCTGAAATGATTCCCCTACATAGCAAAAGCCTAAATACCGGTCGGTAACGGTATATTTACCGAAAATCGGCCGTTACCGACCGGTATTAGGCTTCCTACATATGGCCCATTGTGTGAAGTGTGTAGCCCAGTACACTTGTCAGGCTTGTGTGTGCTGTGTGGTTCCCACAATAGTGTGCTCATGTGATGATGTGTAAGTGTCTAGAGACATGCAAAAATGTGGACTCGGGGTGCAGTGAGTTGGTAGAGGTTACACCTGTCCCACGGGTTGTGTTTTTCTGAATGATACAGATGACAGCATCACTGCAAAACATTTAGCCTAATATCAGCAGCATGGCATCACATGATGTAATGTCCTGCCACAGTGACAGCAAGTGCACACAGGTACTGATGGGGTAGATGGTGATGATGGCAGTGATGCATTGGCTGATTTGCAGTTGCCAATTGTGCACATGGCAAAATTACTCGGATGGTTAGACTTTGGAATTTTAATGCAATGTAGCTAAACCTGGCTATTGTGAGATTGGTTTGGCACTAGGGCTCAACATGGTTGGATGTGATCAGTGGCAACGGTAACTTGTGATGTGACTGAGGTGTTGAACTGTAATTTGATATTGACAGAAGCAAATGTTACTCAGAGTGTCAGTCCTCAGTATGTGTGCATTGTGGAAGGTTGTCCATATGCATCAGTGCATGGTGAAGTTGTGGCTACTGCTTTTAAACAGTGAGTGAATTTTTGGCACAGTGATTTGTAATGGATGTGATCAGTCAGCACAATGTAGGGATGTCATATGCCAGACCCTAGGTAATGTCACACATTGACTTTCCTAATGGAGGCCACTCACAGCTTCATCTACAGAAGGCACTCTCATGCCTAGGATCAGTGACGGCCTGTCAATTTGAAAGATGTTGGTATGTGATATCTCACAACACCTAAAGGCCTTGCATTACACTGCCCTTATAATGCTATTGTGCATTGTCTAGGTGACTACATTGTTAAATGAGCTTGTTTGCACTCCATCACCCAAACATATGTGTCCATGTGACATGTGCAGCTTTGTGAGTCTCAGGAGACATCAACTGGCAGTGAACAGCAGTGTTCATCATGTTAGTGTGCATTTGGAGATGTGTGCTGCGCACTTCCATATAATTGATACATCTACAAAGTTGACACCAATGTACAACTGTAGTTGTGATTCAGTGCCCAACATAGTGGATTTAAGGAGGTAATATCACTTGACAATGGATAGGTTTCACTTTGTATCTGTGGGGTTCAGTGAACTCATACTTCAAGTGTGATAAACACACAATATTTGGATGTGTAGCTGTCTTACCTGCAGGCATGTAGGGGTGCCTACAGACAATTGTATGTGATGTAGAAATGTAGATACATGCATGGCAATTTGGCTGTTTCAACTCAACATGGGGGATGACTATGGACTAAGCATGTTTCCATGCATCAGCTGATAATTGCATACATTTAGAATATGCAGACAGTACATGGAGTAGTTTTATGTGGGAGTTTCAATCCAATTATTTCTGTTTGTATTACACATAGGGGTCGATTCCGATCCTGGATTTTCTTTTCCCGTACGACTCGTATCCGTATTTTTTTACGTACGAATTGTATAAGTCCCGTACAAATGGCGAAGGATCGGAATTGTATGTATTTTTTAGCCGTACGGTGTTTTTTACGATTCGTACTGAAATGGTATTTCTGTACGAATCGTACTTGCTGGTTTGTACGGTGGAATTCCCGGGTACGAGTCGTACGGAGAAAACGCTCCGTACGACCATTTGTACCCGGGTTTTACAGGATCAGAATCGGCACCATAATGTTTGTGAGTATGCCACTTTACTGAACCTATGTCTCTGTCTCTTGCAGCATCTACCGAGGGCAGGGAAGGAGAGGGGCCCGACACCGTTGGGGAAGCTACTGGCACAACTGATCCCTGTGAGTACAGTGACACTGAGGGGACCAGCGCCTCGGAGGGGGACAGGAGTGCCCTGGAGGAAACACCAACCTCCACATCTTCCAACTCCAGCCGTGACTCCTCAGTGTTGGCGGGCACAGGAAGTTCAAGATCTGCTTCTTCGTCCGCCACACCCTGTCCTGTGTCCACTCTCCCTGATGCTCCCCAAAGTGCTCCTCACCTTCCAATACTAATGTGTACACCACTTCAGTCTAATATGTTCCACTCCATGCCTTGCCAGTGATTGACCCTCCCCACCACTCCATAGTGTTACACTATACTGTGGGAGAATGATCTGTGTCCAGAACCATTGTGCCCTTCAGCACTGTTTCATAATTTGTTATGTGCTCTTTTATTCTACTTGATTTCAACCATAGTTGCTCATGTACAGTAGAGATGAGTTTCCAGCACAGTCCTCTAGTCAGATTCCATGCATATGTGTTAGCCTGAGTTGTGCAGCAATAGGTGATAGCTAAAGTGTGTGTCTGCTTCCTGGGGTACTGCTACTCATCCTGAGTGTGAAGTGATCTGTGTGATGTGATGTTTGTAGTGTTGAAGTTCATGGTGGTGAAATCAGATATGTGCATACTGGTTTTAGTGGTGTTGGCACACTGCTTGCTGTGCATGCACTGCTGTCAGTGGATGTTGCCTTGTCTTTACCAGGTGTGAGTCACCCTGATGTCCAGCTGAGATTGGTATGTGATGTGTTTGGACGTGCACATGTTATGAATTTGTTGTTTAGGGATGCAGTCTTTGTCCTGAGTCCATGTGTGTGTAATGTCTTTTGTAGCATGGCTGTGTGTGTGAGCAGTTTGAGTTTCTGAATGCATTCAGATGCGTGTTGAATTTGTACTGTGCATTTATTGTGTGCATGTCACATGCGGCAATGTGGAGTCTTGTTTATTAGCTTGTTTTGTGGGCACAATTGTGCTATGGCCTCCTATATTTGAAAAGTCACTTGTCAGGATTGTGCAGGTGAATGCTTGTGCAACACATTGACACCATGCTCCCTTTGTAACTGGTGGAGTGTCTATGTCTGTCTTGGCAGATTTGTTTGGTTGCATACAGTTTGTGGTTATATTTCACATTTTTTCATGTATTTTTGGATTCTTTTTGATGATGCTGTCTGTGCAGTTTGCCAGAAGAGAAATGTTGTCTGTTCCAGGGTGGTCTAGGATCATATTGCGTATCCACTCTTTTGCTGCACTTGGCCATGCTTGTTGGCTTTCTTTTGGTGTGGTTTGTGATACATGTATTTGGCAATTGGGTTGAGTTCAGCACTGGATCAGACATCCCTGAGTGGAACTCAGACATTTGTTAAGACACACTAGGGTGTAGCATTGGGTATCAGGGAACTCATAGGACCTTATTTTCACCTTTGTCAGAGCTTCTCCCAGGTGTAGAGCAGTGAAGATGGAAGATGGCTAGATGAGGGGTATGTTTGAAGGTCATAGTTGAATTTGACAGTCAGGGAATGTCACCGTGAGCCATGAGTGTTGTGCTGGTGGCATACAAATGTCAAGATAGTTGATACAGATGAGGGGTTTGTTACTGTATGGCTTATAACAGTTCATCTCATTCATCTCATTCTGGTCCAATGCATGACTTGCATTGCTGTCTCACAGGGATACTGCACAGATATTACTTTCATACAATTGTAATCTCTGTGCTACCCATGTAGTACTTGATGTCCTATGTCTAGTGTAATATGTGGTACCTCTTGAATGCCATGTACATATGGTACCAGTCATTTCTACATGCTTTTCCTGCACTGTGCATTCCACTTTATAATAGTTTACTTGTTATCATACAGTGCTGCTGACTTATGGTTTGTGTATGAGGCAGAGTTAAAGTGTGTGAGCTGTATCAAGGACTTAACATGCAGACTGACGATTTCCAAGGTTGTTAATCTGCACAGTGACTCTTAGGTGCCAATTACGATCCGGTAAAAAATGTCCCCGTACGACTCGTATCCGGTCTTTTTACCGTACGAATCGTACAAGGGCCGTACAAACTGCCAATTACGATTCGCATGGGAAAAAGACCATACGAATCGCATTGGGAATTATTCCCCACACGTCCTCGGGTCGGAAAATGTGTCCGACGCGTCCTCGGATGATTTACCGTACAAATGTGAAAAGTGAAGTCCGACCGCGGAATCACGATCCATCCCGTGCGTCCGATGTTACAACCGTATGGAAAAAACACCATCCGCACCGAACTCCCATAGCAACCATGGAGACATGTGCCCGCATACGCGCCCAACACTCCCCCCAGCCCCCGTACGTTCGAGTCGAACCCCCCGTGTATGTACACCCGTGTACGTGTCGTACCCCCCGTGTACGTTCGTGTTGTACCCCCCCGGTATTTACACCCGTGTACGTTCGTGTCGTACCCCGTGTATGTACACCCGTGTATGTGTCGTACCCCCCGTGTACGTTTGTGTCGTACCCCCCCCGGTATTTACACCCGTGTACGTTCGTGTCGTACCCCCGTGTATGTACACCCGTGTATGTGTCGTACCCCCGTGTACGTTCGTGTCGTACCCCCCGTGTATGTACACCCGTGTACGTGTCGTACCCCCCATGTGTACGTTCGTGTCGTACCCCCCGGTATTTACACCCGTGTACGTTCGTGTCGTACCCCCCGTGTATATACACCCGTGTAAGTTAGAGTCCTACCCCCCGTGTATGTATACCCCCACCTGTGTATGTACACCCGTGTATGTTAGAGTCGTACCCCCCGTGTATGTACACCCCCACCCGTGTATGTACACCCGTGTACGTGTCGTACCCCCCCTTGTATGTACACCCGTGTACGTGTCGTACCCCCCGTGTACATTCGTGTCATACCCCCCCGGTATTTACACCCGTGTACGTTCGTGTCGTACCCCCGTGTATGTACACCCGTGTACGTGTCGTACCCCGTGTACTTTCGTGTCGTACCCCCCGTGTATGTACACCAGTGTATGTGTCATACCCCCGTGTACGTTCGTGTCGTACCCCCGTGTATGTACACCCGTGTACGTGTCGTACCCCCCGTGTACGTTCGTGTCGTACCCCCCGTGGATGTACACCCGTGTACGTGTCGTACCCCCCGTGAATGGACACCCGTTTACGTGTCGTACCCCGTGTATGTACACCCGTGTACGTGTCGTACCCCCCCGTGTACGTTCGTGTCGAACCCCCGGTATTTACACCCGTGTACGTTCGTGTCGTACCCCCCGTGTATGTACACCCGTGTACGTGTCGAACCCCCCGGTATTTATACCCGTGTACGTTCGTGTCGTACCCCCCATGTATGTACACCCGTGTACGTGTCGTACCCCCCATGTACGTTCGTGTCGTACCCCCCGTGTATGTACACCCGTGTACGTGTCGTACCCCCGTGTACGTTCGTGTCGTACCCCCGTGTATGTACACCCGTGTACGTGTCGTACCTCCCGTGCATGTACACCCGTTTACGTGTCGTACCCCAGTGTATGTACACCCGTGTACGTGTCGTACCCCCCGTGTACGTTCGTGTCGAACCCCCCGGTATTTACACCCATGTACATTCGTGGCGTACCCCCGTGTATGTACACCCGTGTTCGTGCCGTACCCCCCATGTATGTACACCCGTGTACGTAAGAGTCGTACCCCCCCCTGTATGTACACCCGTGTACGTGTCCTACCCCCGTGTATGTACACCCGTGTACGTTAGAGTCGTACCCCCACCCGCGTATGCATGGAGCGTACCCCCACCCCAACATTCTAAGTACGGAGCGCACCCCAGGCCCCAACATCACCACCTTCACACAACATCGTGCATGTACGAGTCGTACCAAGCCACACACAAGGACAGCACTGTACAACAAAATGGCCCATGTACACACCGTACACACGCTAAAAACGCACGTACACAACCAGGACAAACCAAAACAACACAAGAATACACCATTCAAATGGCACAAAGCCACAAAACATGTCCAACAACCACTAAAACAACACATTCACTGACCTGCAACTGCAAAAAACAAAAACAGAGGCCCAAAACACAACCACTCCTTATAACACACCCACCCAAAGTTCAAACACAGCCACACCCACCAATGGACCAATAAAAAGGGCCCACACACACAAACCATGAGCCTTTGCAACAGACTCACTGCTGCCAGACCCCACAGACAACCTACAGCACCATACTAGAAGCTTTACCACACCTTACACTTGCACACCTTCACACACACACCTTCACAAACACCCCCTCATCACATTCACACACACCTGCACAACCATACCCACACACCCACAACCATCCACACCCCCCTCCACACCCACCCACAGTTGGAGTTCCTTGTCGATGAAATCCTCAGAGTCGAGCCACACCTCTTTGGAACATTGGTCATACAGACCAGCACTTCAGCAAAAACAGCCATGTGGCAGACGATCGTTGATGCTGTGAATGCTGTTGCGGACACCAGAAGGAACAAGCAGGAATGCCAAGCCAGGTGGTACGATCTGCGGAGGAGGGTCCGAGCCAAGATGACCGATGAACACAACCAGGCCAACGTCACTGGAGGAGGCCCGGCCCGCAGACCCGTACACTACCATCCCTGGGAGGAGAGGGTGATGGCCATACTGCTGGTGGTGGCAGTGGACGGAGTAGATGGACTCCGAGAGCCGGGTGAGTACACAAACAACTCACCTCACATGGGGGGAACGTCATCCACAACCAAACTCACAAACAGGCACGCAACCACCCCAAGCTATCGCATGACTCAACCACACTCCATGAACACGCACATGCCACTGGCGCCACCATGCCCCATGCACCCAGCTGGACAATGTCAAGTCACAGGCCACAGAAGACACCAACACATGACACGGTAAGTTGGATGGCAGGAGGGTGGGCCCAAAAAATCACATAGTGCAACTCAGAAGCAGACAACAATGCCCCCTGCCCATATGGCCTAGGTCACAGCCAGACAAACAGTGTGTCCCAACACAGGAATGACTTGCCAGCAAATGGCGGACGCCTTGCATCAACACATGGGGGTGACGGCACGTTCTTGCACATGACAGCAGCTAATGAACAGCGAACACTGTGAAAGAGTGGCAGCACACACCACCACAGCAGCAGTGCAGACACACACACTACACCCAATGGGTGCCTGGAGATCAGAAACAAACTCACATCAACAATCCAAGGGCCATTCAAAGATCTGCTAACAGTGTGTGCACAGTAAGCTGGGCTGAGGTGACAGAGGGTGACACACAGAGGGAGGGAGAGGGGGACATAGAGGGAGGGAGACACAGGGAGACGGACAGAGGGAGGAGGCTGACACACAGAGGGAGGGAGAGGGGGACAGAGAGGGAGGGAGACACAGGGAGACAGACAGAGGGAGGAGGCTGACACACAGAGGGAGGGAGAGGGGGACAGAGAGGGAGGGAGACACAGGGAGAGCAAATCAGCCTTGTGGTGTGTGGGAATGTCTGCTCATCAGCAGGTGGACTGCGTGCATGTAGACAAGGGTGGCCAGTGCCAGAACCCCCCCTCTCCTCCATGGCAAAACACAGGGCCATGTCACAACCTGTGCACGAGCACAACGACAGCTACCTGCATCATATAAGTGTGTGGAACAACTCCATGTGCCCATGTACAGTGCTACACGGAAGGTGCCAATGCACGGCTCGCCACACCTGCCCACTCCACTGCTGACTGCAGTCACACTTGACGCAGCAAGTAAGACTGTGCCACGCATAGGTAAAGTCGCCAAAGCTGTGCCCAAGGGACATACCCATGAACAAGTGCACTGTGAGTGGAATGCAAGACATAACCAAATCCCCAGAGGAAATGTGCCAACTTTGAAACGAATGAAACATGGATGTTGCATGGAACAAAATTAACATTGTCTCTCTCACACACAGGTCAACGTCGTGGATCACCCCACAAACACTGGGGGGGAAGACTCACAGGACCCAGCTCGGCGGGATGAAGGAGCCACCGGCAGCGACGACTCTCACCACTCTGTGGACGAACCCGACCCCGACCAACCTGGCCCCTCTGGTGTCCAACGACCTGCAGCACCTGCGTCAGGTACAACTGGGCCAACCACCACCCCCACTCCTGCCACATCCCAGGAGACACCCAGGATCCCTGCCCCACCACCACAATGCAGCCAGGCTGGCCAGGAGGGACACGGTGTACCGGGCACCCAGGAGGAGGCAGGCGACAACGCCAATGCCACCCCTCAGGGGTCCCGGAGACCCGATGTGCCCACAAGGGCATGCCAGGTGCAAGTGGGCAGGGGTGGTGGGAGTGGAGGACGGCGGAGGCGCCAGCCTGACCAGTTGGCTGGGGAACCGGTATATTCCCATGTTCGAAACATCCTGGACACATACCGGCAGGACACCACGGGAATGGCCCAGGTTGTGTCCATCCTCGAGGAGATCAAGACCCAGCAGGCCCAGCAACATGCGGAGCAACATGCCTGTCTACAGCAACACCAACGGTGGATGGAGGACAGACAGGCTGAGCTCATGACGGTGTTCACGGGAATTCACAGCACACTCCGTCGGATGGCCGACAACATGAGCAACCCTCCCTGTGCCATCAGGCGTAGAACATCACCACCCACAGGGAGGGATCAGGTGGAGGAGGAGGATACATCCGACGGAGCATCCCAAACATCGTCACGGCCTGCTTCTGAGGGTCGTCCACGTAAAAGACCGTGAGGGTCGGCGCTACAGCACCATCTCCCAGGACACCTGGCCTGGCACCTGGCCCACTGGAGCAACAGCAGCACAGCATCAAAAGACATTCTCTGCCACATGGACTTGCTGGTCACTGTCTGACCAATGTTGACAAAGACTGTGGCAGGGACTCTGAGGATTTCAAATGGCAAGGACACCAACTCCCCTAGTGAACTTTGGATTCCACACACCCGGAAAGCCCCTCATGTCAAACCCCCCCCCCCCAACTAAAATAAAAAGTCACACCATGAAGAGAAGATGCCTACTGGTTGCATTATTACCTTACATGTGTCTTGTAAAGTCTAACCATGCCTGAGTTCTCATTTGACTTCAACCATACACACCCTGGGGCCTGAGTCTGGCACAGGACACACATGGGTCACAGTGTATTAGGCAAGACAGACATGGAGCACCATACACACCCGTGATGGGCCCAACCAGCTGAGGGGGGGGGCGCACAACCGTGCCGACAGACATATTGAGTACAGCAACAGCCATGCGCAGAGGTCAGGGATCATGTGGAGTGTCCTGGGGGGCACCCAGGTATGTGTGGACAGGTGGCAGAACCATGTCCTGCAAGCTTGAGCCAGGTGGATGCAGAGAATGGTGGCCTGGCCAACGTTGGATGCATGGGGATGGCACATGTCACAATACACACACAGTCATGGACATCATGCACAATACACAGTCTAATCCCACACAAACAGCTTGCATCTTGCTACTCTACACATAGACACATAGCCACTATCACGGTAAACCATGCCAGACATGCCGTATGCCCCATGGCAACACACCAGCATTGACTGAGAAGAGGCACCTTGGAGGCATAGGGACACCTTTATTAGTCGTGTATTCGGGATTGCAGAGGCAACTCGGAGTACACATGAACAGGTCATGTGGAGTAATATGTGGGTCCAACACTGGCACCCCCCTTCTGCACCACAATGCGTGATATCCATGGAACTGGCACACAAGTGTCGGCTAACAGCTAAACACCCCCTGCTGCTCACGGAGAGCCTGCCATACACCATTGAACCGCTGATGTGGAAGTCCCACACCATGTCAAGCCAATGCAAACCGTATGTGTCCGAGGGCAGTGTAACACACATTGATGCCATCATCACATTCCACAATCCCATCACTGATGACTGTCAACAAGTCTGACCATCTATTCAGGTGTACCCAGCTGCATCTCATGTATCCCATGGTGATGCGACATGTCTGCAGAGGAACCAAACATCGACAGGGGCAGTATGCACACATCGTAAACAACTGCCACACCCAATACACCCCTGATGCATCCCTTACCCTAAGGAGACTTCCAAGCTTGTCCGTGCGTGTAACGCAGAGTCAGCACACGATGACGTGTCCATGAGGAATAGCAGTGCCACAACAATGCAAGCAGCAGACGGCATGCGCAAGTACCTGGGGAAGAGAGACACACAAGAAGTCAGCCACAAAAAGCACAGCCACTTGCATGTGCATGTACTCGACACATGTATGGATGACAACATGCTAGGTCACAATTATGACTGGGGAAATACACTCATCACTGGCACCATCACTCCAGTGACACATCCACACACACCTCTGATTCACGTGGCATACATGCAGATGGACACACACATCGCAACACATGCCACACGGGGACCAATGCGTGCACACTCAGACACTGGTACTCACCACTAAGCAAAGAAGTCGCGTATGAGCCGAGTCCGGATGTCCTCTTGCGGCTCCACATCCTCCACATCACTTGCCCCATTGCCAAGCCCTTCGTCCTTCACGGGTGGATGGTCCTGATCATCTTGATCCAGGATGAGTGGCACAGCTTTCTCAACTGCCATGTTGTGCAGCATGCAGCAGACCATGAAGATTTTGCAGACCTTCGCCGGGGCATATGGGAGGGCGCCGCCGGTCTTGTGGAGGCATCGGAATCGGCTCTTCAGGAGGCCAAACGTCCTCTCTATCACTCGCCTTGTCCGGCCATGGGCGGTGTTGTAGCGGAGCTGGGCTGGCGTGATGGGGTTGCGGAGAGGTGTGATCAGCCATGGCATGTTTGGATAGCCAGCGTCCCCTACATGGAAAGCACATGGACATAAGTAGGACAGGAGAAGCGGTCGTGCTGGAAGTCTACGCAAAATACAGGACAGACAGAGTGTACCCACCAACAACACATGCTCGTTCATTGCGCAGCTGCGTCATCATTTCAGGCCCCCTGCTATGCCTCATGATGTAGGCATCGTGTGCTGATCCTGGAAAACAAGCACAGACATGTGAAATCACCATGTTGGATAGACACACCACAAGGGCATTGATGGAGTGGTAGTGCTTGCGATTCCTGTACGCTACCTCCTGTGCCTGTGGTGGTACCAAAGCCACATGTGTCCCATCTATGGACCCAATGACATGGGGCATCCCTCCCAGGGCATAGAATCCACGCTTGACCCCAGTCAACATTTATGGGGTTGGGAAATGGATGAAGTCATCCAGGTGAAGCAACATGGCCTCTAAGAAATCATGCAGCACACGGCAGAACATGCTCTGGGACATGCCACCAACATGAGCTAAGGTATTTTGAAAGGTACCCGTGGCCAGAAAATGTAGGGCTGCCATTACCTTCAGCTTGGGTGTCAGTGCCGTAGGATACCTGTGCAGCGGTTGCAGGTGTGGTGCCAGTCTCGCCGTCAACTCCAGAATCAACCGTTGGGGGAAGCGGTAGCACCGGATACAGTCATTCTCCCGCATGGCAGCCAAGTCCGGAATTGGTCGGGGAAGAGGCGGCGCTCTGCAGTAATTTAGAAGTGACAAGGAAGAGTGAGTGCACTACAACAACAATTTATATGTACTGAGTACATGTTAATCTGTCAATACACATATGCTACATACGGAGTCAGGTATGTGCTACATGCCCTGGACACGTATGGCTGCCAGGTGACACTCCTACCAAGACCCAGCTACAGACGGAGATTGTGAACCTCCACATGCCATGGCATGGGACTAGCTGTGTCCCAGTGTAAGTGAACAGCCAGACGCAAGACAGGAGTGACATACATCCACACATCAGCAGAAGTAGGATGTTGATTGCAGAGACTGGTAGCGGAACACTAGAGCCACAGGTCACATGACATTACACTAGGACAGGGCACACACCTTGCCATGAAGGTGTACATGTGATGACTCACCACACATTCATAGTGAGGATGGAGACATGTCCTTGTGACGCTACTCTGTGTCCCATGCATACATGCGCACCTCACATCGGGTACCACATGTGGCCTGGTGTGCGGAACAGTGTGCCATGTCAATCTACACACAGACACATGTTGGTTGCTGCAACAGCTGATGCTTTTGAGGGAGCACCAACATCAACCCAATGTGAACCCCCCACACATACATGACATAGTCACATGGTGCACCGTGGGTAGTGACCTGTCTGGTGTGGTAACCCCTGTAGCGGGCATCAGTGGACACTTGCGTGTGTTGTTGACCGTGCCATGCCAGTGACGCTCATCCCAAGTGTGCAGTACGACATGCACACATGTCAAAGGAGTGAAGGGCATGCCTGGCACACATTGCACCGTCACACATAACATCTGTACACATCTCATTATACATCTGGTGCCTTCTCGACTCAGGAGTAATGTGCCACATCACAGCCTTTCACACCTGTGCCCCACACATGTAGTACTGCCCAGACAATGCCTTGATGTCCATCCATGGACAAGTATGTCAGCTCTATTCCTTCCTGTGTGCTGCCTGTCACCACTGTGATGTGTGAAAGGCACCGTACATTCGCTCAGAGGGCCTGTGTACGTTCCCTATCACTATGGGAGTGCTGCCGTATGCTTACTCATAGTGCTAGTGAGCGTACAGGCGTGTGTACGGGCCGTACCACGATGGGTGTTCTCGTGTATGCGTACTCATAGTGGTACGGCCCATAAACACGCCTGTACGCTCACTAGCACTATGAGTACGCATACGCGAGAACACCCATCGTGGTACGGCCCGTACACACGCCTGTACGCTCACTATCACTATGAGTACGCATACGCGAGAACACCCATAGTGATACGGTGCGTACACACGCCTGTACGGGCCGTTGCTATGCATTTGGGGTGCCCTAGGGCCCCGGAACGCACCGTACCTGTGTGTGAAGCTCCAATTTACATAGGGGACACATGAGGGACAAGTATAAAGGCCTACATGCATGCTGGTTGTCATGGAGACCAAGTTTAAAGTTTGAATATTTGGAAGCAGGTGCACAGCAGTAGTCAGTTTGAATGAATCTACTTTGTTGCAATGTGCTTCAGGAGTTGACATCATGCTGAAAAAAAAAACCACAATGAGAACTCACTGACTGTGCTAGGTTTGAAGGGATTGGAGGAAACATAGGATGCAAATGTGAGTGACCAATCACTCTGTACTCCTGTGCATGAAACAGGCCAGCAAGGCAGATATAAGGCAGCCAGGTCCCATGAGGGGGCACTTGCCTGCACATCTTTGTATTCCACGACCCAGCTGCTGCTACTGATTCCCTGGAACCATGTCAAGGTCTGTGGAGAGGTCACAGCCCTTCACCCTGGAGGAGAACCTGGCTTTGCTGGATGTGATCCTCCCACAGTACCCCATGCTGTATGGGCGACCAGGGTATCAGGTGAGTGCAGAGTCTACTAGCACAGACTGTGTCCCTTTGTTGTGAGTGTGACTTCTGGCATTGTGTCCAGGTGTGGCACACATGCTATGTACTGTAGGGGGGGATCCCGGGGGGGGGGAATGCCTGATGTCTCCCAGCCAGTGCATGCTGTGGTGATTGTCTGCCGTCCTCACTTGCATTGTGTTTACTGTGACAATCACTGCATGGTGCATGCCACATTCTGCCTGTCTTGTCCTCCTGGGAATGTAGCCTCTACAGTCCTCATGTGATTATGTGGTCAGCCCAGTGTGACAGGTGACTATACCCACAGATGTGTGTTAGTTCTGTGTACCTGTGCTGAGAGTGTCCACATGATGTGTTCGTACCCTGGACATCGGTGTGTGTGTAAGTCCCCTGTCATGTGGGTGGGTGCATATGTGGAGTGTGGCACCCGGGCTGCATGAAGGATGGATATACCCTGCCCATGTGATGTGAGCAGGGAGCAGTGCTGTGTGTCTGACGTGCAGAGCCGCCCCACACCTGTGGGCCCCCCGTCTAGTGGCACATGTGCAGAGTGAGGTTTGTCGCAGCATTTGGCAATGGCAGGTGAATGTCCTGTGCCTGTGTGTGTCTGTGTACTCTGCTGCGGTAGCGTCAGTGGCCTGTGGCATGTGACTGCTTAGAGGTGCTGCACATAATCCTGGTGTAGCTTGTGATGCACAGTGTGAGCCTGGATCATTGATTGTGTCGTTGCCCTCATTCCACCTGTGTACTTTCAATGGCACGTACTGCTTTTGCCCTTCCCCAGAGGATCATGTCCCTATGACAAAGGTGCAATGCGTTGGATGCATACTATGCCTTGTTGTAAACAGCAATTTTGTTCAAATATGTCTCTCTGTGACATGTGCCTGGTGTATTGATGTAGTGTCACTTGTTCATCCTCACAGGTAGGCGCCTCTGCCAAGAAGCAGATATGGCTGACCGCCGTCAGTGCCGTGAGGAGTGCGGATGGTCGCAAGCGGCGCCTGCCCCAGGTGAGGAAACGCTGGCAGGATATCCGGTGCTGGACGCGGAGGATCGCACGGGTCCTGCTGGGGGACTCACCTGAGACCCATAAGAACCGGGGGCGCTGCCGTCTGACCCACATCCACAAGCGTGTGCTGGCGGTGGTCTTTCCAGACTTGGACAGGCGCTTACAGGAGAAGCAGCAGCAGGAAGGGGGTAGGTACATGTGTGTTTGTTGTGTGTCACCAGCATATTTGTAAGTGCACAGTTGCATGGATACACTGCCAGGGTTTAAAGGTGCTGTGCAGATCCAGTTACCCACAGTATAGTGGTGCTCTCCTGCCTCCCTTCCCCTCCTTGCAATGTGTTCCCTGGTCTGTGTGTAGTCACTCCTTCACAAGGTTATCTAGGCTGGCACGTGAACAATGCCTGTAGCATCATGTAGGGGGTGGTTGGTGCGGGCCAAGCCTACATGTCAAAACTTGATATCTCCTTGCTAGGTCTGGCCAGTGTGTGATGTTTGTCTGGACATACACTCAAGGTGCAGTGAGCCACTCATGGTGGGCATGTTCTCAGTATTACCTATGCAGCCTGTGCCTCAAGTTCATGTATATGGTCCCTGCTCATCCCTTTTTCGGCAACGCTGTGTGGTGCAGATGCAGTGCGGGATTGTCCCCAGGGCCTGGCTCCTATGTCAAACTCAATTTCATGTCATTTGCTATTGTGTCATGCTCTCCATAGTTTTTCAGTGGCATGGTGGGTCAACCAACTGTGTGTTGCATGCCCTACATCTGTACATTGTTTTGTAGGTGTTACAGATCTTTCTTTGCAGGCTATGCACTGTAACCTATGGAGATTGGACTCATGTGACATATGTATACAGGTGTGTGATTAATTGCTGTCTCTTCACCTTGCCCACAGCATCGTCGGGGGACACGGAGGGAGACATGAGCACAGACGGAGCGGAGGGACCGAGCACCAGTGCCAGCGTTGACATCGTGCCTGGCACATTGAGTGGTACTGAGGCGGAGGAGAGTGAGGCCGAGGACCTGTCCACTGGCACGACTGAATATGAAGCTGACGGGTCCGAGGATGATCTCTCTGAGTGGGCGGAGGCTGCACCAGCAGCTGACAGCGGCACAACATCTCAGCCCGCCCCCTCCATTGCCATCAGCTGCCTCCCACTTGCTCGTGTCCCTTCCCAGCGTGCCCGGTCACCACATGTCTCCTTCCTGCCAGGCACCGCACCCCCTGCCCCTGTCTCCACTGCTGCCGCCAATGCTGAGTCTGTGGACATCCAGCGGCAGTTGCAGGTTGGTCAGGCTGCGATCCTTAATGTCCTCCATGGCCACAGCCAAGTGCTGCACAACATGGAGGCATACTTGGAGGGCATTTTTTCATCGCAGGCTGACCAACGCCAGTTGCTGAGGTCCATAGACTCAACACTGACTGCAGCAGTGGGTCTCCTGCAGCGCTACGTCCCTCCCCCTACCCCTGCCCCATCCACACTTCCCACTCCCATGCCTGTCCCACGTACACCCAGACGTATGCATGCACATACCACAACAGACACAGGCACCACACAAGCAGGGAAGGTCATACGCACACCTCCTGGCACACCCACTGGGTCGGGGGGCAAACGCAAGTCATGCAGCCAGAGTGGGAGTCCGCATTCCACCCAATCCACTCCCTTCAAATCCCCTCCCCTCAGCTCTCCTGGCCACATATCCGGCAAGGACTCCTTCATGGCCGCTCTGTCCCTGAGCCCCACTGTGACACCACCCCGCAAGCGGTCAAGGGAGTCCCCGGTCAGGGTGGTTGTGTCCCCCCCCTGTCCACACCCTCCCCCAGCGGTGCTGCGACCCATCCCTCCGCACCCCCCCCCCTCCTTGGGGCCTGTGGTTCCTTCGGGTGCAGGGGAGACGCTGGAGGACCTTGCTAAGGTGTGCAGCGAGATCCTGGCCTCCGCCTTTGGCCCTGCCCCACCCCCTGTGGTGGAGTCCTCCATCCCTGCACCCACGACGCCTACCCTTCGCCCTCATGTCCCTGCGGTGCCTGGTACTTCCCCCCCACATGATGCCCTCCCCGCTGTGGAAGACGAAGGAGTCTGACTGTGCAGGCAAGCTAGGGGACACGCGTCCCACTGTGTCCCCCATCCAGCTGTGACTCATGGACTGCCCTATGGGCTTTGTAAATATTGAACTTTATCCACTCACAAATTTTTTCGTAATGCTGAATAAAGCCAATTTTTTTTTCCTTAGATCACTACAGCTTTTGTGGTATTGCTGTTGGCGGGGCTGCTACATGATTTTGGGTGGTGAACATGTGTTGGGTGTGTGGGAAATTTATTAGTGTGCTGGTCATAGTGGGGACCCTGGTATCTGTGTGCCATCACAATGTGTTAGCTAAGTATCTTTGTTCATGTAAGCAGTTACTGCATGGTGAAATTGTCCCAAGGTGTGTTCCTTCCTCTGTGTACCCTGACATCTTCCCTGCAGGGTGTTTCCACTATGTGGTGCTGAGCTGTGTCTACATCAGCTGGGGGTGTGACGGACTCCTTCAACTTTGCACAGGCATGCAGAGCGATGTCGCCACCTGCATCATTCGTGGCATCCTTGGTGATCACTGTACTTGTGTATGTAGTCTGTTGCCATGACTTCATGTGGACATGTTCCCTTTTAGGCTGTATGCATGTGCATACTCCCAGCCTCGCACACATGTGGTACATGTACTGCAGGATCTTTGTGCACCTGACTGACATTTGTGGGCATAGGATCTGTGGGTACTCCACCCTTTTCTTTGCAGGGGCACTGCTGTGAGTGTTAGGCACCCACCCCTCCTGTGTCTGGGCACTGCTGGGAGTGATAGGCACCCACCCCTCCTGTGTCTGGGCACTGCTGGGAGGACTCTGCACCCACCGCTCCTATGTCTGGGCACTGCTAGGAGGACTCTGCACCCACCCCTCCTATGTCTGGGCACTGCTGGGAGGACTCTGCACCCACCCCTCCTATGTCTGGGCACTGCTGGGAGGACTCTGCACCCACCCCTCCTGTGTCTGGGCACTGCTGGGAGGACTCTGCACACACCCCTCCTGTGTCTGGGCACTGCTGGGAGGACTCTGCACCCACCCCTCCTGCGTCTGGGCACTGCTGAGAGGACTCTGCACACACCACTCTTGTGACTGGGCACTGCTGGGAGGACTCTGCACACACCCCTCCTGTGTCTGGGCACTGCTGGGTGGACTCTGCACCCACCCCTCCTATGTCTGGGCACTGCTGGGAGGACTCTGCACCCACCCCTCCTATGTCTGGGCACTGCTGGGAGGACTCTGCACCCACCCCTCCTGTGTCTGGGCACTGCTGGGAGTGATAGGCACCCACCCCTCCTGTGTCTGGGCACTGCTGGGAGGACTCTGCACCCACCCCTCCTGTGTCTGGGCACTGCTGGGAGGACTCTGCACCCACCCCTCCTATTTCACGATATGTACGCTTAGAACATACACGGGTGTGGGTTAGCTCCATGCATACGAGGTGGGGGTACGTGTCGTACATACACTGTTGCGATGGGGGTACGCTCCATACGTACACGTGTGAGGGTACGGGTCGTACATACACGGTTGGGGTGGAGGTACCCTCCATATGTACGCGGGTGAGGGTACGGGTCGTACTTACACTGTTGGGGTGGGGGTACGCTCCATACGTACGCGGGTGAGGGTACGGGTCGTACTTACACTGTTGGGGTGGGGGTACGCTCCATACGTACGCGGGTGAGGGTACGGGTCGTACTTACACTGTTGGGGTGGGGGTACGCTCCATACGTACGCGGGTGAGGGTACGGGTCGTACTTACACTGTTGGGGTGGGGGGTACGCTCCATACGTACGTGGGTGAGGGTACGGGTCATACTTACACTGTTGGGGTGTGGGTACGCTCCATACGTACGCGGGTGAGGGTACGGGTCGTACTTACACTGTTGGGGTGGGGGTACGCTCCATACGTACGCGGGTGAGGGTATGGGTCGTACTTACACTGTTGGGGTGGGGGTACGCTCCATACGTACGCGGGTGAGGGTATGGGTCGTACTTACACTGTTGGGGTGGGGGTACGCTCCATACGTACGCGGGTGTGGGTACGGGTCGTACTTACACTGTTGCCATGGGGGGTACGCTCCATGCATACGGGGTGGGGGTACGGTCCGCACGTACACTGTTGGCGTGGGGGGTACGCTCCATACGTACAGCCGTCCCGCCATTGTGGGGTGACGTAGGTGTGGGCATGGTACGACTCGTACCCACGCTCTTAAGGCGTGGGTACGGGACGTACCTGTATTGTTGTGTTGCCGGTTCGCGTCGTCAAGCACTTCCGTTGTGGCTGATGCTGGCTTTGCTGGACATGCCCCCACCCCCTCGTAGTGACCAGGGCCTGGGGGTCAGGTATGTCCAGGGCATGTGTGCTGTGTGACTTTGGTGGGGGTTTTGTGGCCTGCCCCTGGTCCTGCCCTCCCCCCTCTCCCCCCTCCCTTTGTTGTTCTGACCTTCTGCGGCGTCTGCGTCGGAACCTGTAGAGGAGGTCGACTGCTATGAGGGCCGGGATGACACGTAGGTTCGGGTCCATGTCTGTCCGTCGCGTACAGGTACTCCTTGTTCGTGTCGTCCTGATTTCCCGGCAGTTTTTGGCAGCCGGAAAATATTCACCGTGCGGGATGACGTCGGTGCGAATCGTAATTCCTGGTTCGTGAATGGCAGGCTGCGTGCGTCCCGACGTCACGTCGGTGCTTTCCCGGATCGCATTTGTATGTTTATTTTCGTCGGTCGGGGTTTTGTACGAATCGTACGGAAATGAAGTTTCCGTGCGATTCGTAATTCCATGTTTGTAAGTTTTGACGACCGGGTACGCGTCGGACGGAGAATATGCTCCGTCCGACGGTTCGTACCCGGTTTTTACAGGATTGTGATCGGCACCTTAATTTCTTCAATTACTCACTTTTATTCATGTGAGTGGAAGGCAGATGTGAGCAAAAGGAGGGTTGTCATTAGTCTCAGGTCAGAGTTTATTGATGTCAAGATGAACTCTTCCAGACACTTTGGCATTCATTCCAATACTTTATTGTTCGTGCTACCTTTGTTGAGGTGGAGTAATCATGTGGAGGTGTTCTGTGAAGAGGCAGTGTAGTCAGTGTTGTTGATGTACAGGACATACTCACATGGTGGCAATTAGTGCATTAGTACAGAAGTGAGTCAAATGTACACTGGTGCTTACTTTGAGTCTGATGTTTGAGTGAATAATTTTGTACTGCGGTGCATGGTATGGGCTGTCATTATGTGGTATGGTCTGCCATTGTATGTGATGAGACTGGCAATGTCTGCTTGGGGTGTGTGCTGATCTGTCATTATTTGGCTGTGGTTTCTCTAATCATATGTCATCTACCTTGGCTCACTGACACATTCAACACCTTGTTGGACCACTGTGAAATACACATACACACCCCTGTTGCTCTGCCCTCCTCTGTTCTATATTTTATGTGGACTGAGCCTTAATTGGATGCAATGATGACTATTGTCCTTTTGAAAGGACTCTAACCTCATCCGTCATTCTTGTTGCTATACAATTCCTGATGATCCTATTGAGATGTCACTATAGACAGTGTCCCTGCACTTGACTTCTTGCTGCAGATATGTTGTGCAGAGTGGTGCCTCTCTTATTAAGATGTGGTGTGGAGGTTGTAATGATGATATTGGTTGCCTGGGACACTGTGCAGGACTTCTACAACATGGTGGGCAAGTTTTATCGTGGCTTCACCGCTGCAGCGAAGTGACCGCCACAACTGGGCCAGATGCCATAATTTCTAAGGAGATGGGTGCACCCGATGCTGAGGTGACAATTTACCTACGTGCTGAGGTGACAATTTACCTACGTGCAAAACATGTGTACTTGGACTATGGTATATGTTCCTGTCTCCACCAGGGTGTCTGATGTGATGCGACAGTTGTGTGTTGTTGTTTTACAGGGGTTGTATGCAGGGATATGTTTTTAACTTGCCTGCGGTGCTGACCGCGACGGCGTCTTATCTGCTGGTAGTTGATAAGGTACAGCAGCGCAAGGGCTTGTAGAGCAGGATCCATGATGGCCAGTCACGTGTGGAGGTGTTTTGTACTCAAGTTTCTATCCCCGCAGTTGTGCTTCCGCCATCTCAGAAAAGCTGGTTTCTCTGCCGCATTCTGTTTGGCTGGTTGACGCATCGTTATCTGTCCGGCGGAGTGAACGTTATTCCGCAGGGCGGGCTTTCTCTATTGGCTCCCTCTGGCCCCGTTGCGGAATTAAATGTCTGGCGGATACGGAAACACCTCGACGGACAGTAAAAGGGTTACCTTTGCCCATTGTAATATGGCGAGGACCGCCGCAGGAGTTACTAAAACAACCTTTTACGCCACCGCACGCACCGCAGAGGTGCCTACGACAGCTATCGTAATCAGCCCCTAAGTACTGTTCAAGACTTGAGGTGGAACACAATCTGAAGATGGCAGTAGCAAAAATACTTCCACAAATTGACACTCCCTCTGGAGAAAACCATTACATTAGTTCAGAAATGTGTTATCAAGTTTTGACAAATTATGTTTTGTTAAGAAAAAATAAAATACTGTTCTGCATTTTTGTGTTATTCTTTTTGGAGACTTTTTGTTTGAACTGTGTACTAGTAAGCCTGTGACACCGAACTACAGTCACCCACAACCCTTTACTTTGCTAAACACTGTTTAATAATTGTTAGAAGGCGACCTCAGGGGAGCCCGGAGGGGGCCCTGACTGTCCTGAGACCCACCCTCAAGGTATCGTAGCCGGGCACTGGCGGGAGATTCCGCAGGGGAGGAATCTCGTACCTAGGATCGTACACTTGGCACCACACGACAAAGAGACACCACACCGAGGGTTCTTAGGATTCAAGCTTTATCAAATCGAAGTGGTAGGATCTTTATGATCAGTAAGGCAGATATTTACAAGCAGAGCGTGGGCTCACAGAGTCTTGGCGGGGGTAGGAGGTAGCGGGACAGTCTTTGGGGGGATCGGATCAAATGCAGGAGCGTACCCGGCGCACAGCTCACAATCCTCGAGCTGGGGGATACGCTTGTCGTCGTGGGGTCCGGCGGGACCAAAGAGAGTCAGGGGGAGCCGCGAGTCACTCAGCAGGCTCAAGCACCAGTTCGGAGGTCTTACGATCTTCAGGGAGCCGCGAGTCACTCAGCAGGGCTCAAGCACAAGTTCGGAGGTCTTACGTTCTTCGGGGAGCCGCGAGTCACTCAGCAGGGCTCAAGCACAAGTTCGGAGGTCTTACGATCTTCAGGGAGCAGCGAGTCACTCAGCAGGGCTCAAGCATAGGTTCGGAGGTCTTACGTTCTTCGGGGAGCCGCGAGTCACTCAGCAGGGCTCTGATGTTCCAAGGCGAATCTGCCGGACAGTCCCAGAGCACCCCTTGTTATAGGTCGACCCCTCTTTGATGTCCGGAGTCTGTGCAGGCAGGGGTCTTGTCACCTGGGGGTCGCTTGTCGAGGTTTCCTGCTATTGTCTTTTGATCCTTTCAGGGCCGGGTCGGGAGGAGTCCCAGACACCCAGCAGGCGTGGAGCCAGCCCTCAGGGAGGCCGGAGGGCCGATCGAAACCCATCGTCCCAGGGGAGTTCAGAGGTGCGATAGAAACTGCTCCTCCCTCTCTCATCCCCTGGAAGCGTGATGTCCTCCAGCCGGAGTGGCGCCTCTAGGCCCGGGTTGTGCTGGGGCCGGGCGGCCATCTTGGTGCACGAAGTGGGCACGCGTGCCCGGGGTGGCCCGGGGTGGCCGAAAGGAGAGAGGCCATGGACGGGGAGGCCCGGGCTGCGTGTAAGTGTTCTGGTGGGAAGGATCGGCTGGGCCGTGTGCTTGGGGTCCCTGGTACCAGGTTAGGTAGTGCGAGGACAGGAAGAGCCATGCTACGAGGCCGGGTCTAACACGCGTCCCCCCCAGCTGAAAGCCGGAGAGAACTACCCATCATCTTGGGGGGTTCTCTTCGCTGAGGCGGAAGAACCGGGAGAGGCCGTCCGCGTTGGCGTGGTCCGTACCAGGGCGATGTTCTACGGTGAAATCCATCCCCTGGAGGGAGATTGACCACCGCAGTAGCTTGGGGTTTTCGCCTCGCATCTGCATGAGCCATCGCAAGGGCCGATGGTCGGTTTGTACTTTGAAATGGGTGCCAAACAGGTAAGGGCGCAGCTTTTTGAGGGCCCAGACTACGGCAAATGCTTCGCGCTCAATGGTGCTCCACCTCTGTTCTCTGGGCAACAGCCGCCGGCTGAGGAAGGCGATGGGCTGTTCTAGGCCTTGGTCATTCACCTGGGACAGGACGGTCCCAATGCCATGCTCGGAGGCATCGGTCTGGACTACAAACTCCTTGGAGTAGTCGGGAGCCTGGAGGACGGGGGCCGTGCACATGGCCTTCTTTAGGGCATCGAACGCTTCCTGGCAGGCAGTCGTCCACTGCACCCTCTTGGGCTGTTTTTTTGATGTGAGTTCGGTGAGGGGGCCAACCAGGCTGCCATACCCCCGGATGAATCTTCGGTAGTAGCCAGTGAGGCCCAGGAAGGCTCGGACCTCCGTTTGGGTGGTGGGCGGTTCCCAGGCTAGGATGGCGTCGATCTTTGGCTGTAGAGGGGCGACCTGACCGCTCCCGACCTGGTGCCCCAGGTAGACTACTGATCCTTGCCCAATCTGGCACTTGCTGGCTTTTACTGTGAGGCCTGCCTGGCGCAGGGCGGTTAGCACTCTCCGGAGGTGCTGGAGGTGCTCACTCCATCCGGAACTGAAAACAGCGATGTCGTCTAGATAGGCCGCACTGAACTGTTCCATCCCGGCCAGGACCCTATTCACCAGTCGCTGGAAGGTGGCCGGGGCATTTTTCATTCCGAAAGTCATTACGCTGAAGCGATAATGCCCATCTGGGGTGGAGAAGGCGGACCGGTCCTTGGCTTCCTCTGTGAGCGCAATCTGCCAGTATCCGCAGGTGAGGTCGAATGTGCTGAGGAACCGGGCCGCCCCGAGTCGGTCAATGAGCTCGTCAGCTCGGGGTATGGGGTGGGCATCGGCCCGGGTGACGTCATTGAGCCCCCGGTAGTCCACGCAGAATCGGAGCTCGGGGGCGACACCGGGGGCCGCTGCCTTCGGAACTAGGACCACGGGACTGGCCCAGGGACTATCGGAGGGCTCGATCACCCCCAGGGTCAACATCTTCGAGACTTCAGCTTGAATGCAGGACCGGACTCGGTCAGGGACTCGGTAGGCTCGGTGTCTCACTGGCGGGCTGTCCCCGGTGTCCACGTCATGGACACACCAGTCGGTGACTCGGGGGATCAGGGAGAAGAGGTCGGAGAATTGTCCTAGGAGCTGGCGACAGTCCGCTTGTTGCTGGTCAGTGAGGGATGGGGAGAGGTTCACTCCCTCTACAGAGCCATCCTTCTCCTTGACACACAGGAGGTCCGGGAGGGGATCGGACTCATCTTCGGCTCCGTCATCGGTGGCCAGCAGGAGGCTCAGTTCTGTCCGTACGAAGTGAGGCTTGAGGCGGTTCACGTGTAGGACCCGCAGGGGATCCCGGGGCGACTGGACGTCCACCAAGTACGTGACTGGACTCTTCCGCTCAATCACTTTGAAGGGCCCGGTCCACTTGTCCTGGAGGGCGCCAGGCTTCACGGGGGCCATGACCCATACCTGCTGGCCCGGCTGGAACTCGACCAGAGTGGCATTCTGGTCGTACCAGCGCTTCATTTCTTCTTGGCTGGCCTCCAGGTTGGCCTCGGCCAGCTTTCGGAACTTCCTGGTCTGGTTCCGGAGGGCCAGAACGTATTGGAACACATCTCGTGGGGGGGTCTGGGGTGCTGCCTTCCACCCTTCCTTAACCAAACTGAGGGGACCTCGGACGGGGTGCCCATATAGTAATTCAAACGGGCTGAACCCCAAGGACTTCTGTGGGACTTCCCGGTAAGCGAACAGGAGGCAGGGGAGCAGGACGTCCCACTTACGCCGGAGGAGTTCTTCTAGGCCGTGGATCATCCCCTTCAGAGTCCGGTTAAACCTTTCTACTAGGCCGTTCCCTTGGGGATGGTACGGGGTGGTGAACTTATAGGACACCCCACATTGTTGCCACAGGGACGTCATGTATTTCGAGATAAAATTAGTGCCGCGATCGCTCACGACCTCGCGGGGAAAACCCACCCGGGAAAAGATCCCCATCAGGGCTCGGCCCACCACGGGAGCCGTGACGGTGCGTAGGGGGATCGCCTCAGGGTATCGGGTGGCGTGATCCACTAGGACCAGAATGAAACGGTGACCTTGGGAGGTGGGGGGATCCAGGGGCCCCACGATGTCGATTCCGACTCTTTCGAATGGGGTACTGACGACCGGGAAGGGTTGGAGGGGAGCCTTGCGCTTCCCCCCACTCTTCCCACTAGCCTGGCACGTGGGACAGGACTTGCAGTGGGCTTCTACAGCTACTCTCATCCTAGGCCAGTAAAAGTGAGTCACGAGACGGCTGTAGGTTTTGTCTTGACCCAGGTGGCCGGCGAGGGGGACGTCGTGGGCCAAGCCCAGGAGGAAGTCTCGGAAGCGTAGGGGTACCACCAGCACCCGGCCGGATCCTAGCTCCACAGACTTCTGCTCACTGTACAAGAGGTTATTCTCCCAATAAACTCGGTGTGTTCCGGTCTGGTCGCCTGCGGCTTGGCCCTCGGCCTGGTGCCGTAGTCCGACCAGGGAAGGACAGGTGGCTTGCTCCCGGCAGAACTCCTCCCGGGTGGGCCCGCCCTCGTGGCGCCACGGGGCCAATTCGGCCAGATCGCTTAACTCGGGGACCGGGGTGGTGTCGGAGGGTTCGTCGCTGGTGACTGACCCTCCCGATGGGGGGACGGGAGGACCCTCGGCGGGGACTGCTCTGACTCCCTCGGTCGGGGGGTCCTCGACTTCCCCCAGGGGGGTGAGTCGGGCGGACATAGATCGGGTGGTGGCGCACACCCACTCGGGGAGTCCCATCATCTCTAGGTGGGCCTTGCGCTCGACGTACTTCCAGGGAGAACTCTCCAGGTCCCTAACAGGCAGTCGACCGGCTGGGAGGTTCTTACGGCAACCCTCAGTTTACCTATCACCCCTCCCCACTCAAACGGCACCAGGGCTACCTGACACATACTCTCTCTATTATCTGCGGAAATTACGGGGCAAAAGACGTTGGGTAGGATCTGCTCCTCGGGGACTAAGTGCCTGAGGACACCGGTGATGCTGGCCCCGGTGTCTCGCAGGGCTTCTATCTGGTGGCCATTGATTTTGACGAGCTGCCCGTACTTCTTCGTGTTGGAGGGCAGGAGGCTACCAGGGACCATCTCTCTGTCTCCCAGGGACACTAGGGCCATAGGTGCGGGTTCCCACTCCCCGGTGTCCTCAACCTCCTCCCCCAGGGCTACGTTGGCTATCTGTCTAGCAGGGTTTGCAGCAGGGGGAACCTGGGGGGCCATGGGGCACTCCGGGTCATTGGCGTAGTGCCCGGGCCTTTGACAACGGAAACAAGTGATGGTTACCCGGTGCCCCCGTCTCCCGGGGGGTCCGGAGACTGGTGGGGGGGCGCCGGGAAAGGTGGAGGTTGGGCCTTCGGGGGACTCGACTGGGACTCTCTCTGCCCTCCCTGGTTCCCTCCCCCTCTCTGGCGGGGTGGTCCCTGACTGGCTCGGGGGTATTCTCCTACACTGCTCCGGGGGACCCGGGTGTTGGTCCAGCGGTCTGCTTCCACAGCCAGCTTCCAGGGATCGGTGAGTTTGCTGTCGAGTAGATGCTGGCGTAGTTCCACAAAGCAGTTCGCCGCCAGGTGTTCCCACAACATGAGGTCGGTGAGTTCCTCGAGGGTGGTGACCTTGCTGCCCTTGATCCACCCATCGAAGGCCCGACTGAAAAAGTTTACATACTCCACCCAGGTGGTGCCCGGGATCTTCCTGCAGTCCCGGAATCGCTGACGGTACATCTCTGGGGTGAGGCCGTACCTAGTGAGGAGAGCCTCTTTCATGTGGCTGTAGGAGGTCTGCAGGGAGAGGGGTAGGTCGAGCAGGGTGTCCCTTCCTTCGCTCAGAAACCGTCCCCACAGCCCTGCCCCCCAGTCCTTTTGCGGGACCCGATGAGAGGTCATGGCGATCTCGTAGGCCCTGAACCATTGTTGAATGTCATCATTTTTATAATATTCTTTGACCACGTCCTTGGGGATGTGGACCTTCTGTTCCGCCGGGGAGGTCGCCTCTCGGTTCCCCGGGGGCCTCCCTTCCTCGTTTCTGGCTTTGAGCTCGATCTCCTTCAAGCTGCGTCCGTGCTCTAGTTGAAGCTTCCTTCCTTCGTGCTCCCGTTGGAGCTTCTTCTCCTCCAATTCGCCTTGTACGCGCATTTGTTCTACTGCTAGCTTTTTTTCTGCTAATTTCAATTCGCCTTCGATTTTGAGTTTGGCTAACTCGAGTTCGTGATTGCGACTTCTCTCTCTGTCTGCGAGCTCTTCCGGGGAAAGGCCCCCGTCTGGCACGAAGCCTCGCACCTGATTGCTGCTGCTTTCGCCTTGGGTGGGTTCTGCTTCGTCGTGTCGCTCCCCCATGCCTTCTGGGCGGGAGGCCCCGGCATCCACCCAAGCTTTCAGTACTTTCTGCAAATCTTCTTTGGTGTTGAGACCGGTGGTAGCGATTTTAAGTTCCTTGCAGAACTGCTTCAGTTCTTTGTGCGTGTATTCTTCTAGTTGTTCCACCTGGAACACCCTGTTGGTGTTGGTTTCTGCGGGGCTCATGGCGCTTCCTTCTGCCATATTTGTTGGTAGTGTCAGTCGTTCACGGTACGATCTCTAGGTTATGGGCCCGAATCCCTTTGCTGCCACCAATGTTAGAAGGCGACCTCAGGGGAGCCCGGAGGGGGCCCTGACTGTCCTGAGACCCACCCTCAAGGTATCGTAGCCGGGCACTAGCGGGAGATTCCGCAGGGGAGGAATCTCGTACCTAGGATCGTACACTTGGCACCACACGACAAAGAGACACCACACCGAGGGTTCTTAGGATTCAAGCTTTATCAAATCGAAGTGGTAGGATCTTTATGATCAGTAAGGCAGATATTTACAAGCAGAGCGTGGGCTCACAGAGTCTTGGCGGGGGTAGGAGGTAGCGGGACAGTCTTTGGGGGGATCGGATCAAATGCAGGAGCGTACCCGGCGCACAGCTCACAATCCTCGAGCTGGGGGATACGCTTGTCGTCGTGGGGTCCGGCGGGACCAAAGAGAGTCAGGGGGAGCCGCGAGTCACTCAGCAGGCTCAAGCACCAGTTCGGAGGTCTTACGATCTTCAGGGAGCCGCGAGTCACTCAGCAGGGCTCAAGCACAAGTTCGGAGGTCTTACGTTCTTCGGGGAGCCGCAAGTCACTCAGCAGGGCTCAAGCACAAGTTCGGAGGTCTTACGATCTATTTCTCCACCGTAAAAATGATTTGCCGTCGGAACTGGGATCGTTTGTGGTCGTCAGTGTTGAGGAGTACCAAGTTCTAGAAATTTTTGTCAGGAGGGGGTCCTTACGCCTAGAAATTTTGAGGGGATTTCGGCATACAAAAGTTTGAAGACCCTTGCCCTAGAAACCCAACATCCAGCTCCTAAAAATAAGTGAAAATACAATAAAAACATAAATTTTAACATTTAAAAATAAATTCATATATATCAAATAAATACTACCAAAATATTAAAAACAGAATTTAAACATTAAACAAAAACTAAAAAATACAAATAGTCGATATTATTTACAACAATATTTTTACATCGATATTTTCTAAATCGATATTTCTAAAATACACAAAAATTGATATTTTTTACGAAAAAACCAACCTCGATATTTTACACCATCGATATTGTTGACTCGATATTCATGCAACTCGATATTTCTCCTTTGATATTCTATCTCTTCACCGGATCTCTGACATATTATCGAAAGACACATTATCGAACTACACAAATATCGCAACAAAAATATCGACATCAAAATTATCGACATTGTATACTTAATTAAAAAACTACACTAATATCGACACTACAATATCGTAATACAATTATATCGATCACACAAAAATCGCACACATCAATATCGCAATACTAAATATCGACATAAATAAATATAACACATGTAACAAATATCGATAACCAAAATATAGACATCAATAATATTGTTTTTTTTAAATATATTGACAATTCTAATACTAATAAAACCAATACTTTAAACAACATAAATACAATATTTTCCTAAAACATACATTTTCCAATTATATTCTACTTAAACATAAACATAACATTTAGAACTATATAAATATTTAACAACATAATAAAAAAACACAGAAATAATTATCACATAGGCATTTCGAACACATTCCAAAAAATTAAAACACATTATAAACAATCTTTTCTATATAATTATTTAAAACTCTCCTCCTTTAAAACTAAATATACTCTTACTTAGCATTTTCCATAATAGGAAACCAATTAAATAAAAAAAATTCAAAACATCCAATAGAAAGGCCACATACAGAAAGCAACCAATAACATTCAAGAAACAATTTAAAACCACCATATAAACCAATTAAAACAAGTCTTCTACTGTGCCTTAAACCAAAGCATTGAACAAAGAAGAAACTCTGCTAAAGAGAAGAAACCTACATCCTACTACTATTCTAAAAACGTAAGTAAATTACCTTTTCTAACTAAACTGCCAAATTAAACTAAAACACTAATTTATCTTTACTCAAATAAATAACTAACTTATATATTCCATCTCTTTATGTTTCCACTACAGATATTACTCTAAACAGCTAAAGAAAAGATTGAACATTGCCAGAAAGGACTCACTAAAAAAGTAAGTATACTATCAAAATACTTTCTAAAATATTAATTAAATCCTACTCAAACCCCAAAACATCCTAAACCCCAAAACAAATCCATGTTCTCTTTTTTAAGTTTTTAAAAACCTGTATAAATTAACACCTATAGTCTATACCAAACAGCAATACCACCCCACTTAAAAAAACTAAAACAACCAAAACAATATATGTTCTTTAACTTTCAGAGACTACATCAACTAAACAGCATTTTGTCTACAAAGAACATCTTCATTCAAATACAACCAAAAACACCTGGTAAGTATATACAAAAAAGTTTGTTTTTTGCTATTTTCATTGAAATATATAAAGTACTATTGCATATATTTTCATATACATTTTTTCCAGCTTTCTAACACATCACAATGACAGAAGAAGCCCAATTTATAACATCGCAGAAAGGAAAATTCCTATTGTGTTACATGGGTTACACATACACCCAAGAAAAGCAGACGGAACGAAAAGTGAACTGGAAGTGTTCTAAATATTATTCTAACAAATGCTACGGACGAGCAACAACAAGAGAAACAACTGTACTATATACTAGAGAGCATAACCATCCACCCAATCTCTCTGAAATAGAAGTCAGATCAACCCTTGAAAATATAAAAGAATTTAGTACTGGTTCACAAACTGCTACAAGTGTAATCCTAAAAGAACTATTACCTAGAGTGCCCAAAGAAGCAAGAGGCCAATTACCATCAATTGCTTCTATAAAAAGAACAATTGCTAGGACCAAAAAATCAACCACAACAACAATACCATCCCCTAAAACTTTTCAAGATATCATCATTCCACCAGAATGAACTATCACCCACAATAATGAACCTTTTATTTTTTTTGATAACAAAAGTACAGAAAAAAGAATCATAATGTTTGCTACTGCAAACAATATAACTAAACTCCAACAATGCCAAACATGGATGATGGATGGCACCTTTACAATATGCCCAAAACCATTCTACCAGCTTTACACAATACACGGTCAATATCACAACACTTCCATACCTTTAATCTATGCACTATTACCTAACAAACAAAACACAACATATAATGAAATGCTAGGAAAACTAAAAGAAGAATCAAATGATTTTTCCCCTCAAAGAATTATCATAGACTTTGAGCAAGCCATGATAAATTGCATTCTAAAACTGTACACCCATACATCTATCCAAGGATGTTACTTCCATCTAAACCAATGTATATGGAGACATTTACAAAAATCTTCACTAAGGTGCCAATCACGATCCTGTAAAAACCGGGTACGAACCGTCGGACGGAGCATATTCTCCGTCCGACGCGTACCCGGTCGTCAAAATATACCAACATGGAATTACGATTCGCACGGAAACACCATTTCCGTACGAATCGTACAAAACCCCGACCGACGAAAATAAATATACAAATGCGATCCGGGAAAGCGCCGACGTGACGTCGGGACGCACGCAGCCTGCCATTCACGAACCAGGAATTACGATTCGCACCGACGTCATCCCGCACGGTGAATATTTTCCGGCTGCCAAAAACTGCCGGGAAATCAGGACGACGCGAACAAGGAGGACTTGTACGCGACGGACAGACATGGACCCGAACCTACGTGTCATCCCGGCCCTCAAAGCAGTCGACCTCCTCTACAGGTTACGACGCAGACGCCGCAGAAGGTCAGAACAACAAAGGGAGGGGGGAAAGGGGGGGTTGGCAGGTCCAGGGCAGGCCACAAATCCCCCACCATAGTCACACAGCACACATGCCCTGGACATACCTGACCCTCAGGCCCTGGTCACTACGAGGGGGTGGGGGCGTGTCCAGCTAAGCCAGCGACCGCCACAACGGAAGTTCTTGATGACGTGAACCGGCAACACAACCAGACAGGTACGTCCCGTACCACGCCCACACCTACGTCACCCCAACAATGGCAGGACGGCTCGTACCCACGTGGCAAAGGCCTGGGTACGGGCCGCACAAGCATCATATAGCGTGGGGACGGATATGTACGGACCGTACCCCCACCCCGTATGCATGGAGCGTACCCCCACCCCAACAGTGTAAGTACGACATGTACCCCCACCCGCGTATGCAAGGAGCGTACCCCCCATGGCAACAGTGTAAGTACGACACGTACCCCCACCCGCGTATGCAAGGAGCGTACCCCCCACCCCAACAGTGTAAGTGCGACACTGTTAGACGGCGACCTCAGAGGAGCCCGGAAAGGGGTCCTGACTACCCTGAGACCCACCCTCGGAGTATCGTAGCCGGGCACTGGCGGGAGATTCCCCAGGGGGAGGAATCTCGCAACTAGGATCGTACTTCTGGCACCACACGACACAGAGTGACCACACTGGGTTTTCTCAGAAAACAAGCTTTATCAAATAGGTATCACTGCAAATAGGTACAAGGTGAGCACGGGCTCAAGAGTCTCGGAAAGGTAGGGGGTAGCGGGACAGTCTCTGGTAACGGTTCAAAGCGGGGACGTATCCGGCGCACAGCTCACAATCCTCGAGCTGGGGGATACGCGGTCGGAGTCGGGGTCCGGCGGGACCGTGAGAGTCTGGGGGAGCCGCGAGTCACTCAGCGGGCTCAGGTACAGGTTCGGAGGTCTTACGATCTTCAAGGAGCCGCGAGTCACTCAGCAGGGCTCAGGTACAAGTTCGGAGGTCTTACGATCTTCAGGGAGCCGCGAGTCACTCAGCAGGGCTCAGGTACAAGTTCGGAGGTCTTACGATCTTCAGGGAGCCGCGAGTCACTCAGCAGGGCTCAGGTACAAGTTCGGAGGTCTTACGATCTTCAGGGAGCCGCGAGTCACTCAGCAGGGCTCAGGTACAAGTTCGGAGGTCTTACGATCTTCAGGGAGCCGCGAGTCACTCAGCAGGGCTCAGGTGGGTTCAGGTTCCAGGAGCCGCGACCACGTCGGCAGGCTCTCGTTGTTCCAGCGTCGAATCTCCGGACAGTCTCAGAGCACCCCTTGTTATAGGTCGACCTCTCTTTGATGTCCGGCGTCTGTGCAGGCAGGGGTCTTGTCACCTGGGGGCCGCTTGTCGGGGTTTCCTGCTATTGTCTTTTGATCCTTTCAAGGCCGGGTCGGGAGGAGTCCCAGACACCCAGCAGGCACGGAGCCAGCCCGCAGGGAGGCCGGAGGGCCGATCGAAACCCATCGTCCCAGGGGAGTTCAGAGGTGCGATAGAAACTGCTCCTCCCTCTCGCATCCCCTGGAAGCGTGATGTCCTCCAGCCGGAGTGGCGCCTCGAGGCCCGGGTCGCGCTGGGGCCGGGCGGCCATCTTGTTGCATGGAGTGGGCACGCGGGCCCGGGGTGGCCGAAAGGAGGGAGGCCATGGACGGGGATGTCCGGGGTTGGTGCGGGTGTCCTGGTGGGAAGGGTCGGCTGGGCCGTGTGCTTGGGCTGCAGGTACCAGGTTTCGGTGGTGCGGGGGCACGGAGGGCCATTCTACGAGGCCGGGTCCAACAGACACATACCCCCACCCGCGTATGCAAGGAGCGTACCCCCATGCCAACATTGTACGTACGACACGTCCCCCCACCCGCGTATGCATGGAGCGTACCCCCCACCCCAACAGTGTAAGTACGACACGTACCCCCACCCGCGTATACATGGAGCGTAGCCCCCACCCCAACAGTGTAAGTACGACCCGTACCCTCACCCGCGTACGTATGGAGCGTACCCCCACCCCAACAGTGTAAGTACGACCCGTACCCTCACCCGCGGACGCTTGGAGCGTACCCCCACCCCAACCGTGTATGTACGACATGTACCCCCACCTCGTATGCATAGAGCGTACCCCCATGCCAACAGTGTAAGTACGACATGTACCCCCACCCGCGTATGCAAGGAGCGTACCCCCCATGCCAACAGTGTAAGTACGACACGTACCCCCACCCGCGTATGCAAGGAGCGTACCCCCACGCCAACAGTGTAAGTACGACACGTACCCCAACCCGCGTATGCAAGGAGCGTACCCCCCACCCCAACCGTGTATGTACGACCCGTACCCTCACACACGTACGTATGGAGCGTACCCCCTACCCCAACAGTGTAAGTACGACACGTACCCCCACCCGCGTATGCAAGGAGCGTACCCCTCATGTCAACATTGTACGTACGACACGTCCCCCCACCCGCGTATGCAAGGAGTGTACCCCCCCAATCGGTGAATGTACGACCCGTACCCTCACCCGCGTACGTATGGAGCGCACCCCCCACCCCAACAGTGTAAGTATGACCCGTACCCCCACCCCAACCGTGTATGTACGACCCGTACCCTCACCCGCATAGGTATGGAGCGCACCCCCCACCCCAACAGTGTAAGTACGACCCGTACCCCCATGGAGCGAACCCACACATGTGTATGGACAAAGCGTACATATTGTTAAATAGGAGGGGTGTGTGCCAATCACTCCCAGCAGTGCCCAGAGTCAGGAGGGGTGGGTGCAGAGTCCTCCCAGCAGTGCCCAGACACAGGAGGGGTGTGTGCAGAGTCCTCCCAGCAGTGCCCAGAGACAGGAGGGGTGTGTGCAGAGTCCTCCCAGCAGTGCCCAGAGACAGGAGGGGTGGGTGCCTATCACTCCCAGCAGTGGCCAGAGGCAGGAGGGGTGGGTGCCTATCACTCCCAGCAGTGCCCAGAGTCAGGAGGGGTGTGTGCAGAGTCCTCCCAGCAGTGCCCAGAGACAGGAGGGGTGGGTGCCTATCACCCCCAGCAGTGCCCAGAGTCAGGAGGGGTGGGTGCAGAGTCCTCCCAGCAGTGCCCAGACACAGGAGGGGTGGGTGCAGAGGCCTCCCACCAGTGCCCAGAGTCAGGAGGGGTGTGTGCAGAGTCCTCCCAGCAGTGCCCAGAGTCAGGAGGGGTATGTGCAGAGTCCTCCCAGCAGTGCCTAGAGACAGGAGGGGTGTGTGCCTATCACCCCCAGCAGTGCCCAGAGTCAGGAGGGGTGGGTGCAGAGTCCTCCCAGCAGTTCCCAGACACAGGAGGGGTGTGTGCAGAGTCCTCCCAGCAGTGCCCAGAGACAGGAGGGGTGTGTGCAGAGTCCTCCCAGCAGTGCCCAGAGACAGGAGGGGTGGGTGCCTATCACTCCCAGCAGTGGCCAGAGGCAGGAGGGGTGGGTGCCTATCACTCCCAGCAGTGCCCAGAGACAGGAGGGGTGTGTGCAGAGTCCTCCCAGCAGTGCCCAGAGACAGGAGGGGTGGGTGCCTATCACTCCCAGCAGTGCCCAGAGTCAGGAGGGGTGGGTGCAGAGTCCTCCCAGCAGTGCCCAGACACAGGAGGGGTGTGTGCCTATCACCCCCAGCAGTGCCCAGAGTCAGGAGGGGTGGGTGCAGAGTCCTCCCAGCAGTGCCCAGACACAGGAGGGGTGGGTGCAGAGGCCTCCCACCAGTGCCCAGAGTCAGGAGGGGTGTGTGCAGAGTCCTCCCAGCAGTGCCCAGAGTCAGGAGGGGTGTGTGCAGAGTCCTCCCAGCAGTGCCCAGAGACAGGAAGGGTGGGTGCCTATCACTCCCAGCAGTGCCCAGAGCCATGAGGGGTGTGTGCCTATCACTCACAGCAGTGCCCAGAGACAGGAGGGGTGTGTGCCAATCACTCCCAGCAGTGCCCAGAGACAGGAGGGGTGTGTGCAGAGGCCTCCCAGCAGTGCCCAGAGACAGGAGGGGTGGGTGCCTATCACCCCCAGCAGTGCCCAGAGTCAGGAGGGGTGGGTGCAGAGTCCTCCCAGCAGTGCCCAGACACAGGAGGGGTGGGTGCAGAGTCCTCCCAGCAGTGCCCAGAGACAAGAGGGGTGTGTGCAGAGTCCTCCCAGCAGTGCCCAGAGACAGGAGGGGTGGGTGCCTATCACTCCCAGCAGTGGCCAGAGGCAGGAGGGGTGGGTGCCTATCACTCCCAGCAGTGCCCAGAGACAGGAGGGGTGTGTGCAGAGTCCTCCCAGCAGTGCCCAGAGACAGGAGGGGTGGGTGCCTATCACTCCCAGCAGTGCCCAGAGTCAGGAGGGGTGGGTGCAGAGTCCTCCCAGCAGTGCCCAGACACAGGAGGGGTGTGTGCCTATCACCCCCAGCAGTGCCCAGAGTCAGGAGGGGTGGGTGCAGAGTCCTCCCAGCAGTGCCCAGACACAGGAGGGGTGGGTGCAGAGGCCTCCCACCAGTGCCCAGAGTCAGGAGGGGTGTGTGCAGAGTCCTCCCTGCAGTGCCCAGAGTCAGGAGGGGTGTGTGCAGAGTCCTCCCAGCAGTGCCCAGAGACAGGAGGGGTGGGTGCCTATCACTCCCAGCAGTGCCCAGAGTCAGGAGGGGTGTGTGCAGAGTCCTCCCAGCAGTGCCCAGAGACAGGAGGGGTGTGTGCCAATCACTCCCAGCAGTGCCCAGAGACAGGAGGGGTGGGTGCCTATCACCCCCAGCAGTGCCCAGAGTCAGGAGGGGTGTGTGCAGAGTCCTCCCAGCAGTGCCCAGAGTCAGGAGGGGTGTGTGCAGAGTCCTCCCAGCAGTGCCCAGAGACAGGAGGGGTGTGTGCCTATCACCCCCAGCAGTGCCCAGAGTCAGGAGGGGTGGGTGCAGAGTCCTCCCAGCAGTGCCCAGACACAGGAGGGGTGTGTGCAGAGTCCTCCCAGCAGTGCCCAGAGACAGGAGGGGTGTGTGCAGAGTCCTCCCAGCAGTGCCCATAGACAGGAGGGATGGGTGCCTATCACTCCCAGCAGTGGCCAGAGGCAGGAGGGGTGGGTGCCTATCACTCCCAGCAGTGCCCAGACACAGGAGGGGTGGGTGCCTAACACTTACAGCAGTTCCCATGCAACGCAAAGGGTGGAGTAGCCACAGATACCATGCCCACAAATGTCAGTCAGGTGCACAAAGACCCTGCAGTACATGTAACCACATGTGTGCGAGGCTGGGAGTATACGCATGCATAGCGCAGAAAAGAAAACATGTCCACATGAAGTCATGTCAATAGTCCACATACACAAGTACAATGACTATCAAGAATGCCACGAATGATGCAGGTGGAGACATCGCACAGCATGCATGTGCAAAGTAGAAGGAGTCCGTCACACACCCAGCTAATGTACACACAGCTCTGCGCTAAATATTGGGAACACCCTGCAGGGAAGATGTCAGGGTACACAGAGGAAGGAATACACCTTTGGACAATTTCACCATGCAGCAACTGCTTACATGAACACAGAAACCTAGCAAACACCGTGTGATGGCACACAGATCCCACGTCCCCCCTATGACCAGCACACTACTACATTTCCCACACAACCAACACATGATCACCACCCAAAATCATGTAGCAGCCCCACCACCAGCAATATCAGAAAAGCAGTAGTGTTCAAAGGAAACAAAAATGGCTTTAATCAGCATGATCAAAAATTGTATGTTCGTATAAGGTTCAATATTTACAAAGCCCATTGGGCAGTCCAGAACTCACAGCTGGATGGGAGACACAGTGGGATGCGTGTCCCCTAGCTTGCCTGCACAGTTACATTCCGTCGTCTTCCACAGGGGTGAGGGCATCATGTGGGGGGGAAGAAACAGGCACCGCAGGGACAGGAGGGTGAAGGGTAGGCCTCGTGGGTGCAGGGATGGAGGACTCCACCACAGGGGGTGGGGCAGGGCCAAAGGCGGAGGCCAGGATCTCGCTGCACACCTTTGCAAGGTCCTCCAGGGAATCCCCTGCACCCGAAGGAACCACAGGCCCCAAGGAGGGGGGGGGGGGTGTGTCAGAGGGATGGGTCGCAGCACCACTGGGGGAGGGTGTAGACAGGGGGGGGAATCAACCACCCTGACCGAGGACTTCCTTGACCGCTTGCGTGGTGGCGTCACTGTGGGGCTCAGGGACAGAGCGGCCATGAAGGAGTCTTTGGGGGAGATGTGGCCAGGAGAGCTGAGGGGAGGGGATTTGGAGGGAGTGGATTGGGTGGAATGCGGACTCCCACTCTGGCTGCGTGTCACACGTTTGCCCCCCGACCCAGTGGGTGTGCCTACTTCACCCTGTGTGTGCGTGTCAGGAGGTGTGCGGTGGACCTTCCCTGCTGGTGTGGTGCCTGTGTGTGTTGTGGTGGGTGCATGCTGACGTCTGGGTGTACGTGGGACAGGCATGGGAGTGGGAAGTGTGGATGGGGCAGGGGTAGGGGGGTAGGGATGTAGCGCTGCAGGAGACCCACTGCTGCAGTCAGTGTAGAGTCTATCGACCTCAGCAAGCTGCGTTGGTCAGCCTGCGATGAATGAATGCCCTCCAAGTATGCCTCCATGTTGTTGAGGACCTGGCTGTGGCCATGGAGGACATTAAGGATCGCAGCCTGACCAACCTGCAACTGCCGCTGGATGTCCACAGACTCGGCATTGGCGGCAGCAGTGGAGACAGGGGCAGGGGGTGCGGTGCCTGGCAGGAAGGAGACATGTGGTGACCGGGCACGCTGGGAAGGGACACGAGCAAGTGGGAGGCGGCTGATGGCAATGGAGGGGGCGGGGCGAGAAGTAGTGCCGCTGTCAGCTGCTGGTGCAGCCGCCGCCCACTCGGAGAGATCATCCTCGGACCCGTCAGCTTCATACTCTGTTGTGCCAGTCGACAGGTCCCCGGGTTCACTCTCCTCCGCCTCAGTCCCACTTGATGTGCCAGCCCCGATGTCACCGCTGGCACTGGTGCTCGGTCCATCTGCTCCGTCTGTGCCCATGTCTCCCTCCGTGTCCCCCGACGATGCTGTGGGCAGGGTGAAGAGACAGAAATTAATCATACACCTGTATACATATGTCACATGAGTCCAATCTACATAGGTCACAGTGCATAGCCTGAAACAAAAGAAGAGTTACATCTACAAAACAAGGTACATATGTAGGGCATGCAAGACACAGTTTTTTGACCCACCATGCCACCGAAAAACTATGGAGAGCATGACACAATAGCAAATGAGATGGAATGGAATTTTGACTGAGGAGCACGGCCCTGGGGACAATCCAGCACTGCATCTGCACCACACAGCGTGGCAGGAAATAGGGATGAGCAGGGACCATATCCAGGAACAAGAGGCACATGCAGCATAGGTTAAACAGAAAACATGCCCACCATGACTGGCCCACTGCACCTTGAGTGCATGTCCAGACCAACATCACACACTGGCCAGTCCTAGCTAGGAGATATCAGGTTGTGACATGAAGGCCATGCCCGCACCACCCACCCCCTACATGAGACAATTATTTGGAGACACAGGAAGCACTTACATCCCTTAGTCTGGGTGAAATACACATGGGATGCAACAAATCAAGGTTGCACACAAAATACCCAAGGTGCGCCTGTCCAAATAATCATGTACAAATGGGCATCATCAGATGATTGTAACAAGACACACAGGCAATGTCCACCGTGAGTATGAACAAGGAAAATCAGGTCAGTCTGTACAGTGGACACTTGTACTACATTTCACGTCAATATACATTTGGCCAGGGGACAATGGCACAGAGCACAACCTATGCTGTAGACACAGAGATTGTCAACATATTCAGATTACACACATGATACCTAGGAAAATATGCCCCTGGGGACAGTGGTGGCCACACAACTCCATGCTCCTGAATGGGAATGACTGCAACACACACTACCATCCCCGCACTATGCGTACCGCACACTCATGCACATCATGTCACAGGCCACCACATAGGACATGCGTGCTGTAAGGCCTCACACTTGAGAGACTACCTCCCATGTCTGGACTCAGCATTAGTGCCAACTGACATGGAACCCACAAGACCAGAACTGAACAGGGCACAGGCAAGGTCCCAAAACATGTTACACACCACCCCCACAAATGATGCTGCAGGCATTGTACACGTGGAGAAGGTGCCAGGCTACATAACCTTGTGACGGAGTGACGTCACACAGACCAGGGAACACATTGCAAGGAGGGGAAGGGAGGCAGGAGAGCACTGCAATACTGTGGGTAACAGGATCTGCACAGCACCATTAAACCCTGGCAGTGCATCCATGGAACAGTGCACTTACAAATGCTGGTGAAACACAACAAACACACATGTACCTACCCCCTTCCTGCTGCTGCATCTCCTGTAAGCGCCTGTCCAAGTCTGGAAATACCACCGCCAGCACACGCTTGTGGATGTGGGAGAGACGGCGGCGCCCGCGGTTCTTATGGCTCTCAGGTGAGTCCCCCAGCAGGACCCGTGCGATCCTCCGCGTCCAGCACCGGATATCCTGCCAGCGTTTCCTCACCTGGGACAGGCTCCGCCTCCAACCATCCGCACCCCTCACGGCACTGACGGCGGTCAGCCAGATCTGCTCCTTGGCAGATGCGCCTACCTGTGAGGATGAACAAGTGACACTACATCAATACACCTGCAACATGTCACAGAGACACATATGGGAACAAATTAGCTGGTTACAACAAGGCATGTCATGCAGCAAACGCATTGCACCTTTGCCATAGGGACATACTCCTCTGGGGAAGGGCAAAAGCAGTACGTGCCAGTGAAAGTACTCAGGTGGAATGAGGGCAAAGACACAATCAATTATCAAGGCTCACACTGTGCATCACACCCACCCCTCCTGTCTCTGGGCACTGCTGGGGGTGATAGGCACCCACCCCTCCTGTGTCTGGGCACTGCTGGGAGGACTCTGCACCCACCCCTCCTGTCTCTGGGCACTGCTGGGAGTGATAGGCACCCACCCCTCCTATGTCTGGGCACTGCTGGGAGTGATAGGCACCCACCCCTCCTATGTCTGGGCACTGCTGGGAGGACTCTGCACCCACCCCTCCTATGTCTTGGCACTGCTGGGAGGACTCTGCACCCACCCCTCCTGACTCTGGGCACTGCTGGGAGGACTCTGCACCCACCCCTCCTGTCTCTGGGCACTGCTGGGAGTGATAGGCACCCACCGCTCCTATGTCTGGGCACTGCTGGGAGTGATAGGCACCCACCCCTCCTATGTCTGGGCACTGCTGGGAGTGATAGGCACCCACCCCTCCTATGTCTGGGCACTGCTGGGAGTGATAGGCACACACCCCTCCTGTCTCTGGGCACTGCTGGGAGGACTCTGCACCCACCCCTCCTGTGTCTGGGCACTGCTGGGAGGACTCTGCACACACCCCTCCTGACTCTGGGCACTGCTGGGAGGACTCTGCACCCACCCCTCCTGTCTCAGGGCACTGCTGGGAGTGATAGGCACTCACCCCTCCTATGTCTGGGCACTGCTGGGAGTGATAGGCACCCACCCCTCCTATGTCTGGGCACTGCTGGGAGGACTCTGCACCCAACCCTCCTATGTCTGGGCACTGCTGGGAGTGATAGGCACACACCCCTCCTGTTTCTGGGCACTGCTGGGAGTGATAGGCACCCACCCCTCCTATGTCTGGGCACTGCTGGGAGGACTCTGCACACACCCCTCCTGACTCTGTGCACTGCTGGGAGGACTCTGCACCCACCCCTCCTGTCTCTGGGCACTGCTGGGAGTGATAGGCACCCACCCCTCCTATGTCTGGGCACTGCTGGGAGGACTCGGCACCCACCCCTCCTATGTCTTGGCACTGCTGGGAGGACTCTGCACCCACCCCTCCTGACTCTGGGCACTGCTGGGAGGACTCTGCACACACCCCTCCTGTGTCTGGGCACTGCTGGGAGACATCAGGCATTCCCCCCCCCGGGACCCCCCCTACAGTACATAGCATGTGTGTCACACCTGGACACAATGGCAGAAGTCACAGTCACAAAAAAGGGACACAGTCTGTGCTAGTAGCTCTGCACTCACCTGATACCCTGGTCGCCCATACAGCAGGGGGTACTGTGGGAGGATCACATCCAGCAATGCCAGGTTCTCCTCCAGGGTGAATGGCTGTGACCTCTCCACAGAACTTGACATGGTTCCAGGGAATCACGAGCAGCAGCAGTGTGTTAGATAGGAAATATGTGCAGGCAAGTGCTCCCTCATGGGACCTGGCTGCCTTATATCTGCCTTGCTGTCCTGTTTCATGCACAGGAGTACAGAGTGATTGGTCACTCACATTTGCATCCTATGTTTCCTCCAATCCCTTCAAACCTAGCACAGTCAGTGGGTTCTTATTGTGTTTTTTTCTTCAGCATGATGTCAACCCCACAAATACATTGCAACAAAGTAGATTCATTCCAACTGACTTCTGCTGTGCACCTTCCAGAACAAATTCAAACTTAAAACTTGGTCTCCATGACAACCAGCATGCATGTAGGCCTTAATACTTGTCCCTCATGTGTCCCCTATGTAAAATTGAGCTTCACCCACAGGTACGGTGCGTTCCGGGCCCCTAGGGCACCCCAAATGCATAGCAACGGCCCGTACACGCGTGCGTACGTTCACTATCACCATGGGTGTCCTCGCGTATGCGTACTCGTACTGGTACGGCCAGTACACACGCCTGTACGTTCACTATCACTACGAGTACGCATACGCGAGGACACCCATAGTGATAGTGAGCGTACAGGCGTGTGTACGGGCCGTACCACTATGGGTGTCCCCGCGTATGCGTACTCGTACTGGTACGGCCCGTACACACGCCTGTACGTTCACTATCACTACGAGTACGCATACGCGAGGACACCCATAGTGATAGTGAGCGTACAGGCGTGTGTATGGGCCGTACCACTATGGGTGTCCTCGCGTATGCGTACTCGTACTGGTACGGCCCATACACACGCCTGTACGCTCACTATCACTATGGGTGTCCTCGCGTATGCGTACTCGTAGTGATAGTGAGCGTACAGGCGTGTGTGCATGTCGTACTGCACACTTGGGATGACCGACACTGGCATGGCATGGACACTAACACATGGAAGTGTCCCCTGATGCCCGGTACAGGGGTTACCACACCTGACTTGTCACTACCCACGGTGCACGATGTGACTATGTCATGTATGTGTGGGTGTTGGACCCGGCCTCGTAGAAAGGCCCTCCGTGCCCCCGCACCACCGACACCTGGTACCTGCAGCCCAAAAACCTGGTACCTGCAGCCCAAGCACACGGCCCAGCCGAACCTCCCCACCAGGACACACGCACCGACCCGGACATCCCCGTCCATGGCCTCTCTCCTTTCGGCCACCCCGGGCCCGCGTGCCCACTTCATGCACCAAGATGGCCGCCCGGCCCCAGCGCGACCCGGGCCTAGAGGCGCCACTCCGGCTGGAGGACATCACGCTTCCAGGGGATGAGAGAGGGAGGAGCAGTTTCTATCGCACCTCTGAACTCCCCCGGGACGATGGGTTTCGATCGGCCCTCCGGCCTCCCTGAGGGCTGGCTCCGTGCCTGCTGGGTGTCTGGGACTCCTCCCGACCCGGCCCTGAAAGGATCAAAAGACAATAGCAGGAAATCCCGACAAGCGACCCCCAGGTGACAAGACCCCTGCCTGCACAGACTCCGGACATCAAAGAGGGGTCGACCTATAACAAGGGGTGCTCTGGGTCTGTCCGGCAGATTCGACTCTGGAACAACGAGAGCCTGCCGACGTGGTCGCGGCTCCTGGAACTTGGACCCTCCTGAGCCCTGCTGAGTGACTCGCGGCTCCCTGAAGATCGTAAGACCTCCGAACTTGTACCTGAGCCCTGCTGAGTGACTCGCGGCTCCCTGAAGATCGTAAGACCTCCGAACTTGTACCTGAGCCCTGCTGAGTGACTCGCGGCTCCCTGAAGATCGTAAGACCTCCGAACTTGTACCTGAGCCCTGCTGAGTGACTCGCGGCTCCCTGAAGATCGTAAGACCTCCGAACCTGTACCTGAGCCCGCTGAGTGACTCGCGGCTCCAACAGACCCTCACGGTCCCGCCGGACCCCAACTACAACATCGTATCCCCCAGCTCGAGGATTGTGAGCTGTGCGCCGGATACGTCCCTGCTTTGAACCTTTACCAGAGACTGTCCCGCTACCCCCTACCCCTTCCGAGACTCTTGAGCTCGCGCTCACCTTGTACATATTTGCAGTGATAACCTACTTGATAAAGATTGTTTTCTCAGAATACCCGGTGTGGTCACTCTGTGTCGTGTGGTGCCAGAAGTACGATCCTAGATACGAGATTCCTCCCCCTGGGGAGTCTCCCGCCAGTGCCCGGCTACGATACTTTGAGGGTGGGTCTCAGGGTAGTCAGGACCCCTTCCAGGCTCCTCTGAGGTCGCCGTCTAACATTGGTGGCAAGCGACGGGATTTGGGCCCATCACCTAGAGATCGTACCGTGAGCAACGGAAGCACTACCGACAAAGATGGCAGAAGGAAGCGCCGTGAGCCCAACAGGGTGTTCCAGGTGGAGCAGCTAGAAGAATACACACACAAAGAGCTAAAGCAATTTTGCAAAGAACTTAAAACTTAAAATCGCTACCACTGGTCTCAACACTAAAGAGGATTTGCAGAAAGCACTGAAAACTTGGGTGGAGACCGGGGCCTCCCGCCCGGAAGGCACGGGGGAGCGCCCCGACGAAGCCGAACCCCCCCAAAGTGAAAGCAGTAGCAATCAGGTGCGAGGCATCGTACCAGACGGGGGCCTATCCCCGGAAGAGCTCGCGGACAGAGAGAGAAGCCGCAATCATGAACTCGAGTTAGCCAAACTCAAAATCGAGGGCGAATTGAAGTTAGCGGAGAAAAAGCTAGCAGTAGAGCAAATGCGTGTACAAGGTGAACTAGAAGAAAAGAAGCTCCAACGGGAGCACGAAGGAAGGAAGCTCCAACTAGAGCACGAACGCAGCTTGAAAGAAATCGAGCTCAAGGCCAGAAGCGAGGAAGGAAGGCCCCCGGGAAACCGAGAGACGGCCTCCCCAGCGGAACAGAAGGTCCACATCCCCAAGGATGTGGTCAAGGAATATTATAAAAACGATGACATTCAGCAATGGTTCAGGGCCTACGAGGTCGCCATGACCTCCCATCGGATCCCGCAGAAGGACTGGGGGGCGGGGTTGTGGGGGCGGTTTCTGAGCGAAGGAAGGGACACCCTGCTCGATCTACCCCTCTCCCTGCAGACCTCCTACAGCCACATGAAAGAGGCCCTACTCACAAGATACGGCCTCACCCCAGAAATGTACCGTCAGCGATTCCGGAACTGCCGGAAGATCCCGGGCACCACCTGGGTGGAGTATGTAAACTTTTTCAGTCGGGCCTTCGATGGGTGGATCAAGGGCAGCAAAGTCACCACCCTTGCCGAACTCACTGACCTCATGTTGTGGGAACATCTGGCTGCGAACTGCTTCATAGAACTACGTCAGCATCTGCTTGACAGCAAGCTCACAGATCCCCGGAAGCTGGCTGTGGAGGCCGACCGCTGGACCAACACCCGGGTCTCCCGGGGCATGGTAGGAGAGTACCCCCGAGCCAGTCAGGGACCACCCCGCCAGAGAGGGGGAGGGAACCAGGGAGGGCCGAGAGAGTCCCAGCCTAGCCCCCCGAAGACACAACCTCCACCTTTCCCGGCGCCCCCCCCACCGGTGACAGGGCCCCCTGGGAGACGGGGACACCGGGTGACCGTCACATGTTTCCGTTGCCAGAAACCCGGGCACTACGCCAATGACCCAGAGTGCCCCATGGCCACCCAAGTCTCCCCTACCACCCCTGCGAGACAGATAGCCAACGTAGCCCTGGGGGAGGAGGTTGAGGAAGCCGAGGAGTGGGAACCCGCAGCGATGGCCCTAGTATCCCTGGGAGATAGGGAGATGATCCCTGGTAGCCTCCTACCCTCCAACACACAGAAATACGGGCAGCTCGTCAAGATCAATGGCCACCAGGTAGAGGCCCTGCGGGACACCGGGGCCAGTATCACCGGTGTCCTCAGGCACCTAGTCCCCGAGGAGCAGATCCTCCCCAACGTCTTTTGCCCCGTAATATCCGCAGACAATAGAGAAAGTATGTGTCAGGTAGCCCTGGTGCCGTTTGAGTGGGGAGGGGTGATAGGTAAACTCAAGGTGGCCGTAAGAACCTCCCAGCCGGTCGACTGCCTCTTAGGGAACGACCTGGAGAGTTCTCCCTGGAAGCACGTCGAGCGCAAGGCCCACCTAGGAATGATGGGACTCCCCGAGTGGGTGTGCGCCACCACCCGATCTATGTCAGCCCGACTCACTCCCCGGAGAGAAGTCGAGAGCACCCCGATCGAAGAGACCAGTACAGTCCCCGCCGAGGGTCCTTCCGTCCCCCCATCAGAAGGGTCCGTCGCCCGCGACGAACCCGCACCATCCGACCCCGCCCCGGTCCCCGAGTTGGGAGATCTACCCGAGTTGGCCCATTGGCGCCACGAGGGCGGGCCCACTCGGGAAGAATTTTGCCGGGAGCAAGCCACTTGTCCTTCCCTGGTCGGGCTGCGGCGCCAGGCCGAGGGCCAAGCCACAGGTGACCAGACCGGGACACACCGAATCTATTGGGAAAATAACATCTTGTACAGTGAGCAGAAGTCGGTGGAGCTGGGATCCGGACGGGTACTGGTGGTACCCCTCCGCTGCCGAGATTTCCTCCTGGGCTTAGCCCACGACGTCCCCCTCGCCGGCCACCTGGGTCAGGACAAGACCTACAGCTGTCTCGTGACCCATTTTTACTGGCCTAGAATGAGAGCAGCGGTAGAAGCCAACTGCAAGTCCTGCCCCACGTGCCAGGCTAGTGGGAAGAGTGGGGGGAAGTGCAAGGCTCCCCTCCAACCCTTCCCGGTCGTCAGTACCCCTTTTGAACGAGTCGGAATCGACATCGTGGGACCACTGGACCCCCCCACCTCCCAAGGCCACCGTTTCATCTTGGTCCTAGTGGACCACGCCACCCGCTATCCTGAGGCTATTCCCCTACGCACCATTACGGCCCCCGTGGTGGGCCGGGCCCTGATGGGGATCTTTTCCAGGGTGGGTTTTCCCCGCGAGGTCGTGAGCGATCGCGGCACTAATTTTATCTCGAAGTATATGACATCCCTGTGGCAACAATGTGGGGTGTCCTATAAGTTCACCACCCCGTACCATCCCCAAGGGAACGGCCTAGTAGAAAGGTTTAATAGGACTTTGAAAGGGATGATCGCTGGCCTAGAAGAGCCCCTCCGGCGTAAGTGGGACGTCCTGCTCCCCTGCCTCTTGTTCGCTTACCGGGAGGTCCCCCAGAAGTCCTTAGGGTTCAGCCCGTTTGAATTACTCTATGGACACCCCGTCCGAGGTCCCCTCAGTTTGGTTAAGGAAGGGTGGGAGGCCGCACCCCAGACCACCCCCCGAGATGTGTTCCAATACGTCCTGGCCCTCCGGAACCAGACCAGGAAGTTCCGAGAACTGGCCGAGGCCAACCTGGAGGCAAGTCAAGAAGAAATGAAGCGCTGGTACGACCAGAATGCCACTCTGGTCGAGTTCCAGCCGGGCCAGCAGGTGTGGGTCATGGCCCCCGTGAAGCCTGGCGCCCTCCAGGACCGATGGACTGGGCCCTACAAAGTGGTTGAGCGGAAGAGTGAAGTCACGTACTTGGTGGACGTCCAGTCGCCTCGGGATCCCCTCCGGGTCCTGCACGTGAACCGCCTCAAGCCTCACTTCCAGCGGACGGAACTGAGCCTCCTGCTGGCCACCGATGACGGGGCCGAAGATGAGTCGGATCCCCTCCCGGACCTCCTGTGTGTCAAGGAGCAGGATGGCTCCGTGGAAGGAGTGAACCTCTCCCCAGCCCTCACTGCCCAGCAACAAGCGGACTGCCGACAGCTCCTAAGACAATTTTCCGACCTCTTCTCCCTGACCCCCCGGGTCACCAACTGGTGTGTTCATGACGTGGACACCGGGGACAGCCCGCCGGTGAGACACCGAGCCTACCGGGTTCCTGACCGGGTCCGGTCCTGCATTCAAGCGGAAGTCTCGAAGATGTTGACCCTGGGGGTGATCGAACCCTCTGACAGTCCCTGGGCCAGCCCCGTGGTCCTGGTCCCGAAGGCAGCGGCCCCCGGTGTCGCCCCCGAGCTCCGATTCTGCGTGGACTACCGGGGGCTCAATGACGTTACCCAAGCCGATGCCCACCCCATTCCACGAGCCGACGAACTCATTGACCGACTAGGGGCAGCCCGGTTCCTCAGCACATTCGACCTCACCTGCGGATACTGGCAGATTGCGCTCACCGAAGGGGCCAAGGAGCGGTCCGCTTCCTCCACCCCCGATGGGCACTACCGCTTCCGCGTAATGCCCTTCGGGATGAAAAATGCCCCGGCCACTTTCCAGCGACTGGTGAATAGGGTCCTGGCCGGGCTAGAACAGTTCAGCGCGGCCTATCTGGACGACATCGCTGTCTTCAGTTCAGAGTGGAGTGAGCACCTCCAGCACCTCCGGAGGGTGCTAACCGCCCTGCGCCAGGCAGGCCTCACAGTAAAAGCCAGCAAGTGCCAGATCGGGCAAGGATCCATGGTCTACCTGGGGCACCAGGTCGGGAGCGGCCAGGTCGCCCCTCTACAGCCAAAGATCGACGCCATCCTGGCCTGGGAACCACCCATCACCCAAACGGAGGTCCGAGCCTTTCTGGGACTCACGGGCTACTACCGAAGATTCATTCGGGGGTATGGCAGCCTTGTCGGCCCTCTCACAGAACTCACGTCTAAAAGACAGCCAAAGAAAGTGCAGTGGACGGCTGCCTGCCAGGAAGCTTTCGATGCCCTAAAAAAGGCCATGTGTACTGCCCCCGTCCTCCAGGCTCCAGACTACGCCAAGGAGTTCATAGTCCAGACCGATGCCTCCGAGCATGGCATTGGGGCCATCCTGTCCCAAGTGAATGACCAAGGCCTAGACCAGCCCGTCGCCTTCCTCAGTCGGCGGCTGTTGCCCCGAGAACAGAGATGGAGCACCATAGAGCGCGAAGCCTTTGCCGTGGTCTGGGCACTCAAAAAGCTACGACCCTACCTGTTCGGCACCCATTTCAGAGTCCAAACTGACCATCGGCCCTTGCGATGGCTCATGCAGATGCGAGGAGAAAACCCCAAGCTACTGCGGTGGTCAATCTCCCTCCAGGGGATGGATTTCACCGTAGAACACCGCCCTGGTACGGACCATGCCAATGCTGACGGCCTCTCCCGGTTCTTCCGCCTCAGCGAAGAGAACCCCCCAAGCTGATGGGCAGTTCTCTCCGGCTTTCAGCTGGGGGGGACGCGTGTTGGACCCGGCCTCGTAGAAAGGCCCTCCGTGCCCCCGCACCACCGAAACCTGGTACCTGCAGCCCAAAAACCTGGTACCTGCAGCCCAAGCACACGGCCCAGCCGAACCTCCCCACCAGGACACACGCACCGACCCGGACATCCCCGTCCATGGCCTCTCTCCTTTCGGCCACCCCGGGCCCGCGTGCCCACTTCATGCACCAAGATGGCCGCCCGGCCCCAGCGCGACCCGGGCCTAGAGGCGCCACTCCGGCTGGAGGACATCAAGCTTCCAGGGGATGAGAGAGGGAGGAGCAGTTTCTATCGCACCTCTGAACTCCCCCGGGACGATGGGTTTCGATCGGCCCTCCGGCCTCCCTGAGGGCTGGCTCCGTGCCTGCTGGGTGTCTGGGACTCCTCCCGACCCGGCCCTGAAAGGATCAAAAGACAATAGCAGGAAATCCCGACAAGCGACCCCCAGGTGACAAGACCCCTGCCTGCACAGACTCCGGACATCAAAGAGGGGTCGACCTATAACAAGGGGTGCTCTGGGTCTGTCCGGCAGATTCGACGCTGGAACAACGAGAGCCTGCCGACGTGGTCGCGGCTCCTGGAACTTGGACCCTCCTGAGCCCTGCTGAGTGACTCGCGGCTCCCTGGAGATCGTAAGACCTCCGAACTTGTACCTGAGCCCTGCTGAGTGACTCGCGGCTCCCTGAAGATCGTAAGACCTCCGAACTTGTACCTGAGCCCTGCTGAGTGACTCGCGGCTCCCTGAAGATCGTAAGACCTCCGAACTTGTACCTGAGCCCTGCTGAGTGACTCGCGGCTCCCTGAAGATCGTAAGACCTCCGAACCTGTACCTGAGCCCGCTGAGTGACTCGCGGCTCCAACAGACCCTCACGGTCCCGCCGGACCCCAACTACAACATCGTATCCCCCAGCTCGAGGATTGTGAGCTGTGCGCCGGATACGTCCCTGCTTTGAACCTTTACCAGAGACTGTCCCGCTACCCCCTACCCCTTCCGAGACTCTTGAGCTCGCGCTCACCTTGTACATATTTGCAGTGATAACCTACTTGATAAAGATTGTTTTCTCAGAATACCCGGTGTGGTCACTCTGTGTCGTGTGGTGCCAGAAGTACAATCCTAGATACGAGATTCCTCCCCCTGGGGAGTCTCCCGCCAGTGCCCGGCTACGATACTTTGAGGGTGGGTCTCAGGGTAGTCAGGACCCCTTCCAGGCTCCTCTGAGGTCGCCGTCTAACAGTGGGGGTTTCCCATTAGGTTGATGTTGGAGCACCCTCAAAAGCTGCAGCTGTTGCAGCAACCAACATGTGTCTGTGTGTAGATTGACATTGCACACTGTTCCGCACACCATGCCACATGTGGTATCGGATGTGAGGTGCGTATGTATGCATGGGACACGGAGTAGCGTAACTAGGACATGTCTGCATCCTCTCTATGAATGTGTGGTGAGTCATGACATGTGCACCTTCATGGCAAGGTGTGTGGGCTGTCCTAGTGTAATGTCATGTGACCTGTGGCTCTAGTGTTCCGCTACCAGTCTCTGCAATCGGCATCCTACTTCTGCTGATGTGTGGGTGTATGTCACTCCTGTCTTGCGTCTGGCTGTTCACTTGCACTGGGACACAGCTAATCCCATGCCATGGCATGTGGAGGTTCTCAATCTCCGTGTGTAGCTGGCTCTTGGTAGGAGTGTCACCTGGCAGCCATATGTGTCCAGGGCATGTGGCACATACCTGACTCCGTATGTAGCATATGTGTATAGACAGATTAACATGTGCTCAGTACAAATTATTTGTTGTTGTGGTGCACTCACTCTTCCTTGTCACTTCCAAATTACTGCAGAGCGCCGCCTCTTCCCCGAGCAATTCCGGACTTGGCTGCCATGCGGGAGAATGATCGTATCCGGTGCTACCGCTTCCCCCAACGGTTGATTCTGGAGTTGACGGCGAGACTAGCACCACACCTGCAACCGCTGCACAGGTATCCTACGGCACTGACACCCAAGCTGAAGGTAATGGCAGCCCTACATTTTCTAGCCACGGGTACCTTTCAAAATACCATAGCTCATGTTGGTGGCATGTCCCAGAGCATGTTCTGCCGTGTGCTGCATGATTTCTTAGAGGCCATGTTGATTCACCTGGATGACTTCATCCATTTTCCTACCCCTGAAATGTTGACTGGGGTCAAGCGTGGATTCTATGCCCTGGGAGGGATGCCCCATGTCATTGGGTCCATAGATGGGACACATGTTGCTTTGGTACCACCACAGGCACAGGAGGTAGCGTACCGGAATCGCAAGCACTACCACTCCATCAATGCCCTTGTGGTGTGTCTGTCCAACATGGTGATTTCACATGTCTGTGCTCGTTTTCCAGGATCAGCACACGATACCTACATCATGAGGCGTAGCAGGGTGCCTGAAATGATGACGCAGCTGCGCAACGAACGAGCATGTGTTGTTGGTGGGTACAGTCTGTCTGTCCTGTATTTTGCGTAGACTACCGGCACGACCGCTTCTCCAGTTCTAACGATATCCATGTGCTTCCCATGTAGGGGACGCTGGCTATCCCAACATGCCATGGCTGATCACACCTCTCCGCAACCCCATCACGCCGGCCCAGCTCCGCTACAACACCGCCCATGGCCGGACAAGGCGAGTGATAGAGAGGACATTTGGCCTGCTGAAGAGCCGATTCAGGTGCCTACACAAGACCGGAGGCACCCTCCCATATGCCCCAGCGAAGGTCTGCAAAATCTTCATGGTCTGCTGCATGCTGCACAACATGGCAGTTGAGAAAGCTGTGCCACTCATCCTGGATCAAGATGACGAGGACCATCCACCCGTGGAGGACGAAGGGCTTGGCAATAGGGCTAGTGATGTGGAGGATGTGGAGCCGCAAGAGGACATCCGGACTCGGCTCATACGCGACTTCTTTGCTTAGTGGTGAGTACCAGTGTCTGAGTGTGCACGCATTGGTCCCCGTGTGGCATGTGTTGTGATGTGTGTCTCCACATGCATGTATGGCACGTGAGTCAGAGGTGTGTGTGGGTGTGTCACTGGAGTGATGGTGCCAGTGATGGTTGTATTTCCCCAGTCATAATTGTGACCTAGCATGTTGTCATCCATACATGTGTCGAGTAAATGCACATGCAAGTGGCTGTTCTTTTTGTGGCTGACTTCTTGTGTGTCTCTCTTCCCCAGGTACTTGCGCATGCCGTCTGCTGCTTGCATTGTTGTGGCACTGCTATTCCTCATGGACACGTCATCGTGTGCTGACTCAGCGTTACAGGCACGGACACGTTTGGAAGTCTCCTTAGGGTAAGGGATGCATCAGGGGTGTATTGGGTGTGGCAGTTGTTCACGATGTATGCACACTGCCCCTGTGGATGTTTGCTTCCTCTGCAGACATGTTGCATCACCATGGTACACATGACATGCAGCTGTGTACACCTGAATAGATGGTCTGACTTGTTGACAGTCATCAGTGATGGGATAGTGGATTGTGATGATGGCATCAATGTGTGTAACACTGCCCTCGGACACATACGGTTTGCATTGGCTTGACATGGTGTGGGACTTCTACATCAGCGGATCAATGGTGTATGGCAGTCTCTCCGTGAGCAGCTGTGGGTGTTTAGCTGTTAGCCGACAATTGTGTGCCAGTTCCATGGCTATCACGCATTTGTGCTGCAGAAGGGGGGTGCCAGTGTTGGACCCACATGTTACTCCACATGAAGTGTTCATGTGTACTTCAAGTTGCCTCTGCAATCCCGAAAACATAACTAATAATGGTGTCCCTATGCCTCCAAGGTGCCTCTTCTCAGTCAATGCTGGTGTGTTGCCACGGTGCATCCAGCATGTCTGGCATGGTTTTCCCTGATAGTGGCTATGTGTCTATGTGTCGAGTAGCACGATGCAAGCTGTGTGTGTGGGATGAGAGTGTGTATTGTGCATGATGTCCATGACTGGGTGGGTATTGTGACATGTGCCATCCCCATGCATCCAACGTTGGGCAGGCCCCCATTCTCTGCATCCACCGGACTCAAGCTTGCAGGACATGGTTCTGCCACCTGTCTACACATACCTGGGTGCCCCCCAGGACACTGGACAGGATCCCTGACCTCTGCGCATGACTGTTGCTGTACTCAATGTGTCAGTCAGCACGGTTGTGCGGCCACCCCCTCAGCTGCTTGGGCCCATCACGGGTGTGTATGGTGCTCCATGTCTGTCTTGCCTAATACACTGTGACCCGTGTGTCCTGTGCCAGACTCAGGCCCCAGGGTGTGGATGGTTGAAGTCAAAAGAGAACTCAGGCATGTTTAGACTTTACAAGACACATGTAAGGTAATAATGCAACCAGAAGGCATCTTCTCTTCATGGTGTGACTTTTTATTTTTGTAGGGGGGTGGGGGGGGTATGACGTGAGGGGCTTTCCGGGAGTTTTGAATCCAAAGTTCAGTAGGGGAGTTGGTGTCCTTGCCATTGGAAATCCTCAGAGTCCATGCCACAGTCTTTGTCAACATTGGTCAGACAGTGACCAGCAAGGCCATGTGGCAGAGAATGTCTCTTGATGCTGTGATGCTGTTGCTCCAGTGGGCAAGGTGCCAGGCCAGGTGTCCTGGGAGATGGTGATGTAGCGCCGACCCTCACGGTCCTTTCCGTGGACGACCGGCCTCCTGCGGGGACCCTCAGAAGCAGGCCGTGACGATGTTTGGGATGCTCCATCGGATGTTTCCTCCTCCTCCTGGTCCCTCCCTGTGGGTGGTGATGTTCTACGCCTTCTGGCACAGGGAGGGTTGCCCATGTTGTCGGCCATCCGACGGAGTGTATTGTGAATCCCCTGGAACACCGTCACGAGCTCAGCCTGTCTGTCCTCCATCCTCCGTTGGTGTTGCAGTAGACAGGCATGTTGCTGGGCCTGCTGGGTCTTTATCTCATCGAGGGTCCCCTTCATCTCATTGAGGGTGGACACAACCTGGGCCATGCCCGTGGTGTCCTGCCGGTATGTGTCCAGGATGTTACGGACATGGGAATATACCGGTTCCCCAGCCAACTGGTCAGGCTGGCGCCTCCGCCGTCCTCCACTCCCACCACCCCTGCCCACTTGCACCTGGCCTGCCCTTGTGGGCACATCGGGTCTCCGGGACCCCTGAGGGGTGGCATTGGCGTTGTCGCCTGCCTCCTCCTGGGTGCCCGGGACACCGTGTCCCTCCTGGCCAGCCTGGCTGCTTTGTGGTGGTGGGGCAGGGATCCTGGGTGTCTCCTGGGATATGGCAGGAGTGGGGGTGGTGGTTGGCCCCGTTGTACCTGACGCAGGTGCTGCAGGTCGTTGGACAGCAGAGGGGCCAGTTTGGTCGGGGTCGTCCACAGAGTGGTGAGAGTCGTCGCTGCCGGTGGGATCGGCCTCCCGCTGAGCCGGGTCCTGTGAGTCTTCCCCCCCAGTGTTGGGGGGTGAACCACGAGGTTGACCTGTGTGTGAGAGAGACAATGTTAATTTTGGTCCATGCAACATCCATGTTTCATCAGTTTCAAAGTTGGAACATTGCCTCTGGGAATTAGGATCTGTCTTGCATTCCACTCACAGTGCACTTGTGCATGGGTGTGTCCCTTGGGCACCACTTTGGCACCTTTAACTATGTTTGGCACAGTCTTACTTGCTGCGTCAAGTGTGACTGCAGTCAGCAGTGGAGTGGGCAGGTGTGGTGAGCCATGCATTGGCGCCTTCCGTGTTGCACTGTACGTGGGCATATGGAGTGGTTCCACACACTTAGATAATGCAGGTAGCTGTCGTTGTGCTCGTGCACAGGTTGTGACATGGCCCTGTGTTTTGCCATGGAGGAGAGGGGGGGTGCTGGCACTGGCCACCCTTGTCTACATGCACGCAGTCCACCTGCTGACGACCAGACATTCCCACACACCACAAGGCTGATTTGCTCTCCCTGTGTCTCCCTCCCTCTGTGTCCCCCTCTCCCTCCCTCTGTGTCCCCCTCTCCCTCCCTCTGTGTGTCAGCCTCCTCCCTCTGTCCGTCTCCCTGTGTCTCCCTCCCTCTCTGTCCCCCTCTCCCTCCCTCTCTGTCCCCCTGTCCCTACCTCTGTGTGTCAGCCTCCTCCCTCTGTCCGTCTCCCTGTGTCTCCCTCCCTCTGTGTCCCCCTCTCCCTCCCTCTGTGTCCCCCTGTCCCTCCCTCTGTGTGTCAGCCTCCTCCCTCTGTCCGTCTTCCCGTGTCTCCCTCCCTCTCTGTCCCCCTCTCCCTCCCTCTGTGTGTCACCCTCTGTCACCTAAGCCCAGCTTCCTGGGCACACACTGTTAGCAGATCTTTGAATGGCCCTTGGCTTGTTGATGTGAGTTTGTTTCTGATCTCCAGGCACCCATTGGGTGTAGTGTCTGTGTCAGCGCTGCTGCTGTGGTGGTGTGTGCTGCCACTCTTTCACAGTGTTGGCTGTTCATTAGCTGCTGTCATGTGCAAAAACGTGCCTTCACCCCCATGTGTTAATGCAAGGCGTCCGCCATTTGCTGGCGAGTCTTTCCTGTGTGGGGACACAGTGTTTGTCTGGCTGTGACCTAGGCCATATGGGCAGAGGGCATTGTTGTCTGCTTCTGAGTTGCACTATGTGATTTTTGGGGCCCACACTCCCGCCATCCGGCTTACCGTGTCATGTGTTGGTGTCTTCTGTGGCCTGTGACTTGACATTTTCCAGCTGGGTGCATGGGGCATGGTGGCGCCAGTGGCATGTGCGTGTTCATGGAGTGTGGTTGAGTCATGCGATAGCTTGGGGTGGTTGCGTGCCTGTTTGTGAGTTTGGTTGTGGATGACGTTCCCCCCATGTGAGGTGCGTTGTTTGTGTACTCACCCGGGTCTCGGAGTCCTCCTAATCCTTCGACTGCCTCCACCGGCAGTATGGCCATCACCCTCTCCTCCCAGGGATGGTAGTATACGGGTCTGCGGGACGGCCCTCCTCCAGTGACGTTGGCCTGGTTGTGTTCGTCCGTCATCTTGGCTCGAACCCTCCTCCGCAGATCGTACCACCTGGCTTGGCATTCCTGCTTGTTCCTTCTGGTGTCCGCAACAGCATTCACAGCATCGACGATGGTCTGCCACATGGCTGTTTTTTCTGACATGCTGGTCTGTCTGACCAATGTTCCAAAGAGGTGTGGCTCGACTCTGAGGATTTCATCGACAAGGACCTCCAACTCTCGGTTACTGAACTTTGGATTCTTGTTAGTGGGCATGTTGAGGGGTGTGGGGGTGGATGGGGGGGTGTGTGGATGGTTGTGGGTGTGTGGGTGTGGTTGTGCAGGTGTGTGTGTGTGTGAATGTGATGAGGGGATGTTTGTGAACGTGGTTGTGTGAAGGTGTGCAAGTGTAAGGTGTGGTGAAGCTTGTAGTATGGTGCTGTAGGTTGTCTGTGGGGTCTGGCAGCAGTGAGTCTGGTGCAAAGGCTCATGGTTTGTGTGTGTGGGCCCTTTTTATTGGTCCATTGGTGGGTGTGGCTGTGTTTGAACTTTGGGTGGGTGTGTTATAAGGAGTGGTGGTGTTTTGGGCCTCTGTTTGTTTTTGGCAGTTGCAGGTCAGTGAATGTGTTGTTTTAGTGGTTGTTGGACATGTTTAGTGGCTTTGTGCCATTCGAATGGTGTATTCTTGTGTTGTTTTGTTTTGTCCTGGTTGTGTACGTGCGTTTTTAGCGTGTGTACAGGGTGTACATGGGCCATTTGGTTGTACAGTGCTGTCCTTGTGTGTGGCTTGGTACGACTCGTACATGCGGTTGTGATGTTGGGGCCTGGGGTGCGCTCCGTACTTAGGAGGTTGTGGTGGGGGTGCGACTCTGACGTACACGGGTATACATACACGGGTGGGGGTACGACTCTGATGTACAGGGGTGCACATACACGGGTGGGGGTACGACACGTACAGGGGTGTACATACACGGGGGTACGACACGTACAGGGGTGTACATACACGGGGGTACGACACGTACAGGGGTGTACATACACGGGGGTACGACACGTACAGGGGTGTACATACACGGGGGTACGACACGTACACGGGTGTACATACATGGGGTAGGACACGTACACGGGTGTACATGCAGGGGGAGGTAGGACACGTACACGGGTGTACATACACGGGGGGGGTACGACACGTACAGGGGTGTACATACACGGGGTACGACACTTACAGGGGTGTACATACACGGGGGTACGACACGTACAGGGGTGTACATACACGGGGGTACGACACGTACAGGGGTGTACATACACGGGGGAGGTACGACACGTACACGGGTGTACATACAGGGGGGGTACGACACGTACAGGGGTGTACATACACGGGGGGTACGACACATACACGGGTGTACATACACGGGGGTAGGACACGTACATGGGTGTACATACACGGGGGTAGGACACATACAGGGGTGTACATACACGGGGGGTACGACACGTACAGGGGTGTACATACACGGGGGGTACGACACGTACAGGGGTGTACATACATGGGGGTACGACACGTACAGGGGTGTACATACACGGAGGTACGACACATACAGGGGTGTACATACACGGGGGTACGACACGTACAGGGGTGTACATACACGGGGGTACGACACGTACACGGGTGTACATACAGGGGGGGGTAAGACACGTACAGGGGTGTACATACACGGGGGTACGACACGTACACGGGTGTACATACACGGGGGTAGGACACGTACACGGGTGTACATGCAGGGGGGTAGGACACGTACACGGGTGTACATACACGGGGGGTACGACACGTACAGGGGTGTACATACACGGGGGTACGACACGTACAGGGGTGTACATACACGGGGGTAGGACACGTACAGGGGTGTACATACACGGGGGGTACGACACGTACACGGGTGTACATACAGGGGGGTGTACAACACGTACAGGGGTGTACATACAGGGGGGTACTGTTGCAGGGATTCTGCTTATACACAGAACTATGCGTAGAACCCCAGGACCTCAGTGAATAGTGGTGTACCAGAAACTCACCTCAGAACCCAGAACCCAGTATCCGGCTAGCATAAGTGTCCCATTCGTTATCCGAGATTTAGCTCGGCGTTCCCAATGAAAAGACAACCCAGAACAAGCGACTCAGTGTACTCTCAGGAATGGTGGGAATCGGAAATACCTGTTCGTATATTATTCTCACATCAGTCCACAACAAGAATAAACGGAGACACGGTGAAAATAAAAAGAGTTTATTTTTATAGACCACGTGTCCTAAGATGCAGTACTTTGGCTAATACAAGCAGACAAATGATCATAATCAAAACCATCAGCATCGTTACAATACCATAGAATATAAAGGGAGTGATCATGTTATAAATGACAGTGGATACTACCACCTTCCCTTAACTAAGAAGCTAATATTATTATTATGCTAATAAAAGGTCTCTTAGGCTTGAACAGGGGACCCCATACCTCAAAGATCAGCTTAGTGAAATCACATCACAGGAGCATCAGAAGTCTCGCAGGAAGGCTCGTCTTCGGTCTGAATATTAAACATGATGTCTGCAATATTAAAAGCACCAACTTTCAGGTATTCGCAGCTGCCTGTGTGTTATGGCTAAATAGTGGGTCGATCAACCTGGAGTGGAAAACATGCATTGTCTAACGACCCAGACTGTTTGTTACACCATGTACAGACCAAGGCCGCTGCGCGGAGCTCGGGATGGTAACAACAGATTGCTCTCATGTGAGGCAAAGCGCGAGTCAGCAGTTTGTTTAAACAATAACCTGTAGATGCAGTGTTGTGCGCAAAAGCAGCAAGATGGCTTTCTAACATATAACGTGGTTATGCTAACTTAACAATGTATGTACGTATTAAGGGATTCCTTACTACATGCCCCCTTGATCGAAGCACTAACCAGCAGGGAAGAAATGAGAGAACGCAGAGTTCAAATTCGACAGAGCAGAACAAGGCGTATTCAAATTGAAACCAACAATCAGTTCAGAGAAAGTTCGAAGCAAGAAAAACGAAAAGGGAGAAAAAAAAAAAAACTTCAAAAAAGGGAAAGGAAAAAAATCGAAAAATGCTGCTTTAGCCAGCAATCCAAAGTCACAGGTAATGTTCAGGACATGGTAGAAAAAACATAACGGATGACTGTTCACTCAATCCATGAACGTTTATGCAGCATACGTAGCAACAGCTTCCAACAGAAAATCGTTGGCACGGCCACTAAAAGTTTCAGCCATCCAGTTAATCAAAGAAAAGGAACATACATGTTCTTCAATAAGCGGAGCCTCTAGCACCATCAGAGGGCAACCGACGTGTTCTTCCAAATAACTCATATCCAGGAAGTCATAGGCAGCCCTTGCGATGTCCCAATTACCCAGGATAACATGCGCCGCACCACAGGCCATAATCCGAACACCAGAACAGGCAAACTCGTGAGACACTAAGGGTCTCATCAGTCGATCATAATCCGGCACCGGAGACACCGTGTTGGTCAAGCACAAATCCAGAGGCCATTCAAAGGGACAATCTAGGCAGTGAAAGACAGGTTGTACGCAGGTAAAGTAGGAATACCGGAAGGATAATCCATACGCCAGGCTCAAAGTCGCCAATGGCAGCGTACCATAATATTCAAGCATCCTGTCACGAAGAAGATGCAGACGGGGCAGGTTGCTGTGAGGCACAGAAAGTGCAGCCATTCCGCAGTATGAAAAGCAAAAGTAGCACACCCGCCACCAGCGCCAGAATCAGCGGGACACCGCCAAAGATGCTCGAAAAAATAGAATGAAAAAATGCCGGAATCACCCCAAAAACAGTTTGGAAGGAGGTCACGAGGCCTGAGCCCACAAGTTTAAAAAAATGAGCCAGGCCAGTTGTTGACGAGGCATTGAAGATTGTTTGGATCAAAGCTCCAAAATGCAGGGGGAGGTCAGTATTCAAAAGCGCCTGCACCTCAGTGCGCGTATTTGCCACGTGAAGGACAAATGTTTCTCGGGAGGAAGTCAATGGCACCTCTTTCTGGGACAATAGAGCTCTTATTCTGCTCATCTTGTTGAACTCTGCTTTCAAGGTCGGAATCGAAGGCCAGATGGAAACATCCAGCCGCCCATGCGGGGGTGGAAATAGAACATTATTGCAGCAGACTACTCTCTGCGATACAGTTACTATATACGGGATTCCCACTAACATCCCGCAGCAAGCTTCATTATTTAAAATTAAATAACTACCGTTTGCAAGCAGCGTGAAAGACGGTGTAATCACTGGCACAGGGACACCTTTCAGGACGCAGGCCAAATTTGGGGCGTGTACATTGCATGCACCGTGTAACTGAATGTGCCTACATACTACAGAATGATCAGGTGTCGAAGTGCACTCCTCACCTTTCAGGTAAACTTCTGTACCGTCTCTTGTACATCTATATGTAAAAGGGAGAGACCAAACCTCATGCAGGAACGCGGTACCCAATTGTTCATATCTACCCAGGGCATAGTGTTTCATGCATGACGTAAACTTAAAAAGCGCGAAAGGGAGCGTGATCAACCCATGTACTAACCACACGGCTGAATTCAATTCCGCCACAGAGAAAGGTAACGGCTCCAACTTTTCAATGTGTAACAATGAATATGTAGCATCTTTCATGGACATGAACTGTTGCTTTACAGTAAGGTTAAAGGGAAGGAATAATGATGTCGTATTCAGATAGTCCCAGGGGACCTTTCCTGCTTTTAACGTTTTGTAATGTCCATGCAAACTGCATAACAGAACGCAACTGGTTTTGACCATGGTACAATACAGACATATCATCATGTACAATATCAACAATTGAAGAAACAATATTGTCTAATGTATAAATTCTGGAAGAAAGAGTGTTAATGCTGTTATCAATAACGGCCAAGACCTTTTCCATATTTGCTTGATCAATGGCCCTCAATCTTGAAGCAGCTTCAATTTGCGACAATTTCCATACTTCATTGTAAATAGCATACGCCCACCTCTTGGATCTGCCACCCACAAGACCTTTAACAAAATAATTCAAATCTATTTTGTCATGTAATTTTGATAAATGAACTTTGACAGATGCCAAGGTGGAATGTCGCAGCCAGGATTGACATAATTTCCCTACAGAGTAGGTAGTTACTGTATGAGAGGCCTCAAACCGAGGGTCTACGCGTTGCTGCGTATACCCCGGTTTCAGACCTAGAAAACGACGTTGACAGGTATCGGAACTGCTTTGCCAAATTAACCATCCTCCACTACTAAATTTTGAAATATTGAAAGATGAATTTGAAACTAATAACTGCAAAGCAGGAAGGGACAGATCTGTTTGGTTATCCCAATTTGGGTAAGCGCCCAGATCCGGAACAGAGGGGAAATTCAGTTTTTTAGAAGTGGCCAATCCGAAAAAGGTGGTCTGGAAAATGGTTGAATTCAAAAACAACATATGATTTGGAACAAGACATGCACGATGTAAAGCTTCGGTTCCCTGAACCTGCCACGGTTTGGAACCCCAAACCGATTTAAGATCAACAGTAGCCTTCCACAGGTCATAACCTTTGAGGCAGACTCAGGCATCACTTTAAAATAAAAGGATGCTGGGCTGGAAACACTGAAATCAGTAAAATAAGTATATTTATCAACCAATGTAGGTGAACTGCCTAAAGATGGGGTAGGGCAGTGTTCCCCTTGGGTAAAATTAACAAAATTTCGAAAAGTATTAGCTTTATGCAGGAAGTGATTGCCATAATGTTGAAAACAGTACTGTTCTGCATAGTTAGCCGCATTCTCATATAAATCTTCTGCATCAAAAGCGGCATAATATTTCAAATCAGAAAACAGTGCTTCAATGGCATGAACATCCCAATCATCAGAACGAATGTTCTGCTTAACCACATCACCCATAGAAACACGAAATACTTTAGGTACATTTATGACCTCGGTAGGACCATGAATTTGGAATTTAACAGCATCCCACGCAATTCCATCCAAAACGGGCCAGGCAGTAATATTCACAAAAGTCTGGTTCCTTTTCATGATGGGGGACGAGGAGTGGGGGGCCAAAGTTCCATTGATAAGTCTAATTGTAGATCTCTCTTTGAGATAGTGGCCATTCACCAGACGGAAAAATACTATTACAAATCCAATGGACATAAACAAAAAAATACTTATTAGCACTAGCCAGATGTATGTCCAAGGGGGAATCAAAAAATGTCTTTTGAACCAACTAGCAAAAATAGCAATGTTCGAAGGGGAAGTAGAAGGCAATGAGGTTGTGTCAAAGGAGAAACGTGACTGGTTAACTGCCGTAGATTGTAAAACAGGCGAGTGACCATTTGTAGGATAAGCATACTCAGTCTCTTCGTGCAGACCACCAGCCGGCGGTATTAACAAGGGATCAGTAACAGACTGCATCTCGATGGCAACATCAGACAAGGTGGCAGAAGCAGGAACCAACACTGAATTTCTTTGTATCGTCTGGCATGAAACTGCTGGAGTCATACTAAGAAGTATCGGCCACTCGCTGAAGTTTGACATTGTCAATAGAGATGTACCTGTTTTCTTTGCGGCCAGGAAGTGGAGGTAAAATGACTGTTCTTGTACCCTGCACTCCAAGCACTGGAACTGGTGCACGATAAGAGGGGCCGAACTCCTTCTTGTTCTCCACCTTCTCACGGACCAGGTCTCCAACTCGGGGTAGCCAGCCGACTACCGGAATCTGAAGCTCAGCATCAGACGTGGAGGGCAAGTGTTCCTTCGATAGAGTGTCTCTGGCTTCTTGTAGGGTCTGCAAAACAGTACAGTGATCATCTACGTCAAAGGGTGCGGTCGACGCCGCCATGTCTAGACCATCAAGGTCTGGGACAAACATTCTGATTCCGAAGAGCAACATGTATGGGGTCCGCCCACCCAGAGACCTTCTAGGGAGATTATTAAGTGCACGTTGGACGTTATACAAGTGGGCTAGCCAATTCCGGCCTGTGCCTAAAACTCGTGCTGTCAAAGATTGCTTTAAGTCACGGTTCATTCGCTCCACTACACTATTACCCTCAGGTCGGTAGGGGGACGAAAATTTGACTTGGACCCCCAAATTTCTCATAGCCTCCTTGTAAGCCTTAGAGGCGAACGCAGGGCCCTGATCAGAATGGAAGGTACCACACGCAAAAGTTCCCACAAAGACACGCAAATCCCTGATGACAGTCCGTGAATCAGCACTCCTTTGTGGCCATACCCAAAGAAAACGTGTGCACGAATCCACTGCAACCAAGATATACTTGTACGCAGTATCAGAAGAAAAAGGACCGCAGTGATCTAGATAAACACAACCAAATGGTTTATTAGATATGTACAACTGTGTTTGTGGTGGGCGCGCAACAGTGGAAGGTTTAATCTGTTGGCAAATGTCACAATCAAGAACATAAGCGCGCGCTTGTTTGTATAAACCGAACCACCAATAACGTTGTTGTAACAGAGATATAGTAGCGGACACGCCGGCGTGGGCAGATGCCAACCCCTCGTGCGCTGCTAGTATCAGTGCTGGTCTGCAGTCCACGTTGGGAATAATTCTGTCACCAACGTCGTTAATCCTCACTAACGGGACGTTATCAGGACTTAAGTGATAAAAATAACGAGAAGGAAAACCCTTCGGGTAATCACTTCCCTTCTCTGTAGCAGCAATAGCTGCCAAGATGTCATCATCAATCTTACTTTTAGATCTTGTAACTGCTGCCACTAAGTATGTAGCCACTGCGGTTTTTGCTGCCTCGTCAGCCAAGCTGTTACCGACAGCATGGACACCAAGTCGTTGGTGACCAAGAGTGTGAATTACATGCACAAGAGGGAGACTTTCTTTAAAGTCCGCCACTCGAACCCAAAGCAATTTATGCTTAATTGTGCTACCTTTGGTATCGCGATATTCGTTTTGAGACCAGAAGTGTAAATTGTCATTGTAGGACTGGACACAATAAAAGGAGTCACTTACTATAAGAGTAGTGACTCGGGGATCAGCAAACTCCAGTGCAAGCACCAGAGCCCGGAGCTCCGCCAGTTGCGCGGTACAGTCACCCAATGTCTGCGTATGCACGGCATCAGATTGTAATTCACCATTTACGAATGTACCCACGACAATTGCCGTTGAATAGGCACGCTTCGATCCAATCGCCGGCTGCGCCGAGCCGTCAGTGTATATGACACAATGGTAGTCTTCGAGCGGGCGCAAAGACAGAGGAGCCGGATGAACGAATTCATACTGCAAGTACTCCTGAGTCTGCAAAGAGGCGTCAAAGATATAAGTGACATGTGGCGATGTCAGAGTCGTGGCCCATTGTATCCACCGTGGATGCAAAGCTTTAGAATTTGGTACACTGGCTTTTGTCACTGCCTCTAGGGCAGGATACGGTGTTACAACCAGTATTTGTTTACCATGTGACAGTGCGTGCTCTTTAAGGATCGCCATCTGTACTGCCGTCAGAATTTCTCGACCGCGGAAAAACGCAACTCAGCAGAGGTGTACAAGTGTGATTTATACGCAATGGGGACTGTATCGCCCTCATTGAACGTCAAGTACGTGAAACACACCGCGCCTGGTACTATTCTTATTACCAGGTTAGTGCGGTTATCATGCGTCAATAAGTACTGTGAAGCAAGAAGATCAGCCTGTAAAGACTGTAGAATAGCAGAATGTTCTAGCTGCCAGCTAGACTTCGAAAAAGAAGGTTGTACCAAGGCGTAAAGCGGCTTGATACGCTGGGCATAATCAGGAATATACGTACGGCCGAAATTCAGAAAGCCCAGCAAAGATTGTAATTTTTTCAGTGTTGTAGGAGCACGCAGGCATGCGCACTTCTCCAGAAAGTGAGGAGCCAATCCCTTACCTTCGTTGTTGAGCTCGTAGCCCAAAAACAACACTGTATATTCCGCGATGTGTGACTTCGCAAAATTAAATTTGTAGCCATAATCCGCAAAACTCACAACAATATTGTCGACTCGAGACAGATGTGGCATCAGCTCATCATCCGTGAGGTAGATATCGTCAACATAGGAGTATGCGTCGGGGTCTATTCTTTCTAAGAGAGAGACCACGCGAGCGGCAAAGACGCCAGGGCTGTTTTTATAGCCCATGGCCAATCTTGTGAACTGTTTTTGTTTACCGCCAGAAGTAAACGCCGTCCACTGGCTACTCAGTGTGGACAGGTTATGGCTAAAAAAGCCATTGGAGATGTCAAGTGTCGTTTTAAATCTCTTACGCACGAGACTGTCGACAAGAGCCGAGCTGTGAGTCTTTTGTACCGCGCAGGTCCGGCAATGCGAATTTAAGTGCCGGTAATCCAAAACTAAACGGTACGACCTGTCAGGCTTCGTCACAGTGAATACAGGGTTATTCATAGGGGACACACAAGTTTCAATAACACCCTGATATTCCAATTGGTCAAGGATTGCAGTGACGTGCGGTCTAGCTTCACGACGCATAGGATATTGGGGCTGTGGCTGGGGCATAGAACGCAATGGAATCTCATGGCAGGGGGACAGCCGGTCCCAACCCACCTGAGTACGATACACTGCCGGCGCAAGCGCCAGTGCCCACTCCTCAGCGTACACTTCAGCCCGGTCCTTAGGCACTGTGTGCTCAAAGGACGGGAGGATTACCTCCTCCCCTCTAGGAGCTTCTAAAATGAAAGCTGGGGGCCAATCTGCCTCCTCTAGGAGGATATCACAGGTGGTAGTCAGATTATCCCAAAAAATCCCCCTTATTGTACGTTGTATGCCACCTTCAATTAGTAAGACTATTTCGTAAAGTCTGTCAGGGGGAGCCACTCTGGTGTCAGCTGTCTCAACAGTAACCAATGTATCAGTTGCTGTCGCCGCCAGAAATGGACGCAGAGCTTGACGGACTATGGTAATTTCCGCTGCGCTGTCCAGGAGCGTCAGCGCCCATGTCCGGTTCCGAAGCTGTGTCCGCACTATCTGAGACATACCTTGCCGTCAGAGCAGCCACTTTCTTCTTCTGAAACGGGGGTCTTTGTCGTGCGAATTCGTCCTGCTTGCCTTTACCCTCAGTCTGCCGGGGTTGGTCACGTGCTTGTGGAGCACCCCGACCTTTGCCACCGCCTCCGCCACCGGACTGCGAAGCCGATGTTTCCTGTGAAGAACGAGGAGAACGTTGTTCAGAAACCTGAAATCTATCAGGAGACTTAATAGTAGCACGATCACGCAGATCATAAGTGCGCTCACTACCTGACTGAACGGGAGAGGCAGGCCGAGACCCCTGTTTCTGCTGCTGCTTTCCCTGTTGTTTTGACCGCCAACTCTGTTTCGGAAAGTTTGGACGGTCATCCTTACCAGAGGCTTCTGCCTTACCCTGCTGCTTAATTTCGGGAGTTTTCACGACAGGTTTAACTCCTAAAGAGCTACGACCCAAATCTCTGTATGCTGTCGAGATTATTTTCGCGAACTCCCGCGGCTTATCCTCATCAGCAACCTTCTTCAGTTCATTACGAACCTGGAATTGCATAGCATCACCCTTAAGGTTACACATTATCATGGTAGCCACCAGGTCAAACTGTCCCAGGAGCCGCATGCCTAATTCTATCGCAGACTCCGCACCATGGTTATCTTGAACACGTTTAATAACGGAGGGCAGTACCGACATAGACAGAGTGCCAAAGTACTGTGAGTACGTCGCTGCAAAGACCTTGCCCCAGTTGACACAATCATCAATGTCAGGGACTAAGTCTTTAGGCAAACTAATGGTAAGGATCCTGTGTTTCTCCACAGGAGATGTGTTCGGGTAAACCGCTTCTATTTGGTCAAATTTTTCAGCAAGCCAAAAAGGGAAATCATCCCTATTTTGGGGGCGCTTGCCCATAACAGAATTAACCATAACAGGACTAATGACCACCGCGTGGTGGTCAGTAGGCTGCCCCGCAACAGCAGGTGCCCCCGCCTGCACATTGCGTGACACGTACTGTACCAAAGCCCTATGTACTGTAATAAGGGCAGCGTGCAGTACACGCAAATCAGCCACCGGCACCGTTAGGTAACGGGGATGAGGCGTATATCCGGCTAGTACCGGCCAAGTGGCCCCTGCAATTGACAAAGGGCCCATTCTCGGCGGTATAACCGCATGGGGAAGGGCGCCATTAAACCAAATAAGATGCTGCCAAGCAGAGATTGGTATTTCTTGTGTCCTATACGGTGTATAGTTCGCTGGCACGGCAGTGGCAGTGTAAGTATGAAAAGTGTTATCGTCCTCACTCACCGCCGGAAGCGTCACCCAAGAGTAAAACAACTCGTAAGGATGAGCCGCATCGGCTCCTACCACAAAGATTACGTTCATACCAGTGTCCGGCACCCCATACTGCGTCAAATGACGTTTCAGAGCTGCCCGACTGTGCGCCGCTATTTCAACCGCCATAAGGACAAGTTACACTTGAAGAAATTAGTAGCACAAGGGTTCAATAACCTTTTTAATGATCAAGCTTGAAACAACCTATATCAACAGAAATAGGTAGGTCTAAATCCGTCAGACTTGTTATCCGGAAACAAGAATGAGGGTGTTGTGGACTAATATATGCACTACTAAGGCGTTTCAACTCATAGACCAAACGTTAGGTGCGCCATGTTGCAGGGATTCTGCTTATACACAGAACTATGCGTAGAACCCCAGGACCTCAGTGAATAGTGGTGTACCAGAAACTCACCTCAGAACCCAGAACCCAGTATCCGGCTAGCATAAGTGTCCCATTCGTTATCCGAGATTTAGCTCGGCGTTCCCAATGAAAAGACAACCCAGAACAAGCGACTCAGTGTACTCTCAGGAATGGTGGGAATCGGAAATACCTGTTTGTATATTATTCTCACATCAGTCCACAACAAGAATAAACGGAGACACGGTGAAAATAAAAAGAGTTTATTTTTATAGACCACGTGTCCTAAGATGCAGTACTTTGGCTAATACAAGCAGACAAATGATTATAATCACACCATCAGCATCGTTACAATACCATAGAATATAAAGGGAGTGATCATGTTATAAATGACAGTGGATACTACCACCTTCCCTTAACTAAGAAGCTAATATTATTATTATGCTAATAAAAGGTCTCTTAGGCTTGAACAGGGGACCCCATACCTCAAAGATCAGCTTAGTGAAATCACATCACAGGAGCATCAGAAGTCTTCTCGCAGGAAGGCTCGTCTTTGGTCTGAATATTAAACATGATGTCTGCAATATTAAAAGCACCAACTTTCAGGTATTCGCAGCTGCCTATGTGTTATGGCTAAATAGTGGGTCGATCAACCTGGAGTGGAAAACATGCATTGTCTAACGACCCAGACTGTTTGTTACACCATGTACAGACCAAGGTCGCTGCGCAGAGCTCGGGATGGTAACAACAGATTGCTCTCATGTGAGGCAAAGCGCGAGTCAGCAGTTTGTTTAAACAATAACATGTAGATGCAGTGTCGTGCGCAAAAGCAGCAAGATGGCTTTCTAACATCTAACGTGGTTATGCTAACTTAACAATGTATGTACGTATTAAGGGATTCCTTACTACAGTACGACACGTACAGGGGAGTACATACACGGGGGGTACGACACGTACACGGGTGTACATACACGGGGGTAGGACACGTACACGGGTGTACATGCAGGGGGGGTACGACACGTACAGGGGTGTACATACACGGGGGGTAGGACACGTACACGGGTGTATATACACGGGGGTAGGACACGTACACGGGTGTACATGCAGGGGGGGTAGGACACGTACACGGGTGTACACACACGGGGGGGTACAACACGTACAGGGGTGTACATACACGGGGGTACGACACGTACAGGGGTGTACATACACGGGGGGTATGACACGTACACGGGTGTACACACACGGGGGGGTACAACACGTACAGGGGTGTACATACACGGGGGTACGACACGTACAGGGGTGTACATACACGGGGGGTATGACACGTACAGGGGTGTACATACACGGGGGGTATGACACGTACACGGGTGTACATACGGGGGGTACGACACGTACAGGGGTGTACATACACGGGGGTACGACACGTACACGGGTGTACATACAGGGGGGGTACGACACGTACAGGGGTGTACATACACGGGGGTACGACACGTACACGGGTGTACATACATGGGGGTAGGACACGTACACGGGTGTACATGCAGGGGGGGGTACGACACGTACAGGGGTGTACATACACGGGGGGTACGACACGTACACGGGTGTACATACAGGGGGGGTACGACACGTACACGGGTGTACATACACGGGTGGGGGTGTACATACACGGGGGGTACGTCTCGGACGATAGGGGGCTGGGGGGAGTGTTGGGCGTGTATGCGGGCACATGTCTCCATGGTTGCTATGGGAGTTCGGTGCGGACGGTGTTTTTTCCATACGGTTGTAACATCGGACGCACGGGATGGATCGTGATTCCTCGGTCGGACTTCACTTTTCACATTTGTACGGTAAATCGTCCGAGGACGTGTCGGACACATTTTCCGACCCGAGGACGTGTGGGGAATACTTCCCAATGCGATTCGTATGGTCTTTTTCCCATGCGAATCGTAATTGGCAGTTTGTACGGCACTTGTACGATTCGTACGGTAAAAAGACCGGATACGAGTCGTACGGGGAATTTTTTTACCGGATCGTGATCGGCACCTAAGTGTAGAATATGCCACAAACATAACTTTTGCACATCAAATAAAACTTCTAACAGCCCTAGCTTATGTACCAACCACAGATGTTGCAGAACATTACAATCTTTTATTAGAAAGTCCTTTCTACAAGCAAAATGAAGTAAAGTTATCTCCCCTCTTAGATTATTTTGAGGATACCTGGGTGGGGAGACTACACAGATCAGGCCATAGACGTCAGCCAAAGTTCCAAATACCTTGGTGGAATGTATATGTAAGTACACTCAACCAACAAGCCAAAACTAACAACGCAGTCGAGGGCTGGCATAATGCATTCCTAACTTCTACTGGGAGAACAACTCCAACACTACAAAAACTACTAATTGCCATACAAAAGGAACAAAGTTTCCAAGAATTAAGAATGCAACAATCAGTCCTACAATTAAAACCAAAACAATCTAGACAAACTACTCAAATGTATAATTACCTACAACAACAGGTACAGCTATACCCATCCACAAGAGGACTTGAGTACTTAAATATAATAGCTCAAACTCTCTTCTAAACCCTTTCAAAAATATTAACCCACAATTCTACTAAAACAACTATCACAACATAAAGAAACCACTTTATTATATCACATATTTAATTATGTGGTCTAAAATATATAAATAATTTATATCTACATATATTTAGACAACATAATTAAACAAAACAAGTACACAACAACAATATTAAATATATAAGATTTGCCCACCCACAATTAAAATATTTAAATGAACTTACCTGTCTAGTTGCTCCAATAGGATAATAACATTCCTTCCAAATAAATCCAGGTAGTTCAAAATCCATAGGTATCAAAAATGAATCCAAATAAAATGGAAAAATACAACTGTTTTTCGAAAAAAACGTCTACGCCAAAAAACGACAATCCATTAACCATAAAAATCCCGAAAAATATGAAAAAGATAAACAACCGCTCCTGGAAACCCGAACAATAAAGGAAGTGTAAAATAAATATTAGTAAACACAACTAATACACACGTCCTTAAAAAAAAATACGGTGTTTGAAAGAGACGAAAATATCTTCTCCGTAAAACCTACAAAAGAGAAACAAACATTCCCACCCACACACAAACACACATAATGCACCTAAAAACATCACTACAAACATTATTCAAAGACTATAAAACTTTAGCACACCTAAATAACAAAACACTAACAAAGCCGCAAACACGGAACACAACGTAAATTATAAAACCGTATACAAACTATTACTAACACCCTAACTTCTAAAACATCAATCCATACACACTTATTACAACATTACTACTTCCACAAAACACTTAAAACTATTTAATAATAAAGAAAATAACTCTTACCTTCTCAAACGCGAAACAGCTCCCGACCGCGACCTGGATTCTACCAAAATAACCCAAAACAACAGCGAGCGGTTAAAAAATAAAAGACCCAAACAAACATAACAACTAAAAAAATACCAATAAATGCCCTAACTATTTATTTAACATTACACATTACTTTAAAAATTAGTAAAACATTAGAATAAAATACTCAAAAATAATACCTATTTTTTTTATATATGTGAAAATGATTTAACTTATAATAATAAATATAATAAAAAAAATATATTTACTAATATAATAATAAAAATGTATATATTACCCAAAAAAATGTATGAACATGATATAATTAATATATTGGTGCCAATTACGATCCGGTAAAAAAAATTCCCGTACGACTCGTATCCGATCTTTTTACCTGACGAATCGTACAAGTGCCGTACAAATTGGCAATCACGATTCGCATGGTAAAAAGCCCATACGAGTCGCATTGGGAATAATTCCCCACATGTCCTCGGGTCGGAAAAAGTGTCCGACACGTCCTCGGACGATTTACCGCACAAACGTGAAAAGCGAAGTCCGACCGGGGAATCACGATCCGTCCCGGGCGTCCGAATGTACAACCGTATGGTTAAAAGACCGTCCGCACCGAACTCCAATAGCAACCATGGAGACGTCCAAACAGATGTCCGGTACGCGCCGTCCCCCACCCGTGTATGTACGGTGCGTACCCCCAGTAGCGCTGGGGGTACGCACCGTACATACACGGGTGGGGGTACGACTCGAACGTACACGGGTGTACATACACGGGGGGGTCGACACGTACAGTTCGACACGTACTCGCGTGTACATACACGGGGGGTTCGATACGTACTCGGGTGTACATACACGGGGGGGTTCGACACGTACTCGGGTGTACATACACGGGGGGTACGGCGCGTACATGCGGGGGCTGGGGGGGGTACGGCGCGTACATGCGGGGGCTGGGGGGGTACGGCGCGTACATGCGGGGGCTGGGGGGGTACGGCGCATACATGCGGGGGCCGGGGGGGGTACGGCGCGTACATGCGGGGGCTGGGGGGGGTACGGCGCATACATGCGGGGGCTGGGGGGGGACGGCACGTACATGCGGGGGCTAGAGGGGGGTACGGCGCGTACATGCAGGGGCTGGGGGTGGTACGGCGCGTACATGCGGGGGCTGGGGGGGTACGGCGCGTACATGCAGGGGCTGGGGGGGGTACGGCGTGTACATGCGGGGGCTGGGGGGGGTACGGCGCTTACCGGGCCACCTACTCTGGTCGTTTCGCGCCGTACTTCGCTTTTCCGGCACTTTTTGGGTGCCGTAAAAATATTGCCGTCCGGACTGCTGTCGGTTCGAATCGTACTTCCTGGGTCGTGAAACGCGGCCTGAGAGCGTCCCGACGTCACGTCGGCTCATTCCCTGGATCCCATTTGTATGTATCTTTTCGTCGGTCGGTGTTTTGTACGACTCGTACGGAAATGGTGTTTCCGTGCGAATCGTACTTGCATGTTTGTAAAGTTTTACGACCGGGTACGAGTCGGACGGAAAAAAGCCTCCGTCCGACGGTTCGTACCCGTTTTTTGCCGGATCGTAATTGGCACCATTGTATCTACAACATACCAAAACTAAAAATAAAAAGAACTATTCTAAAATTTAAACATTTTCAATATTAATTATCTAATATTAATATTAATAATTAAAATATATAATTTCTTATAAATTCAAATAAAGTCTAAAAATATTGAGAGTACACAATATAAAATTAAAAATATTAAACAGCTATAAAAATCAGAAAAAAAAATATTTTAATTATTTTGTCTGTTCATATATTAATGTCCAAAATATACATTACAAACATATATATCCATTATAAAAAAATTATTACAATAATACAAATGTTAAATAGTAATTATTTTATTACATGTTTATTTCAATGATTTAATTATTATAATATGCGTAATAATAAACAATATTTTCTCTGTAATTAATATACATTCCAACAACTATAAAACAAATATTATTTTCCTTTCTACTATTTTATACAAAAATTTGCAATTTGCATTCTGATATAACTTCTATGTTTTATCCAACCAAAACTAAATCTACAGATTTATTGTAAATTAAAACAAAGTAATTTAACTGTTCCTATTCAACTCTATATTTAATTATAATAATTGCTATTTAACAAACTTAATTAATTTACTACTCCCACTACAGACTGAACTTAATTAATTTACTATTCTCACTCCAAAATATATTTAATTAGGGTATGTGCTGGACACTGAACTTAATTAATTTACTATTCCCACTCCAACCTATATTAAATTAAGATAAGTGCTGGGCACTGAACTTAATAAATGTACTATTTTCACTCCAACCTATATTTAATTAGAGTAGGTGCTGGACACAGAACTTAATTAATTTACTATTCCCACTCCAGTCTATATTTAATTAAGGTAAGTGCTGGACACTGAACTTAATTAATTTACTATTCTCACTCCAATCTATATTTAATTAGGGTAGGTGCTGGACACTGAACTTAATTAATTTACTATTCCCACTCCAGTCTATATTTAATTAAGATAACTGCTGCACACTGAACTTAATAAATTTACTATTCTCACTCCAACCTATATTTAATTAGAGTAGGTGCTGGACACTAAACTTAATTAATTTACTATTCCCACTCCAGTCTATATTTAATTAAGATAAGTGCTGGACACTGAACTTAATTAATTTACTATTCTCACTCCAACCTATATTTAATTAGAGTAGGTGCTGGACACTGAACTTAATTAATTTACTATTCCCACTCCAGTCTATATTTAATTAAAATAAGTGCTGCACACTGAACTTAATTAATGTACTATTCTCACTCCAACCTATATTTAATTAGAGTAGGTGCTGGACACTGAACTTAATTATTTTACTATTCCCGCTCCAGTCTATATTTAATTAAAATAAGTGCTGGACACTAAACTTAATAAATTTACTATTCTCACTCCAACCTATATTTAATTAGAGTATGTGCTGGACACTGAACTTAATTAATTTACTATTCCCACTCCAGTCTATATTTAATTAAGATAAGTGCAGGACACTGAACTTAATACATTTACTATTCTCACTCCAATCTATATTTAATTAGGGTAGGTGCTGGACACTGAACTTAAATAATTTACTATTCCCACTCCAGTCTATATTTAATTAAGATAAGTGCTGGACACTGAACTTAATTAATTTACTATTCTCACTCCAATCTATATTGAATTAGAGTAGGTGCTGGACACTGAACTTAATTAATTTACTACTCTCACTCCAAACTATATTGAATTACAGTAGGTGCTGGACACTGAACTGAATAAATTTACTATTCCCACTCCAAAATATATGTAATTAGGGTAGGTGCTGGACCCTGAACTGAATACATTTACTATTCTCACTCCAATCTATATTTAATTAGGATAGATGCTAGACACTGAACTTTATTAAATTACTATTCCCACTCCAGTCTATATTTTACTAAGATAAGTGCTGGAAACTGAACTTAATTAATTTACTATTCTCACTCCAATTTATATTTAATTAGAGTAGGTGCTGGACACTGAACTGAATTAAGTTACTATTCTCACTCCAATCTATATTTAATTAGAGTAGGTGCTGGACACTGAACTGAATTAATTTACTATTCTCACTCCAGTCTATATTTAATTAACATAAGTGCTGGACACTGAACAGAATAAATTTACTATTCTCACTCCAATCTATATTTAGTTATAGTAGGTGCTGGACACTGAACTGAAATAATTTACTATTCTCACTCCAGTCTATATTTAATTTAGATAAGTGCTGGACACAGAACTTAATAAATTTACTATTCTTACTCCAATCTATATTTAATTAGGATAGGTGCTGGACACTGAACTTAATTAATTTACTATTCCCACTCCAGTCTATATTTAATTAAGATAAGTGCTGGACACTGAACTGAATTAATTTACTATTCCCACTCCAAAATATATTTAATTAGGGTAGGTGCTGGAGACTGAACTTAATAAATTTACTATTCTCACTCAAATCTATATTTAATTAGGGTAGGTGCAAAACACTAAACTTAATTAATTTAGTATTCCCACTCCTAAAAATATTTAATTACACTAGATCATGTATACTGATCTTAATTATTTTTATATTCCCACTCCAATATGTATTTAATTACAGTAATTGCAATACAAATATATAAATATTATTATATAAAAAAAAATACATTTTAATCATTATTCAAAATTTTACATAAAACAATACCCACACTTATCCTCTACAAATCCAACTCCCCAATCTAAAATTTATCCAAAAATAATATATTATAATATATTTTTTTTAATATAAATTACTCAATATTACTAATTTAAAATAAATTTTTAAAACACTCCCCACCCTTATCCCCTATAACCCAACATCCCACTCCAATTTTTTTTTTTAAATTGTACAATCTAAATCAAAATTTATAAATACTTTTTATACAATATTACCAACATTTTACACATTTTTATAAAACTCCACACCCTTATCCCCATAACACAACATCCCACTCCTAAAATTAAATATAATATTCGAAATTTTATTCTAAATTTCTAAATTTGTTTTACAAATTATTCCTTCATTAATCAACATTTTTAAAACACTCCCCACCCTTATCCCCTGTAACCCAACATCCCACTCTGAAAATTAAATATAACATTCTAAATTACATTTCAAAATTATAAAAAAAATTTAAAAAACATTCTAAAATATATAAACATTTTTAAAACACTTCCCACCCTTATCCCCTATAACCCAACATCCCGCTCCTAAAATTAAATATAAAATTCGAAATTAAATTTAAAATTTCTAAATAAATTTTTTTAAAAATTCAAAAATATATAAACATTTTTAAAACACTTCCCACCCTTATCCCCTGTAACCCAAAATCCCGCTCCTAAAATTAAATATACATTTCAAATTTGAAATAAAATTTACTAATTAAATTTTACAATATATTACAAAAAACTTTAACTTTTTAAAAACACTCCCCACCCTTATCCCCTATAACCCAACATCCCGCTCCTAAAATTAAACATAAAGGTGCCGATTACGATCCGGTAAAAACCGGGTACGAGCCGTCGGTCGGAGAGTTTTCTCCGTCCGACTCGTACCCGGTCGGAAAACTTTACAAACATGGAATTACGATTCGTACGGAAACACCATTTCCGTACGAATCGTAAAAAACACCGACCGACAAAAATATACGTACGAATGTGATCCGGGAATGCTGCGACGTGACGTCGGGACGCTTTCAGGCAGCGTTTCACGACCCAGGAAGTACGATTCGAACCGACAGTAGTCCGGACGGCGATATTTTCACGGCACCCAAAAAGTGCCGGAAAAGCGAAGTACGGCGCGAAACGACCAGAGTAGGTGGCCCGGTACGCGCCGTACCCCCCCCCGCCCCCGTACGTATGCACTGACCCCCCCCAGCCCCCGTATGTACGCGCCGACCCCCCCCAGCCCCCGTACGTTCGAGTCGTACCCCCCAGCCCCCGTACGTTCGAGTCGTACCCCCACCCGTGTATGTACGGTGCGTACCACCAGCACGTACCCGTGTACGTGTCGAACCCCCCGTGTATGTACACCGTGTACGTGTCGAACCCCCCCGTGTATGTACACCCGTGTACGTGTCGAACCCCCCCGTGTATGTACACCCGTGTACGTGTCGTACCCCCGTGTATGTACACCTGTGTACGTTCGAGTCATACCCCCACCCGTGTATGTACGGTGCGTACCCCCAGCGCTACGGGTGTACATACACGGGGGGGTTCGACACGTACACGGGTGTACATACACGGGGGTTCGACACGTACAAGGGTACGCGCTGGGGGTACGCACCATACATACACGGGTGGGGGTACGACTCAAACGTACGGGGGCTGGGGGGGTACGACTCGAACGTACGGGGGCTGGGGGGGTACGACTCGAACGTACGGGGGCTGGGGGGGGTCGGCGCGTACATACGGGGCTGGGGGGGGTCGGCGCGTACATACGGGGGCTGGGGGGGGTCGGCGTGTATGCGGGCACATGTCTCCATGGTTGCTATGGGAGTTCGGTGCAGACGGTGTTTTTTCCATACGGTTGTAACATCGGACGCACGGGATGGATCGTAATTCCACGATCGGACTTCACTTTTCACATTCGTACGGTAAATCGTCCGAGGACGTGTCGGACACATTTTCCGACCCCAGGACATGTGGGGAATAATTCCCAATGCGATTCGTATGGACTTTTTCCCATGCGAATCGTAGTTGGCAGTTTGTACGGCACTTGTACGATTCGTACGGTAAAAAGACCGGATACGAGTCGTACGGGGAATTTTTTTACCGGATCGTAATCGGCACTAAAATGCCAAATTTATTTCAAATTTTCTATTTAAATTTAAAAATATATTACAAAATTAATAAATATTTTTAAAACACTCCCCACCCTTATCCCCTATAACCCAACATCCCGCCCCTAAAAGAATATAAATATTTCTCATATTATATACATTTTAACTATTTATACAAACAACTTCAAAATATTTACTAAACATACAATAACGATATTTTAACATGTCGATATTATTACTAACGATATAACTTCACATATAATTAAAAAAAAAACGATATTTTTCACATCGATATTATCTATTTCGATATTTTGTACTTTAGATATTTTGACTCGATATTTATGTCCCTCGATATTAAAAAGTCGATATATAGACTGCTCACCCTCTTCACCACCAAAATTATCAACTCCTCCCTTTCGAGTGCCTCCATGCCTGCACCCCACAAACTCGGTCAAGTTCCCCCCTCATCAATAAAGCAGAGGCCGACCAGAACACTCTCAATAACTACATACCTATAACCAACCTCCCTTTCCTTGCCAAAATCGTCGAGAGATGTGTGCTTTCACAACCACACAGCCATATTGAAAAATACAACTTGCATCAAGCCTTTCAATCAGGGTTCAAGAAAGGCTGCAATACAGAGACTGCTATACTGAACATTGTAGATGATCTGCACAGATCTCCGGATGATGGCCAGGCCTGCTTCCTAGTCCTCCTGGACCTCTTGGTCACCTTTGATACTGTCAACCATGACATCCTCTTAAACACCCTCTTCCAGCATGCAGGCATCAGTGGAAATGTACTTCAGTGGTTTGCCACGTTCCTAAATCAATGCTTACAGCTAATAAAACTAAACAACTCAACCTCGAAAGCAACGCCAGGCTCACAAAGAGCACCTCAAGGGTCAATCCTGCCTTCTGCCTTATTCAACCTCTATATGGAACACCATGCACTGATCTTGAAGCAATCTAGAGTTGCCTACCATCTCTATGAAGTTGACACCCAACTCTAAATTAAAATCTTGTCAAAGACATCCAGCACCTAAATAGCACTCTCTACACAGTTCTGACTAACAAGCAATCATCTTGAACTCAACCCCAACAAAACAGAACTCCTTTTCATCCAACTTAAAGAAAAATCATTTATTTTAGATTTCTGGCTCGACAATCTCCCTGCATTCAACTACAAACTATCTATCTCCAAACCTGTCAAATCCCTGGGGATCACTCTTGACAGTCACTTGAGCATGAAAGAGCATATTAATTCCTCTGTAAAAAGCCCCTTCTACATGCTGAACCACCTGAAAAAAGTAAAACACTTCCTCCAAATCGAAGACCTAAAGACTGTGGTGCAATTCTTAGTCCTCCCAAAGCTGGACTATGGTAACACGACGATTCCGGGTGCTCCAAAACCATACCTGGCACCTCTGAAAGCAACACTCCACGCAGCGGGTAGATTTCTATCGGGGGGAAAGGTACTTCAACCACATCACTCCCACTCTCTAGCAGCTCAACTGGCTTCCAATCAAGACAAGAGCTCTACTCAAAACTGCTTGCATAACTCGGTCAAAAGAGATCTCAACGAAGCGTTAACAGTCTACTGCTGATTACTCCAAAATTTAAGAAACAGAAATCTTGCACCCACTCTATCTCTGTAAACACTCTTAAAATATGAAATGCACTGCCCCAGGAATTATGTGATAATCAATCTTTGACTCACTTCAAGAAGAAACTGATATCTGAACCCACACCTTTAAAGCATTTGACTGGCCTGTTTGCTCCCACCCGCACTGTAAATATATTTGAGCACCGCTACCTCATGGAAAACTGTGCCTCAACTCTCCCGGCAAGCAAGAGGCCCTACCCTAACTACCTCTAAACTATATCGTCTATCTATTCTGCTGTCGGTCATAATTTTCTCTTATATCCTGCTACTATGGGGTCGATTCGGATCCAGGTCGGGCAGGTCTCCGAGAGCTGTTCGTAGCCTTACCGTGCGACCGACACATACCCGTAGTCGGTCGGTCCTGTAGATGAAGTACGATGCGCATAACTGCCAAAAATACGACCGACACGTAGGCTGTGATTCAAGCTTCATTCTCCGTCCGAGCCGTAACTCCTAACGCTGAACCGAGTCATCCGGAAGCAGTATCCACAGCAGTTTCTGCCCTGGCAACTACGATGCGTACTTCCTACGCGCCGGACGGGTCGCCACGTAGGCACGTCACAGCATCTGGAAAACAAGTATATCAGCTACGATTCGCGCCACAACTCAATCCACGGCTATGAGACGGACCAGCTTGCAGCGGGTACGAGACAGAGCAACAAGCAGCGTGTACGACACGAACACATCATGAATCCCATCGCGCAGGTCATACCAGTACCCTACATTAATGACCGGATCAGGAACTGACGCCAATGGCACAGGCGGTAAGTCAGACACCTACCACACAAACAAATGACACGTACCCGCAAAATGGTACACACACACAGGGGATCCACATCCTGGCCACTAACAACAGGCCACCATAGGGGTTGCATGGCCAGCACCACTACCACCCCCACCCATAGGGCTTATGTTGCCCATCACCCCTGCCACCGCCACCCATAGGGCTTATGTTGCCCATCACCCCTGCCACCCCCACTAATAGGGCTTATGTTGCCCATCACCCCTGCCACCCCCACTCATAGGGACTATGTTGCCCATTAATCCTGCCACCACCACCCATAGGGGACCTGTTGCCCAGCACTACTGCCACCCCCACACATAGGGGACCTGTTGCCCATCACCCCTGCCACCCCCACTCATAGGGCTTATGTTGCCCAGCACTCCTGCCACCCACACCCATAGGGGACCTGTTGCCCATCACCCCTGCCACCCCCACACATAGGGTACCTGTTGCCCATCACCCCTGCCACCCCCACCCATAGGGCTTATGTTGCCCATCACCCATGCCACCCCCACTCATAGGGCTTATGTTGCCCATCACCCCTGCCACCCCCACTCATAGGGCTTATGTTGCCCAGCACTCCTGCCACCCCCACACATAGGGGACCTGTTGCCCATCACCCCTGCCACCCCCACTCATAGGGCTTATGTTGCCCAGCACTCCTGCCACCCCCACCCACAGGGGACCTGTTGCCCATCACCCCTGCCACCCCCACACATAGGGGACCTGTTGCCCATCACCCTTGCCACCCCCACCCATAGGGCTTATGTTGCCCATCACCCCTGCCACCCCCACTCATAGGGCTTATGTTGCCCAGCACTCCTGCCACCCCCACACATAGGGGACCTGTTGCTCATCACCCCTGCCACCCCCACTCATAGGGCTTATGTTGCCCAGCACTCCTGCCACCCCCACCCATAGGGAACCTGTTGCGGATCACCCTTGCCACCCCCACACATAGGGGACCTGTTGCCCATCACCCCTGCCACCCCCACTCATAGGGCTTATGTTGCCCATCACCCCTGCCACCCCCACACAAAGGGGACCAGTTGCCCATCACCCCTGTCACCCCCACCCACAGGGGACCTGTTGCCCATCACCCCTGCCACCCCCACTCATAGGGCTTATGTTGCCCAGCACTCCTGCCACCCCCACTCACAGGGTGCATGTTGCCCAGCACCACTGCCACCCCCACCCATAGGGACTATGTTGCCCATTAATCCTGCCACCCCCACCCATAGGGGACCTGTTGCCCATCACCCCTGCCACCCCCACTCATAGGGCTTATGATGCCCATCACCCCTGCCACCCCCACTCATAGTGCTTATGTTGCCCAGCACTCCTGCCACCCCCACCCATAGGGGACCTGTTGCCCATCACCCCTGCCACCCCCACACATAGGGGACCTGTTGCCCATCACCCCTGCCACCCCCACCCATAGGGTTCATGTTGCCCATCACCCCTGCCAACCCCACTCATAGGGCTTATGTTGCCCATCACCCCTGCCACTCCCACTCATAGGGCTTATGTTGCCCAGCACTCCTGCCACCCCCACACATAGGGGACTTGTTGCCATTCACCCCTGCCACCCCCACTCAAAGGGCCTATTTTGCCCAGCACTCCTGCTACCCCAACCCATAGGGGACCTGTTGCCCATCACCCCTGCCAACCCCACACATAGGGGACCTGTTGCCCATCACCCCTGCCACCCCCACTCATAGGGCTTATGTTGCCCATCACCCCTGCCACTCATAGGGCTTATGTTGCCCAGCACTCCTGCCACCCCCTCACATAGGGGACCTGTTGCCCATCACCCTGGCCACCCCCACTCATAGGGGACATGTTGCCCATCACCCCTGCCACCCCGCACTCATAGGGCATATGTTGCCCAGCACCACTACCACCCCCACCCATAGGGACTATCTAGCCCATTAATCCTGCCACCCCCACCCATAGGGGACCTGTTGCCTATCACCCCTGCCACCCCCACTCATAGGATGGGTGATGCACCACACATCCATCATATTCCAACATTAGGTATGTCAGCAAAATACATTCCCCCTAACATCATGACAACAGTGTGTAGTCTGTGAAAAATGCCCACAACAGTGATTATGACTTCGAACATACAATGTAACTAACAGCACATGTGTGACCAACAAATGAGTGTGCCCTACACAAGGCAAGCATAACTATATCACTGTGTCAATGTAAAACAAACACCCCCTCACTGTGTAGAACAAAAGTTAATTGTGGGGTTCCAAACTGCAGCAAATGTCGAGCATTGTGGTGATGGGGCATAAACCCCACCTCATCACAGTGACCAAAAGGTAAGTGTCATCATGGTCAAAGCTGCAAATAACAAACAGCATGTATGATTCCCGGTCCCAACACATCAAACACTTCTGGGGCAAAGTAGTGGTTGTGTCCCATGCCCACAGAGATGTGGTGAGGCTAACATTGCTGTGAAAACCTAACATACTCTTGGCCATGTGCAGACAAGCACCACTCATGGGGGCTGACAATGCATACAGTGTACAATGACACAAGAGCAGAAGTGACCATCACAAAGCATACACACATCTCGAAAATAGACACACTAATCAAAACAACCTGTGTAGACTGTAGGTGTCAGCTCACAAACTCCCATTCCATGCCAGCAATGGCACCTAACAACCAGCATGAATGTGCACAATGATGTGATATGACTCACAGGGAAATTCACAGAAACAGCATCCAGACAAAGGCCCACAACAGCAATACCAATGCACTGATGCAGATGCACAAACACAAACAGGCAACCTCACACTGCACATCTGACACAACATGTGTGTGTGTCTCAGTATCCCCAGGAAACTACACAACACATGAGGGGGGCTGAACCACAGTGACACAGATGTGGACACAGTGCCATACAAAAGTAAACCATCATTGGGACACCCTTAGTGGGCAATCAGGCATTGGGAGATGAGAGGGAGCACAACAGACACATGTGACACAAGCTGGAATGAACACCAACTAACACAGCAAGAGACTGACACACAACAGCACTACCCCCAGGGACCAGACATTGGGGTGACACAAGCATGCATGACACCTCCACTGTGATGACAAAGGTAGATGTCGTACAAATTGGGAAACCCAGACATGTGTCCTGTTCCACAAACGTACATCACACATACACAAACACAAATCACTCAGCACGGCCGTCATCCATGGACAAACGGGAGCTAGGGGCCCATCCATGCAAACATTTACATCAGTCCACCCTCAACACTACACACCCTGAACTGCAACAATGTGCATCTGTGAAGCCCACATGGACAGGTGACATTGCACATGCACCCATGACAAACACAGGAATGTTGGGAGGAACTAAGGTGCACAGACTCATCACACAAGGACAGTTACAACCCTGGTGAATGACAGACATATTGCACAGTATGCGGTACATGGCCATGACGTCAAAGCTCACATAACCTTCAGATTACCTGCCAAAGTCCAAGGACAATGCAGAAGCCATGAGAACCACAAGGCACACATGCTGACACCTGCAAACATTGCAGCCCTGAACCCGACAAGTGGGAGCAGTCACACCCACATACACGTCTCAATCACTGAAAGGTACCACCTAGGGATAGCTACATGATATTGCGAACAAACAAGTGACTTGGGGAACCCTGACTGTGTCCCATCTGCGTCTGACAACATCATCACCACTCAGAACTGACAAATCCCAATCATGAAACACCAATTAACAGTAGTGTGTCATGCACCCACACATCTGGTAGCCCATGGCAAAGTAGTGGGATGAACACAGTACCACTCAGCAAGCATCAACAACAGGAACATATCAAGGGAACACTGCCTGTGTATGAAAAGGGATGTGGACACACACACATGCTCATACAACACACACCATGGGCCCAGGCTATGTCACGGGACAACACACTTACTTCAGGGGACCCAACTCCTGTGGAAGCCCAGCTGTGCCAAATATATTCACAGCACGTCTCACTCATGTCAGCAGAACACGTGGTCAGTCAGCCATCAGTTACCACACAATGATGGCTCTGGTCACAACAGCCTGTGTACGGGAGTCTCCCCTAAGTCATATGCACATACTCAAAACATATGTACAGCAAGTTGCACAGAGGACCCAGTTGCTCCAATACCAATGATGCCCACACCTGTAGGTCCAGTGGTGATGCGCACAAAGTCTATGAAATAGACAAATTGGACAATGAGAAGCACATCATATGTGCATGGGTGCAAGCCAGAGATGTGACCATGCAAATGAAATGTTCACAGAGATGTGCACAAATAGTTGATCATGACACACCCAGGTAGCTGCAAAGGATGACATGGATACCCACCAGAATAGGATACATATCTCACGGACCACATGGATTACCTCACATCAACACATCAGTATTCAACATTGGAAACCAAGCATTACAGGTGCAAGGGCATGTTAAACATCATCAACCTAATGTACAGCTAAATCAAGTTCACAGGTATAAAGAAAAAAGCTTTATTCAGCATATTAACAGTTAAACGTCCGTTCAAACAAAAGGCCAATGGCCAGTCCATTATCAAATGCCAAGGAGTGAACTAGAGTGACAACTGTCACACATTGCTTGCCTGCACTGCTAAGGACAGGGGATACCCCCTCGGAGGGGCATACATGGGGCAGGCCAGGCCAGGCACCTCAGGAACAGGATCAGGGCGCAGCAGAAGGAGGCAGTGAAAAGGTGGTGGATGCAGGCGAGACACTTGCAAGTGCAGTGGAGCTGACTGAAGTGGTGGGTGCAGTCACAACTGTGGGGCACAAGTCAGATGGGGTGGGTGCCGCACAACTTCAGTGGGCAGGTCCGATGCTGTGGGTTGAGTCCCCACGATTGAGTCAGACGGGGTGGTCGTGGACTCCAATGCAGTGCCTAAATCCATGTGAGCGGAATGGGGTGCAGGGGAGGTCGGCAGGACAGAGGGGGTGGGACGGTCCCCACATCAGTGGCTCTAACCGTCTGACCAGGTGTGGAGGAGCAAGTGGTAGGGGGGAGGGCCTCAGCATTTTGGGTATGGTGTATCTGTGGGTGGGGGAACCCAGGCAGGGAGTGGCGGGGGAACCTCTGGAGTGGTGGCCTGGGGGATGGAGGATGGAGACTTTGCCTTGGAGCTGCATGGTGGCGGTGAGGTCTTGCTCTTCTGGCTCTGTGGGGACTTGCGGGTGGGGGTCTCAGTCTGACTGTGCCTGGGGGAGGGTGTCCGGGTGTGAGGGGCACTCCCCTCTGTGTGTGGGGACTTCCTCTTCCCCTTGTAATCAGGATCTGCTGGGTCGGTGGGGAAGAGGCCAAGGTCACAGAGGAATAGCTTCTGTGGAGATGAGGTTGCAGGTGAGGCAAGGGAAGGGGGCTGCGAGGGATAGGTTTCGGAGGACTGCGGAGTGGTTGTGGATGACTGTGAGTGTGTCTGCAAACCATCCCATGTGAGTGTGGTATCAGTCCCCTGCACTTGCTTGTGTGCACGTCTAGCCCTTGGTTTGGGTGTTTGTGTGCTGCCCGTGTCTGTGGCTTTGTGAGAATGTGCAGGTGTGTGTGTGCTTGGGACAGGTAGGCTGCTAGGAATCGTGGGTGGTGCAGGGATAGGAGGGGTGCGGGACTGTTGGAGGAGGGACACTGCTGCCATCAGGTAGGAGGCCATGGACTGATTGGTCCTCTGTAGGGCAGACATACCCGAGGACATGCCCTCCATGAACGACACCAGTTGCGTCAACAGACTTGTGTGTGCATGGAGGACCTTCAGTATCGACGTCTGCCCTACATGGATCTGTCTAAGTAAGTTCACAAACTCCTCACTCAGGGCAGTAGGGGACACAGGGGCAGGGGGTGCGGTGCCTGGCACAAAGGGGACATGCTCCCAAAACCGGTGAGCCTACAGGGATCTCTGGGATGGGAGCCGATGGGGGGGTGGTGATGGTGGTGGTGGGGGCAGTGGCAGGGACAGCCTCACTAGCTGTGGTTTGGTGGCTGCTGACACCCGTCTCCTCAAGGGAGTCATCCTCAGAGCTGCTGTGTCCCTCAGCTGGGGGGATGGTGCTGACGACTCCTCTGTGTGGCTCCACTTGCCCTCCATGCCACTGTGTCCCCCTGACTCCTCTCCTTTTGTCCCTGTCAGGCTCTGTGGCTCTTCCTTGTCCGTGGAGCTGTCCCCTCCTGTGGCCGTGGATGTATCTGGATAGGAATAGGTAGTAAGAGAACAACATCAGTCACCTGCACTGACTGCACACACCACAGTGAGTACATCACATCACAGGGCAAGCCCTGGCATCATCAGCTGAACACAGCTCAAAGTGCCAACACTGTTTAGAATAAGCCAATTGTCATTCTCAACATCAACCTTGGCACACATATCCCTCCTTGACTTACACACATATGTCTGTTGCATGTTGGATGCTAATACCCCAATGGCCCAAAATGCACCACCCACACATTAGTCGGACATGCAAGTGAACATGTAGGAGTATGTCACTATACACACAGCACATCTCTTGCTACTGACTCAGTACAGGTGTCCGGATGAAGGGATGGGCAGAGACTCATTTCACATGCTTGTGATGCATACCAGCAACACAAATTATGATGTTCGCATGTCCTGATGGGCAATGCCACAATGGGGTGCATGGTGCACACTTGAACACAATGCAGGATCACTCATAGCAAGTTAAATGCCATGGCACTGGTGATCCAGCGCAAGACTCGGAAATGGGGAACAACATATACCGATATCCTCCCTGCGTCGCAGATCCGTCGTAACGCACACTAATTCATACACACATTCATTGGTGGGGCCCATAACACCAACTCACACACGTCACCATTCACGAGTCTACACACACAGGAGGAATGAGTAATTCAAGCGCTGGACATGTGGGGGGAACACCTTATAACCTATAGGGAGAGAAAAGCTATTTTACAAAATATACATTAGCATTCGTCACCTATAGATCCCTAATCCTAAACATCAAGGCACTCCTCCCACTTGGTCGAATGGACCTAATTAGTTGGATTGGTTGATGGTGATTTAGAACCAGCTAAAACACATTTAAGACTCAGAATCCTTATCTCTCTTTATAAAGCGTTATAAAGGATTAAGCGTGTACAGATTCTTTAGCTTCCTGATGAGTTTGTTCAATTTTTACCCAGTTTCCTTGGGTGGTACCTTGTTTTTCAGAAAGGTAATTACCTGTTCATATTTTTTCATGACTTCAGGATCAGGGGCACCAGTTTTTGGGTCTCTAGGGTACTCTTGGTTAGGCCAGTTTCTCATTATCTTACATTCTGCCCATAAATCTGCTGGTACTATTATGTCAAAAAGGCTATTTAAATCAATTCATAAAACTTTTGATAACTTTACGAACCTATCTACCTGCCTATACCACTCGACTGGCTTTTTGCGTAGTCGAGGAAAATCATTGGTAAATGACAAAATATCTTGTCTAGTCCAAGGGACATGTACATATCCTCCTCCTGGAATTTCTCTCATGGGACATTCTGTTACTACCTTTTCTTTTTCTCTTATGGGGAAAGCTGCAAATGTTTTGTCTGAGACATCATCTCGTTTTCAAAACCACCTACTTTTCCATTTATCTACATCTCCCCATTTTCTTAACAAAATGATTATGTCTTTAATCTGAGTTGTTCTGCCTGCGATGTTCAGGTTTTCTATACCCTTTAAGAAAAATCTTCTCGGTATGGTTTTTGTAAAGCCTTTACTCTTTCAAAGTCTATACCCATTTCATTTGCCACTTCTTCTAGTCTTTCGTGTAGATTCCTTGCTCTCCAGGTTATACTTTTACATAACAATTATAATTCTTGATCCTGATAAGCTTTTAACTTTTCCGTGGGGATAGTCCCTACTATTACTTCTTACAAAACAATCTTCAGTTTGGCCACATCTATAGATTGTGATTCTGTATCTTTCCGCTGTAAACTCCTCAGCCATTCACTTAATTCTTCTGAAGTAGGCCCTACAGGATTTTTCTCATTACTTGATTGTGCTAAACTCTTTGGTGATCCTGGGACTGATTCTGTCGTCATTATTATACTATCTACTAAACTTTGATTTATTGTCAAATTTTTAGGCGTACTATGTTCTAAAATACCTGCTGTTTGTCTCCATGGGTTCTCATCTGCAATTTTTTCTGGCTTCTCGGTCTGTTTTCACTATTATAAGGAATCGTCAGACAATGCTCACTATCCTTCTGTTTATCAAAAATAGGCATCACAGAACCTATGGTTACAGGAACAGTTACGGCTTCCAAATTTTTGGTCAATTCCCTAATCTTTTTAGTTAATTCTAAAGTGGTTTTTGCTAGTACAGCTGATTCATTACCCATTTTATCATGTTGTGTTTTCTCTATTTCCCTAAAACGATTGTTTCTTCCTACTTCTTGTGGTACTGTTTCAAATTTTATATTTCGTGGTGTCTCTCTCATTGGGGCACTTGGTGTCAATAATGTGGAATCTGATTGATATGGGGGTGGATTTTTATAAAACATGTCGTCAAGAACATCATCCTCCGACTCATGCACACCATACCCTCCTGACTCTGTATAATTTCTCTTTGCCATACATTTTCTATTGCTAATTTCTTCAGCATTTCTCACAGGAAACAACCCATCAGTCATATTTGCGCTTCGCCATCTCCTCATTCTATCATCATGATTCTCCTGTCCATATGATCTACCAAACATATATTTGTACCTTCCGCCACTCCTCTGTCGTTCTCTGTAATTCATCTCATCTTCCCATTCTGTCCATGCTTCAAACTGTGTTGGTCTAGGTCTCAGTTCTAGATTCATCATTCTCTCCCTCAAATTTCTTAAAACCTCTAAATTGAATGAACCATGTTCCGGAAATGCTAAAACTCCATCATTTTTTGTATACTTTGCCCAATTGTCCAACCAAATACAAGTATGATATCCGTATTTCGCAACCATAAAGGATGCGAGCGATTTTGGTGGAGGAAGCAACTGTCCCTCTCTAGTCACAATCAGTTTGTCCTTTTTAAATAAACTCTTGATCTTTCCAAACCAGGACTTTTTCTCTTTTTCTGGTGGATCATAATACATCATTTAGTCTTTTCAGCATCGCTAGATTTCCCTACGACTATTCTGTTGTTTTAACCAATCGTAGCGCGACTTACACTAACGCACCAATCCGGAGCGTCTATGTCACTTCTGTAATTCTCCAATCTCAGCGCGGCATACACTAACGCACCAATCAGGAGCGTCTACGTTTCTTACTGACTGGCCAATCCCAGCGGGGTCTTTCTGACATCAGCTTTTCTCGCTACTCCTGCTTCTGCCGAACCCTCCTTTACAAAATTTATCGGCAAACTTTCTTACGTTCTTTCTGACTCACAAATCTGTTAGTACGGAATCGTTACTTCCGTTGATAAAGTAGCACATCCCTCTACTTTACCCTTCTAACAAGCATTCACTAACCGTTTCTCCAGAATTAAGACACCTAGTTGGAGACGCTCTGCTCCTGAGAAATAAAACCAGAGTTTCACAATTAACCTGAATGCTATTTCGTTCACGCACTATCATACAGAAAATGTAGTTCATTCACACAGAATTCTGTCTTTCCCGAGAGCAGCGAGCAGTCTGCCCTACTACAGAATGATTACACTTGTTAATAACGTAGCACTTCCCTCTACTTTATCCTTCTATCAAGCTTAGAGAACACCTATTACCTTTCCAGTGATAAGCGTAATCAGAGTGCCTTTTGGACTCCTGGAACCTAAGACCAAAATTTCACAGGTGACCTTCACTACCATACATTTCTCTCATACAGAAAATGTCCCTAGCGGCAACACACGACGATGTTACCAAATCGAACCCAGACAATGCGTTGTGCAACTCCAATCATCACACGTTTTCCCCATGTACCTATAGGGCAACAACAATTCCGTCTTTCCCGAGAGCAGCGCTTACCTCTGCTCTACTATGGAACCGTTACAAACTTCCAACTTCCTATATCCCAGAAGCCGTTAAACAACATGGAACTCAACACGACTCAACATAGAGTGTTAATACATAGACCAATACTTATCCACAATCAATAATCAATAAGAATTTAAAAGCAATAATCACCAAAACTATATAACCATCATACTGCTACCAGAAAAACTGATCCAGTGCAAGACTGGGAAATGGGGAACAACATATACAGATATCCTCCCTGCGTCGCAGATCCGTCGTCATGCACACTCATTCATACACGCATTCATTGGTGGGGCCCATAACACCAACTCACACACGTCACCATTCACAGGTCTACACACACAGGAGGAATTAATAATTCAAGCGCTGGAAATGTGGGGGAACACCTTATAACCTATAGGGAGAGAAAAGTTATCTTACAAAATATACATTAGCATTCGTCACCTATAGATCCCTAATCCTAGACACCAAGGCACTCCTCCCAATTGGTCGAATGGACCAAATTAGTTGGATTGGTTGATGATGATTTAGAACCAGCTAAAACACATTTAAGACTCAGAATCCTTATCTCTCTTTATGAAAGACCACAAACTCATATTTCTTGTTAATCAATATTTGTTTATCTAAATCTTCATAATGATTTGCATTTGTCTCGTCACAGTTGAGAATTTCTAGATCAATCCAAGTTAATCATAGAACATCATATTTACCTAATCTGGCTAGTTTGGAGTCCTCTAATTCATTGGCTCTGCATAACCAAATTTGTCGCGAATTGTCCGAATAAAGCAGGCCAGAGCTCAAAGTTCAAAGTCCTCTGCTCAGCACGTCACAGTCCCCAATTTTATCAAAGGACCAGAAATCGTGCAAGCATCTATCATAGCCCGTGGTTTTGGAAAAAGTTTGCAGTCATCAAACGGTCGGGCAGCATCTGTATCATCAGAAAAGGCGTCACGAACGAACCCCTAACGAACAGCCGCCCCCCTCTCTATTCTACTACCCTTTTTATAATAATATCAAGTTACAGAAGATACATTTTTAGTCTTTAGGACAGTCGTGATTGGTTGGTTGGGATCGTCCAATTCTTATTCCCAGATTTTCAGTACAGTTCGAGGGGTGAGGTCACTTGTCAGCTAAAGTGCCGGCTTGTTCCGGTTTACTGTAAGGTTGATTGTTCCCCTATCTTGGCTGACCACCAGAGTTATATCCTTGACCGGAAACATGACGTGCAAAGGTGGCTTAGAGGTTCAGGATATTGTTCGCACTTGCGCAGTTCACTTCGCGCCTCACGAGACAGTGGCCACCTCTGCATGCGATATCAGCGGCCATATTGGTTTAGGCCCAGATGTCAACTTAAGCGAAACAAACACAAAATAATAATTAATACATAAAAGTGGTGATTCTAATGTTAACCCCTTACTAATCCCTCTATGTGCTTGTATTTATCTAGCATATAGCGGCATTTAAAGCCATTATATTAACCTTTTCGATCCTCCTCGATGATGCAACATCACAAAGCAACATATATCCTGCAATATTCTGTTACCACATTTACTATTCATTAATATGCGTACAGATTTTAGTTATAAGAGTCATTTAGCCATGCAAATAGCAAATCCCATGTGTAGTTAAAGAATTTATAATGTTGATTAATATACATGCAACACTTATTTAATAATATTATAGTTAATAGATTATATAATTAGTATTTTCATGCAAGAATAGAGGAGGTATACAAAATTTTGCACTACCTGCTCCATCACTGGCATGCCCTGAAAGTCAGTCAACACTGTCTCCTGTAACAGGGGCAGGGCATCCAGACAACAACAGTATGTACTGTCTCACAATCATAGCTCAGGGGTAAAGCTAACTCTGCAGATGAAAGGTGCACTTGCCCATGCCCTGCAAACAACATATCCAGGACCCAGAAGACCCCACATCTGCAAACACAACTCCATGTACATTAACACATCACAGTCTGCCATGCATGTAACCCAGCTGCCTGAAGGACACAGTTGCATACACCATTTTGCGCTGTCAGACGATCACACACCTATATATCACACAGGTCTTGTCTCTCACAGTCACATCTCAGATGTCATGCTGACCCTCAGAATCATTTACACCCCAGTTGTACATAACAACAAGCCACACCCTAATGACACAGAGGCAGACACCTGAGGGCACATGTCACTAAGCACAACCTGTAATTTGATACATAGGAGTGGGATTACAGAGTGTTTCTAAATGCCCTTGAGGAGGCATGACTGCCCAGGTCTACATGAAACAGTGTTTGGCCCTGGACAGTAGTCAGTTGGCTAAGCAAGTGTGACATACTTGATATACATACTCCTGAGACTCCAAAATTGGAGTCCCCTGCTGCATGGGTTTGTTTGGAATACCCCAGCCACATGTGGCGAGTCAGACCAGCAATTGGAAAACATCTCAAGGGCGCTCACAGATCACATGTCAGATCTCAGGCATTGGGCAAACAATTGAACCACCCATGAAACACACAACTGAGTCACGGGAACAGATGCTGTCCGGTAGCTGAAGCATAGCTGGCTGCAGGGACACAGTGCCCTAGTGACACAAGCAACAGACTGTAGGGGCCACACCTGTGGAACAGATGAGGAGGGTACATCACACAATTTAGGGACCTGAGAATTGGACTACAGGACCTACGTAATGTCGAAGTGTGACCAGGCCAAAAGACTGCAATTAGCATGGCAGACATAGTACACAGTTTAGGCATGGACTTACCTCCTTCCTGCTGCTGTCTGACCTTCAGCTGCCTATCCAGGTCCGGGAAGAACACCGCCAGGATCCGGAGCATGTGGGGGGTCAGGGTCCGGTGTCCGCCCCTCCTGCATGGAGGTGACAGCTTCAGCTGGACTCTAGCTATCCTCCGGGTCCAGCCCCGAAGTTCCTGCCACCTCTTCTGGCAGTTGCGGATCCGGCGCTTCTAGACCCCCACCGAACGAACTGCCCGGGCGATGGTCAGCCGTATCTCCTGCTTCTGGTGGGCATCAACCTGTGAGGATGACAAAGTTAAAAGTACATTAACACACATGCCCCATAGTTGTGCTGCACACATTTGAAGATACATGTCATCATCACAAAGGGAAATGAGTTACACAGGTAGTGCAACCAAGGGGAAGGACAAATCACCTGCATGTCTGACATGTTAACAATGCCTGGGTAGTTTAAGCTTGCACTAATGCACTTTAGCAGCAGGACACCTGTTCATTACATGTACCCACACACTTTGGGTGATGAAAGTAGTCAGTGAGAATGCTTGCCACTGGTGTACACACTGCTAGTACTGCTAGTCAGACAACATGCACAATTAGGAAGGCAGTGGACTGCACACTCACCTGTTTCCCTGGTTTCCCATAGAGCTTGCTGTACTGTGGAAGGAGCCCGTCCAGCAGGGCCTGGTTCTCCTCCTCAGGGAAGGCTGGGGCCCTCTCCAGAGCACGTGCCATCGCAGGAGCCAGAGGATGCAGAGACAGCAGCAGTGGTAGCAGGGATGTGGTCCAGGAGCATGTAGTGCAGGCAAGTGAGTTCCCTGGGGGCCAGCCAGCCTTAAATCTGTGCTGCAGAGGCAGAATCTGTGCCATGTGTCCCAAGTGATAGGTCCAACACGGTTGCATTCTATGAATCTGGCCAATCCATTGAAATGTACGACTCGTACACGCCTTCCGCATCGTTCAAATCTTCACCTTCATGAAACACTAGTAATTACAACATTGTTGTAGGCATCCAACTGAATTTCCAGCGCACAACTCGTACAAGTTTTGAATCCGCATCCGTCTCCATGACAGTCCAGAGCCAATGGGTGCGCCCAGCTCGGTCAACTGACTGTACAACGGGTATTTTGAAAATACACACACACCTGTATCCATACGATTCAATGGCCAAGGCGTACGCCTGTCTCGGACCATGCCTGCCTGACGCGCAGGCATGCTAGTCACCCGTGTCGGACCTCATTGCAGTCAATGGCAAAGCGTACGCACGGCTCGGTCATGAACCATGCAATGCGTATGCATTGTCACCCGCGTCGGACCTCATTGCAGTCAATGGCAAAGCATACTCACGGCTCGGTCATGAACCGTGCAATGCGTACACATTATCACCTGCGTCGGACCTCATTGCAGTCAATGGCAAAGCGTACGCACGGCTTGGTCATGAACCGTGCAATGCATACACATTGTCACCCGCGTCGGACCTCATTGCAGTCAACGGCAAAGCGTAGGCACGGCTCGGTCAGGAACCGTGCAATGCGTACGCATTGTCACCCGCGTCGGACCTCATTGGTGTGACTATTCGACGGATTCAACACACAATTACTTGCCAGGGACACCTGTGCACACCTACCACACTACAGCATTGGCCACACAGTGTCCCATGGCATGTAAGGCTGCATTCCCTGGGTGTTTGGGGGGGGCACATTTGGTTTGTTGGGTGGCACTTTTGTGCAGCCACTCCCAGGCTGTGCACGTGTACATGGGGGCAGAATCCTTTGTGTGTCGTGCACATTACCACTGTGATGTGCAAATGTACAGTAATGGGCATGAGTCACGGACAAGTTTCATGTTGGATATGTTTTGGCCATGTCACATACCCCCTGAGTTCTGGGGGTGATGGCATGTACGTCACAGTGAAACCTATAGCCACAATACGGATGTGCACCCCCAGTCTGTGTGCATGTTGTGTCTCAGATGTGTCTGATCAAATGTGCCCAATGGGTGACAGTCTCCACATCCATGTGGTATATGCATCAACCTTGATGGTGTGTGTGTGTCTAAGAGATGTACATGTAGGGCCTGCAGGGACAACAGTGGCCACTACCTGTGGGACTCACGCTTGCCTTGTGGTGTGTACGTGGTACTCTATGTCCATGCCAGTGTCGGTGTGGCAATACAGGGATCCTGGGTTTCTGCATGGCAAAGATCTGTGATGCCTGGGAGTCTTCAGGCCTCACTTGTCACTGTGGTGTGTGTTTGGAACGTCACAGCAGTACATAAGTCGGGTGACGCAGCCAGATGATTGGCCGTTGCACTACATGCGACTCATGTGGACATGTGGAATTGAGATGTGAGGTGATGGTCATGTAGGTGACATATGTGTCCATGCCCAACATCACACACCTCAGTACATTGTGTAATGTCATGATCTATCATGTGATATTGAGCCTGGTCATGGCCACATGAGTGGATGAACCGACATTCTTCCTTTGTTCATCTCTGTTCTGCAGGGCACCAGCTATCCATCGACCGTTTCCAGACCTTGCAACCATGCAGGAACGCGACTGCATCCGACGGTACCGCTTCACCAGGCCACTGATTGAGGAGTTGGCGGAGCAGTTGGCGCCACATCTGCTACCTGGCCGGACATACCCTACAGCACTAACCCCAGAGGTGAAGGTGATGGTAGCCCAGTACCTTTCAGTACACCGTGGCTACTGCTGGTGGTATGTCGCAAACTATGTTTAGTCGGGTGCTACGTGATGTCTTGGAGGGGATGTTGCATTTCCTAGACCTGTACATCAAGTTCCCAAGCCCACCTGAACTCCCTGAAATAAAGGATGCCTTTTATACACTGGGGAGGATGCCGAACGTCATCGGATCTATTGATGGGACACATGTGGCCCTGATACCACCACAGGCACATGAGCAGGCATACTGGAACAGGAAACATTTCCAATGAATCAATGCTCTGGTGGTATGTCTTGCAGACATGTCTATCACACATGTGTGTACACGGTTCCCTGGTTCTGTGAATGATGCCTACATAATGAGGAGTAGTCGCATTGTAACGCTGATGTCACAGATGCCAGCTCAGCATGCCTGGCTTGTCGGTGTGTACTGACTGTTTCTCATTGTGTGTGTTTGTCAATGTTGTATTCCGCACTCCTACAAAACTCAGCTACTTGTTCATTTTTTTGTGTGTAGTTGACTCCCGATACCCCAACATGCCGTGGTTGCTCACACCCTTCAGGAACCCTGTGACACCAGCCGAGATGTGCTACAATGAGGCACATGGTCGGAGCAGGAGGGTGATTGAGCGGACATTGGGCCTCCTGAAAAGACGCTTTCGCTGCCTGGACAAGACCGGGGGGGCCCTCCCATATGAGCCTGCAAAGGTGTGCAAAATAATCCTTGTATGCTGCATGCTACACAACATGGCAGTGCAGAAGAAGGTGACTCTCATCCAGGATGACGATGACGATGAACAACCTGCGGCACCTGTGGAGGATCCCGGCCTGGGCCAAGATGCCAGTGATGATGAGGATGAGGGTGACGTCCGCTCACAGCTCATCAACAACTTCTTCACCTGAATGTGAGTTTCCAGGGTTGGTATGTCAATGTATGGAGTTAGCCTGGAATGTGTTGTGGCTGCTCTGTTGCTGTCTGAGTGTGTCTGTGTCTGTGTGCCACTTGACTGGATGCGTGCAGTGATGTGTCCATTCAGGTGGTGTGTACTCCACAATGGGTAGTACTGCTAACTTGTTTTTGTGTATGTTTCTTGCGACATGTTTTGTGCATGTGTATTGCATTTCTCTCCTGTTCTGCTGTGCTTTTGACCGTCTCTTGTGTCTGTTCTTCACACGGTAATTTGCCTGTTGTATGTTCGACACTGACCCCCAACACCCAGAATCCAACACCAGTGTGGGAGTAGTCAAGTGATGTGCCACACACCCCTGGACTACAATTCTCAGACACTCTGTGACCGTGTGTCCACTGTAACGTACAATTGCCTTGCAACTATTTTTGAATAAACATGTTGCTGATGTGTGATAAACCTGTACTATGCCTTGTTAGGTGTGTTGTCGGTCTTCCCACAACTGAGTGACATTTGCTTACCTCACCTGTGGACTTGTTACCACTGACTGTGGATAGGTGTTGTGGTTGTACATCCCTATGTGATTCAAGTCAACATCATTGTGTGTGATGAGTAACATGGCCATGGTGAGTATGTGTTGTGGTGCCATAGTGGTGTGTCTCCCTCACATGTGTCACATCACCGTGACTCACCTAATGTTGGTCACATTGTTACAGTATTTGGCATGCACTGTGTTGTGTAGCAGATCGACATCTCCATGACACATGACAATTTGGAATCACAACAGAGGCAAGTATGGTGTACTGGTGATTTTATTTTCACACATGTGTGAGGAAAGTGCACAGGATGGTGGGTGCCGTACATTGGTTTTGGAATCCAAAGTTCACATTAGAGTTGGAAGTGCTGGTAGATGAAATGTCCAGAGTAAAGTCCACAGTCATCTGCTACAATGGCCCAACATGAACCCTCCATGTCATGTGGGCGAGTTGTGTGTGATTGAACAAGGTGAACGGGTTGCGCACAAAGAACATTGTCCAGAACAGGCTTAGAGGCCCTGGGGATGTGCTGGGACATCTGCTTCTCACATGCCCTTCTTCGGACGACCCCTCTTCTTCCTGGGGGGGATCCTCAGGTGCAGGCCTCTGCGGTGCAGGGGACTCTCCGCCAGAGTCCTCCTCCCTCCCTGTGGCGCTGGCAGATGGTGTTGCAACAGATGTTGTGGCCACACAGGGAGGTGTGGACAGGTTTGTGTTGATCTGACGGAGGCATTGGAGTATGTCCCGATGCACCGCAGTAAGGGCATCCCACTTGGCCTCCATGCGGGCATGGTGGGCAGCCTGCTCCTGTTGCATGTCTTTGAGGATCCCCACTACCTGACCAAATCCTCCGGTGCTATCCTGGTATGCATCTATGATGCATGCCATATGGGGGTCATCATGCAGTGCAGGCCCCTCTGCAAGGTGCGCCATCTGCCTCCCACACCTCCCAGCAACCCTATCCACATGGGAAGGACCAGCGACGGGATGTACAGGTGACATTGGGACCCCTTGGGTGGTGTTGCTGGTGGTGTTTGCTGAAGCTTCCAGGGGGTCCTGTGTCCCTGTGCTGTGGGTGTTTAGTGGCCTTGGTCTGTCTGTGTTGGCGGGGGTGCCCTGTCAGTGTCCAGATGCTGGAGGCGTGGGTACAGGGGGGGCAGATGTTGATGCTGCTGCATGATGACTCACATCGGAGGGGCCAGGTTGGTCGTCGTCATCCGAAGAGGACAGAGACAGAGTCAAACCAGAGAGCTCAGTGTCCACCAGAGTCTGGGCTGAGGAATCTTCTTCATTTGGTGCTGGGTCCCCAGCACCACCTGTGTTTGGAAGAGACACACAATGTGAGTTATGTTTCTACATGCATCGATGGTTCACAAACATGACATTTTCTACTGTACGAACAGATGCCTGCCTGTACACTGCGTTTTCCCAGCCTGTCAGGGACAGAGTTTGATATTGTTGTTGCCCATGTCCCAGCATGGCCTTTGCTCCCCACAACAGAGCCCAGTGTCAGACATCCTGTCAGTCCCTTCCCACTCCCTGTGGGGCGAGTATGGCTCAGTTAGAACTTGCTGGGCCATGTGGGTGGGTGTAGATTGTCTGTGACTGCAACTCCCATCATACTCTTGGCTACACCCCCCTTCCCAGCATGCCCATACTTCCTCCTTCTTGACTCTGCTTCCCTGTGAGGGTGTGTGACAGCAATGGCAAGATGGCTGACTGTGAAGTCCTGGTGTTTGTTGTTGCCCATTTCCCAGGAGGGCCTTGTGCTCCCCACAACAGAGCCCAGTGTCAGACATCTTGTCAGTCCCTTCCCACTCCCTGTGAGGCGAGCATGGTTCAGTGTATGCTTGCTGGGCCATGTGGGTGGGTGGGGATTGTCTGTGACTGCAACTCCCATCATACTCTTGGCTACAGCCCCTTCCCAGCATGCCCATACTTCCTCCCTCTTAACTCTGCTTCCCTGTGAGGGGTGTGACAGCAATGGCAAGATGGCTGACTGTGAAATCCTGGTGTTTGTTTGGCTGCAAGTTCACACAGCAGCACCCAGTATGGGGTATCTTTTGCTGATATTTCACAGAGGTGTGGGTCAATGCATTCTACCCAGTGAGTTGTGTGGAGTTTGTGTTGAGGAGGGGTTGTGTCTCCACATGTTAGTAAGTATGGTCAGAGCTGTCAGTCCTCCTTCCCATCATACAATGTGCTTCCGTTGTAGGGCGTGCAAGTTGTCTTTCAGGATGTCAGTCAGTGGTGTCCTGCTTTTGATTTGCGCACATGCCCTACCAGGGCCTTGTGCTCCCCACAGCAGAACCCAGTGTCAGCCATCTTGTCAGTCATTTTCAACTCCTTGTGATGTGGGCATGTTTCAGACAGGTCTTGATGGGCCAATCAGGAGGGGGAGCATTATCAGTGAATACAGACCCTATCATGCTTTTGGATACACTCACTTCACCTGCATCCCCACTATTTCTTCCTGTCAGTCAGCTGCACTGTGAGGTAGTGTGTTTGTGGTGGCAAACTGTCTGGCAGTGTCGATTTAGGTTTGTGCCACTGGTTTGATCTATTTGTTTGTAGGTTGGTGCATGTCATGACACAGTTCCAAGTCACTATGAGATATCAGGTATTGTGTTTGTCTGACTGGCATACACATCTTGGGATGATTATCTATTGGTTACTGTAGCTTTGCTTGCGGTGCATGGTTTCTCTGTCCCCATGCCACACAATCTTGGGTATGTTGTTTGTGTACTCCCCAGGCTCTGGTATGTCTGTTAGTCCATGGACGCTCCCTGGTGGTAGGATGTCCCGCACCTTCTCCTCCCAGGTCCTGAAGTAGACTGGTTTGGCAGGAGGGCCACCACCGGTGCACTGACTCAGGGCGTGATCTTTTTCGATGAGTTTCTTGACCCTCCTGCGCACGTCATACCACCTGTTCTGGATATCGTCCTTTGTGCGCCTTGCTGGTGCTTGTGCGTTCACCTTGTCCACAATCCTCGCCCACATCTTGGTTTTCTGTGACATGGGGGTCCTTTGGACCGACCAATGCACCAAACAAATGTGGCTCTACTCTGATGATCTCGTCTACCAGCACTTCTAACTCACTATCTGTGAACTTTGGATTCTTCTTTGGGGGCATGGTGATCGGTGGTGGTGGTGAGGGATGTGTGTGTGAGGGTGCAAGTGAGAGTGGGTTGGTGTTGGTTTTGCTGGGTGTATGTGTGTGTGCTTTTGGATGAGGTGCTGATGGTGTGAGTTGTGTGATGGGTGAGTTGTGAGTGTGTCTGCGGTTGTTGTGTAATGGTGTTTGCTGCTGACTGTGTCTCCTGTTTGCAAGGGATCATGGTAGTGATTGTAGTCCTTTATATAGTTGGAGTTGTGGGTGTGTCTTTGTCCCAGGTTTTTTTTATTTGCTATTTATTGGCTTTGTAATTGCTTGTTTGGTCCTTTTTTTGGTTTTTTTCAAGTGGGTTTTGTAGGCATGAAGGAGATGTTCTTCTGACCGAGACGGACGCTGATGTTGGTTGGTGCGGGCTTCTCCGCCTCGTTCACGATGACTATCTTCTGTGTTTCATACGCGTCGGTCGCGAAGGTCTCTATTGCTTGTGGGCCTGGTTTCTTGTGCGTGTGGGTCGTGCGGCTTGGTCTCCGTGTGAGTCGGTCTGAGTTTCCACGCATTGCATCGTACTGCGCGGATCGGACATCGCGGGTACGGGTCGGTCAGGTTCGTGTCGGTCGGTGAAATTCGTGTCGGTTTTCCGGCCGGTTCACTATTTTCCATAGGGCTCGGTCGTACGGCTTGTATTCCGTACGTGCCGGTTGTAATTCACACGTGTTGCATCGTACTGTACGGGTCGTACGGCGCTGGTCCATGTTGGTCGATCTCCAGTCCGGGTCCATGTCGGTCGGTTCGTTTTGCGGCAGGAATCGGAATCGGCCCCTATGTATTTTTTATATACTACATGTGTAATTGTGCAACTGCTCCTCTGTTCTGTAAAGCGCTATAAATATAGGCATTAGGATAAGTTGCCAATACAGTATCAAGGTAGATACAGCATATATATATATATATATATATATATATATATTATCTACTGGCGGTCGCCAGTAGATAGTTATAGTTAGGACCATAGGAAATCTGCAACATTCTATTTGGAATAACTTTGGCGCCGGTTGACGAATGCTCGCGAAATTTTTAAAATAGGTGGGGCGCTCCGCTCCGCTCCTACCCTGAAAGTCTCGGGGGGATTCGTCAAGCGGGGGCTGAGAAAAAGGGGGGTCCCAAAACGCGTTTTCCCCATGCAATTTTCCATAGGGACCTTTCATCCAAGGTACAGCCCGAACGGCTGAACAGAATTACTTGAAATTTGGCAAAGAGGTAGTCCTCAGGTCAGGCATGTGCCTTTTGCATATATGGTGTCAATCTGTTCAGTAGTTCCTGAGAAAATCAAAAGTAAAATCACATACATATCTGGGCGGAGCCTAACCACACATCTCATCTTGAGATCTGATTGGCTGTCAGTACTTCATCCAAGAAGTGTTGGCAGCCATCTTGGGACCAATATACATGATAGCACCTCATTAAAAAGCATTGCAGTTAATAGAAGGTTTTAAGACTTTAGTTACATTATAAATCATTTGTTGATGGTACCATACTCATTTTAGGAATTGTGGTGTGTTCTAAGGTGATTTTACCATGTGAAAAAGCCTTCTGCTGTGATATCACGAACCATGTTTGAGAGAAAACTATTTTCTCATACTTTTCCCACAGAGGCAGAGGTGGGGGAATCATATCGCCCGACGCCCGAACCATGTTGTTTATATTGACGGGCAAGAAGATTTATTGTCTATTTATGTCTGAAGGACATGTAGACAATAATCACGTTTTAATCACGTTAAAACAACAGGCTGTGGGCACTCTGGGGCTCACAGCCAATCCGAAGCTTGCAGAGAGCCTTTGGCGGCATCTGATTGGCTAGCAGCCCATGACTGGGCTCTAGCCAGTGATTGGCTGGGGGAATGAAACGTCACTCAGCCTCTGCAAGCAGTAGTCCGTGGCCGCCACGAGGCTTGCAATAAGCATTCAGGTAAAATAAGCAGTTTTGCCCGCTTGAATTGTGTGATATTGTGACGGAGGTGCTGCGATTTTCTTTTATTTATATTTTTAGCAACTGTGCGTGGGTAGATTAATTAGTACAAAAGCCTAGGCCTGGCCCGCCTCGGCGCCTCAGATGAGGACGTCCAAAAAGCGTATCGCAAGCAGGCGTGCTGCGCTACCACCGCTTCATGGGGGAAACACCCATTACAACGAATTCGGATTCACGCGCTGCCATCGCAACGCGGGTTTAACATCGCGGGTCCGGAGCCTTCATACCGCAGGTGGAAACAGATCTGCAGATTAATGCTTTCAAAAGAGACATCCGTTGGTGACTTGCAATTTATAACTTAAAGTCCTAATTTAGAATAGTGAACTATTAACTTTAAGCCCAGAACTGCATAAACACACCGACAAATATACATTACAAAATTGATTAATGTTGCAAAGAGGGTACATTTGGCGAAAAAAACGATTCTTATTATTAAAGGAAGCTCCCAACTTTGCTGTTTCTTTTTCGACTCTGCGTTTGTGCTTCTCCACACCAAGCACTCTAAAACTACTGCCTACCAGTATGAGTGACATGTGACTCCTACACTTTCACTCCTTTGGCTTATGGGCAAAAAAACATTGTCGCACACGGCGCAGCCAGCACTAAAAGCTTTCGAAGCACCTGCTGCAGCGTTTCTTTCCGCCGGCAATAACCAGGCCTCACAGAAATGTGTAGAAAACTCGTGTGATGAATTACCATCCTGGAAAGAGATCCGTGTTTTGTATAGTTGAGGTTGTGACCTCTGTGAAGTTAGTGCAGAGGGTTAATATGCCTGCTGCAAAGAACATGTACGAAGTCGATTACAGAGTGCATAGGATGGAAACAGATCTGCAGATTAATGCTTTCAAAAGAGACATCCGTTGGTGACTTGCAATTTATAACTTAAAGTCCTAATATAGAATAGTGAGCTATTAACTTTCAGCCCAGAACTGCGTAAACACACCGACAAATATACATTACAAAATTGATTAATGTTGCAAAGAGGGTACATTTGGCGAAAAAACGATTCTTATTATTAAAGGAAGCTACCAACTTTGCTGTTTCTTTTTCGACTCTGCGTTTGTGCTTCTCCACAACCAACCTCTCTTAAACTACTGCCTACCAGTATGGGTGACATGTGACTCCTACACTTTCACTCCTTTGGCTTATGGGCAAAAAAACATTGTCGCACACGGCGCAGCCAGCACTAAAAGCTTTTGAAGCACCTGCTGCAGAGTTTCTTTCCGCCGGCAATTACCAGGCCTCACAGAAATGTGTAGGAAACTTGTGTGATGAATTACCATCCTGGAAAGAGATCCGTGTTTTGTATAGTTGAGGTTGTGACCTCGGTGAAGTTAGTGCAGAGGGTTAATATGCCTGCTGCAAAGAACATGTACGAAGTCGATTACAGAGTGCATAGGATGGAAACAGATCTGCAGATTAATGCTTTCAAAAGAGACATCCGGTGCAATTTATAACTTAAAGTCCTAATATAGAATAGTGAGCTATTAACTTTCAGCCCAGAACTGCATAAACACACCGACAAATATACATTACAAAATTGATTAATGTTGCAAAGAGGGTACATTTGACGAAAAGATCCGTGTTTTGTATAGTTGAGGTTGTGACCTCGGTGAAGTTAGTGCAAAGGGTTAATATGCCTGCTGCAAAGAACATGTACGAAGTCGATTACAGAGTGCATAGGATGGGAACAGATCTGCAGATTAATGCTTTAAAAAGAGACATCCGTTGGTGACTTGCAATTTATAACTTAAAGTCCTAATATAGAATAGTGAGCTATTAAGTTTCAGCCCATAACTGCGTAAACACACCGACAAATATACATTACACAATTGATTAATGTTGCAAAGAGGGTACATTTGGCGAAAAAACGATTCTTATTATTATAGGAAGCTCCCAACTTTGCTGTTTCTTTTTCGATACAACTTACCGATTCGCAAGGAACGTAGGGCTCACGTCTGGCCAGCTGCAAAAGTGAGGGGGAAATGGCAGGAGGTACGCTGGCTGACACCTTTTATATCCCACCCATACGTTTTTACAAGGGTGACGGTAAATTAGTACATTACGTATGGTTTGAAATGTACGTATTTTGTGGGAATAAATACACAGCCAAGGGTAACGGTAAATTAGTACATTACGTATGGTTTGAAATGTACGTATTTTGTGGGAATAAATACACAGCCAAAAAAAATGGAAAAAAAGGGGAATAGAAATAAAAGAATTGCCGTCAGGGTTAAGGGGAGGGGGCGCAGGGGGCCAGGGACGCGATAATATCGCTTGACAAGTTTTCCTTTAGCATTATTATTGCACAGCATATAAAGCAAAAATATATTAATGTTTCTCTGTCAGACGGAGCCCTTAGGTTTGATGTGGAATGGGGGTAGGTGGGACAAGTGGATTTTACAGGACATGTAGATCTCAGTGGCATTTTGTCCCTTGGACAACTAGATTATTTGGAAAATTCCACACCCCTGCAGAGGTTTGGAAGGTGATCTATAAGCTAAACTGAGAGCATATTTTCTGTAAATTCACATTATCTTTCTCAGTCATGTAAGAATGAAGTCTGACATTCTCAGTAAAACATGTACATCCAACAAGGGCAGAGACTGTCAGTTGATTCCTTTGTGTTCTACTGCAGCTTCCCAGAGTGCTCTAAAGAACAACTAGAGCGCTAACAGTCTTACTTATGACAAAAGTATGGCACACCTGAAGCCATCTTGATTGGAATAAAGTGGTAACACTTAAAACATTTAATTTACAAAGGAACAAAATGAGGGGGTTCATTTTGCCATATAAATTATGATTAGTGCTGCAGAAAGAAAAACTAGGGCGCATTTTGACTTCTGAAATCCTCTTTTATTTCATAAAAACATTCTGACATGCAGACTGAAACATGCACTTTGAATACCAGCAGCAGACTTGCCTGGTGAGCAGTAGCTTTACTACAGTGATCTAATGAGCAACTAGAGTGCTAACATTCAGAATTTATGGAAAATGTGTGACACATCTGAATGCCTTCTTGATGAAATCAAAGTAAAAAACTGAAAGTATTTCCTACTGAGGAGACTGCAGTAAATGAGGAAATTAGGAAACTTCATAACAAATAAATCTCCCAAGATGGCCACCAGAGACAAAAGAGCCCAAATGTAGCCCAAATATCACCCAGATGTAGCCCAAGTATAGCCCAATGACAGAATGTCCCAGAGTGTTCTTAAGAACAACTAGAGCGCTTACTGTCTTACTTATGACAAAAGTATGGCACACCTGAAGCCATCTTGATTGGAATAAACTGGTAACACTTAAAACATTTAATTTAAAAAGGAACACAATGAGGGGGTTCATTTTGCCATAAAAATTATGATTAGTGCTGAAGAAAGAAAAATTAGGGCACATTTTGAGTGACTTCTCAAATCCTCTTCTATTTCATTACAAAATTCTGATATGCAGACTGAAACATGCACTTCTAATACTAGCAGCAGACTTCCGTGGTGAGCAGTAGCTTTACTACAGTGATCTAATGAGCAACTAGAGTGCTAACATTCAGAATTTATGGCAAATGTGTGACATATCTGAATACCTTCTTGATGGAATCAAAGTAAAAAACTGAAAGCATTTCCTACTGAGGAGACTGCAGTAGATGAGGAAATTAGGAAACTTCATAAAAAATAAATCTCCTAAAATGGCCACCAGAGACAAAAGAGCCCAAATGTAGCCCAAATATCACCCAGATGTAGCCCAAATGACAGAAATGTGCAAAACACTTATTTTTTGTGTATTTGCAGTTTTATATAGTGCAGACTTGTCAGGTATTGGAGTGCTTTACATGACCATTGGTTACATCTCACAAGATCAAATTCATTTTGGTTGTAGACATGGGGAGATTAAGTGATTTGACCAGAATCACAGAATGTTGAGCTGAAGCAGAAACTCCAACCTGGTTCCCCAGTTGCAAAGTCTGCAGCTCTGGAAGTAACACCACACCCTCTCCCCTTGGATGCAACATTTAATCAAGTGGTCAACTGGATAAAAAAACTAAGATTACAAATAATGTAAAAGTTCTTTGTCGCTATTTGAAAACTCAGAAAATATGTCCTCATTTTAGTTTTTTAGAGCACTAACCATAATTTTGATGCAAATACGACCCTCTCATATATGTAATTTCTAAAGGAAATGCTCTAGGCATTACAGTTTTGATTACATCAAGATGACGTCAGGCATTCCACACTTTTGTAATAAATATAGAAAGTTAGCAATCTAGTTGTTCATTGGAATACTGTTGAGAGGCAGAGGCCAGGGGCACCGAAAATTGAAGGCAGGTAGGAGAGTGCAGAGGCAACAATTTGACCACACTAGGCAGGCAGGAAGGGCAGTGGCAGCACAACAGTGGAAAGGGGGGCAGGGGCAACAAACCAACAATACAGGACTGGCAAGAGAGGCTGTGGCAATATAATAGACCATTGAGGGCAGAAGGAAGAGGCAGTGGTCATGCAACCATACATGCCAACAGACCCGTTTCAGCCTGGAAACGTCCAATGTTTTTAAGCTCAAATGGGCTTTACTTGATCTGTTTCCTGTCTACAATCTTCTCTTTTTCAATGTAACTCAAAGGGGAAAATCAATACCCCAGTTTTATTTCAAAATCTCCCTCTTACCAAGTTCAAAATGTTCGCAAGTATGGTACATTGGATCATGGTCGGCAGGAGGAATTGGGGTAGGGACATGGACTCAGATAACAGAGGACAGGAGGGACATTGAGAGGTGCACCAAACTGACCCTACAGGGCAGGCATCAGGGTTTGCAGCAGCACAATACACCACACAGGGCATGCGGGACGGGAGTGCAGCATAACAATCCATAGAAGGCAATAGGGAGGGGACAGGACCATGCACATGGACAACAGACAACAGAGGGAAAAGAGGCAATGGTAGCTAGCTGACCATAATGGACAGACAGGAGAGAAAGCTGCAGCATAACAGACCATAAAGGGCAGGAGGGACGGATCAGGCGCATTACAATGGAACCGACAAGCCAGGAGGGAGGGAATAGGGGTCTGCACATGGAAACAGAGGGCTGGGGGCAAGGGGGCAGGGCAGGAGCAGCAAGATGACCATGGAGGTCAGGCAGGATGGGCACTAGAAACAAGACACACCATGGAGAGCAACAGTGAGACTATGATGGCATACACACAGACCATGGAGGGAAGGTGGGAGGGGGTCAGGAGCAGCTAGCTGACCACACAGGGAAGGTGGGAGGGGCCATGGCAGCACAGAAGACCATGCATGGCAAGCGGGAGGGTTAGTGGCAGCACAATGGCTATGATGGGCAAGAAGGATAGAAGGGAGGGTCAGGACCTGGGCACAGACAAGAGAGTTCAGGGGAAGGGGCCTCACAACAGACCGCGCGGGGCAGGCAGGAGGAGCAGTTGCAGCACAACAGACTAGGGAGGGCAGAAGGGTGTGGCAGTAAAATGGACCATGGAGGACAGGAGGAAGGGGATAGGGGCATGGCATGTGGACAGGCAGGGTGAAGGTGGCAGGGACAGGTTACAGTCATCTGACAATGCTAGGCAGGTGGTAGGGGAGTGGCAGCTCAACAGAACACTCAGAGTAGATAGGAGTGGCAGGTCCATGGAACATGGTGGTCAAAAAGGATGGAGCAGGGGCATGCACAAAGACATCGGAGGGCAGGGGGAAGGAGAATAGGGGCAGCAAGCAAAGCACAGAGGCTAAGCAGGAGGTCAATGATGGGCCATAGAATTGGGCAATGGAGGGCAGGATGAGTGGACTGGTACATCATGCTAAATGCAGGGCAGTGGCAGCACATCAGACCATGCATGGCAGGAAGGAGGAGGCTAGTCCATGGATTCAGACAACAGAGGATAGGGAGGAGGTGGATGGGGCAGCAAGCTAACTGTTCATAGAAGGTGGGTATTAGGAACTTTATTGTTTTTAAAATGTGTGTCTATGAGAACTACTTAAAATATGAACAAGTATGCAGCATAATCTCACTTTTATTCAGGAAGAAGAGGACGTTTGGGACTGTGACTCCGGGCTCACTTGGCATAAACATCCCCTGACCCTCCACCCCCATCGCAAAATGTAATGCCCGTGAAAAGGGTAGTTGGACGCAGTGTGATATAGAACATAGTCCTGAGAGCACGATTGAAAATGAAAACTAGATATAGTATATGGTATAAACTATGCACCAAAAAGTGTGATATAAGATGAACCGGGGCGTGAAATATAACATGCAATACATTGTGCGCAGTGACAGATTCATTGGAGAGCGCGAGATAGCACAGGCACTAGCGCTTGCTATGTGATATGTGCCTTGGAGTGTAATATGCACAGGGCAGTGTTGTGTTACCTAAGTAGTCTCTAAAGTTGTAATATAAAATATGTGCTGGGTAGTGTAACATTGCATATGCACTATGACAAAGATATGGATCGAAGATTGTAATATGTATGGCATAGCGCTGTGCTTTATAACATAGGCATCGAGGAAGGCACGTTAGATGGGGCAATATAACCTGTGCAAAGGCAAGTGTGGCATGACATATTCACGGGGTGGTGTTACAGTGCACATGGGCTAGAGAGTGTCATAGCATACGCACTAGCTAGTGGAATACAACACAGAGGTGTGTGGCACTCGGCGGGCACTGGTGGGTGTAACACAGCATTGGGCTCAGCCAGGAGCACGATGTGACTCTCAAGTGAGGTTTGTCTCCTTTCCAGAGAGTAAAATAAAAAGTATTACACATCCGGCGGTGGATGTGTGTTTTATTAACTGTGAGGGGGTTCTTGCATAGTTTGGTCGAATTTTTGTCGAATCCCCTTTGAATTGCTTGGTGTGCATGTGTATTAAATGTGCCCGTCAATAGCTACCCATGTTTGTATAAATAAACGACAAGGGTGTCTACTTGGAGAGTACCCACCAGAGGGGGCGCCGGGATTAGGCACGGTAGGGTGTCAGACATGTCAGAGCTTCACTAGCGGTGTGAATACAGTCTACGTGGATTCATTGTATGCATAGTCGCCTTTTAATGAATATCACGCAAATCATCATGGTGATAGGTACATACGGTTTGTCCAGCATGTCCTAGGTGTTTCTATAAATATATATATATTTTTTTTTAAATAAAAAACAAAGGCCGGCCCCGGGGGATGGGGTCCCCGGGGCCATAAGTGGCCTGAGGAGGGGGGCAACACAGCCCCCCTCCTAAAGAATAAAAAAATAAAAAAAAGGCCATGACCTGGGGGTTGGGGTCCCCGGGGCCGATTAAGGCCTTGGGAGGGCCAAATTAATTTTTTTCAACAAAAATAATTAGGGTGCAGGCCCTGGGGGATGGGGTCCCCAGGGCTAATAAATTAGAAAAAGAAAGGGGGCCACACAGCCCTCCTTCTTAAAATTAAATAAATAAAAGACCGGCATCGCGCCGGAGGCCACGCCCCCTCCTTGCAGCACTCTGCAAACGCGCCCCCTGGCCAGTTATAAGTTGAGGAATTAATTCCCCTTCAATACTGAGGGTCCCTGAGGGCCAACTAGACCAACAGGTATCTCCAGTATGCGCCAGGGAGCTGCGTTGCAGACAGGTGTTCTGAGGCCAGCCCCTTTTTACACCTCCATGCAACGCAGCTCTGTGGCGCTTACTGGAGGTACCTAGTGGGCTAGTTTGACCCTAGGGACCCTTAGGATTCAAGGGGACTTAATCTCTCAACTCAGAACGTCCACAGGCCCTGTGGCGCGTTTTTAAGTTGGGGAAATAATTCCCTTTCAATCCTGAGGGACCCTGGGGTCCAACTAGCCCACCAGGTGCTTCCAGTAAGCACCACTGCTCTGCGTTGCAGAGAGGTGGTGCAGGCCGTGCCACTTTGTACACCTCTCTGTAACGCAGCTCTGTGGTGCTTACTGGAGGTACCTAGTGGTCTAGTTGGACCCTAGGGACCCTCAGGATTCAAGGGGACTTAATCTCCCAACTTAAAACGGCTACAGGGCGTGTTTACACAGTGGGGAAGGGAGGGGACGGGGCATGAGGTGACGTGTTCAAACACGCCCTCTGGTGCGTTTTAAGAGGAAGTTTTAATCCCCTGCCCTATTATATACTAGGGGCTTACAGAGGAGGTCATGCTAATCACAGGGGGACCCCAACACATAGTGTGCCCTAGTGTATGTAGGTGTTTTCACTGTATTCTGAGTGTCTTTTAACATAGCACTGGCTCTAGGACTGGTTAGTCAGACTCAGTTACCACCAGTATCCGTCTGAAAAAGTTGAGGGTACAGGATGATTTTGCAACAAGGCTTCTTTCTGCTCTTCTGTTTGTTCTTTCTGCACGTTATCCTTCTTCCTGCACTTTTCTTCGTCTTTGAGGACTTCTGTTGCTTCTTTCTGCATTTCATTTTTTTCTTTCTGTGCGTTTTTTCTTCTTTCTTCACATGTCCTATCTCTGTAGGCATAGTTAGAAATTAGCATTTATAAAACCTTTGAAATTCACTGAAAAAACCATAGGTTTCAGGCACGTTATAGTTAGGAATTAGCATTTAAAAAACCTTAGAAATTCACTGAAAAAACCATAGGTTTCAGGGGCGTTATAGTTAGCTGGACTTTTCACTCGTACAAAACCATTGAAATTCCCCCGTTATAGTTAGTTCAGCTAACTATAACTCACGCACCCACAATGCACTGCTGATGACGTCACATATTACATCACTCATGACATGGTAAGTGACATCACTCATGACATCACTGATGACATCTCAAATGACATCACTGATGACATCATCCTTGCTGATAGAGTGTCAGACCTCCTCTCCCCCTAATATAACCTTTGATACACACATTCAAAAATAGAAACTAAAATTTTCAAAACAATTGACATACCAATATCAGTTACAACAACCTATTCAGTAATTGTAAGATCCACATCCACATCCACTCATTCACCAACAGTCCTATACAGTCACTCATACATGTACTCACTCATCATATGTGCTCATACACCTATACATCCTGTTACACAATGCCACTCATCCATAAAGTTACTCACACACATAGTCACTCATGCTAATAAAGAATCAAACATCCGTTTACCTGCATATACAGTTATACACACACCACCACACTTACTTCTACAGAAACTTACACATACTTAGTCTTTTTAACAATCACTTATAGAAACACATACTAATTCATACAGGAACTCTTTCAATCTCTCACTCTCACATATACTCACTTATATACACCAATAGTCACATATACTAGTTTAAAACATATGTAGTTACTCATAGAGACACTATTGAGACAGTCATTCACTCACTAACACACCCATGCAGACACTCATCCACCCATACAGTCCTGCACACATGATGTCTTCAACACATACAAACAGTAAGTCACTCATTCATGCACCTATGCACTACGTAATACCCCCCACCGAACCATACAGACATCAGACACTTATACTGATACTCAAAAAACCAACTAATAACCTATATAGACACTCATGTAGCTACTCACCAACCCATGCAGCCACTTATACACAAAGTGAGAAACTGATACAGATATTTACATATTTAAACATTACTCACTAAGCCATGTATTCACTAAGATACACTTAATCAGTCAGTTATACAATCAATTTTTCAAAAACAAATCATCCATTTAGACACTTATATACCCATTTATTCTTCCATCGACCTTGAGATATACATATATAAAACATATGTAATTTTCAGAAAAACACACATTCACTGGATGATGTCATCAGTGATGTCATCAGTGATATCATTTGAGATGTCATCAGTGATGTCATCAGTGATGTCACTGACCATGTCATGAGTGATGTAATATGTGACGTCATCAGCAGTGCATTGCGGGCGCGCGAGTTATAGTTAGCTGAACTAACTATAACGGGGGAATTTCTATGGTTTTGTACGAGTGAAAAGTCCAGCTAACTATAACGCCCCTGAAACCTATGGTTTTTTCAGTGAATTTCTAATGTTTTTTAAATGCTAATTCCTAGCTATAACGTGCCTGAAACCGATGTTTTTTTCAGTGAATATATATATATATATATATATATATATACATTCACTGAAAAAACCATAGCTTTCACACACGTTATAGTTAGGAATTAGCATTTAAAAAACCTTGCAAATTCACTGAAAAAACCATAGGTTTCACACATGTTATAGTTAGCGGAAATTTTACTGATAAAAAACCAATAAAATTCCCCCGTTATAGTTAGTGCAGGCAACTATAACTCACGCGACCGCAATCCTCTGCTGATGCTAATACTGTATTTAGACACTTATTTGCCCATGTCTTCTTCCATACATTTTTAGCTATACATATATTACAAATATTTTTTTTTCATAAAGACACATATGTCATCAGCAGAAGATTGCGGTCGCGTGAGTTATAGTTGCCTGCACTAACTATAACGGGGGAATTTCATTGGTTTTTTATCAGTAAAATTTCCGCTAACTATAACATGTGTGAAACCTATGGTTTTTTCAGTGAATTTGCAAGGTTTTTTAAATGCTAATTCCTAACTATAACGTGTGTGAAACCTATGGTTTTTTCAGTGAATTTGTACGGTTTTTTAAATGCTAAGTTACTTTACGCCATTCGTGGCGTGCACGCCCACTTAACGCAGTTCGTTCCGTGCGCGCACGGTGCACTTCGCGCACCGTGCGCGCACAGTGAGCACGCGGTGCGCTTCGCGCACCGCGCGCCCACTTTACGCAGTTAGTGCCGTACACGCAAGGTGGGCACGCACTGTGCGCACATGGAGGACATATTATGCGCTTCCTTGTGATAGGTAATCTGTTAAATTTAATTTGTAAGTGATGACAATAATATGCCATTCACAGAGAGTGTTTTTTTTTTTTTATTAAAATTTTTAGCGTACGCGCACCGTACGCGTACGGTAAGCGTAATCGGCGAAATTTTCCAAAAATAAAAATTTACCGTTTTTGGCCTTGGGGGATCTTTGAGGACTCAACTAACATGGCTATGTGCATGGGCGCTGTCTAAACAGCCCCTTTATATGTTTTTTGCCTTTGTTTACAGCCCCCCCCTCAGAGTGCGAGAGAGAAAATGGCGGCCGCCGCTTCCTGGTTTCGACCGATTCGAATGTTTACTTAGATGTAACAGCCAATCAGAATCGCGCTCGCGCACGCCACCGTACGCGTACGGTAAGCTTACGGTAAGCGTACCGTAAGCTGGCTCAGATATATATATTGATTTAAAGGCTATTTTCTCAGAATCTACTGAACAGATTTACACCAAACCTACAAAAGGCACTTCCTTGACCTGAGGACTACCTCTCTGCCAAATTTCTAGTAATTCTGTTCAGCCGTTCGGGCTGTAGCCCTGTCTAAAGGTCCTATGGAAAAATGCATGGGAAAAACGCGTTTTGGGACCCCCCTTTTATCTCAGCCCCCGCTTGACGAATCCCCCCGAGACTTTCAGGGTAGGAGCGGAGCGTAGCGCCCCACCTATTTTGAGAAATTCGCGAGGATTCGTCGACCGGCGCCAAAGTTATTCAAAATAGAATGTTGCGGATTTCCTATGGAAACAGGGTCCTAACTATAACTACCTACTGGCGACCGCCAGTAGGTAATATACATATATACATATACATATATATATATATATATATATATATATATATATATATATATATACACAACAAGTCTCACATTACCGGAGCCCAAGACCCTTCAGGGCGGATTCAGTAAAATGGGCACGGAGCAGCCCACAAATCACACTCGCCATGCAGGAAAATATACTGAAGCCCAATACTGCAGTCAGATACCACGCTCAGTCCAGCAGCGTCTACTTCCTTTGCCCTAACGTTTCAACTTAATAGCCTTGCTCACAGGTGGAAGAAGACACCTACGTGCGCTCTGACGTTTTTTAAAAGGATGTTTAATCACGTGACTAAATTATAATACTACATATCCCACAGTGCACTGTAATTTCATTCAGGTGTACTCACTGGAAGTCCTCGAAAATTTCATTTTGAGTAAACAGTTACTTTCGATACATGCACTGGTATTCAAGTGGAGTCCATGAAACAGCAGTCAGGTGAACGAAATGTGCTGTAGTGTTGTTACTTCTACATGCGACCAGCAGAAGCCCTGTGCTGCAGCACGATCATAGCAGGAGTCATCCTGCTTGAATCCCTTCCAAATGCAACTCGTTTTCGCTAAGTAGCACTCCTCTGTAGGTCGGGTGCATTCGTGGATCAGGCTCCTCAATTTGAACACACACAACAAGTCTCACGTTACCGGAGCCCAAGACCCTTCAGGGCGGATTCAGTAAAATGGGCACGGAGCAGCCCACAAATCACACTCGCCATGCAGGAAAATATACTGAAGCCCAATACTGCAGTCAGATACCACGCTCAGTCCAGCAGCGTCTACTTCCTTTGCCCTAACGTTTCAACTTAATAGCCTTGCTCACAGGTGGAAGAAGACACCTACGTGCGCTCTGACGTTTTTTAAAAGGATGTTTAATCACGTGACTGAATTATAATACTACATATCCCACAGTGCACTGTAATTTCATTCAGGTGTACTCACTGGAAGTCCTCGAAAATTTCATTTTGAGTAAACAGTTACTTTCGATACATGCACTGGTATTCAAGTGGAGTCCATGAAACAGCAGTCAGGTGAACGAAATGTGCTGTAGTGTTGTTACTTCTACATGCGACCAGCAGAAGCCCTGTGCTGCAGCACGATCATAGCAGGAGTCATCCTGCTTGAATCCCTTCCAAATGCAACTCGTTTTCGCTAAGTAGCACTCCTCTGTAGGTCGGGTGCATTCGTGGATCAGGCTCCTCAATTTGAACACACACAACAAGTCTCACGTTACCGGAGCCCAAGACCCTTCAGGGCGGATTCAGTAAAATGGGCACGGAGCAGCCCACAAATCACACTCGCCATGCAGGAAAATATACTGAAGCCCAATACTGCAGTCAGATACCACGCTCAGTCCAGCAGCGTCTACTTCCTTTGCCCTAACGTTTCAACTTAATAGCCTTGCTCACAGGTGGAAGAAGACACCTACGTGCGCTCTGACGTTTTTTAAAAGGATGTTTAATCACGTGACTGAATTATAATACTACATATCCCACAGTGCACTGTAATTTCATTCAGGTGTACTCACTGGAAGTCCTCGAAAATTTCATTTTGAGTAAACAGTTACTTTCGATACATGCACTGGTATTCAAGTGGAGTCCATGAAACAGCAGTCAGGTGAACGAAATGTGCTGTAGTGTTGTTACTTCTACATGCGACCAGCAGAAGCCCTGTGCTGCAGCACGATCATAGCAGGAGTCATCCTGCTTGAATCCCTTCCAAATGCAACTCGTTTTCGCTAAGTAGCACTCCTCTGTAGGTCGGGTGCATTCGTGGATCAGGGATGTATGACGTTACAACGCATGCTATTACAACGCATACCTTTACAACGCATTTTTTACACCGCAAGTACTACTACAACGCATTACTTTACAACGAATACTCTTACAACGCAAAACCTATTAAAATACTGAAAAGTGCTGTTACAACGAAATCTATTACAACGCATACCATTACAACGCGATTTTTTTTTTTAAATTAAATTAAAAGTACAATAAAATCTGCCACGGGATGCAGGGAAATTAGGGGTTTTAGGGTGGGGAAGTGTATTAAAATGTGGAGAACAACTGAGCGTAAATCTACTGAAATGCTTAACCAAATTAGTACTCGAGTATTAAAATTAATACTCAAGTATTAAAATTAATACTCAAAAACCCCAAATAAATTCGGTTTTCACACATTTCAAAGATTAACAAAAAGAACGATAGTTAAAACAACAGTACTAACACAATTTTTATCATGAATAAATCGGAAAGTAAGTAAACAGAGTAAAACACACATACACATAGGCGCCATTTTAACCATCTCACTTGTAAAACTTGTCCTACCACAGTTTCTATGTAAACAATACCAAAAGACATGTTCCAAAATGGATGCCAAAACGGAGCAAATGAATGAAAACAATATTTTTTAAAAAGCATTTTTAAATTATCATTTTCCACAGTAAAACAAAGCATTTAAAAAAACACAACGAACGCAGTTTTTAAAAAAATTAATAGTGACACAGAGTAAAACTTATAAATACAAGGAAGACACCATTTTGCACTCAGTTGATTATCAACTAGCAGAGAGACCAGACGTGAAAAGCTGACCCTCTGTCACCTCCACTGCGACCTCCTCAGAGAGAGCACGGAATTCATTCGTAAAAGCATTACAATAGAGCAACTACTAGTAAGTCATTATAATAATTTTAAACGTTGGTTTTGAGGAAAATATATTTTCTTAACCCAAAAAAAAATTTAAATAAAATTCTTAATAATTACTTTTAAAATGTACTGTTTCTAATTTATTATTACTAAAAATACACACCAACTTAAAACAAGTATTTTATTTTCCAAAAACAGAAACTCTGAATATATTCAGATTCAACAACAGGTGTACCTAATTGAGCATCACCACCACGTAAACGACTGACATATAAAATTGAGAAGGTAAATGTAATTTATTTGTAATGGTTTTAATTGTAAAACATATTTTTAAAAATTACCTAAAGTGATGTATGGCAATGGTGTTTTTTTTTTAAACCTCAATCTCACTACATCATAAACGAAAAAATAGCATGATGCAGGAGTAACAATTACTAATAAGACTTCAGTTGGGTACTACATCTGAAAAAGAGATTCATATTACTAGGGCAACTATTTCTATTCAAAGTCCTCGAATATTCTGCATTATAGTAATTTAGTGACAGTATCGGATTAACCTTTTTTTTTTTGCGAAAAATGCATTAAATGTGTAATATGTTTTCTTTCACCAATTGTTACTCATACTCCTTTGTCATATATCAAATTGTTGTTAAAATTTATTTTTTTAACAACCAACGTTGGCTAAGGAACATTAATTTATTCAAGTTTTTTTTTCCACAGAGTACATCTGTACCAAAAAAAAAGTTTATCCTGCTGCAAGCATTAGCTTAAAGGCACGAAAACAAGCAATAACAGAAAAAGGTATGTTACCTTTTCAGTATTATTTTTACTATACATTTTTAAACCTTCTTTTTGCAATTATTACTCCTCTAACGTACCAAATTAGTAAAATAATGGATAGTTTAGAGTAACAATATACTATTTCTTCTCCAGGAAGGTGCAACATTAGGGAGATTTTTTTTTAGTGTAGGGGTACATATCTCTATTTCAACTACAGGAAGGTGCATTGGTTAGTACAGTGTCATGTAGTATTAGTTATATTTTATGTCATTATTAATTTAAATATACTCAGATTTTAAATTTCAAACCAACGTTAATTTTTTTTTTATCCTCTTTTTTTTCAAAAGACAACAATTTGATTCCTTACAGAAAGATTCTTTCCACCACACACGTTAAATCTAGAACCAACAGACCAAATCATCCTCCGAAGCCTCATCCAGAAAAGCAAGTTCTACAAAACAAGGTATTGATTTGCATGATGGTTTCTTAACCTTCAATATATTAGACTAGCTATCTCATTGCTAATGTTGAAAAAAAAACCAATTTAATTATGGTTACATTTGCAGAATTCAGAATTTTATTTCATGACTAAAGAAGGTGTAGCATTAGGGAAAGTGTTCTCTACTGCAACTTATAACAAATATACAAGTTTACAAAAATTATTGTAAAATCGCATTTCTCAACATCTTTCAGTTTTCTCATTCTTTTCTTTTTTCACTTTTCCAGACATTTATTTTTCCATTCCAAATCCAATCACCTCATAAGTGTCTACTGCTGCCTACACGCCATTCCCAATTAAGTAAAGTCTGCAAGAAAAGCAAATTCGAAATAAAAAGGTAATTTTATCCAACATTCTAAGGTGCACCAGTTCTAAATATGTACCATGCTGTAGGGGTAACAATTACTATTCTAACTCCAGGAAGGTGCATCAGTAGGGAAAGTGTTGGATGGTGTAGGGGTAACAATTTACTATTCTAACTCCAGGAAGGTGCATCACTAGGGAATGTGTTGGATGGTGTTGGGGTGCAATTTACTATTCTAACTCCAGGAAGGTGCAGCAGTAGGGAAAGTGTTGGAGGGTGTTGGGGTGCAATTTACTATTCTAACTCCAGGAAGGTGCAGCAGTAGGGAATGTGTTGGAGGGTGTAGGGGTGCAATTTAGTATTCTAACTCCAGGAAGGTGCAGCAGTAGGGAAAGTGTTGGATGGTGTAGGGGTGCAATTTACTATTCTAACTCCAGGAAGGTGCAGCAGTAGGGAATGTGTTGGATGGTGTTGGGGTGCAATTTACTATTCTAACTCCAGGAAGGTGCATCAGTAGGGAAAGTGTTGGATGATGTAGGGGTGCAATTTACTATTCTAACTCCAGGAAGGTGCATCAGTAGGGAATGTGTTTGATGGTGTTGGGGTTCAATTTACTATTCTAACTCCAGGAAGGTGCAGCAGTAGGGAAAGTGTTGGATGGTGTAGGGGTGCAATTTACTATTCTAACTCCAGGAAGGTGCATCAGTAGGGAAAGTGTTGGCTGGTGTAGGGGTGCAATTTACTATTCTAACTCCAGGAAGGTGCATCAGTAGGGAATGTGTTGGATGGTGTTGGGGTGCAATTTACTATTCTAACTCCAGGAAGGTGCAGCAGTAGGGAATGTGTTGGATGGTGTTGGGGTGCAATTTACTATTCTAACTCCAGGAAGGTGCATCAGTAGGGAAAGTGTTGGATGATGTAGGGGTGCAATTTACTATTCTAACTCCAGGAAGGTGCATCAGTAGGGAATGTGTTTGATGGTGTAGGGGTGCAATTTACTATTCTAACTCCAGGAAGGTGCAGCAGTAGGGAAAGTGTTGGATGGTGTAGGGGTGCAATTTACTTTTCTAACTCCAGGAAGGTGCATCAGTAGGGAAAGTGTTGGCTGGTGTAGGGGTGCAATTTACTATTCTAACTCCTGGAAGGTGCATCAGTAGGGAATGTGTTGGATGGTGTTGGGGTGCAATTTACTATTCTAACTCCAGGAAGGTGCAGCAGTAGGGAAAGTGTTGGATGGTGTTGGGGTGCAATTTACTATTCTAACTCCAGGAAGGTGCATCAGTAGGGAATGTGTTTGATGGTGTTGGGGTTCAATTTACTATTCTAACTCCAGGAAGGTGCAGCAGGAGGGAAAGTGTTGGATGGTGTAGGGGTGCAATTTACTATTCTAACTCCAGGAAGGTGCATCAGTAGGGAATGTGTTGGATGGTGTTGGGGTGCAATTTACTATTCTAACTCCAGGAAGGTGCATCAGTAGGGAAAGTGTTGGATGATGTAGGGGTGCAATTTACTATTCTAACTCCAGGAAGGTGCATCAGTAGGGAATGTGTTTGATGGTGTTGGGGTTCAATTTACTATTCTAACTCCAGGAAGGTGCAGCAGTAGGGAAAGTGTTGGATGGTGTAGGGGTGCAATTTACTATTCTAACTCCAGGAAGGTGCATCAGTAGGGAAAGTGTTGGCTGGTGTAGGGGTGCAATTTACTATTCTAACTCCAGGAAGGTGCATCAGTAGGGAATGTGTTGGATGGTGTTGGGGTGCAATTTACTATTCTAACTCCAGGAAGGTGCAGCAGCAGGGAATGTGTTGGATGGTGTTGGGGTGCAATTTACTATTCTAACTCCAGGAAGGTGCATCAGTAGGGAAAGTGTTGGATGATGTAGGGGTGCAATTTACTATTCTAACTCCAGGAAGGTGCATCAGTAGGGAATGTGTTTGATGGTGTAGGGGTGCAATTTACTATTCTAACTCCAGGAAGGTACAGCAGTGAGGAAAGTGTTGGATGGTGTAGGGGTGCAATTTACTATTCTAACTCCAGGAAGGTGCATCAGTAGGGAAAGTGTTGGCTGGTGTAGGGGTGCAATTTACTATTCTAACTCCTGGAAGGTGCATCAGTAGGGAATGTGTTGGATGGTGTTGGGGTGCAATTTACTATTCTAACTCCAGGAAGGTGCAGCAGTAGGGAAAGTGTTGGATGGTGTTGGGGTGCAATTTACTATTCTAACTCCAGGAAGGTGCATCAGTAGGGAATGTGTTTGATGGTGTTGGGGTTCAATTTACTATTCTAACTCCAGGAAGGTGCAGCAGGAGGGAAAGTGTTGGATGGTGTAGGGGTGCAATTTACTATTCTAACTCCAGGAAGGTGCATCAGTAGGGAAAGTGTTGGAGGGTGTAGGGGTGCAATTTACTATTCTAACTCCAGGAAGGTGCAGCAGTAGGGAATGTTTAGGATGGTGTAAATGTTATGTTTTAGGTAAATCATAAATTTATTCAGGCTAATTTTTGTGTCTTTTCTCCTCTTTTCAGATAATGTCTAGGCTGGGAGCTGCCAACTTTATTAAATCCAGGAAGGGCAAAAATTTGTTAAACCATGGTGGATACATATATAGTAAGGAAAGAATAAGTTTAACTAGAAATCATTGGAGGTGTTTGCAATACTACACTACCCATTGCAGTGGCAGAGCGGTTACTGTTGATAATTTGGTTGTGAAAACCACAGAACATAACCACTCTGCCTCTGCAATGGATGTAGAAATTAGAGAAACAATAAACGAGATGAAAGCTATTGCAAGCACCTCCAATGATTCCACAGGATCAATTTTAAGAGAGGTTGCACAGCATGTCCCCAGTCATGTTGCTAGTAACATGCCTATAATACCTAATTTGAGAAGAATTATTCAGAGACAAAAGCAGGCAAGTAACATTCAATTATCTACACCACATACTTTCTCTGACATTAGAATTCCTCATGATCTTTCTATTTCTTTTTCTGATGAACCTTTCCTTCTGCATGACAACGAAAACCCTCAGAAACGTATTTTAATTTTTAGTACCCCACGTAACCTTGCTAAGTTAGAAACTAGTGAAATTTGGATGATGGATGGGACGTTTAAAAGTACACCCCATCCTTTCACTCAAATTTACACTATACATGCTAAAATTAACAATAGTGTAATTCCCTTAGTTTATAGTTTGCTACCTGATAAGACTTCTGCAACATACACTGAACTTTTATAAGTGATTAAAAGTAAAACATCTTCAAGTCCTCGAAAAATAATTATTGATTTTGAATTGAGTATGATCAATGTGATCACTAAAACGTACACGGATACCCAAATTCAGGGATGTTTTTTCCATTTTTCGCAGGCATTTTGGCGTAAATTACAGAAAACATCCCTAGTTGCAGAATATTCTCGGGATAGCAAACTACAATTTGAACTAAAAAAATTAACTGCACTTTGTTTTGTTCCTCCCGATAGTGTGGACGAGTACTACACTGCAATTATAGAATCTGTTTATTATACGAGTAACGAAGAAAAATTGGCACCCATTCTAAATTATTTTGAGGACACATGGATTGGACACCTAAGCAGATCGGGTCGCAGGAGGAAGCCACGATTCCATGTGGAGTGGTGGAACTGCTACACGAGTTGTTTAGAGGGAGAAGCAAAAACAAACAATGCCATTGAGGGATGGCATAACTCCTTCAACCATACAATTGGTAAACCACATCCTAACTTCTACTCATTTTTGGAAACTTTGAAGAAGGAGCAAAGTTTCCAAGAAATGAGAATAGCCCAAACACTCGCAGGTAGTCTAAACCCACGAGTAACAGTCAAAACAAGGGAAATGTCTGAGAGACTATTGGCAATTCTACAACAATTTTCGTTGTGTGTGGCTATAGACTACCTGGAAAATCTTTCTAACATTCTTTCTTTTTAAAATAATGTAATTACTTACTTTCCTGCTTTGCTTTAAATTTTACAAATTTTCAAATTACAATTGGCATACCAAGGTATTTTCTAAAAAATTTTTCAAACAAACAAGTCGGGTTATTTTTTTTTAAAACAAATCTTCATTTCAAGCAAAAACTACCAATGTCTTCAAATTTACTGTCCCATAGTATTTGAACTATTTTTCGACATCGGAACTCCATTAATTAAATTACCGAAAAAATCCAATTTAATTACCTTCAAAACTAATCTCCAAAAATGAAACATATGTAAAATCTACAAATCAAACCATATTCCGAAATGCACTTTGCAGCTTAATCATCATTTTTATAACAATCGTTATTTGTCAAAATTTGAAAGTACGCAACTTTTTTGCAGTTCGAAATGAAGATCGACATTACTTTTGTTACTTCCTAAATAAACAAATCAACTTTCTGAACAGTAACTTTTAATTTTTTAACAGTTACATACTTTTTTAAACAAAATAAATAACTTTTAGCGACCCGACATAGGCATACATTAATGACATTAATGTGGACATGTTTAAAAACAATAAAGTAATCAATTAGTTTTCCCGCAACCTCCCCTTATTCTTTCCTCACTATATATGTATCCCTTTTAAAGGTTTATTCTACAATTACAAATGAAAATATGTCCTACCTGGCCGCAGATCAGCTTCCTGCTGCTTCCTCCTCCGATGCTCTGCAAAATGGCGTATTACGTCGACGCTCACGTCATTACGTCATCGCGTGCATCTAAATTTAAAGCGGACTACTTTATTTAACTAACCTGTAAATAAATGTTTATAAATGTTAATAAAATATTTATATTTTGTTTCAAAAATGTTACTTACATTGCAAAATTCATTAAAAATATGGTTTATTTTTTCATGATTTTTCAATAAATAAAAAATGTGAAAATAAAAATTGTTTCCTGTCATTATTTTTTAAATAGTTATTTTACTTTCAAATTTATAACTAATTAAATGTAAATTCACTAAATATGTTCCTTACCTCGACTCTATTGTCTTTTCCTTTCAAAACTTTCTCTTTCTTCACTTTCTGATCCTTCTTTTCTTGTTCCGCGGGTTGTATATTCTGATGCTGCCAAAATAAATAAAGGACAAAGACACTCATAGACTTCAATGGAAAAGCGTGGGAATTTTTTTTAAAAAGTAAGTAATTATTATTTTTTTTTTTGTTTTAAACTATTACTGTTTTTAAAATGCATTTTTTATTACTCTTTTAATATTTCAAATATTATTATATTTTTAATTATTTTTAATAAATTTATCTAATTTTTATAATAAATAATCCAAAAGTACTCTTCCTTTTTTTTAAAACAATGTTCTCTATTTTTTGAACTTATAAATACTTTAGTATTTACATAACTTATTTCTTAAATTTTTGATAGATACTGTAGTATTAATATTTTTAAAAAGTACTCACAAACTTTAAATAAATTAACTTTAAAATATGCTGTTTCTTAATTTGAAAAAACCAATGAACTAAATTAATTTAAGAAATACACTTTAATATTTAAAAAATACTCAACTATTAAAATTTATTTACTCACTCTTATTTTTTAGAAAAAATATATTAAATACTCTTTCAATTTAGAATAATTCTGAATTATTTATTTTACTTTAAAAATACTCACTATTCAGTGTAATATGTATCAAATTAAAAATAAAAACAATCATTCCATTTTCAGAAATACTCAAGTATTAATTTAACTATCCAACAAAACATTCCTAGTAAACAAAATACTCAAGTATTAAGTATCAAGAATTAATATTAAAATACTCAAGTATTAATTTAACTATCCAACAAAACATTCCTACTAGACAAAATACTCAAGTATTAATATTAAAATACTCAAGTATTAATTTAACTATCCAACAAAACATTTCTACTAGACAAAATACTAAAGTATTAATATTTTGATAAACAACTCACTTTATTTCAAATACAATTTTTTTTATAACAAATAATTATACGATATATATTTATTTTAATAAAAAAAAACAATATTAAAAAATGCGTTGTAATAGTATATGCGTTGTAAAAGTACTTACCATATAACATCTTGCGTTGTAAATGCATGCGTTGTAAATGCATGCGTTGTAAAGGCATTTTCAAATAATGCGTTGTAAAGGTATATGCGTTGTAAAAGTACTTACCATATAATAGCATGCGTTGTAAAAGCATGCGTTGTAAAAGTTTTTGCGTTGTAAAAAATGCGTTGTAATAGCATAGCGTTGTAAAAGTTGCGTTGTAAAGGTGGTTCCCCGTGGATCAGGCTCCTCAATTTGAACACACACAACAAGTCTCACGTTACCGGAGCCCAAGACCCTTCAGGGCGGATTCAGTAAAATGGGCACGGAGCAGCCCACAAATCACACTCGCCATGCAGGAAAATATACTGAAGCCCAATACTGCAGTCAGATACCACGCTCAGTCCAGCAGCGTCTACTTCCTTTGCCCTAACGTTTCAACTTAATAGCCTTGCTCACAGGTGGAAGAAGACACCTACGTGCGCTCTGACGTTTTTTAAAAGGATGTTTAATCACGTGACTGAATTATAATACTACATATCCCACAGTGCACTGTAATTTCATTCAGGTGTACTCACTGGAAGTCCTCGAAAATTTCATTTTGAGTAAACAGTTACTTTCGATACATGCACTGGTATTCAAGTGGAGTCCATGAAACAGCAGTCAGGTGAACGAAATGTGCTGTAGTGTTGTTACTTCTACATGCGACCAGCAGAAGCCCTGTGCTGCAGCACGATCATAGCAGGAGTCATCCTGCTTGAATCCCTTCCAAATGCAACTCGTTTTCGCTAAGTAGCACTCCTCTGTAGGTCGGGTGCATTCGTGGATCAGGCTCCTCAATTTGAACACACACAACAAGTCTCACGTTACCGGAGCCCAAGACCCTTCAGGGCGGATTCAGTAAAATGGGCACGGAGCAGCCCACAAATCACACTCGCCATGCAGGAAAATATACTGAAGCCCAATACTGCAGTCAGATACCACGCTCAGTCCAGCAGCGTCTACTTCCTTTGCCCTAACGTTTCAACTTAATAGCCTTGCTCACAGGTGGAAGAAGACACCTACGTGCGCTCTGACGTTTTTTAAAAGGATGTTTAATCACGTGACTGAATTATAATACTACATATCCCACAGTGCACTGTAATTTCATTCAGGTGTACTCACTGGAAGTCCTCGAAAATTTCATTTTGAGTAAACAGTTACTTTCGATACATGCACTGGTATTCAAGTGGAGTCCATGAAACAGCAGTCAGGTGAACGAAATGTGCTGTAGTGTTGTTACTTCTACATGCGACCAGCAGAAGCCCTGTGCTGCAGCACGATCATAGCAGGAGTCATCCTGCTTGAATCCCTTCCAAATGCAACTCGTTTTCGCTAAGTAGCACTCCTCTGTAGGTCGGGTGCATTCGTGGATCAGGCTCCTCAATTTGAACACACACAACAAGTCTCACGTTACCGGAGCCCAAGACCCTTCAGGGCGGATTCAGTAAAATGGGCACGGAGCAGCCCACAAATCACACTCGCCATGCAGGAAAATATACTGAAGCCCAATACTGCAGTCAGATACCACGCTCAGTCCAGCAGCGTCTACTTCCTTTGCCCTAACGTTTCAACTTAATAGCCTTGCTCACAGGTGGAAGAAGACACCTACGTGCGCTCTGAAGTTTTTTAAAAGGATGTTTAATCACGTGACTGAATTATAATACTACATATCCCACAGTGCACTGTAATTTCATTCAGGTGTACTCACTGGAAGTCCTCGAAAATTTCATTTTGAGTAAACAGTTACTTTCGATACATGCACTGGTATTCAAGTGGAGTCCATGAAACAGCAGTCAGGTGAACGAAATGTGCTGTAGTGTTGTTACTTCTACATGCGACCAGCAGAAGCCCTGTGCTGCAGCACGATCATAGCAGGAGTCATCCTGCTTGAATCCCTTCCAAATGCAACTCGTTTTCGCTAAGTAGCACTCCTCTGTAGGTCGGGTGCATTCGTGGATCAGGCTCCTCAATTTGAACACACACAACAAGTCTCACGTTACCGGAGCCCAAGACCCTTCAGGGCGGATTCAGTAAAATGGGCATGGAGCAGCCCACAAATCACACTTGCCATGCAGGAAAATATACTGAAGCCCAATACTGCAGTCAGATACCACGCTCAGTCCAGCAGCGTCTACTTCCTTTGCCCTAACGTTTCAACTTAATAGCCTTGCTCACAGGTGGAAGAAGACACCTACGTGCGCTCTGACGTTTTTTAAAAGGATGTTTAATCACGTGACTGAATTATAATACTACATATCCCACAGTGCACTGTAATTTCATTCAGGTGTACTCACTGGAAGTCCTCGGAAATTTCATTTTGAGTAAACAGTTACTTTCGATACATGCACTGGTATTCAAGTGGAGTCCATGAAACAGCAGTCAGGTGAACGAAATGTGCTGTAGTGTTGTTACTTCTACATGCGACCAGCAGAAGCCCTGTGCTGCAGCACGATCATAGCAGGAGTCATCCTGCTTGAATCCCTTCCAAATGCAACTCGTTTTCGCTAAGTAGCACTCCTCTGTAGGTCGGGTGCATTCGTGGATCAGGCTCCTCAATTTGAACACACACAACAAGTCTCACGTTACCGGAGCCCAAGACCCTTCAGGGCGGATTCAGTAAAATGGGCACGGAGCAGCCCACAAATCACACTCGCCATGCAGGAAAATATACTGAAGCCCAATACTGCAGTCAGATACCACGCTCAGTCCAGCAGCGTCTACTTCCTTTGCCCTAACGTTTCAACTTAATAGCCTTGCTCACAGGTGGAAGAAGACACCTACGTGCGCTCTGACGTTTTTTAAAAGGATGTTTAATCACGTGACTGAATTATAATACTACATATCCCACAGTGCACTGTAATTTCATTCAGGTGTACTCACTGGAAGTCCTCGAAAATTTCATTTTGAGTAAACAGTTACTTTCGATACATGCACTGGTATTCAAGTGGAGTCCATGAAACAGCAGTCAGGTGAACGAAATGTGCTGTAGTGTTGTTACTTCTACATGCGACCAGCAGAAGCCCTGTGCTGCAGCACGATCATAGCAGGAGTCATCCTGCTTGAATCCCTTCCAAATGCAACTCGTTTTCGCTAAGTAGCACTCCTCTGTAGGTCGGGTGCATTCGTGGATCAGGCTCCTCAATTTGAACACACACAACAAGTCTCACGTTACCGGAGCCCAAGACCCTTCAGGGCGGATTCAGTAAAATGGGCACGGAGCAGCCCACAAATCACACTCGCCATGCAGGAAAATATACTGAAGCCCAATACTGCAGTCAGATACCACGCTCAGTCCAGCAGCGTCTACTTCCTTTGCCCTAACGTTTCAACTTAATAGCCTTGCTCACAGGTGGAAGAAGACACCTACGTGCGGTCGCGTGAGTTATAGTTGCCAGCACTAACTATAACGGGGCAATTTCATTGGTTTTTTATCAGTAAAATTTCCGCTAACTATAACATGTGTGAAACCTATGGTTTTTTCAGTGAATTTGCAAGGTTTTTTAAATGCTAATTCCTAACTATAACATGTGTGAAACCTATGGTTTTTTCAGTGAATTTGTACGGTTTTTTAAATGCTAAGTTACTTTACGCCATTCGAGGCGTGCGCGCCCACTTAACGCAGTTCGTTCCGTGCACGGTTTTTAGCAACTTTAATAAGCCCTGTACATTTGGTGGCCTTCGGCCACCAAAAGCACAGGGGGTGGGGTCAATGTGGATAGTGTTTTTTTTATTTCGATTTTATAATTTCATGTTGCCAAAATTTAGTTTTTTTTCACAGGTCTAATAAGCCCTGTACATTTGGTGGCCTGCGGCCACCAAAAGCACAGGGGGTGGGGTAAGTGTGGATAGTGGTTTTTTTTTTTATTTTTTTTTTAACCGTACGCGTACGGTAAGCGTACGGTAAGCGTACTCGCCGAAATTGCCGAAAAAAAAAAAAAACGTTTTTGCTCTTGGGGGATGTTTGGGGACTCCCTCAACATGACTGTGTGGGAGGGAGTTGTCAAAACAGCCCCGTAACATGTTTTTGGGCATCATGTTTGATAAATAACACTCAGTGCGAGAGACAAAATGGCGGACGCCGCTTCCTGGTTTCGGCCGATTCGAATGTTTACTAAGATCTAAGAGCCAATCAGAATCGCGCTCGCGCACGCCACCGTACGCGTACGGTAAGCGTACGGTAAGCGTACCGTAAGCGGGCTCAGATATATATATTGATTTAAAGGCTATTTTCTCAGAATCTACTGAACAGATTTACACCAAACCTACAAAAGGCACTTCCTTGACCTAGGGACTACCTCTCTGCCAAATTTCTAGTAATTCTGTTCAGCCGTTCGGGCTGTAGCTCTGTCTAAAGGTCCTATGGAAAAATGCATGGGAAAAACGCGTTTTGGGACCCCCCTTTTATCTCAGACCCCGCTTGACGAATCCCCCCGAGACTTTCAGGGTAGGAGCGGAGCGTAGCGCCCCACCTATTTTGAGAAATTTGCGAGGATTCATCGACCGGCGCCAAAGTTATTCAAAATAGAATGTTGCGGATTTCCTATGGAAAAGGGGTCCTAACTATAACTACCTACTGGCGACCGCCAGTAGGTAATATATATATATATATATATATATATACTGTACTGGCAACTTATCCTAATGTCTTTGTATATTTCGTTTATGTACTGTAACTATGTATTTATACTTACTTCAAATGTAACTAGCATATTTACTGCTATGCAAACTCTGTGAAGTACTCTGATACCTTTGGGTCACGCTTGTGCTATACAAAACTCAATAAATAATTAAAATAAATATACAGGTGTCAAAATCACAACATTTTTATTTGGCACCTGCCTGAAAATCTCTTCCAAATCTCATGATACTGGGAAGTCCTGTTCAGCCCTCGCAGCCTCGTTCTCACAAATCTTTATGCCTGCTGCTGGTATCACTGAAGGTTTTTTGTTTTCTTATGGGGGGTCTTTTTCAGCAGCAATGGTGGCTGCATGATGTAATTATGACGGTCTGTTTGTTGGTTCCCTTGAACCTCCACCAGCTCTTGTACGCTGTGCTCCATCTGAACTTTTTACCCTGATTGAGGTGGAAACAGCGATAGGAAAAATGCTCCCTAATAAGGCTCCTGGCCTAGATAAACTGCCCGGGGACCTGTTTAGGGCACAACCAAAGATATGGGCCCCCTATTTGGTTGTTCTATTCAACTGTATCTTGCAGGGGGGTGATGTACCCCACACCTGGCTAGGGGCAGAAATTGTGCCCGTTCTTAAAAAGGGCTGTCCGTTAACTCCCTCTAACTATAGGCCCATCAGCCTTATTGATACCTCGCAAAAATTAATGGGGAGGGTTCTCCTGGACAGGGTCCTGGGGTGGATTGAGGAGAATGGGATTCTGTCTACACTCCAGGCAGGTTTTAGGGCTGGTACCTCCACTCTAGATCAGATTTTTCGCCTGCAGGTCTTGCACTGGAAAACAGCCTTGGTGGAGGGTGGCAGCCTCTACCTAGTGTTTGTCGACCTGCGGGCAGCTTTTGATCTAGTTCCACGAGCTAAATTGTGGCAAGTCCTAGCAGATTTGGGTCTTCCGCCTTATCTATTGGCCGTCTTATCTAGGCTTCATGAAAATAATTTTGCCCAGGTAAGGTGTGGTAAATATGGTGACCTTACTGACCGATTTCCTGTCCAAAAAGGTGTTCGCCAAGGGTGTGTGTTGGCTCCCACACTATTCAGCCTTTATATTAATGGTCTTGTCGACCATCTGAATTGTGTGGTAAACAATGATGCCCCTAAATTGGTTACAGGTCGAGTGCCCGCTCTGATGTTTGCAGACGATACTCTGCTACTGTCTAGAACATCATCTGGCATTCAAAACATACTGAATGGTTTTGTGAAGTTTTGCGAGCTAAGGGGATTGGAAATCAACTTGGGGAAAACAAAATTTATGATTTTCAACCCCCCGAAGCGGGTGTGTCCAAATCCAGTTTTATTTGGTACTCCCCTTGAAAGGGTTAAAACCTTTGTCTATTTGGGCGTCATTTTAACTGAGAATTTTAGCTGGAATGCGCAGATTGCTAAATCGACGCTCAAACTCGCCCAGCTGGTAGGGGGTTTAAGCAAAGTTTAAAAAAAATCAACCTACAAGCCAGTGTCCCCTGCTTTGGAGATTTATTGTCGGCAGGCAAGAGTAGCTGCAATCTATGGGGCTGAACTTTGGGGACACAATCAGATAGGGACCCTCACAAAGGTTGAGCAGTCCTTCCTAAGAACTCTTGTAGGGCTTCCTTCCAGCACGCCTTTGATCCCCCTTAGGTTTGACCTTGGTTTAGTCTCAATAGAGGAGATCATAAGTGCCAGACCAATTCTGTACTGGAAGAGGTTATGGTCAGTCCCTAAACTGGCCTCATATAGAGCAGAATTTGCTGAGATTTGGCCTGCCCTTAAATACAAAAAGATCCCCTGGCTCCTGCATATCAATGCAGCTAGTATTCGTTTAGGACTGCCGGAAATGTGGGCAACCCCGGAAACTTATTGTCCCGGGCTATCAAAGAAAGAACTTCTCTCCCTGATATGTACACATAATTCTTTATTACTTTCGAGTTCTACAGCGGTGGGTAGGTTGACCTCAGAGTTCCTCATAGTTAAACCAGACCCAAAACTAGAGGAATTTATGGACCAAATTGAACCTCCACTTGCCCGAAAATTATACATTCAGTTAAGACACGGTACCCTACCGGTTAGGTCCTTCTCATCTAAGTGGCAGACGCAGAACCAGGAAATTTGTCCTGCATATAATTATATTACATTTTTTTGTACTTATTTCTCCTTCACTGTAAATACTGTTACAACAAGTTAGAGGAAAATAGAATGCCGACCAGAGCTGTACATAATAATTTAGAATTGGATGCTATTCCTGCTGAACTTTCTGAATTAAATACATATGAGTCTATACTCATTCAATGTGTTCATCCGTTCCAGACCATAGTACGTATGGAGCCCAAAACTGGTAAATTACCTCCTTCAGATTTACTGAGAGGTTTAAAAGGTAGAGTGGTGTATTTGCCCTTGGATTTGAAAAACAATATGGAAACTATTGATGCGGATACTTTGGAAACTGAACCATTAATTATTCTGGTTAATGGTGTACCTACAAAGAATAAGAAGATTTGGCAGGAGCTGGTAGATGTACGGAAAGTACAAAGAGCAAATTTGTATTTGAAAAGGAATAACAAATGGTATGAATCAATTTATATAGAAGAAGAAGAAGAAGAAGATTTACAAGAAGACACAGAAACACCATCTGGACAAATTGAAAAAGTGGACAAGTCAAAGGAAGAAGAAATTTATGAACATTTTAGCATACATCCTCTTCATTCAAAAGAAGTTATGGGAGACAATATTGATCTATTTCAGATGAAGAAAGCAAAAGGAACTCCCGTGAGTGTATGGGAGGAGAGCTTGGAAGCTCGATGTTTTCCCCAGCTGTTTCCTAAAGGAAAAGGAGGACGATACGATGAACGTCCGGAACAGGTTCCAGCTTCTGAGTATCGGACTACAAGACTATATGCTGAAGATCCCAGATTTCGACAAAGTATTCCTTATTTGTTCCATCTTTTATTTGAAAGCGACTTGTCTGCACTGTCTTATGCAGTAAATCACATTTTAAAAAGTGGAGTACATTTACAAAATGTGTCTGCTAAGGATTTTATGGAGAAAGTGCAGCACCGAGATGATCATTTGGAAACACAACTGATCAATCTGATGGCTTGTCAGCGTGGGACAAATGAATATTGGTACCGACGCCATGGTGAATTAAAATGCATGTTACGGAATTTAGGAACTCCAACATGGTTCCTTACCCTAAGCTGTGCCGAGTACGCTTGGGATGATTTACTGGATTTTCTACGAGAGGCAAATTCAAACATTAAAAACATCGAATACAAGACAGCAGGAGAACTGTGCTCATTGGATCCGGTTAATGTTTGCAGATATTTCAATCATAGATTTGAGGTTATAAAACGGAGACTGTTGTACATGTGTTGTTCTTCTGTCCTGCCTATCATGTAACCAGAAAATGTTGGTTGACTCCCATTTGCAGGAATTGGGATTTCGCTATTTCATGCAGGCTTGTAGGTCTCTAATTTATGATACCCATACCCCTATTGTCTTCGCAGTATCTCATTATCTACACAGCATGTGGCGTTGGAGACGAACCTTCTTAAATTTGTTGAGTGACTTTCAGTCTGAATTTTAGAAGAAAGAAGATTGAAACTGCTCTCTTAGGCTCTGTTTACAAGTAACCCGACATGTTCCACCCCCTGCACAGACCCATCATGTGCCCAGAATTATTAGTCATATGACTTTTTATCACAACCAATAGTTAATGGGTGCGATAAAGTTTGTGTACCATGTCAAATTTAGCAATATAAAATGTCCAGTAGTTACAGGAAAACGTAAATTGGCATTATCAAAGAAAAAAGTGTAATAGGTGCTCTTTGTCACACTCTTCTCTGGGCTACTCACATTTAGGGCTTTTGGACACCATTCATCTTGAGTCATGATCTTCCACAAACAAATAAATTCAATTATATCTTCTTGGGGTTATTATCTGAAAGGTCCTATCCACTTGTCTGCTTTTTAGTTCTGGCTACAGAAAGTTTTAGCTGTTGTCACTCCTTTTGTTATCAATCCTTCACACTCTGCTTAGAGTGAGCTTTGGCTGCGCACAGAAGAGTATTTTCTTTCTGTATTTTAGGCCTAATATGGAGTACTTGGACAATGGACTCTTTTATGGTGGTTAGTCTAAATATCGAGTTTTAAATGTCGACCTACAAGTATATCGAGTTGTTAATATCGTAGGTAAAGAATATCGAAGTCAAGAATATCGATGGACAGAATATCGACCCCAAGGTAAGTGTTATCGAAGTTAATAATATCGAAGTCATTAATATAGATGTAAGTAATATCGTAATGAAAAATTTCGATGTCAATAATATCGATATTTTATTAGTGTAATGTATTTTAATATGTATTTTATTTGTATGTTAAAGATTATTGTAATGTATTTTAATACATTTAAAAATAAATGTTTAGAGATTAATAATTATTTAAAATATAATTTAGCGTTTTAGTATCAGAGCGGGTTGTGGGTTTATAGGGGAATAGGGTGGGAAGTAATTTAATTATCAATAATTAATTAATATGTATTGTTTAATTGGTATTTATGATTAATTAATTGTTAATTAATTACTAATTGTAAATTAAATATATTAATTGATTAATTAATTGTTAATTAATTATTAATTGTAAATTAATTTTATTAATTGGTTAATTATATAAGTTATAATTAGTTTAATATTAATATTTATTTATTGGTATTGTTAATTAATTAATTGTTAATTACTAATTAATTGGTGATTTAATTTTATTAAGTGATTAATTGATGATTAAATTAATTATGTGAATTTTTATGTGCAGTGGGTTTTGGGTTTATAGGGGAATAGGGTGGGATGTAATTAAATTCAAATAATTACTGATAATTTTTATTTACTTGTAATGAATAATAATTAATTGTTAATTAATTATTAATTGGTAATTAATTGGTATTAGTACGTTAAATATAGTAAATATAAATAATTTATTATTTCATGTTATTTGTTGTTATTGCTAATTAATGTATTGTTAATTAATAATTAATTTGTGAATAATTGTAATTTGGTAGTTAATATGTATAAATTAGTCAATAATAAGTATATTAACTATAAAGAATGTATTATTAATTGTAAATAATAGATAAACTGATATTTAAATGTATTGTGTATTTTGTATGTGTAGTGTGTTGTGTGTTAAAGGGGGAATAGTATGGGATGTAATTTAAAGTTATTTATATAAATATTTATTATAAATAATTGGTATTTAAGAATAAATATTTTGTAAATTAATTATTAATATGCTATTTTTTTATAACTAATTATTTAATTGGTTATTATGTTTATAGAATCCCTATGCTATCCAGTGCGTTCCCAACTGTTTTACTATCTGGAGTAGGAATAGTAATTTTTACCCCTACGCTATCCAGCGCTTTTCCTACTGTTGCACTCTCTGGAGTTGGAATAGTAATTTTTACCCCTAAGCTATACAGCGCTTTTCCTACTGTTTCACTTACTGGAGTGGGAATAGTAATTTGTACCCCTACGCTATCCAGCGTTTTCACTACTGTTGCACTCTCTGGAGTGGGAATAGTAATTTTTACCCCTACGCTATCCAACGCTTTCCCTACTGTTGGACTCACTGGAGTGGGAATAGTAATTTTTACTCCTACGCTATCCAACGTTTTCCCTACTATTGCACTCTCTGGAGTTGGAATAGTAATATTTTTCCCTACGCTATCCAACACTTTCCCTACTGTTGCACTCTCTGGAGTGGGAATAGTAATTTTTACCCTTACGCTATCCAACGCTTTCCCTACTATTGCACTCTCGGGAGTTGGAATAGTAATTTTTACCCCTACGCTATCCAACGCTTTCCCTACTGTTGCACTCTTTGGAGTTGGAATAGTAATTTTTACCCCTACGCTATCCAGCGCTTTCCCTACTGTTTCACTTACTGGAGTGGGAATAGTAATTTGTACCCCTACGCTATCCAACGCTTTCACTACTGTTGCACTCTCTGGAGTTGGAATAGTAATTTTTACCCCTACGCTATCCAGCGCTTTTCCTACTGTTGCACTCTCTGGAGTTGGAATAGTAATTTTTACCCCTACGCTATCCAGCGCTTTCCCTTCTGTTTCACTTACTGGAGTGGGAATAGTAATTTTTACCCCTACGCTATCCAGCGCTTTCCCTACTGTTTCACTTACTGGAGTGGGAATAGTAATTTGTACCCCTATGCTATCCAGCGTTTTCACTACTGTTGCACTCTCTGGAGTGGGAATAGTAATTTTTACCCCTACGCTATCCAACGCTTTCCCTACTGTTGGACTCACTGGAGTGGGAATAGTAATTTTTACTCCTACGCTATCCAACGTTTTCCCTACTATTGCACTCTCTAGAGTTGGAATAGTAATTTTTTTCCCTACGCTATCCAACACTTTCCCTACTGTTGCACTCTCTGGAGTGGGAATAGTAATTTTTACCCCTACGCTATCCAACGCTTTCCCTACTATTGCACTCTCTGGAGTTGGAATAGTAATTTTTACCCCTACGCTATCCAACGCTTTCCCTACTGTTGCACTCTTTGGAGTTGGAATAGTAATTTTTACCCCTACGCTATCCAGCGCTTTCCCTACTGTTTCACTTACTGGAGTGGGAATAGTAATTTGTACCCCTACGCTATCCAACGCTTTCCCTACTGTTGCACTCTCTGGAGTTGGAATAGTAATTTTTACCCCTACGCTATCCAGCGCTTTTCCTAGTGTTGCACTCTCTGGAGTTGGAATAGTAATTTTTACCTCTACGCTATCCAGCGCTTTCCCTACTTTTTCACTTACTGGAGTGGGAATAGTAATTTGTACCCCTACGCTATCCAGCGTTTTCACTGCTGTTGCACTCTCTGGTGTGGGAATAGTAATTTTTACCCCTATGCTATGCAATGTTTTCCCTACTGTTGCACTCATTGGAGTGGGAATAGTAATTTTTACTCCTAAGCTATCCAGCGTTTTCACTACTGTTGTATTCTCTGTAGTTGGAATAGTAATTTTTTTCCCTACGCTATCCAACACTTTCCCTACTGTTGCACTCTCTGGAATGTGAATAGTAATTTTTACCCTTACGCTATCTAACGCTTTCCCTACTATTGCACTCTCTGGAGTTGGAATATTAATTTTTACCCATACGCTATCCAACGCTTTCCCTACTGTTGCACTCTTTGGAGTTGGAATAGTAATTTTTACCCCTACGCTATCCAACGTTTTCCCTACTGTTGCACTCTCTGGAGTGGGAATAGTAATTTTTACCTTTATGCTATCCAACGCTTTCCCTACTATTGCACTCTCTGGAGTTGGAATTGTAATTTTAACCCTATGCTATCCAACGCTTTCCCTACTGTTGCACTCTTTGGAGTTGGAATAGTAATTTTTACCCCTACGGTATCCAACATTTTCCTTACTGTTGTTTTTGTTGGAGTTGGACTAGTAGTTTTATTGTGTCTGATATTTAATATGTTTTGTATTATTTTTGCTATTGTAATATATCATTAATAATAAAAAGTATTCACATTAAAAATATTGATTATTATTTGCTATATGTAATTAATAAATATTTATTAATGTTATTGTTTTATGTGTATAGATGTATTGGTAATTTTTAAAAACATTTAATAATTTATACGTTACAGAAATTATTATTAAAATTAATTATTAAGTAAGTATATATATTATATATTATATGTATATGTTTAATTAAAGTTTTATTAAATTATATATATTAATAATACATTTTAAATATTATACAATATATTTAATTATGTTTATTTAATTTCTAAGTATAATTTGGTTTATTTTACATATATTTTTAAAGTAAAAGAAAAACGATATTTTTAATAACGATATTTTTGACATCGATATTTAATTTTCGATATCTTTGTACTTACCATGTTGTAGATAGGATGTCGATATTCTTGACATCGATATTTTTGTTGCGATATATTTGTAGGTCGATTTTCTGTCTGTCGAAATTATGTCATAGAACCCTCTTTTATACCTTAAACATGAACAATAAACTATAAACACCTTTTGTCACATTCAGTTCTTTACACATGCAATTCCAATACCATTACTGCTACCACTAACAATACCATCAGTACTACAGATACAACAAGCAATGGTATAACCGATAGTTCTCACATATGAAAGAGCTAATAGCTTTGTCTATTTTTTTTATAATGTTGTACAGCAGCGTAGATGCTGTGCAACATGGAAAAAGTTGAAAAAAAGTTCTATGACACTGTCGATGCTGGCCGCTTTATATTGTTTTTTGTTAAATTTCAACCATGCTCCACAGCAACTGTTCAACATGGCAAAGAAAATATTGACATAGTGAAATAGCTCTACTATTTAGCTTTTCAGTGATTTAAGCCATGTTGTATAGCTGCATGTTTGCTGTGCAGCATGGTTTAAAGTAAAATTAAAGTTGCATGACATGGCCAGTGTTGACTGCATCATAGCACTTTTTTTTACACTTTCAGCCATGCTGCACAACAGGTGGACTGCTGTACAACATGGATATAAAACATTAACAAAGCCAATAGAGCTTGCATAGGCACAACCTATTGACTTAGCTAATGTTTGTTTCTCAACCTGATTCAAGCAGTCTGAAGAGAAAAAGTGGAGAAGGAGAGGGTGGTAGGGGGAAGAAAGACAAGGCGCTACGGTCAGAGCTGCCAACTTCAGAACAGTCTCTGCGTCAGCTTAACATTAGGCCTGGGTGGAGTCTGTGGAGTTCTGCCAGTGTTGAAGTCTATTAAGTCTTACACTGATTTTAGGCATCACGAGTTTGTCCAGTACTGTAAAATCATTGTGAATGGCACGCCTGGCTGGAGGGCGCTGCTGCTTTGTGCTGCTCAACATTCTACTCGAGCAGCAGCTTCCTCAACGCGAGTTGTTGTGACCTGCCTGAAATGCTGTGAGCATTCACGTTGAGAAATCCAAGTTTGAGGGTGTGTAACGCGCTTTTGTTGTGAGCGTTCGGCACCTTAACATTAGAGAACCATGCAATATTAAAAAACATTCCTCTCTGCGTAACTTTGCAGGTAGAACACAATTCTTCATCCATAAATACTCAACATCCTGTGATAAAGGGAAAATCACTCTCCCTTGCCATACAAAAACAAGCATTTGCAATGCAGTAGGTCTCGCATTTATAAGAGTTTGAGCTATTGGCATTGTAAAATTACAATGCCTTTTATTTATGTTTTGGTTTTAAAACAAATAAAAGGCATTGTCATTTACAATGTTAGTAGCATAAACTCGCATAAAAGCAGTGTGTGGAGTGCAGCAGTGTGCGGCGTGCAGCAGTGTGCGGCGTGCAGCAGTGTGAGGCATGCAGCAGTGTGCGGCATGCAGCAGTGTGCGGCGTGCAGCAGTGTGCGGTGTGCAGCAGTGTGCGGCGTGCAGCAGTGTTTCGTGTAGCAGTGTGAGGCATGCAGCACTGTGACATGCAGCGGCATGCAGCAGTGTGCGGCGTGCAGCAGTGTGCGGCGTGCAGCAGTGTGCGGCATGCAGCAGTGTTTCGTGTAGCAGTGTGAGGCATGCAGCACTGTGACATGCAGCGGCGTGCAGCAGTGTGCTGCGTGCAGCAGTGTTTCGTGTAGCAGTGTGCGGCGTGCAGCACTGTGGCATGCAGCAGTGTTGTGCAGCGTGCAGCAGTGAGTAATGCAGCAGTGTGCAACAGTGTGTGGCGTGCAGCAGTGTGCCGGTTGCATCAGTGTGTGCCGTTCAGCAGTGTGTGGCGTGCAGCAATGTTTCGTGCAGCAGTGTGTGGCGTGCAGCAGTGTGCGGCGTGCAGCAGTGTGCGGCATGCAGCAGTGTGCGGCGTGCAGCAGTGTGCGGCGTGCAGCAGTTTGCGGCATGCAGCAGTGTGCAGCGTGCAGCAGTGTGTGGCAGTGTGTGGCGTGCAGCAGTGTGAGGTGTGCAGCAGTGTGTGGCGTGCAGCGGCATGCAGCAGTGTGTGGCGTGCAGCAGTGTGAGGTGTGCAGCAGTGTGAGGCGTGCAGCAGTGTTTTGTGTAGCAGTGTGAGGCATGCAGCACTGTGGCGTGCAGCGGCATGCAGCAGTGTGCGGCGTGCAGCAGTGTGCGGTGTGCAGCAGTGTGCGGCGTGCAGCAGTGTTTCGTGTAGCAGTGTGAGGCATGCAGCACTGTGACATGCAGCGGCATGCAGCAGTGTGCGGCGTGCAGCAGTGTGCGGCGTGCAGCAGTGTGCGGCATGCAGCAGTGTTTCGTGTAGCAGTGTGAGGCATGCAGCACTGTGACATGCAGCGGCGTGCAGCAGTGTGCTGCGTGCAGCAGTGTTTCGTGTAGCAGTGTGCGGCGTGCAGCACTGTGGCATGCAGCAGTGTTGTGCAGCGTGCAGCAGTGAGTAATGCAGCAGTGTGCAACAGTGTGTGGCGTGCAGCAGTGTGCCGGTTGCATCAGTGTGTGCCGTTCAGCAGTGTGTGGCGTGCAGCAATGTTTCGTGCAGCAGTGTGTGGCGTGCAGCAGTGTGCGGCGTGCAGCAGTGTGCGGCATGCAGCAGTGTGCGGCGTGCAGCAGTGTGCGGCGTGCAGCAGTTTGCGGCATGCAGCAGTGTGCAGCGTGCAGCAGTGTGTGGCAGTGTGTGGCGTGCAGCAGTGTGAGGTGTGCAGCAGTGTGTGGCGTGCAGCGGCATGCAGCAGTGTGTGGCGTGCAGCAGTGTGAGGTGTGCAGCAGTGTGAGGCGTGCAGCAGTGTTTTGTGTAGCAGTGTGAGGCATGCAGCACTGTGGCGTGCAGCGGCATGCAGCAGTGTGCGGCGTGCAGCAGTGTGCTGCGTGCAGCAGTGTCGTGCAGCATGCAGCAGTGAGTAATGCAGCAGTGTGCAGCAGTGTGTGGCGTGCAGCAGTGTGCCGGCTGCATCAGTGTGTGCCGTGCAACAATGTGTGGCGTGCAGCAATGTTTCATGTAGCAGTGTGTGGCGTGCAGCAGTGTGCGGCGTGCAGCAGTGTGCGGCGTGCAGCAGTGTGTGGCAGTGTGTGCCGTGCAGCAGTGTGAGGCGTGCAGCAGTGTGTGGCGTGCAGCAGTGTGAGGCGTGCAGCAGAGACACGTGGAGGGTGAGGACAGACACGTGGAGGGTGGGGAGAGACACGTGGAGGGTGAGGAGAGACACGTGTAGGGTGAGGAGAGACACGTGTGGAGGGTGAGGAGAGACACGTGTGGAGGGTGAGGAGAGACACATGTGGATCGTGAGGAGGAGACACCTGTGGAGGGTGAGGAGGAGACACATGTGGAGGGTGAGGGGGAGACACATGTGGAGGGTGAGGAGGAGACACATGTGGAGGGTGAGGCGGAGGGTGAGGAGACATGTGTGGAAGGTGAGGAGAGACACGTGTGAAGGGAGAGGAGAGACACATGTGGAGGGTGAGGAGAGACATGGAGGGTGAGGAGAGACATGGAGGGTGAGGAGAGACACGTGTGGAGGGTGAGGAGAGACACGTGTGGAGGGTGAGGAGAGACACGTGTGGAGGGTGAGGAGAGATGTGTGGAGGGTGAGGAGAGACACGTGGAGGGTGAGGAGAGACACGTGGAGGGTGAGGAGAGACACGTGGAGGGTGAGGAGAGACATGGAGGGTGAGGAGAGACATGGAGGGTGAGGAGAGACAAGTGGAGTGTGAGGAGAGACACGTGGAGGGTGAGGAGAGACGTGAAGGGTGAGGAGAGACGTGGAGGGTGAGGAGAGACCCGGAGGGTGAGGAGAGACACGTGTGGAGGGTGAGGTGGAGGGTGAGGAGAGAGACGTGTGGAGGGTGAGGAGAGACGTGTGGAGGGTGAGGAGAGACGTGTGGAGGGTGAGGAGAGACACGTGGAGGGTGAGCAGAGACACATGTGGAGGGTGAGCAGAGACACATGTGGAGGGTGAGCAGAGACACATGTGGAGGGTGAGCAGAGACACATGTGGAGGGTGAGCAGAGACACGTGTGGAGGGTGAGGAGAGACACGTGTGGAGGGGGTGAGCAGAGACACGTGTGGAGGGTGAGGAGAGACACGTGTGGAGGGTGAGGAGAGACACGTGTGGAGGGTGAGGAGAGACGTGTGGAGGGTGAGGAGAGACACGTGGAGGGTGAGGAGAGACACGTGTGGAGGGTGAGTAGAGACACGTGGAAGGTGAGGAGAGACGTGGAGGGTGAGGAGAGACACGTGGAGGGTGAGGAGGGTGAGGTGGAGGGTGAGGAGAGACACGTGGAGGGTGAGGTGGAGGGTGAGGAGAAACAGAGTTGGAGGGTGAGGAGAGACAGAGGTGGAGGGTGAGGAGAGACGGAGGTGGAGGGTGAGGAGAGACCGAGGTGGAGGGTGAGGAGAGACGGAGGTGGAGGGTGAGGAGAGACGGAGGTGGAGGGTGAGGAGAGACCAAGGTGGAGAGTGAGGAGAGACCGAGGTGGAGGGTGAGGAGAGACCGAGGTGGAGGGTAAGGAGAGACCAGGGTGGAGGGAAAGGAGAGACCGAGGTGGAGGGTAAGGAGAGACCGAGTTGGAAGGGAATCAGAAGTGGAGTTGAGAGAGAGGTGGAGGGTGAGGAGAGACAGTGGTGGAGTGGGGGGGAGGGGAGGATATCACTTTTACTTCCTCTCCTAGTGTAAGGTAACGCCCCCACCCCACAGGCCCTGCCGGGGCCGAGAGCAGATCACTGTTCGCATCAGCCGTCACCCGAGACCGCTCCGTACTTGTTGGTAAATAGAGGTTCACTATCTGCTGATAATGGGATTCACTTGGGGGGCTGACTTACCTCCTCCACCCCCAGGGCCAACACTGAGAAGGCATCAGAGGCCTGGTGCTGCCTATGCTGCAGTACTGCGAGAGAGAGGGATGGGGGGGTGGGCAGAGGAAGAGGAGTGGGGTTAGAGAAGGGACAGGTGGGGAGAGAAAGAGGAGAGAAGGAACAGAGACAGAAAAGGAGAAAAAAAAGAATTAGAGAGAGTAAAGAGGAGAGTTGGGGAAAATGAAAACATTAAGAGAGAACATGTAGCAAAGAGGTGGAGAGAGAAGATGGGAGAGAGTAAGGACGCAGCCAATAGATAGGGCAGAGACAAAAAGAATTGAAACAATACAAAAGTATTTTCCAAACTCGTAAATAACTACGGGCCAAACAACTGATCTGCAATGAAGCATCCGAATCCGGTATATCATGACGTTAACCATGCAATAAAAAATAAATTAAAAAGAACCACCCAAAAACACGTATACACCATGTTGACCCTTTTCCATGCAACGTATTCTAAAACGCCATTCTCATTCATACATTCACAGCCAACCTGTCGTGAATTGTCCGAATAAAGCAGGCCAGAGCTCAAAGTTCAAAGTCCTCTGCTCAGCACGTTACAGTCCCCAATTTTATCAAAGGACCAGAAATCGTGCAAGCATCTATCATAGCCCGTGGTTTGGGGAAAAGTTTGCAGTCATCAAACGGTCGGGCAGCATCTGGATCATCAGAAAAGGCGTCACGAATGAACCCCTAACGAACAGCCGCCCCGCTCTCTATTCTACTACCCTTTTTATAATAATATCAAGTTACAGAAGATACTTTTTTAGTCTTTATGACAGTCGTGATTGGCTGGTTGGGATTGTCCGATTCTTATTCCCAGATTTTCAGTACAGTTCGAGGGGTGAGGTCACTTGTCAGCTAAAGTGTCGGCTTGTTCCGGTTTACTGTAAGGTTGATTGTTCCCCTATCTTGGCTGACCACCAGATGTATATCCTTGACCGGGAACATGACGTGCAAAGGTCGCTTAGAGGTTCAGGATATTGTTCGCACTTGCGCAGTTCACTTCGCGCCTCACGAGACAGTGGCCACCTCTGCATGCGATGTCAGCGGCCATATTGGATTAGGCCCAGATGTCAACTTAAGCGAAATAAACACAAAATAATAATTAATACATAAAAATGGTGATTCTAATGTTAACCCCTTACTAATCCCTCTATGTGCTTGTATTTATCTAGCATATACCGACATTTAAAGCCATTATATTCACCTTTTCGATCCTCCTCGATGATGCAACATCACAAAGCAACATATATCATGCAATATTCTGTTACCACATATACTATTCATTAATATGCGTACAGATTTTAGTTATAAGAGTTATTGAGCCATGCAAATAGGAAATCCCATGTGTAGTTAAAGAATTAATAATGTTGATTAATATACATGCAACACTTATTTAATAATATTACAGTTAATAGATGATATAATTAGTATTTTCATGCAAGAATAGAGGAGGTATACAAAATTTTGCACTACCTGCTCCATCAATCTGCCCTTTGGTGATTATATCACCACTATACCTAAAAGTTTGTAAATTTACAAAAAGAAAAGAAAATGAATTTATTTTATTAGTTCACATTTCTATTTGCCCAATTTCTCCTTCTCTTGCCTTTCTATACATACTATCTTTCATTTCTTCTAATTCTACTTCTTCAAATTCTCTTTTTTGTCTTTTATTCTCTCTCTTTTTCAAAGTTTCTCTTTTAAAATGTTTCTGTATTTTCTTTCTTTTGCATCATAAACATCCTAGTCTTAAAATTAATACTAGAAAAACCACACAAGTTAATGGAAATAGGATCTTACCTATAAATGTACTACCTAATTTTAATAGGAAATCTTTAATAGAAGATAATTTCTTTCCAATCTTTTCCCAAACACCTTCAACCTCCAGTGGTCCTCATGCAAATCAGTTAAATTTTTAATGTATGTCTTTAGATCTGGACATTCGTCAGGAATATAAGTACAACAATGATGAACTTTCAGCATTCCACAGACTCCACCCTCTTTTGCCAAAATTATATCAAGGGCAAGTTGATTTTGCATTACCATGGCACGCATGGCAACCATTTCTGTATTTACCAATAAAAATCCTCCAGCGGTGCTTGTTGACAAGCGATCCACTGCGGTTGATAACTTTCTAATTTTGTGTGCATTCAGAGATATTCCCACAGCGGGTATCAATGCTCCAAAAATGTCTCCCACAATTTCTGACCAAGATTCTCTTTTTCTACGTGTTAGTTGACTACCTAACTGATGTACACCATCTCTTTCTCATCCCACATGAAATATTTTTGGGAAAACCAGGCCTACAAACCATGTGCCAAACCAATGGTCTGGTAATCGATAATATGCTTTGTTCCCGCAGATAAAATATAATCCAGGAAAAACTGGATCATTTCCTCCTTTAAATCCCCATCCACCCATGATTCGACGTGTATCATGGCAATCACTTGTGCCTACAAAATAATTATCATATACAGTTTGATTCCTTCTAATGCACAACCTTCCTTTCTGGGGCCAATCTAAAGCCATTGTTGGACTAGCTTCTCCTTTCAAATGTTTTTCTCTTTCAACATCCCAAACTGTCTTTTCTTCTTTTACTTCAGGTATTTTCCTTTGCATCTTTAATCTCCTTTCTTCAACCGTATCTAAGAAAATCCTTTCCTCTCTCTTTAAGCTACAAGTTAGATTATTTCTAAATATGGACTCTAATGTTAGTTCTTTAGTCTCTAAGAAAAATTCACCTAGCACCTTTGCAGGCTTCATTTTATTTAAGTTGTTAACTACTGGTACTTGTGAAAATATGTTATCTACATCTGAAAAATAATATTCTAATTTCCCTATCTTGTAAAACAAACTTGCTATTACACTACATGTTATTCCATATGTTACTGGGAGGTGATGATACGTCACTCCCTCAGACACGGATGCAGGTAACTGCATGCAGACGTAGCAGTCCCTCACGTCCATCGTCTTTACATATTCATACAGTAATTTTGAAAATACATTGTTAGAGAAATCATTTATAGACCTGTCTTTATGTAAATAATTATTCATATTAGTCGGATATACTTTCTGAATCTTTTCTTCATTAGTTTTATTCTCACTATGTCCTTCCTATTGTTTCTAAAGTAACTTTAAATGAAATCATTAGAGCCAATGCGCTCCATAGAAGCATTAGAAATCCTGTAGAACAACAACACATTTTAAACCATCTTCTAAGAAATACACATTTAGATTTTCTACTTTCTGTGTTTGACATTTCGAAAAATGATCAGTGTCTTTTGACTTAGCCTCTTCTACTTCACAACTAGTATTGTCTAACCCAAGGCTCTAAGCACCTACTTGGTTCTATCAGTTATGTCGTTTTCCAGTAAATTATTATCTTTCCATTGGAATCACTTTTAGTCTTTTCAGTTTGGCATTTGATCGTCTTTCACTTTTCTTTCATAATCTTGATACAGAACTTCCTGAATATCCATTTCTTCTCCAATGTCGGACAAGATAACTCTCAGGATTTCCGATTATTCGTCTTCCTCAACCACTTCTGGTACAGTCACCTCTGGATTTTCTTGGCTATCCGCCTCTTCTTTTATTTCAGGCAGCGCCACATATGACCATTCTGGCGACTTATACTTCTGGTTAGGTTTTCTCGTTCTCTTTCTTTCCTCTGCTGTCGTTTTTCCTTCGTCTTTCAATTTTTCTTGACTAGATACTTCATTCATTTGTTCAGCTCTAGGTGAATTCACTCGTGTCAATCTGTATCTCAGTCACTTTATTTTGTTTGGCGAAATTTCATCTTTTGCTGATCTTTTCAATTCATTTCCCTTTTCATTTTTCTCAGTTCTCCATGCTCTCTTTCTCAGGACTAGACCTTCTGGTACTTCTTCATCACTGTCCTCTGATTCTGTTTCTACTTGACTTTTACTTTCGACTGTTTTTCTTTCCACCACTTTTTTTATTTTCCCGACTTCTGTCCCTCCTCGTGGTTCTTCCACACAATCTTCCTGCTGACTAACCATCCCTTCCTCTAACTGGATGTTTGAATTCCTTACAACTCCTCTGGGGTCTTCCTCAAAAATCTTTCCTCACTTTCTGTATCTGGCACCTGACCATCTGTTTTTGTCACTTCAGGTGGAATTTCTCTCAACTTTCCATCAGGAACTTCATTATAGAATGTTTTTTGTAATTGTCTCTTCACTGCTTTTCTCTTTTTCAGTATGTGCCTGTGTTCGTTGCAAATTCCTCCTCAAGGGAATGTTCTCTGGGGCAAAGATCAAATTTGGTTCTGACTCCCCCCTTTCAGGATTTTTTCTTGTTCTGGTGTCCTCAGTATCAGATTCAGAACTAGTTTACTATCCACTGGGTTTGGAATTCGCAAGGTATGACTAGCATGAATCCAGTTCTTTACTCCTGCACACTTCACAGCTGTGGTCGTAGTTAAAATCACTTGTTGTGGTTTTCCCCAACGTGGGACCAAACAGTTGCTTCTTCTGTACACTTTAATTCTCACCCAGTCACCTGGGCTTAGATCATGAGCTGGCTTCTTTTCAAGGGTGGTGGCATCCGATGCAACCTGATGAAACACAGAATGAACGGAGTCAGCCAACCCCTTACAGTAATCCAACACCAAGTCATCAGAGATTGGCAATAACTTGTTGACTGGTATGAATACATGCCTCATTGCTCTCCCCATCACAATCTCGTGGGGACTCAAACCTGTGTTCCTATCTGGAATTGATCTAATAGTCATGAGTATCAGAGGCAAGACATAAGGCCATTTCAATCCTGTGGCTAAACACATCTTTCCTAATCTGTTTTTAATAGTGCCATTTACCTGTCCCACCACTCCAGAAGCCTCTGGCTGATAGGAACAATGCTTCACAAATTAATTTCATGATTTCATTATGGAAATGTTTTCCTCTATCTGACTCAATCATGACTGGAAACCCAAATCTAGGGATGAATTTCCTCAAAAGTAATATTGCTACTGTAATTCCATCACTTCTTCTTGTGGGATATGCTTCTGCCCATCTAGAAAACAGGCAGACCATCACTAAAACATACCTCAACCTGTTACAGGGAGGCATCTCAATGAAGTCGATTTGCATTCTGGCGAAAGGCCCTCCTTCTCGACCTATCGTTCCTAGACTTACCACTGTTTTTCTTCCAGGATTGAATTGTTGACATATAAGGCATCTTTGACAAAGGCTCTCAGCTACAAGTCTAAATTTTGCATTATACCATGTCTGCTTAAATAATCTAATCATTGCATCTCTCCCTACATGTGTTTGTCCATGATACATCCGTGCCATGGCGGACACCATGCTATCAGGCATAGCTGGTCTTTCACCCCGATAAACCCACACATGATCTGTTTCCTTTGGTGCACATCCTGCTTTTACCCATTGTCTCATTTCCTCATCTCCTGCTTCTTCTAGGCCTGGACGGTAAATTCCGTTCCGTTCGCGGAATTTGCGGAATTTGGGTAATTTCGCGTTCTGCGGAGAACGCAAAATTGCCCAAAATTCCGCTTTCCGCGAGTTTGCGAAATCTTTGCTTGTTCGCGTTCTCAAAATGTGTGTTCGCGAGATATTTCTCCCCGAGCACACAAACAGCGATTGTGAACAGGAAAAAAGCATCGCGAACAAGCAATTCCGCGTGTTCGCGGAATTTCTGCGTGCTCGCGGAGATCTTTTACCGTTTCGCGGAGATTTGCGTAACGCGATTACGCAAATTCCGCCCACCCCTAGCTTCTTCCTGTAACTGCCTCACTTCTTCCCATGTATTCATAATGTTAGTAAACAACAAGGGACATGAATTCATTTCTTTTTCCTTTGCCCAATTGACAGAATTCTGCTTTCGCACGCAATATTGAGCCATATCGTTTGCATACTGGTTTCCAGCTGCAATATAGTCTCCAGTTTTTGCATGTGCGGCACACTTCACAACAGCCAATTGCTTAGGCAGCTGTATCGCCTCAAGCAATTTCCCAACCACTTCAGCATTCCTTATAGGAGTTCCACTTGAAGTCAGAAACCCTCTCTGGGACCATATTTGGCCAAAATCATGCACCACACCGAAGCCATATTGACTATCGGTTATCACAGTCACTCTTACATTCTTTCCCAACCTGCATGCTCTAGTTAACGCAAACAATTCAGCAACCTGGGCTGATTCTACTCCTTTTAGGTAAGACACTTCCATTACTGCTGCAACTGTGCATACTGCATATGCTGCTCTCAGAATTCCTTCATTTGTTCTCAAGCATGACCCGTCCACAAACATCACATAGTCACTTTCTGACAAAGGGACATCTTTTATATCAGGACGTTGTTTGGTACAGAATTCAAGTACATCCAGTCATGATCCACATCGTCTCTGACTTCCACATTCTCAGCATCAGGTAATAATGAGGAAGGATTCACATTTAGACATCTCTCAAGGCTTACATTTGTTGCACCTAATATGACTTTCTCATATTTAGTCAGCCGACTATGCTTCATGAACTGAGTGCGGCTCCTTGTTAAAAGGACTGCCACATCATGAGGTACAAACACTCGCACAGGATATCCCATCACAATTCCTTCACTCTGTTCTAGGCTCTTACAGGTGGGTGCTATAGCTTTCAAACAACCTGGCAATTCTACAGCTACAGGGTCGAGTATAGCTGAAAAATATGCAATTGGTCTTCTCAGTTTTCCATGTTTCTGTATTAATACCGAGAGTGCACATCCATTCCTTTCGCTGCAGTATAGTTCAAACTCTTTCTCATAATCAGGCATACCAAGTGCTGGTGCCTCACACAAACTGTCTCTCAATTGTTTAAAGGCTGATAATTCTTCCCTATTTAATTCAATGGGATCTTTAACATCACTTCTCGTCAGACGTACCAAAGGTTTTGCAATCAGGGAAAAGTTACTTATCCACTGACGACAATATCCAACCATTCCAAGAAGCATTCTCACTTCTCTTTGTGTCATTGGGACTCTTATTCCTTTTATTATCTTGATTCTCTCTGCAGTTATTTTCCTAAGTCCTTTTTCAATTTTGTGGCCTAAATATTGTACTTCTTTCTGACAGAATTGCAATTTCGATGGGGATACTTTAAGTCCTCCATCTGCCAGATGATTTAGCAATGCTAAGGTATCCACTACACAAGCTTCTCGAGTTTTTGACGCCACAAGCAGGTTATCAATGTACTGCACCAGTACCGAGCTCTCGGACATATCTAGATCTTCTAAGGACTTTTTCAATATCTTGTTAAATATTGAGGGGCTCTCTGTATACCCCTGTGGGATTCGGCACCATACCAAAATACGTTCGCCAAACTGTAACGCAAAAATCTGCTGACTGTCATGATGCAATGGGATGGAAAAGAAAGCATGACACAGGTCAATTACTGTGTACCATTCCGCATCATGAGGAATCTAATACAAAATCACAGAGGGATTTGGTACAATAGGACAGCATGACACAACAATTTTGTTTATTTTCCTCAAGTCTTGCACTATTCTAAAAGTTTCATTAGGCTTTTTCAGGCCCATAATTGGTGAATTACATGGACTACTCATTATTTCTCTCAAAATACCTTGTTTAATAATTTTCTCTATTATAGGAGTAACTCCTTTGATTATTTCGGGTGTTAATTTATACTGTGGAATATTTGGGTAACGTATTCCTTCCTTTACTGTCACTTTTACAGGATCTACGTTTTTCATTAATCCCACATCTTCTCCTGTGAAATCCCAGACTTCTGCTTTTACTGTCTTTAGTTCTTTTGGTAGTTCTTCAGGGTTAAATACAGCAAATGTTACAGTAATTTCAGGTTCCATATTAGCCATAGTCATTTTATACAGTACATCTTCATCAGGGGTCTCAAATGCTATACCATCGGGAGTGCAAAATGTGGTGCAATTCATTTTGCACAACAAATCTCTTCTTAACAAATTTACAGGGCTTGAATCGCACACAACAAAACAGTGCATTTCAGAAAATTTCCCTATGTTAACTTTTACTGGTTCAGTGAGATACGTTTTAATCTGTCTGTTGGATACTCCAACTACTTGGATTGTTTCGTCCGAGAGAGGAAGGTTTTTAACATCAGCTGACCTGACAGTTGATCGAGTAGCACCAGTATCTACTAGGAAAGTAATATTTTCATCATTTACCTTTCCATCCACAAAAGGACCTATCTGGTCTACTTCTATAGCTGCGCCAAGTACGCACTCTTCTTCCTCCCCTCGGAACCGTCAATAGCTTTCTTCTGACTCACTCTCATCGCCTTGCAGCCAATACTGCGAAACAGCACTAGCGCGCTGCAGCTTAGTTACCCGTTCTTCGTTGTAGAATCCTGTCTCATTACTGTATTTCTGAGGATTTACGCTCTGTGGAAAAGGCGGGTTTGTCGCCTGATTCTGTTGGGCAACAACCTGCTGCTGTCGCTGTGGTTGACAATTCACCTCTTTCTGCACCTGCGAATTCAATGATGCATTATCACCATTAGTACTTGGGGGAAATTTACACTCGGATTTCCAGTGCCCTATTCTTCCGCAATTATGACATGGCCACTTCTTTTTAGCTTCTTCTATATTAAATTATCCCTTTCCTTTTCCAATATTAAATTTGGGTTTTATACCTGCACCATTTGCCTGTTCAATCAATTGAGCTTCCTGTCTTTCTGCCACTTTTACCTGTGCCCACATAGCCTTTTCTTTTAACTTATGCTGTTTAGCTTCAATTTCACCACTAAAATATTTTGCATATCTCCGTACTTCATCTATTTTGCCAGTCCACTGTATACTGTTTAATCATTTCACTTATTTCTGGACGCAGCCCATACACAAATCGGTATACAAAGTGACTTAAATCTTTTTCACTCAAATTTTCATCACCCCTAAACTGCTTAAAGGCAAGGATTAACCTCTCATAATAAGCATGTACAGATTATTTAGCTTCCTGATGAGTTCGTTCAATTTTTACCCAATCAGTTTCCTTGGGAGGTACTTTGTTTTTCAGAAAGGTAATTACCTGTTCATATTTTTTCATGACTTCAGGATCAGGGGCACCAGTTTTGGGGTCTCTAGGGTACTCTTGGTTAGGCCAGTTTATCATGATCTTACATTCTGCCCATAAATCTGCTGGTACTATTATGTCAAAAAGGCTATTTAAATCAATTCATAAAACTTTTGATAACTTTACGAACCTATCTACCTGCCTATACCACTCGACTGGCTTTTCGCGTAGTCGAGGAAAATCATTGGTAAATGACAAAATATCTTGTCTAGTCCAAGGGACATGTACATATCCTCCTCCTGGAATTTCTCTCATGGGACATTCTGTTGCTACCTTTTCTTTTTCTCTTATGGGGAAAGCTGCAAATGTTTTGTCTGAGACATCATCTCGTTTTCAAAACCACCTACTTTTCCATTTATCTACATCTCCCCATTTTCTTAACAAAATGATTATGTCTTTAATCTGAGTTGTTCTTCCTGCGGTGTTCAGGTTTTCTATACCCTTTAAGAAAAATCTGCTCGGTATGGTTTTTGTAAAGCCTTTACTCTTTCAAAGTCTATACCCATTTCATTTGCCACTTCTTCTAGTCTTTCGTGTAGATTCCTTGCTCTCCAGGTTATACTTTTACATAAAAATAATAATTCTTCATCCTGATAAGCTTTTAACTTTTCCGTGGGGATAGTCCCTACTATTAATTCTTACAAAACAATCTTCAGTTTGGCCACATCTATAGATTGTGATTCTGTATCTTTCCGCTGTAAACTCCTCAGCCATTCACTTAATTCTTCTGAAGTAGGCCCTACAGGATTTTTCTCATTATTTGATTGTGCTAAACTCTTTGGTGATCCTGGGACTGATTCTGTCGTCATTATTATTCTATCTACTAAACTTTGATTTATTGTCAAATTTTTAGGTGTACTATGTTCTGAAATACCTGCTGTTTGTCTCCATGGGTTCTCATCTGCAATTTTTTCTGGCTTCTCGGTCTGTTTTTCACTATTATAAGGAATCGTCAGACAATGCTCACTATCCTTCTGTTTATCAAAAATAGGCATCACAGATCCAGGAACAGTTACGGCTTCCTAATTTTTGGGCAATTCCCTAATATTTTTAGTTAATTCTAAAGTGGTTTTGGCTAGTTCAGCTGATTCATTCCCCATTTTATCATGTTGTGTTTTCTCTATTTCCCTAAAATGATTGTTTCTTCCTACTTCTTGTGGTACTGTTTCAAATTTTATATTTCGTGGTGTCTCTCTCATTGGGGCACTTGGTGTCAATAATGTGGAATCTGATTGATATGGGGGTGGATTTTTATAAAACATGTCGTCAAGAACATCATCCTCCGACTCATGCACACCATACCCTCCTAACTCTGTATAATTTCTCTTTTCCATACATTTCTATTGCTAATTTCTTCAGCATTTCTCACAGGAAACACCCCATCAGTCATATTTGCGCTTCGCCATCTCCTCATTCTATCATCATGATTCTCCTGTCCATATGATCTACCAAACATATATTTGTACCTTCCGCCACTCCTCTGTCGTTCTCTGTAATTCATCTCATCTTCCCATTCTGTCAATGCTACAAACTGTGTTGGTCTAGGTCTCAGTTCTAGATTCATCATTCTCTCCCTCAAATTTCTTAAAACCGCTAAATTGAATGAACCATGTTCCGGAAATGCTAAAACTCCATCATTTTTTGTATACTTTGCCCAATTGTCTAACCAAATACAAGTATGATATCCGTATTTCGCAACCATAAAGGATGCAGGCGATTTTGGTGGAGGAAGCAACTGTCCCTCTCTAGTCACAATCGGTTTGTCCTTTTTAAATAAACTCTTGATCTTTCCAAACCAGGACTTTTTATCTTTTTCTGGTGGATCATAATACATCATTTAGTCTTTTCAGCATCGCTAGATTTCCCTACGACTATTCTGTTGTTTTAACCAATCGTAGCGCGGCATACACTAACGCACCAATCAGGAGCGTCTACGTTTCTTACTGTTGTAAATTGAAACCATGATGTGATTAAGCATTTACTAAAGACATGAATTCTCCTTCCTTAGAACATGTCTCTTTCGTTATGTTGACTAAAGTCTGGACTCCATTTTGTATTGTCATGTCTCCACGTGCTCAACACGAGAAGAGTCCTATCTTCGTGTTAGTTGCTCTTGTAATCTGCCTAGTAACAGTCTATAAATAGTTCCTTTGTCCGCCTGGCGCATGCCCAGGCTTGACCACATCTGTTATCAGTTAGTCCTTGCTTGACCATGTTTTCGCGGGCTCAAGGAGTATGTCAGCTCCGCCCACATATTGATCTTGTATCGAAAATGTCCATAAAAGGTAACATTCCTTGCCTCATGTTGTATCCACCCACTTATGAGCCCCTCTGTTGTGTATAAAAGGGGGCCGTGTACGCAAGTTCTGTGTGCTACTCTATGCAATACTGAAGGGTGTTGTATGGATTGTAGGACCACCCTTAAGGGTTAATAAACTTTGTCTTTGTACTTTGCAGTTTCCGTGCCAACTTCCTTATAGATTCCATTGCAGGAGAGCGAACCCTTGTGTCCTGCGGGCCTAGCTGGGGCCTGTATTCATCAATTAGCGCCCGTCACGTGGGGCTCATCGGCGACTCGGATGCTCGAAGGATTGGTCGCGACGAAGGTGAGGAATTTGGCCGGGGATGTGATCACTGCCAGAGGCACTTTAGTCCTGGCATCCCAAGGTTTTTCTTCCTTCCCTTCCGAGCTGACCATCTGGGTGGCGCCGGTCCTCGACTGAGACCTCTTCTGTCGGTTCTGCCGTGACAGCCGTTTGGGCGAATTTTGGAGCTTGGCAGTTGGAATCTGGACTCTTGATTGGTAAGAACCGTTGTACGGTACTTGCTCCGAGTTTTTTGAAGCCTGGTTTGGCTATTTGAGTTTGATTTGTGATGACCGGTCATATCTTGTATTGGCTATTATGAGAATATATGCGTTGCAACACATATAGGCAGGTAATGTGGAGATATTTCTCCGGAACTGTGTAACTTTGAACGGCACAACGTTTAAGTGCCATTTTTTTGATAATACTGCATATTTTGCATTATTCTTGAGCATGCCTGCTTTTAGCGCACTCCGTAAGTGGTGCTGCTGCTTTGGAAACCGGTTAAACCTCGAGGAATCTGCTCCAGCCCCCCCTGAGGGGACTCCTAATAGGGATATGTATGTGAAGCATGGTCTTTCCTCCATAATGTACAGCACAGTATGGAGGAAATATACCAGAAAGGATCCTGAGTTACGGTGGCCGTTGTATGGGTCGTTTGATATGCGTAAGATTGAGTATGTGGAACAGTGTATGTGTAAGCGGCGTGCTCGTTAAGACATGTTTGAATGTGTGCGATTATGGGTGAAGGAAGTGCGCGAGCGAGAGAAACGTGAGAAGGCGCTGTTTGATAAAGAGCAACGGAAGAATGATCATGTGAGAGCACAGGAAGCAAAGCGTCGGGAGGAAAGAGAACAGACGGAGAGGCAAGAGAAAGAGCGTAGGTTGCAAGTCTCGGGTCAATATGCTGTTCGTCAGTCACTTTATCCTGTCCTTAATAATCATGACGATGATTTTTATTTATTAGATCGTTCTCCGCCTCCTTATGTCGGCGCGTCTGCCCCGAGGCCACAAGATTCTGGATCGGGTTCGGGTAAGGTAGACACGCGGTCCATGTTATCGACTGAGCGAATGGGTGAGCTTCGGCAAGTTTCCTATCGTGCACTTAAGGGCAAGTTATCCCTTGCTGAGTTGTTGAATTCCTGGGAGTTGTGGCAGGATAGAGAGAAGTTGTATTTTTTGGGCCACTTTTCTGAGGAAGTGATTGCTGCTTTCCGGAAATATTCCAGTGTCTTTGAGCCTGACGATGTGGAATTAGATGCTAAAGCATTGCGTAATGGTGTTTTCTCTCCCTCTAAGGCGCCTGATGCGGTTCGGCGGCTGTTTGCGTTGCGGGACGCGGTGAGGGACCTTAAAGAGAAAGCACGCCAACAAGCTGAGGAGGAGAAGCAGTCGGATTCGCATACCGGAGATGGCCATTCATCCACCTCTCAGTCAGATAAGAGCGACCTAGTGCATGCTAAACCAATGCGAGAGGCGGCGCCTTTGTATGTTCCTCCTAAAGGAGCGGGGACTAGCTCGGATATTACCTCCGCCGATGCTAAGGGATATTTTGTGTATAATTGGGTTTATACTCCCTGGCACAGGGCTGACGTCATGGCATTAAAGAATGCGCTGCCTGATCCCCGCAAGAATCCAGCGGCCTTTTACGAAGAAGTCGAGGGGGCCTTGAATTCTTGTACTATGACCTTAGCAGATATAGATTTGTTCTTTGGGCTTATTTTACCACCAGATATGTGGCGATCTGTGCGGAAGGTGGACGATGTTGCCGCTTTTAAGGCTCGGTGGTCTGAGCTTGAGGATGAGGATAGGGAGAGGAAGCCCGCGCAGAAACCACCTCAGCTTATCTTAGATCTCCCTGCTGCTATTCTGACTAAGTTGAAGACAATCATTCCCCCTAAAAAGATTGACTGGAATATGCTAGCCTCGTGTAAGCAGAAAGTTGATGAATCAGTTGCAGATTTCTTTACGCGCTTTGAGGAGACGTTTCATGATTTTAGTGGTCAGTCACTTACGGATGATACGGGTCGACACCTCTTTGCTGATAAATATGTGGCGAATTTACTACCGGCGATCGCAGCCCGCCTAAAAGCGAGTGAAAGTTCTTGGTCCACTGCGACCCCAACAGCCCTCCTGACTATAGCTCAGTACTACGAGCGCCAGGAGCAAGAAGCGAAGGGGCAGGAGGAGAAGAAATCGAAGGATTTAAAAACGAAGGTGATGTTAGCGCAAGTATATGGTCCGCCCCGCCGGGCTGTCAATAGAGGTAGGGGAGGATTTTATGGTCCTCCCTCGGGCCGATCTGATTTGAATAGGAATCAATGTGCGTATTGTAAGCAATCGGGACACTGGGCCAGAGATTGCCCGGCGTTGCATGCTTCGCGTCAGGGACACAATCAGGGTGGCCCGAGAGGTAGAGGGGGTTTCTCGAATTTTAGAGGGAATTCTAACGATCACGCTCGTTTTGACCCTGCCGGGCAGCAACGAGATAGGCCTAATGTTTTCGATCGACAAAACCAGTATCAAGTGTCGGGGATTGACCGTCCTGGGTACCATGATTCTCAGCATGCATAGGAATGCGTTGGATGGGGGTTAGAATCAGTTGAGGTGCCGGTTGATCAGAAGGGTCCTTACGTATCAGCTGAGGTTTTGGGTTCTACTGATCAGTTCCTAGTGGATACAGGAGCGACTCGTAGTGCGCTGTCTAAACAATTGGTTCCGAGGGCTCCCCCATCTGGCTTAATGGTTACATCGGTAGGGTTTGATGGTACACTCTCCCGAAGCCCTCTTTCGCGGCCCCTCACATTTCAGGTTGATTCTTTTTCTGCACCCTGTCCGTTTCTGCTTGCCCCGAACACGCCGGATAACATTATGGGCCTTGATATGTTAATTATACAAGAAAAACAGGAGCAAGCCCGTTAGCCCAGCTGAGACCGGGTATATGTAGTAACAAAAAACAATGTCTCAACAGGGAAAATGAATAAGAGGACCAATCGATACACAATTCAATCAAGGGAAGGGAAGACAAGAGAGATCAAAGGATAGAAAGGGAACAGATTTAATAATTAGATACACAATTGGTATATACAATTCAAAATAACCATAACTAACACATGTGCACTGACAGTGAAGTGAAAAAGTGAACGGCGCAGTGACATAAGTGTGAGGGTGACAACAAGGTACGGCAAAATGATTCAAATAAATTCAAGGTCGAGGAGAGTTATATACAATGGATAATTTACACATAATCATGAAGGTCTCACAGGACCCTGTAGTTAGCCGTAAATAATGCTGTCTGGTCGACGACGTTTCAACCTCCTTGCGTTGAGGTCATCATCAGGACTATGGTTATTGCAATATTTTAAAATACCTATGTGTAAGAAGAAAGGAGGAGGATAATGAATAGAGGAGCCCAGGGAAAACAATAACTTACAGCACAGAAAATGAAAGCATAATAAATAAGTGAAGAGCAGGTCAGGAGGTAATAGTACCTGTGTCCGTGGTAAATCACCACCTCAATGTTAATTGCAGGAAAATGTGGAACAAATAAATATGGTCCGTCACATTTAGAGGGGGATCTTCAAGTGTCTGAAATGATAATAAAGTAACTATAAAGGTGGCCCAATGGTTCAATACATATAGTCGAGTAAAGCGCGGTGGAAGGCGCTTACCTATAAAGGACACCAAAACTAATGAGGCCAACAGGAACAATTTAAGGTATCCGGGTTATGCTTCAAAATCAGCCATCTATCATGAAAAGAAACGGAAATGAAACCCGTGCTCTAGTCAATAATATATAGTGGTGTTAGGGGCAAAACCGCTTACCAATTGGATCAATTCGTTAAGTAAGGGGAAGGCATCCAGCGGTGAGTAATCCGCAATGTTTGAAAAACAATCAGAACTCTAAAGACAAGACAGAAAGCGAGCTATATGAGAGGCGTGTAATGACAACGCCGAATCATTACGGGAACTGAATAATCTAGCCAAGGGAAGCAAACCATTAAGTGACTTACTGAAATCGGCTCGTCAATCACCATGTATCGGGATTGATCCGAAGCAGGGCCTCAGCGTCTAAACGAGTAAGACGTCTAGCGTGTGTGAGACGCGGACGCCGAAATTAAACTATCCGGGTCATGTGACCGCATCAAGGCCACAAAGGAAGGACTACCGGGTACGAACACAGAGAGGGAAACAGGACAGATGACAGAACGGGAAAGGTGGAAAGAAAGGTGAAAAGAAACACCCGATCAGTGTGAGGGTCAACGATAATAAATAAGTTTCTTATGAGGCATATAAATTAATTACAAATATTGACAACCACAATTCAAAATTTTAGTATGGACCTATGATCAAGGACAATACAATTTACAAATGCAACAATAATAATAAATCACAATTAGACACCATAATAATAAGTTGTAAAATAACGTACAAACAATCGAAGCTAATAGCAAATAATGAACAACGAGTAAACAAAAAATTACAGCATCACTCAATAAACATTATCTATTATGAAAAACAATTAAAAGACAAGGGGACGGAGAAGGGAGGGGAGGGAGGAAACGTGGGGACAACTAGGAAGGGGGAAACCCGAAGGGGCGGGTGTGTGTGTAAGGCAGGGAGGTGGGGGTGGGGGGGGGGGGTTGTGTAAGGCAGGGAGACGGGGGTGTAGGGAAGGGAAGGGAACAACAGAGGGGTTGGAAAAGGGGTTGGGGGGGGGGGGGTGGGGGCACCAGAAGGCGGAGAAGGGTAAAGGAAGTGCGCTGGGATACCACAACAATTTAAACAAAAATGGATAAAATGCTGTAAAAAGACTCAAGCAATTAGAGATTTTTTGACATTCTTTTCACACTGTCAAAGAATACTACAGTCTGAATATCAATAGGACAATGCTGGTAAAGATGAGTAACAACATGTGAAATCTGAATCCTAGCCACTCGTGATAACTGTGTTACATTCGTCTAAGGAATTCAATCCATGTGATACAGAGTTACAGCGTGTAATCCAACGACATTCGCATTTATTTAACAAGGTCTGTAAATTACCACCCCGGATCGGTAATTGTGGACAATCTATGACTTGCCAAGTCATATCCGTTTCCGAGTGGTTATGCTCCTTGTAATGCATCACAAGTGGAGCAGTAACGACGTTGCATCTAATGCGACTTTTGTGTTGGGAGATGCGTTGTTTAACCATCTGTGTAGTCTGCCCAATGTAAAGTAAATTACACGGACAGCGTATCACATAAATAACATTGGTGGTACGACAATTGGAAAAATGTTTCAGTTGATAGGTGTGAGAAGGAGTGACAAAAACCTTAGTATTGCTAGTCAAATCACATACATTACAATTTAGGCACTTGAAGTGGCCTATTACAGGTGGTAAATTCCATAAGGTAGTATTTACAGATTTTTCTTTGGTGGGCCAGGTAATGGCATGGACAAGCTTGTCATTCAAATTATTTCCCCTCTTGTATGATAGAAGGGGGGGGTCTGTAAAATGTGGAAAAGAGCGTAGCAATTTCCAATTGTTCTTAATTATCTTGGAAACCATATTACTGCTGGGGCTGAAGGTGGAAACAAAAGGGATACGTGTATTGACACGTTTGATGGAGGGTGCCAAAATAATTTCCCTATGGTTATACCAAGCTCTTTTTAGGGATCTTCTGACCAAATGTTTGGGGTAGCCCCCGTCGATCAATTTTGCCGAGAGGATAGCTGCCTCTCGAAAATAATCTTTTCTCCACTTACAATTCCGCCGTATACGGAGGAACTGTCCGTAAGGCAAGCCGTCTCTAAGCCCTCGAGGATGGTAACTAGAATAGGCCAAAAGAGTATTACGCTCTGTAGGTTTTCGATATAAGGATGTCCCAATTAGACCATCCTCCGCATGTAATGTGAGATCCAAAAAAGGGAGATCATTCTTGCGCACATCTGAAGTAAATTTTAAATGGTTTTGGATGGAATTCAACCAGGTAATAAACGACAAAAGATTCTCATGTGTACCATGCCATAGCAACAGAATGTCGTCTATGTACCTGCGCCATAAAGTAATGTTGGTGAGAAAAGGATTACTGCTATTCAGAAAAATGGTGGACTCTAAATGGTGAACATAGAGTACTGCAAAGTTTGGTGCAAAACAAGCACCCATCGATACACCTTTAACCTGAAGGTAATATGTATCTTTATACAAAAAATAGTTGTTGGTCAAAGCTATGTGCAACAATTTAACCACAAATTCCGTAGGGATGCGTGTGGGACGAGGGCGAGTATTCAATATTACCTCCATGACCATGAGTCCATCAGCCTGGGGAATATTAGTATATAAAGCCTCAATGTCTAAACCGACCATAAAGTCGGATTCAGGATTGAAAGGAAGGTCGTCTATGATGTTAATTAGATGTGTGCTGTCCTTGACAAAGGTGTCAGTCAAGGGGACAAAAACCTTAAGAATAGAGTCAATATATTTTCCCAGGGGTTCCAACACAGATCCGCACCCGGATACTATCGGGCGCCCCGGAGGGGTCGATGAGTTCTTGTGGACTTTCGGTAAGGTGTAAATTACCGGTGTCCTAGGGAATGGGCTATTGAAAAAATCCTGTTCTTTTTTATTAATAATGCCACTCGAGAGGGCCTGAGATGTAACAGAGGCAATCTTAGTTTGAATAATCGGCCCATCACATTCTCTCTCTCATCCAATACCTCCACCGAAGATACTGATAGTGGTGAAGGTAGTAGTACGGGCCCACAGAGACATCCTCTTCCTCCACCACTTCTACCTGCTGGTTTTTTAGGACAGGCTCGTGGCCGCGGACGCGGCCGCAGACGGCAAGGATATCAATACCAATACGCGGGCGAGAGACAGACCCGACAAAAGTTCTATCAATGGGGGCCTCCACAATAACACGACTACCAGATGATACTCAACAAAGGCCTGCCAATGTTATTTCTATCGATCCTCCAGAAGTTACCATTGGCAGTTCTTGTCTCACTTCTTTGACATCTATGAGTGGTAATGAATTGCCTGTAGAGGTCTCTATTTCACCTCCACAATTACCTCTAGTTAATATTGAGATTACATCTAATATTGATTCACAGACTATCCCAATTGCCGTCCATGAAACCACTACACCTGATCTTTCATTACTTCATGGGGATCAATCTATCCTTGACAGGACTATTCCTATTTTCAATCTCTCTCGACATGCCCTGTCGTCGGATGAGATATCCGTGTTAAGTAAGGGTTGTCATTCGTCCCTACAGCACGTAGTGACTTCTTTACGTTACAGGAAGATCTACTCTTATTTTTTAGACGGATTCGTCTGAGGCATTTTTTCTCTGATAAACCAGAGACTAATTTACCGTATGAGCCCCTTTTTAGACCAGCTTCTACTTTTTTACCACCTACCTCTATGATGCCACCCGAAATTTTGACCTTCGAAAAAATTGTGTTATTGGAGGTCAATGAGTTACAACGACTTAAGGAATTTGTTCCGTACAATTTGCCACTCAAAGAAAAACTGGCCATTGACAGTCTCAGCAGTAACCAAAATTTAATAATAAAACCAGCCGACAAGGGGGGCGGGATTGTCGTGATGGATCGTGAGGATTATGACTCAGAAATCCTTCGACAACTTGATAACCCCCTACATTATTGCAAATTGACTTCAGATCCTCTTCGTTCCATCCAAACTAAGATTGCCTCTGTTACATCTCAGGCCCTCTCGAGTGGCATTATTAATAAAAAAGAACAGGATTTTTTCAATAGCCCATTCCCTAGGACACCGGTAATTTACACCTTACCGAAAGTCCACAAGAACTCATCGACCCCTCCGGGGCGCCCGATAGTATCCGGGTGCGGATCTGTGTTGGAACCCCTGGGAAAATATATTGACTCTATTCTTAAGGTTTTTGTCCCCTTGACTGACACCTTTGTCAAGGACAGCACACATCTAATTAACATCATAGACGACCTTCCTTTCAATCCTGAATCCGACTTTATGGTCGGTTTAGACATTGAGTCTTTATATACTAATATTCCCCAGGCTGATGGACTCATGGTCATGGAGGTAATATTGAATACTCGCCCTCGTCCCACACGCATCCCTACGGAATTTGTGGTTAAATTGTTGCACATAGCTTTGACCAACAACTATTTTTTGTATAAAGATACATATTACCTTCAGGTTAAAGGTGTATCGATGGGTGCTTGTTTTGCACCAAACTTTGCAGTACTCTATGTTCACCATTTAGAGTCCACCATTTTTCTGAATAGCAGTAATCCTTTTCTCACCAACATTACTTTATGGCGCAGGTACATAGACGACATTCTGTTGCTATGGCATGGTACACATGAGAATCTTTTGTCGTTTATTACCTGGTTGAATTCCATCCAAAACCATTTAAAATTTACTTCAGATGTGCGCAAGAATGATCTCCCTTTTTTGGATCTCACATTACATGCGGAGGATGGTCTAATTGGGACATCCTTATATCGAAAACCTACAGAGCGTAATACTCTTTTGGCCTATTCTAGTTACCATCCTCGAGGGCTTAGAGACGGCTTGCCTTACGGACAGTTCCTCCGTATACGGCGGAATTGTAAGTGGAGAAAAGATTATTTTCGAGAGGCAGCTATCCTCTCGGCAAAATTGATCGACAGGGGCTACCCCAAACATTTGGTCAGAAGATCCCTAAAAAGAGCTTGGTATAACCATAGGGAAATTATTTTGGCACCCTCCATCAAACGTGTCAATACACGTATCCCTTTTGTTTCCACCTTCAGCCCCAGCAGTAATATGGTTTCCAAGATAATTAAGAACAATTGGAAATTGCTACGCTCTTTTCCACATTTTACAGACCCCCCCCTTCTATCATACAAGAGGGGAAATAATTTGAATGACAAGCTTGTCCATGCCATTACCTGGCCCACCAAAGAAAAATCTGTAAATACTACCTTATGGAATTTACCACCTGTAATAGGCCACTTCAAGTGCCTAAATTGTAATGTATGTGATTTGACTAGCAATACTAAGGTTTTTGTCACTCCTTCTCACACCTATCAACTGAAACATTTTTCCAATTGTCGTACCACCAATGTTATTTATGTGATACGCTGTCCGTGTAATTTACTTTACATTGGGCAGACTACACAGATGGTTAAACAACGCATCTCCCAACACAAAAGTCGCATTAGATGCAACGTCGTTACTGCTCCACTTGTGATGCATTACAAGGAGCATAACCACTCGGAAACGGATATGACTTGGCAAGTCATAGATTGTCCACAATTACCGATCCGGGGTGGTAATTTACAGACCTTGTTAAATAAATGCGAATGTCGTTGGATTACACGCTGTAACTCTGTATCACATGGATTGAATTCCTTAGACGAATGGAACACAGTTATCACGAGTGGCTAGGATTCAGATTTCACATGTTGTTACTCATCTTTACCAGCATTGTCCTATTGATATGCAGACTGTAGTATTCTTTGACAGTGTGAAAAGAATGTCAAAAAATCTCTAATTGCTTGAGTCTTTTTACAGCATTTTATCCATTTTTGTTTAAATTGTTGTGGTATCCCAGCGCACTTCCTTTACCCTTCTCCGCCTTCTGGTGCCCCCACCCCCCCCCCAACCCCTTTTCCAACCCCTCTGTTGTTCCCTTCCCTTCCCTACACCCCCGTCTCCCTGCCTTACACAACCCCCCCCCCCTACCCCCACCTCCCTGCCTTACACACACACCCGCCCCCTTCGGGTTTCCCCCTTCCTAGTTGTCCCCACGTTTCCTCCCTCCCCTCCCTTCTCCGTCCCCTTGTCTTTTAATTGTTTTTCATAATAGATAATGTTTATTGAGTGATGCTGTAATTTTTTGTTTACTCGTTGTTCATTATTTGCTATTAGCTTCGATTGTTTGTACGTTATTTTACAACTTATTATTATGGTGTCTAATTGTGATTTATTATTATTGTTGCATTTGTAAATTGTATTGTCCTTGATCATAGGTCCATACTAAAATTTTGAATTGTGGTTGTCAATATTTGTAATTAATTTATATGCCTCATAAGAAACTTATTTATTATCGTTGACCCTCACACTGATCGGGTGTTTCTTTTCACCTTTCTTTCCACCTTTCCCGTTCTGTCATCTGTCCTGTTTCCCTCTCTGTGTTCGTACCCGGTAGTCCTTCCTTTGTGGCCTTGATGCGGTCACATGACCCGGATAGTTTAATTTCGGCGTCCGCGTCTCACACACGCTAGACGTCTTACTCGTTTAGACGCTGAGGCCCTGCTTCGGACTAATCCCGATACATGGTGATTGACGAGCCGATTTCAGTAAGTCACTTAATGGTTTGCTTCCCTTGGCTAGATTATTCAGTTCCCGTAATGATTCGGCGTTGTCATTACACGCCTCTCATATAGCTCGCTTTCTGTCTTGTCTTTAGAGTTCTGATTGTTTTTCAAACATTGCGGATTACTCACCGCTGGATGCCTTCCCCTTACTTAACGAATTGATCCAATTGGTAAGCGGTTTTGCCCCTAACACCACTATATATTATTGACTAGAGCACGGGTTTCATTTCCGTTTCTTTTCATGATAGATGGCTGATTTTGAAGCATAACCCGGATACCTTAAATTGTTCCTGTTGGCCTCATTAGTTTTGGTGTCCTTTATAGGTAAGCGCCTTCCACCGCGCTTTACTCGACTATATGTATTGAACCATTGGGCCACCTTTATAGTTACTTTATTATCATTTCAGACACTTGAAGATCCCCCTCTAAATGTGACGGACCATATTTATTTGTTCCACATTTTCCTGCAATTAACATTGAGGTGGTGATTTACCACGGACACAGGTACTATTACCTCCTGACCTGCTCTTCACTTATTTATTATGCTTTCATTTTCTGTGCTGTAAGTTATTGTTTTCCCTGGGCTCCTCTTTTCATTATCCTCCTCCTTTCTTCTTACACATAGGTATTTTAAAATATTGCAATAACCATAGTCCTGATGATGACCTCAACGCAAGGAGGTTGAAACGTCGTCGACCAGACAGCATTATTTACGGCTAACTACAGGGTCCTGTGAGACCTTCATGATTATGTGTAAATTATCCATTGTATATAACTCTCCTCGACCTTGAATTTATTTGAATCATTTTGCCGTACCTTGTTGTCACCCTCACACTTATGTCACTGCGCCGTTCACTTTTTCACTTCACTGTCAGTGCACATGTGTTAGTTATGGTTATTTTGAATTGTATATACCAATTGTGTATCTAATTATTAAATCTGTTCCCTTTCTATCCTTTGATCTCTCTTGTCTTCCCTTCCCTTGATTGAATTGTGTATCGATTGGTCCTCTTATTCATTTTCCCTGTTGAGACATTGTTTTTTGTTACTTGATATGTTAAAGCACTTTAGAGCTACGATCCGCTGCTCCCCTGCTGGAGTGCGGGTGATCTTAAATGACAATCACCCCCGGTCTGAACGGATGTGTGTGGTTGCAGAAGATGCTGTGTTAGCTACCCTCCCTTGTGCTTTGTGGGCCACTTCGGATACTGATGTGGGACAGATGGTGATTCCGCCTGTTCACATTAGTGTCCAGGAGGGGGCGGTGTTACCACGCCTTCCACAGTATCGTATTTCGCAGGAGGGGGAAGAGGCTCTTATACAGATTGTGCAGGATTTGATTAAGGTGGGAGTAGTGGAGGAAGTTCCCTACAACGTCTGTAATAGCCCGATTCTACCCATTTTGAAAAAGGATACGGATGCTAAAGTCTATCGGTTTATAATTGACTTGAGAGAAGTGAACAAGATTGTGATACCTCAGTACCCAGTGGTTTCTGATATCACGACGTTGCTTACTTTGGTCCCGCCTACGGCGACCACGTTTTCAGTTATTGATTTGAAAAATGCCTTCTTTTCAATTCCTATTCATCCCGATAGTCGATACCTTTTTGGTTTCACTCTAAATAATAGGTCTTACCGATTTTGTAGAATCCCTCAGGGCTACACGGAAAGCCCTAGCATTTACAGTCAAGCTTTAAAAAGACAATTGGACTCCTTTGTTCTGCCCGAGGGTGTCGCCCTCATTCAATATGTCGATGACATCTTGCTGGCGGCCGACACTCCGGAGTTGTGTGAAACGAGTACGTTGTCTTTGCTTTCCTTTTTGGCATCCCACAATCACAAAGTATCTCGGAAAAAGTTACAGTTCTGTAGACCAAAGGTGACTTATCTGGGTCACCTTTTGTCTAAGGAGGGGCGTGCACTCACACCAGATCGTGTCCAAGTAATTCTGGACACGCCGACGCCGTCCACGCAGAAGGACGTGCGTGCATTTTTGGGTCTTGTTTCGTTTTGTAGGCAATGGATATTAGGGTTTTCACACATAGCTAAGCCATTGTTAGCCCTTTTGACAAAAGACACACCTATTCCGCTTCCTTGGACGAATGAGTGTGACACTGCCTTTCAGAAATTGCGACAGGCCCTCTGTTCAGCACCAGTGTTAGGGACTCCTGATTATACCAAACCTTTTTCGCTGTATGTGCATGAGAAAGATGGATGTGCATTATCAGTTTTAGTGCAGATGCACGGCGACAAGCAGCGCCCTTGTGCATATTTTTCGGCTGTACTTGATCCTGTTGCCCGAGCATTGCCTGGTTGTTTTCGCTCGGTTGCGGCGACAGCTGTGTCAATACGCCAAAGCGAGGGAATTGTGTTATCTCATAAGCTGTTGGTATTAGTCCCCCATGCTGTTGATGCCCTGCTTAATCAGACAAAGACGCAGCATTTGACCAGTGCCCGTTTAACGGGATATGAGCTGACGCTTTTGGCTCCTCATATTACGTTAAAGAGGTGCGTAACGTTAAATCCGGCCACATTGTTGCCATACCCCGAGACTCAGTCTGAAGCACGGAAAGCACATGATTGTATTCTTGTGACTGAGGAACAAACAAAGTGTCGTATTGATCTCCAGGATACGCCCTTTCCAGATGTAGATGGAGAACTGTGGGTGGACGGGTCATGCCTGAAGCTACCAGATGGTACGACTTCAGCAGCGTATGCAATTACCACATTGCAAACAATAGTGGAGACAGCACGCATACCACAGAAATCAGCTCAAGCAGCGGAACTGATAGCATTAACACGAGCATGTGAGCTCAGTACAGGATTGTGTGTGAATGTTTATACAGATAGCCGGTATGCCTTCGGAGTAGCGCACGATTTCGGCCTGCTCTGGAAGGAGAGAGGGTTTTTAACGTCACATGGAGTACAAATAATGCATGGGGAGTTAGTTCATAATCTTTTAACTGCATTGACATATCCGAAGAAAATTGCCATCGTTAAATGTAGCGCCCATAGGAAAGTAGTCAATAAAGTTGGAGAAGGGAATGCGTTAGCAGACCGGGTGGCACGGGAGACTGCGATGCAGCCCGGTGCTACTGCCATGTATGTAGTGAAGTCGCAAGTAGAAAGATTGCATGATGCGAAGGAAGAAGTGCGAGAAATACAGAGGACCGCTTCTGATAAAGAACGGGAGCAATGGTCCAGTGAGGGAGAATTGGATGATGAGGGTTGCTGGAGAAATAAGCAGATGGATAGATGGAAATTACCCACGGCTTTTGTACAACCTATGGTTCAGATGGCACATGGGCTAGCACATGTTGGAGCTTCCGCAATTGTAAAATTGCTTACCCAAGTCTGGGAGCATCCAGAGATTGCTAGTACGGCAAAGAGAGTGGTGCAGACCCGTATGATCTGCCTGAGGTACAACCCAGGAAAGGGTACTCGAACTCCAGCAGGAGGATTTGTAACACCTACTGCACCCTTTGAGGTTTTGCAGATGGATTACATCCAGCTTGAGCGCTGTAACAATTTGAAGTACGTTCTAGTAGTGGTTTGTGCCTTTAGCAAATGGGTTGAGGCATACCCTACGAAAGACAATACTGCAATGACTACCGCCAAGATGCTGTTGAAGGAGTTCTTCCCTCGATATGGCGTTTGTAGACTTCTGTGGAGTGATAACGGACCCCACTTTATAGCGGATGTTATAAAGTATGTTTTGAAGGGTCTGGGCATCACCCAGAAGTTCCACGCAGTGTTCCACCCTCAATCTGCGGGACTAGTCGAGAAGTATAATGGTACACTGAAGCTCAAGATCGCTAAAATCCAAGCTTCGACGTCTTTGACTTGGCCAGATGCTTTACCGCTGGCGTTATTGTCAATTAGATCGGTACCGCACTCTCGAACCGGTCTTACACTGTACGAGATTGTCTTTGGACGCCCAATGAATATTTGGGGTCCACCAAAACCTAAGACTGTGTATGATGTACCTTGTGTAATGATGAATGATTATCTGGCGCAGTTAACGGATAACTTGGTTTCTATTCATCAACAGGTCCGGGAGGCGCTCCCTGATCGGTCCACCGGTGAAGGACATAGTCTCCGGCCTGGCGACTATGTCATGGTAAAAATCTTTGACAGGACGAACAGCTTGGAGCCGAGATGGGTTGGTCCTGAGCAGGTCCTACTTGCAACGAGGACGGCTGTGCGAGTTTCCAACAGAAAGAATTGGATCCATTCCCTGCACTGCCGCAAAGTACCGCCCGGATTGGTGGAGTCTGCTGTATTGACCGATCAACGAGAAATTCTGGCTGCAGAGAAAGGCCGTGCTGGGGAACCGAACGACACTGAGGAGCTCTTTCCGGACCACGCGACTCCTGGAGGAAAGCGATATCATCTCAGGCCAAGGAAGTGAATCCTTCAGTATCGGGACATGTTGTCAGAACGGCCCTTGGGTTAGTGAAACGGAGAGCCAATGAGGCAAGGGGGGGGGATCAGCCCTGCATTAGTGTAGCGACACCCGTCTTGGCCCGTTGGTGAAGAAATCGACCGCTGCCTAAGGGGAAGAGTTCTGACAAACCTTTTAGTTTCAGGAAGATATTGATTCTTTATTCTGACATGGAGAAAAAGAAAATCCTTTGTGCAACAGGTTTTATGCTCACAGTAGCTATTGTTGGGATAACCACATGGTTTGTGGAGAATGTGACTCCTGCTCGAGAGTTGCTTGTGTTGACCACTCCAGTGCCTGAGGAGCACTACTTCTATACCCTTCCGTATCAAGAATTGAAGCATCGTCAGTCTTATTTGAATAACACTTTCATCCAGATGTTGCATCATACCCACGTTGCCACGAATGCTACGAACTGTTGGATATGTGGTATGATGCCAGCTCATCAGAAGAAAGGAGGAACGCCATTCATACCTCTTCCTTTCTCTCATAATGGCTCTTGTAGAGCATGGTACACTTTGCTTTTTGCCACTCGGAAACCCACAGTGGGACGATTACTCTTCAGACTCAATAAAGAATGTCATCAGGACAAAGATGGATATCCGCAAGCGAATGGGACAATTTGGGAATGGGAAGAGTATCGACCAGACAATGAATCGATTCCTTATATTTTCACGAACACCAGAGACACTGTGGGAAAAGACAGATTTGTGCTTCAAGTGGCACAAGCTCAAGCGGACCTGTGTGTCCAGAGTGTGGGTTATATTCCTGTTGGTGTTAGTGATTGCATTACCATATTAAACATCGACGGGTTGAATAACAGTACTTTCTTAGCATCCCATAATACATACTTCGTATGTGGAAATAAAGGTTATTACCGTTTGCCAGCCGGTTGGTCTGGAGTATGTTATGTAGCATTTCTATTGCCTCCTGTATTTTTGGCACCTGCATCCTATCATAAGGATTTGAAGTTGTTAAATAATGTGACTGTAAATAGGTATAAACGTACTCTATCAATTGATGATGTGGATCAGACTGACACCAGTCTGCAGCAATATATTGATTTTAATTTAGGATTGTTTTTCTTCGTTGGAGCTGCCCTAAATAGTAGGAAAGTTCGAAGGTTAACAAGAGTGGTAGAGGCTGTGACAAACCAAACCGCTGCTGCTCTTGGGAATCTTACGGAAGAATTGCAGATTACTAGAATTGTTGCATTGCAGAATCGTATGGTGTTAGATGTTATGTTAGCTGACCGAGGTGGAGCTTGTAAAATTATCGGAAGTAGTTGCTGTGTGTTTATCCCTGACCACACGCCGTCAGTCTATAATGCTATCAACAGGTTGCATAAAATTGCAGCTGAAATCCATACAGAAAACGGCACTTGGTCCTTTTCTGGATGGTTTTGGGCATTGATCACTGCTTGGGGTTGGAAGGTTTTAACTGGTCTCTGTATAATTGTAGCAGTTCTGTTTTCTTGTTGCATCTGTGTCCAATGTGGTCCCTTGCTCTGTTCCTTATGTGTATCATTCTGTATTCCCGATAAGAAAGCTATTGCCAATGTCACTTATCAGAAACGTTTAGTTAAAGAAGTAGAAGAAATGATGACAATTGACATATACGATGATTATCCTAACAAACCGGATGTCTTCAGTAAATGCTGAAAGGGTCGTCTGTTGTAAATTGAAACCACGATGTGATTAAGCATTTACTAAAGACATGAATTCTCCTTCCTTAGAACATGTCTCTTTCGTTATGTTGACTAAAGTCTGGACTCCATTTTGTATTGTCATGTCTCCACGTGCTCAACACGAGAAGAGTCCTATCTTCGTGTTAGTTGCTCTTGTAATCTGCCTAGTAACAGTCTATAAATAGTTCCTTTGTCCGCCTGGCGCATGCCCAGGCTTGACCACATCTGTTATCAGTTAGTCCTTGCTTGACCATGTTTTCGCGGGCTCAAGGAGTATGTCAGCTCCGCCCACATATTGATCTTGTATCGAAAATGTCCATAAAAGGTAACATTCCTTGCCTCATGTTGTATCCACCCACTTATGAGCCCCTCTGTTGTGTATAAAAGGGGGCCGTGTACGCAAGTTCTGTGTGCTACTCTATGCAATACTGAAGGGTGTTGTATGGATTGTAGGACCACCCTTAAGGGTTAATAAACTTTGTCTTTGTACTTTGCAGTTTCCGTGCCAACTTCCTTATAGATTCCATTGCAGGAGAGCGAACCCTTGTGTCCTGCGGGCCTAGCTGGGGCCTGTATTCATCAATTGGCGCCCGTCACGTGGGGCTCATCGGCGACTCGGATGCTCGAAGGATTGGTCGCGACGAAGGTGAGGAATTTGGCCGGGAATGTGATCACTGCCAGAGGCACTTTAGTCCTGGCATCCCAAGGTTTTTCTTCCTTCCCTTCCGAGCTGACCATCTGGGTGGCGCCGGTCCTCGACTGACACCTCTTCTGTCGGTTCTGCCGTGACAGCCGTTTGGGCGAATTTTGGAGCTTGGCAGTTGGAATCTGGACTCTTGATTGGTAAGAACCGTTGTACGGTACTTGCTCCGAGTTTTTTGAAGCCTGGTTTGGCTATTTGAGTTTGATTTGTGATGACCGGTCATATCTTGTATTGGCTATTGTGAGAATATATGCTTTGCAACACATATAGGCAGGTAATGTGGAGATATTTCTCCGGAACTGTGTAACTTTGAACGGCACAACGTTTAAGTGCCATTTTTTTGATAATACTGCATATTTTGCATTATTCTTGAGCATGCCTGCTTTTAGCGCACTCCGTAAGTGGTGCTGCTGCTTTGGAAACCGGTTAAACCTCGAGGAATCTGCTCCAGCCCCCCCTGAGGGGACTCCTAATAGGGATATGTATGTGAAGCATGGTCTTTCCTCCATAATGTACAGCACAGTATGGAGGAAATATACCAGAAAGGATCCTGAGTTACGGTGGCCGTTGTATGGGTCGTTTGATATGCGTAAGATTGAGTATGTGGAACAGTGTATGTGTATGTGTAAGCGGCGTGCTCGTTAAGACATGTTTGAATGTGTGCGATTATGGGTGAAGGAAGTGCGCGAGCGAGAGAAACGTGAGAAGGCGCTGTTTGATAAAGAGCAACGGAAGAATGATCATGTGAGAGCACAGGAAGCAAAGCGTCGGGAGGAAAGAGAACAGACGGAGAGGCAAGAGAAAGAGCGTAGGTTGCAAGTCTCGGGTCAATATGCTGTTCGTCAGTCACTTTATCCTGTCCTTAATAATCATGACGATGATTTTTATTTATTAGATCGTTCTCCGCCTCCTTATGTCGGCGCGTCTGCCCCGAGGCCACAAGATTCTGGATCGGGTTCGGGTAAGGTAGACACGCGGTCCATGTTATCGACTGAGCGAATGGGTGAGCTTCGGCAAGTTTCCTATCGTGCACTTAAGGGCAAGTTATCCCTTGCTGAGTTGTTGAATTCCTGGGAGTTGTGGCAGGATAGAGAGAAGTTGTATTTTTTGGGCCACTTTTCTGAGGAAGTGATTGCTGCTTTCCGGAAATATTCCAGTGTCTTTGAGCCTGACGATGTGGAATTAGATGCTAAAGCATTGCGTAATGGTGTTTTCTCTCCCTCTAAGGCGCCTGATGCGGTTCGGCGGCTGTTTGCGTTGCGGGACACGGTGAGGGACCTTAAAGAGAAAGCACGCCAACAAGCTGAGGAGGAGAAGCAGTCGGATTCGCATACCGGAGATGGCCATTCATCCACCTCTCAGTCAGATAAGAGCGACCTAGTGCATGCTAAACCAATGCGAGAGGCGGCGCCTTTGTATGTTCCTCCTAAAGGAGCGGGGACTAGCTCGGATATTACCTCCGCCGATGCTAAGGGATATTTTGTGTATAATTGGGTTTATACTCCCTGGCACAGGGCTGACGTCATGGCATTAAAGAATGCGCTGCCTGATCCCCGCAAGAATCCAGCGGCCTTTTACGAAGAAGTCGAGGGGGCCTTGAATTCTTGTACTATGACCTTAGCAGATATAGATTTGTTCTTTGGGCTTATTTTACCACCAGATATGTGGCGATCTGTGCGGAAGGTGGACGATGTTGCCGCTTTTAAGGCTCGGTGGTCTGAGCTTGAGGATGAGGATAGGGAGAGGAAGCCCGCGCAGAAACCACCTCAGCTTATCTTAGATCTCCCTGCTGCTATTCTGACTAAGTTGAAGACAATCATTCCCCCTAAAAAGATTGACTGGAATATGCTAGCCTCGTGTAAGCAGAAAGTTGATGAATCAGTTGCAGATTTCTTTACGCGCTTTGAGGAGACGTTTCATGATTTTAGTGGTCAGTCACTTACGGATGATACGGGTCGACACCTCTTTGCTGATAAATATGTGGCGAATTTACTACCGGCGATCGCAGCCCGCCTAAAAGCGAGTGAAAGTTCTTGGTCCACTGCGACCCCAACAGCCCTCCTGACTATAGCTCAGTACTACGAGCGCCAGGAGCAAGAAGCGAAGGGGCAGGAGGAGAAGAAATCGAAGGATTTAAAAACGAAGGTGATGTTAGCGCAAGTATATGGTCCGCCCCGCCGGGGTGTCAATAGAGGTAGGGGAGGATTTTATGGTCCTCCCTCGGGCCGATCTGATTTGAATAGGAATCAATGTGCGTATTGTAAGCAATCGGGACACTGGGCCAGAGATTGCCCGGCGTTGCATGCTTCGCGTCAGGGACACAATCAGGGTGGCCCGAGAGGTAGAGGGGGTTTCTCGAATTTTAGAGGGAATTCTAACGATCACGCTCGTTTTGACCCTGCCGGGCAGCAACGAGATAGGCCTAATGTTTTCGATCGACAAAACCAGTATCAAGTGTCGGGGATTGACCGTCCTGGGTACCATGATTCTCAGCATGCATAGGAATGCGTTGGATGGGGGTTAGAATCAGTTGAGGTGCCGGTTGATCAGAAGGGTCCTTACGTATCAGCTGAGGTTTTGGGTTCTACTGATCAGTTCCTAGTGGATACAGGAGCGACTCGTAGTGCGCTGTCTAAACAATTGGTTCCGAGGGCTCCCCCATCTGGCTTAATGGTTACATCGGTAGGGTTTGATGGTACACTCTCCCGAAGCCCTCTTTTGCGGCCCCTCACATTTCAGGTTGATTCTTTTTCTGCACCCTGTCCGTTTCTGCTTGCCCCGAACACGCCGGATAACATTATGGGCCTTGATATGTTAAAGCACTTTAGAGCTACGATCCGCTGCTCCCCTGCTGGAGTGCGGGTGATCTTAAATGACAATCACCCCCGGTCTGAACGGATGTGTGTGGTTGCAGAAGATGCTGTGTTAGCTACCCTCCCTTGTGCTTTGTGGGCCACTTCGGATACTGATGTGGGACAGATGGTGATTCCGCCTGTTCACATTAGTGTCCAGGAGGGGGCGGTGTTACCACGCCTTCCACAGTATCGTATTTCGCAGGAGGGGGAAGAGGCTCTTATACAGATTGTGCAGGATTTGATTAAGGTGGGAGTAGTGGAGGAAGTTCCCTACAACGTCTGTAATAGCCCGATTCTACCCATTTTGAAAAAGGATACGGATGCTAAAGTCTATCGGTTTATAATTGACTTGAGAGAAGTGAACAAGATTGTGATACCTCAGTACCCAGTGGTTTCTGATATCACGACGTTGCTTACTTTGGTCCCGCCTACGGCGACCACGTTTTCAGTTATTGATTTGAAAAATGCCTTCTTTTCAATTCCTATTCATCCCGATAGTCGATACCTTTTTGGTTTCACTCTAAATAATAGGTCTTACCGATTTTGTAGAATCCCTCAGGGCTACACGGAAAGCCCTAGCATTTACAGTCAAGCTTTAAAAAGACAATTGGACTCCTTTGTTCTGCCCGAGGGTGTCGCCCTCATTCAATATGTCGATGACATCTTGCTGGCGGCCGACACTCCGGAGTTGTGTGAAACGAGTACGTTGTCTTTGCTTTCCTTTTTGGCATCCCACAATCACAAAGTATCTCGGAAAAAGTTACAGTTCTGTAGACCAAAGGTGACTTATCTGGGTCACCTTTTGTCTAAGGAGGGGCGTGCACTCACACCAGATCGTGTCCAAGTAATTCTGGACACGCCGACGCCGTCCACGCAGAAGGACGTGCGTGCATTTTTGGGTCTTGTTTCGTTTTGTAGGCAATGGATATTAGGGTTTTCACACATAGCTAAGCCATTGTTAGCCCTTTTGACAAAAGACACACCTATTCCGCTTCCTTGGACGAATGAGTGTGACACTGCCTTTCAGAAATTGCGACAGGCCCTCTGTTCAGCACCAGTGTTAGGGACTCCTGATTATACCAAACCTTTTTCGCTGTATGTGCATGAGAAAGATGGATGTGCATTATCAGTTTTAGTGCAGATGCACGGCGACAAGCAGCGCCCTTGTGCATATTTTTCGGCTGTACTTGATCCTGTTGCCCGAGCATTGCCTGGTTGTTTTCGCTCGGTTGCGGCGACAGCGGTGTCAATACGCCAAAGCGAGGGAATTGTGTTATCTCATAAGCTGTTGGTATTAGTCCCCCATGCTGTTGATGCCCTGCTTAATCAGACAAAGACGCAGCATTTGACCAGTGCCCGTTTAACGGGATATGAGCTGACGCTTTTGGCTCCTCATATTACGTTAAAGAGGTGCGTAACGTTAAATCCGGCCACATTGTTGCCATACCCCGAGACTCAGTCTGAAGCACGGAAAGCACATGATTGTATTCTTGTGACTGAGGAACAAACAAAGTGTCGTATTGATCTCCAGGATACGCCCTTTCCAGATGTAGATGGAGAACTGTGGGTGGACGGGTCATGCCTGAAGCTACCAGATGGTACGACTTCAGCAGCGTATGCAATTACCACATTGCAAACAATAGTGGAGACAGCACGCATACCACAGAAATCAGCTCAAGCAGCGGAACTGATAGCATTAACACGAGCATGTGAGCTCAGTACAGGATTGTGTGTGAATGTTTATACAGATAGCCGGTATGCCTTCGGAGTAGCGCACGATTTCGGCCTGCTCTGGAAGGAGAGAGGGTTTTTAACGTCACATGGAGTACAAATAATGCATGGGGAGTTAGTTCATAATCTTTTAACTGCATTGACATATCCGAAGAAAATTGCCATCGTTAAATGTAGCGCCCATAGGAAAGTAGTCAATAAAGTTGGAGAAGGGAATGCGTTAGCAGACCGGGTGGCACGGGAGACTGCGATGCAGCCCGGTGCTACTGCCATGTATGTAGTGAAGTCGCAAGTAGAAAGATTGCATGATGCGAAGGAAGAAGTGCGAGAAATACAGAGGACCGCTTCTGATAAAGAACGGGAGCAATGGTCCAGTGAGGGAGAATTGGATGATGAGGGTTGCTGGAGAAATAAGCAGATGGATAGATGGAAATTACCCACGGCTTTTGTACAACCTATGGTTCAGATGGCACATGGGCTAGCACATGTTGGAGCTTCCGCAATTGTAAAATTGCTTACCCAAGTCTGGGAGCATCCAGAGATTGCTAGTACGGCAAAGAGAGTGGTGCAGACCTGTATGATCTGCCTGAGGTACAACCCAGGAAAGGGTACTCGAACTCCAGCAGGAGGATTTGTAACACCTACTGCACCCTTTGAGGTTTTGCAGATGGATTACATCCAGCTTGAGCGCTGTAACAATTTGAAGTACGTTCTAGTAGTGGTTTGTGCCTTTAGCAAATGGGTTGAGGCATACCCTACGAAAGACAATACTGCAATGACTACCGCCAAGATGCTGTTGAAGGAGTTCTTCCCTCGATATGGCGTTTGTAGACTTCTGTGGAGTGATAACGGACCCCACTTTATAGCGGATGTTATAAAGTATGTTTTGAAGGGTCTGGGCATCACCCAGAAGTTCCACGCAGTGTTTCACCCTCAATCTGCGGGACTAGTCGAGAAGTATAATGGTACACTGAAGCTCAAGATCGCTAAAATCCAAGCTTCGACGTCTTTGACTTGGCCAGATGCTTTACCGCTGGCGTTATTGTCAATTAGATCGGTACTGCACTCTCGAACCGGTCTTACACTGTACGAGATTGTCTTTGGACGCCCAATGAATATTTGGGGTCCACCAAAACCTAAGACTGTGTATGATGTACCTTGTGTAATGATGAATGATTATCTGGCGCAGTTAACGGATAACTTGGTTTCTATTCATCAACAGGTCCGGGAGGCGCTCCCTTATCGGTCCACCGGTGAAGGACATAGTCTCCGGCCTGGCGACTATTTCATGGTAAAAATCTTTGACAGGACGAACAGCTTGGAGCCGAGATGGGTTGGTTCTGAGCAGGTCCTACTTGCAACGAGGACGGCTGTGCGAGTTTCCAACAGAAAGAATTGGATCCATTCCCTGCACTGCCGCAAAGTACCGCCCGGATTGGTGGAGTCTGCTGTATTGACCGATCAACGAGAAATTCTGGCTGCAGAGAAAGGCCGTGCTGGGGAACCGAACGACACTGAGGAGCTCTTTCCGGACCACGCGACTCCTGGAGGAAAGCGATATCATCTCAGGCCAAGGAAGTGAATCCTTCAGTATCGGGACATGTTGTCAGAACGGCCCTTGGGTTAGTGAAACGGAGAGCCAATGAGGCAAGGGGGGGGGATCAGCCCTGCATTAGTGTAGCGACACCCGTCTTGGCCCGTTGGTGAAGAAATCGACCGCTGCCTAAGGGGAAGAGTTCTGACAAACCTTTTAGTTTCAGGAAGATATTGATTCTTTATTCTGACATGGAGAAAAAGAAAATCCTTTGTGCAACAGGTTTTATGCTCACAGTAGCTATTGTTGGGATAACCACATGGTTTGTGGAGAATGTGACTCCTGCTCGAGAGTTGCTTGTGTTGACCACTCCAGTGCCTGAGGAGCACTACTTCTATACCCTTCCGTATCAAGAATTGAAGCATCGTCAGTCTTATTTGAATAACACTTTCATCCAGATGTTGCATCATACCCACGTTGCCTTGAATGCTACGAACTGTTGGATATGTGGTATGATGCCAGCTCATCAGAAGAAAGGAGGAACGCCATTCATACCTCTTCCTTTCTCTCATAATGGCTCTTGTAGAGCATGGTACACTTTGCTTGTTGCCACTCGGAAACCCACAGTGGGACGATTACTCTTCAGACTCAATAAAGAATGTCATCAGGACAAAGATGGATATCCGCAAGCGAATGGGACAATTTGGGAATGGGAAGAGTATCGACCAGACAATGAATCGATTCCTTATATTTTCACGAACACCAGAGACACTGTGGGAAAAGACAGATTTGTGATTCAAGTGGCACAAGCTCAAGCGGACCTGTGTGTCCAGAGTGTGGGTTATATTCCTGTTGGTGTTAGTGATTGCATTACCATATTAAACATCGACGGGTTGAATAACAGTACTTTCTTAGCATCCCATAATACATACTTCGTATGTGGAAATAAAGGTTATTACCGTTTGCCAGCCGGTTGGTCTGGAGTATGTTATGTAGCATTTCTATTGCCTCCTGTATTTTTGGCACCTGCATCCTATCATAAGGATTTGAAGTTGTTAAATAATGTGACTGTAAATAGGTATAAACGTACTCTATCAATTGATGATGTGGATCAGACTGACACCAGTCTGCAGCAATATATTGATTTTAATTTAGGATTGTTTTTCTTCGTTGGAGCTGCCCTAAATAGTAGGAAAGTTCGAAGGTTAACAAGAGTGGTAGAGGCTGTGACAAACCAAACCGCTGCTGCTCTTGGGAATCTTACGGAAGAATTGCAGATTACTAGAATTGTTGCATTGCAGAATCGTATGGTGTTAGATGTTATGTTAGCTGACCGAGGTGGAGCTTGTAAAATTATCGGAAGTAGTTGCTGTGTGTTTATCCCTGACCACACGCCGTCAGTCTATAATGCTATCAACAGGTTGCATAAAATTGCAGCTGAAATCCATACAGAAAACGGCACTTGGTCCTTTTCTGGATGGTTTTGGGCATTGATCACTGCTTGGGGTTGGAAGGTTTTAACTGGTCTCTGTATAATTGTAGCAGTTCTGTTTTCTTGTTGCATCTGTGTCCAATGTGGTCCCTTGCTCTGTGCCTTATGTGTATCATTCTGTATTCCCGATAAGAAAGCTATTGCCAATGTCACTTATCAGAAACGTTTAGCTAAAGAAGTAGAAGAAATGATGACAATTGACATATACGATGATTATCCTAACAAACCGGATGTCTTCAGTAAATGCTGAAAGGGTCGTCTGTTGTAAATTGAAACCACGATGTGATTAAGCATTTACTAAAGACATGAATTCTCCTTCCTTAGAACATGTCTCTTTCGTTATGTTGACTAAAGTCTGGACTCCATTTTGTATTGTCATGTCTCCACGTGCTCAACACGAGAAGAGTCCTATCTTCGTGTTAGTTGCTCTTGTAATCTGCCTAGTAACAGTCTATAAATAGTTCCTTTGTCCGCCTGGCGCATGCCCAGGCTTGACCACATCTGTTATCAGTTAGACCTTGCTTGACCATGTTTTCGCGGGCTCAAGGAGTATGTCAGCTCCGCCCACATATTGATCTTGTATCGAAAATGTCCATAAAAGGTAACATTCCTTGCCTCATGTTGTATCCACCCACTTATGAGCCCCTCTGTTGTGTATAAAAGGGGGCCGTGTACGCAAGTTCTGTGTGCTACTCTATGCAATACTGAAGGGTGTTGTATGGATTGTAGGACCACCCTTAAGGGTTAATAAACTTTGTCTTTGTACTTTGCAGTTTCCTTGCCAACTTCCTTATAGATTCCATTGCAGGAGAGCGAACCCTTGTGTCCTGCGGGCCTAGCTGGGGCCTGTATTCATCATTACTGACTGGCCAATCCCAGCGCGGTCTTTCTGACATCAGCTTTTCTCGCTACTCCTGCTTCTGCCGACCCCTCCTTTACAAAATTTATCGGCAAACTTTCTTACGTTCTTTCTGACTCACAAATCTGTTAGTACGGAATCGTTACTTCCATTGATAAAGTAGCACATCCCTCTACTTTACCCTTCTAACAAGCATTCACTAACCGTTTCTCCAGAATTAAGACACCTAGTTGGAGACGCTCTGCTCCTGAGAAATAAAACCAGATTTTCACAATTAACCTGAATGCTATTTCGTTCACGCACTTTAATACAGAAAATGTAGTTAATTTACACAGAATTCTGTCTTTCCCGAGAGCAGCGAGCAGTCTGACCTACTACAGAATGATTACACTTGTTAATAACGTAGCACTTCCCTCTACTTTATCCTTCTATCAAGCTTAGAGAACACCTATTACCTTTCCAGTGAGAAGCGTAATCAGAGTGCCTTTTGGACTCCTGGTACCTAAGACCAAAATTTCACAGGTGACCTTAACTACCATACATTTCTCTCATACAGAAAATGTCCCTAGCGGCAACACACGACGATGTTACCAAATCGAACCCAGACAATGCGTCGTGCAACTCCAATCATCACACGTTTTCCCCATGTTCCTATAGGGCAACAACAATTCCGTCTTTCCAGAGAGCAGCGCTTACCTCCGCTCTACTATGGAACCGTTACAAACTTCCAACTTCCTACATCCCAGAAGCCGTTAAACAACATGGAACTCAACACGACTCAACATAGAGTGTTAATACATAAACCAATACTTATCCACAATCAATAATCAATAAGCAATTTACAAGCAATAATCACCAAAACAATATAACCATCATACTGCTACCAGAAAAACTGATCCAGCGCAAGACTGGGAAATGGGGAACAACATATACAGATATCCTCCCTGCGTCGCAGATCCGTCGTCATGCACACTCATTCATACACGCATTCATTGGTGGGGCCCATAACACCAACTCACACACGTCACCATTCACGAGTCTACACACACAGGAGAAATGAGTAATTCAAGCGCAGGACATGTGGGGGAACACCTTATAACCTATAGGGAGAGAAAAGTTATTTTACAAAATATACATTAGCATTCGTCACCTATAGATCCCTAATCCTAGACTCCAAGGCACTCCTCCCAATTGGTCGAATGGACCAAATTAGTTGGATTGGTTGATGATGATTTAGAACCAGCTAAAACACATTTAAGACTCAGAATCCTTATCTCTCTTTATGAAAGACCACAAACTCATATTTCTTGTTAATCAATATTTGTTTATCTAAATCTTCATAATGATTTGCATTTGTCTCGTCACAGTTGAGAATTTCTAGATCAATCCAAGTTAATCATAGAACACCATATTTACCTAATCTGGCTATTTTGGAGTCCTCTAATTCATTGGCTCTGCATAACCAAATTTGTCGCGAATTGTCCGAATAAAGCAGGCCAGAGCTCAAAGTTCAAAGTCCTCTGCTCAGCACGTTACAGTCCCCAATTTTATCAAAGGACCAGAAATCGTGCAAGCATCTATCATAGCCCGTGGTTTTGGAAAAAGTTTGCAGTCATCAAACGGTCAGGCAGCATCTGTATCATCAGAAAAGGCGTCACGAACGAACCCCTAACGAACAGCCGCCCCCCTCTCTATTCTACTACCCTTTTTATAATAATATCAAGTTACAGAAGATACATTTTTAGTCTTTAGGACAGTCGTGATTGGTTGGTTGGGATCGTCCAAGTCTTATTCCCAGATTTTCAGTTCAGTTCGAGGGGTGAGGTCACTTGTCAGCTAAAGTGCCAGCTTGTTCCGGTTTACTGCAAGGTTGATTGTTCCCCTATCTTGGCTGACCACCAGAGTTATATCCTTGACCGGGAACATGATGTGCAAAGGTCGCTTAGAGGTTCAGGATATTGTTCGCACTTGCGCAGTTCACTTTGCGCCTCACGAGACAGTGGCTACCTCTGCATGCGATATCAGAGGCCATATTGGATTAGGCCCAGATGTCAACTTAAGTGAAACAAACACAAAATAATAATTAATACATAAAAATGGTGATTCTAATGTTAACCCCTTACTAATCCCTCTATGTGCTTGTATTTATCTAGCATATAGCGACATTTAAAGCCATTATATTCACCTTTTCGATCCTCCTCGATGATGCAACATCACAAAGCAACATATATCATGCAATATTCTGTTACCACATTTACTATTCATTAATATGCGTACAGATTTTAGTTATAAGAGTCATTTAGCCATGCAAATAGCAAATCCCATGTGTAGTTAAAGAATTAATAATGTTGATTAATATACATGCAACACTTATTTAATAATATTATAGTTAATAGATTATATAATTAGTATTTTCATGCAAGAATAGAGGAGGTATACAAAATTTTGCACTACCTGCTCTATCACTGGCATGCCCTGAAAGTCAGTCAACACTGTCTCCTGTAACAGGGGCAGGGCATCCAAACAACAACAGTATGTACTGTCTCACAATCATAGCTCAGGGGTAAAGCTAACTCTGCAGATGACCGGTGCACTTGCCCATGCCCTGCAAACAACATATCCAGGACCCAGAAGACCCCACATCATGCAAATCAGACATATGAGTCTCTGCAAACACAACTCCATGTACATTAACACATCACAGTCTGCCATGCATGTAACCCAGCTGCCTGAAGGACACAGTTGCATACACCATTGTGCGCTGTCAGATGATCACACACCTATATATCACACAGGTCTTGTCTCTCACAGTCACATTTCAGATGTCATGCTGACCCTCAGAATCATGGACACCCCAGTTGCACGTAACAACAAGCCACACCCTAATGACACAGAGGCAGACACCTGAGGGCACATGTCACTAAGCACAACCTGTAATTTGATACACAGGAGTGGGATTACAGAGTATTTCTAAATGCCCTTGAGGAGGCATGACTGCCCAGGTCTACATGAAACAGTGTTTGGCCCTGGACAGTAGTCAGTTGGCTAAGCAAGCGTGACATACTTGATATACATACTCCTGAGACTCCAACATTGGAGTCCCCTGCTGCATGGGTTTGTTTGGAATACCCCAGCCACATGTGGCGAGTCAGACCAGCAATTGGAACACATCTCAAGGGCGCACACAGATCACATGTCAGATCTCAGGCATTGGGCAAACAATTGAACCACCCATGAAACACACAACTGAGTCACGGGAACAGATGTTGTCCGGTAGCTGAAGCATAGCTGACTGCAGGGACACAGTGCCCTAGTGACACAAACAACAGACTGTAGGGGCCACACCTGTGGAACAGATGAGGAGGGTGCATCACACAATTTAGGGACCTGAGAATTGGACTACAAGACCTACGTAATGTGGAAGTGTGACCAGGCCAAAAGACTGCAATTAGCATGGCAGACATAGTACACAGTTTAGGCATGGACTTACCTCCTTCCTGCTGCAGTCTGACCTTCAGCTGGCTATCCAGGGCCGGGAAGAGCACCGCCAGGATCCGGAGCATGTGGGGGGTCAGGGTCCGGTGTCCGCCCCTCCTGCGTGGACGTGACAGCTTCAGCTGGACTCTAGCTATCCTCCGGGTCCAGCCCCGAAGGTCCTGCCACCTCTTCTGGCAGTTGCGGATCCGGCGCTTCTAGACCCCCACCGAACGAACTGCCCGGGCAATGGTCAGCCGTATCTCCTGCTTCTGGTGGGCATCAACCTGTGAGGATGACAAAGTTAAAAGTACATTAACACACATGCCCCATAGTTGTGCTGCACACATTTGAAGATACATGTCATCATCACAAAGGGAAATGAGTTACACAGGTAGTGCAACCATGGGGAAGGACAAATCACCTGCATGTCTGACATGTTAACAATGCCTGGGTAGTTTAAGCTTGCACTAATGCAATTTAGCAGCAGGACACCTGTTCATTACATGTACCTACACACTTTGGGTGATGAAAGTAGTCAGTGAGAATGCTTGCCACTGGTGTACACAGTGCTAGTACTGCTAGTCAGACAACATGCACAATTAGGAAGGCAGTGGACTGCACACTCACCTGCTTCCCTGGTTTCCCATAGAGCTTGCTGTACTGTGGAAGGAGCCCGTCCAGCAGGGCCTGGTTCTCCTCCTCAGTGAAGGCTGGGGCCCTCTCCAGAGCACGTGCCATCGCAGGAGCCAGAGGATGCAGAGACAGCAGCAGTGGTAGCAGGTATGTGGTCCAGGAGCATGTAGTGCAGGCAAGTGAGTTCCCTGGGGGCCAGCCAGCCTTATATCTGTGCTGCAGAGGCAGAATCTGTGCCATGTGTCCCAAGTGATAGGTCCAACACGGTTGCATTCTATGAATCTGGCCAATCCATTGAAATGTATGACTCGTACAAACCTTCCGCATCGTTCAAATCTTCACCTTCATGAAACACTAGTAATTACAACATTGTTGTAGGCATCCAACTGAATTTCCAGCGCACAACTCGTACAAGTTTTGAATCCGCATCCGTCTCCATGACAGTCCAGAGCCAATGGGTGCGCCCGGCTCGGTCAACTGACTGTACAACGGGTATTTTGAAAATACACACACACCTGTTTCCATACGATTCAATGGCCAACGCGTACGCCTGTCTCGGACCATACCTGCCCGACGCGCATGCATGATAGTCACCCGTGTCGGACCTCATTGAAGTCAATGGCAAAGCGTACGCACGGCTCGGTCATGAACCATGCAATGCGTCCGCATTGTCACCCGCGTCGGACCTCATTGCAGTCAATGGCAAAGCATACGCACGGCTCGGTCATGAACCGTGCAATGCGTATGCATTGTCACCCGCGTCGGACCTCATTGCAGTCAATGGCAAAGCGTACGCACGGCTCGGGCATGAACCGTGCAATGCATACACATTGTCACCCACGTCGGACCTCATTGCAGTCAACGGCAAAGCGTACGCACGGCTCGGTCATGAACCGTGCAATGCGTACGCATTGTCACCCGCGTCGGACCTCATAGGTGTGACTATTCGACGGATTCAACACACAATTACTTGCCAGGGACACCTGTGCACACCTACCACACTACAGCATTGGCCACACAGTGTCCCATGGCATGTAAGGCTGCATTCCCTGGGTGTTTGGGGGGGGCACATTTGGTTTGTTGGGTGGCACTTTTGTGCAGCCACTCCAAGGCTGTGCACGTGTACATGGGGGCAGAATCCTTTGTGTGTTGTGCACATTACCACTGTGATGTGCAAATGTACAGTAATGGGCATGAGTCACGGACACAGTTTCATGTTGGATATGTTTGGGCCATGTCACATACCCCCTGAGTTCTGGGGGTGATGGCATATACGTCACAGTGAGACCTATAGCCACAATACGGATGTGAACCCCCAGTCTGTGTGCATGTTGTGTCTCAGTTGTGTCTGATCAAATGTGCCTAATGGGTGACAGTCTCCACATCCATGTGGTATATGCATCAACCTTGATGGTGTGTGTGTGTCTAAGAGATGTACATGTAGGGCCTGCAGGGACAACAGTGGCCACTACCTGTGGGACTCACGCTTGCCTTGTGGTGTGTACGTGGTACTCTATGTCCATGCCAGTGTCGATGTGGCAATACAGGGATCCTGGGTTTCTGCATGGCAAAGATCTGTGATGCCTGGGAGTCTTCAGGCCTCACTTGTCACTGTGGTGTGTGTTTGGAACGTCACAGCAGTACATAAGTCGGGTGACGCAGCCAGATGATTGGCCGTTGCACTACATGCGACTCATGTGGACATGTGGAATTGAGATGTGAGGTGATGGTCATGTAGGTGACATATTTGTCCATGCCCAACATCACACACCTCAGTACATTGTGTAATGTCATGATCTATCATGTGATATTGAGCCTGGTCATGGCCACATGGGTGGATGAACCGACATTCTTCCTTTGTTCATCTCTGTTCTGCAGGGCACCAGCTATCCATCGACCGTTTCCAGACCTTGCAACCATGCAGGAACGCGACTGCATCCGACGGTACCGCTTCACCAGGCCACTGATTGAGGAGTTGGCGGAGCAGTTGGCGCCACATCTGCTACCTGGCCGGACATACCCTACAGCACTGACCCCAGAGGTGAAGGTGATGGTAGCCCAGTACCTTTCAGTACACCGTGGCTACTGCTGGTGGTATGTCGCAAACTATGTTTAGTCGGGTGCTACGTGATGTCTTGGAGGGGATGTTGCATTTCCTAGACCTGTACATGAAGTTCCCAAGCCCACCTGAACTCCTTGAAATAAAGGATGCCTTTTATACACTGGGGAGGATGCCGAACGTCATCGGATCTATTGATGGGACACATGTGGCCCTGATACCACCACAGGCACATGAGCAGGCATACTGGAACAGGAAACATTTCCACTCAATCAATGCTCTGGTGGTATGTCTTGCAGACATGTCTATCACACATGTGTGTACACGGTTCCCTGGTTCTGTGCACGATGCCTACATAATGAGGAGTAGTCGCATTGTAACGCTGATGTCACAGATGCCAGCTCAGCATGCCTGGCTTGTCGGTGTGTACTGACTGTTTCTCATTGTGTATGTTTGTCAATGTTGTATTCCGCACTCCTACAAAACTCAGCTACTTGTTCATTTTTTTGTGTGTGGTTGACTCCGGATACCCCAACATGCCGTGGTTGCTCACACCCTTCAGGAACCCTGTGACACCAGCCGAGATGTGCTACAATGAGGCACATGGTCGGAGCAGGAGGGTGATTGAGCGGACATTGGGCCTCCTGAAAAGCCGCTTTCGCTGCCTGGAAAAGACCGGGGGGCCTTCCCATATGAGCCTGCAAAGGTGTGCAAAATAATCCTTGTATGCTGCATGCTACACAACATGGCAGTGCAGAAGAAGGTGCCTCTCATCCAGGATGACGATGACGATGAACAACCTCCGGCACCTGTGGAGGATCCCGGCCTGGGCCAAGATGCCAGTGATGATGAGGATGAGGGTGACGTCCGCTCACAGCTCATCAACAACTTCTTCACCTGAATGTGAGTTTCCAGGGTTGGTATGTCAATGTATGGAGTTAGCCTGGAATGTGTTGTGGCTGCTCTGTTGCTGTCTGAGTGTGTCTGTGTGCCACTTGACTGGATGCGTGCAGTGATGTGTCCATTCAGGTGGTGTGTACTCCACAATGGGTAGTACTGCTAACTTGTTTTTGTGTATGTTTCTTGCGACATGTTTTGTGCATGTGTATTGCATTTCTCTCCTGTTCTGCTGTGCTTTTGACCGTCTCTTGTGTCTGTTCTTCACACGGTAATTTGCCTGTTGTATGTTCGACATTGACCCCCAACACCCAGAATCCAACACCAGTGTGGGAGTAGTCAATTGACATCAAGTGATGTGCCACACACCCCTGGACTGCAATTCTCAGACACTCTGTGACCGCGTGTCCACTGTAACGTACAATTGCCTTGCAACTATTTTTGAATAAACATGTTGCTGATGTGTGATAAACCTGTGCTATGCCTTGTTAGGTGTGTTGTCGGTCTTCCCACAACTGAGTGACATTTGCTTACCTCACCTGTGGACTTGTTACCACTGACTGTGGATAGGTGTTGTGGTTGTGCATACCTATGTGTTTCAAGTCAACATCATTGTGTGTGATGAGTAACATGGCCATGGTGAGTATGTGTTGTGGTGCCATAGTGGTGTGTCTCCCTCACATGTGTCACATCACTGTGACTCACCTAATGTTGGTCACATTGTTGCAGTATTTGGCATGCACTGTGTTGTGTAGCAGATCGACATCTCCATGACAATCATAACAGAGGCAAGTATGGTGTACTGGTGATTTTATTTTCACACGTGTGTGAGGAAAGTGCACAGGATGGTGGGTGCTGTACATTGGTTTTGGAATCCAAAGTTCACATTAGAGTTGGAAGTGCTGGTAGATGAAATGTCCAGAGTAAAGTCCACAGTCATCTGCTACAATGGCCCAACATGAACCCTCCATGTCATGTGGGCGAGTTGTGTGTGATTGAACAAGGTGAACGGGTTGCGCACAAAGAATATTGTCCAGAACAGGCTTAGAGGCCCTGGGGATGTGCTGGGACATCTGCCTCTCACATGTCCTTCTTCGGACGACCCCTCTTCTTCCTGGGGGGGATCCTCAGGTGCAGGCCTCTGCGGTGCAGGGGACTCTCCGCCAGAGTCCTCCTCCCTCCCTGTGGCGCTGACAGATGGTGTTGCAACAGATGTTGTGGCCACACAGGGAGGTGTGGACAGGTTTGTGTTGATCTGACGGAGGCATTGGAGTGTGTCCCGATGCACCGCAGTAAGGGCATCCCACTTGGCCTCCATGCGGGCATGGTGGGCAGCCTGCTTGCATGTCTTTGAGGATCCCCACTACCTGGCCAAATCCTACGGTGCTATCCTGGTATGCATCTATGATGCATGCCAGTTGGGGGTCATCATGCAGTCCAGGCCCCTCTGCAAGGCACGCCCTCTGCCTCCCACACCTCCCAGCAACCCTATCCACATGGGCAGGACCAGCGACGGGATGCACAGGTGACACTGGGACCCCTTGGGTGGTGTTGCTGGTGGTGTTTGCTGAAGCTTCCGGGGGGTCCTGTGTCCCTGTGCTGTGGGTGTTTAGTGCCCTTGGTCTGTCTGTGTTGGCGGGGGTGTCCTGTCAGTGTCCAGATGCTGGAGGCGTGGGTACAGGGGGGGCAGATGTTGATGCTGCTGGTGCTGCATGATGACTCACATCGGAGGGGCCAGGTTGGTCGTCGTCATCCGAAGAGGACAGAGACAGAGTCAAACCAGAGAGCTCAGTGTCCACCAGAGTCTGGGCTGAGGAATCTTCTTCATTTGGTGCTGGGTCCCCAGCACCACCTGTGTTTGGAAGAGACACACAATGTGAGTTATGTTTCTACATGCATCGATGGTTCACAAACATGACATTTTCTACTGTACGAACAGATGCCTGCCTGTACACTGCGTTTTCCCAGCCTGTCAGGGACAGAGTTTGATATTGTTGTTGCCCATGTCCCAGCATGGCCTTTGCTCCCCACAACAGAGCCCAGTGTCAGACATCCTGTCAGTCCCTTCCCACTCCCTGTGGGGCGAGTATGGTTCAGTTAGAACTTGCTGGGCCATGTGGGTGGGTGTAGATTGTCTGTGACTGCAACTCCCATCATACTCTTGGCTACACCCCCCTTCCCAGCATGCCCATACTTCCTCCTTCTTGACTCTGCTTCCCTGTGAGGGTGTGTGACAGCAATGGCAAGATGGCTGACTGTGAAGTCCTGGTGTTTGTTGTTGCCCATTTCCCAGCAGGGCCTTGTGCTCCCCACAACAGAGCCCAGTGTCAGACATCTTGTCAGTCCCTTCCCACTCCCTGTGAGGCGAGCATGGTTCAGTGTATGCTTGCTGGGCCATGTGGGTGGGGATTGTCTGTGACTGCAACTCCCATCATACTCTTGGCTACAGCCCCTTCCCAGCATGCCCATACTTCCTCCCTCTTGACTCTGCTTCCCTGTGAGGGGTGTGACAGCAATGGCAAGATGGCTGACTGTGAAATCCTGGTGTTTGTTTGGCTGCAAGTTCACACAGCAGCACCCAGTATGGGGTATCTTTTGCTGATATTTCACAGAGGTGTGGGTCAATGCTTCTACCCAGTGAGTTGTGTGGAGTTTGTGTTGAGGAGGGGTTGTGTCTCCACATGTTGGTAAGTATGGTCAGAGCTGTCAGTCCTCCTTCCCATCATTCAATGTGCTTCCGTTGTAGGGCGTGCAAGTTGTCTTTCAGGATGTCAGTCAGTGGTGTCCTGCTTCTGATTTGCGCACATGCCCTACCAGGGCCTTGTGCTCCCCACAGCAGAACCCAGTGTCAGCCATCTTGTCAGTAATTTTCAACTCCTTGTGATGTGGGCATGTTTCAGACAGGTCTTGATGGGCCAATCAGGAGGGGGAGCATTATCAGTGAATACAGACCCTATCATGCTTTTGGATACACTCACTTCACCTGCATCCCCACTATTCCTTCCTGTCAGTCAGCTGCACTGTGAGGTAGTGTGTTTGTGGTGGCAAACTGTCTGGCAGTGTCGATTTAGGTTTGTGCCACTGGTTTGATCTATTTGTTTGTAGGTTGGTGCATGTCATGACACAGTTCCAAGTCACAATGAGATGGCAGGTATTGTGTTTGTCTGACTGGCATACACATCTTGGGATGATTATCTATTGGTTACTGTAGCTTTGCTTGCGGTGCATGGTTTCACTGTCCCCATGCCACACAATCTTGGGTATGTTGTTTGTGTACTCCCCAGGCTCTGGTATGTCTGTTAGCCCATGGACGCTCCCTGGTGGTAGGATGTCCCGCACCTTCTCCTCCCAGGTCCTGAAGTAGACTGGTTTGGCAGGAGGGCCACCGCCAGTGCACTGACTCAGGGCGTGATCTTTTTCGATGAGTTTCTTGACCCTCCTGCGCACGTCATACCACATGTTCTGGATATCGTCCTTTGTGCGCCTTGCTGGTGCTTGTGCGTTCACCATGTCCACAATCCTCGCCCACATCTTGGTTTTCTGTGACATGGGGGTCCTTTGGACCAATGCACCAAACAAATGTGGCTCTACTCTGATGATCTTGTCTACCAGCACTACTAACTCACTATCTGTGAACTTTGGATTCTTCTTTGGGGGCATGGTGATCGGTGGTGGTGGTGAGGGATGTGTGTGTGAGGGTGCAAGTGAGGGTGGGTTGGTGTTGGTTTTGCTGGGTGTATGTGTGTGTGCTTTTGGATGAGGTGCTGATGGTGTGTGAGTTGTGTGATGGGTGAGTTTTGAGTGTGTCTGCGGTTGTTGTGTAATGGTGTTTGCTGCTGACTGTGTCTCCTGTTTGCAAGGGATCATGGTAGTGATTGTAGTCCTTTATATAGTTGGAGTTGTGGGTGTGTCTTTGTCCCAGGCTTTTTTTATTTGCTATTTATTGGCTTTGTAATTGCTTGTTTGGTCATTTTTTTGTCTTTTTTCATTTGGGTTTTGTAGGCATGAAGGAGATGTTCTTCTGACCGAGACGGACGCTGATGTTGGTTGGTGCGGGCTTCTCCGCCTCGTTCACGCTGACTATCTTCTGTGTTTCAGATGCGTCGGTCGCGAAGGTCTCTATTGCTTGTGGGCCTGGTTTCCTGTGCGTGTCGGTCGTGCGGCTTGGTCTCCGTGTGAGTCGGTCTGAGTTTCCACGCATTGCATCGTACTGCGCGGATCGGACATCGCGGGTACGGGTCGGTCGGGTTTGTGTCGGTCGGTGAAATTCGCGTCGGTTTTCCGGCCGGTTCACTATTTTCCATACGGCTCGGTCGTACGGCTTGTATTCCGTACGTGCCAGTTGTAATTCACACGCGTTGCATCGTACTGTACGGGTCGTACGGCGCTGGTCCATGTTGGTCGGTCTCCAGTCCGGGTCCATGTCGGTCGGTTCGTTTTGCGGCCGTAATCGGAATCGGCCCCTATGTATTTTTTATATACTACATGTGTAATTGTGCAACTGCTCCTCTGTTCTGTAAAGCGCTATATATATAGGCATTAGGATAAGTTGCCAATAATACTGTATTGGCAACTTATCCTAATGTCTTTGTATATTTCGTTTATGTACTGTAACTATGTATTTATACTTACTTCAAATGCAACTCACATATTTACTGCTATGCAAACTCTGTGAAGTACTCTGATACCTTTGGGTAACGCTTGTGCTATACAAAACTCAATAAATAATTAAAATAAATATACAGGTGTCAAAATCAGAACATTTTTATTTGGCACCTGCCTGAAAATGTCTTCCAAATCTCATGATACTGGGAAGTCCTGTTCAGCTCTCGCTGCCTCGTTCTCACAAATCTTTATGCCTGCTGCTGGTATCACTGAAGGTTTTTTGTTTTCTTATGGAGGGTATTTTTCAGCAGCAATGGTGGCTGCATGATGTGATTAAGGATACCATGATACGGTTCCATTGCCTTTTCTCATGGTTACTAATACCCAATGTTATTCTGTGGTAGCAGGCATGAAACTTGAGATCACTTGTCAGGACCTGGGTCTGTCCTGGGCTTCAGTGTGAAGGGTGTATGGAAACTCTGGTTCTTTTGTCAGTCATATATGAACCAAGTGGGACCCACCAATCTTCATTTATTTTGAAGCTGTCAACAGTGTATTTTGTTTTGACACTATGACTGTAAGAGTTATAGACCGATTTAAACATTTAATTTGTGGTAAACATTCTAGACTTCAGTGCAGCAGTTGCACTGGAGCCTAGATGTGTGAGGGGCTGACAACACCCCAATTGTGGGGAGTAGTTGTGTTTTAATCAACTTTGATTGGTGTATTTGTTTTTTTGGAAGTTTCACTTTTTGGGGGGATTATGAGCTAAAGAAAAAGTAGCCCAGAAAATGACCTCATAATCCCAAACCCCCTACGGTCAGCCGTGCTCCATCACCGGCTCCTTAAATTCCTGCCATAAAATTTTGGAGGGGGCCCGACATCCAAGCGTTTTGCTTAGGGGGGCTCAGAGCAAAACAGTTTTTAGACCTCTGTTCTAGAGAAAGAAGTCATATACGGCTTTAACTGCGTCTCCTAAGTAGTTATTTGTTGAGTGACTTTCAGTCTGAATTTTAGAAGAAAGCAGATTGAAACTGCTCTCTTAGGCTCTGTTTACAAGTAACCCGACATGTTCCACCCCCTGCACAGACCCATCATGTGCCCAGAATTATTAGTCATATGACTTTTTATCACAACCAATAGTTAATGGGTGCGATAAAGTTTGTGTACCATGTCAAATTTAGCAATATAAAATGTCCAGTAGTTAGAGGAAAACGTAAATTGGCATTATCAAAGAAAAAAGTGTAATAGGTGCTCTTTGTCACACTCTTCTCTGGGCTACTCACATTTAGGGCTTTTGGACACCATTCATCTTGAGTCATGATCTTCCACAAACAAATACATTCAATTATATCTTCTTGGGGTTATTATCTGAAAGGTCCTATCCACTTGTCTGCTTTTTAGTTCTGGCTACAGAAAGTTTTAGCTGTTGCCACTCCTTTTGTTATCAATCCTTCACACTCTGCTTAGAGTGAGCTTTGGCTGCGCACAGAAGAGTATTTTATTTCTGTATTTTAGGCCTAATATGGAGTACTTGCACAATGGACTCTTTTATACCTTAAACATGAACAATAAACTATAAACACCTTTTGTCACATTCAGTTCTTTACACATGCAATTCCAATACCATTACTGCTACCACTAACAATACCATCAGTACTACAGATACAACAAGCAATGGTATAACCGATATTTCTCACATATGAAAGAGATAATAGCTTTGTCTATTTTTTTTATAATGTTGTACAGCAGCGTAGATGCTGTGCAGCATGGAAAAAAGTTGAAAAAAAGTTCTATGACACTGTCAATGCTGGCCGCTTTATAGTGTTTTTCGTTACATTTCAACCATGCTCCCCAGCAACTGTTCAACATGGCAAAGAAAATATTGACATAGTGAAATAGCTCTACTATTTAGCTCTTCAGTGATTTAAGCCATGTTGTATAGCTGCATGTTTGCTGTGCAGCATGGTTCAAAATAAAATTAAAGTTGCATGACATGGCCAGTGTTGACTGCATCATAGCACTTTTTTTTACACTTTCAGCCATGCTGCACAGCAGGTGGACTGCTGTACAACATGGATATAAAACATTAACAAAGCCAATAGAGCTTGCATAGGCACAACCTATTGACTTAGCTAATGTTTGTTTCTCAACCTGATTCAAGCAGTCTGAAGAGAAAAAATAGAGGAGGAGAGGGTGGTAGGGGGAAGAAAGACAAGACGCTACGGTCGGAGCTGCCAACTTCAGAACAGTCTCGGCGTCAGCTTAACATTAGGCCTGGGTGGAGTCTGTGGAGTTCTGCCAGTGTTGGAGTCTATTAAGTCTTACACTGATTTTAGGCATCACAAGTTTGTCCAGTACTGTAAAATCATTGTGAATGGCACGCCTGGTCGGAGGGCGCTGCTGCTTTGTGCTGCTCAACATTCTACTCGAGCAGCAGCTTCCTCAACGCGAGTTGTTGTGACCTGCCTGAAATGCCGCGAGCATTCACGTTGAGAGATCCAAGTTTGAGGATGTGTAACGCTCTTTTGTTGCGAGCGTTCGGCACCTTAACATTAGAGAACCATGCAATATTAAAAAACATTCCTCTCTGCGTAACTTTGCAGGTAGAACACAATTCTTCATCCATAAATACTCAACATTCTGTGATAATGGGCAAATCACTCTCCCTTGCCATACATAAAAAAGATTGTGAACTTCTGTAATCTTACTGCTGCTCAAGCAAAGCACAACAATGCCTTCAGGTTGGGTCAAGTTCGGCCTATGTAAAAATGCCAAAAGATAAGATAAGACATAGTACCTTAATCACAGCGTGAGCAGTGGACCAACACTACTTAAGATAAAGCAATCTGTACTTGATCCATGCTTCACACAAAGAAAAGGAAATGATGCCTCAAATGTACTGCTGAATTAGAAGGCAGTGAAACAGAGCAATAATGATGCCAATGAATGGTAAGTAAAGAACCTGCCAAAATACACTTTTCTGAGTTTTTTAAAGAATGAATAGATCGTTGCCAAGCAACAGCGCATGCTTGCTGCCTGAAAGTGAGACCTAAAATACACCAATGGCACCACTACCAAAACACCACCCAAACCACTACCACAAAAAATACCACCACAAAAACAACAACCACTAATATCAACATCATCCAAAATTTCCACCATCAACTACAGTAGCGCAACCATGACCACCATCAATACTACCACCAATACCAATACCATCAACATTAGTTGCATACCACACCACCGCCATTTAACTAATTACACATCATTAGCAATATCACTACCAATAGCACGCTACCAAGAAACACCACATACTTCACGTCATCAGTACCACACCACCACCAATATTTTCACAACCATCATTGTCAATACTACACCATTACCGGTACCACAACATAATTACCACCAACACCTTATCACTACATCACCACCATCCATAAACAACAACCATCATTAAAGTCACCATCAATACCCTGATGGCCTCACTGATCTCACCACCACCAATAGCAATAAGACCAAGACCAACAATAGCACCACTGATATTACACCAAAATTACTACCCCAATACCAGTACTATCACCCTTTGCACCACCCTCACCAACTATACCACTACCAATACAGTTATCAATGCTTCCGCCATCATTTCCAACACCACTGCCAAGTACTTGAAAACCCGACAGACCTTCCTTTAATTTACTATCGCATGGAAGCACATTTATTCAGTCATGTATTTGCATGTGTTGGTGCAATGTAGCCTGACATATTGTCTGTGCCATACAAAAATCTAATACCTATGAATATAATACAACATTAAAAACGTAGTTGCAGATGTATGCCAAACATCTTAAGATGTGTCCATATTTCACCTATACTCCGAAACTGCTCAGATTGCCACTACAACAAGGAATAAACACCCTATCTTTGAGTACTAGGCTCATCTGTTAAAATTCAAGCTGTAATTCATATTTTAGTGCAAAGTACTTTAGTGAAGCAACCAGGCAGGGGAAGAGCTTTTGCAGAATGGATATTCTTTGTACACCATATTATTAAAGTGTGGCATTCATATTTGCATGGATACCTGACACCACTGACGTACCAACCTTTCAGGAAACCTTTAGATTGTGACTCATGCCTTGATATACCTTTACCTTTGTGCGCACAGTTGCCAGTTGGTGCTTCACAAAAAACGCAGATGAAAATGAGCTGGGTGGTTCCGTGTAAGCTGATCATGGCAGATATTTCTGGTAAGTGACTGCTGTTAGTATTTTTCACCTTGGATTTACCTTACTTGCTTTTAATTTAGCACAGTACTTCTTTGTGTGGTAAATATTATCTATCCACAACTTACTTTTGCAGACGTTCTCAAAGTACATTTCATAAAACCTCAAAGCAACTGTATTCTTATCAAGCATTTGCAATGTAATCGGTCTCGGCTGTGGGACCTTATAAGCTTTTAGCTATGAAGCACATTATATCCTGGGTAAAAGATTCTGGCATTTTACTGACCCCTGCTGGTCGTTTTCCATCAAGACAGTTAAGTAGAAGCAGTTGCAAGAAAAATAAAAAAGAAAGTCCCTAAACAGAAAACTATTCTGGTATTTTACTAACCTCTGCTGGGCTTTTTCTATCGAAACAGTTAAATAGAGGCAGTTGCTAGAAAAAAGTAGTCCCTAAGCAAAAGTCCTGGGGCGCACACAAAGTACATACAACAGAGCTTCAAGACAGTGCAAGAGCTGTCTAGGCTCGACTTAAAAAGGAACTCTGAGAAGAAATCAAAAACATTACTTGGACAAATTAATGTTTGTACTGTTCAAGTTGAATGCTAATTGGTTAATAAAAATAAAACACAATATTAGCATCATCGTGACTCACAGCCCACCATTACCAAATAATGGTCCACCACTTAGCAGTTACTTCAGAGCTCAATCTTCTCGACTCTAACCCTGACATCTTAGGGCCTGATAACGACTTTGGCGTTGCTGAACCTACTCTTTGCTGGCACAGCACCACCAAAGCCATGCTAAGACCGCCTGCCTGATTATGAGTTCAACTCATAAAAAGGGCACCGCTATGGGAACAACAAAAATGTGCCAGCACAGCATGGACTGTGAAGTCCATGCCGTGCTGGAACTGGGGGCGCAAGCAGACAGGGGGGCACATGCTGTGCCCCCTTAAATGCATCCCCATGGCAGGGGGCATGGGGGCCCTGTAGGGTCCCTTTTGGTCCCTCACTATCAGCCTTTTCATGGCAGGCTCAACCCATTAAAAGACTGGAGGTAGAGGAACTCGAAATATGCTTGGCGGGACTGCTTCAGGTCCACGCCGCATATTGCATTGCCCCTATGTCACGCCAATGCCAGCCGACGGTCCTTTGCCAGAACGCCTCAGAGTCATAATGTCCACAACAGACCGCCAGGCCATTGGCCTAGTCAATACTGGGTTCATGCAGGGAAATAGTCTTAACCATCTAACATCCGAGAAGGACTTTACCCCCAAATTTGTATTTCTGCAAATTTGTATTTCTGCAATCAGGTGTTCCATATAGTTAGTACCCCCTGCACCCCATTAGGATTGCTCTTTGTAGAGCTTTTGATCCCAATAATTATGCTCTTTGGGATTGCATGCATCCTGCTGAGATGTGTATACCTTACTGTGTACATGTTCTAACCACACATTGAAATATCTCACTGCATGAATCCAGCTGCTGCTGAGATCTGTGTGTTGTCTGCATGTATTGGGTTCAATCAAGCAGGATAGTTCCCTGAGTCCATGTCCTTCTGCAGACCACAGACTCCACGTTCAGTAGGCTTGGACAATGGGTTAATGTGGTTGATGCAAATAACCTTTAAATCACAAATCGCCTCCGTGGATGTTCTGTATGCTGATACATTTGCTGCATGGATCTGGCTGTAGTTTGGTAGTCAAAGGCTTTAATCCAAGCGTCGAGACTCAGTAAAGTTAATGCACCTACTGCATTGACTTTAATTTAACATTTATGTTCCCAACGCTGGTATAATAGCTCAGTCTCAATAACCTAGTTGTCAGAGGTACCAATGTGAAAGCGATAGGTCAAAGAGTTAATGGCCTTGCTTCACTGATGCGGTGTAACTGGCAGGTCACAGGTTGTGTAGCTGCAGACAGTCTGTGACCTGAAGAACATCTTAGAATCTTTTGACTTACATTAGCCCCTCAAAATTCCACCAAATATACATTCTGGAGGAAGCATTGTGCACAATATACATACACAACTGATAATAATAATGTTATAAGGCATGCAATAAAATACATTACAAACCAGCAACTTATCAGTCTCACACATCCTAGCAACGTGTTTCTTCCTTCATTCATCTCACCCTCCTGCCATGGGGAACAACCTTTACAACGCAACTTTTACAACGCACTACCATTACAACGCATTTTTTACAACGCATAATCCATTACAACGCATGATATTACAACGCATGACACTACAACGCATTTTTAAAAACTACCTTTACAACGCATTCCATTACAACGCATACTACCATTACAACGCATACCATTACAACGCATAATATTACACTATACTATCCAACACTTACCCTACTGATGCACCCCCTGGAGTTAGAATAGTAATTTTTACCCCTATACTATCCAACACTTACCCTACTGATGCACCCCCTGGAGTTAGAATAGTAATTTTTACCCCTATACTATCCAACACTTACCCTACTGATGCACCCCCTATAGTTAGAATATTAATTTTTACCCCTATACTATCCAACACTTACCCTACTGATGCACCCCCTGGAGTTAGAATAGTAATTTTTACCCCTATACTATCCAACACTTTCCCTACTGATGCACCCCCTGGAGTTAGAATAGTAATTTTTACCCCTATACTATCCAACACTTACCCTACTGATGCACCCCCTGGAGTTAGAATAGTAATTTTTACCCCTATACTATCCAACACTTACCCTACTGATGCACCCCCTGGAGTTAGAATAGTAATTTTTACCCCTATACTATCCAACACTTACCCTACTGATGCACCCCCTGGAGTTAGAATAGTAATTTTTACCCCTATACTATCCAACACTTTCCCTACTGATGCACCCCCTGGAGTTAGAATAGTAATTTTTACCCCTATACTATCCAACACTTACCCTACTGATGCACCCCCTGGAGTTAGAATAGTAATTTTTACCCCTACACTATCCAACACTTACCCTACTGTTGCACCCCCTGGAGTTAGAATAGTAATTTTTACCCCTACACTATCCAACACTTACCCTACTGTTGCACCCCCTGGAGTTAGAATAGTAATTTTTACCCCTACACTATCCAACACTTACCCTACTGTTGCACCCCCTGGAGTTAGAATAGTAATTTTTACCCCTATACTATCTAATACTTACCTTAAATGTAATTTAATATTATGCGTTGTAATGGTATGCGTTGTAAAGGTAGTATGCGTTGTAATGGTAGTGCGTTGTAAAGGTATTTTTTAAAAATGCGTTGTAGTGTCATGCGTTGTAATGTCATGCGTTGTAATGGATTATGCGTTGTAAAAAATGCGTTGTAAGTGCATGCGTTGTAATAGTGTGCGTTGTAACGTCATACATCCTCCTGCCATGCATGCCTAAATGCATACATTTACTTCTCTCACATTACATTCCTGGAAGAAGACACAGTCTATAGATACTGTGCTGAAAACTATCCTCTGCACTGCACCTACAACTACACACCACAGCTGCCCTCCTTAGGTCCCAGAGGAATTGCCAACTTTGAACCCTTATCTGCCCTGTTCTCATGTAATGTGTCTACAAACATCACTTAACAGCATTTAACTTTGTCATCTATTGCTATAACATAAACATATTGTCTAATATACAACTAGTGCTACTTTAACGATTCCACACCTTTGACTACCAGTGCTGAAACAAAGAATCACACTCCCTTTCTACCTTTATAGAGGCCCTATGAGCCTTCCTCACAAACAATTTACTTGGAAACGGGGAAATCTACCTGTTCCTCACAAATTACTTCCTGAAGGATCTCTAAAATCCTTTATCTGGAATAAAATAACTCACTGCCCCTTATGAATAACTATGTAAATACTTTATTTGACACTGAATAACTCTCTGTGTTTCTTGTAAATCACATCTAGGTGCACCTCAGAAGTTTATTTTCATAAATGTAGTAACTCTGCAATATGTGATTGCTAATTGCTTGTGAGTGAACGTCATAAGCATCTTTCTAGAAATTCAGTGTTTAAGGGTTTAAACACTGCATTATTGCTACAGAGTGACATTTCCCAATATGTTGTGTATAGCGCACAGTGACAGAGAATAAAGGTCTTGTAAAGTATTAATTTATTGTGAGAGGAATTCTTACTCAAGACATTATGCTGAACCTACTAATAACAAGCGTTATGATGGTTGCGCTTTAAGATGTGCTATACAGAGAGAAACTGAAGTCTTGTTTCTCTTTTATCACCCTATAGAGAGAACAAAGGGAAACCAATTTAAATACCTACATTTGAATATCTTTCTTGCAGCCAGCATTTGAAAAAGGCACTGAAGCTGAATGGTGTCATGCTTGGTTGAATCAATAAATTTGGAACATACCCATAGAGTGCTCCGTTTGGTTCCTATGCTGGAAATCTATCTATCTATCTATCTATCTATCTATCTATCTATCTATCTATCTATCTATCTATCTATCTATCTATCTATCTATCTATCTATCTATCTATCTATCTATCTATCTATCTATCTATCTATCTATCTATCTATCTATCTATCTATCTATCTATCTATCTATCTATCTATCTATCTATCTATCTATCTATCTATCTATATATGTTTAATATTCCTCCAGACCTCCTTCCCAATCCTGGAGCTTCGGCGAAGGATTACAGCACCACAATCGGCAAGTATTCCAAAAAACAGTGCTTTACTTAGACCAAAGTGCAAGCATAAACGGTAGAAGACAGTCTACGCGTTTCGGCACCCAGTCTTCTACTGGACCATAGAGTCCTGGAGCCCAGAGTGTCTCTTTTAAAGTACTAGTGAGATTACCCATATTGCATGTGAAGACAGACTAGACAAAAATCAATCCTATTCTTAAAATGAAAATTTGATAAATACAGTAATCCATCATTTTTGATTTGAGGCAACCTTATAAATGTATTTGGTTTACTTTAAAGTGCGAGTGATTTTCGGGAATAGAGTGTACAAATCATAGGAAAATATCCTGGGTTCTAATTTTATGTTACACTGATTTTCTCAGTATGTATTATGAGATCTATTACATTAAACATAAGCTGTTTTGATTTCAGTAAATACATGTTTTTGTAATCTAAGGCGATATGTATTTGATTGACAGTCTTCATTAAGTGAACCAGACACTGTAAAGTACTTTTTAAATTTTGTTTTCAATCCCCATCATTGGATGAATATTATTTTCAAATTCTGTCCTTACATTTATAAAGTGACTAGTGCATTTATAATCTCGATATTATTCAAGAACTAAGTAACTGTAAAGTACATAGCTAATCACTAAAAATTCAATGATAGTTGGATTATAGATCGTAATTCAGGGTTCTAAATTCATCAATCACAACGCCTAAAAATGAGTCAATATGTTTAAAAACATCAATAAAAACTATAATTGTTTCATACTGTTCATACTGAGATGGCAATGTTCCAAATATTTCGTCTCCGATCTATTCCATGTTTTCCAAAAAACTGTTCTCGCAGCAAATGATACTATCCTATGGTATATCCAGGGTTCCAATGTTTCTTTGGTTACTTGGTTTTCAGCCATATTAAAACTCGTCATTTTTTCCCTTTTTTTTCCTTCTACATTACAGGTGGACATGTAGTTCGGCATCCAGATTATGTCCGGACGGGTTCTCGATGCCAATGGCTAAGATTAGTCTGGAATCAGTTCTACATAGATTGAGGGTTCTGTCTCCACCTCTTTCTTTTTGTTTTACGATCTTGATTCCTGAGTATTTCAATTGTTTGCATTCACTGGAGTGGAATTCGTGAAAATGCTTAGCTATTGGGTACGTGAAGTCTTTGTTTTTTATGGCTCTCAAGTGTTGTAAGATTCTTAGTTTTAGTTTATTGATGGTACTTCCAAAATATAATTTTCTGCATGGGCACTCCAATAGATATACGACAAATTTTGATTCACACATAATGTGAGCTTCAATTTTCTCAGTTTGGCCATTTTGGAGTAGGTATGTAGTCATATTTTGACCATGATCACATGCTCTACACTTGGAGCATTTCCAGAATCCCGGAGTATTGAGCCATGATGGTATGACTTCTTTTTTTGACTCAAAGGGACTCTGTGTGAGTATATCTCCCAAGGAGGCAGTTTTCCTGTACGTGATGTTAGGTTGGGGAGACAGTACCCTTTGAACTGTTTTGTCTAACATTAAAATGCTCTAGTGCTTTCGGATGATCTTTTTTAATTCCTTGCGTTGGTTGTTGAAATCAATGATTAGTCTGGTCGTACTTTGTTTGTTCATAATAGATCTACTCTTGTTGTTAAGGTGACTCTGTTTCTTGCAGTGGTGATCACATCAAGGGGGTATCCTCATTCTTGAAAGCGCTCACTCATTTCTTTTAATTCTAAATTCAGGTCTGATGTCTCGGAGCAATTCCTTTTTGCTCGCAGCATTTCCCCATTGGGAATGCTCCATTTAAGATTTTGTGTGTGCCCACTGTTCGCATGCAAAATACTGTTGCATGAGATAGGTTTTATGTGCATTTTTGTGCATATCTTTTGACCTTGAATAAAGACTTCTACATCCAAAAAGATGATATTGGTTGAACTTACTGTGGATGTGAAAGTTAGGTTGTATTTATTTGTCTTGAGAGAGTTCAGGAAGTTCTGGAGGTTGGTATGATTACCTTCCCAAGTAATAAAAAGGTCATCTATAAATCTCAACCAAAATTTGATGTTCTTAGATTTTTTATTTCTCAGTACTTCTGTCTCCCATACAGCCATCAGTAGGTTAGCGTAAATCGGTGCGAAAGATGTCCCCAAAGCAGTTCCCTGCTTTTGCAGGAAAAGGTCACCTTTGAATAGAAAGCTGTTGTGTGTTAGGCAGTATGTGAGCATTTCTATTAACATTTCCAAGTGCTCAAGATAACTTATGGACCTTGCTTGTAGATATTGTCTCACAGCTGCTATCCCAGCAGAGTGGAGGATCGAAGTATAAAGTGACAAGACATCGATTGAGGCCATGATGTAGCCTTCTTTCCATGAAATCTCCTTGATTTTGTTCAGGAAGTCCATCGTATCTCTCAGATAGGATGGAAGTGCTGTTACATAGTTCATGAGGAAGATGTCAATAAATCGAGATGTTGATTCCAGCAGAGATCCGATGGAACTCACTATTGGTCTTCCTGGTGGATTTTGGGTTGATTTATGTACTTTCGGGAGAAAGTAGATTGTTGCGATGATTGGGTGGTCAGTTTTTAAGTATAAGAATACTTCCAGGTCGATAAGATTCTTATCTTTCCATGTAAGTAGTTTCTGATGATATTCCTCCGTCCAGTTCGTCATTGGATTTGTTTTCAGTTTTTCGTAATGGTCTTTATTGACTAGTTGTATATTGGCTTCTTTTATGTAGCTCTTATGATTTTGAATAACTATGTTTCCACCTTCATCCGAGGCTTTTATTATTATGTCATGATCTTCTCCTAGGTCTTTTAATGCTTTATGTTCCTCTGATGTTAAATTCCATGATTTCTTTTTGGTTTTGGTTTTCTTCTTGTTGGTGTTGTCAAAGTTGTTGTTTCCTCCACCATAATCTCATGAAATAGGTCAATCTTATTGCCCGGTGGGAGTTTTGGGCAAAAGGTCGATTGTGTTTTTAAACCACTATTGCCACCTTTGTTTGTTTCAAACCCCATCGTTTGGCAGAATTCCTGGTTGGTTTTTTGAGAGGATTGATGTTGTTCTATCGTTGTTTCTGTCCCAGTTTGTAGGGATGCTAAAGCTCTCAGGTTGGGAATGTCTTTTAAGCTCAGAAGTCTCCTGACTCACATTTGTTTGATGTCTGGTTGCAAATGATTTTTCTTCACAATATTTTTTGAGTTTTATTTTCCGACAAACTTTGTAGAGGTCGATACGTAAGTTTGTTGGGGCAAAATGTCAATCCTTTGTTTAGCAGTGATATTTGTGCTTTGCTCAAGACTTTGTTTGAGATGTTTATTACTAGATTGTTTTTGAGGAGGTTTTTTTTAGTTTGGCTTTGTCTTTCCTCTTCCTTTTTTGATTTTTGCACCCTCTTCTTTGTCTTCGATTTGAGGTTTTGATTGTCTTCTGCCCCACGTCGGTCCTCGTCCTCTTTGTCGCATCGTCATTTGCATGAGACGCATTTCCCCTGAAAAATCCAGGTTCAATGTATTTGGCTCTTCATCTGCAGAGCTTAAATCCGAGCGATCTATTGTTCCAGTTGTTTCATACCCGGCACATTTGTCCATCACTAGTTACACGGTTCCTGTACATATCATACTTCCTGGCGAAAGTGTATATGCAACCACTTGTGTAGTCCAATCTGTCTCTGTTGAATTTGGTGGCTTTGCGCTTCTCTACATCATGTTTGTTATTTTTTTTTCCATTGTTTCAATTAGTTCTTTATTCTCGTCATTCAGAGCATATTGATTTAATTCATCCTCCAGTTCTTTGATGGTAACGACTAGTTTCTCTAATTTCCTATCGGCATGCAAGATCAAAGTGTTCATCAACCTGAATGAGCATTCATTCGCATCCGCTTGCCACTGTTTGATCAGATCTGCGTCCAGGTCGTTAAGGGTGGGCATAATCAAGATCCGTAGTCCCCTAGGTATTCTTTTGAACTCGATATATTTTTCTAAAGTTGCCTTTTCCCACCATTTATTAACTTCCAGGATGCGGTTTTGTTGTAATTCCCTGATGACACATGATATTGTTCTCTTTTTTCTTTCTCCAGTGGCTTCTCGAGTTTTGGTGCTAGCTAGTGACGCTGAATCATCATTTAAAAGTTCACACGCTCTATTTTTACCTCTCTCAGCCATGATGAATTTTTGCTTTGTGGATTGATACTATTATTTTCAGTCCGTTCATGCTTCTTTGGTTGTCTCTTCCTTTATGTGTTTAGTTGGTGCCGGTGTTACTTGACTAAAGAATCGCTTTAGTCAATCCCAAGAATATGTCTGTCAGGGCAAGATGCAATCTTTTAAAGCCTACAGTGAGTAATCATGTTCAGCTTTGTCCCTTGTATTTGCTAACGTGGGTTAGTTGAAAACAGGTGTATTTCAGATCTCGAGCATAAAAAAATCTTAGCTCCTGTGTTTCCCCGTATTTTAAAACCTGGCGCAGCAAAAATACGAAAGTTTTCGAGTGCCGGGTTCGGCGGCGACCCGGAAACTGCTTCCGTGGCGTCCTGAGTCACAGGTCGTTCGCTTCTCCCCACCCCCCTACTGACCCACGATCCTCCGTTGGCTACCGCGTTTGTGTGTTCCAGACGCGGTTCCACGTAGTTGCAGACAGAAGTATTGGTGATTTTCAAATCACTTTCCGTTGCCGTTGGCTGCAGTTATTCGCCGCTTAACTTGATTGATTGATTGATTGATAGGAAATTTATAATGCGCTACTTTGCCCGAAGGCGTCACGGCGCAACTGATGGAAAGCAATCAGCCAAATCCAAGATGCGGAAAGGAAGGAGCATTAGGGGTAAGCTTCAGAGAAAAGCAAAGTTTTGAGGCCTCTACGAAACAGACTAAGAGATTCCTGATTCCTGAGATCAGGGGGAAGCTCATTCCAGAGTCTGGGGGCAAGGGCGAAGAAGGCCCTGCCTCCCCACCTTGCTTTCGCAACGCGAGGGACGATTAGCAACTTCTGACTGGCGGATCGCAGGGCCCTCCCTGGGGTGTAGTACGACACCAGAGACCTAATGCCCTCAGCCCCTGCGTCATGAAGAGCCCGGTGGGTAATAATCAGGGTTTTAAATTTTATCCTGGCATGCACCGGGAGCCAGTGAAGATGTTTCCTGATCGCGGTTCCTGAGGAGCGTCTAGGGGCATTAACAACAAACCTTGCTGCCGCGTTCTGGACCACTTGCAGCCGATGGACCAGTTTGTTGCTCATCCCAAGATAGAGGGCGTTACAGTAGTCCAAACGCGAAGATAGGAGGGCAACCGAGACTTGTTTCTGGGCGTCAGGGGTAAGGTGATGTGTGAGCTTTCCCAACCCCCTTAAAACCCCACAGCAAGTGGAAACGGTCCTATTTACTTGCTTATCAAAGGCAAGTGAGGTGTCAAATAGGACTCCCAGATTACGGGCAACGGGGGATGGCTGGGGGCATAATCCCAGAGTCGATGGCCACCAATTGGCTGACCAAACCTCCTTGTTTCCCCCGAACACAAGGATCTCAGTCTTCTCCCCATTCAGCTTTAGGAAGTTTGACGTCATCCAACCTGCCACGGCCCCCATACAATTCCTAAAGTTTAGGCCCGTAGACCCAACAGATTGTGACAGGGAGACCATGATTTGGGTGTCATTGGCGTACGAGAGTACTTCCAGTCCAAAAGACCTGACAAGCCTAGCGAGTGGGGCCACATAAACGTTGAAAAGAGTAGGGCTCAAAGTGGAGCCCTGAGGGACCCCACACTGCAAAGGCTTGGCGGTGGAGAGGAAGTCCCCCAATTTAACCCTTTGCTCCCTGTTGTTGAGGAAGGAGGTAAGGAGACTAAGGGCCAAACCCTCCACCCCCATCTCACTGAGACGGGAGGCCAAGATGGTGGGGGACAGGGTGTCAAACGCGGCTGTAAGGTCGAGCAGGATCAGAAGCGTGGTCTGCCCCCGTCAACCTTAGCGCGGATGTTATTGACCACCACTGTAAGGGCTGACTCAATACTATGCGCCTTTCTGAAACCATGATGAGATGGATCAAGCAGGCAGGTTTTATCAAGAAAGGCGCTGAGATGGAAATTAAGATGAGCCTCCAACATCTTTGCCGGGGCAGGAAGAAGGGAAATGGGACGGAAGTTCTTTAAAGTCCCAGGGTCCAAAGTGGCCTTTTTTAAGAGGGGCTTTAAAATAGCTGTTTTCCAGGAGGCTGGAAAAGCACCACTGGATATAGCCCTGTTCATAACTGCCAACAGGGGGGGATTAAAGTTGCCCTACAGTTTTTTAAGACTTTAAGCGGACAGGGGTCAAGAGGAGAGCCTGACTTAAGAGAATCCAAGAGACTCTCGAGGTCCTTGGCCGTGAGAAGGGGGAAACTGGGGAAGGTTTCAATAGGGAGAGTAGTATTCCCCGAATCAGAAGAGAAAGGCCGAGTAAGATTATCCGCCTGGAGAACTTCAATTCTCAGGTACTCGCGATGTGCAGCACAGCCGCTGCATGCATATGTTTAATATTCCTCCAGACCTCCTTCCCAATACTGGAGCTTCGGCGAAGGATCACAGCACCACAACCGGCAAGTATTCCAAAAAACAGCGCTTTATTTAGACCAAAGTGCAAGCATAAACGGTAGAGGACAGTCTACGCGTTTCAGCTCCCAGCCTTCTACTGGACCATAGAGTCCTGGAGCCCAGAGTGTCTCTTTTAAAGTGCTAATGCGATTACCCATATTGCATGTGAAGACAGACTAGACAAAAATCAATCCTGTTCTTAAAATGAAGATTTGATAAATACAATAATCCATCATTTTTGATTTGCGGCAACCTTATAAATTCATTTGGTTTACTTTAAAGTGCGAGTGATTTTCGGGAATAGTGTGTACGAATCATAGGAAAATCTCCTGGGTTCTAATTTTATGTAACTCCGATTTTCTCAGTATGTATTATGAGAGCTATTGCATTGAACAGAAGCTGTTTTGATTTCAGTAAACACATGTTCTTGTACTCTAAGGCGATATGTATTTGATTGACAGTCTCCATTATATATATATACACATATAAAGGAAGGTTGGGTGGATAGTGGGAAAGGGTGTTTATGAGTAAATTAAAATGAAAGAAACACACCAAAAACCCAATTTCTTTCATTTTAATTTACTCATAAACACCCTTTCCCACTGTACACCCAACCTCCCTTTACCACTACCACCTTCTAAACCATAAAATTCCCTTTAGCTCCCTTTACCATTACACACTCCAAAATCCTAAAATTACTTCCTTTTAACACTGCCCACCTGTAATTATGTTATTTAAAAAAATTACTTACCTGCACGGTAAAGGCACAAATACTTACCTATGTGGTAAAGGCATGCACGGTAAAGGCAGCATGGTAAAAGCAGCATGGTAACTGAATTGCGTGGTAAGTATGCATTATAATGGCTGTTTCCCTCCTCGCGTGCCATACTTTTTTTTTACCACTTCTGCCTCTCTTTGCCACACAGTAACTAATGCCGTACCTAACATGATGATTCCCAAAAGCCCCACTTGCTCACTGTGCATACTGAGGTCCCCCAGTAACTTATTTACACAGGGAATAATATCCACCCCATAGCAGCCTGTGGATGAATCCTGTCCGGAAAGACTTCTATTACATAATATCGGTGTCAAAAACATTGTCTTACAAAAATATTTCAGCAAACCTTTTCTGGTAAACATTACTTTAAAAAAATTACAGACACTAATAATATTTTTTTTTAACTGTGGGCCTGATTCACAAAGGTAACTTACATATTTGAGTAGTTTACACTTTTGAGTAAGTTTGCTACTTTTTGCTTATTCACAAAATCTGAGTGTAAGTTACTAGTAAAAAAAAAAAAATGTAGTAGTAAATGCTGCACCACACCTGGCCAACCATGTGTACTAAAACCCTTTTCTATAAACAATAATGGATAAAAGTAGGGTAGGGAATTATAATAAATTCCAATAGGACTTAATGTCAGGTTAAATTGAGTTATTTCAAATAGTTAAATATATTAATGAAAATGATTTAGGTGCCGATTCCGATCCTGTAAAACCCGGGTACAATGGTCGTACGGAGCGTTTTCTCCGTACGACTCGTACCCGGGAAATCCACCGTACAAACCAGCAAGTATGATTCGTACAGAAATACAATTTCCGTACGAATCGTAAAAAACACCGTGCGGCTAAAAAATACATACAATTCCGATCCTGGACAGCGCGTAAGCGACGTCCGCATGGAGTCAGGCAGCGTTTTACGGACCAGCAAGTACGATTCGTACCCACAGCGCTCCGCACGGCTATATTTTTACGGGAGCCAAAAAGTGCCGGAAAAGCTAAGCACACCGCGATGCACGAGGAAAAGGGGGCCCGGTACGCGACGTACACGCCATCACCCACTTCGTACGTGTCATCATGTACGGTGCGTACCCCCCCGTAGGTATGCACCGTCCCCCCACCCCCCCCATAGGTACGCGCGTACCTACGGGGTGGGGGGACGGTGCGTACCTATGGGGGCGGGGGTACGGCGCGTACCTACGGTGGGTTGGGGGTACGGCGCGTACCTATGGGGGGGTGGGAGTACGGCGTGTACCTATGGGAGTGGGGGGACAGCGCGTACCTACACGGGGTGGGGGTACGGTGCGTACCTGCAGGGTGGGGGGACAGCGCGTACCTATGGGGGTGGGGGTACGGCGCGTACCTACGGGGGGTGGGGGTACAGTGCGTACCTACGGGGGTGGGGGTACGGCACGTACCTACGGGGGTGGGGGGACAGCGCATACCTACACGGGGGTGCGTACAGGTACGGGGCTGGGCTACGGTGTTGGGGTACGGTGCGAACGGGTACGGGGCTAGGCTACGGTGTTGGGGTACGGTGTGTACAGGTACGGGGCTGGGCTACGGTGTTGGGGTACGGTGCGTACAGGTACGGGGCTGTGCTACGGTGTTGGGGTACGGTGCGGAGGGGGGGTACGGTGCTGACATACGGGGGTACGGTGCTGACATGTGCCGGGTGAGGGTGGCTGTATGACACGTATCTGGGCACAAGTTTACCCATGTACATGTAGACTACAGCGTTCGCTCTGTACGGGGCCTTTTACATGCAGTTGTGTATTCGGATGGGCGGTACGGATCGTACTTGCGCGCTCGGACTTCTGTTTTACGATTTGCACGTAAAAATGTCCGGCTCCCTTTCGGACACTTTTCCCGACGCTATTCGGACGTAAAAATTTACGGCTCCCTCTCGGACCATTTTCCCGACGCAATTCGTATGTATTTTTCATGTACGAATCGTACTTCGCAGTTTGTACGGTACTTGTACGATTCGTACGTAAAAAAATACGGATACGAGTCGGACGGTAACGTTTTTTTAACTGATCGGAATCGGCACCTTTTTAATGTTAAAATAATATAAAAATAGTGAATATTTCTTGCTTGATTATACAAAATTGTAATACACCATTTTAAAATTTAAATTAAAATATAACTCAAAACTTTAGTTAATTCTCTACGTCACTTTAATAATCATTAACGCATGTTTTCTTCTACTTTAGGCATGATTTTTTTTTTAATTTAACTTCAGAGTAATAATTGTAATTAAAGGTAATATAGATACATTACATTAAAGAAATCTACATGTAAAATAAATATATAAAGTTAAGTTATATTAATATATCTAACATAAAATTATTTTTAATATTATTTCAGAGCAAAATATACTTTTTATTTTTTTTCCGCTGTACTTTACAGTTACCAAGTGGCGATCTCCGCCACTCCCTAGGAAAAGTATAGGAAAAACATAAAGAATATGCATTTGACTCAAAAAGAATTACAGAAAATATATTTAAATTAAATATTAATGTAGGGGCCAGCTGGAACGAGGGGGAGAAAGCAACAGCAGAGAAACAATACCAAAGCTCTGTAACACAAACAGTCAAGTAGCTGGAATTCAGTTATAAAGTTGGGCCTTAGGCGCGAGATAGGGACACAGAGAAAGAGAGTGAGCGATAGAAAGATAAGAGAAGAAAAGAGACAAAGAATGGATGGATGGAAGTGGTTAGAACTAGAGAGAGGGGAGTAAGGGAGCAGGGATGGTTTGAATGTTTTTTCTTTTGCAAATCATTAATATATACTAATTCAAATCACAGCTAGGAGTGGACACCACTTTCTAGTTTTGATTTAGCATGGGTTGATAAACCCCTTTTGTTATTCAGAAATGGTTTCCAACTTGCAAATGGGTTTAGTTCAAAGCCAAATACTTTTTGGGTCTCAAATCATGTAATTTTGAGAATTACAGTGTTTCCACTTTAAAATCACTTTCACCTACTGCCCATAAGAGTTACATTTTTTGCACCTACCCTTTGTTGCATTTGACCTTTCACAGACTTCCCAGCATGAGGGAATAGCATTGTGAAAGAGAAACAGTTGTATGTGAAATCTGGGAGCCCTATGTACGCAAGACCTTGAAAACAGGATACTTGTTTGATTTGGAGTAAAGTGTGTATCCCTATCCCAGTTTGTGTTTTATTTTGGTGTACTTTCAGAACATGTTTCTGCTGTTTAGTTGGCAAACCTGCGGTAACATACAGCAAAGTTAATATTATTGTTCTGTTGTCAAAGGAGCATTAGGGCCAAGTAATGCTACAAATGTATAGCCCTTTGTATGTGCCAACAAACAATTACTAAAAGTGAATGGCTGCCAGTAAATACTTACAAAGAAACATAGAAACTTATTTTTGACTGTACAGTCTGTACCATAACACTCTTTTCCCAAGAAGTTGTACTGTCTGCAGTGTGCGATAAATAACACCTTTTACGAGTTTGTGGCAAATAACATGCTGATTATTGTTTAACGCACCAAAATCTGCAATATTAGGTAAATACTGTATTACTTTCCCATGTTAAATTTCTGCAGGTTTGACTTGCCAAAATCTAATAACAGTTAAGGCATTTAACACATCCGATAATTATCGGATGCATTAAGTACAAAAATCATAATTTCGACCCATGTGTAAGTAGGAGTTTACGCATGGGTCAGAATACAACGACCACAATGTTTTCATGCCCTTAGTATTTGACAGGCGAAGGTAAATATGTTAGTATGGCAGAGTACTTTTCTTCCACCATACTGAGGGTCATCCATCTGCCAAATCTGGAGTTGTCCTCCAGCCCAGCAGACAACTCTAAACATTAGCAGGGACCGCCGTCATAGCGGTTCCTGTCAATGTATTAAAAGTTTGCTGGCTGTACTGTCAAAATTACTGTACCATACACCAACCTTTTAACATGTTTTCATTATTTCAAAACAAAATCACAGAGCAGGATTTTGTTTTTGTGAAAATAAAAACTAATGACTCCCACAGTGTGCAGTTCATTTACATTTTTAGGTCTCGCCTGACCCAGCCCATGCGCTGGTCGGGCGAGACTTATTGAGAGGGCTCCAAAAAGTGCTACCAGGCCAGCCTAGAGCTACAGTGCATGTGCGCGGGCGCGCGCGCCGCGCTTTACCGCGATTACTTTCACTTTCGTGGCTGCACGGCCGCTTTGATGTTTAATCGTGATCGGGATCACTTTCGTGGCCGCACGGCCGCTTTGCATAGCCAATGGGTGTCGCTTTTGGGACCATATAAGTATTTAGTTATGCAACTGTTGCATGGCTAAACACTTATAAGGTCCCTAAGGCGAGACCTATTGGCTATGCCAATGCTTGTTTTACTTTCTCTTTCCTCCAAGTTTTTCATGGGGGTAAAGAAGAGTAAAAACTGTCCAGGTCACTGCCTACTCTAAATCAAACAGGAGGTTCAATAACCAAACCTCTAAGAGACCTCACTCCATCGAGCCATCAGAGGAGAGAAGAGTATGCCAGTGAAGGAGAATGAGTAGTCTCCATCACTGAAATATGTAAGGTCTACCAGTCTTTAAATCAGGCGGGCAGACCTTTAAGTTGGCACAGAGGGTATGGCGTCACCGTTGCATAGAGTAACCTCTCCGCCAAATGTGAAATCAGTCCCAGAGTGGATGCTTCCGGACAGTCTTTCCCAGCTGGCTCTCCTGAGTTAATTACGTAAGTAGCAGATTCTCCAAGTTACTCTATTCACTGTAGACAGTTCTTGACATAATGGCTAGGTTCCTATTTTAAAGTTGTGTTTCATATGTGCACAGCGGTACAAAAGGGGGTGGTGATGGACGGAGTTTCAGAACCAATCAACCACTCACACAAGAGATCTGGGTTCGATCCATCACCGTTCTTTAGCCCACTCTGCCACCCCAGTTCAGACATGGCCATATGCAAGTCAGTCTGACCCTGTGCCTCATGGGAACAGTCCAGCCCGAACTGCCAAGCCATGCCTTCTCTGGACTGGAAACAAGCTTCCTAGGACCGGTTTCTGGCATTTCAGCCGTCTTCAGCCAGGCTTGCAAGAATCCAGTGGCAAAGTGAGCAAGGGACTCACGTCTGAGCATACCCTCCCAACTTATGGCGAACAAAGCAAAACCAAAGGAAATGATGGATGGAGTGTTGAACATTGCAAGCACTCACCCCCAGTCAACTGATCTGTTTTTAATCCACCACCGTTCTTAAGCCCACTCTGCCACCCCAGTTCAGACATGGCCATATGCAAATCAGTCTTACCCTGTGCCTCATGGGAACAGTCCAGCCCGAACTGCCAAGCCATGCACTCCCTGGACTGGAAACAAGCTTCCTAGGACCGGTTTCTGGCATTTCAGCCGTCTTCAGCCAGGCTTGCTTGAATCCAGTGGCAAAGTGAGCAAGGGACTCACGTCTGAGCATACCCTGCCATTGTTGTATAAAAATAATTTCCGGTAACTACTATCTCAATATTTTCCAGATGTTTAGATGTGTGCTTAAAGCAGTTTGCTTTACCTGTAGAGTTCCATAAATGTAGTGCTGTTAAGCCACATTGGTCTTTAATACATGTGTAATGACTTGTCACATTCAGTGTTACAACAACATGTCACCACTGTTCAGACAAAATACTCCAACTTGTTTACAATACCTTTACTATCACAAATGTACAATGGCAAATTGTGAATGAAAAGCTAAGTATTGGTCAAAGGTTTCTGATATGTGTTCAGTAGAGGAACAATTGCCTGAAATGATTTGACTCCCAGGGGGAGCAGTATATAAAGGTGGTAGGTCTAGGTGATTCTATGTATAGATATCTATACTCAGTTTCTGATGATAACCCTTGTTCTTTCATTTCCATTAGTTTACATTTTATATAGTGACTGTCTCAATAACAGGATTGTAGTTGATTTTTATGTTGCAGATTGTTTCCTGTAGTTGTCACAAAATGTCAGTACTGTTTCCTTTCTATGTTCTTGAGAACAATATTACATCCTTTATCCACTTCTTCAATGACAATATAGTTATTTTTTTCGAGGCTCTATAAGGTCGTATTTTCTTCTCTTGTCAGGATAACATTAGGGTGTCTTAGTTGACAGTATGTGTCCTCCAGACATACAAATCTTCTATTGCTTTAGACATAAATAATTCAATATTTGTGTGCTGTGGACCAGAAGTAAAAAATTAGATGGAGCATTGAGTCCACTATCTTAGATCACATCTTCAATAATGTATAGTTCAGTCATGGTCTTATTTATAATATTTTCATATTCACAATCATTTATTGACAATAGAGTCACGCGGGGGAGATTTACTAAGATTTTCTGCCGTGTTTGCATCACAAAATTGAAGCAAAGTGGCACAAAATGTTTTTTTCCAGTTTACTTTCCATTGCTAAACTTGTTTAGCGCTGAAAATAACATGAAAGTAACGCAAAGCAGCGCATAGAGCTGCTTTGCGTTACTTAGCACCAAACCAAGGAGGGGTACTTTGGGTGGTGCATGGGAATTCCCATGCACCCATCGAAGGTTTTTAACCAAACCCAAAAAGGCTTTCCTACCTTCATCGTAAGTTTAAAGCTTGACTTCCTAAATACAATGTAGGTGGCTGAGTTTAAATGGCAGGTGTTGTAATTGTTAATTCACATTTGGTATCTCCTATGTTCCCTTTCCCCCCCCCCCTCTCTCTCCTTTGTTATCACCCATGGAATGTTGACAACGTTCTTAGGTAGGCGCCTCTCAACTGTCACTGAGGCTATGGAATTCGACAAAGACAGATTAAACTTACATACCTGAGATAGTGTCTGTCTTTATTACACTGGCGACGAGCTGTTGTGGGAAGGGCAACTGTCGTTTTCCCCTTCATTTGTGGCCTGCAGTCAGCGTAGGAAGGTTTATGAAGAAAATTTCGGAATTGGAGGAAGTGTACAGGACGGAGAAATCAAGACGGAAGGTGCAGGAGGAAGGACATCGCGCTGTGTCAGGCATCCGCGCTGAAGTATTGAAAGAAGGAGGAGTGTTTCATCACGTGAGGCAGGTCGCGGATCACGTGTGGTGAAAGGCGGATTTTTGACACGGCAGGCAGTGTTCGGGTAGGAGAAGCGTCGGACCGGAGTGTTTGTGCATGAGCCCTGAGGGAAGAGACGCGTTCATCCGGATTAAAGAATTCTACGGAGTTTGGCACCAACGTTGTAGCAGGCGGATCTGAGGAAAATTGTGCTGGTCGTGGAGCTACCCTGTGGGTGGTCAGGTATTTGTGTGCTTACAGCTCTGAGGAGGCTCCGGTGAGTTTCGCGTAGGAGCGGAATAAGTACGCAGAGGAAATTGGCAATTGTTTTCCTTCTTGGACACAGGGGATTATCTGTGAAGGTTTTCGCGCCTGACTTTTTGTGGCGAAGTTTTCAGCATTTGCGGATTTTCTTGCTGGAGGGGGCCTCTTGGGCAGTACCTGGAACTGAGGCGCAACATTGACTTGTTAGTCGGAGTGTTAAATAAGAACCTTAAGAATTTTTGAGACCTAGGGACTTTACATTAAGCAAATAGTAGTTCTGGAAAAGTTGTACCTTGAAATTTTATTGTTCTTTAAAAAAAAAGGAATCTAGTGGGTACTCAGAGTTTAGTAAAGCTTAAAATTATATTGGCTTTAGATTACACACATAATGGCAGCGGCAAGTATGAGTCAACCGCCTCCGTTTTTGTCAGAAGCAGGGGAACCAAGCATGACCTGGAAAAATTGGAGAAAAGGATTTGAAACTTATTTGATAGCTATAGGTGCAAATGGTTTTTCTGCATTACGTAGACAGCATATTGGAGAAAAGTGTTTGACAGTTTACCTATGGTAGAAGAGGGAGATGAAGAATTAGAAGAAAGGGATGTGTATACAGTGACTCTTAGGAAACTAGAATTACAATTTGCTGATGAGATAAATGTGGTCCTAGAAAGACATACATTTATGGTAGAACTCAAGGAAAAAATGAGAGTGTAAGTAACTACATTGCCATTTTGAGAGTTATGGCTAATACTTGTGAATTCAACGAGTTAACAGATTCTCTAATCAGGGATCAGCTTGTTAGGTGTACAAATAATAAAAAGATACAGGAGAAGTTACTAGTGGGGAATCCCGATTTAAAAAGAGCTATAGAGATCGCAAAAAGTATAGAGCATACAGCTGTGTGCATTAAAGAAATGTCAGTTCAGAGTGATAAGGAGGTGAAAGAAGTTGGAGAAGAACTTAATAAGGTGTGTGCTATCAACAGTAAAAAAAGGTATGATGGTATCAATGAGCAACAGAGGAAGACCATGGCTCAGGAGAACAGAATGAGATGTTTCAGATGTGGAAGCTCAGGACATTTAGCTAATAATATGGGATGCTGGGCCAGAACAGCGTTGTGCAGGAAATGTAACCGTAAGGGGCATTTTGCACGTATGTGCAAGGATATGGCAGAGAAAAATGTGAATTCTATCGGCAGCTATGAAGAAAGCAACAGTAAATTTGTTTTACAGGTTGATGTGGTTGGGGAAAATGGTGTGCATGTGATTGACTTACCCAAATGTGAAATAGAACTTGAGGGACAAAGAGTAGAAGTCTTCGCAGATTCTTGTTCCCCGTTTACCTTCATAAATAAGGAAACTTTCCAATCTATGTTTGAGGAAAATGCTGTAACACTGGAGGAACCCGATGTAGTGCCTGTGGGGTATAACAAAGACCCTATACCATTAGTGGGGATGACAGTCATGAAGATAATGTTCAAGGGAAGAAGCACGGTGGGTAAGGTATATGTAGCAAAATGCGGTTCTAACCTATTGGGTTGGGCCCATCAGAAAGATTTAGGCATCAAGCTTGACCCCAGTGCTGAATGTCCTGTTCTGTTAGTGGATAGATCGGTGTGTGGAATGGATGTGGTTAAGGAATTCCCTGAAGTGTTTTCTGAGAAAATTGGGTGTCTCAAGGATTTTCAACACAAAATAATTTTGAAGGAAAATGCTAAACCTGTGGCACATAAGTGTAGAAATGTTCCTATATTGCTAAAAGAACCTTTAAAATTAGAATTGGAGAAATTCGTGAAACAGAATATTATAGAATCCATTGAAAGTGCTGAGTGGGTGGCACCCATTGTCATCACCTCTAAACCTGATAAGAAAGCTATCAGGTTATGCATTGACTTGAGGGAGTTAAATAATAGTATATGGATTGACAGACATCCTTTACCCAATATTAATGTAATGCTGAGTCAGGTTGGGGATGCTGAGATTTTCTCCGTGATTGATTTGTCATCAGCATATGACCAAATAGAATTACACCCCACCACTAAACATTTAACATATTTTATTATACCATTTGGGGCATTCAGATTTTGCAGGATGCCATTTGGCTTGGCATCTGCAGCTGCAGTCTTTCAAAGAGCTATGCAGAAAATTTTAGAGGGTATAAAATGTGTTGTATGTTTCCAGGATGACTTACTTATTTTTGGGAAAAACGAAGAAGAACATAACCAGAATTTTAAAAATGTGTTGGAAAGATTGAGAATGGCAGGATTGACATTAAGGATAGAAAAATGCCAAATTGGAGTGAAATCGGTTACATACTTAGGTCATGTAATCTCTAAGGAGGGTATCAAACCTAAAATCAATTTGGTAAATGCGATCAAATCTGCACCAGAACCTACCACCAAAGAGGAAATTAAGTCTTTTCTGGGGTTGTTGGAATATTATTCCAAATTTGTAAAGAATTTTGCGGAAGTTACTTACCCTTTAAGAGCATTGTTAAGGAAGAATGTGAGGTTTACATGGGATAAAGATTGTGAAAAGGCTTTTAATGACTTAAAAGAATGTATAATCAATGCACCTTTTTTAGGAAACTTTGACACATGCAAATCCACCATACTCACTACTGATGCTAGTATCAAAGGTTTGGGAGCCAAACTAAGTCAAGTTGTTAATGGAGAAGAGAGAATCGTGGCTTTTGCGTCCCGATCTTTGACGGATGCAGAGGCAAGATACTCTGTAGTTGAAAGGGAAGCGTTGGCATGTTTTTGGGCAGTGAGGCATTTTAGGGTGTTCCTATGGGGAATTCCTTTTGTCATAAAAACCGATCATAAACCTTTGACAAATGTTTTTTCAGTGAAAAATATTGAAAGAACCACTCCCAGAATTTCTAAGTGGTTTTTGGGGTTAGAAGGGTACAATTTTAGAATTGTATACATTCCTGGACCCAGCAACCATGCAGCAGATTTTTTATCTAGATTACCTTTAAAGGTTAAGGGAGAAGATAATTGTGAACCGGATGAATTTGTGGTGGCAACCATCACGGAGGGAATACAAGAAGATGAGTGGAAATTTAGTGTAGAGAATGATGCTGTGTTCAAAAATGTAAAAGAACTTATAACCAAAGGGTGGCCCAATGAGTGCTCCAAGTTGGAGAGTAACATTAGAGGTTACTGGGATGTGAGAAATGAACTTACCTTACAAGATGAAAAGGTTTTTAGGGGAAATAAACGTGTGCCTCCAGAGAATCTTCGAGAGAAAATAGTGCTATTAGCACATGAAGGACATTTAGGCCGCAGTCTAACAAAAAATAAGATTAGGTTACATTATTGGTGGCCAGGGATGGACTCAATGATAGAAAGGAACCTAAGTCAATGCATAAGTTGCGCATAAAGTGACAAGAGTAAACATGTACAGAAAGGGAAGATAGCAGCGGTGGAGGTACCAAATTCTCCTTGGAATAAACTGGCACTTGATATCATAGGTCCTATTGATGTCAAAGGTTTGAGTGGTAAGTTTATCCTAACTTTAGTGGATTATCACTCTAAATGGGTTGTGATCAGCCCAGTTGACAGTGTGGTTACTAGCACTGTGATCGCATTTCTACAGGATGTATTTAGAAGTGAGGGTGTACCCCAAATTTTAATAACAGACAATGGGGTACAATTTACGTCTTCTTTAATTAAAGAGTTTTTACATACTTTCTCCGTAAAACATAAATATTCTGCTCTTTACTGTCCCAGAGCCAATGGTCTGGTAGAACGGGTGAACAGAATGATCAAGGATTGTATTCAACTGAATAGTTTGAAAGGCACGGATATAAAGAAAGAATTAGACAACATGATTTGGTCATATCTTATAACACCTCATTCTGTTACTAAGATAACACCGTTTCGAGCCCTTAAAGGAAGGGAACCTGGCACTAAATTGAGTCCGCTATGGTTGGTAGGTAATCATGCGGAGGAAGTCAATCGCAGGGAGATGATGGAAAGAATAAAAGGCCATCAAGATCGTTATGTAGAGAGGTACAATGCCAAGGTATCTGAGAGAGAGACTAACTGGAAAGAAGGTGATTGGGTAAGGGTAAAGTTACCCACCCATACACCTTCAGGATCTTCGAAGTTTTCAGAAAGAAAGAGGATTTGCAAAGTTTTCAAAAATGTGGTTTGTTTGGATGATGGTCAAAGGTGGAGCCAGGACAGAATTGCCAAGGATAACAGCATTGGTAGTTTTAACTCAGGTGGCACACCTCCAGCAAAGGTCTATGGAACTGAGAATTCTATACATGATGGTAGATACTTGAGAACTCATTGTAAAAAACCAATATGGCACAGAGATTATAAAATGACATAGATGCATTGTAGAACTCTTTAAATTCTCTGTATGGTAGGAAGATGTGTTGTAATTGTTAATTCACATTTGGTATCTCCTATGTTCCCTTCCCCCCCCCCCCTCTCTCTCTCCTTTGTTATCACCCATTGAATGTTGTCAACGTTCTTAGGTAGGCGCCTCTCAACTGTCACTGAGGCTATGGAATTCGACAAAGACAGATTAAACTTACATACCTGAGATAGTGTCTGTCTTTATTACAGCAGGTCGGACCGACTAGCTTCTGGCGGGTTCAAGGAGCCCGTCGGCCAGTCAGAGGTTGCACATAATCCCCTTTGGATGGCTTTTCCACCATGGGGATTATGATGTTGGTTTCCAACAGGCTTTTCATGTCAGGTTTTCCGACATAAAAAGCCTGTCGGAGAGTGACTTTAGGGGCCTCTAGCAGGTCCCCCATCCCTCAGTGGCCTCCTATTGTGGACTTGGGGTGTCCCCCTGTTAATCCCTGCACCGCGTGGGAGGCACTCCATGTTGCCTGCCACATGGTGCAGGGATTAACAGAAACTCTCATTTCTCTATGGGAGCTTGTGCTGCAGCCGGTTTCCGACCGCAAACAGCAGAAGCTCCGATAGAGAAGTGAGAGCTTGCGACCACACAATGTGCAGTCGCATCCTAATTAGGGAGTGAGGACCGCAGACCAGAAATCGGCCGGTTCCACATCTGCGGCGATGTCGGTCGGTGGCAACTCCGAACGACATTGTAATCAGGCCCTAAATTGAAAAAGGGTTGAAGTCAGTCTATACATGGTATTTTGTCCAGGAAGGGTACTCTTCCAGTACAAAACCTATGCTAGACTCATGGAGACACCCTGGCACTATGGCGCAAAGATGGCGAACAGCAGCTGCTTTCAGTGACAGTGAAATGAAACAAAGGGAATGGCAGTCCCTGAAGCACCTTACACTCTGACTTTTCTGCTATACACCTTCGTAGAATGGTCCATTAATTGTGTCTTGAAATGTGTACATTTCAGACCACTGTTATCATGGGAATGAGTCACAGAAAGGTTTGTGAGTACCCACACTCTCTCAAGTTTGTTCTCAAAGTTTCAAGGACGTCCCTGCTGTGTTACACCAACTCTAGGGATTAGCCCACTTCTTGGCCCTGGAGTATTAATTGTGCATGCACAAAATTACTCTGTCATCTAGAAACTTTGCTCTTAAGAAAAGAATTTGCAAGTTCGCGGTCACCAGCTGCAAACACCTTTAATCATGTGTTGAGCCACTGGCAAGTGTAAGTTGAACATACATGTGCAAATTACCCGAGTTAAGCCAGCTGAGTAACCTTTGATATTTTATCACAAAGTTTTTTTTTACATTCTATGTTCTATATATTCTCTAAGCATGCATCTAAGGCACCATGTGCACAACATTTGGCTGTGTCCACGTTGCTCTGGAACTACCTATCAATAATCCATGTGACTCCCTAAGTGATCTCCAATGCTCACAGTAATACTCAAAAACATACTTTATTATGGCTTAAGCCAAACCTATCCTTATCTGTAGATCTCTTTTTAATAGGGCAAATAGTGAAAACCAATTAGTTACATTACAAACTTGAGTTCTAGTCTCTCATGAACTTAGAATTCTACCATGTACAATGTCAGACTAGGCATTTGACAACATCAGGTAGCTACCTCTTCTTCAAAACCTCTTGCTAACTTAGAGTCTGCCACGAACATTGAAAGAGATTACAATGTAAACATCATACTTTTCCCAACTCTTGCTCTGCAATTTGGCATTAAGAAAACAATCAACAAGAAGGCATGCTGATCATGGCCATTTGTAAAATCTGTAAAACTACAGGATCAACACAATAAACATCCACAGGTTTAAATGACTGCCAAAGTCATGTTGACCAATGATCATTCCATCAAATTCAACTATTGATCTCCATAAATAACTTAACTTCTTATTTACAAATCTGATTGAGGTTATCATTACTCAATGGAACAAAATGGTCCCTCTATACATTAATCTCTAGCCTTTTTTTAATTCACGTATAAGACCTTCTTTGAACTGACACCTGCAAAGGTTTTGGACCTCCTGTAGTTTTTGTGGCCCCTAAACTCACGGAAGTAGCCTGTGGAACCATGCTCCTGGGAAAACAGACTGGTGTCTCACTCAACTACCCAGTGCCTATTTCACTGGTATGGGATGGTCTGTAGACTGATCAGTCCTGCTAGAGACCCTAGCAGAGGTTTTTTAGGGGTGGACCGCTCACTTTTTTGTTAGTAATTATGGTGGATCCTCAAATCTTTATTATATGCTAACCTTGTGTATGAAAATGCCATCTTATTATTGCAATGATTATCGGAGCTTTAGCAAAGGAAAATAATAAAAACCTGAGCTCAAAAAGGGTACCTAACTTTAACTAGGTACCCCACAATAAGGTCTGCCATTCTAAGGGGTTCTGCCCAATTCTTGTTCCTTCAGTCCATGTTTATGGTCACATTTCACATCTGCTTTTCATAAAAAATACATGAATAAACAGCTGTTGTTTTTCAGATGATTGTTTGTGAGAATGGGAATGAGCCAGGATAATCACAGACACATAAACAACTCTAACAATGTGAATTCTGTTCCCTGAAGTGGATTACATACAGCCTAAACATATTACTGCCAAAAAGGCATTCATAATATTTATATGTAATTTATGCAAGCACATAAAAACATACTGAATCTGCAAACTTTCAACAACTAAAAACAGATCCAATACTCAAATTTTTCTAACCCACTAAAGCTTTAATTATTATGACTTGAACAGAATGGTATCTCTTGTTGGGGTATCTCTATGTCCAATGACAACTGGTCCAGTGTTCCTGTACACAGATTTCTTAAGTACAGGAACACTGATTCTGATTTTACCAGTTGGTAAAACTGCATCTGGATCAGGCAGCAAGCACAACCTGATCCCTTCCCCACCCGCTCTTACAGCACCGGGGATCACAAACTGCTCACCCATGACCAGCACAGACTACCCTGCTCTCACCCCACTCTCGTCTTTGGCCACCCCACCCCTGCAGAGACCCCATTATTCCCATTTACAGCATACCCATAGGAGGTGGTAAATTCAAGCAGATTGTTGTTTGGCATGGGGACTCCATGGCAGATTTGGAGACAGTATGGGTGCTTGTGACTCAAAGGGCTGATAAGAAGGATCAAGGCTGTGCCAGTCCCAAAGTGTGAGGGCCCTTGGCAAGTATACATCTACACAAGACAAGATTCAAAGTCAAAACGATGAAAGTTTCTTTAAACTTTAGAATCATTGCAGAAAGCAAAAGTGCAGTTGGTTAGTCAATTTAATAATTCCTAATATGCAAGAGGATTGCATTAAAATAACCTCAAAAATATTCCAAGTATTCTAGACCCAAAGAGTAAACTGTCCTAGGGACAGCTCACTTTAAAAGCATGAAAAAGCCTGTAACATCTCAAAAGAATAAGCAAAAGTAAAGAATTTCTTAACAGTGTGACATAGTGGCTGCTTGGAATGAAAGCAAGGCACGCATCCCAAATAAGGCACTTTTTATAATTGCATAGCAGTAGAGAATCATGCCCTCTTCATAATATCAAGCGATAAAATTGACTGAAAATACTAATAAATGTTACAAAATAGAAAACAATCATCCTTGCAGAAATTATGTTACATAAAACAAGCTACTCTAGAAACAATCCCAAAATTAATAGGCAATGGGGTGCTCTAGCCTACATCCAAGGGGAAATGACATTACGTGAACGAACAATTAACTATAAAAAATTAATGAAAGCACAGTTGAGACAGCAGGCAGCATAAACCTTGAACATTTTCAACACTGCATGGAGGCTTCCTTTGAAGCACATTAGTTGATACAACATGAATAAGCAACACCGTGACACAGATCGCATTTTCGTCTATTTTATAAAAAGATGAAAAAGAGAATGAGAGAGAAATAATGCATGCTTTTGAAAAGCCATGTTTATGAGGTGTGTGCGACCAGACTGGGAGACCCAGTAAATTAGTTTTGCAGCTTAGTTGTGCTAACGTAAGCACATGCGAATGAACATTCATCTTTAAGAACAACTCTGCTCTAATACTACTTGTTCCGGACTGCATTCTATTCGAGAATAACCAGGAACAAAACACATATTAGCCAGATTTAGGTGTTGGGATACTGGTCTGAAAAATAAAGTGCACCCACTCGGTATCCCCACACATGAATTATTCTCACTCTTTATTAATGACAAAGTGGCAATGATCGGAGGTCACACATCATAAAAGCTTGCAACACTTGGATCTAGTGTTTCTGTTTTTTAAACTTCTTGTGAACTTTCTCTTCCAATTGTTCCTGGATCGACGTCTTATACCCAATAAAATACAAACATTAATATTTAAAATATTTTAAATTTAGCATTTACATTTGCCAATACATATGCAATACATTAGAATACTTTTCCACACTTGCGATAGAATAACTGAACTGATTATTTTCAGTCTGTTTTACTTCTCCTTATCTGTATCAACCCTTTTTTGTTACTTTTTGTGTTTATATGATGTCTATACTCCACAAAATCCTCTACGCACCTGAAGAAGAACACAAGTCTGAACTCCAGTAAAATACAGTTTCAAATATTGAAACCATTGTAATATTTAAAATTGGTATTCAATCACAACCCCCTACTTCTTACATAAAACAAGGTGAATGGGTTTTTATACTGCAGAAATAGCACAAAAAGGCTAAAACTGATGGGGCATGACTTATAGCCTGCAGTGGTTATTCTGTTCATCAGGGTGGTAGAGGAGATTGTTCCTGCCACTCTGAAAGACAGAGGACCGCCATATTTAGAGATCTCCATCAGCCCTCTATGAAATCAGTGGCGTGAGGAAAGTCATAATTTGCTTGGTAGGACAGTGGCCTGTCCTCCCAAATATAATACTGCCTCAAGACTGCCACGCCACCACCAAGGAATGGTGATTCCCTGGCAAAACCTGTCGCTACCTCCTCACCACAAGTCCGAGGAGCGCCAAACTCGTAATCGGCCCCTTTTGTTCTCAGGAAGCTACTGCGAGGGTACTGAAAGTTTGGTGAGCAGCCACCATGTTTTTGGCAGCCTCTCACCAAACTTTTTGTTAAAAAAAAAAGGTCTCAAACCGGGACTTTGTTTTTGAAAAGTGAACTACTAATGACCTTGACACTCTGGGAGTTCTCTGCCAGATTGAGTGGTCATTAGTAATTTTGTTCTGTTTGGGACCACCAAATATTCCCTGGTGGTTCCCAAGAGAAAAAAAGAACATCAGACAGTCTGCTCTAAACAGGGAGGGAGGTCTAATGTTCTTACACCAACAGCCTTCCTACTCCGTCAGGCTGAACTGAGTGCAGTAAATTACAAATTTTGCTTCTCCTCAAGACACAATGGGGTCTATTGGAGTACAGGACGTAGTACTACAGGTAAACTCTTTTACGTAGTCTTACATGCCTTTGCTAATTGTTCTAACCAGTTGCAGGCAGTGCAGGTAAGCGTGGTGGAGTGGTGGGGTGGGGCGGGGTGGATAGTCGACAGATGACAAAATAGGTATTATTTATTTCATTTTACCTAGTCCATCTGTCAGCTCCATTCCCACTCCCCTGCTACACCCCACTCCATAGTGCTTACCTGAGCCAGCCGCCACTGGTTCTAACACAACCAACTTGTTATTAGTAAAAGTCAAAAGAGGACAAGTCCTTTCTATTTCTACCAATTGTACAAGATATTCCCCTCTTATTCCAACTTTGTTCCCATTTGAAATGCTTCGGGCCATGTAACATTCCATTAAAGAGTACCACAGGAGTATGTTATCTTAATTTTGTTTGTGAATAGACCATCAGTAAGTTCACTTCTCATGCAGTGAGCTCCAACTTGCAAAGAAGTTCGTCACAGAAAAGTCTAATTTGTTGCCAGAACCAGCTTGAGATTTGTTTCTCCTCTGGTCAAGCCAAAGAGGTCACGGAGCTGGAACTAGCTCTACCTCTTCATGTTGAGGACATTTTCATCCTTTCTGCTTCAATTAGATATTAGTTACAGACAGCATGTTGATGCCATATAATGTACCGCAACAGAGTGGTCAACCTGGAAACATACTGCCAGCCCATCTTCCCTTAAGACAACTGTTACCCACAAATGTTTCACATGGCACTCTATAGTTAATTTATTGAGCCTTTGGATATGAGAACACTCATATCAGTCCCTCAATCAGAAATTACCCCCTAAGGGAAGACATCTTCTACATCAGAAGAAGTAAAAGTTGCTTATTGCTTTAAGAGATAATGAAGATGGAGGAGGAGCCATGTGGTCCTCAGCTGTAGAACTCTAATTTTTTTCAATACACAACTTTAACTACTTTAAAAAATGCATGAAAGGGGAAAAAGCTTTAGACACTCTCCAAGATAAACCAAGAAGAAGGGTTTACGTTCTCATATAGTCACCTACTAAAGAATAACTCCTTTTCATGTTGGGGATTTGAACCTCAAACCCAAACGAATTTACAAATGATGTATGTTTTTCATTTGTTTTTAATAAAGGATGTTATTCCTTGTTGGTGCTCGTTTAAATCAATCTTGTTGGCTTGGTAACTTAGGGCCTGATTTATAGTTTGGCAGATTGAGTAAGTGCCGTCGGCATGGAGGAATATTTTGCTCCCACCATGCCAAGGGTATTCTACCCAAATGACTATAGAGATGTCTGCCGCCCCAGTGAACATCTCTTGCAATTACAGGAGCCACCATCATTGTTGTTCCTGTAAATGTTCAGAACGTTTGACGGACGGCTCCATCAGCATGACAGAGATGTACACCAAAATGTAAAAATACTCTCTTTTCAAATACAAAATCCCAAAATAAGATTTTGTTTTTTAAAATAAATAAACCATGACCCCCCTCACCTTGGAAGTCTTCTCCCATGGTGTGATTGTCATTTTGCAGTTTTCACTACCCCTTCCTTTCGGGTTATACTTGACGGTGATGAACAGTGAATATTGGTCATGTGCTTGCCCACTCTAAATGGGACAGGCGGACAAATGACTAAACCTCCGACGGCTCTCACTTCATTGGGGTGTCAGAGGTGTATGTTGGTGGCAGAGGCGCAGTCTCCACCATCTACATACTGAAGTTTCGCCCTACTCTAAAGGAGGCAGGCAGACTTTGATTTAGGGCGGGGAGGGTACTCTCTCACAGTTCTGACAGAATACCCTCTCTACAAAAGTTTAAATCAGGCCCCTAGAATCCTCTCAAACATGGTTTATCAAACTGCTTACGAAGTGGTGGAACAGGAACCAGTGCAGAGCTTACGATCGCTATGGTTTCCTTATTTTTCAGTTTCAATGGCATTATCTTAGGGTTTACAGATATCTAATAATGTTCTGGAATCTTTGTAATTTAAAATATACTCTACTGACTAGTTTCCCTTTTTTTTGTAGCTGTCCTTCATGAACTGGATTGCATGCCAGTTCATAAAACCTGAGCATTTTAAAAATATTTTTGATGGATTTTTGTTTTGTTTTAGTGCTTATGCCTGTATAGTGAAGCTTGTGGAGAACTGCTGTGTACTCCAGATCTTTTTGTTATTAATTTGAGGGCCTAATTTGTCAACTATAGTGTTGGACTTGGCCCTTTTTGCAGGGTCATCCCAGAAAATTTTGCCTTCCTCTGGTATTGTTTCCGACCTGTTGTTGGTGGTTTTAGGACTCTGGACACTTTATCACTGCTGTTCAGTGCTAAAGTGCATGTGCTCTCTATGGCAAACTTGGTAAGATTCGTCTAAACCTGTATGGCATTTTTAATTTACCTATCAGTTGCTTGTAAAGTGGTATTTCATATACCCATGGCCAGTACATTAAATGCTACTGGTGGGCTTGCAGCGCTGCTTGCGCCACCCACCAAAGTGGCCTTCCAAACCTGTCTCAGGCCTCTGCCATTGCACGGCCTGCGCGCAGTTTACTGCCGCTGTGACGTGGCACATAAAGTGGTTACCACGTCTGTGACTCCCCTTTTACTACATATCAGTCACCCCTAAGGTAGGCCCTAGCTAGCCCTATGGGCAGGGTGCGGTATAGGTAAAAGGTAGGACATGTGCCTTAACTGTGTGGCATGTTGTGGTAGTGACCAAGAGCCTATTTGGTTTCTCACTGCTGTGAGGCTGCCCTACCATAGGATTGCATTGGGGATTCCCAGATATGTGCTTCAGTGGTAATTCCTGACATGAGAGGAGTAGCGTGATCAAGTTTGGTATGTTTGGAATAGTGGTGATAAATTCTGTCCCCTGGTGTTCACAGATTTATTATCACTATTTTAGAAATGCCACTTTTAGAAGTAGGCATTTCTGTGTGCTATGTGTCTTTGTGCCTGCCTGTTGTGTATTGACTGTCTGGCCTTGGAGTGACAGGGGCAGGGGAGGTGCAGTAGCTACAGAGGGTCTGGGTGAGTCAGCGCTAGGCTGAATAGGCCTGATCTGCATTTGGAGTAGTGGGAAAAGTAGCACCTGAACCCGAATAGGGCTGTCCCTGCTTTCCCCAATGCTGGCTCTGTCCCCTGTAGTGTGTCTGGGGCCAGAGCCTATACTTTCAATGGGGAGTGTTGTGCACTTGATAAGTGCCCCCCAGAACTGGTTTGGAATGGGTCCAAGGCCCCGTACCAGGGCAGAACAAAGACTTTATGGCATATAAATATTGGGCTGTGACCCCATGTCTGGTGAGCTGCTAGGGCTAACTTGAAACTCGAAAGGACACACTGCTAGGAGAAACCGCCATTGGACTTTATTGTGGGGGGAAGACTGCAACTTCTGCTACCAAAAGCCTTTGTGCTGGCCTGCCTGAGCCCTGGGGTGCTGCTGCCAGGAGGTCCTGACAGGAGGAGTGCTGGTGACTGCCCCTGGTCCCTGCAACTAAAAGTGCAGTGGGCGCTCGCAATTATTCTGGTGGAAGGAGCGTGTGTTTTGCTCTGCTCCCTGATTCAGCACGGAAAAGAGCATGGAGACTGGCGGAGAGCTTGGTCCTTATGGCCCAGAGTGCATAAGGAGCATCGAGTTCCATTGAGAAGAGGGAGCAGCCGGTGTGCGTGTCGGTGCCCCTCCTGACAAGCGTGGTGGGCACTCGCCCCTGTTGGCTGCTAAAAGTTGTGGCAGTGCAAAGCCAAAATCGACTGAGATTTTGTCCGTAGTCACAGGAAGCTGGCAGAGGAAGTCTGGTTGTGATCATGGCGGCCTACATAGGTGAAGTCCTATTGGAATTTGCGCACCCTGGGCAGCTGCGCTTCACTCCCTTTATGTATGCGGGGGGACCAGGTGAGGTCTCTCTGCCAAACAGGGCGTTATTGGTTCCAAATGTGGCCCGCTCAACCTACACGGTAAGCGCTGAAGCACTGTGGTAGCGGAGAAGAAATAGAGGTGCACATACTTCGGTGCCAGTAACTTGAAGTTGCCTAATGTGCATATGCTGTGCCCTGATGTAAGGGCACGTGGCCAGTGAGGAGCCCATGTAGTTTGTATTATGTTGTCTGGGCTGCACCCTAGGTACCGCAATAGTGACCTTCAGATGCCGAAGGTGGGCATAACGAGTTTATGATGAGCGCCCTGCTGCAAATGTTTACTTTGGTGCACTGCTAATTGGGTTTGGTACAGTGTGTTATGCTGAGTGAACTTTTACCAGTATCTACTGGTCACCCCTAATGTAATGTGTTTTACTGTGGCCCAATTGGACTAATGAGTTATGCAATCCCAGTAAATACATGACAAGTGCCTGGTGGCACAGTGTATGTATGTGATTATGTTCTAATGGGTTTTATGGATAATACAAAGGCTATTTTTACATAACCTGGTGTGGAATTTCATTTGTGGTGTGCCTAGTGTGTCGGTGCTGTGTGAGTGTGTTGCGCAAACGCTTTACACATTGCCCCTGGGATACGCCTGGCTGCTCTGCCAAGCTACCAAGGGGGTGAGCTGGGGTTATCTTCAGTGTGTAACTCCCTTGCCCTGACTAGAGTAGTTGTTTCTGCCTAGCCTAGGCGCATGCCGTAGCCAACCTGAAATCCCATTTCTAAAATATAGCATCATGGTTAAAAAAAAGTCAAATGTACCTCTATTTGTTAAGTTTAAAAATGTTCCTTAAATGTTTCTCTAAAGGTTTTCTTTTTTCAAGTTATTATAATACAACACTGCTGGATAGGTTCTCCTTCTATATCTTTAATTTGTGGATTTTACGTATCTGTTTTTTTATATTCATTTACTTGTTTTGGTAGAAATGTTTGGGGTATTTGCTTAAAGGAGAAAAAGGGTCTTCTTCATGGCGGGGGTACATTTAATAATAATTGTAAAAAACGTACCGGTCCGCAAGCCTGGTCCTGCATTTTCTCGGCTCCCGCTCCTGTACTCCTGTCTCTGGCAGGAACAGAAAGCAGGCAGCCTCCCTCTCCTCCCCTCTCCTAAGCCAATCACAATGCAGTATTGGCAGCGTTGTGATTGGTGGGGGCAGAGTGCGCATGACTGGGTTGGGCGGCCCCAGAGGGTTAACCAAACAGTCAGTGCACCCTCAGGAGTGGGCACACCACTCCTCCCCTGCCCAGCCTGTTTGCAGAGCAGCCCCACCCACTCGCCCGCCCTCAACCAAACCCTTCTACTTTCTCACAGTGCGAGAAGCAGAAACATAAAATGATAGTTATTACTATTTTATGTTTCTACTTCTCGCACTGCGAGAAAGCAGTGAGACGATGCTCCTCCGCCCTTGTGGAGGAGCCGCCCCTGAATCTCATTCTTTAGAAACTTGTATCTTCGATTGAAACAAGGAAGGGGGAGAGGTGTGATAGATTGGCATTTCAATAGAGTTACAAAAGCCAGGCTAGCAAGGATACTTACCAATAATAGTCATAAATTAATTGCAATTATTCAATGCATCTTGAGCCGCAACGTTAAGTACTTATTGTGGTACAAGTATTGCACATAAAGTCTGAAAGGAAAAGGAGAGACATACATTTAGGTAGATTGTGCTGACTTGCTGTTTCATAGTCCTAACTATCCTGAACACTGACTTGCAATTTGCTTCTACTTCTGAGTGAATTTCCTTCACTAAGCAGTTGTTTTTTATTTCAGGAATTCGCACCTGTCTTGGAGTGCTAGCACAGAGTTTGTTAAACGCTGTAGAGTATTTTTAGTTGTTCAAGATGTTCATCTAGACTAGTAGCATAGATGAGGATGTCATCACTTATGTTTATGACACTAGTCAGTCCAGAGTTCTCTTACGGATAGTGTTTTATAACACTTTGGTGATGGATAACACTCTGAAGTTCAATCTTTTGTATCACCTTAATCCACAGGGGTGTCGATAATTTGGTCCTTGATATCTTGTTCATGATGTTCTGGATACAATCTCATGATGAATGCCATATGAAATAACACGCCACACAGAGTGTACACTCTATGAGACTGGGCTAGTGCTCTCCAGCTCCAATGTATATTAACTATGATGACAAACATGTTGTCATTACACATTCATCACTACAGCACAAGAGCTTAGTGGCACATAAATGGGGGTATGGCGATATATATATATTCTGATTTTGAGGTAGTTTTCTAGAGGAGTTGAAAGGACGAATGGCAAGAGGGCTGGGATTTTGTGGCCGGATTGGAGAATCCCAGAATGTTGAGGTATTTCCTGCACTTGATGTCACAGACTAAGGAATCCTCCTTGGATGCTTGATATACACCTTTGCCATCTGGAGTCTGATCTTACTAGCTTCACTATTCCCTATAATTGTGAGATGATATATTTTTGGCTTTTTCAATTCTGAGAAATGAAACAAAGGGAATGGCAGTCCCTCAAGTACCTTACACTAGGACTTTCCTTCTGAACACCTTTGTAGAACGGTCCATTAATTTTGTCTTGAAATGTGTACATGTTGGATCACTGTTATCTTGGAAATGGGCCACAGAAAGTTTTGTGAGTACCCAAACATTCTCAAGTTTGTAGCTGTCCTCAAGGTTTCAAGGACGTCCCTGCCATGGAACACCAACTCTAGGACTTAGGCCACTTACTGGCCCTGGAGTATTACATTATTCATGCACAAAATTACACTGTTATCGAGTAATATTGCTCTTAAGAACAGAATATACAAGTTCGAGTTCACCAGTTACAAACACCTTGCATCATGTGTCGAGCCATTTGCAAGCGTACGTTGAACATACATGTGCAAATGATCCGAGTCAGGCCAGCGGAGTCTACCTTCATCTTTCCCTTTTCCCCAACACTATGGTGCCGATTCCGATCCGTGAAAAATAATTTGCGTTCGACCCGTATCCGTATTTTGTTACGTACGAGTCGTACAAGTACCGTACAAACGGCCAAGTACGATTCGTACGTGAAAAATAACTACGAATAGCATCGGGAAAAGTGTACGAGAGGGCGTCGGAAAGTTTTTACGTCCGAATATCGTCGGGAAAAGTGTACGAGAGTGAGCCGGACATTTTTACGTGCAAATCGTAAAACACAAGTCCGAGCGTGCAAGTACGATCCCGACCGTCCGTCCGAATACACAATCGCACGTAAAATGGCCCGTACGGAGCCAACACAGTAGCACACATGCACACGGGTAAACTTATGCCCGTGTACGAGCCGTACAGCCCCCCCACTCCCCAATATGTCAGCACCGTACACTACGCTATCCGCACTGTACCCCAGCCCCGCAACTGTACGCGCCGTACCCCCATGTATGCGCCGTACCCCCATGTATGCGCCGTACCCCCCCTGTCCGCACTGTACCCCAGCCCCGCACCTGTATGTGCCGTACCCCCCATGTATGCGCCGTACCCCCCCATGTACATGCCGTACCCCCCTGTCCACACTGTACCCCAGCCCCGCACCTGTACGCGCCATACCCCCATGTACGTGCTTTACACCCCATGTATGCACCTTTCCACCCCCTTGTACGTGCAGTACCCCCACATGTATGCGCCGTACCCCCCCTGTCCGCACTGTACCCCAGCCCCGCACCTGTACGCGCCGTACCCCCCATGTACGCACCGTACCCCCCCATGTACTCGCCTTTCCCCATGTACACGCCATACCCCCACATGTACGCGCCGTACCTCCGCATGTACGTGCCGTACCCCAGGCCCGCACCTGTAGGCGCCGTACCCCCCCATGTACGCGCCTTACCCCCGCATGAACGCTCCGTACCTCTGCATGTACGTGCCGTACCCCAGGCCCGCACCTGTACGCGCCCCCCCATGTACGCGCCTTACCCCCGCATGTACGCGCCGTACCGCTGCATGTACGCACCGTACCCCAGGCCGGCACCTGTACGCCCCGTACCCCCTCCTATGTACGCGCCTTACCCCCGCATGTACGCGCCGTACCTCCGCATGTACGCACCGTACCCCAGGCCCGCACGTGTACGCACCGTACCCCCACCGCATGTACGCGCCGCACTCCAACACCGTACCCTAGCACCCTCACCCAGCATCGCGTATGTACGGACCATACCTACACGAAAAAGACTCTTACAGAACCAGGACACTGTAAAACAGCACAAGGAGGGTCAATTCGACTCGCACAACACCACAAAACACGTCTACATGACAAAATACATCTCAATAACTGACCTGGCACATCCAAACAGGCAAACAGAGGCCCTAAATCACAACCACCTCTTATAACACACCCACCAAAATTCAAACACAGCAACACCGAAAATGGACCAATAAAAAGGGCCCACACACACAACCCATGAGCCTTTGCAACAGATCCACTGCTGCCAGACCCCACAGAGAAACAACTCTACATTACTGATACCTTCACTACACCGTCACTCACACACCTTCACACAACCTCCTTCACAAACATCCTCCTCTTCACATTCACACACACACCATCACGTTCACACCCACACACCCACAACCATCCACTCCCACACCCACACCCTACACCATGCCCACAGACAAGAATCCAAAGTTCACAACGGTGGAGCTGGACCTCCTTGTCAACGAAGTCATCAGAGTCGAGCCACACCTGTTTGGAACATTGGTCAGACAGACCAGCATAGCTCAAAAATCTGCCATGTGGCAGAGGATTGTCGATAAGGTGAAGGCTGTTGCGCCCATCCGAAGGACCAGGCATGAATGCCAAGCCAGGTGGTACGATCTGCGCAGGGCGGTCAAGAGGAAAATGAACGAAGAATATGCCCAGAGTAACATCACTGGAGGTGGGCCGCCCCGCAGACCCGTACACTACCATCTCTGGGAGGAGAAGGTGATGGCCCTGCTACCGCCGGTGGGAGTACATGGAGTCGAAGGAGTCGCAGAGCCTGGTGAGTACACAAACAACTTACGTAACATGGGGGCAATGGGGTCCACACCACATATACACCAAATGCACGCAACTTCCCCCAAGCACTCACCGCACACAACCACACTCAAAAACCATGCTCATGCCACTAACGTCTCCATGCACCCTTCACAAATCAAGGCAAGGCCATGTCCAAGGCTACAACAACCACAAACACAAGACTGGATTTCCGGGAGGCTGGGAGGGTGGGCCCCACACAACACATTGTGAAAATGAGACGCAGACACCAATGCCCTCAGCCCATATGGCATAGGTACATACCCATGCACAATGCACAGGGACTGGCAAAGTACTGACAAGGTAGCTGACACTTGGCCCTGCTGTATGCAGCACAAGGCCCTCCTGGGACCACTGTGCACTCAAACACCAACTCCACAAGCACAGGTATCTAGCACAGAAACTCACACTCACTGTCATGCCAGCATGCACCATGAGGGGACAGACACATCACCTGGGAGATCCAATGACAACTCACACTACACACAACAGCAGGGCCGGTCACACCCCCCCCCCCCCCCAACACAAGCACACACCCCCGGGGCAGGCATCGGATTTACACAACAAGACCAATCCATAGCCAAATAAGCATCATAGCCAACAATCTACAGGTCAAACACTCAGGAGAACATCCCAATCTGTCCCCCGTAACATACCCATCCCCAAGTGGACATTGAGAGGAATGCTAGGCACATCCAACTACCTGGAGGAACTGTGTCAACTTGAATATGTATGAAACATAGATGTTGCATGAAACACCATTAACATTGTCTCTCTCACACACACAGGGCAACGTCGTCGATCTCCCCCCAACACTGGGGGGGAAGAATCACAGTCCCAGGCTCCGCGTGAAGATGATCCCACAGGCAGCGACGACCCCGACCAACCAGGACCCTCTGGTGCCCAAGCCCCTGCAGCACCTGCGTCAGGTACATCTGTGCCAACCACCCCCCCCATTCCTGCCACATCCCAGGACACACCCAGGAGCCCTGCTCGCACTGAACAATAGAGCCAGTCTGACCAGGAGGGACAAGGTTCTCCGGGCACCCAGGAGGAGGCAGGCAACCCTACAAATGCCATCCCTCATGGGTCCCGTAGACCCGATGTGCCCACAAGGGCAGGCCAGGCTCAAGTGGGCAGGGGTGGTGGGAGTGGAGGCAGGCGGAGGCGCGAACCTGACCAGCCAGCTCAGGACACCGGCATGTCATACATATGCAACATCCTGGACACATACCGGCGTGACACCAGAGGCATCAACCAGGTCGTGTCGAGACTCTCAGAGATGCAGGGGACCCTCGATGAGATAAAGAACCTGCAGGTCGAGCATCATGCCAGTCATCAACAACACCAAGGACGGATGGAGGCAAGACTGGCTGAGCTCCTGGCGGTGCACAGGGACATGAGCCAATCACTCCGTCAGATCGCCCAAAGCATGGGCAACCCTCCCCGTGCCACCAGGCGTAGACCAGCACCAGACACAGGGAGGGAGGAGGAGGAGGAGGATCCGTCTGACGGAGCGTCCCAAACATCGTCAAGGCCTGCATCTGAGGGTCCCCGGAGGAAGGTGGGTCGTCCACGGAAAAGACCGTGAGAGTCAGCGGACCATCCACATCTCCCAGGTCACCTGGCCTGGCACCTGGCCCTCTGGCACAACCGCAGCACCTCATCCAGTGACATTCTCTGCCACATGGACTTGCTGGTCACAGTCTGACCAATGATGACCAACACTGTGCCCTGGACTCTGATGACTTCCAATGCCAAGGATACCATCTCCCCCTGTGAACTTTGGATTCTATTTCCCCGGTAGAGCACCTAATTTCATTTACCAAAACACGTACCCCACCGCAAATAAATGTATTACTTTGGTCATGAGACGTTCCTGTCATTTTGCATTATTCAACAACATATGTGTGTGGAAATGTCAAACTATGCCTGAGTGTTGAACTAACTCCAGCCATCCATACCCTGGGATCAGAGTCTGGTACAGGACACACATGGGTCACAAGGTATCATTCAATGTAGGCATGGAGCACAACACTCACCTGTGATGGCCTCTGGCTGCTGAGGGGGCGCTTGCTAAACTGTGCAGACAGACCTATTTGGGAGATTATCATCAAGGCGTAGCGGTCAAGGCTCATGTGGAGGTTCCCGGGGAGGGAGTCCCAGGTATGTGTGGCCAGGTGGGAGAATAATGTCCTGTATGCTGGAGTACGGTGGATGTGAAGAACGGTGGCCAGGGCAAGGTTGGATGCACGGAGATGGCCCAACAGGATCTGGGATGACAGACGTACAAGGTTGGTTTGGGGTCGGGGTTGTGGACTGCCTCCTGAGTGTGGGTGGGGAGTGTGGAGGTCATCCTGCAGCAGACAGTGATCCATTGCAGCTATCTATGGTGGACGATGAGGTGGCTGGGGTGCATGGTGTTGAAGCTGAGGTGTGAAGATGCACCCTGGATGTGGACAAGTTTCCTGGGAGTTTGGATGTACTTGCTCCGTAGAGGGCAGGGCAGTATTTGACACGGATGTTGTCATGTACCTGGGGGATGGTCTGTCTTTTCTTGGAGTGGATCTATCTGTGGATCATGTGCATAATGCAGAGGGCATTGCAGCATGAGGTACAGATGCTGTGGACTAGCATGGCATAGGTGAGCGAGCCAAACATGGTGCACACCATCTTGTGTCTGTGGCCACTGGGTGCTTGTGCAGGGCTCTTGCGGGTGGGACACAAGCACTTGACCCAGCTGGAAGGGGACAATCCTCAGATGATCACCTCAGTCCTGAACAAGTCCAGCCACAGGTGGCTCGTGTTCAGCCATTCATCAATGGATCTCATGCATACTTGAATGATGGAACTGCCAATGTCTGTGTCTTTGTTGAGGGTGAGGGGCACCTGGCTGTCAATGGCATACGAGCTGATGATGAGGTGCTGTGCGCATGTGATGGTGGAGAGGGGGGTCCTGGACACTCTGTAGATTGACATGCTGAGAGATGATACCTGTGCCATGTCCCAGACGATGACACCATACTACATGCTGAAGCCTTGAGTCCCACTCCCATGCCCTTGCTGGGCTACAGAGCCGGTGGGGAGTATTAGGGACGTGACCTGGTTGGTGTGACAGGGCCTGGAAGGCAGGGCAGCGCAGTGTAGGCAGTTGGAGTTGCACACTCAGCATGCAAAGGTGTCTTGTGTGTGCCCAGGGTATGTCTGACAGCAGGCGTTAGATGTGCGGATGGACATAGCTCGGAGTGTGGCTGCTACATCAGACTGTAGTGTGATGTGGGTTATGCAAGGACAGGATGGTGGTGCAATGTGCACCTTGCATGTGCTGATGGTCCAGCCTTTGGCACCGCGTGGCGGCAACAGTGGCATAGACAAGCTGAGGACAGCCAAATGAATGGGTGGAGGGAGGAAGTGAGGAGCATCTTGGAGGCGTGTGTGTTGCCAAATCTGGATATTCTGTGGGCCCTTGCTGCAGGGGCCGCAGCAGCAGGCGGCATCTCCTTGCAAAATGCCAGAATTTGCACACAAAGACTAGGATGTCAGAAGGACATCTGCAACAGGCGCGTGTGTAAAGTAAGGAGTGTCCAGTGTCACATGGCACACCCAGAGACAATGCATGCACAATCACCAAAGAAGCATGACACCGGATCAGGAAACTGAAGGCCGACCTGCGCACAGGAGACACACCCTCAGCAGGTGTTGATGGCCCATTGTGTGGACCAACATGCCAAAAAACATACACGACCATGTACTTCATGCCCAGTAGGGAGCCTAATCCATGAGCAACTGCATGCATGTTGCTAAACTACACATGGACTCCTATGCATAATCTTCCACAACCATGCCAGATATGCAGCATGCAAAGTGGCAAGAGACCTGCATTGACAGAGATGAGGCACCTTGGAGTGTGACGAACACCTTTATTACTCAGCCTCACACTAAGGGAAATGCATCAATTGGAACAGACTCACAGGTCATTTGGGTGACCATGTGTGACCTACACTGGACACCCCCTTCAACACACAGATGTGGTAAATCCTACTGAGCTGGCACACAAGTGAAGGGGTTGAGCTTAACACCCCTTGCTGCACACGGAGAGTCTGCAATTCCCCATTGAGCCTCATAAGGGGATGTCCCACACTATGTCCACCATTAGCATCTGTATGTTCCTGAGGGACATTATACACACATTGATGCCTTCATCAGAATCCACAAACCATTACAGATGACTGTTGTTAGAGTCGGGGATCTCTGGTTGGCGCAAGGTTGCCCTTGTGTCAAGCAGGAACCCTCTCCTCCACGTCAGGGCGCAGGATAACCCCTCGCGAATGACCCTTGCTCACCCTCTAGGTGCGTGGCGTGAGCAGCCAAGGCGATTCCTCAGGCGTTGTTGGTTAAGCACTTACAATCATACACACAGTAAATACATCAATCCCCCCAGAAACGGACACCAGACTTGGATATATATAAAAATACGATTCTTTATGTAAAAATAAGGTATATATATCTCAGCAGACTTATCACAAGACCAATAACGTTTTCGCTATGCCACCAGGTTGTAAAGCAGGCAAATGTTCTCTGTTCGTAGCTTCAAATGGAGACTCTGTAGTCTCTTGCAAATGTTACTTGTGGTTCCAGTACTCACAGCGATCGGCTCCTGCGAACGGGGAAATAAGGCGTTGCGGGCCCCGAGCCCGATACTGGAACTTCTTTCGTGATGTGGAGAGTCAGCACAGGTCGGTGCGACTCTCAGCTTCGGAAGTGTTCTTGGGTCCTCAATCAGCAGGTGTGGGCACGTAGGCAGGTGCGGCCAGCGACCCTGTAGCACGGCGGTGCAGGAGGGTCTCCACAGCGGTGGCGGCGCGGCCTGAGATGTCCGGGGATAGCGAAGCGGGGTCGCAGGGCACGGTTAGTGCAGCTGGATGACCCGGCGTAGATCACAGTCGTCGGACGGCTTCCGGCGGGAGGGGTGATAGCGCGGTCAGCGCGCTCCCGTAGCAGGCGGTGACAGGGATGCAGGCGGCCTGGCCCGGGAACAGAGAGCGGCTCGGGACGGAGCGGGGCTCTCACGGGTTGGAGGCAGGCGAGCTTCTGAGTGTCACGGCCCTAGGAGGGGCGATGAGGGGCGCAGTCTCTTTTCCAGCGGGATGCCCACACGGCTCGAATTGGAGGATGAGCAAGAAGCACAGAGAACCCACTGGTCCTGGGGTTCAGTTCAGGGGGCAAGCTCAGATCAAGCCCTTGGAGAATGTTCAAGCACAAAGTAACAAAGTCTTTTCAGTAAGTCTCTTCCTCTCCTTTCTCAGCAAGGCAAGCAGCAGGCCAGCTCCTCCAGCGTCGTCTTCTCCTTCTAGTCGGGCAGAGGTTCTTTGTGGTAAACAGGATTCTGATTTCTTAGGAGCCAGGCTCCTACTTTTATACCATGATTCTTTTGTTCTTTAGCGCCAGGGGGCCTGGGCCTGGCTCAGTCCAGTTCTGGAGCACTTTGTTATGGTGACTCTGCTCTTTCCTTTCAGCAGCAGGGCAGAGACATCAGCCGCCCCACAGGGGGCGGCGCCGGCTTTGTGGTGGCAGAGCACAGGACTATTCAAGAGTCAAGGTGTACTCCTCCCACCCATCCAGGTGTCACCTCTCTACCCACCACCTGGCAGCCAACCTGTCTCTGGGGGATCCCCCCACCCTGCTCCTTACTGTTGCCAGGCAGAACACACACACACAGCAGAGGCGGACTGAGATGGTCAGGTCAGTAAATACTAACTTTCTAAAAGTAGCATTTACAAACCCAGGATACTAAAATAAACTTGACTACAAGAAGTATTTTATTATCCTGAGTTCAGGCATACCAAACTTGACACTTCTACCATGCTCTCTGAGTCCACTGGGGTCACAGCGTTGGCGTGATCCCGGCAGCCCATTCTGGCCTAAGGAGAGCAGGTAGCCTTCAATAGTGAAGAACGAAAATGGCTGTAATTCACTACTAAGACATGCCACACACATCAGGGCATGTCCTACCTTATGCCTACAATGCACCCTGCCCTTGGGCCTACCAGAGGGGTGGCTAATATGTAGGTAAGGGAAGGTTTAGGGACTGGCAAGTGGGGGCACTTGCGCAGTCAGCGCGACGGTCCCGGACCGCGCACAGGGTCTGCGGTGGCAGACCCTAGACACACTTTACAAGGCCGCTTCCGTGGGTGGCGCAACCAGCGCTGCAAGCCCACCAGCAGCATTGGCATTCACAAGCCCTGGCACCCCTGGTGCACTTTACTGGGGACTGACAGTGAATCCAATAAACCAATCATGGACATCAATTACAGGTACACTTTACCTAGGGAGCACTTGCACTGCGGCACGGATTAGCCGTGGCGCAGTGCCCTGAGCGGACAACACCAGCAAAACAATCGAGGCACACCATCAAAAAGTGGAAGGGAAACTCACGCCAAGGTGCCAGGTCTAACACGTGTCCCCTCCAGCTGAAATGTGGGGAGAACTACCCTTGCCCAGGGGGTTCCTCGTCACTAAGGCGGAAATACCTGGACAGACCGTCAGCGTTGGCGTGATCTGTACCAGGACGGTGTTCCACCGTAAAGTCCATACCCTGTAGGGAGATGGACCACCTCAACAGCTTCGGGTTCTCACCCCTCATTTGCATCAACCATCTGAGGGGCCTGTGGTCCGTCTGAACCCGGAAGTGAGACCCAAACAAGTAGGGTCTTAGCTTCTTCAGCGCCCAGACCACAGCAAATGCTTCTCGCTCAATTGCACTCCACCTACTTTCCCGTGGAAGTAACCTCCTACTGATGAAGGCTACGGGTTGGTCCCAGCCCTCCTCAGTCATCTGTGAGAGAACAGCCCCTACACCATGCTCTGAAGCGTCTGTCTGTACTAGGAATTCCTTGGAGAAGTCAGGGGCCAAGAGCACGGGCGCCGTGCACATGGCAGTCTTCAGGGTGTCGAAAGCTTTCTGACAGGTGTCAGTCCAGATTACGTTCCTGGGCTGCTTCTTGGAAGTCAGCTCGGTCAAGGGGGCAACAATCGTTCCATAGCCCTTGACAAACCTCCTGTAGTACCCAGTGAGCCCCAGGAAGGCCCTCACTGCGGTCTGCGTCTTGGGGGGTTCCCAAGCCAGGATGGTCTCAATTTTGGGTTGCAAGGGTGCCACCTTGCCACTCCCCACTTGGTGTCCCAAGTACACCACGGAACCCTGCCCAATCTGGCACTTGCTTGCCTTGATCGTGAGGCCTGCTCGGCGCAGAGCCATCAACACTTCCCAGAGGTGGCGCAGGTGTTCGGGCCAGGTGGCACTGAACACTGCGATGTCATCCAGGTAGGCGGCACTGAACGCATCCAGCCCAACCAGTACCTGGTTGACCAACCTCTGAAAGGTGGCAGGGGCATTCTTCATTCCAAATGGCATGACTCGGAACTGGAAGTGCCCATCTGGAGTAGAGAATGCTGACCTCTCTTTGGCCCCATCGGTCAAGGCGATCTGCCAGTACCCAGACGTTAAATCAAACGTGCTGAGGAACCGGGCAGCCCCCAGCCGATCAATGAGCTCATCAGCTCTGGGGATGGGGTGCGCGTCAGTCTTCGTTACTGAATTGAGTCCTCTGTAGTCCACACAGAACCGGAGTTCAGGTGTGGCTCCCGGCGCAGCAGCTTTGGGGACCAAGACCACGGGGCTGGACCAAGGACTGCTGGAGGACTCAACCACCCCTAGCGCAAGCATTTTGGAGACCTCCTCCTTAATGCAAGCTCTGACCCTGTCAGTTACCCGGTAAGCCTTGTGCTTTACAGGTAAGCTGTCTCCTGTGTCCACATCATGGACGCACCAATCTGTGACACCAGGAACCAGGGAGAATCGGTCGGAAAACTGTCCCAGCAAGTGGCGGCAATCTTCCTGTTGTTCGGGCGTCAGGGTGGGTGAGAGGTTAACTCCATCCACTGACCCATCTTTCTCAGAGGCCACTAAGAGGTCAGGAAGAGGCTCGGTCTCCTCTTCCATTCCATCATCAGTGGCCAGCAGCATGCCCACTTCGGTCCTCTCTAAGTGGGGCTTAAGGCGGTTAACATGTAGGACCCTCAAAGGGTTCCTGGGAGTCTGCATGTCCACCAAGTAGGTGATAGGACTTTTGCGCTCCACAACCTCAAATGGACCTGTCCACTTATCCTGAAGTGCACAAGGCTCCACTGGGGCCAAGACCCACACCTTTTGTCCAGGTTGAAGCTCTACCAGAGTGGCATTCCGGTCGTACCACCGCTTCATCTCCTCCTGGCTGGCTTCCAGATTTGCCTCAGCAAGTTGCCTGAAACGCCGAGTCTGGTTTCGGAAGGCCAGCATGTAACTATATACATTCTGGGGAGGTTTCCTGGGAGATTGCTCCCAGCCTTCCTTTACCAAACTCAGAGGTCCTCTTACCGGGTGACCATACAGAAGCTCAAAGGGGCTGAACCCTAGAGACTTCTGCGGCACCTCTCGGTAAGCGAAGAGCAGGCATGGCAAGAGGACGTCCCACTTACGCCTCATTGGACCGTCCAGGCCCATGATCATGCCTTTGAGGGTTCAGTTGAATCTCTCAACCAACCCATTTCCTTGGGGGTGGTAAGGAGTGGTGAACTTGTAAGTTACCCCACACTCCTTCCACAGGGATTTCATATATGTGGATATGAAATTGGTCCCCCTGTCGCTCACCACCTCTAGAGGGAATCCCACTCGGGAGAAAATTCCCATCAGTGCCCGTCCCACCACGGGGGCCGTCACTGTCCTCAGAGGGATGGCTTCAGGGTACCGGGTGGCATGGTCCACCAAGACCAGGATGAACCTGTTGCCCAGGGCTGTCTTGGGGTCCAGAGGCCCCACAATATCAATACCCACTCGTTGGAATGGCGTACCGACCACAGGGAAAGGTTGCAGAGGAGCCTTGTGCTTCCCTCCGCTCTTACCACTTGCCTGGCAAGTCTGACAGGTTCTGCAGTAGGAATCTGAATTCTTATGCATTTGGGGCCAGTAAAAGTGGGTGACAAGCCTGTCATAGGTCTTGTCCATCCCCAAATGTCCTGCTAAAGGCACATCGTGAGCCAGCCCCAGTAGGAAGGTTCTGAACTTCTGGGGTACCACCAGCACACGGGCTGACCCAGGTTCAGCAGCCTTAGGCTCGGAATACAGGAGGTCACTCTCCCAGTACACGTAGTGTGTTTTGGCCTGAACACCGTTGGCCTGGTCTGCAGCCTGTTGCCGCATACCCATGAGAGAAGGGCATTCTTTCTGCTCCCTGCAGAATTCCTCCCTGGAGGGACCTCCTTCTTGCTGCCAATGGGTCAGCTCAGGCAGATCTCCCAGTTCGGCAATCTGTTCCCCGGTAGGCTCCAGAGCATCCCCCTCAGGGTCTACTTCCTCCTGGGCCGTGGGAACTTCGGGGGCCGGTTTCCCGCGCCTCCTGCGCCTTCTCCCTAAGGCCGGTTCCTGGACCTCTCCCTCAGGCTCCAGGACCCTCTCAACACCCCTACTGGCTGCCATGGACCGGGTGGTCACGCACGCCCAGTCGGGTAGACCCACCATCCTCAGATGCGTGGTCTTCTCCACCTTTTCCCAAGGGGAACTCTCCAGGTCGTTCCCTAGCAGACAGTCTACAGGCATGTCAGTTCTCACAGCGACTTGTAGAGTACCAGAGACCTCCCCCCACTCAAAGGGAACTTGAGCCATTGGACAACGACTCTCTACGTTGTCAGCATTGACAACCCTACAGTAGGCATTGGGTACAATTTGCTCTTGAGACACCAGGTGTTGCCTCACCGAGGTCACGCTGGCTCCTGTATCTCTAAGAGCCTCAACCTTCTTTCCATTGATGGTCACTACTTGCCCATATTTCTTAGTGTTAGAGGGCAGGTAGGTTACAGGGACCATCTCACTGTCTCCTAGCGAGACTAGGGTCATCTGCCCGGGACCCCCACCCTCCTGGACTGCTACCTCCTCCCCAAAATTAACATTAGCTACTTGCCGGGGTGGAGCACCAGTGGGTGCGGTCTTACCAAACAGGCGACACTTAGGATCAGAGGCAATGTGACCCGGGTCACCACACCTATAACAATTGAAGGGCCCCTTTGGAACAGGTCTACCTGTCGGGGCCCCGTTCTGCTGCGGGGGTGGGGGAGGCTGAGAACCCTTCTGCTGGTTCCCTGGGGGATTACTTTGGGGGCCTTTTTGGAACCCTTTCTGTTTACCCCTGTCCCCCCCACTCTTCTGCTGGGGACCCTGCCCACCTTTGGCGGAGTCTCCCACTTGACCCTTGTGGACCCTGGTGCTGAGCCAGCGGTCCGCCTCCTCAGCAAGCTTCCTCGGGTTGGACAGCTTGCTATCAATCAGGTGCTGGCGTAGCTCAGGAAAACATTGACTGGACAAGTGCTCCCATGCAATTAAATCAAGCAGCCCTTGATAATCATTCACTTTGCTACCCTTCACCCAACCATCCAGTGCTCTGCAGAAAAAGGTTACATACTCCACATACGTACTCTCAGGGATCTTCTTAGTCTCCCTGAACCTCTGTCTATATAGCTCAGGAGTTAACCCATACCGGGTCATTAAAGCTTCCTTCATATAGGGGTATGAGGCTTGGAGATCTAAGGGTAAATCTAACAGTGTGTCACGCCCTTCAGCAAGGAACCTTCCCCACAACCCCGCTCCCCAGTCTTTCTCAGGGACCCGGTGTGAAGACATGGCCACCTCGTAGGCTCTAAACCACTGCCCTATGTCATCCTTTCTAAAATACTCCTTTACTACATCTTTGGGGATGTACACCTTGGACTCTACCTGCACCGGTGGAGTGCTGCCACCAGAAGGAGCGGTGTCCAAACTTTTCGCCTTCAGCTCCAACTCCTTCAATCTGATATCATGATCCATTTGGCGTTGTTGTGCCTCCAGGGCCAACTTCTGCTTTTCCATTTCCATTTGTCCTGCCAACTTTGCCATCTCCATTGCATGCGCCCTGTCTGCTGCCCTGTCTGCCAGCTCCTCTGGCGACCGGACTCTGCTGGGCTCCTCAAGGTTGTCGGGTGGAACGATGTCCCCCGCATTCCGTGGGTCTCGTGACTCCTTCCAGGCTCTCAACGCCTTGGTGTACTGGGGCTTCCTCTTGAATCCAGCATGGGGGACTCTGAATTTTACACTGTAGCCTTTCAATTGCTCCATCGTGTAGCCTTCCAGTCTCTCCCAATCCACCTCATCTATTCCAGAAATCACAGAGAGTGCTCTCCCAGCGGAGAGTGAGCTAGGCATGGTTGCAGTAACGGCAGATGTCTCAACAAAGTTCAACAAATGAAAACCTGTGGCTGCGTTATTTGGTCTGCTCTCACTATCTGGTGATTAATAATTCACTGTACGTAAATTACAAGTGCAAATCCGAAATCCCACCCGCTGCCACCAATGTTAGAGTCGGGGATCTCTGGTTGGCGCAAGGTTGCCCTTGTGTCAAGCAGGAACCCTCTCCTCCACGTCAGGGCGCAGGATAACCCCTCGCGAATGACCCTTGCTCACCCTCTAGGTGCGTGGCGTGAGCAGCCAAGGCGATTCCTCAGGCGTTGTTGGTTAAGCACTTACAATCATACACACAGTAAATACATCAATCCCCCCAGAAACGGACACCAGACTTGGATATATATAAAAATACGATTCTTTATGTAAAAATAAGGTATATATATCTCAGCAGACTTATCACAAGACCAATAACGTTTTCGCTATGCCACCAGGTTGTAAAGCAGGCAAATGTTCTCTGTTCGTAGCTTCAAATGGAGACTCTGTAGTCTCTTGCAAATGTTACTTGTGGTTCCAGTACTCACAGCGATCGGCTCCTGCGAACGGGGAAATAAGGCGTTGCGGGCCCCGAGCCCGATACTGGAACTTCTTTCGTGATGTGGAGAGTCAGCACAGGTCGGTGCGACTCTCAGCTTCGGAAGTGTTCTTGGGTCCTCAATCAGCAGGTGTGGGCACGTAGGCAGGCGCGGCCAGCGACCCTGTAGCACGGCGGTGCAGGAGGGTCTCCACAGCGGGGGCGGCGCGGCCTGAGATGTCCGGGGATAGCGAAGCGGGGTCGCAGGGCACGGTTAGTGCAGCTGGATGACCCGGCGTAGATCACAGTCGTCGGACGGCTTCCGGCGGGAGGGGTGATAGCGCGGTCAGCGCGCTCCCGTAGCAGGCGGTGACAGGGATGCAGGCGGCCTGGCCCGGGAACAGAGAGCGGCTCGGGACGGAGCGGGGCTCTCACGGGTTGGAGGCAGGCGAGCTTCTGAGTGTCACGGCCCTAGGAGGGGCGATGAGGGGCGCAGTCTCTTTTCCAGCGGGATGCCCACACGGCTCGAATTGGAGGATGAGCAAGAAGCACAGAGAACCCACTGGTCCTGGGGTTCAGTTCAGGGGGCAAGCTCAGATCAAGCCCTTGGAGAATGTTCAAGCACAAAGTAACAAAGTCTTTTCAGTAAGTCTCTTCCTCTCCTTTCTCAGCAAGGCAAGCAGCAGGCCAGCTCCTCCAGCGTCTTCTTCTCCTTCTAGTCGGGCAGAGGTTCTTTGTGGTAAACAGGATTCTGATTTCTTAGGAGCCAGGCTCCTACTTTTATACCATGATTCTTTTGTTCTTTAGCGCCAGGGGGCCTGGGCCTGGCTCAGTCCAGTTCTGGAGCACTTTGTTATGGTGACTCTGCTCTTTCCTTTCAGCAGCAGGGCAGAGACATCAGCCGCCCCACAGGGGGCGGCGCCGGCTTTGTGGTGGCAGAGCACAGGACTATTCAAGAGTCAAGGTGTACTCCTCCCACCCATCCAGGTGTCACCTCTCTACCCACCACCTGGCAGCCAACCTGTCTCTGGGGGATCCCCCCACCCTGCTCCTTACTGTTGCCAGGCAGAACACACACACACAGCAGAGGCGGACTGAGATGGTCAGGTCAGTAAATACTAACTTTCTAAAAGTAGCATTTACAAACCCAGGATACTAAAATAAACTTGACTACAAGAAGTATTTTATTATCCTGAGTTCAGGCATACCAAACTTGACACTTCTACCATGCTCTCTGAGTCCACTGGGGTCACAGCGTTGGCGTGATCCCGGCAGCCCATTCTGGCCTAAGGAGAGCAGGTAGCCTTCAATAGTGAAGAACGAAAATGGCTGTAATTCACTACTAAGACATGCCACACACATCAGGGCATGTCCTACCTTATGCCTACAATGCACCCTGCCCTTGGGCCTACCAGAGGGGTGGCTAATATGTAGGTAAGGGAAGGTTTAGGGACTGGCAAGTGGGGGCACTTGCGCAGTCAGCGCGACGGTCCCGGACCGCGCACAGGGTCTGCGGTGGCAGACCCTAGACACACTTTACAAGGCCGCTTCCGTGGGTGGCGCAACCAGCGCTGCAAGCCCACCAGCAGCATTGGCATTCACAAGCCCTGGCACCCCTGGTGCACTTTACTGGGGACTGACAGTGAATCCAATAAACCAATCATGGACATCAATTACAGGTACACTTTACCTAGGGAGCACTTGCACTGCGGCACGGATTAGCCGTGGCGCAGTGCCCTGAGCGGACAACACCAGCAAAACAATCGAGGCACACCATCAAAAAGTGGAAGGGAAACTCACGCCAAGGTGCCAGGTCTAACAACTGTCAGGAAGGGTGACTATCAATTCATGGGAGCCATGCAACACGTCATGTGCCCCATGGTGAGTCGACATGTATGCATGGTAACACAGCATGCACAGGAGCAGTCCCCACATATCACAAACACGTACCACCCACAAAATGCCTTGCTGCACTCCTTACCCCAAATGACTTTTCACCATGTTTGTGCATGTAACTCTGATCCAGCACACGTTGCAATACTCATGAGGAATAGCAGGAGGGCAATGATGACATGAGCAGACGACAGCCGCAATAACCTGGGGAGGACAGACACACAACAAGTCAGCGAAGAGCTAGTAATCCGCAGACATGTACATGTATTCTACAGGAATGATGTTGTCACCATGTGCTTAAAAAATTTTGTGTCCCAGCTAAAATGTGTGGAATGACATCATCACTTGAATGACACATCAGAACACACCTCCAAGTCACTTAGTACACAGTCAGCTGGACACACACATTGCAACACATGCCACACAAGGCTCAAAGCGTGCACACTCAGACACAGGGACTCACCATTATGAGAAGAAGTTGCGGATAAGCTGACTCCGGATGTCCTCATCCTCATCCTCATCCTCACTTGCCCCGTGCCCAAGCCCTTCATCCTCCACGGGTGGATGATCCTGCTCATCCGGATCAAGGATGAGTGGCACGGCCTACTCCACTGCCATGTTGTGCAGCATGCAGCACACAATGAAGATTTTGCAGACCTTCACCGGGGCATATGGGAGGGCGCCGCCGGTCTTGTGGAGGTACCGGAATCTGCTCTTCAGGAGTCCAAACGTCCTCTCAATCACGCGCCTCGTCTGCCCATGGGTGTCGTTGTACCGGTGTTCTGCGGCTGTTCTGGGGTTGCGGAGAGGTGTCATCAGCCATGGCATGTTGGGATAGCCAGAGTCCCCTACATGGAAACATCATGTGAAGAAGTGGGTCAGGAGATGCCGTAAGATACAAAGATAGCGCGAAACACAGGACTAACAGAGTATACCCACCAACAAGACATGCTTGTTCCGCGTGCAGCTGCAGCATCATTTCTGGCACCCTGCTACGCCTCATGATGTAGGCATCGTGTGCGGACCCTGGAAAACGGGCACAGACATGGGAAACGGACATGTTAGGCAGACACACCACAAGGGCATTGATAGAGTGATAATGTTTGCGGTTCCGAAAGGCTACCTCCTGTGCCTGTGGTGGTACCAAAGCCACATGTGTCCCATCAATGGCCCCAATTACGTGAGGCATCCCTCCCAGGGCATAGAACTCACCCTTGACACGTGTCAACTGCTCATGAGTGGGAAAATGGATGAATTCATCCAGGTGCACCAACATGGCTTCTAAAACATCATGCAGGACACGGCTGAACATTGTCTGGGACATGCCACCAACATCAGCTATGGTCAATTGAAACGTGCCGGTGGCAAAAAAATGTAGGGCTGCCATCACCTTCATCTTGGGGGTCAGAGCTGTAGGATACCTGTGTTGTGGTTGGAGGTGTGGTTCAAGCCGGCGGGTCAAGCTCTCTATCAACTCTTGCGAGAAGCGGTATCTGCGTATGCAGTCATGTTCACACATGGCATCCAGGTCTGGCGTTCGTCTGGGGAGAGGCGGTGCCCTGCAGAGATTTGGAAGGAATAACGAAGAGTGAGTACATTACCACACCAATGTCACTGAGGTGAGCACATGTTCAACAGCTAATACACATCTGCTTAATACAGAGTCTGGTCTGTGCAATACATCCAGGACACGTAGGCCAGCCAGGTGATACTCCTACGAAGAGACAGCCACAATAGTTGCATGGCAATGTTGACGTGACATGCCATTAAAATAGCTGTGGGCCAGTGTAAGTGACCAGCCAGACACATTACATGAGTGACAGACATCCACATATCAGCATTTGAAGGATTTTATCTCATACAGACAGCTGGCGGGAGTCTAGACGCACAGGTCACATGTCATCTGAAAAAGGACAGATAACACACATTTCCATGAAGGGGTACATGTCAAAAACTGATGACACAGACATTGAGACAACGCAGATATTGCCTCATTTCAGGAAGTCATCTTCGAACCATCATGACACATGTAACGTGTGAGTCCACATGTGGCATGGTGTGCGTATATGTGTGTCATGCACATATGCACACCAGTGTAAGCTGTGAAACGCAGTACACACGCTCTGAGGGCGTGTGTACGGGCCGTACTCACGTGTGAGTACGTGCCGTACATGCGTGAGTACGTGCCTATCACTATAGTTGTGTTACCGTGGGCCCTAGTGATACGGCACGTACTCACGCGTGTACGACCCATACTCACGCGTGTACGGCCCGTACACGTGTGAGTACGTGCCTATCACTATAGTTGGGGTACCGTAGGCCCTAGTGATACGGCCCGTACTCACGCGTGTACGGCCCGTACACGCGTGAGTACGTGCCTATCACTATAGTTGTGTTACCGTAGGCCCTAATGATACGGCACGTACTCACGCGTGTACGTGCCGTACACGCGTGAGTACGGCCTGTATCACTGTAGTGATGGTGCCCTAGGGGTATGTGTGAAACGCGCCGTACCTGTGTGGGGATTTAAGAATTACAATGGGGACACATGAGGGACAAGTATTAGGGCCTAAATGCATGCTGGTTGTCATGGATACCGAGTTTCTAGTTCAAAATTTAACATCATGTGGTCTGGCTGACACAGACATTGAGACAACGCAGATATTGCCTCATGTCAGGAAGTCATCTTCGAATCATCATGACACATGTAACGTGTGAGTCCACATGTGGCATGGTGTGCGTATATGTGTGTCATGCACATATGCACACAGACACATGTTGGATGCTGCAACAGCAGATGGAGTTGACGGAACACCAACGGCAAGCTCATGGGAACACATGACACACACATGACATAGTCACATCGTGGCATGCTGGTAGTCACATGTCAGGTGTAATTATCCGTGTACCTGGCATCAGGGGACAGTTGCGGGTGTTAGTGACTGTTAAATCAATGAGGACATTGTTCCCTGTTGGCGGTGAAACAAAAATAACGGTCACCTGCTCAACACAAGTAGAAAGAGAAGAGAGAGTATAGAGGGGGGGAGAGAGGGGGGTAGAAGGGAGATGAAAAGAGGCAGAGAGAAATTTCCCCAGTCTCAAGGATCCAATCCCGAAGGGGAGGACTCTATGTAGCCTCTAGTTAGCCCTCACACACCCCGAGGGATGTCTTGCTTCATCATTGGGCTTGTTGTTGCTCCTCGTCGGGCTGGCGCTGCAATGCCCGACGGTCCCCCGAAGGGTCTCTTTATCGGAGGTCTTTTAAAGAGAAAAGCCGTAAGGTGAATGCGGGCATGTGGGCCAAAAAACAGTGAAGGTGGATCCGAGAGGTAAGTGATTGCGTGCGTGCAGGGTATGTGAAATAAAAATGCCTAGGGGTGTCCAAAAAGTGAGTTTTAATATTATGGAGCCCCTGGCAAAGTAAAAAGACCACAAGGTCGCAGGGTCACTAATAAGCGCAAGGTGCTAGTGTGACTTTAATAAAAGGTCGACATGTTTCACGCCTTAAATGCCCGAACGGGTCAGTGGCGTTTCATCAGGACCAAATAAGAGTGAAAGGTTGTGCACGGTGAAGACGAGGGTGCCAGAGATTGGAAGGGTAACCCACGTCTAAAAGGAGGTTAAGAGAGGTACGGGGCTGCGGGGTACAGTGACCTAGTCAGCAAAGACAGAAAGAGCGTACCAAGCTAGTGTAACCTGTGGGGGAAATAAACGGGAGGGGAGAAGGGAGGAGAAGAGGAAGGTAGGGGTATGGAAGGAAGGGGAATAGAGGGAGGAGGGAGGGGTGACAGACACACATAAATGGTTTAGACAGAACTGGTACATAAAATCAGTCACAGTTTAACGAGATAACACAGCGAGGGACTGTCTGTGACCCCGAATACCATTCGCATAGTGGTAGTGCGGTCACCCCGGTGACCATGTCAACAAGAACATACACAGATAACGTGTCAGACGTCCAGCATCGGTGTCAGACACACTTTACTAACTCAATGGTGGAGTGTTGCCCATGGGTTGAGGGGCGGTGTAAGGCGGAGACCAGACATGTTAAAAAATATATATATATCTCGACATACATGCTGGAATCGAGGGAAACATTTGTGAAGTGGCATTGATAATGCCAGAATGAACGGCACGTGGTGCGTGAACAAAACATAGACATTGATAATCTATAAAAAAGATCTTAGTACAGAGGTCGAACAGTGTAAACACACCACAGATCAAGGTAACGGACCCACTGAACTATAGGGGAATGAGTCAAAAAAGAACCTGACATCTCAGACTACAAGCGAACACTCTGTTTAGGTAGCAAATGGTAAATGTTAAGTGGGTATACGAGAATATATAAATACACATCCAACCGGTATTAGGAAGAAAATAGTACCCAGATCCTTACCCTCGTGTATCTGAACGGGGGCTTCCTAGGTTTTGCCGAGGCTGCCTGCGCCCTATTTGCTGAAGGAACCAAACAAAGTGTAGATTGATTAAGGGAGGGGACCCTACGTAAGGGTGGGCTGCGCATACAGGAACATCAGGCATCTCCCTTGTGGATCCTGCCTGAGAGTACTTACGGTTGTGTCGGGGGCCGGCTCAGTCAGCACCTACCCTCTGCCAGCGGCTGCCTGGAGATAGTGCCGGTAGCAAGCAGGTTTCCATTTAAGGCGTAGGAAAGGGAGTGAACCACTTCCTGCTCGAGGGAGAGGACAAGGGGAAGTGCGCGTGTTGGTTCTGGCGCATGCGTGGGCGAATGTGTCCCGAGGTGTGCGCATGCTCAAAAGCGGAAACGGGGAACAAGCGGAGTGCGCATGCGTTACTAATTACACACAGTGCCCTACTCAGAGGTGGTCTGCGCTTGTGCGACTGTAAAGGGCTCGTGAGCCCTGGTGGTGCCCCGGGTCTAGCCACTGATTGACAGAATGGCGTGCTCGAGTCAACTAGACAGGACGTGTCCTAGAGTGTGGTGCACAATAAAAACTTGATACCTTCATAAAAACTGGTCTGTGTTGAGGATAAAAAAAGGGGGGGGGAAATAAATAGTAAGGGGAGAGCACGGGCTCCTCCTCCTGGAATGCTCCTTATTAAAGAGCCAGAGAGATCATATAGATACTCAAGTGTTGGGAAATGCGCCCACCGGAGCGAAGGTATGTATAAGATGTTAGTTACAGTTCCACCCAGGGTATCTCATCATTGAGTCCTTGCGTGTTAGTGCGGAGACGGAACACCCAACGTTGTTCCTGGCGCAAGAGGGCTTGGGCATTCCAGAAAGGTCTGGACTCTAATATAGTCCATGTTAGTTGTTCGCTGCTATGCCCACGGTCAAGAAAGTGGTTGGTGAGCTTCGTGGCTGTCCGACCCCGACGGATGGTACTCTTGTGTTCGCTTATGCGTACTTTAATGGGACGTGAGGTCATGCCGACATACCTTAGACCACATGGGCATGTGATAAGGTAGACGCAGTTCTTGGTGTTACAATTGGAGTGTCCTCGTTGTTCCCATATAAAGTTCTCCAGGGTAAGTTGTTTGCTGTGAGTGGTCGTAGAACAAGCGTGGCAGTTCCCACATGGATAGTGGCCTGACACAGGGGCTAGGTTCCACAATGTGGTGTTGGGTGGATCCTGTCTACGTTGTAATGGTCGTGTGTTGACCAGTCTGTCACGTAGGTTAGCTGTTCTTTTAAATGCGAAACGTGGGAGTTCCAGATCCAGTGTGTCAGTGTTCAAAATCTTCCAATTCCGTTTTATGATTTGTTTGATTTTGTTGGACTGGGGTGTAAAAGTGGTCACGCATGTGATAGACTCACTGGGTGTCTTGGTTCTTGTTTCCAAAAGTGTGTCCCTATGGTTATTGCGGGCTCTGTTTCTTGCGTGTCTGACTACCCTCTTGGGGTAATGTCTGTCCAGGAGGTTCTTTTCAAGGTGATTTGCTTCGGTCTCATAATCCTGACTGGTTGAGCAATTCCGTCGTATGCGCAGGAATTGACCGTACGGGAGATTCTCCCGGAGGGCCTTGGGGTGGTGACTGTTAAAGTCAAGGAGACTGTTACAGTCCGTCGGTTTCTTATGTAGTGTGGTCCTCAGGGTGCCGTCCTCTAGGATGATCTTGAGATCCAGAAAGGGGATAGAGGTGTCACTCAAAGTCCCCGTGAATCGAAGGTGTGGGTTCAGTCCATTCACCCATTCTAGGAAGGTCTCGCAGGATGATCTGGTACCCTTCCAGAAGACCAAGATGTCATCTATGTACCGCTTCCATGTGATGATGTTGTGCTTGTATGGGTTTGTATCTGGAAAGATGTGGCTATTCTCAAAAGAAGCCATATACAGACCCGCCAGGCTCGGCGCGAAGGTACTCCCCATGCTGGTACCTTGTACCTGATGGAAGATGGAGGTTTTGTACATAAAGAAATTCTCTTTCAGGGCTAGTGTGATTAGATCCATGATAAAGGCCACTGGTGTGTTGGTTAGAGGTTCCATCCTCTGGAGTAGATCGTTGACAACCTCGATGGTGGCGTCTTGAGGGATGTTGGTATACAACGCCTCTACGTCCATGGTAAGAAGGAGGTCAATGGGTTCCATGTTCTCTTGGTTGATGTTTTCTATGAGATTGAGGACGTCTCGTGTGTCCTTGAGGTACGCAGTGGTGTTCTGAACCAAAGGACGGAGGAAATAGTCGCTGAATTGGCTCAGTGGTTCCAGGAGGGAGTTGATGCCCGAAACAATGGGTCTTCCAGGGGGCGGGATGACCCCTTTGTGTATTTTGGGGAGGATGTAGAAGTATGGTGTTCTGGGGTCATCGTTGATCAAAAATGCCGCTTCCTGGGGGGAGATCCACCCCTCCGTGCTTGCCTCGTTGACCAATATCTTGATCTTTTTGGACAGATCATCTGTAGGGTCTTTGTTCAATCTGCGGTAATATTTGGTGTTCCTGAGTTGTTTCTCACATTCAGCTTCGTAATCGGTGATGTCCAAGAGGACAGTCGCACCCCCTTTGTCTGCCGGCTTTATGATGATCGTCTCATCTCTTCTGAGTGACTCCAAAGCCTGGCGCATCTTGTTAGGAAGGTTGTTATACGTTGGCCCTTTAATTAGTTGAGTCGTCTCTTTTAGTACGGCCTTCTCAAAGGTAAGAACCGCTGGTGGGACCATGGAGGAGGTAGGTGTAAACTTGGATGGGGGTCTAAGACCAGTGTCATCTCTGTCCTGGGGTGGTTTTCCCTGAAAGAATGCCTGCAGTCGAATTTTTCTGAAAAATTGGTGTAGTTCCTGATTCGTCCTGAAGTCATCTTCCTTAGGGGTAGGAACGAAGCCGAGTCCTAGTTCAAGGGTCGTGGTTTCCTCTGCATTCAGCCGTCTCTTGGAGAGGTTGACAATCAGGGTCTTTGATTTGTCATGCTCCTGGTCTGTCTCTGCTGTTGCTGTTGTTGGAGTTGTCCGGCGTCTTGCCACTGAACCTGCTTCTGACCTCTTCTTCTCCCTCTGCCTCGCCCCCTGCCTCTGTACTGAAAAGGAGGTGGTGGGTTAGGGAAGAATGGTTGGGGGTAGCCGAGCTGTACATAGCCTGGTTGTGGTCTGTTGAAGGCAGGGTACCACATTGGGCCTTGAGGTGGATAAGGGGGATGGTGAAAGCCATACGGGTTGGGTGGCATATGTTGGGGCGGTGGGAGAAGTCCCTGTTGTTTCATAGCTCTTCCCCAGCTTCTATCACTTGAATTACTGTAGGACGACTGTCCCGAGTGATTAGATGAAGTAGAGCCATCTTCCGAGAGGGCATCGTTGTCTGTGGTTTGGTAGTCCTCTTTGATATACGGGTAAACTTTTTCCCTGTCAAATTTTTTGACATCTTTCTGGAGTTTTGTGATCTTTTGTTGTAACAGGTAGTCACGGTGTTCATTCATCTCGCTATTGATCTCTGCGAGACGTGTTTTGAACGATGATATGTTGATCCCTGTTTTCAACCCATCTTCAGAGATTTTGATCTTGATGATCAGGGCTTCTGATAAGCGTTTGGCTGTGCTAATATGTCAGGTTCTTTCTTGACTCATTCCCCTATAGTTCAGTGGGTCCGTTACCTTGATCTGTGGTGTGTTTACACTGTTCGACCTCTGTACTAAGATCTTTTTTATAGATTATCAATGTCTATGTTTTGTTCACGCACCACGTGCCGTTCATTCTGGCATTATCAATGCCACTTCACAAATGTTTCCCTCGATTCCAGCATGTATGTCGAGATATATATATATTTTTTAACATGTCTGGTCTCCGCCTTACACCGCCCCTCAACCCATGGGCAACACTCCACCATTGAGTTAGTAAAGTGTGTCTGACACCAATGCTGGACGTCTGACACGTTATCTGTGTATGTTCTTGTTGACATGGTCACCGGGGTGACCGTACTACCACTATGCGAATGGTATTCGGGGTCACAGACAGTCCCTCGCTGTGTTATCTCGTTAAACTGTGACTGATTTTATGTACCAGTTCTGTCTAAACCATTTATGTGTGTCTGTCACCCCTCCCTCCTCCCTCTATTCCCCTTCCTTCCATACCCCTACCTTCCCCTTCTCCTCCCTTCTCCCCTCCCGTTTATTTCCCCCACAGGTTACACTAGCTTGGTACGCTCTTTCTGTCTTTGCTGACTAGGTCACTGTACCCCGCAGCCCCGTACCTCTCTTAACCTCCTTTTAGACGTGGGTTACCCTTCCAATCTCTGGCACCCTCGTCTTCACCGTGCACAACCTTTCACTCTTATTTGGTCCTGATGAAACGCCACTGACCCGTTCGGGCATTTAAGGCGTGAAACATGTCGACCTTTTATTAAAGTCACACTAGCACCTTGCGCTTATTAGTGACCCTGCGACCTTGTGGTCTTTTTACTTTGCCAGGGGCTCCATAATATTAAAACTCACTTTTTGGACACCCCTAGGCATTTTTATTTCACATACCCTGCACGCACGCAATCACTTACCTCTCGGATCCACCTTCACTGTTTTTTGGCCCACATACCCGCATTCACCTTACGGCTTTTCTCTTTAAAAGACCTCCGATAAAGAGACCCTTCGGGGGACCGTCGGGCATTGCAGCGCCGGCCCGACGAGGAGCAACAACAAGCCCAATGATGAAGCAAGACATCCCTCGGGGTGTGTGAGGGCTAACTAGAGGCTACATAGAGTCCTCCCCTTCGGGATTGGATCCTTGAGACTGGGGACATTTCTCTCTGCCTCTTTTCATCTCCCTTCTACCCCCCTCTCTCCCCCCCTCTATACTCTCTCTTCTCTTTCTACTTGTGTTGAGCAGGTGACCGTTATTTTTGTTTCACCGCCAACAGGGAACAATGTCCTCATTGATTTAACTGTCATGAGTGGAGCACGGACATTGGACCATAACCAGCTCCTGGTCCCCCTCTTCTTTTTTTGATGTTAGTGACTGTGCCATACCAGTGATGCAGTGCTTGACACGTGTGTCCTACATGCACACATGTGCAAAGTGTGAAGGGGAAGTGTGCCACGTAGTGCCCCATCACACATGACATGTGTAAACAGCTCATCACACATCTATTGTGCCACAACATGAGGAGACATGTGCCACATCACTGCCTGACACACCTAGGCCCTGAACATGAAGGACTGCACTGACAATGACTTGATGTCCAGCCTTGTGCAAATCTGACACCTCCATTCCTTTCGTGTGCGCCTCCTATCACCAGTGTAAGCTGTGAAACGCAGTACACACGCTCTGAGGGTGTGTGTACGGGCCGTACTCACGCGGGAGTACGTGCCGTACATGCGTGAGTACGTGCCTATCCCTATAGTTGTGTTACCGTGGGCCCTAGTGATACGGCACGTACTCAGGTGTGTACGGCCCGTACACGTGTGAGTACGTGCCTATCACTATAGTTGGGGGTACCGTAGGCCCTAGTGATAAAGCACGTACTCACGCGTGTATGGCCCGTACATGCGTGAGTACGTGTCTATCACTATAGTTGGGGTACCGTAGGTCTGAGTGATACGCCACGTACTCACGCGTGTACGGCCCGTACATGCGTGAGTACGTGTCTATCACTAGTTGTGTTACCGTGGGCCCTAGTGATACGGCACGTACTCACGCGTGTACGACCCATACTCACGCGTGTATGGCCCGTACACGTGTGAGTACGTGCCTATCACTATAGTTGGGGGTACCGTAGGCCCTACTGATACGGCACGTACTCACGCGTGTACGGCCTGTACACGCGGGAGTACGTGCCTATCACTATAGTTGGGGGTACTGTAGGCCCTAGTGATACGACACGTACTCACGCGTGAGTACGTGCCGTACACGCGTGAGTACGTGTCTATCACTATAGTTGGGGTACTGTAGGTCCGAGTGATACGGCACGTACTCACGCGTGTACGGCCCGTACACGCGTGAGTACGTGCCGATCACTATAGTTGTGTTACCGTAGGCCCTAGTGATACGGCACGTACTGACGCGTGTACGGCCCGTACACGCGTGAGTACGTGCCTATCACTATAGTTGGGGTACCGTAGGCCCTAGTGATACGGCCCGTACTCACGCGTGTACGGCCCGTACACACGTGAGTACGTGCCTATCACTATAGTTGTGTTACCGTAGGCCCTAATGATACGGCACGTACTCATGCGTGTACGTGCCGTACACGCGTGAGTACGTGCCTATCACTATAGTTGGGGTACCGTAGGCCCTAGTGATACGGCCCGTACTCACGCATGTACGGCCCGTACACGCGTGAGTACGTGCCTATCACTATAGTTGTGTTACCGTAGGCCCTAATGATACGGCACGTACTCACGCGTGTACGTGCCGTACACGCGTGAGTACGGCCTGTATCACTGTAGTGATGGTGCCCTAGGGGTATGTGTGAAACGCGCCGTACCTGTGTGGGGATTTAAGAATTACAATGGGGACACATGAGGGACAAGTATTAGGGCCTAAATGCATGCTGGTTGTCATGGATACCGAGTTTCTAGTTCAAAATTTAACATCATGTGGTCTGGAAAAAGCAGTTGGCCACATTATACATTGTTGCAAAGTGGTTATTGACTTGACATGATGCTGCAAATTCGAAAGATGCTAAGGCTGTCACTGGTGTATGTTTAAAGGGATTGGAGGAAACGTAGGATGCAAATGAGTCTGACCAATCACTCTGTACTCCTGTAAATGAAATAGGCCAGCAAGGCAGATATAAGGCAGGCAGAACCCATGGGAGGGCACTTGCCTGCACAACATGTCAGTCGATACCACTGCTGCTGTATTGTCTCCCTCTGGCACCATGTCAAGGACTGTGGAGAGGGCCCAGCCTTTCACCCAGGAGGAGAACGAGGCCCTGCTGGATGTGATCCTCCCACGGTACCCCATGCTGCATGGTCGACCAGGGGAGCAGGTGAGTGCTGACTCCACTACCTTTGCCTGTGCACCTTTTCTCTGTCTGTCACTTCTGGCATTGTGTCCAGGTGTGACAGACATGCAATGTTGGTTGGAGTGGGTCCCAGGGGGGGGTGGATGGCTTATGTCTCTCATGCAGGGCTTGATGTAGTTCATGTGTGCACTCCTCACTTGCATTGTGCTTACTGTGACATTCACTGCATAGTGCATGGCACATTCAGCCAGCCTAATCCTCTTGGGCATTCTTGTTCTATTGTCCTGCGGTGATTCAGTGGTCACCCTGGTGTGACAGGTGACTGCACCCACAGATGTGAGTGAGGGTTGAGTGGAGCTGTGGTGAGAGTGGTGAGAGTGTCCAAATGATGTGTACGCCCCCTGGACATTGATGTGTGTGAATGTTTCTTGTCATGTGGGTGAGTGTCTATGTGGAGTGTTGCACCACAGCTGCATGGAGGAGGCAACTGCTCAATCCATCTGATGTGAGAAGTAAGCTGTGCTGTGTGTCTGACTTGCTGAGCTAGCCCCACACCTGTGACCCCCCCTGGCAGGTGGCACATGTCGAGTGTGAGGTTTGCATCCACTGTTGCCAATGGCAGGTGATTGATGTGTGCCTGTGTGTGTCTGTGTACTCTGCTGAGGTTTCGTCAGTGGCCTGGGGCATGTGACTGCTTTGCGGTGCTGTCCATCAGCCTTGTGTTGCTTGGGATGCACAGTGTGTGCCATGATCAGGGATTGTTTCGCACCCCTCATGCCACCTGTGTACTTACTATGCCATGTAGTGCATTGGTGCGTCCCCAGTAGAAAAAGTCCCTATGACTAAGGTGCTATTACTTGCCAGCATATTATGCCCTGTTCAACAAATCAAAGATGTTCAAATGTGTGTCTCTGTGACATGGTGCAGGTGTAGTGATGTTGTCCCACTTTGCCATCCACACAGGTAGCCGCCTACCACAAGGGGAAGATCTGGAAGGATGCCGTCAAGGCCGTGCAATCGGTGGAGGGTCGCAGTCGGCGCCTGCCACAAGTGAGGAAGAGATGGCAGGACATCCGGTGCTGGACCCGGAGGATCGCCCGGGTCATGCTGAAGGAGGAGGCTCCTCGCAAGCATGGCGGGCGCCAGCACCTGACCCACCAGATGAAGCGTGTCCTGGCGGTGATCTTCCCTGACCTGGATAGGCGGATACAGGAGTTACAGCAGCAGGAAGGGGGTAGGTACATGTGTGTTTGTTGTGTGTCGCCAGCTTTTGTAGCTGCTCAGTCGCCTGGATACACCGCCAGGCTATATATGTGCAGTACATATCCTATTCCCCCAAGTCAACCTGTGCTGTTCTTCCTCCCTTCCCCTCCTTGACATGTGTTACCTGGTCTGTCTGTTATCACTATTGCACATGGTCATCTAGGCTGCCAGTTAATCAAGGTGCACACTGCTTTCAGCATCATGTGTGGGGGTGGTCTGCCTGTGCCCTGTCCTGTTCAGTCATTTGGGGGTGCATAATTGTTGGCACTGATGCTGAGTCTCAACATAGGAGCGTGAGGGTTCAAATGAACAGACTTGCAGCATGCATTACCAATGTTGTGGCCTCAGACATGATGTGCATGAGTGTGATATATGCATAGTGCCGGGACGGTTGCTCCTGTTACAGTCAGCTCATTCCAGGACCATGGAGCAGTGTGCCCACTACAGTCCCCTGACACAGCCTGCCCTCCTACTCATGTGTGTCATCCAACACTGTGCACATTCACTGTGGGTTCAGCATGGCTCTGCCTCTGTGGCATTGTTCCCTGGCCTAGGTAGTATTTTTCACATGTGTGATACATTTGTCCACCGGACAGGGATACACCAGTTTGCTTGTGCATACTCACACTGGGCAGTGCCTGTGTGGCTATTCACAACAATCTGTTGATGTTTGTTTGTGACCAATATGTTTTGGCAGCCCTACAAGGTGATGTCGTGTTAATGAAGCTAGTTTTCAAGCACAGTTATTGTAACCCTGAATAAGAGGTGTCACTTCTTGATCGGTATCAGTCACATTGACTCAGGTATGGGTGGTTGTGTGCGGGAGGAGCATACATGTTCAACCCTGATGTTTCATTGCCAGTTTTGACTTGTGTGTGATGATTCACAGTACAGAAAGTCATCGTGCAGTGCCCCCATGATGTTGGCCAGTGCTTAATGTTCGTGCTTCGTAGCCTGTGTCAGTTTTTGACAATCATGTATCCTGCTTGTACATTTTTGGCACCTGTGTGTGGTTCAGATGCTACACAGTTGTGACTTTGTGTGATGACATCTGTGGGTACATTCTGGCTTGCCATGAGGGGGAACCCACAGTACAGCTAGGCTTTTTGCTAAACAATTTCAGGCCCATTAGCTTATGCATTGTCCTGGGTGTGGACATGTGTGCCACTCCAGATGACAGTCAGTAGGTCATATGTGTAGCCAACTGTGTGATCAGGTGACGGATAGCCATGTGACAAATGACATTATTCAAGTTGTTACTCAGAGAACATGTACATTGGCACTCACTACACCTGTCAACATGTCTCAATGTTTCATATGCTTGACCTTGTTGTTTTGTTGTGAAGGACAATGATGTGCCTGCATGACAGATGTCTCCCAAGGAAGTGCACAAGACACCACCTTTACACTTTCCAGGGACACGCTGGCAACTTTTAAAGTAAGGCACAGTTTGAACAAAACTTGTTTGGAGTTCATACATATACATGTTCCCACAGTGTGGTAGCATTTGGGTTAGTCCTTGGTTGTTGCTGATACCAACTTACGAGTGTCAAGTCATCCAGACCACCATGGTGCCATGTATATGTACTTACTGATACGCCATTTCTGCCTAACAGTGGCTGATTTGAATGAGTCTGGCAGCTCAGACAATGACTGTGTACATGTAGTTTGGTGTGCACCTCCTTGTGTGACTTCTGCTATACAGACACATGTGTGTTGTGTTCACAGAGTGCCACATTCACACATTCTAGACATGTCCATTGTGTAAAGGGTTGTGATTCTCCAGGAGTCACAATGTATTTCTTTGGGGTTTCAAAAGTACTCACAGGTCTCTGAGTGTGGGGACACCTTCTGCATTGGCATGTGGTATTTGGCCTTGGGTGCGACAATACTGTTTGGTTCACAGTGAACAAGAGGTGGCATGCCTTCATAGTCTTGCTGTGCTCAACTGATCCCAGACACTAGCTTCTCATGATCTTGTGATTTCAAGTTATTTGCTGTTGTATCCTAATTTTCATTGTTTCCAAGTGGCATGGTGGGTCAACCAACTGGGGAGTGCAGGGCTTACATATGTGGGGAGTATTCTAGATGTTACTCATGATGCCTTTCCTGATATGCACTGTTGCCTATTTTGTTTGGACTCATGTGTCAGATGTATACAGGTGACTGATTTTTTCCTGTCTCTTCACCTTGCCCACAGCATCATCGGAGGACACCGAGGGAGACACTGGCACGGACGTGGAGGAGGGATCGAGCAGTGGTGCCACCACTGCTGAGGAGTCGGCGGACTCAAGTGGCCTCGAGGGTGAGGGGAGTGAGGCGGAGGACCTGCCCAGTACCAACACTGACTACGAGGCTGATGGGACTGAGGATGAACTCCCTGAGGGGGCAGAGGCTGCTCCAACAGCTGGCAGCAGCACTTCATCCGTACCCGCCCCCTCCATTCCCATCACCGCCCTCCCACTTGCTCAGGTCCCTTCTGTCCGTGCTAGGCCACACCGTTTCTCCTTCGTGCCAGGCACCGCACCCCCTGCCCCTGCCCCCCTGCTGCCCTCACTGCCGAGTCTGTGGACATTCAGCGGCAGTTGCAAGTTGGGCAGACATCGATCCTGACTGTCCTCTATGGCCACACCAGACTGCTGTCCCAGATGGTGTCGTACATGGAGGGCATGTTATCAGCGATGTCTGACCAACGGATGTTGCTGAGGTCCCTGGACTCGTCACTGACTGCAGTAGTGAGTCACCTGCAGCGCTGCCTAGCCCCCTACCCCTGCCCCATCCACAAGTCCCACACCCATGCCTGTCCCAAGCACACCAAGACATCCACACACACGCACCCCACCAGACACAAGCAGCACACCACCACGTAAGGGCAAGCACACACCTCCTGACACGCACACTCAGGGGGAAGCAGGCACATCCACTGGGTCTGGGGCACACAGGCAGGCACACAGCCACAGTCCTCGTCCACATGACTCACTCCCCAGTCCCTCCGATGTCACTCCCCTTGGCTCCCCTGCCCCAGATTCGGAGAAGGAGGCCTACTTTGCTGGGCTGGTCCTCAGCCCCACTAGTTCACCTGGCCGGAAACGGTCAAGGCACTCCACGGGTAGGGGAGTTAAGTCCCCCAGCCTGTCCAGCACCTCCCCCAGTAGCGCTGCAACCCATCCCTCCGACCCCATCCCCTCCTTGGGGCCTGTTGTTTCTCCGGGTGCAGGGGAGACGCTTGAAGAACTGGCAGAAGTGTGCAGTGCCGAGCTCACCTCCACCTTTGGCGCTGCCCCACCCCCTGTGGTGGAGTCGTCCGTCCCTGCACCCACCACACCTACCCTTCCCCCTCCTGTGCCTGCAGTGCCTGGTCCTTCCCCACATGATGCCCCCCCCTCCCAGTCGACGACACAGAGTCTTCTGATGTGCAGACAAGCTAGGGGAGATGCATGGCCATGTGTCCCCCCTCAAGGACTGATGATATGGACTGGCCATTGGCCTTTGTGAATAGTCTCGTTTACACATTATTATTTTCATGCTGAATAAAGCATTTTCTATTTTCGTTGCATTTCAGGTATTGATGTTGATGCTGATGCTACAGGAGTTGGGGTTGTGGGCATGTGTTATGTTTCAGGGAAATGTTGTAGTCTGCTGCTCATGGGGTGGAACCTGGTATCTGCGTGCCATCACAAGGTCTCTTCAAAGATTTTTTGTCGTGTATGCTCTTTGTGTTTGGAGACATTGTCCCAAGGAGTGCTCCTTCCTCTGTGGCACCTGACATCTTCCCTGCAGAGAGTTGCACAATTGTTGTGTTGACCTGTGTCTACATTTCCTTTGTTGGTGATGGATCCCTTCAACTCTGGCCATGCCTGCTCAGCAATGTCTCCGGCTGCATCGTCTGTGCCATCCTTGGTACTCACTGTACTTGTGTTTAGAGTATTTTGCCATGCCTTCATGGAGAAAGTGTCCCTTTTCCGCACAATGCATGTGTGTAATCCCAGCCTAGCACACAAATGGTACTTGTTCTGCTGGGTATTTGAACACCTGACTTACAATTGTGGGCATTGTATCTGTGGGAACTCCACCCTATTCCTTCCATGACAGACAACATCTTGGTGGCTGGCCCAGCACCTGAACATTCCTATCAGTCCTGGGATGTGCGTGACAGTGTGTGTTCTCTTTGGCTCTCTTAGTTTAGTATGCAGTGACATGACTATACAGTCTTGTGGCATGATCTCAGTGTGTGTATTGTGCTGCATCTGCCAGGGGTGGGTATGCATGTGTTATTTGTCCTCACACCCACATGTGGTGTGTCATGCAGTGGGGGAAAGACATCCATCCTCCTGGGAGTGGGACACTGCTGTCAGTGATGTGTTGTTATGGCACTATCATCATTGTCCAAAGTTAGGGATGCGTACATTCACCCATGGAGTTGTGGTCATCTGATAATGATGTACACCCCCCATGTCTCTGTCCACTGCTGGGAGTCCTCTGCGCCCACTCATATATGTCTGTCCACTGCTGGGAGTCCTCTGCACCCACCCCCATGTCTCTGTCCACTGCTGGAGTTGATATGCACCCACCCCCATGTCTCTGTCCACTGCTGGGAGTCCTCTGCACCCACCCCCATGTCTGTGTCCACTGCTGGTATTCCTCTGCACCCACCCCCATGTCTCTGTCCACTGCTGTGAGTTATGGGCACCCACCCCTCACATGTCCCTGTCCACTGCTGGTATTCCTCTGCACCCACCCCCATGTCTGTGTCCACTGCTGGTATTCCTCTGCACCTACCCCCATGTCTCTGTCCACTGCTGGGAGTGATGGGCACCCACCCCTCACATGTCCCTGTCCACTGCTGGTATTCCTCTGCACCTACCCCCATGTCTGTGTCCACTGCTGGAATTCCTCTGCACCCACCCCCATGTCTCTGTTCACTGCTGGGAGTGATGGGCACCCACCTCTCACATGTCCCTGTCCACTGCTGGTATTCCTCTGCACCCACCCCCATGTCTCTGTCCACTGCTGGTGTTGATATGCACCCACCCCCATGTCTCTGTCCACTGTTGGGAGTCCTCTGCACCCACCCCCATGTCTCTGTCCACTGCTGGGAGTCCTCTGCACCCACACACATGTCTCTGGCCACTGCTAGTGTTGATATGCACCCACCCCCATGTCTCTGTCCACTGCTGGTGTTGATATGCACCCACCCCCATGTCTCTGTCCACTGTTGGGAGTCCTCTGCACCCACCCCCATGTCTCTGTCCACTGCTGGGAGTCCTCTGCACCCAGTCCTCTGCACCCACCCCCATGTCTCTGTCCACTGCTGGGAGTCCTCTGCACCCACCCCCATGTCTCTGTCCACTGCTAGTGTTGATATGCACCCACCCCCATGTCTCTGTCCCCTGCTGGTGTTGATATGCACCCACCCCCATGTCTCTGTCCACTGTTGGGAGTCCTCTGCACCCACCCCCATGTCTCTGGCCACTGCTGGGAGTCCTCTCCACCCACACACATGTCTCTGGCCACTGCTAGTGTTGATATGCACCCACCCCCATGTCTATGTCCACTGCTGGTGTTGATATGCACCCACCCCCATGTCTCTGTCCTCTGTTGGGAGTCCTCTGCACCCACCCCCATGTCTCTGTTCACTGCTGGGAGTCCTCTGCACCCACCCCCATGTCTCTGTCCACTGCTGGGAGTCCTCTGCACCCACCCCCATGTCTCTGTCCACTGCTGGTGTTGATATGCACCCACCCCCATGTCTCTGTCCACTGCTGGGAGTCCTCTGCACCCACCCCATGTCTCTGTCCACTTCTGGGAGTCCTCTGCACCCACCCCCATGTCTCTGTCCACTGCTGGGAGTCCTCTGCACCCACCCCCATGTCTCTGTCCACTGCTGGAGTTGATATGCACCCACCCCCATGTCTCTGTTCACTGCTGGGAGTCCTCTGCACCCACCCCCATGTCTGTGTCCACTGCTGGTATTCCTCTGCACCCACCCCCATGTCTCTGTCCACTGCTGGGAGTGATGGGCACCCACCCCTCATATGTCCCTGTCCACTGCTGGTATTCCTTTGCACCCACCCCCATATCTGTGTCCACTGCTGGTATTCCTCTGCACCAACCCCCATGTCCCTGTCCACTGCTGGTATTCCTCTGTAACCACCCACCCACCCACTTGTGCCCTTGCTGTGGTACACTGCTGTCCTGGGCATACACCACCCCCAATTTACAGCTGATGTGCTGCACCAAGCAGTACACCTACATCCGTGGCGTGTGTACGCCTTGTATCCATCATGTAATGGGGCTGTAGGGGTACGGGTGGTACAGCCCGTACCCATGCTCTGGGGGCGTGGGTATGGGCCGTACCACCATTGTGGCGGTGCCGTAGGGGTACGCGTGGTACGGCCCGTACCCACGCTCTGGGGGCGTGGGTACGGGCCGTACCACCATTGTAGTGGTGACGGGTACAAGTCGACGTCCACTTCCGTTGTGGAGGTAGGTAGGGATTGGTGGACACGCCCCCCCGAGTAACCAGAGCCTGGAGGTCATTTCTGTGCAGGACATATGTATATTTGTAATTGGGTGGGGGTAATGTTTCCTGCCCCAGCCCCCCCACCCCACTTTGCCCCTGGGTGTTGTTCTGACCTTCTGCGGCATCTGCGGTGGTTTCTGAACATGAGGTCGTAGGCTATGAGGGCCGGGATGATGCGAAGGTTGGGGTCCATCGCTGTCCGTCGCGTACCGGTGCTCCTTCTTCGCATCGTCCTCAATTTCCCGGGAGTTTTTGGCTGTCGTAAAAAAATAGCGGTGCGGAGTGACGTAGGCACGGATCGTACTTGCTGGTCTGTAAAACGCTGCCTGACTCCGTCCGGACGTCGCGTACGCGCTGTCCAGATTCAGATTTGTATGTATTTTTTTGCCAGTCGGTCTTTTGTATGACTCGTACGGAAATGGTATTTCTGTGCGAATCGTACTTGCGAGTTTGTAAGGTGTTTTTCCGGGTACGAGTCGGACGGAGAAAACGCTCCTTACGACCATTTGTACCCGGGTTTTACAGGATCGGAATCGGCACCTATGTGTCAGCAAATCTGTAGCTGGTAGGTTGTTATAAAAAACTAAAATAAAAAAGTGGATATACTCTTAACATCCATTGGCCATGGCCATTAGCACTGTTGGCACAAAAGATAATAACAGGTTAAGGCCAATTCAACAGCATTATGTCAGCTATCATCGGGCACATACTTTGTTTAGCCCAGCAAACAATCTGCACACAATTTCACCTTTTCCACATAATGTGACTGACTCAACATTATCAGTGGTCTTACTCATGACCTACACTACAGAATATCAACAAGTTCATAACAAGACCATGACAAATGCCAGACCTTGTGTCGTCCGTGATTTCACTATCACTTTAAGTAATCTTTGATATTTCATCACAGTCTTGATACATTCCATGAAATATATATTTTCTAGCTAAGCATCTCGTACACCATGTGCACCACATTTGACTGTGTCCAGGTTGTTCTGGAACTACCTATCAATATTCCATGTGACTGCCTAAGAGATCTCCAGTGTTCACAGTAATGCTCAAAAGCATACTTTATTAGGCTGAAGCCAAACCTATCTTTATCTGTAGACCTCTTTTTACCAATACCATTAGTGACAGCTAATTAGTTACATTGCAAACTTGAGTTCCAGTCTCTTATGAACGTAGAATTCTACCATGTCCAATGTCAGACTAGGTCTTTGACAGCACCTGGTAACTACCTCTTCTTCAAAACTTCTTCCCAACTTAGAGTCTGCCACCAACATTAAAAGAGATTACTATGTTAACACCATACTTTTCCCAACTCTTGCTCTGTTATTTGGCATTAAGAAGACCATTAACAAGAAGGCATGATGACCATGGCCATTTGGTCAAATATTTACACAAGAACACCCACAGATTTAAATGACCACCATAGTCTTATTGACAACGATAATTTCATCAAATACAACTACTGATCTCCATAAATATTGTAATATCTTATTTACAAATCTGATTTAGGTTATTATTACTCAATGCAACAAAACTGTCCCTCTATACTATTTTCTCTAGCCTTTTTTAATTTCCCGTATGATATATTCTTTGAACTGACACCTGTTAAGGCCTTGGTCCTCCCTGTAGAATTTCTGTGGCCCCTAAACTCATGGAAGTAGCCAGTGGGACCATGCTTCTGGGAAAACAGTCTGGTGTCTCATTCTCCAAGGCAGTGAATATTTCAATGGTATGGGATGGCCTATAGACTGAGTCAGTCCTGCTAGAGACCCTAGCGGAAGTTATTTCAGGGTGGCCCGCCCACTTGTTTGTTAGGAATAATGGCAGATCAACAAATCTGTATTAAATGCTAACCTTGTATATGAAAATGTCATCTAATTGTTCCAAAAATTATCAGAGCTTTAGCAAGGGACAATAATAAGAACCTGAGCTCAAAAAAGGTACAAAACTTTAACTGTTAAAAACAATCCTACATTAATGTCTGCCGTTCTGAGGAGATCTGCCCAATTCACACTCCTTCAGTCCTTGTCTGTGGGCACATCTCACATCTGCCCTTCAAAAATACATGAATAAACAGCTGCTGTTTCTCAGATTGTTTGTAAGAATGGGAATGAGCCAGAATAATCACAGATGCATAAACAACTCTAACAATGAGAAAACACATTACTACCAAAAAAGCATTAACAATATTTATATAGAATTCATGCAAGCACATAAAAAACATACCTAATCTGCAAACTTTCAACAACAAATGAAAAGATCCAACACTCACATTTTTCTAACCTACTAAGGCTCTAGCTATTATGACTTGCCCAGAATGTATCTCTTTGTGGGGTATCTCTCCGTCCAATGACAACTGGTCCTGTGTACCCGCATACAGATTTCCTGGGTACAGGAACGCTGATCCTGATTTTACCAGCTGGTAAAAATGCATGTGGATCAGACAGCAATCAGAGCCTGATCCCTGCCCTACCACCTAGTAGAGCGCCCAGGATCACAAACTGCTCACCCCTGACCGGCTAAGACTACCCTGCTCCCTGGCTCCTGACCCACTCTTGTCTTTGGTCACCCCCCTCTACAGAGACCCCATTATTCCCATTTACTGGATACCCATAGGAGGTTTTAAATTCAAGCGGATTTGTGTCTGGAATTGGGTGTCCACGAGGAGATTTGGAGCCAGTATTGGCGCTTTTGACTCAAACGGCCGATAAGAAGGATCGAGGCCATATCAGTCCTAAAGTACGAGGGCCTTTGACAAGTAGAAATCTACACCAGACAAGATTCAAAGTAAAAACCATGAAGGTTTCTTTAAAATTAAGAAACATTGCAGAAAGCAAAAGTGCAAATGCTTAGTCAATTCAATAATTCATTATAAGCATGAGGATAACATTAAGCGAACCTCAAAGAAATTTTGAGTATAGACTCATCATTAGTAAGCAAAAGTACAGAATTTAGAAAGAGTCTGACATAGAGGCTGCTCGGTTTAAAAGATAGGAAAGGTCAGCCTAACATCCCAAAAAAGACACTTTTTATAGTTTCATAGCAGTAGAGAATCATGCCCTCCACATAATGTCAAGTTGTAAGATGGACTATACCAATAAACGTTACATGATAGAACGGGGGTGGTTCCTTTATTAGGGCGTAGGGGCATTGTTCTGCCATATTTATCCACCTCCAGACACCTGTATGAAATATAACGATATGCTTTTTTTTTCCAGCCGTGCCGCGTCCAAGGACTTACAGTTCCTGAATCTTCAGTGAGCAGGGCCGTGAATGCCGGCCTGCTGTGGTGGAGCTTCAAAATAATAGAAGTAGAAACTAGACAAGCCCCCTCGGCTTACCTGGGTTCCTACTTGAGTCTGCACTCTCTGCGCATGTTGGGTTGGCCAGCTGTTTTTCTGTGACCAACCTGACATGCGCCCTAGAGCACTCTCCCCACCAGCGCAATTAGGGAGCTGAGGTCAATCACAGCCGTAGCCCCGCTGCCTCCTAATGAGTGCTGAGTACACCTGCTCAAGCCAATCCAGGTGCTGCTCTCATGGAGCATTGTCTAGATTGGCTCTGATGCACTAGGCAGTGTGAGGGGGAGCATGACAAATCACTGTCTGGCTTCATCATGAAGCCATGCGGTGATTGGCCAATTCTGCTCTTTCCTCTTTTCCCTCTTTGTACACATTGCCACCATTAACGGCTTTGCACATGAGGGAGTGCTTCAGACAAGACCCCTCCTCCTAACACCTCGTGAGCCCCCTTGCCAACTTGAAATGTCCTTGGCCGGACGAAATTGCAAGCTTGCTCCAAGTCACAGAAGCGGGGGACCATGCACAGAGTAAAACAAAAGGTTAACTCAGTTTTGTTGATTTTCTATGTTTATGTGTTTCTATGGTATGCCAATGCCACTGTTGTCTGTGTTCGAATACGCCGCTGTAGGCTAGAGGTGTTTTTTTTTTTAAGGGTGCTAATATTAAATTGTGCGTGTGACTAGATATAAATTACAAGCAAGGGAACCAGGTGCGAGTAGCGTCCGCTCAACCTCCTGTGATCCTAGGCAAATCACATAATCTAAATCTCCCTGTGCCTAAAAATAAATGAATGTGTCTTTGTGTAACGTGACTAGTGCTCATGTAAAGCACTCCAATACCATCTTACTCCTTGGTATGAAAAGTGGCTTTGGTTTTTAGGTCGAGCATTCGAGACCTCTTTTATATACTTTAGTATATACTTATATGTGTATGTACTTTGTGGACTCTGGAGATCAGCCCTGGAACTTGTCTGCTTCCGCTTAGGGACTTTTTTTTCTGTTCAACAGCATCTATTTAACTGTCTTGATAGAAAAAACGAGCAGTAGAGGTCAGTGAAATACCAGAATTGCTTTCTGCTTGTTCAACTGCCTCTATTTAACTCTCTTGCTAGAGTAGAGGTCAGTAAAATACCAGAATTGCTTTCTACTGAGGAACTTTATAATTATTATTTTTTCTGGCAACTACCTCTATTTAACTTTCTTGATAGAAAACGACCAGCAGAGGTCAGTAAATTACCAGAATCACTTTACCATTCTCTGGATTCCAGTCCATAGAGATTGTCTTCCACGAGCACCCGTAGACAATAATATTTTTTTCAAATCTTGTATTTTCAGTGATATGAGCACCGAAGGCCCTGATTTTATGATAAAAACAGAGCTTTGGAATATACCATTTCCCGCTGAAAGGCAATATGTCTCTCCATGTGTTCCCATGCCTGGCGTGTCACGCACTTAGGTGCTTAATTTCCCTCCATGTTAAAGAACACGAGATGTTTCAGCGCCCCGGCCAATGTGCTGCATAGCTAAATACATATAAAGTCCCTAAGGCGAGACCGATAGCATTGCAAATGCTTGTTCTTTCTACTAGGCAGTAGGGCACGCATTGATGGCCCTGATTCAGACACACTGCAGAAGCTATTTGAATTACAATGAATGTCTGGCCTTTCCCTGGGATGAAGTGTGACTAAAGGTATTTTAATTTTTTCAACAGAGCGAACAGTAAAAAAGTGTGCTTGTTCGCCCTTGTGAAGTGCTGCGAATCTTGCCTCGCCGTAAATCAAAGGGTAGTGTAAACTCTAGTGCGTTCAAGCCTCTGTGGTTTAGGGGCCTGGTAAACTCTCTTTCCTCTTTATTGTTACTTTACATATGCTCTATAATTGAGGTAAGTGTAGGGCCTTATCTTGAGAGAGATGGGAGTGTGTTGATGTGTCAAGAGTCTCAGACTCCCACGGATTCTGACTTTATTTATGGAAAGGCCAAGGGAGTCTGCTCTTTAAACGCTGCAGACGCAGACTTGCTTGCAAGTGGCGCTTTTTTGCCATGCCTATGAAGGAGCCAGCGTTGATCGCCTCCATTCACAAAATAAATATTGTAAACAGTGCACTATGCCGTTAAAATGAAAATAACTTTGCCTGGCCCCTACATGCAGGGCCGTTTCTACCATTAGGCAAGACTAGGCAGCAAAAAGGGGATTTTTTTATTTGAAACCAAATAGCGAAATGGATGACAAGGGGAGAGAGTGATGGTAGTAAAAGGGAGGGGGCAGCATTTTTCAATTTTTCACCTAGGGCGGCAAAACACCTAGAAACGGCCCTGCCTACATGCGTAACACAGTTCTGTCAATCAGCCTCAGAACTAATTTAACCCCATAAAAAAATGCACAGTAAATCGCCAAGGACTCCCATAAAAATGGCGTGGCCCCTCTCAGCCTACCACTCTCAGACTTCACCAACCGCCACTGTGATAGATAACAATCAGCCTTGAAGAAATTATATTAGGAATACAAGCTACTCTACAAACCATCTCAAAATGAATAGGTATTGAGGGCCTCTAACCTACATACAAGGGGAAATGACATTACACGATTGAACAATTAACTATTAAAATTTAATGAAAGCAGAGTCGAGACAGCAGGCAGCATAAACCTTGAACATTTTCAACATTGCCTCGAGGCTTCCTTCGAAGCACATTAGTTGATACAACATAAATAAGCAGCACCATGGAAAAAAATCACATTTTCGCCTATTGTGTTAAAAGATGACAAACAGAATGAGACAGAGATATCATGCAGGCCGAGTAACTTTTTAAAAGCCATGTTTATAAGGTGTGTGTGCAACCAGACCAACAGGCCCAGTAAATTAGCTTTGCAGCCTAGTTGTTCTAAGTTAAGCACATGAAAATGAACATCAACGTTATTAATCTGCTCTAATAATAAGTTCCGGGACCGCATTTTATTCTGTTTTTCAAAAACCCATGTGAATTTTTTTCTTCTAATTGCTCCTGGATTAAGGTCTCCTGCCCAATGAAATAAAAACAATAATATGTCAAATATTTTTAATTTAGTATTTACATTTGCCAACACGTATGCAAAACACTAAAATACTTTTTCGTATTCACGATAGAATACCTCCACTGATTGTTTTTAGTCTGTATCACTCATTTTTGTTACTTTTTGTGTTTATAGGATGTCTACACTCTGCAAAATCCTCTATACGTCTGAAGCGGGACACAAGTCTGAAATTATTGTAACCATTTTGTTATTTAAAATTGGTATTCAATCACTACTTCTACTACTTAGACAAAGCAAGGTGAATAGGTTTTTATACTGCAGAAATGGCACAAAAAGGCTAAAACTGATGGATCATGACTTATAGCCTGCAGCGGTTACTCTGTCCATCAGGGTGGTAGGGGAGATTACACCTGTCACTCTGAAGGACAGAGGACCCCCATATTTAGAGATCCCCACCAGCCCAGAGGTGATCTCTATGTGTTCACAGGAGCCACTGTCAAGGCATTGAAAGTTTGGTGAGCAGCCATCATGTTTTCGGCAGCCACTCACCATGCTTTTGGTTTATAAAAGAACATTTTCTCCCAAACCGGAAATTTGTTTTTGAAAAGTGAACTACTAATGACCCTGAAACTCTGGGAGTTTTCTCTCAGATTGTGCATATTATTAGTAATATTTGGTCTGTTTAGGACCACCAGATTTTCCCTGGTGGTCCCAAACAGAAAAAACTAACGTCAGACCTTCTGCTCTAAACAGGGAGGGAGGTCTAATGTTCTTATACTCACCACCCCCCACTCTGCCAGGCTTAACTGAGTGCAGTTAATTACAAACTTTGTTTCTCCATAAGACATAATTAGGTGTCATCAAACATTCCTTTATGAGTACAGGACGTAGAACTACAGGTTAACTCTTTTTCTTACTCATACATGCCTTTCCTAATCGTTTTAACACATCCAACTCATTATATAAGTAAAAGTCCAAAGCTGGCAAAGTCCTTTCTATTTCAACTAATTGTATAAGATATTCCCCTTTTATTCCAACTTTATTCCTATTTTAGATGCTTTGAGGCCACTCATAAAGGCATATGAGTACATAAAAGAGTACGACAGGAATATGACATCCTAATTTTCTTTGTGAATGGACCATCAGTAAGTTCACTTCTCATGTAGTGAGCTCCAATTTGCCGAGAAATTGGTCACAGAAAAGTTTGATCTGTTGTCAGAATTCTTCTCTCCATCCAAGCCGAAGAGGTCACAGAGAGGGAGCTGGCTCTACCTTTTCATGTTGAGGACATTCTGTCATCCTTTCTGATTCAATGAGCCATTGGCTACAGATAGCATATTGATTCCAAATAATGTATCATAACAGTGTGGTCAACTTGGAAATATACTGCAAGCCCATCTTCCCTTAAGACAACTGTTACCCACAAATGTTTCACATGGCACTCTGAATTTAACTTTTTTGACTCAATTCAAATAGAAAAAACAAGTTGTCATGCACAGAAATTGAAATAATGGTATCTCATTAATGAATTCAAAGGCGCAGTCAGTCCCATTAGACCTCAGTGATTCAATATATCAAAAACGCACCAAATCTCAAAACCACCTTCATCACAAATGCATATACATCATATTTATTCACAAAATGTTCAATAATTCTTGTGGTAGATACGTCAGGAATGAGATATCAACAATATCTATTTACATGCCAACATAACCATACCAAAAACTATATGTTCACCCTGGAGAGACCCAGGCTTAGAACCCCAAGCACGACACAATCAAAACAACTGAAGCACACTAAATACACACCAGCCAAAGGGCATATATCAGTCATCCATCAACATTCAACACAAAATCAATCAAATCAGACAATATTTCTATATGTGGAATAATATGGACTGAAAACATAACCCCATACTTTATACATTGGGAAACATATTTCAAATACATATTATACAGAGACTATCAGTTCGCAATCATCTAAAGGATCATTAGATCTCTGAATGATGGAATGAATCAGATAATCTGTTCCCTATATTTCAATCCAACGTAAGCACCGACGTGCATTTTGGTGAAGATCCAGGATATTGGTCACACGTTCCTCAGGGCATCAGAATTGAAAAACAATCAAATAATGGGGGAATGATGAACCTGGAGGGAATTCCGGTTCTGGGCAGGGGAGGGGGGTTCAACTGCAGAAACAGTCAAAAATGCCCACATGCGGCTCAAACCAAAAAGACCGACCAAGGAACTGTAATAAGTGTATGCAAACAATTCTCCGAATTAACTGAGTCACAGTAGGGAGGATACACTTCAACTGTATGAAGGAAACCCTCCTACTGTCCAGATGAAGACTGGATGGCTGGACCACTCCACATTATTCTAAAGGCAATAGCCTGGAATAAAACCTGTCCGTAAGGGTAACGGCGTCCATGCATAAATGCCTTATTGAGCCTTTTGGATATGAGAGCAAACCAGTCTCTCGCTCTGTCTCAGAAAATGTCACCAAAGGAAAGACATCTTTTTCATTAAAAGAAGTAACAGGTGCTTACTGCTTTCAGGTATGATAAAGATGAAAGAGGATCCACATGGTCTTCAGCCGTAAAACTCACATTTTTTTAATAAACAACTTTAACAAACATTGGCATAACCAATAGGTCTTGCTTTTGGGACTTTATAAGTATTTAGTTATGCAGCACAATATCTTGCTGCAACAACATCAACTGTTGCATGGCTAAACACTTATAAGATCCCAAAGGCGAGACCTATTGGCTATGCCAATGCTTGTTTTGTTTGCAGTGGAATGATCGTTTAGAAAATAAGTGCACGATATGCCAACCTAGGTTGACTGCATTCTGCAGATGATGTACACTTGTTGTCTTAAGCAAAGCATTAATGTCTTTCGCAGACTTACCTTTTCCAAATACACTACCAACAAATAAGCATCATGCCAGCCTCATTGTTAAGCATTGAGAAAATATGTCTGACAACCGTTACCCCTGCATGCCTTGTGTAGTCAAGGTGCACAACACACAGCAAAGGGTACCTTCCCACTAAACAAATCAGACCCAGGAGCCGTGCTAGTCGCATCCAGGCATTACTTCAATATGGTTACCCGAAATTAACAGCACACACCAGTAAAATGGGAAAATGCACAGATTGGCTGACGTTCAGGCTCATGTGGCATTGCATGCCAAAATCAAGCGCCAATAACTATGTTGCCAGAATGTGGAGATGAAATCCATTCCATTGATTCGAAAACTAAGCTGGATTATGAGGTAAATACCCCTTTAATGGCCCTTTTTCAAACACCAGAAAGCATAATATTGTCAGAAGCCTCGGAATATCTTACAATTAAGAGTAGCTGCATCCATAAAGAGCTGTAATGTGACAGAAAAGAATGGGATGTCTGCCCTAGTCCTAACATGACAAAATGCTCCATTGAACACACATTGAAACAATACAGCTATTTACACTAGCTCCTGATGCGGGCTCAACATGACCCAGTCAGCACTTGGCAGGAGACATCACCCATATGAAAACATTTTCATAAAGCCAGCAAGCCCAGTTCTTTGGTACCCCAGAACGACCCTCCCCTCCCCCCTTCTTGCCCACCTGTCAGCGCATGACCCATGAAGCAGGAGAGAGGCCAGACATCAGAATAGTAACAGTACAGCGCCACCCAGACGCCGTTAATAAACCCCGAGGGCGGACTCAGGAAGCCCGCAGGAATCGAGAAAATGATTCATAATTGCATTGTCAGCTCGCTTAAACTCTGCTGAGCTGAAACTTTGACAAGTTGAAAAAGTCAGTAACTATTACCAGCGCATTGCATCTGTTTTAAATTATAGCCTGACTAAAACCAATTTCGCTGGCACATGAGCGCTAACGCATGTGCTTCAAGAAACAAGTCTGTAAGCATTCGCCAGGCAGCCGCGGTTGACGTAGACTTTTCTCTTTTTCTGCCGTCCTACTTGGACGGCCTACTTTTCTTCTGAAGTAAAAGGTTTCTTATCTTTATGGGGCCATGTGTTTGGCCCCATAAATACAAGAAAACTTTTACTTCAGAAGGAAAGCAGGCGAGTCCGTCCAAGTGGGATGGCAGAAAAAGCCAAACGTAAACGTCACAAAGAGCTCTTTTCCAATGGCTGGCCACCGTTTAGCATAAACGGTGACGCCAGCCAATGGAAAAGAGGGGCGGGACTTAAAGCCCTTTACAGAAAAATACCCAAAACGTTAAATCTCACCAGCGAGACTGCGCATGTGCGCAGCCCACGTAGGCGAGACCTAAAAAGTGCACGAAGGGGGAAATCACTTTAGACACTCTTCAAGCTAAACCTAGTAGGATGGTCACATTCCCATGTAGTCACCTACTAAAGGATAACTTTGTATTGAAAAATAACTCATTTTGCTTTGCCCATGCTGTTAGGGATTTGAAACTCAAACTCAAAAGATTTTAAAAATCCTGTTTATTTTTCATTTGTTTTTAATAAAGGATGTTTTTCCTTGTTGGTGCTTGTCTAAGTAAATCTTGTTGGCTTGGTAAATTAGGGCTTGATTTATAGTTCGGCAGATGGATTAAGTGCCATCCGCATGAAGGAATACTTTACTCCCACCATGCCAAGGGTATTCTGCTCACCAAATTTAGAGATGTCTGCTGGTCCAGTGTACATCTCCTGCATTTACAGGAACTATCATCATGGCGGTTCCTGCAAATGCACTGAAATTTTGACAGACAGCTTCGTCAGCATGAAGGAGCTGTACATCAAAATGTAAACATGTATTTATTTTCAAAAACTAAATCCCAAAACAAGATTTTGTTTTTGACAATAAATAAAACATGACCCTCCCCCCCTGGGAGTTTTCTCCTATGGTGTGGTTGTTGTTTTGCAGTTTTCACTACCCCTTACTCTCAGTTTATAATTGACGGTGATGGGCAGTGAAAACTGGCCATGTGTTTGCCCACTCAAAATAGTTCATATGGACAAATGGCTAAACCTCCGACTGCCCTTAGTTTATCGGGCTGACGAAGGTGTATGTTGAAGGCAGCGTCGCCACAGTCTACATACTGAAGTTCCACCCGACTCTAAATGAGGCAGGCGGGACTTTGCTTTGGTGCAGAGGGTACTCTGTCACAGTTCTGACAGAGTACCCTCTCAACCAAAGTCTAAACCAGGCTCTAGAATAGTTTCAAACATTGTTTACGAAACCTTTTACGAAGTGGTGGAAAAGGAACCAGTGTAGGTTGGAGCTTAAGCTCCCTATGCATTTCTTTTTTTTCGGTTTTAATAATATTACTTTGGGGTTTACACATATTTACAAATGTACTGGAATCTTTGTAATTTATGATACCCTCTACTGACTAGTTTCAAAGTTTTTTGTTGCTGTCCTTCACAAACTAGATTGCATACAAGTGCATAAAACCTGAGCATTTTATGTGCATTTTCTGAATATTTTTGATGGTGCTTTGTTTTCTTTTAGTACCTATGCCTGTAAAATGAAGCTTGTGGAGAACTGCCTCGTACTCTAGATCTTTTTTTTCTTATTTTGAGTGCAGAATTTGTCAACTATAGCAACATGGGTCAAGAAAAAGCAAAATGTACCTCTATTTGTTAAGTTCAAAAATGTTTATTAAATGTTTCTCTAAAGGTTCTCTTTTTTCTAGTTATTATAATCTAACACTGCTGGATAGGTTCTCCCTTCTATGGTGCCGATCACAATCCTGTAAAAACCAGGTACGAACCGTCGGACGGAGCATATTCTCCGTCCGACGCGTACCCGGTCGTGTAAATATACAAACATGGAATTACGATTCGTACGGAAACACCTTTTCCGTACGAATCGTACAAAACACCGACCGACTAAAAGAAACGTACAAATGCGATCCGGGAAAGCGCCGACGTGACGTCGGGACGCACGCAGCCTGCCATTCACGACCCAGGAATCACGATTCGCACAGACGTCATCCCGCACGGTGAATATTTTCCGGCTGCCAAAAACTGCCGGGAAATCAGGACGACGCGAACAAGGAGGACCCGTACGCGACGGACAGACAGGACGACGCGAACAAGGAGGACCTGTACGCGACGGACGGACATGGACCCGAACCTACGTGTCATCCCGGCCCTCATAGCAGTCGACCTCCTCTACAGGTTCCGACGCAGACGCCGCAGAAGGTCAGAACAACACCCATGGGCAAAGGGGGGGGGCAGGGGCAGGACACATAACCCCCACCCAAGTCACACAGCACACATGCCCTGGACATACCTGACCCTCAGGCCCTGGTCACTACGAGGGGGTGGGGGCATGTCCAGCCAAGCCAGCGCCCGCCACAACGGAAGTCCTTCACGACGCGAACCGGCAACACAACCATACAGGTACGTCCCGTACCCACGCCTTAAGAGCGTGGGTACGAGTCGTACCACGCCCACACCTACGTCACCCCAACAATGGCTGGACGGCTGTACCCACGTGGCAAAGGCCCGGGCACGGCCCGCACAAGCAGTCCATAGCGTGGGTACGGATATGTACGGACCGTACCCCCACCCACACATGCATAGAGCGTACCCCCATGCCAACAGTGTAAGTATGACACGTACCCCCACCCGCGTACGTATGGAGCGTACCCCCCACCCCAACAGTGTAAGTACGACACGTACCCTCACCTCGAATGCATGGAGCGTACCCCCCACCCCAACAGTGTAAGTACAACGCGTACCCCCACCCGCGTACGTATGGAGCGTACCCCCCATGCCAACAGTGTAAGTACTATAAGGGAGAAAGGGTCCCAGAATATACAGACTTATTAAAAGCTGACACAGGAGCAATCACAAAAGAATACAAAAAAAATACAAAAAGAATGCTGCCAAAGTGTTATTTAATCACACTTTGGGAAAGTACACATTTGCTAATAAATACAATAAACCTTGATCAAATAGTGCGGGGTGCCAAGGAAGGGAAAAGGGGGATAGTGATTTGAGTGAGGTATGGGGGGTAAGTGACATATAAATTATAAAAACGTCACAATTCAATTGCAAGGCAGAACAATTTCAAGCCATAACATCCAGATCAAATTCATTGGATTGAATAATAGGATTATTTGCAACAACCATGTACAAGCAAGAACACAGTGTACATTACACTGTTGGAAGTACTGGCAATGGAGTATTGTCGACGTTTCGACCCCTGGACATAGGTAGGTAAGTCGGCTCCTTACTAACGGGGTCTTCTTCAGGACAGAGACAGTGTGACAAGGGGAGTGGCACCTAAAGAAATGTATATATTATTAAAATATTATCAATTCGGAATCCCAAATGGACTGAGTCAAAGGGACTCAAAATGGGGCAAGTGACCATATTTACCCAAATCGAGGGTGAACAAGTAATCAATAACTTCTTGGCGTCAGAAGGCGCTGGGGCTGGGAAGCTCCCGATGGGGGTAGAGTGAGTGACACCTAGAAAGAAATTATAAAGTGTCATAGTGGAGATCTATAAGGCACATATAGAATTCAAAATTGATTCAGTAAGGAGAACTTACTTAATTGGCAATGTCGGACAAGTCGGGGAAATTAATATCTCCCGAATCAGAAGCCATGGCGCATTCTCAGTGGCGACAGTGAAATTAATCACAGAAGAATCCAGTCTCTAAAAGTAAAATAGAGGAGTAATAATACTAATGTCTTAAAAAACCCAAGCCTAAAGGAAGTGCAGCTAAAAGGGCAAGGAACCCACGCAATGTCACCAAACAACATTGCTTTAAAACGTGCGCTGATAATCGCTCCCTTCAAAAAGATGGCAAAGGGGATGATACAAGCATACACATGGTATTTGGCCAACAGGTTACTTAAATAAAATTAGATAGGGTCAAGTTTGGTGAATACCAGAACCCACCCCTATATGCTTGGCAAGTACGCGGATGCAGGATGATGTTATCTCAAGAACCCGCCAAGGAGAGGAATTATACGGTACGAACTGGCAGCCTGAAAAGTGAAATGTATCCCGGCAGCTCAGCATTCAATAGCAAGGGAGAGGTGTGACCCTTACCGTAGGAAGCGGCGGCACTCACTGTCCTCGTGGTTCGCTGGGAAATCAAAGAGACTGCACTGTTTGAGCACGGAAATAGAGAGACGCTCCGAAAAGTGTAAGTACGACACGTACCCCCACCCGCGTACGTATGGAGCGTACCCCCCACCCCAACAGTGTAAGTACGACACGTACCCTCACCTCGAATGCATGGAGCGTACCCCCCACCCCAACAGTGTAAGCACGACACGTACCCTCACCTCGAATGCATGGAGCGTACGCCCACCCCAACAGTGTAAGTACGACACGTACCCCCACCTCGAATGCATGGAGCGTACCCACATCCGTGTATGTTATGAGCGTACATATTGTGAAATAGGAGAGGTGGGTGCAGAGTCCTCCCAGCAGTGCCCAGACACAGGAGGGGTGGGTGCCTAACACTCCCAGCAGTGCCCAGAGACAGGAGGGGTGGGTGCAGAGTCCTCCCAGCAGTGCCCAGACATGAGAGGGGTGGGTGCAGAGTCCTCCCAGCAGTGCCCAGAGACAGGAGGGGTGGGTGCAGAGTCCTCCCAGCAGTGCCCAGACACAGGAGGGGTGGGTGCCTAACACTCCCAGCAGTGCCCAGAGACAGGAGGGGTGGGTGCAGAGTCCTCCCAGCAGTGCCCAGAGACAGGAGGGGTGGGTGCAGAGTCCTCCCAGCAGTGCCCAGACATGAGAGGGGTGGGTGCAGAGTCCTCCCAGCAGTCCCCAGACATGAGAGGGGTGGGTGCAGAGTCCTCCCAGCAGTGCCCAGAGACAGGAGGGGTGGGTGCCTAACACTCCCAGCAGTGCCCAGAGACAGGAGGGGTGGGTGCAGAGTCCTCCCAGCAGTGCCCAGAGACAGGAGGGTGGGTGCAGAGTCCTCCCAGCAGTGCCCAGACACAGGAGGGGTGGGTGCCTAACACTCCCAGCAGTGCCCAGAGACAGGAGGGGTGGGTGCAGAGTCCTCCCAGCAGTGCCCAGAGACAGGAGGGGTGGGTGCAGAGTCCTCCCAGCAGTGCCCAGACATGAGAGGGGTGGGTGCAGAGTCCTCCCAGCAGTGCCCAGACATGAGAGGGGTGGGTGCAGAGTCCTCCCAGCAGTGCCCAGAGACAGGAGGGGTGGGTGCCTAACACTCCCAGCAGTGCCCATGGAACGCAATGGGTGGAGTAGCCACAGATACCATGCCCACAAATGTCAGTCAGGTGCACAAAGACCCTGCATGTTAGACGGACCGGGAGGGTCGGCCGAGGACAAGGGGAGAGGTCTCCGGGGAGAGCCGTCTCCAGCGATCGTACAGATGAGTAACTTCCCCCCCACAGATATACACCACACAAGGATAGGATTTAACGTTCTTTATAAGCGATTTCTTAAGGTACGATGGAATGGTACAAGGAGGTCTGGACTCAGGGGTCCCCTCGATTCTAGTCTCTTGGTTTGGGAAAGGGGGTAGCGGGACAGTCCGATTACCAATCTGGTAGCTGAGATGGAATGGTGGATAGCTCACAATCCTCGAGCTCGATGTTCTAGCTTGGACGGGCCGCGGCAGCGCCAGCAGGTCCCGGTGAAGGTGGTCGTTACACGGTCCGCGGCAGCGCCAGCAGGTCCCGGTGAAGGTGGTCGTTACACGGTCCGCGGCAGCGCCAGCAGGTCCCGATGAAGGTGTTGTTACAACGGTCCGCGGCAGCGCCAGCAGGTCCCGACGAGGAAGGAGGATGCAGAAGGCCGCGGCAGCGCCAGCAGGCCGGACGATAGTTCACAAGGCAGGGCTACGGCAGCGCCGGTAGTCCGTCAAGGCTGAGTTCTTCTCGGTGTCTCTCGACTCCAGGATACAACTGCCTTCCTGCTCTGGAGCCGCCCTAGTTATAGGTCTGGCGCCCTTTGATGTCCGGACCCTCGCACTTGGAGGTTGGGGGGTCCGGGATGAGGGAGTCCAGACACCCAGCAGGGGGTGGAGCCAGCGCCTGGGGGAGCTGGAGGGCGATCGGCACCTGGCGGGGGAGAGCCATCGACACTTCTTTCTCCCATTGACCTGCCAAGTGGTCCGTTCACCTCCTGGGTGGATGGTGGTGCCGGGATGTCGGGGCCGGGCCAGGCCCAGGGTTAGGGTCAGGCTGAGGCCACGCGGCCTCGTGGCGCAGTGTCCAAGATGGCGGCTGATCTGGCCGGGGGAGCCGGTAGTGGTTCGGCCCCATGATACCTGGATGTCCGGGGGCAGGAGTTCCGTTGGGAGACGGGGTGTGGGTTGCCCTTGTGGGTAACACCTGGGAGTCCGGGGCTCGGGCCTTGTCATGCGGGGGGGGGAGCAAGCCCCTCATGTGGCCTGTCCAACATGCGTCCCCCCCAGCTGAAGGCGGGGAGAGTCACCCATCCTCTTGGGGACTCTCCTCGTCGAGGCGGAAAAAGCGTGACAGGCCATCTGCGTTGGCGTGGTCTTGGCCCGGTCGATGTTCCACAGTGAAGTCCATCCCCTGCAGGGAGATGGACCAGCGCAATAGTTTTGGGTTTTCCCCCCGCATCTGCATTAGCCACTGCAGGGGTCGATGATCGGTTTGCACCCGGAAGTGGGTACCGAATAGATAGGGCCGGAGCTTTTTGAGGGCCCACACTACTGCGAAGGCCTCCCTCTCCATTGTGCTCCAGCGCTGCTCTCGGGCCAGGAGGCGTCTGCTGATGAAGGCCACCGGCTGGTCAAGACCCTCGGGGTTCAGCTGGGAGAGAACCGCCCCGATGCCGTGGTCGGAGGCGTCCGTTTGCACAATGAATTCCCGACTGTAATCGGGGGCCTGGAGCACCGGGGCGGTGCACAGGGCGGCTTTCAGCTTCTCGAAGGCCGCTTGACAGTCGGGGGTCCAGTTAATCTTCTTCGGGTGGTTTTTGGACGTGAGACCCGTGAGGGGCCCCACAATGCTGCCATAGTCCTTCACGAACCGCCGGTAGTAGCCGGTGAGTCCCAAGAAGGCTTGGACCTCGGTCTGCGTGACTGGGGGTTGCCAGGACTGGATGGCAGCAATTTTGAGTTGCAGAGGGGCCACCAGACCGCTTCCCACCTGGTGTCCGAGGTAGGTCACGGACCCCTGACCAATTTGGCACTTGCCGGCCTTGATTGTGAGGCCGGCCCGCTGGAGGGCTTGCAGGACCTCTCGGAGGTGGTGGAGGTGGTCGGACCAGTGGCGGCTGTACACAGCGATATCGTCCAGGTAGGCGGCGCTGAACTCTTCGAGCCCCGCCAAGACCTGGTTCACTAGTCGCTGAAAAGTAGCTGGGGCATTCTTCATGCCGAAGGGCATGACCTTGAAGTGGTAGTGGCCATCGGGGGTAGAAAAGGCGGACCGTTCTTGGGCTCGGGGTGTGAGACCGATCTGCCAGTAGCCCGCTGTCAGGTCGAAGATGCTGAGGTAGCGGGCAGCCCCCATGCGGTCGATCAATTCATCCGCTCGGGGGATGGGGTGAGCATCGGTCCTGGTGACAGCGTTCAAGCCCCGATAGTCGACGCAGAATCGGAGTTCAGGAGTGGTACCGGGGGCAGCGGCTTTGGGGACCAGCCCGACCGGGCTGGCCCAGGGGCTGTCCGAGGGCTCGATGACCCCGAGCGTGAGCATCTTGGACACTTCCGCTTGGATGCAGGCCCGCACCCGATCTGGTACGCGGTAGGCCCGGTGTCGGATAGGGGGACTGTCCCCAGTGTCCACGTCGTGCAAGCACCAGGGGGTGACCCCTGGGGTGAGGGAAAACAGAGGAGCAAACTGCAGCAGGAGGTCCCGGCAGCCCTGGCGTTGCTCTGGGGTGAGGGCATCGGAGAGCCGGACTCCGTCCACGGAACCGTCTTTCTCCTGAGTCTTCAGGAGATCAGGGAGAGGCTCGGAGTCTTCTTCCGCCCCACGGTCTGTAGCCATCAGGAGGCTGAGTTCCGAGCGCACAAAGTGGGGTTTGAGTCTGTTGGTGTGGAGGACCCGGAGGGGGTTCCGGGGAGACTCCATATCGATGAGATAGGTGACGGGGCTCTTGCGTTCGACCACTTTGAAGGGCCCCGTCCACTTGTCTTGCAAGGCACATGGTTCGGTGGGGGACATCACCCACACTTGTTGACCAGGTTCAAATTCGACGGAGGAGGCATTCTGATCGTACCATTTTTTCATGTCCTCCTGACTGGCCTCAAGATTCGCTTTTGCCATTTCCCTGAATCGCCGGGTCTGATTGCGTAGGGCCAGGAGGTACTTGAAGACGTCTGGAGGGGTCTTTAGGGGGGGCATCTCCCACCCTTCTTTGACTAGGCTGAGGGGCCCTCGCACAGGGTGCCCGTACAGGAGTTCGAAAGGGCTAAATCCGAGGGACTTCTGGGGAACTTCCCGATAGGCGAAGAGGAGGCACGGAAGTAGTACATCCCACTGGCGACGGAGGGGCTCTTCCAATCCCCCAATCATTCCCTTGAGGGTGCGGTTGAATCGCTCCACTAGTCCGTTCCCTTGCGGATGATAGGGGGTCGTGAATCGGTAGGTGACCCCGCACTGTTGCCAGAGGGACTTCATATATTTCGAGATAAAGTTTGTGCCTCGGTCGCTGACGACTTCTCGGGGGAAGCCCACCCGGGAGAAGATCCCCATTAAGGCCCGGCCGACCACCGGAGCTGTTACAGTTCGCAGGGGCACAGCCTCGGGGTAGCGGGTGGCGTGGTCCACCAGTACCAGGATGAACCGATGTCCTTGTGCTGTGCGGGGGTCCAGGGGCCCCACAATGTCTATTCCTACCCTCTCGAACGGGGTGGTGACCACTGGGAAGGGTTGCAGAGGTGCTTTGAGCTTGCGGCCGCTCTTCCCGCTGGCCTGGCACGTGGGGCAGGACCGGCAGTGGTTGAGGACGTCGTTTCGCATCCTCGGCCAGAAAAAGTGGGTCACCAGGCGACTGTAGGTTTTGTCCTGGCCCAGGTGTCCAGCCAGGGGGACATCATGGGCCAGATTTAGCAGGAAGTCTCTGAAACGGAGGGGCACCACCAGCACTCGACTGGCCCCTAACTCCGCGATTCTTTGTTCACTGTATAACAGGTCGTTATCCCAATAGACCCAATGGGCTCCAGTGGAGTCCCCTGCGCTCTGGGCGATGGCTTGCTGGCGGAGTCCCTCGAGGGAGGGACAGGTCTTCTGCTCCTGGCGGAACTGTTCCTGGGTGGGCCCCCCTTCTTGACGCCACTGAGCCAGGTCGGGAAGGTCCTGGGGCTGGGCGACCCCTTCGGGGGTTGGCTCTGGGGGGTCGGTATCGTCGGAGTCCTCTACTGGAGCGATCGGTGGAGGAGGTGCAGGCCATTCTGGTTCTTCTGGTCGGGGGATGGCACGGGCGGCCATGGACTGGGTGGTTACGCACGCCCAGTCCGGGAGGCCCAGCATCCCCAGGTGCTCTCTTCTTTCGACGGCGGCCCACGGGGAACTCTCAAGATCATTCCCCAGGAGACAGTCCACGGGGGCATCATCCCGGACCGTCACCTTCAACATGCCGGAGACCCCTCCCCATTCGAAGGGGACGCAGGCCATCCGACATAGACTCTCGGAATTGTCGGCTGAGCGGACGGGGCAGAGAATGTTCGGCAGGATCTGCTCTGGTTTTACCAGGTGACAGCGGACGGCCGTCACACTGGCCCCTGTGTCACGTAGGGCTTCGGCCCGGCGCCCATTAATGTTCACCCACTGGCTATATTTTCTGGTGTTGGCGGGTAGGGGAGCCCGCGGGACCATGTCTTTTCCCCCTAGGCACGCTAGAACCATGGCGGCCGGTTCCCACTCCTGTTGTGCCTGCTCATATTCTTCTTGTTCCTCGGAGATTTGTTCTCCCCCCAGGGCGGCGGCAGCTACCTGGCGGGGTTTTGGCGTTTGGTTCTGCGGGCAGTTCGGGTCATTGGCGTAGTGGCCGACTCGCTGGCATCGGTGACACGTGACGTTGGCTCGGAACCCCGGGCGCATCGGGGGGTTGCCCCAGCCGGCCGGGGGCGGGGTGCTGGCCGCGGGAGTGGCCGGGACGGTGTCTCTCCCTCGCCCCTGGCCTCCTCCTCCTCCTCGGGGACGGTGCTGACCTTGGTTGTTCCGGTTTTGCTCGTGTGGCCCTCTCCGGCCCACTCGGGTGCTTTCCCACCGGTCAGCTTCGGCGGCGAGTTGCCGTGGGTCAGTCAATTTACTGTCGAGGAGGTGCTGCCGGAGCTCGACGAAGCAGTTGTTAGACAGGTGCTCCCACACCATGAGGTTAAAAAGTTGCTCGTAGGTCGTTACGTGGCTTCCCTTGATCCAACCCTCGAAGGCTCGGCTGAAATAGTTGACATATTCCACCCACGTTGTACCCGGGATCCGGGTGCAGTCCCGAAACCTCTGGCGGTACATTTCGGGTGTGAGCCCATATCGGGTGAGGAGGGCAGCCTTCATGTGGTCATAGGATGACATCTGATGGTCTGGGAGCTGCAGTAGGGCATCGCGGCCTTCGTTGACGAACCTCCCCCATAGGCCGGCTCCCCAGTCACTCCGATCAATCCGGTGGGAGGTCATGGCGATCTCGTAGGCTTTGAACCACTGTTGTATGTCGTCCTCTCGGACATACTCTCGGACAACATCCTTGGGGATGTGGACTTTCTTTTCGGTTGCTCCCGGGGTGCGCGGTCGCTCGGGCACCTCCGGTTCTTTGTTCTGCTTCCGTAGTTCTATTTCTGCCAGTTTGCGCTTGTGTTCGAATGTTAGTCTTTTTTCTTCGAGCTCTCTCTGCCTCTGTTTTTCTTCCCGTTCTTCTCGGAGCCGCAGATGTTCTAGGTTCAGTTTTTGCTCGGCTAATTTTAGTTCACCGTCCATTTTGAGTCGTGCCATTTCCAATTCATGTAATCTGTTTTTTTCTCTTTCTTGGATCTCTTCCTGCGAGAGGCCCGTTCCTCGCTCCTCGGGAGCCGTGGCGTTCCTCTCCGATGCTGCACCGTTTTGGTCTGGGGATCCGGCGACCCCGGTTTCCGCCCACGACTCAATGGCGTGCTTAAGATCGTCTTTGGTACTCAGGCCGGTGGTAGCAATGCCTAGTTCCATGCAGAATTGTTTCAGTTCGCGATGGCTATACTCTTCCAATTTATCCATCTGGAATTTCTCGGTGGATTCGCTCTCTTTGGTTGACATTGTGGTTTTGTCGTGGGGTGAGCTACTCTCTGTACGATTACGCGTTGATTCAGATCGCGCCGCTGGCCACCAATGTTAGACGGACCGGGAGGGTCGGCCGAGGACAAGGGGAGAGGTCTCCGGGGAGAGCCGTCTCCAGCGATCGTACAGATGAGTAACTTCCCCCCCACAGATATACACCACACAAGGATAGGATTTAACGTTCTTTATAAGCGATTTCTTAAGGTACGATGGAATGGTACAAGGAGGTCTGGACTCAGGGGTCCCCTCGATTCTAGTCTCTTGGTTTGGGAAAGGGGGTAGCGGGACAGTCCGATTACCAATCTGGTAGCTGAGATGGAATGGTGGATAGCTCACAATCCTCGAGCTCGATGTTCTAGCTTGGACGGGCCGCGGCAGCGCCAGCAGGTTCCGGTGAAGGTGGTCGTTACACGGTCCGCGGCAGCGCCAGCAGGTCCCGGTGAAGGTGGTCGTTACACGGTCCGCGGCAGCGCCAGCAGGTCCCGATGAAGGTGTTGTTACAACGGTCCGCGGCAGCGCCAGCAGGTCCCGACGAGGAAGGAGGATGCAGAAGGCCGCGGCAGCGCCAGCAGGCCGGACGATAGTTCACAAGGCAGGGCTACGGCAGCGCCGGTAGTCCGTCAAGGCTGAGTTCTTCTCGGTGTCTCTCGACTCCAGGATACAACTGCCTTCCTGCTCTGGAGCCGCCCTAGTTATAGGTCTGGCGCCCTTTGATGTCCGGACCCTCGCACTTGGAGGTCGGGGGGTCCGGGATGAGGGAGTCCAGACACCCAGCAGGGGGTGGAGCCAGAGCCTGGGGGAGCTGGAGGGCGATCGGCACCTGGCGGGGGAGAGCCATCGACACTTCTTTCTCCCATTGACCTGCCAAGTGGTCCGTTCACCTCCTGAGTGGATGGTGGTGCCGGGATGTCGGGGCCGGGCCAGGCCCAGGGTTAGGGTCGGGCTGAGGCCACTCGGCCTCGTGGCGCAGTGTCCAAGATGGCGGCTGATCTGGCCGGGGGAGCCGGTAGTGGTTCGGCCCCATGATACCTGGATGTCCGGGGGCAGGAGTTCCGTTGGGAGACGGGGTGTGGGTTGCCCTTGTGGGTAACACCTGGGAGTCCGGGGCTCGGGCCTTGTCATGTGGGGGGGAGCAAGCCCCTCATGTGGCCTGTCCAACACTGCAGTACATGTACCACATGTGTGCGAGGCTGGGAGTATACGCATGCATAGGGCCAAAAAGAAAACATGTCCACATGAAGTCATGTCAATAGTCCACATACACAAGTACAATGACTACCAAGGATGCCACGAATGATGCAGGTGGAGAATGGCTCAGCATGCATGTGCAAAGTTGAAGGACTCCGTCACACACCCAGCTAATGTACACACAGCTCTGCGCTAAAGTCAGGGGACACCCTGCAGGGAAGAAGTCAGGGTACACAGAGGAAGGAATACACCTTGGGACAATTGCACCATGCAGCAACTGCTTACATGAATGGAGAAAGCTAGCTAACACCGTGTGATGGCACACAGATCCCAGGGTCCCCCCTATGAGCAGCACACTACTACATTTCCCACACACCCAACACATGAACACCACCCACAACCATGTAGCAGCCCCACCAACAGCAACACCAGCAAAGCAGTAGTGTTCCAAGGGCAAAAAATAAATAGCTTTATTCAGCATGATCCAAAAACTGGTATGTAGTAAGTTCAATATTTACAAAGCCCATAGGGCAGTCCAGGAGTCACAGCTGGATGGGGGACACAGTGGGATGCGTGTCCCCTAGCTTGCCTGCACAGTTACAAGCCGTTGTCTTCCACAGGGGTGAGGGCATCATGTGGGGGGGAAGGAACAGGCACCGCAGGGACAGGAGGGCGAGGGGTAGGCGACGTGGGTGCAGGGATGGAGGACTCCACCACAGGGGGTGGGGCAGGGCCAAAGGTGGATTCTAGGAGCGCGCTGCACACCTCGGCAAGGTCCTCCAGGGACTCCCCTGCACCCGAAGGAACCACAGGCCCCAAGGAGGGGGGGGGGTCAGAGGGATGGGTCGCAGCGCCACTGGGGGAGGGTGTGGACAGGGGGGGGACTCAAGCACCCTGACCGTGGACTTCCTTGACCGCTTGCGGGGTGGTGTCTCTGTGGGGCTCAGGGACAGAGCGGCCATGAAGGAGTCTTTGGGGGAGATGTGGCCAGGAGAGCTGAGGGGAGGGGATTTGGAGGGAGTGGATTGGGTGGAATGCGGACTCACACTGTGGCTGCGTGTCACACGTTTGCCCCCCGACCCAGTGGGTGTGCCTACTTCACCCTGTGTGTGCGTGTCAGGAGGTGTGCGGCGGACCTTCCCTGCTGGTGTGGTTCCTGTGTCTGTTGTGGTGGGTGCATGCTGACGTCTGGGTGTATGTGGGACAGGCATGGGAGTGGGAAGTGTGGCAGGGGTAGGGGGTGGGATGTAGCGCTGCAGGAGACCCACTGCTGCAGTCAGTGTGGAGTCTATGGACCTCAGCAAGTTGCGTTGGTCAGCCTGCGATAAATGAATGCCCTCCAAGTATGCCTCCATGTTGTTGAGGACCTGGCTGTGGCCATGGAGGACATTAAGGATCGCAGTCTGACCAATCTGCAACTGCCGCTGGATGTCCACAGACTCAGCATTGGTGGCAGCAGTGGAGACAGAGGCAGGGGGTGCGGTGCCTGGCAGGAAGGAGACATGTGGTGACCGGGCACGTTGGGAAGGGACACGAGCACGTGGGAGGCGGCTGATGCCAATGGAGGGGGCGGTGCGAGATGTAGGGCTGCTGTCAGATGGTGGTGCAGCCACCGCCCACTCGGAGAGATCATCCTCGGACCCGTCAGCTTCATACTCTGTTGTGCGAGTCGACAGGTCCCCGGGTTCACTCTCCTCCGCCTCAGTCCCACTCGATGTGCCAGGCACGATGTCACCGCTGGCACTGGTGCTCGGTCCCTTCGCGCCGTCTGTGTCCATGTCTCCCTCCGTGTCCCCCGACGATGCTGTGGGCAGGGTGAAGAGACAGAAATTAATCATACACCTGTATACATATGTCACATGAGTCCAATCTACTTAGGTTACAGTGCATAGCCTGAAACAAAGGAAGAGTTACAACTACAAAACAAGGTACATATGTAGGCCCTGCAAGACACAGTTGTGTGACCCACCATGCCATGGAAAAACTATGGAGAGCACGACACAATAGCAAATGAGATGACATGGAATTTTGACTGAGGAGCAAGGCCCTGGGGACAATCCAGCACTGCATCTGCACCACACAGCGTGGCAGGCAATAGGGATGAGCAGGGACCACATCCAGGAACTAGAGGCACATGCAGCATAGGTAATACTGATAACATGCCCACCCTGACTGGCACACTGCACCTTGAGTGTATGTCCAGACAAACATCACACACTGGCCAGTCCTACCAAAGAGATAACAGGTCTTGACATGTAGGCCATGCCCGCACCACCCACCCCCTACATGAGACAAATCTGTGGAGACACAGGAAGCACTTACATCTCTTAGTCTGGGTGAAATACACATGGGATGCAAAAATCCAATATTGCACACAAAATACCCAAGGTGCGCCTGTCCAAATAATCATGTACAAATTGGCATCATCAGATGATTGCAACAAGACACACAGGCAATGGCCACCTTGAGTATGTACTTGGAAAATCAGGTCAGGCTGGACAGTGGACACTTGTAATACATCTCACGTCAATATACATGGTGCCAGGGGACAATGGCACAGAGCACAACCTATGCTGTAGACACAGAGATTGTCGACATTCTTGGATTACACACATGATACCTAGGAAAAGATGCCCCTGGGGACAGTAGTGGCCACACAACTCCATGCTCTTGAATGGGAATGACTGCAACACACGCTAACATCCCTGCACTATGCGTAACGCACACTCATTGTTGGACTTGGCCCTTCTGGCAGGTTCACCCCTGAATTTTTTTTGCTTTTTACTGGTGACTTGGTGTGGTGATTTTTTGGTTTCTACGCACTTTCCCTGTGTCCCAGGGTAAAGTGCGTGCGCGCTCTGAGTGCATGTGGTGAGATAGGCCTGCCCTCCCATAGGAATGCATGGGGAATGTATGTGTCCCTAGTAGTTCCTGAGGCGTGGGGTGTGCAGGCCCGAGTTTGGTATGTGCGGACTCGTGGGAGTAAATGCTGCGCGATGATGTGTGCGGCGTGCATGTACCTAGTGTGGAAGTGCCACTTCTAGAAGTGGGCACTTCTGTGTGCAGTGTGTCCATCACGTGATTGGCTGGTCATATCATGTGACGGGCTAGGGATTCCCCAGAGTCAGGATGAGTCACCCAGTGGTAAATGGGGAGATCAGCAGCTAGATGGGTGGGAGGAGTACACCTGGGTCCTGAATAGGGCAGGGTTTTCCACACACAATGCTGGCCCCGCCCCCTGTGGTGCGACTGACGACCCTAGCCCTGCCAGTGAATAGAGAGAGGGGCTGAGCACATCAAGGGTGCTCCCCAACCAGCTGCGACTGGTTTTCCCCCTCACCCTGAACCAAGAACAAAGACTTTTACTGTATAAAAAGGGGCTGTGTCCCCTTACAAGTTGTTCTCTGCCAGGATCTTACCTGAGGGGGGCTGCTGCTGCTGCTGGACCAGAGGACCGCCACTTGGACTACCTCCCTGCCTGGAGGCCCAGTGAGCTGGCTCTGGGCCTAGCCTTGCCCTCCACCCCTGCCCTGCTGCATGCAGGGAAGGACTTTGCTGGACTTTTGTGGCTACTGGCACCCCTAAGCGCCTGGGAGCGCTTTTATCTTGCAAATAGCGCTAGGAGCGCTTTTTATGGTACCCCCCAGCGCTGCCAGAGCGCTTTTCCTTTGGCCGTAGCGCTAGGAGCGCTTTATTTGGGGAAGCCGGTGCCCACCCGGCGTTTGACCCGTCTTTGCGGATTTTAAAGCCTCCTGGCAGGTGCCCACCCTGCCAGGGACATTGCCAGTCGTTGGCGGGTGCCCACCCCGCTTATTTGATCATTTACGTTGCGGGTGCCCACCACGTTTATTTCCCTTACGTCGCGGGTGCCCACCCCGCGACGTGAAACTGTTGCCGCGATCTAAAAATCACCGCTGCAGCCCGGTCCGGGCTTAGAGAGGAAGTCAGGCAGTCCTGGTGCTGACGTGGGCGGGGCTTGGCCCAGCGTGACGGGAGTTCCGGTTATCTGCCCGGGAGCGGAAGAAGCCAGCGGAGGACAGCGGAGCTCCCCTGGGGAAAGGAGAGTCCCGCGCTGCCCGACGACACGAGCAGGAGGCAGACGGGAGCCCACCCCGCGCACCTGCAACCGCCGACCAGGTGAGGAGGGGCCCGGGGGGTGAGAGAGAGCCGGGGCACGTTTCCAGTGCCTGCCCCCCCCCCCACGGGGATCCCAAGGAAACTGCCGGTGTGCTCCCGCCGAGGAAGGGGGCCATCAGTATTGTAGACCGTCCCCCGAGTGGGACTCGCACCAACAAAGGGGGCATATTCGTTTTAGAGCCCGTGAAGGCTCCAACGACTGGGCACGTTGTCCTCGAGCCTAGAAGGCTCCCACGTACTCGGGGGCATTGTTGTAGTTTCTGAGCGCGTGGCGCTCCAACGACGGGGCAAGGTTTGCGAGAGCCCATCGAGGCTCCACCTAAAGGGGGCACCAGTTGTTTTGTGACGGGGCGGCCCCAGATGGCAGCGGGTCGCTCCTCCCTTGCCCCACAGTAACGTTTAGGGCCACGAAGGCTCTAGGGGGCATTTTAATTGTTTTAGAGCCCAGGGAGGCTCCACGGGAGCAACAGAGTTGTTTTAAAGGGCACAGTGGTGCCACGCTCATTCCTCCAGCTGCCCAGCACTTAGTGGGCAGCTGCAACGTTTAGGTTGGGAACTCTACGCTCTTGGCTTGCGCAGCTGGCGCAGCCTTATCTGGACAAGGTGTCCTAGCCCCAACGAGGCCAGTTGGCCTAGGGACTGCCACAGATAGTGGCTAATGTGAGTTTTTGCGCCATTGTTCCTTTCCTGCACCTCTGAATGTGTTTATGCGTCATGTGCTTTGCTTTACACCTCTGAATGTTATGCATCATGTGTTTATGTACTTAGACCCCTACAGGTATTGTGATACTTAGGTGGTTGTTTTCTCCCTAACACAGGTGGTGCTAGTGAGGTCCTGATTCCCTGCGCAATATTTTCCTAAAGGTGGTTAGGGTTGCGTAGGTGGTACTTACCTGATGCTAGTGTGATGACGCTGAGGTCATTATTGCGCCAGTAGTTACTGGTGGTGTGCTATATGTTCTATTTTTAGTGCTACAGTGATTGTATGTGCTATGTTCTAAAATATTATTCCTACGTTCTAAGTGCTATTTCTACAAAGTGCTAATTCCTGACAGTGGTCCATGTGGCCCTGTCCCCTGTATATATAATCCCTTGTAAATTCTGCCCGTGCCTGTTGGCACATTGTAGAGTGTGTGTTTTTATCTAATGTGTTGTGTATAATACAAAGGCTATTTTTATAGAATACCTTGTGTGGAGTTTCCTTTGTGGTGGGCCTTGGGTGTTGTTGCTGGGTGCGCGCGCAAACGCTTTACACATCGCCTCAGGGATAAGCCTGTCTGCTCGTGCCAAGCTACCAAGGGGGTGAGCAGGGGTTATCTTTGGCGTGTAACTCCCCAGCCCTGACTAGAGTGGTGGTTTCTGTCTGGCTTTGGCGCAAGCCCTAGCCAACCAGAAATCCCATTTCTAACACTCATGCACATCATGTCACAGGCCACCACATGGGACATGCCTGCTGGAAGGCCTCGCACTCGAGAGATTAACTCCCATGTCTGGAATCAGCATTAGTGCCAACTGACATGGAACCCACAAGTCCAGAACTGGACAGGGCACAGGCAAGGTCACAAAACCTGTTACACACCACCCCCACACATGATGCTGCAGGCATTTTACACTTGGAGAAGGTGTCAGGCTACATAACCTTGTGATGGAGTGACTACACACAGACCAGAGAACACATTGCAAGGAGGGGAAGGGAGGCAGGAGAGCACTGCAATACTGTGGGTAACAGGATCTGCACAGCACCATAAACCCTGGAAGTGTATCCATGGAACAGTGCACTTACAAATGCTGGTGAAACACAACAAACACACATGTACCTACCCCCTTCCGGCTGCTGCATCTCCTGTAGGCGCCTGTCCAAGTCTGGAAAGACCACCGCCAGCACACGTTTCTGGATGTGGGAGAGACAGCGGCGCCCGCGGTTCTTATGGCTCTCAGGTGAGTCCCCCAGCAGGACCCGTGCGATCCTCCGCGTCCAGCACCGGATATCCTGCCAGCGTTTCCTCACCTGGGACAGGCGCCGCTTCCGACCATCCGCACTCCTCACGGTGCTGACGGCGTCCAGCCATATCTGCTCCTTGGCAGAGGCGTCTACCTGTGAGGATGTACAAGTGACACTACATCAATACACCTGGCACATGTCACAGAGACACAGATTAGAACACATTTGCTGTTTACAACAAGGCATAGTATGCATCCAACGCATTGCACCTTTGTCATAGGGACATGATCCTCTGGGGGAAGGCCAAAAGCAGTACGTGCCATTGAAAGGACACAGGTGGAATGAGGGCAACTACACAATCAATGATCCAGGCTCACACTGTGCATCACACCCACCCCTCCTGTCTCTGGGCACTGCTGGGAGTGATAGGCACCCACCCCTCCTGTCTCTGGGCACTGCTGGGAGTGATAGGCACCCACCCCTCCTGTCTCAGGGCACTGCTGGGAGGACTCTGCACCCACCCCTCCTGTCTCTGGGCACTGCTGGGAGTGATAGGCACCCACCCCTCCTGTCTCTGGGCACTGCTGGGAGTGATAGGCACCCACCCCTCCTGTCTCTGGGCACTGCTGGGAGTGATAGGCACCCACCCCTCCTGTCTCAGGGCACTGCTGGGAGTGATAGGCACCCACCCATCCTGTCTCTGGGCACTGCTGGGAGTGATAGGCACCCACCCCTCCTGTCTCTGGGCACTGCTGGGAGTGATAGGCACCCACCCCTCCTGTCTCAGGGCACTGCTGGGAGGACTCTGTACCCACCCCTCCTGTCTCAGGGCACTGCTGGGAGTGATAGGCACCCACCCCTCCTGTCTCTGGGCACTGCTGGGAGTGATAGGCACCCACCCCTCCTGTCTCTGGGCACTGCTGGGAGACATCAGGCATTCCCCCCCTGGGACCCCCCCTACAGTACATAGCATGTGTGTCACACCTGGACACAATGGCGGAAGTCACAGTCACAAAAAAGGGACACAGTCTGTGCCAGTGGACACTGCACTCACCTGATAACCTGGTCGCCCATACAGCATTTGGTACCGTGGGAGGATCACATCCACCAAAGCCATGTTCTCCTCCAGGGTGAATGGCTGTGACCTCTCCACAGCCCTTGACATGGTTCCAGGGAATCAGTACACGTAGTGATAGGGAGCGTACAGGCGCTTGTACGGCCCGTACCACTACGTGTACGCTTACACGAGGACACCCATAGTGATAGGGAGTGTACAGGCGCGTGTACGGCCCGTACCACTACGAGTACGCATACGCGAGGACACCCATAGTGATAGGGAGCGTACAGGCGTGTGTACGGCCCGTACCACTACGAGTACGCATACGCGAGGACACCCATAGTGATAGGGAGCATACAGGCGTGTGTACGGCCCGTACCACTACGAGTACGCATACGCGAGGACACCCATAGTGATAGGGAGCGTACAGGCGTGTGTACGGCCCGTACCACTACGTGTACGCATACGCGAGGACATCCATAGTGATAGTGAACGTACGCACGCGTGTACGGCCCTACCACTATGGGTGTTCTTGCGTATGCGTACTCGTAGTGGTACGGACCGTACACATGCCTGTACGCTCACCATCACGATGGGTACACATACGGCAGCACTCCCATAGTGATATGGGAACGTACACAGGCCCTCTTAGCAGCAGTACGGCGGTTTTCACACATCACAGTGGTGACAGGCAGCACACAGGAAGGAATAGGGCGGACATACTTGTCCATGGATGGACATCAAGGCATTGTCTGTGCATTACTACATGTGTGGGGCACAGGTGTGACAGGCTGTGATGTGGAACATTACTCCTGAGTCAAGAAGGCACCAGATGTATGATGAGATGTGTACAGATGTAATGTGTGATGGTGCAATGTGTGCGAGGCATGCCCTTGACTCCTTGGACATGTGTGCATGTCGTACTGCACACTTGGGATGACCGACACTGGCATGGCACGGACACCAACACACGGAAGTGTCCCCTGATGCCCGGTACAGGGGTTACCACACCTGACTTGTCACTACCCACGGGGCACGATGTGACTATGTCATGTATGTGTGGGGGCTTCCCATTAGGTTGATGTTGGAGCACCCTCAAAAGATGCAGCTGTTGCAGCAACCAACATGTGTCTGTGTGTAGATTGACATTGCACACTGTTCCGCACACCATGCCACATGTGGTATCGGATGTGAGGTGCGTATGTATGCATGTGACACGGAGTAGCGTAACAAGGACATGTCTGCATCCTCTCAATGAATGTGTGGTGAGTCATGACATGTGCACCTTCATGGCAAGGTGTGTGGGCTGTCCTAGTGTAATGTCATGTGACCTGTGGCTCTAGTGTTCCGCTACCAGTCTCTGCAATCGGCATCCTACTTCTGCTGATGTGTGGGTGTATGTCACTCCGGTCTTGCGTCTGGCTGTTCACTTGCACTGGGACACAGCTAATCCCATGGCATGGCATGTGGAGGTTCTCAATCTCCGTGTGTAGCTGGCTCTTGGTAGGAGTGTCACCTGGCAGCCATACGTGTCCAGGGCATGTGGCACATACCTGACTCCGTATGTAGCATATGTGTATAGACAGATTAACATGTGCTCAGTACAAATTTTTTGTTGTTGTGGTGCACTCACTCTTCCTTGTCACTTCCAAATTACTGCAGAGCGCCGCCTCTTCCCCGAGCAATTCCGGACTTGGCTGCCATGCGGGAGAATGATCGTATCCGGTGCTACCGCTTCCCACAACGGTTGATTCTGGAGTTGACGGCGAGACTGGCACCACACCTGCAACCGCTGCACAGGTATCCTACGGCACTGACACCCAAGCTGAAGGTAATGGCAGCCCTACATTTTCTAGCCACGGGTACCTTTCAAAATACCATAGCTCATGTTGGTGGCATGTCCCAGAGCATGTTCTGCCGTGTGCTGCATGATTTCTTAGAGGCCATGTTGATTCATCTGGATGACTTCATCAAGTTCCCAACCCCTGAAATGTTGACTGGGGTCAAGCGTGGATTCTATGCCCTGAGAGGGATGCCCCATGTCATTGGGCCATAGATGGGACACATGTTGCTTTGGTAAAACCACACGCACAGGAGGTAGCGTACCGCAATCGGAATTACTACCACTCCATCAATGCCCTTGTAGTGTGTCTGTCCAACATGGTGATTTCACATGTCTGTGCTTGTTTTCCAGGATCAGCACACGATGCCTACATCATGAGGCGTAGCAGGGTGCCTGAAATGATGACGCGGCTGCACAACGAACGAGCATGTGTTGTTGGTGGGTACAGTCTGTCTGTCCTGTATTTTGCGTAGCCTACCGGCACGACCGCTTCTCCAGTTCTAACGATGTCCATGTGCTTCCCATGTAGGGGACGCTGGCTATCCCAACATGCCATGGCTGATCACACCTCTCCGCAACCCCATCACGCCGGCCCAGCTCCGCTACAACACCGCCCATGGCCGGACAAGGCGAGTGATAGAGAGGACGTTTGGCCTGCTGAAGAGCCGATTCAGGTGCCTACACAAGACCGGCGGCGCGCTCCCATATGCCCCTGCGAAGGTCTGCAAAATATTCATGGTCTGCTGCATGCTGCACAACATGGCAGTTGAGAAAGCTGTGCCACTCATCCTGGATCAAGATGACCAGGACCATCCACCCGTGGAGGACGAAGGGCTTGGCAATGGGGCTAGTGATGTGGAGGATGTGGAGCTGCAAGAGGACATCCGGACTCGGCTCATACGCGACTTCTTTGCTTAGTGGTGAGTACCAGTGTCTGAGTGTGCACACATTGCTCCACGTGTGGCATGTGTTGTGATGTGTGTCTCCACCTGCATGTATGGCACGTGAGTCAGAGGTGTGTGTGGGTGTGTCACTGGAGTGATGGTGGCAGTGATGGTTGTATTTCCCCAGTCATAATTGTGACCTAGCATGTTGTCATCCATACATGTGTCGAGTACATGCACATGCAAGTGGCTGTGCTTTTTGTGGCTGACTTCTTGTGTGTCTCTCTTCCCCAGGTACTTGCGCATGCCGTCTGCTGCTTGCATTGTTGTGGCACTGCTATTCCTCATGGACACGTCATCGTGTGCTGACTCAGCGTTACACGCACGGACAAGTTTGGAAGTCTCCTTAGGGTAAGGGATGCATCAGGGGTGTATTGGGTGTGGCAGTTGTTCACGATGTCTGCACACTGCCCCTGTCGATGTTTGGTTCCTCTGCAGCCATGTAGCATCACCATGGGACATGACATGCAGCTGTGTACACCTGAATAGATGGTCTGACGTGTTGACAGTCATCAGTGATGGGATAGTGGATTGTGATGATGGCATCAATGTGTGTAACACTGCCCTCGGACACATACGGTTTGCATTGGCTTGACATGGTGTGGGACTTCTACATCAGCGGATCAATGGTGTATGGCAGTCTCTCCGTGAGCAGCTGTGGGTGTTTAGCTGTTAGCCGACCATTGTGTGCCAGTTCCATGGCTATCACGCATTTGTGCTGCAGAAGGGGGGTGCCAGTGTTGGACCCACATGTTACTCCACATAAAGTGTTCATGTGTACTTCAAGTTGCCTCTGCAATCCCGAAAACATGACTAATAAAGGTGTCCCTATGCCTCCAAGGTGCCTCTTCTCAGTCAATGCTGGTGTGTTGCCACGGTACATCCAGCATGTCTGGCATGGTTTTCCCTGATAGTGGCTATGTGTCTATGTTTCGAGTAGCAAGATGCAAGCTGTGTGTGTGGGATGAGACTGTGTATTGTGCATGATGTCCATGACTGTGTGGGTATTGTGACATGTGCCATCCCCATGCATCCAACGTTGGCCAGGCCCCCATTCTCTGCATCCACCGGACTCAAGCTTGCAGGACATGGTTCTGCCACCTGTCTACACATACCTGGGTGCCCCCCAGGACACTGGACTGGATCCCTGACCTCTGCGCATGACTGTTGCTGTACTCAATGTGTCTGTCAACACGGTTGTGCGGCCACCCCCTCAGCTGGTTGGGTCCATCACGGGTGTGTATGGTGCTCCATGTCTGTCTTGCCTAATACACTGTGACCCGTGTGTCCTGTGCCAGACTCAGGCCCCAGGGTGTGGATGGTTGAAGTCAAAAGAGAAGTCAGGCATGTTTAGACTTTACAAGACACATGTAAGGTAATAATGCAACCAGCAGGGATCTTCTCTTCATGGTGTGAATTTTTATTTTTATGGGGGGGTGGGGGGGGGGTATGACGTGAGGGGCTTTCCGGGAGTTTGGAATCCAAAGTTCAGTAGGGGAGTTGGTGTCCTTGCCATTGGAAATCCTCAGAGTCCATGCCACAGTCTTTGTCAACATTGGTCAGACAGTGACCAGCAAGGCCATGTGGCAGAGAATGTCTCTTGATGCTGTGATGCTGTTGCTCCAGTGGGCCAGGTGCCAGTCCAGGTGTCCTGGGAGATGGTGATGTAGCGCCGACCCTCACGGTCCTTTCCGTGGACGACCCGGCCTCCTGCGGGGACCCTCAGAAGCAGGCCGTGACGATGTTTGGGATGCTCCATCGGATGTTTCCTCCTCCTCCTGATCCCTCCCTGTGGGTGGTGATGTTCTACGCCTTCTGGCACAGGGAGGGTTGCCCATGTTGTCGGCCAACCGACGGAGTGTATTGTGAATCCCCTGGAACACCGTCACGAGCTCAGCCTGTCTGTCCTCCATCCTCCGTTGGTGTTGCAGTAGACAGGCATGTTGCTGGGCCTGCTGGGTCTTTATCTCATCGAGGGTCCCCTTCATCTCATTGAGGGTGGACACAACCTGGGCCATGCCCGTGGTGTCCTGCCGGTATGTGTCCAGGATGTTACGGACATGGGAATATACCGGTTCCCCAGCCAACTGGTCAGGCTGGCGCCTCCGCCGTCCTCCACTCCCACCACCCCTGCCCACTTGCACCTGGCCTGCCCTTGTGGGCACATCGGGTCTCCGGGACCCCTGAGGGGTGGAATTGGCTTTGTCGCCTGCCTCCTCCTGGGTGCCCGGGACACCGTGTCCCTCCTGGCCAGCCTGGCTGCTTTGTGGTGGTGGGGCAGGGATCCTGGGTGTCTCCTGGGATGTGGCAGGAGTGGGGGTGGTGGTTGGCCCCGTTGAAACTGAGGCAGGTGCTGCAGGTGGTTGGACACCAGAGGGGCCAGGTTGGTCGGGGTCATCCACAGAGTGGTGAGAGTCGTCGTTGCCGGTGGTATCGGCCTCCCGCAGAGCCGGGTCCTGTGAGTCTTCCCCCCCAGTGTTGGGAGGTGAACCACGAGGTTGACCTGTGTGTGAGAGAGACAATGTTAATTTTGGTCCATGCAACATCCATGTTTCATCAGTTTCAAAGTTGGCACATTTCCTCTTGAATTAGGATCTGTCTTGCATTCCACTCACAGTGCACTTGTGCATGGGTGTGTCCCTTGGGCACCACTTTGGCACCTTTAACTATGTGTGGCACAGTTTTACTTGCTGCGTCAAGTGTGACTGCAGTCAGCAGTGGAGTGGGCAGGTGTGGCGAGCCATGCATTGGCGCCTTCCGTGTAGCACTGTACATGTGCACATGGAGTGGATCCACACACTTATATAATGCAGGTAGCTGTTGTTGTGCTCGTGCACAGGTTGTGACATGGCCCTGTGTTTTGCCATGGAGAAGAGGGGGGGTTCTGGCACTGGCCACCCTTGTCTACATGCACGCAGTCCACCTGCTGACGAGCAGACATTCCCACACACCACAAGGCTGATTTGCTCTCCCTGTGTCTCCCTCCCTCTCTGTCCCCCTCTCCCTCCCTCTCTGTCCCCCTTTCCCTCCCTCTGTGTGTCAGCCTCCTCCCTCTGCCCGTCTTCCTGTGTCTCCCTCCCTCTCTGTCCCCCTCTCCCTCCCTCTGTGTCCCCCTGTCCCTCCCTCTGTGTGTCAGCCTCCTCCCTCTGTCCGTCTCCCCGTGTCTCCCTCCCTCTCTGTCCCCCTCTCCCTCCCTCTGTGTGTCAGCCTCCTCCCTCTGTCCGTCTCCCTGTGTCTCCCTCCCTCTGTGTCCCCCTGTCCCTCCCTCTGTGTGTCACCCTCTGTCACCTAAGGCCAGCTTCCTGGGCACACACTGTTAGCAGATCTTTGAATGGCCCTTGGCTTGTTGCTGTGAGTTTGTTTCTGATCTCCAGGCACCCATTGGGTGTAGTGTGTGTGTCTGCGCTGCTGCTGTGGTGGTGTGTGCTGCCACTCTTTCACAGTGTTGGCTGTTCATTAGCTGCTGTCATGTGCAAAAACGTGCCTTCACCCCCATGTGTTAATGCAAGGCGTCCGCCATTTGCTGGCGAGTCTTTCCTGTGTGGGGACACAGTGTTAGTCTGGCTGTGACCTAGGCCATATGGGCAGAGGGCATTGTTGTCTGCTTCTGAGTTGCACTATGTGACTTTTGGGGCCCACCCTCCCGCCATCCGGCTTATCGTGTCATGTGTTGGTGTCTTCTGTGGCCTGTGACTTGACATTGTCCAGCTGGGTGCATGGGGCATGGTGGCGCCAGTGGCATGTGCGTGTTCATGGAGTGTGGTTGAGTCATGCGATAGCTTGGGGTGGTTGCGTGCCTGTTTGTGGGTTTGGTTGTGGATGACGTTCCCCCCATGTGAGGTGCGTTGTTTGTGTACTCACCCGGGTCTCGGAGTCCTCCTAATCCTTCGACTGCCTCCACCGGCAGTATGGCCATCACCCTCTCCTCCCAGGGATGGTAGTGTACGGGTCTGCGGGACGGCCCTCCTCCAGTGACGTTGGCCTGGTTGTGTTCGTCCGTCATCTTGGCTCGGACCCTCCTCCGCAGATCGTACCACCTGGCTTGGCATTCCTGCTTGTTCCTTCTGGTGTCCGCAACAGCATTCACAGCATCTACAATGGTCTGCCACATGGCTGTTTTTTCTGCAATGCTGGTCTGTCTGACCAATGTTCCAAAGAGGTGTGGCTCGACTCTGAGGATTTCATCGACAAGGACCTCCAACTCTCGGTTACTGAACTTTGGATTCTTGTTAGTGGGCATGGTGAGGGGTGTGGGTGTGGATGGTGGGGGGTGTGTGTGGATGGTTGTGGGTGTGTGGGTGTGGTTGTGCAGGTGTGTGTGTGAATGTGATGAGGGGGTGTTTGTGAAGGTGGTTGTGTGAAGGTGTGCAAGTGTAAGGTGTGGTGAAGCTTGTAGTATGGTGCTGTAGGTTGTCTGTGGGGTCTGGCAGCAGTGAGTCTGTTGCAAAGGCTCATGGTTTGTGTGTGTGGGCCCTTTTTATTGGTCCATTGGTGGGTGTGGCTGTGTTTGAAGTTTGGGTGGGTGTGTTATAAGGAGTGGTGGTGTTTTGGGCCCCTGTTTGTTTTTGGCAGTTGCAGGTCAGTGAATCTGTTGTTTTAGTGGTTGTTGGACATGTTTAGTGGCTTTGTGCCATTCGAATGGTGTATTCTTGTGTTGTTTTGGTTTGTCCTGGTTGTGTACGTGCGTTTTTAGCGTGTGTACGGTGTGTACATGGGCCATTTGGTTGTACAGTGCTGTCCTTGTGTGTGGCTTGGTACGACTCGTACATGCGGTTGTGATGTTGGGGCCTGGGGTGCGCTCCGTACTTAGGAGGTTGTGGTGGGGGTGCGACTCTGATGTACACGGGTGTACATACACGGGGGGTACGACACGTACACGGGTGTACATACACGGGGGTACGACACGTACAGGGGTGTACATACACGGGGGTAGGACACGTACACGGGTGGGGGTATGACTCGAACGTACAGGGGTGTACATACACGGTGGTACGACACGTACACGGCTGGGGGTACGACTCGAACGTACAGGGGTGTACATACACGGGGGTACGACACGTACAGGGGTGTACATACACGGGGGTACGACATGTACAGGGTTGTACATACACGGGGGTACGACACGTACAGGGGTGTACATACACGGGGGTAGGACACGTACACGGGTGGGGGTACAACTCGAACGTACAGGGGTGTACATACATGGTGGTACGACACGTACACGGCTGGGGGTACGACTCGAACGTACAGGGGTGTACATACACTAGGGTACGACACGTACAGTGGTGTGCATACACGGGGGTACGACACGTACACGGGTGGGGGTACGACTCGAACGTACAGGGGTGTACATACACGGGGTACGACACGTACATGGGTGGGGGTACGACTCGAACGTACAGGGGTGTACATACATGGGTGGGGGTGTACATACACGGGGGTACGTCTCAAACGTACGGGGGCTGGGGGGAGTGTTGGGCGCGTATGCGGGCACATGTGTCCATGGTTGCTATGGGAGTTCGGTGCGGACGGTGTTTTTTCCATACAGTTGTAACATCGGACGCACAGGATGGATCGTGATTCCTCGGTCGGACTTCACTTTTCACATTTGTACGGTAAATCGTCCGAGGACGTGTCGGACACATTTTCCGACCCGAGGACGTGTGGGGAATAATTCCCAATGCGGTTCGTATGGACTTTTTACCATGCGAATCGTAATTGGCAGTTTGTACGGCACTTGTACGATTCGTACGGTAAAAAGACCGGATACGAGTCAGACGGGGAGTTTTTTTACCGGATCGTAATTGGCACCATATCTTTAATTTTGGCATTGTACGGTTGTTTTTCTGTATCTGTTTTTTTTATATTGATTTACTTGTTCTAGTAGAAATTAGCGTGCGTTTGGTTGAGGGGGGAAAAAGGGTCTTCATCTCTTCCTTCAGACTTAGAGAAAACTGTTGTGTAGAAGAGGGGATTAGGTCAATGCTTATGATGGCCACTTTGGGCAACCAATAGGCTTGTTGTTAACAACTTGTATGTTTGTGGTAATATTTGGACCAACCCGAGAATTGAATAAAATTGATGACACAGTCTGTTAGTAGTAACAAATTTTCACATGAATAATTATGGGGCATATTATCAAGAAACGACATTAAAATTATCGCCGCTTTAGCGGCAGAAAACTGCCGCTAAAGTGGCGATAATGGGCTTGATAATATGCCCTTGAGAATTCCCATAGAAGCCCATGTTCTGGTGTCAACATGGGCTTTTATGGGAATTCTCAAGGGCATATTATCAAGCCCATTATCGCCGCTTTAGCGGCAGTTTTCTGCCGCTAAAGCGGCGATAATTTTAACGCCATTTCTTGATAATATGCCCCTATATGAGCAAAACTCGGACATCATCCTTAAAATCGCTTTACTTTTTTTAAATTCATGTACATTTCCCCCGTAGGATGTTCTCATATTCTCACCAGTTCAACCATGTTATGTGTTTTCAAAAAGCATTTATCTATTAAAAAATGAACCAGTGAAGTTTTAAAAGGTTATTTGTATATTTGTCTTAAATGTTTAGAGGCAAAGCACATACTAATTTATATTATTAGTACTAAAATGGCAGAGTGTTATAAGACACTGAGTTGAATGATTGTTTTTTGACATACGTATGGTATGTCCAGAATGCAAATCGTATGCCAGATTTACAAACACTTTAAATCAGATTTGCACTACTTTTTTAAAGTAAACCTGATGCAAAGTATTGTGGTGGGGTTTACAATCCAACATAAACTGTAATCTGGATTGGATTTTTTGCAAAAGTAACACAAAGCTGTGCTATGAAATGCCTTGCATTACTTTGAGTCACAGAGTTGTCCCATGGGTGGTGCATGGGTGTTCCCGTGTAACCATCCCTGGGTTTTGATGCAAAGCTCCATCTAATGCTTTCATTTCTCCTCTTATTTCAATCTTTGCATGTGGGCTGCATGGTACAGAACAGGTAGTGTGGTAGATGCCTCAAAGCATAGTTTTTGTTCTGGAATGGACTTCTTCCAGTACAAAGCTGAACCTTCCAAAAATGCAGACTCCCATGCACTATAGCACAAAGGTATCAGAGTTGGAGCATGGCAGCTAAAAGTTCGCCACAGCAGGGAGAGAGCAAAACAGTCCCATATCTTAGTAGATATGGTGCTGTTCTGCTCTCCCCCGTTCAAGCAACACAGCACAGCAACTTTAGTTTCTGCCTAGTGTTGTGTGCATTATATGAAAATATGGCCCTACTCTTTATTGCCCCACATGGGCTCAGGGCATGTGGCATACTGTGTCCAAACAGTTCATGGGGCACAATCTTAGGCTGTTGCTTACAAAAAACATTATTAAACTAAAAACTTTATGTATAGTATAATTTTATATTTCTAAAACAAATACATATATAAATATACAATTAACATAAATCTTTAAAAAAAAAACAATATAATTAAATGTAGCAAAAATATTTTCCACATTAAAAATATTAATAATTAAAAACAGTATAATTTTAAATAAACAGAAACACAATAAATTATAACAACATTAAATAAATTATAAAATGTAATACAAACACTGTTCCCACTACAATTTATACCAAACTACACAAACTATTAAAATTAATATATAAAACTTTTACTACTCCCACATCACACAGCACAAAAATAATAAAACTGGTTAAAGTGTACAAACATCCCTCCAATAAATGCAACAGTAGTAAAAGCATTGGATTTCAGATAAGTAATATTTACTGTAACCATTCCAGCTAGTACAACAGTAGCAAAAATGTTGGAGTGTGAAGGGATATATTTACTATTCCCACTCCAATTACTACAACAGTAGGGAAAGTGTTAGATTGTGGAGGGGTACACTTTACGATTCCCACCCCAATGAGTGTAACAGTAGGTACAGTGTTAAATAGCAGAGGAATACAATTTACCATTCCCACTCCAATAAGTACAACTATAAGGAAAGAGTTGGATAGCAAAGGGATACAATTTACTATTGTCACTCCAGTAAGTACAACAGTAGGGAAAGTGTTGGATTGCAGAGGGGTACACTTTACTATTACTGCTCCTGTCAATACAACAGTAGGGAAAGTATTTGATTGTGGAGGGGTAACATTTACTATTCCCTCTCCAATAAGTGCAACATTAGGGAGAGTGTTGGATTGCGAAGGAATATATTTACTATTCCCACTCCAATTACTACAACAGTAGGGAAAGTTTTAGATTGTGGAGGGGTAAAATTTACTATTCCCACTCCACTCACTACAACAGTAGGGAAAGTGTTGGATTGCGGAGGGGTAACATTTACTATTCCCACTCCACTAAGTGCAACAGTAGGGAAAGTGTTTGATGTCAGAGGGGTCAAATTGACTATTCCCACTCCCGTCAATTCAACAGTAGGGAAAGTGTTGGATTGCGGAGGGGTAAAATGTACTATTCCCACTCCAATATGTGCAACCGTAGGGAAATTGTTGAACAGAGGAGGGGTAACATTTACTATTCCCACTTGATTCTGTTCAACATTAAAAACACACAAAATATCTTCAACAAAATAAATTTATTTTAAGAACAAAGTAAATAAAAAATATATAAATATGTTGAAAAATATATTTGATATTAAAGAAATGTAATAATGAAAACTTATCACAATCTTAAATACACACAAATACATACAAATACCATTATAAATAAAATACAAAAATAATTTCCATGCAAACATTTTTATTTAGAAATTATTTATTAACAAAAACATTAAGGAGCCTATTAGGACGGCGGTCGGAAAATCTCCCTGACCACCATGGTAGCGGAAAAAGACCGCCCGCAAGGACTGCAACATTACCGCCGGTCCAATTAGGATGCTCCGCAGTCGAAATCTGACCGCGGCGGTCGGATTCTGGCGATTAACATTGCGGCGGTTGTTGCTGACAGCAGCACCACCGCGGTGTGAAAAGGATGTCAATGCACTGCGTGGCAGGCACTGCACAGTGCCTGCCACCTGGTACAGGGACATGTAGGGGGGTACCATGGGTACCTCCTCAGTGCACCCACATACCCCTCCAACACATTGGGGGCCCGCAATGGGCCCCAGGAGACATTCTCTGCATGCCTTTCCATGGCGGTTCAACCGCTGCGGAAAGGCGGGCTACCGCCCTGCACCGGCATCATTGTGGCGGTCCAGTTCCACCCAATCGGCATGCGTGCGGACTGGTACGGGTGGAAAAGTGGCGGGCGGAGATTCTCACTGCCGCGGTCGTCACCACCATGCTAATGGGACTGGCAGTTTTCTGGGTTGCGATCGTGGGCGGATGTCCGCCGGCCCAGCGGCGGCCATCCGCCCGTCATCCTAATAGACACCCTAAGTATTACATACCACCCTGTAACACCACAAAACTCACAACCTGCACCTACAAAATTCTTACACTATTAATACAAATAATCACAAACTAATTTTCATTAATAAAATTTAACTATTAATTAATTATAATGAGGGTACTTCCCACAATAAATCCTCACAAAGCACACAACACACTCATAACATTTAACAAAAAAATATTTACACAATTAATAATTGCTTAAAATTAATTTACTTCCCTCCCTATACTCCTACAAAACCCACAACCCACATCTAAAAAAATATATAATTGCACAATTAACATAATTAATTATCAATTAAACAAATATTAACTAGAAACTACATTATAAATCATTAAACTTAATTGAATTCTCTCCCTTTAGCCCTATATTCCCCACAACCCGCACCTAAAATTAAAATGAAAACAAATTATTTACACTATTAAAATTAATTTTCAACTAAATAATTTAATAACTAGTACTATTTAAAAACGAATTATAAATAAATTAAAATTAATTTACTATCCACCCATTACCCCTATAAACCCAAAACCCACACCTAAAAAAAGGAATTAAACAATTAACATAATTAATTATCAATTAATTAATATTAATTATCAACTAATTATTAATGAATTAAAAATAAACTACTTCCCACCCTTTACCCATATAACGCTGCAACCTGCACCTAAAATAATGACACAATTAACTTAATGAACTATCATTTAATTAGTATTAATTACCAACTAATTATTAATTAATTAAAATTAAATGATTTCCCCCCTTTAACCCATAAACCCCACAACCCTCACATACAATTTACCCCCAAAAATTAAAAGCACAATTAACACAATTAAATTTCAATTAAATAAATATTATGAAATATAATATAATCATCAATTTATTATAATTAAATCACTTCCCACCGTATTCCCTTATTAACCCACAACCCGCTAGGGAAGTAAAAAACACAAAATTTTATTAAATGTAATAACTACTAAAAATGTAACACATATAATAAAACATAAACAACACTTACGTCACAAACATTTAAAATAAATACTAAAATACATAACACTAATTAAAAAAACGACATTTTAAACAACTATATTTTTGCAAACGATATTAATGACTTCTATATTTTATAAATCGATATTACTTACCTTCAAATCGGTATTCTTGACATCGACATTCTTGACATCGGTATTTTCATGTCATGATATTTTAAACCCAATATTCTTGTACATCGATATTTGCAACCTGATATTTTGTCTAAACACCAAGGGTCCCATTAGGATGAGTCCGCCCGCCACCCTAGTGATGTTGGGACCTGCTGCCAGTGGTACGGAGGTCCCGCACCGCAAATTAGGATGTGACCGCCACCATGGCGGTCGCAGTCCGTATCTTTGACATTGCGGTGGGTGCTGCTGTAAGCAGCATCCATCGCAATGCCAAAGAGGCACGTTGTGCATTGCCATGCACAACTTGGCAGGCACCGCGCGGTGCCTGCCACCTTGTGCATGGCAATGTAGGGGGGCCAAGTGCAGCCCCCCACCTCCCCAACCCCCCCAGGGGCCCGCAATGGGTTCCCCAAAGCAATTCCCGCCAGCCTTTCCATGTCCATGTCTTTTCAGTCCATCAATTGTGTGTCTTTAGCCTTTCCATGGCGGCATTGCACCATGGAAAGGCCCTGAAAACCCGGCATGATAATATGGGTGGCATATCATGCCCTAATTCCGCCCGGCTGGCAATCGTAACGATTGCCGACTGGTGGAAAAGCGGCGGACGCGGTACCCCCCGCCATGGTAATGTGCCAGGGGGTAAATGATGTTGTGATGGCGATCTGCCCGCCATCTTAATGGCCCCCCCAAGTACTTTATTCAGACCCTGCATTTAAGATGCCATGCCCTTTTAGCACTGAGATCACCTCCTTTGACCTACCCGTTTACCCAATCTGCTGCTCCTTAATTTGTTTTCTCTTGGACGACCATGAATGTTTTATTTATGCCCGGCACACCTCCACTTTACATCTGAGTCTATGAGCCTGGAATTTACCCATGACCTGGTAGGCAGTAAGTGTAGGATGTGACCTACTGCAGAGCTATTTAGGCATGGATTTTGACCATGGCTGAGAGACATTTTTCTGGCCCAAATAGCCTTCTAGATGGTGGGTCTCGGTGCTCAGTCGACCTATTCCTATAGTCTACAGTCTACATGGTAAACCATGTAGCCACCCCTTTGCACAGTGCCCTTGTTCCTACGGTTTAGCCATGGCCAGTGGGTCTGAGTGATATATTGGCCTTCAGCCTCACCTTGTATCCATTCCTCTTGACTCCAATATTTGTTTACATTTTCTCCAACTTCTGGGCCTCTATGAAAAAGGAAATGGTGGGAGATAGAGAAAGAAGAAAAGATGGAACACAGAGGTGCCGATCACGATCCTGCAAAAACCGGGTACGAACCGTCGGACGGAGCACAATCTCCGCCCGGCGCGTACCCGGTCGTCAATTTTCACAAACAAGGAATTACGATTCGCACGGGTACACCATTACCGTACGAATCGTAAAAAAGCCCGACCGAACAAAAAAACACCTACCAATGCGATCCGGGAAAGCGCCGACCTGACGTCGGGACGCTCGCAGCCAGTCATTCACGACCCAGGAATCACGATTCGCACCGACGTCACCCCGCACGGTGAATATTTTGCGGCAGCCAAAAACTGCCGGGAAATCAGGACGACGCGAACAAGGACCACCAGTACGCGACGGACAGACGACGACGCGAACAAGGAGGACCAGTACGTGACGGACACACAGGACGACGCCACCAAGGAGGACCCGTACGCGACAGGACGACGCGAGCAAGGAGGACCCGTACGCGACAGGACGACGCGATCAAGGAGGACCAGTACGCGACGGACAGACATGGACCCGAACCTACGAGTCATCCCTGCCCTCATAGCAGTACACCTCCTCTACAGGTTACGACGCAGACGCCGCAGAAGGTCAGAATAACTAAGGGAGGGGGGAAAGTGGGGTGGGGTGGGGGTGGCAGGACCAGGGCAGGCCACAAACCCCCCACCAAAGTCACACAGCACACATGCCCTGGACATACCTGACTCCCATGCCCTGGTCACTACGAGGGGCTGGGGGCGTGTCCTGATAAGCCAGCGACCGCCACAACGGAAGTCCGTCACCACGCGAACCGGCAACACAACCAGACAGGTACGTCCCGTACCCACGCCTGAAGAGCGTGGGTACGAGTCGGACCACGCCCACACACGTCACCCCAACAATGGCGGGACGGATCGCACCCACGTGGCAAAGGCCTGGGTACGGTCCGCACAAACATCACATAGCGTGGGGACGGATATGTACGGACCCTACCCCCACCCCGTATGCAAGGAGCGCACCCCCCACCCCAACAGTGAAAGTACGACCCGTACCCCCACCCGCGTATGCATGGAGCGTACCCCCCAGCCCAACAGTGTAAGTACGACCCGTACCCCCACCCGCGTATGCATGGAGCGTACCCCCCATGCCAACAGTGTAAGTACGACTCGAACCCTCACCCGCGGACGTACGGAGCGTACCCCCACCCCCACCAGTGTAAGGACGACTCCCACCCCCACCCGCGGACTCACGGACCGTACCCCCACCCCAACAGTGTAAGTACGACCCGTACCCCCACCCGCGTATGCAAGGAGCGTACCCCCAGCCCAACAGTGTAAGAACGACCCGTACCCCCACCCGCGTATGCAAGGAGCGTACCCCCCAGCCCAACAGTGTAAGTACGACCCGTACCCCCACCCGCGTATGCAAGGAGCGTACCCCCACCACACCAGTGTAAGTAGACTCGTACCCTCACCTCGAATGCATTGAGCGTACCCCCACCGTGTATGTTCCAAGCGTACATATCCTGAAATCGGAGGTGTGTGTGCAGAGTCCACCCAGCAGTGCCCTGAGACAGGAGGGGTGTGTGCAGAGTCCTCCCAGCAGTGCCCTGAGACAGGAGGGGTGGGTGTGGAGTCCTCCCAGCAGTGCCCTGAGACAGGAGGGGTGTGTGCAGAGTCCTCCCAGCAGTGCCCTGAGACAGGAGGGGTGGGTGTGGAGTCCTCCCAGCAGTGCCCTGAGACAGGAGGGGTGGGTGTGGAGTCCTCCCAGCAGTGCCCTGAGACAGGAGGGGTGGGTGTGGAGTCCTCCCAGCAGTGCCCTGAGACAGGAGGGGTGTGTGCAGAGTCCTCCCAGCAGTGCCCTGAGACAGGAGGGGTGGGTGTGGAGTCCTCCCAGCAGTGCCCTGAGACAGGAGGGGTGTGTGCAGAGTCCTCCCAGCAGTGCCCTGAGACAGGAGGGGTGGGTGTGGAGTCCTCCCAGCAGTGCCCTGAGACAGGAGGGGTGGGTGTGGAGTCCTCCCAGCAGTGCCCTGAGACAGGAGGGGTGTGTGCAGAGTCCTCCCAGCAGTGCCCTGAGACAGGAGGGGTGGGTGTGGAGTCCTCCCAGCAGTGCCCTGAGACAGGAGGGGTGTGTGCAGAGTCCTCCCAGCAGTGCCCTGAGACAGGAGGGGTGGGTGCCTATCACTAACAGCAGTGCCCTGAGACAGGAGGGGTGTAACACATGTGTGTGAGGCCAGAATTATCCACATGCATACTGCCTACAAGGGAACATGTCCCCATGAACTCATGTCAACAGACTCCACACACAAGTACAGTGATCACCAAGGATGCCACGATTGTTGCAGGTGGAGACATGGCCCTGCATGCATGGCCAAAGTAGAAGGGCTCCGTCACACACACAGCTCATGTAGACACAGCTCTGCGCTAAACATAGGGAACACCCTGCAGGGAAGAAAGCTGGGTACACAGAGGAAGGAATACACCCTGGGACAAGTGCACCATGCAGTAACTGCTTACATGAACAAAGAAAGTTAGCCAACACCTTGTGATGGCACACAGATCCCAGGGTCCCACCAATGAGCAGTACACTACTACATATCCCACACACCCAAACCCTTACACACCATCCAAAACCATGTAGCAGCCCCACCAACACCAATACCAGCATAGCAGTAGTGTGATAATGAAAACAAAAATAAGCTTTATTCAGCATGAGCACAATGTCCGTGGATCGCAGGCAGTTCAATCTTCACAAAGCCCATAGGGCAGTCAATGATTCTCAGCTGGATGGGGGACACAGTGGGATGCGTGTCCCCTACCTTGCCTGCACAGTCAAATGGCATCGTCTTCCACACTGGTGAGGGCATCAGGGGGTGGGGAAGCAACAGGCACCGCAGGGACATCAGGGCAAAGGGGCGGCGTTGTGGGTGCAGGGATGGAGGACTCCACCACAGGGGGTGGGTCAGTGCCAAAGGCGGAGGCCAGGATGGCACTACACACCTTTGCAAGGTCCTCCAGGGAGTCCCCTGCACCCGAAGGGACCTCAGGCCCCAAGGAGGGGGGGGGTCAGAGGGATGGGTCGCAGCGCCACCGGGGGAGGGTGGAGACAGGGGGGGAGACTCAACCACCCTGACCGGGGACCTCCTTGACCGCTTGCGTGGTGGTGTAACTGTGGGGCTCAGGGACAGAGCGGCCATGAAGGAGTCCTTGGGGGAGATGTGGCCAGGAGAGCTGAGGGGAGGGGATTTGGAGGGAGTGGACTGGGTGGAATGCGGACTCCCACTATGGCTGCGTGTCACACGTTTGCCCCCCGACCCAGTGGGTGTGCCTACCTCACCCTGTGTGTGCGTGTCAGGAGGAGTGCGGTGGACCTTCCCTGCTGGTGTGGTGCCCGTGTCCGTTGATTTGGGTGCATGCCGACGTCTGGGTGTACGTGGGACAGGCATGGGAGTGGGAAGTGTGGATGGGGCAGGGGTAGGTGGGGGGAGGTCGCGCTGCAGGAGACCCACTGCTGCAGTCAGTGTGGAGTCTATGGACCTCAGCAAGTTGCGTTGGTCAGCCTGCGATGAATGAATGCCCTCCAAGAAAGCCTTGATGTTGGTGAGGGTTTTGCCGTGGGCATGGAGGACATTAAGGATCGCAGCCTGACCAACCTGCAGTTGCCGCTGGATGTCCACAGACTCTGCATTGGCGGCAGCAGTGGAGACAGGGGCAGGGGGTGCGGTGCCTGGCAGGAAGGAGACATGCTGTGACCGGGCACGCTGGGAAGGGACACGAGCAAGTGGGAGGCGGCTGATGGACACTGAGGGGGCGGTGCGAGGTGTTGTTCCGCTCTCAGCTGCTGGTGCAGCCTCCGCCCACTCGGAGACATCCTCCTCGAACCTGTCAGCTTCGTAGTCTGATGTGCCAGTCGACAGGTCCTCGGGCACACTCTCCTCCGCCTCTGTCCCACTCGATGTGCCAGACCCGATGTCACGGCTGGCACTGGTGCTCGGTCCCTCCGCCTGGTCCGTGTCCATGTCTCCCTCTGTGTCCCCCGACGATGCTGTGGGCAGGGTGGAGAGACAGAAATTAATCAGACACCTGTACACATCTGTCACATGAGTCCAATCTACATAGGTAACATTGCATAGCCTGAAAAGGAAGATCCCTAACATCTACTAAACAAGGTACCGATGTAGGGCATGAAACACACAGTTGGTTGAGCCACCATGCCACTGAAATACCATGGAGAGCATGAGACAATAGCTAAACACAGGAAACGGAGTCTGACATAGCACCCAGGCCCTGGGGACAATCCAGCACTGCATCTGCACCACACAGCGTTGGCGAAAATACCGATGACCAGGGACCATATCCATGAACTTGAGACACATGCTGCATAGGTAATGCTGAAAACATGCCCAACATGACTCGGTCACTGCACATTGCGTGTGTGTCCAGACACATCACACACTGCCCAGACCCAGCAAGTAGAAATCAGGATTTGACACATAGGCATTGCCCGCCCCAACAAGACCCTACACGAGGCAAATTGTTGAGACACAGGTGGCACCAACATCTCATAGTCTGGGTGATACACACAGGGGCAGGCAAAAAGCAAGATTGGACGCCAAACAGCCAAGGTGCGCCTGTACAAATAATGAGGTACCAGTGCCCATCCTCAGATGAGTATAACAAGACACACAGGCACTGGCAACTGTGAGTATGAAGAAGGACAATCAGGTCAGGCTGCACAGTGGACACCTGTACAAAATAGCACGTCTATATACATGGTGACAGGGGACAATGGCACAGAGCACAACCTACGCTGTAGACACTGAGATTGTCCACGTTTATGATGACACATACACCACTGAGGAAAAGGTGCCCCAGGGGACAGTAGTGGGCACGCAACTACATGCTACTGAATGGTAATGACTGCAACACACGTCACCATCCCTGCACTATGTGTATCGCACACTCATGCACATCATGTCACAGGCCACTACATAGGACATGCGCGCTGTAAGGCATGACACATGAGAGACCAACTCCCATGTCTGGAGTCAGCATCAGTGCCAACTGACATGGAACCCACATGCAGTGAACTTGACAGTGCACAGGCAAGGTCCCACAACCTGTTACACACCACCCCCACACATGATGCTACAGTCATTGTTCTCGTGGACAAAGCGCCAGCCTACATTACCTTGTGAAGGAGTGACTACACACAGACCAGGGAACACATTGCAAGGAGGGGAAGGGTGGCAGGGGCACAGCGCTATGCTGGGGCAAACAGGATCTGCACAGCACCTTTAAACCCTGCCAGTGAATTCATGCTACTGTGCCCTTACAAATGCCGGTGACACACAACAAACACACATGTACCTACCCCCTTCCGGCTGCTGCATCGCCTGTAAGCGCCTCTCCAGGTCTGGAAAGACCACCGGCAGCACACGCCTGTGGAGGTGGCTCAGACGGCGGCGGCCGCGGTTCTTGTGGCTCTCAGGTGAGTCCCCCAGCAGGAGCCGTGCAATCCTCCGCGTCCAGCACCGGATATCCTGCCAGCGTTTCCTCACCTGGGGCAGGCTCCGCCTCCGACCATCCACACCCCTCACGGCACTGACGGCGGTCAGCCAGATCTGCTCCTTGGCAGTGGCGCCTACCTGTGAGGAGAAACAAGTGACACCACATCAATACACCAGCCACATGTCACAGAGAGACATATGGGTACAAATTAGCTGGTTACAACAAGGCATGTCATGCAGCCAACGCATTGCACCTTTGTCATAGGGACATCATCCCCTGGTGAGGGAAAATGCAGTACGTGCCACAGTGGGTACACAGGTGGAATGATGGCAATGTCACAATCAATGATCAAGGCTCACACTGTGCATCACATCCACCCCTCCTGTCTCAGGGCACTGCTGTGAGTGATAGGCCCCCACCCCTCCTGTCTCAGGGCACTGCTGTGAGTGATAGGCCCCCACCCCTCCTGTCTCAGGGCACTGCTGTGAGTGATAGGCCCCCACCCCTCCTGTCTCAGGGCACTGCTGTGAGTGATAGGCCCCCACCCCTCCTGTCTCAGGGCACTGCTGTGAGTGATAGGCCCCCACCCCTCCTGTCTCAGGGCACTGCTGGGAGACATCAGGCACCCCCCCCTGGGACCCCCCCGACAGTACATGGCATGTGTGTTACACCTGGCCACAATGGCAGAAGTCACAGTCACAACATAGGGACAGTCTGTGGCAGTGGCCTATGCACTCACCTGATACCCTGGTCGCCCATACAGCATGGAGTACTGTGGGAGGATCACATCCAGCAGAGCCATGTTCTCCTCCAGGGTGAATGGCTGTGTCCTCTCCACAGCCCTTGACATGGTTCCAGGGAATCAGTAGCAGCAGCTTGGTCGACAAATGCAAAGATGTGCAGGCAAGTACTCCCTCATGGGACCTGGCTGCCTTATATGTGCCCTTCTGCCCAGTCTCATGCACAGGAGTACAGAGTGATTGGTCACTCACATTTGCATCCTATGTTTCCACCAATCCCTTCAAACCTAGCAGTCTGTGGGTTCTCTATCGGTTTCATTCTCCTGCATGATGTCAGCCCCACAAACACATTGCAACAAAGTAGAAGAATTCCAACTGACTTCTGCTGTGCACCTTCCAGAACAATCTCGAAATTTGAACTTGGTCTCCATGACAACCAGCATGCATGTAGGCCTTAATACTTGTCCCCTATGTAATTTGGAGCATCACACACAGGTACGGTGCGTTTCGGGGCCCTAGGGCACCCCAAATGCATGGCAACGGCCCGTACATGCATGCCTACGTTCACTATTACTATGGGTCTGCACGCGTATGCGTACTCGTAGTGGTACGGACCGTACACACGCATCTACGCTCACTATCACTATGGGTCTGTACGCGTATGCGTACCCATAGTGGTACGGACCGTACACACGCATCTACGCTCACTATCACTATGGGTCTGCACGCGTATGCGTACTCGTAGTGATAGTGAGCGTACATGCGAGTGTACGCTCACTATCACTACGAGTACGCATACGCGTGCAGACCCATAGTGATAGTGAGCGTAGATGCGTGTGTACGGTCCGTACCACTACGAGTACGCATACGCGTGCAGACCCATAGTGATAGTGAGCGTAGATGCGTGTGTACGGTCCGTACCACTATGGGTACGCATACGCGTGCAGACCCATAGTGATAGTGAGCGTAGATGCGTGTGTACGGTCCGTACCACTATGGGTACGCATACGCGTGCAGACCCATAGTGATAGTGAGCGTAGATGCGTGTGTACGGTCCGTACCACTATGGGTATGCATACGCGTGCAGACCCATAGTGATAGTGAGCGTACATGCGTGTGTACGGCCCTATCACTATGGGTCTGCATGCGTATGCGTACTCGTAGTGCTACGGACCGTACAAATGCCTGTACGCTCGCCATCACGATGGGTACACATACGGCAGCACTCCCACAGTGATTTGGGAACATACACAGGCCCTCTCAGCAGCAGTACGGCGGTTTTCACACATCACTGTGGTGATAGGCGACACACAGGTAGGAATAGGGCGGTGTTAGACGGACCGGGAGGGTCGGCCGAGGACAAGGGGAGAGGTCTCCGGGGAGAGCCGTCTCCAGCGATCGTACAGACAAATAACTTCCCCCCCACAGACAGATACCACACAAGGATAAGATTTAGCGTTCTTTATATGCACTTCTTAAGGTACGATGAAATGGTACAAGGAGGTCTGGACTCAGGGGTCCCCTCGATTCAAGTCTCTCAAGGTAGGAAAGGGGGTAGCGGGACAGTCTGGTTACCAGTCTGGTAGTTGAGATGGTATGGTGGGTAGCTCACAATCCTCGAGCTAGGTGGCTTAGCTGGTACGGGCCGCGGCAGCGCCAGCAGGTCCCGGTGAAGATGGTCGATACACGGTCCGCGGCAGCGCCGGCAGGTCCCCGTGAAGATGGTTGATGTACGGTCCGCGGCAGCGCCAGCAGGTCCCGGTGAAGATGGTCGTTACAACGGGCCGCGGCAGCGCCAGCAGGTCCCGACGAGGATGGATGTTGCAGAAGGCCGCGGCAGCGCCAGCAGGCAAGACGATAGATCACAAGATAGGGCTACGGCAGCGCCAGTAGTCCGTCCAGGCTGAGTTCTCTCGGTGTCTCTCGACTCCAGGATACAACTGCCTTCCTGCTCCGGAGCTGCTCCAGTTATAGGGCAGGTGCCCTTTGATGTCCGGACCCTCGCACTTGGAGGTCGGAGGGTCCGGGATGAAGGTGTCCAGACACCCAGCGGGGGGTGGAGCCGGTGCCTGGGGGAGCTGGAGGCGATCGTCACCTGGCGGGGGAGAGTCTTTGGCGCTTCGTTCTCCCATTGACCTGCCAAGTGGACCGCTCACCTCCTGGGTGGATGGTGGTGCCGGGATGTTGGGGCCGGCCAGGCCCAGGGTTAGGGTCGGGGGGAGGCCACGCGGCCTCGTGGCGCAGGGCCCAAGATGGCGGCTTGACCCGGCCGAGGGAGCCGGTGGTGGCTTGGGCCCGTTGATACATGGAGGTCCGAGGGCAGGAGTTCCGTCGGGAGACGGGGTGCGGGTGATTCTCGTGGGTTGCGCCTGGGGGGCCGGGGCTTGGGCCCTGTCATGCGGGGGAGGGAGCAAGCCCTTCGTGTGGCCTGTCCAACATGCGTCCCCCCCAGCTGAAGGCGGGGAGAGTCACCCATCTCCTTGGGGACTCTCCTCGTCGAGGCGGAAGAAGCGGGACAGGCCATCTGCGTTGGCGTGGTCTTGGCCCGGTCGGTGCTCCACGGTGAAGTCCATTCCCTGCAGGGAGATGGACCAGCGCAATAGTTTTGGGTTTTCCCCCCGCATCTGCATCAGCCACTGCAGGGGTCTATGGTCGGTTTGTACCCGGAAGTGGGTACCGAAGAGATAGGGCCGGAGCTTTTTGAGGGCCCACACCACTGCGAAGGCCTCCCTCTCGATGGTGCTCCAGCGCTGTTCTCGGGCTAGGAGACGTCGGCTGATGAAGGCCACCGGCTGGTCCTGACCCTCGGGGTTCAGCTGGGAAAGAACCGCCCCGATGCCGTGGTCGGAGGCGTCCGTCTGTACAATGAATTCCCGACTGTAATCGGGGGCCTGGAGCACAGGGGCGGTGCACAGGGCGGCCTTCAGCTTTTCGAAGGCCGCTTGACAATCGGGGGTCCAGTCAATCCGCTTCGGTTGGTTCTTGGATATGAGACCCGTGAGGGGCCCCACAATGCTGCCGTAGTCCCTCACGAACCGCCGGTAGTAGCCGGTGAGCCCCAAGAAGGCTCGGACTTCGGTCTGAGTGACGGGGGGCTGCCAGGACTGGATGGCAGCAATCTTAAGTTGCAGTGGGGCCACCAGCCCGCTCCCCACCTGGTGCCCCAGGTAGGTCACGGACCCTTGACCAATTTGGCATTTGCCGGCCTTAATCGTGAGGCCGGCCCGCTGGAGGGCCTGTAGGACCTCCTGGAGGTGGAGGAGGTGGTCGGACCAGTGGCGGCTGTATACAGCGATATCGTCCAGGTAGGCAGCGCTGAACTCTTCGAGCCCCGCCAAGACCTGGTTCACAAGACGTTGAAATGTAGCGGGGGCGTTCTTCATGCCAAAGGGCATGACCTTGAAGTGGTAGTGGCCATCGGGGGTAGAGAAGGCGGATCGTTCTTGAGCCCGGGGTGTGAGACCGATCTGCCAGTAGCCCGCTGTTAGGTCGAAGATACTGAGGTAGCGGGCGGCCCCCAGCCGGTCGATCAATTCATCCGCTCTGGGGATAGGATGAGCGTCGGTTCGGGTGACAGCGTTCAAGCCCCGGTAGTCGACGCAGAATCTCAGTTCAGGTGTGGTGCCGGGGGCAGCGGCTTTGGGGACCAATACAACCGGGCTGGCCCAGGGACTGTCCGAAGGCTCGATGACCCCGATCGTGAGCATTTTGGCCACTTCCTCTTGTATGCAGGCCCGTACCCGATCTGGTACGCGGTAGGCCCGGTGTCGGACAGGGGGACTGTCCCCGGTGTCCACGTCGTGCAAGCACCAAGGGGTGACCCCGGGAGTGAGGGAGAATAGTGAAGCGAACCGCAGCAGGAGGTCCCGGCAGCCCTGGCGTTGCTCTGGGGTGAGGGCATCGGAGAGCCGGACCCCGTCCACGGAACCGTCGTTCTCCTGAGTCTTCAGGAGATCCGGGAGGGGTTCGGAGTCCTCCTCTGCTCCACTGTCTGTAGCCATCAGGAGGCTGAGTTCTGAGCGCACAAAGTGTGGTTTGAGTCTGTTGGTGTGGAGGACCCGAAGGGGGTTCCGGGTGGTCCCCATGTCGATGAGGTAAGTGACGGGGCTTTTGCGCTCGACCACCTTGAAGGACCCCGTCCACTTATCTTGCAAGGCACATGGTTCGGTGGGGGACATCACCCACACTTGTTGTCCAGGTTCGAACTCGACGGAGGAGGCATTGTGATCATACCATCTCTTCATGTCTTCCTGGCTGGCCTCGAGGTTCGCCTTGGCCATCTCCCTGAAGCGCCGGGTCTGATTACGTAGGGCCAGGAGGTACTTGAAGACGTCTGGAGGGGTCTTTAGGGGGGCCATCTCCCAACCTTCTTTGACTAGGCTGAGGGGCCCTCGCACAGGGTGCCCGTACAGGAGTTCGAAAGGGCTAAAACCGAGGGATTTCTGGGGAACTTCTCGGTAGGCGAAGAGGAGGCACGGGAGTAGTACATCCCACTGGCGACGGAGGGGCTCTTCCAATCCCCCAATCATCCCCTTGAGAGTGCGGTTGAATCGCTCCACTAGTCCGTTCCCTTGGGGGTGATAGGGGGTCGTGAATCGGTAGGCGACCCCGCACTGTTGCCAGAGGGACTTCATGTATTTGGAGATGAAGTTCGTGCCTCGGTCGCTGACGACTTCTCGGGGGAAGCCCACCCGGGAGAAGATCCCCATTAGGGCCCGGCCAACCACCGGAGCTGTTACAGTTCGTAGAGGCACCGCCTCGGGGTAGCGGGTGGCGTGATCCACCAGTACCAGGATGAACCTATGTCCTTGTGCCGTGCGGGGGTCCAGGGGCCCCACAATGTCTATTCCTACCCTCTCGAACGGGGTGGTGACCACCGGGAAGGGTTGTAGAGGGGCCTTCAGCTTACGGCCACTCTTCCCGCTGGCCTGGCACGTGGGGCAGGACCGGCAGTGGTTCAGGACGTCGTTCCGCATCTTCGGCCAGAAAAAGTGGGTCACTAGGCGACTGTAAGTTTTGTCTTGGCCCAGGTGTCCAGCCAGGGGGACATCGTGGGCCAGGTTGAGCAGGAAGTCTCTGAAGCGGAGAGGTACCACCAGTACTCGACCGGCCCCTAGCTCTGCGATTCTCTGTTCGCTGTATAGCAGGTCGTTCTCCCAGTAGACCCAGTGAGTTCCGGTGGAGTCCCCTGCGCTCTGGGCGCTGGCTTGTTGGCGGAGTCCCTCGAGGGAGGGGCAGGTCTTTTGCTCCTGGCGGAACTGTTCTTGGGTGGGCCCCCCTTCTTGACGCCACTGAGCCAGGCCGGGGACGTCCTGGAGTTGCGCGTCCCCTTCGGTCGTTGGCTCCGGGGGGTTGGCCTCATCGTTGTCTTCTACTGGGGCGACCGGGGGCGGAGGTGCTGGCCATTCCGGTTCTTCTGGTCGGGGAACGGCACGGGCTGCCATGGACCGGGTGGTTACGCAGGCCCAGTCCGGGAGGCCCAGCATCCCCAGGTGCTCTCTTCTCTCGACGGTGGCCCACTGGGAACTCTCAAGGTCATTCCCCAGGAGGCAGTCCACGGGGGCATCATCCCGGACCGTCACTTTCAACAGGCCGGAGACCCCTCCCCATTCGAAGGGGACGCAGGCCATTTGACACAGACTTTCGGAATTGTCGGCTGAGCGGACGGGGCACAGAATGTTCGGCAGGATCTGCTCGGGTTTCACCAGGTGACAGCGGACGGCCGTCACACTGGCGCCTGTGTCACGTAAGGCCTCGGCCCGATGCCCATTAATGGTCACCCACTGACCGTATTTCCTGGTGTTGGCGGGTAGGGGAGCCCGCGGGACTATGTCTTTTCCCCCTAGGCACGCTAGAACCATGGCGGCCGGTTCCCACTCTTGCTGGGCCGGCTCATACTCTTCCTGTTCCTCTGACAGTCGTTCTTCCCCCAGGGCGGCGGCAGCTACCTGGCGGGGCTTGGGTGTTTGGTTCTGCGGGCAGCTCGGGTCATTGGCGTAATGGCCGACTCGCTGGCATCGGTGGCACGTGACATTGGCTCGGAACCCGGGACGCATCGGGGGGTTTCCCCGGCCGGCCGGGGGCGGGGTGCTGGCCACGGGTGTTGCCGGGAGGGTGTCTCTCCCTCGCCCCTGGCCTCCTCCTCCTCCCCGAGGACGGTGCTGGCCTTGGTTGCTTCGGTTCTGCTCGTGCGGTCCTCTCCGGCCCACTCGGGTGCTCTCCCATCGGTCAGCTTCAGCGGCGAGCTGCCGGGGGTCGGTCAATTTACTGTCGAGGAGGTGCTGCCTGAGCTCGACGAAGCAGTTGTTCGACAGGTGTTCCCATACCATGAGGTTAAAGAGTTGTTCGTAGGTTGTTACCTGGCTCCCCTTGATCCAACCCTCGAAGGCTCGGCTGAAATAGTTTACGTACTCCACCCAAGTTGTACCCGGGATCCGGGTGCAATCTCTGAACCTCTGGCGGTACATCTCGGGTGTGAGGCCGTAGCGGGTGAGGAGGGCAGCCTTCATGTGGTCGTAGGACGACATTTGGTGATCTGGGAGCTGCAACAGGGCATCGCGACCTTCGTTGACGAACCTTCCCCATAGTCCAGCTCCCCAATCACTCCGGTCGATCCGGTGGGAGGTCATGGCGATCTCGTAGGCTTTGAACCACTGCTGTATGTCGTCTTCTCGGACATACTCTCGGACAACATCCTTGGGGATGTGGACTTTTTTCTCGGTTGCCCCTGTGGTGTGCGGTCGCTCAGGCACCCCCGTTTCTTTATTCTGTTTCCGAAGTTCTATTTCCGCCAGTTTGCGCTCGTGTTCGAGTGTTATTCTTTTTTCCTCAAGCTCTCTCTGTCTCTGTTTTTCTTCTCGCTCCTCTCGGAGCCGCAGATGCTCTAGATTTAGTTTCTGCTCGGCTAACTTTAGTTCACCGTCCATCTTGAGTCGTGCCATTTCCAACTCGTGTAATCTGGTCCTTTCTCTTTCCTGGATCTCCTCCTGCGAGAGGCCCGTTCTCCGCTCCTCGGGAGCCGTGGCGTTCCCCTCTGGTGCGACACTGTTTTGGTCGGAGGATCCGGTGATCCCAGTTTCTGCCCACGACTCAAGGGCGCGCTTCAAATCATCTTTGGTACTCAGGCCGGTGGTAGCAATGCCTAGTTCCATGCAGAATTGTTTAAGTTCGCGGTGGTTATACTCTTCCAACTTATCCATTTGGAACTTTTCAGTGGAACCGCTATCTTTAGCTGACACCGTGGTTTTGTCGTGGGGTGAGCTACTCTCTGTACGATTACGCGTTGATTCGGATCGCGCCGCTGGCCACCAATGTTAGACGGACCGGGAGGGTCGGCCGAGGACAAGGGGAGAGGTCTCCGGGGAGAGCCGTCTCCAGCGATCGTACAGACAAATAACTTCCCCCCCACAGACAGATACCACACAAGGATAAGATTTAGCGTTCTTTATATGCACTTCTTAAGGTACGATGAAATGGTACAAGGAGGTCTGGACTCAGGGGTCCCCTCGATTCAAGTCTCTCAAGGTAGGAAAGGGGGTAGCGGGACAGTCTGGTTACCAGTCTGGTAGTTGAGATGGTATGGTGGGTAGCTCACAATCCTCGAGCTAGGTGGCTTAGCTGGTACGGGCCGCGGCAGCTCCAGCAGGTCCCGGTGAAGATGGTCGATACACGGTCCGCGGCAGCGCCGGCAGGTCCCCGTGAAGATGGTTGATGTACGGTCCGCGGCAGCGCCAGCAGGTCCCGGTGAAGATGGTCGTTACAACGGGCCGCGGCAGCGCCAGCAGGTCCCGACGAGGATGGATGTTGCAGAAGGCCGCGGCAGCGCCAGCAGGCAAGACGATAGATCACAAGATAGGGCTACGGCAGCGCCAGTAGTCCGTCCAGGCTGAGTTCTCTCTGTGTCTCTCGACTCCAGGATACAACTGCCTTCCTGCTCCGGAGCTGCTCCAGTTATAGGGCAGGTGCCCTTTGATGTCCGGACCCTCGCACTTGGAGGTCGGAGGGTCCGGGATGAAGGTGTCCAGACACCCAGCGGGGGGTGGAGCCGGTGCCTGGGGGAGCTGGAGGCGATCGTCACCTGGCGGGGGAGAGTCTTTGGCGCTTCGTTCTCCCATTGACCTGCCAAGTGGACCGCTCACCTCCTGGGTGGATGGTGGTGCCGGGATGTCGGGGCCGGCCAGGCCCAGGGTTAGGGTCGGGGGGAGGCCACGCGGCCTCGTGGCGCAGGGCCCAAGATGGCGGCTTGACCCGGCCGAGGGAGCCGGTGGTGGCTTGGGCCCGTTGATACATGGAGGTCCGAGGGCAGGAGTTCCGTCGGGAGACGGGGTGCGGGTGATTCTCGTGGGTTGCGCCTGGGGGGCCGGGGCTTGGGCCCTGTCATGCGGGGGAGGGAGCAAGCCCTTCGTGTGGCCTGTCCAACAGGCGGACATACTTGTCCATGGATGGACATACTTGTCCAGGAATGTACATCAAGGTATCGTCTGTGCATTACTACATGTGTGGGGCACAGGTGTCACAGGCTGTGATGTGGAACATGCCTCCTGAGTGGAGAAGGCACCAGATGTATGATGAGATGTGTACAGGTGTACTGTGTGAGGGTGCAATGTGTGCCAGGCATGCCCTTGACTCCTTTGACATGTGTGCATGTGGGACTGCGCACTTGGGGTGAGCGTCACTGGCATGGCACGGACACCAACACACGGAAGTGTCCCATGATGCCCGGTACTGGGGTCATGACACATGACTTGTCACTACCCACAGTGCACAATGTGACTATGTCATATATGTGTCCGGCATTTACATCAGGTTGATGTTGTAGCACCCTCAAAAGCTGCAGCCGTTGCAGCAACCAACATGTGGCTGTGTGTAGATTGTCATTGCACACTGTTCCGCACACCATGCCACATGTGTCATCGGATGTGAGGTTCACATGTATGCATGGGACACGGAGTAGCGTGACAAGGCCATGTCAGCATCCTCACAAGGAATGTGTGGTGAGTCATGACATGTGCACCTTCATGGCAAGGTGTGTGGGCTGGACTAGTGTAATGTCATGTGACCTGTGGCTCCAGTGTTCCGCTAGCAGTCTCTGCAATCGGCATCCCACTTCTGCTGATGTGTGGGTGTATGTCACTCCTGTCTTGCGTCGGGCTGTGCACTTGCACTGGGACACAGCTATTTCCATGGCGTGGCATGGGGAGGTTCTCAATCACCGTGTGTAGCTGGGTCCTGGAAGGAGTGTCACCTTGCATCCATACGTGTCCTGGGCATGTAGCACATGCCTGACTCCCTATGTGGCATGTGTGTATTGCCAGATTTACATGTGCTCAGTAGACATGAGTTGTTCTCGTAGTGCACTCACTCTTCCTTGTCACTTCCAAATTACTGCAGAGCACCTCCTGTTGCCCGAAGAATTCCAGACTTGGCTACCATGCAGGAGAATGACAGGATCCGGCTCTACCGCTTCACCCAACCGTTGATTCTGGAGCTAACGGCGAGACTGGCACCACACCTGCAACCGCAGCACAGGTATCCTACGGCACTGACACCCCAGCTGAAGGTAATGGCTGCCCTACATTTTCTTGCCACGGGTACCTTCCAAAATACCATAGCTCATGTTGGTGGCATGTCCCAGAGCATGTTCAGCGGTGTGCTGCATGATTTCTTGGAGGCCATGTTAATTCACCTGGATGACTTCATCAAGTTCCCAACCCCTGAACAGATGACTGAGGTCAAGCGTGGATTCTATGCCCTGGGAGGGATGCCCCATGTCATTGGGTCCATAGATGGGACACATGTAGGTTTGGTACCACCACACGCACGGGAGGTGGCGTACCGCAATCGGAAGCACTACCACTCCATCAATGCCCTTGTGGTGTGTCTGTCCAATATGGTGATTTCACATGTCTGTGCTCGTTTCCCAGGATCAGCACACGATGCCTACATCATGAGGCGTAGCGGGATGCCTGATATGATGATGCAGCTGCGCAACGAACGGGCATGTGTTGTTGGTGGGTACAGTCTGTCTGTCCTGTATTCTGTATAGCCGACCAGCACGACCGCTACACCAGTTCTAACGATGTCCATGTGCTTCCCATGTAGGGGACGCTGGCTATCCCAACATGCCTTGGCTGCTGACACCTCTCCGCAACCCCATCACGCCGGCCCAGCTCCGCTATAACACCGCCCATGGCCGGACAAGGCGAGTGATAGAGAGGACGTTTGGCATGCTGAAGAGCCGATTCCGGTGCCTCCACAAGACCGGCGGTGCACTCATGAAGGTCTGCAAGATCTTCATGGTCTGCTGCATGCTGCACAACATGGCAGTTGAAAGAGCTGTGCCACTCATCCTGAATCAACATGACGAGGACCATCCACCCGTGGAGGACGAAGGGCTTGGCAATGGGGCTAGTGATGTGGAGGATGTGGAGCCGCAAGAGGACATCCGGACTCGGCTCATACGCGACTTCTTTGCTTAGTGGTGAGTACCAGGGTCTGAGTGTGTACGCATTGGTCCCCGTGTGGCATGCGTTGTGATGTGTGTCTCCACCTGCATGTATGGCACGTGGGTCAGAGGTGTGTGTGGGTGTGTCACTGGAGTGATGGTGGCAGTGATGGTAGTATTTCCCCAGTCATAATTGTGACCTAGCATGTTGTCATCCATACATGTGTCGAGTAACTGCACATGCAAGTGGCTGTGCTTTTTGTGGCTGACTTCTTGTGTGTCTCTCTTCCCCAGGTACCTGCGCATGCCGTTTGCTGGTTGCATTGTTGTGGCACTGCTATTCCTCATGGACATGACATCGTGGGCTGACTCAGCGTTACAGGCACGGACACGTTTGGAAGTCTCCATGGGGTAAGGGATGCATCTGGGGTGTATTGGGTGTGGCAGTTGTTCACGATGTGTGCACACTGCCCCGGTCGGGGTTTGGTTCCTCTGCAGACATGTGGCATCCCCATGGGACACGACATGCAGCTGGGTACACCTGAATAGATGGGCTGCCTGGTTGTCAGTCATCAGTGATGGGATAGTGGATTGTGATGATGGCATCAATGTGTGTGACACTGCCCTCGGACACATACGGTTAACATTGTCTTGACATGGCGTGGGACTTCCACATCAGCGGATCTATGGTGTATGGCAGGCTCTCCGTGAGCAGCTGTGGGTGTTTAGCTGTTAGCCGACGCTTGTGTGCCAGTTCCATGGCTATCACGCATTTGTGCTGCAGAAGGGGGTGCCAGTGTTGGAGCCACATGTTACTCCACATGATGTGTTCATGTGTACTTCAAGTTGCCTCTGCAATCCCAAAAACATGACTAATAAAGGTGTCCCTATGCCTCCAAGGTGCCTCTTCTCAGTCAATGCTGGTGTGTTGGCACGGTGCATCCTGCATGTCTGGCATGGTATTCCCTGATTGTGGCTATGTGTCAATGTGTCGAGTGGCAAGATGCAAGCTGTGTGTGTGTGCTGAGACTGTGTATTGGGCATGATGTCCATGACTGTGTGGGTATTGTGACATGTGCCATCCCCATGCATCCAACGTTGTCCATGACCCCATTCTCTGCATCCACCGGACTCAAGCTTGCAGGACATGGTTCTGCCACCTGTCTACACATACCTGGGTGCCCCCCAGGACACTGGCCAGGATCCCTGACCTCTGCGCATGACTGTTGCTGTACTCAATGTGTCTGTCAGCACGGTTGTTCGGCCACCCCCTCAGCTGGTTCTGACCATCACGGGTGTGTATGGTGCTCCATGTCTGTCTTGCCTAATAAACTGTGACCCATGTGTCCTGTGCCAGACTAAGGCCCCAGGGTGTGGATGGTTGAAGTGAACAGATGACTCAGGCATGTTTAGACTGTACAAGACACATGTTAGGTAATAATGCTACCAGCAGGCATCTACTCTTAATAGTGTGATTTATTATTGGGGGGGGGGGGACAAAGTGAGGGGCTTTCCGGGATTAGGGAATCCAAAGTTCAGTAGGGGAGTTGGTGTCCTTGCCATTGGAAATCCTCAGAGTCCATGCCACAGTCTTTGTCAACATTGGTCAGCCAGTGACCAGCAGGGCCATGTGGCAGAGAATGTCTCTTGATGCTGTGATGCTGTTGCTCCAGTGGGCCAGGTGCCAGGCCAGGTGTCCTGGGAGATGGTGATGTAGCAGCCACCCTCACGGTCCTTTCCGTGGACGACCCGGCTTCCTGCGGGGAACCTCAGCAGCAGGCCGTGACGACGTCTGGGATGCTCCGTCGGATGTTTCCTCCTCCTCCTCCTGATCCCTCCCTGTGGGTGGTTATGTTCTCCGCCTTCTGGCACAGGGAGGGTCGGCCATGGTGTCGGCCATCCGACGGAGTGTAGCGTGAATCCCCTGGGACGCCGTCACTTGCTCAGCCTGTCTGTCCTCCATCCTCCGTTGGTGTACCTGTAGACAGGCTATTAGCTCCGCATGTTGCTGGGCCTGCTGGACCTTGATCCCCTCGAGGACGGACACAACCTGGGCCATGCCCGTGGTGTCCTGCCGGTATGAGTCCAGGATGTTACGGACATGGGAAAATACCGGATCCCCAGCCAACTGGTCAGGCTCGCGCCTCCGCCGTCCTCCACTCCCACCACCCCTGCCCACTTGCGTCTGGCCTGCACTTGTGGGCACATCGGGTCTCCGGGACCCCTGAGGGGGGGCATTGGCGTTGTCGCCTGCCTCCTCCTGGGTGCCCGGGACACCGTGTCCCTCCTGGCGAGCCTGGCTGCATTGTGGTGTTGGGGCAGGGATCCTGGGTGTCTCCTGGGATGTGGCAGGAGTGGGGGTGGTGGTTGGCACGGTTGTACCTGACGCAGGTGCTGCAGGTGGTTGGACACCAGAAGGGCCAGGTCGGTCGGGGTCGTCCGCAGAGTGGTGAGAGTGGTCGCTGCCGGTGGGATCGGTCTCCTGCAGATCCGGGTCCTGTGAGTGTTCCCCCCCAGTGTTGGGGGGTGCAGCACGACGTTGACCTGTGTGTGAGAGAGAAAATGTTAATTTTGGTCCATGCAACATCCATGTTTCATCCGTTTCAAAGTTTGCACATTTCCTCTTGGAATTAGGATCTGTCTTGCATTCCACTCACAGTGCACTTGTGCATGGGTGTGTCCCTTGGGCACCAATTTGGCCCCTTTAACTATGTGTGGCACAGTCTTACTTGCTGCGTCAAGTGTGACTGCAGTCAGCAGTGGAGTGTGCAGGTGTGGCGAGCCATGCATTTGCGCCTTCCTTGTAGCACTGTACATGTGCACATGGAGTGGATCCACACACTTATATGATGCAGGTGGCTGTCCTTGTGCTCGTGTACAGGTTGTGACATGGCCCTGCGTGTTGCCATGATGAAGAGGGGGGGTTCTGGCACTGGCCACCCTTGTCTACATGCACGCAGTCCACCTGCTGACGAGCAGACATTCCCACACACCAAAGGACTGATTTGCTCTCCCTGTGTCTCCCTCCTTCTCTGTCCCCCTCTCCCTCCCTCTCTGTCCCCCTCTCCCTCCCTCTCTGTCCCCCTCTCCCTCCCTCTCTGTCCCCCTCTCCCTCCCTCTCTGTCCCCCTCTCCCTCCCTCTCTGTCCCCCTCTCCCTCCCTCCGTGTGTCACCCTCTGTCACCTTGGCCCAGCTTCCTGGGCACACACTGTTGGCAGATCTTTGAGTGGCCCTTGGCCTGTTGATGTGAGTTTGTTTCTGATCTCCAGGCACCCATTTTGTCTGCTGTGTGTCTGTGCGCTGCTGCTGTGGTGGTGTGTGCTGCCACTCTTTCACAATGTTGGCTGTTCATTAGCTGCTGTCATGTGCAAAACAGTGCCTTCACCCCCATGTGTTGATGCAAGGCGTCCGCCATTTGCTGGCAAGTCATTCCTGTGTTGGGACACAGTGTTTGTCTGGCTGTGACCTAGGCCATATGGGCAGAGGCCATTGTTGTCTGCTTTGGAGTCGCACTATGTGATTTTTGGTGCCCAGCCTCCCGCCATCCGGGTTACCGTGTCATGTGTTGTTGTCTTCTGTGGCCTGTGACTTGACATTGTCCAGCTGGGTGCATGGGGCATGGTGGCAGCAGTGGCATGTGCCTGCTCATGGAGTGTGGTTGAGTCATGCGATGGCTTGTGGTGGTTGCGTGCCTGTTAGTAATTTTGGTTGTGGTTGCAGTTCCCCCCATGTGAGGTGCGTTGTTTGTGTACTCACCCGGGTCTCGGAGTCCTTCTACTCCTTCAACTGCCTCCACCGGCAGTATGGCCATCACCCTCTCCTCCCAGGGATGGTACTGTACGGCTCTGCGGGAGGGCCCTCCTCCGGTGGCGTTGGCCTGGTCGTGTTCCTCCTGCCTCTTGGCTCTGACCCTCCTCCGCAGATCGTACCACCTGTTCTGGCAATCCTGCTTGGTCCTCCTGGTGTCCGCAACGGCATTCACAGCATCGACGATGGTCTGCCACATGGCTGTTTTGGCTGCCTGGCTGGTGCTTCTGACCAATGTTCCAAAGATCTGTGGCTCGACTCTGAGGATTTGATCAACAAGGACCTCCAACTCTCGGTGACTGAACTTTGGATTCTTGGTAGTGGGCATGGTGAGGGGTGTGGGTGAGGATGGTGTGGGTGTGGGGGGTGTGTGGATGTTGGGGGGGGTGTGGATGGTTGTGTGTGTGTGTGAATGTGATGAGAGGGTGTTTGTGAGGGTGGTCGTGTGAAGGTGTGCAAGTGTAAGGTGTGGTGTAGCTTGTAGTCTGGTTCTGTGGTGTCTGGCAGCAGTGAGTCTGTTGCAAAGGCTCATGGTTTGTGTGTGTGGGCCCTTTTCATTGGTCCATGGGTGGGTGTGGCAGTGTTTGAATTTTGGGTGGGTGTGTTATAAGGAGTGGTGGTGTATTGGGCCTCTGTTTGTTTTTGACAGTTGCAGGTCAGTGATTGTGTTATTTTAGTGGTTGTTGGCCATGTTTAGTGGCTGTGTGCCTTTCGAATGGTGTATTGTTGTGTTGTTTTGTTTTGTCCTTGTTGTGTACGTGCGTTTTGAGCGTGTGTACGGTGTGTACATGGGCCATTTGGTTGTACGATTATGTCCTTGTGTGTGGCTTTGTACGACTCGTACATGCGGTTGTGATGTTGGGGCATGGGGTGCGCTCCGTACTTAGGAGGTTGTGTTGGGGGTGTGCCAGGAACTACTGGGGTGTACATGGACGGTGGTACGACACGTACAGGGGTGGGGGGGTGTACATTGACGTTGGTACGACACGTACAGGGGTGGGGGGGTGTACATTGACGGTGGTACGACACGTACAGGGGTGGGGGGGTGTACATTGACGGTGGTACGACACGTACTGGGGTGGGGGTGGGGCTCGAACGTACTGGGGTGTAGGTTCACGGTGGTACGACTCGTACTGGGGTGGGGGTACGACTGGAACGTACTGGGGTGTAGGTACACGGTGGTACGACACGTACTGGGGTGGGGGTACGACTGGAACGTACTGGGGTGTACATAGACGGTGGTACGACACGTACAGGGGTGGGGGGGGTGTACATTGACGGTGGTACGACACGTACTGGGGTGGGGGTACGACTGGAACGTACTGGGGTGTAGGTACACGGGGGGTATGACACGTACTGGGGTGGGGCTCGAACGTACTGGGGTGTAGGTTCACGGTGGTACGACACGTACAGGGGTGGGGGGGTGTACATTGACGGTGGTACGACACGTACTGGGGTGGGGGTACGACTGGAACGTACTGGGGTGTAGGTACACGGTGGTACGACACGTACTGGGGTGGGGGTACGACTGGAACGTACTGGGGTGTACATAGACGGTGGTACGACACGTACAGGGGTGGGGGGGGTGTACATTGACGGTGGTACGACACGTACTGGGGTGGGGGTACGACTGGAACGTACTGGGGTGTAGGTACACGGGGGGTATGACACGTACTGGGGTGGGGGTGGGGCTCGAACGTACTGGGGTGTAGGTTCACGGTGGTACGACACGTACAGGGGTGGGGGGGTGTACATTGACGGTGGTACGACACGTACTGGGGTGGGGGTACGACTGGAACGTACTGGGGTGTAGGTACACGGGCGGTATGACACGTACTGGGGTGGGGGTGGGGCTCGAACGTACTGGGGTGTAGGTTCACGGTGGTACGACACGTACTGGGGTGGGGGTACGACTGGAACGTACTGGGGTGTGGGTAGACGGGGCTATGACACGTACTGGGGTGGGGGTGTGGCTCGAACGTACTGGGGTGTAGGTACACGGGGGGTACGACACGTACTGGGGTGGGGGTACGACTGGAACGTACTGGGGTGTGGGTAGACGGGGCTATGACACGTACTGGGGTGGGGGTGTGGCTCGAACGTACTGGGGTGTAGGTACACGGGGGGTACGACACGTACTGGGGTGGGGGTAGGACTGGAACGTACTGGGGTGTGGGTAGACGGGGCTATGACACGTACTGGGGTGGGGGTGTGGCTCGAACGTACTGGGGTGTAGGTTCACGGTGGTACGACTGGAACGTACTGGGGTGGGGGTACGACTGGAACGTACTGGGGTGTACATGGACGGTGGTACGACACGTACAGGGGTGGGGGGGTGTACATTGACGGTGGTACAACACGTACAGGGGTGGGGGGGTGTACATTGACGGTGGTACGACACGTACTGGGGTGGGGGTACGACTGGAACGTACTGGGGTGTAGGTACACGGTGGTACGACACGTACTGGGGTGGGGGTACGACTGGAACGTACTGGGGTGTGGGTAGACGGGGCTATGACACGTACTGGGGTGGAGGTGTGGCTCGAACGTACTGGGGTGTAGGTACACGGGGGGTACGACACGTACTGGGGTGGGGGTAGGACTGGAACGTACTGGGGTGTGGGTAGACGGGGCTATGACACGTACTGGGGTGGGGGTGTGGCTCGAACGTACTGGGGTGTAGGTACACGGGGGGTACGACACGTACTGGGGTGGGGGTAGAACTGGAACGTACTGGGGTGTAGGTAGACGGGGCTATGACACGTACTGGGGTGGGGGTACGACTGGAACGTACTGGGGTGTACCTAGACGGGTGGGGGTATACATATACGGGGGGTACGTGTCGGACGTACGGGGGCTGGGGGGAGTGTTGGGCGCGTATGCGGGCACATGTCTCCATGGTTGCTATAGGTGTTCGGTGCGGACGGTGTTTTTTCCATACGGTTGTACGCTCGGACGCACGGGATGGATCGTGATTCCTCGGTCGGACTTGGATTTTCACGTTTGTAAGGTAAATCGTCCGAGGACGTGTCGGACACATTTTCCGACTCGAGGACGTGTGGGGAATGGTTCCCAGTGCGGTTCGTATGGACTTTTTACCATGCGAATCGTGATTGCCAGTTCGTACGGCACTTGTACGATTCGTACGGTAAAAAGACCCGATACGAGTCGCACGGGGGAATTTTTTACCGGATCGTGATCGGCACCAGAATGAAATAATTGGAAGAAGTAATGAGAGTTAGAAGGAAGGGTGAATGAGGGAAAGAAGAGAAAGAAAGAGTTAAGGAATGGTGAGAGAATACAAAAAGGAAGACAAATGGAAAGAAGGGGCAATACAAGGACAGGAGGATGTTAAGAAGTCAGGAATGAACAAGAAATTAATTAAAGAATGGAAGAAAGGAATAAAAGATGGAAAGAAGGAAACAACCAAACAGGGATATAAGGAAGAACAAAACATTAGAAAGGAAGAAAAGTGGCATGCAAGAAGAATAAGAAGAGAATAAGAAAGATGGAAAGAAAGAATGAAATAAGAATGGAAAGAAGTAAAGAGAGAATAATAGAAAGAAAGAACACATAGAAAGAAAGAAAAAAATGAAAGAAAATAAAAAGAAACAAACAAGATGGAAAGGAAGAGGATGGCTAGAAGGAAAGACTCAATAAATGAAAGAACCAACATTGATAAATGTGCAGTTTGTGGTTAAATGTATTTAAAATCGTACTTTAAAATCTATTAATTTCCAGCATTTTAAAAATTTTCCTCAGGGGAAAGAAAATGTCATGGACCTACATATAAAGGGTCTGGATTGGAAACTTTTGTCAGTCATTTAGTGCCAAAGAGCTCACAATGGCAGGTCTTTTATTTTTCTGGCTTCTTCCTTGTTGAAGAGTTGAACCTTCGGCCACATGCTGGTTCAGTCGTACGGCCATAAGAGTCCAAGAGGCATGATTATCTGCCGTGCCTACCAATCTCTGGTGACAGGGCATGGGCTTTAGTCTCACCCTACTCACAGTCCATACAACCTCAGATTACTTGGCTTTTGACCATTGGCTGACATCTACATAGAGTCAGTGGCAGCTGCTCCGCTAAGGGGAAGGAGTGTAGCCAACTGCTCTGAGTTTAAAAAGTAAAACTAAAATATTAATAACCAATTTTATTATCAATTTAGTTTTCCGCTCCTGCTTAGGTGCGGCGCAGGGTGGGGTGGGGCTGGGCTGACCAGAGCAGGGGCCAAGGGGAGGCGTGGGAGGCACACTCTTTAGAACACATGACAGTTTGACTGGCCGTCTTGGGCCGGCCAAGCAGTAATGCTCACTTTGCATGTTCTCCACCTGGCTGTATTGCACAGCTTGGGTAGAAAACATGTACAGCCTCCCAGTCCCTCTCTGAGTGCCAAACCACAGTGCTTGGACCAATCACAACGCTGCTGTAAGGAAGCATTGTGATTTGCTAGGGGAGTCTGAGAGCCTGTGTTCTTCCTGCTTCCTGATGACGACCGAGGAGCAGAAGAGGACCGCAATGCGGCAGCAGGCTTGCAGGAAGTAGTTTTAAAAAAAAAATTTACTCTCCCCACCCTGCTACCCCCGTTAAGTAGCGGACGCCACTGCGTAGAGTCCTTGTACACTGAGGGACCACTAAGATGTTTCGTATGCTATGCTCTGCATGCACCAAAGGCTAGGCACGACCTTTGATCACACCCTGAACCCAATTCTTCTGCCCTATTATTTTTTTTGTTTCCACTTCTCATACACCCCCCAGTGTGTTCGTTTTGACTCACTAAGTATACGATGATCTTTTAAAACTTGTGTCTGAGTGTGTGAGGTGCATAGCTACCAAGGTTTCAGATTGATATGTGTGACATTTTGATAACTTCAGTGTAATTATGAGTGACATTCAACAACTATGAGTGACAATCACACGCAAGCAAAATAAAGTTTTGAAGACGACGGAAACATATAAATATCAGAAATTGCACCCATTTGAGTAATGAGAAACTAAGAATATCCTAAAACTGCTGCAAAGCACAAGAATTGAAGCCCTTGTAGCTGATAATACAGCGCATCATTCTCGACTTCAGGTCGCTTCTTGTCCCACATGGGACCTCGGGACCTGGCAAGACTCCCAAACAGGATACGAGAGGCCCAAACTCAGATCTGTTGTCAGCTGTCTAATATTATTATAGTCAACAGTCTCGCCATAGACCCTTTTCCCTTCCTGGCAGACAGCACCAGGCATCGGGCAAGCCACAGGAGAGTGAGGCCCAAATGTAGGTTACAGCCAGGCTGTATTATTTAAAAAAAACAGTAGTTTAGCAGCCTCATCCCTAATAATTACCAAGCTGAGCGGTCAGCCATACAGCGGCACCAGATTATACAGCCAGCTGACTTAGTGAAGCTCTAGCTCGGCAATGAAAGTTGAGTAGATGGACCCAACCAGCGGGCACCACAGTGGCTCACACCCGACCCAAGTTAAACACGAGTTAAACCATTATGCAGACAGTGTGGCAGCTCAGAATAGAAATCATGCTCATGACCATGCAGAGCATTAAAAAAAACAGCACATTTTCATTTGGAAGTATTACCAACTTATGACTTCCTTCTTTGCAACAAGGGCTGTTTGGTACAGGCCTGGTGACCAGCTTCCGCAATGACTGAGGCTCAGCTGCTCACACTGGACTGGTGTAGTCAGGGCTGCTGAAGAAACATTCTGGCAGCTGCCGGTGGGCTCAGGTCCGGTCACGTGATTCATTCCGGCAGTGCAAACACAGGCGAGCTGCATTACCACTGCAAACAGCAGCAAAAATGTTCTCTTGAACAACTGCTACACGGTTGCACCATGGCTGGAAGCACTCTGTCACCCGCGCCTATTAAGTTGTGTCTGAAAAATTCTAATCTTGACCGCACCAGGCTGACAGCCATGATTGAGCACTGACTCCTGATGTCATGTGACGTCAGTGAATGCTCAGTAATGCAGCGCGTGGTGTTGGTCCGGTATCATTGAAACAATGTTGCAGTGTAGCAGCTACAGCTGCGAACAGTTCAGTCAGCTCATAAGCCTACCCGGAGCGGCGCGCACCGCGGTGCCACAACTTTTACAGTCAGTATTGTGCATTACAGCAGTGCTCCGGCTTGACAGCTGGGGGGGGGCTATAATGCGTGACTTCGCATTTCAGTTCTGTGATGCGGACCACCACACCGAAATGCGTTAGTCTAACGCCTGATGCGTGGTACTTGGCAGGGTTGGAGGTGGAAGAAGGTTTATGAGCTGATACCAAAACACTCAGCTTACGTATGATGTTTCCCCTAGGTTAGAAGTCATTGCACAGATTTGATTGTGTGCTGTAGTCCTTTCTGGGGTGCTCACTGTACCATTCGATGGCCACAGTAAGTTGCTTCCACAGCAAAGTTCATAAACTGTAGACTAGTTCCTGAACCCGCAATATGCCCACTTTAGTTAAAATGCCCATCTGGGCTGCTACACAAACCAAGGGCCGCCGTTCAAGCGTGCAGATGTTAATAGTGCAGCAGGTGCAGTGGCACTAAGGCCCAGGTGTCTGAAGCATTAACTGATCCCCAAATACAGCTTTATTTTCACTGCGAAACTGGGTGATGTGGGGCCCGTTTTCCCTGCTTGTATAAAGCCCTATGGTATCCTTGCTACTCCACTGCTTCCAGCCATCATAATTCTGATATGTGTGGTAACTCTTGTTACCACATGTATCGGATTGTGAGTTGCTTATATTTTAATGCAGTTGGTAAACACCTGGTACTATAAAATCTATATTGCCTGGATACATTTTAACAGGTCAAACCTACCGATGTTTAACAAGGTAAAACACCTGGACATGCAGATTTTGATGCAGTAAGCACCAAAGTTAGCTTGTTATGTAACATTTTGTGGACAAAACTTGCAATAGGCAATATTTATCATGCCTGCAAAATTCTGAACACGTAAGTTTCAGATTTTATCATGTGTGATATTTAGCACACAGGATACTGGGTGCTGGCAATGTCAGACTGTGACAGAAAATAGCCCTGGCACCAGAACAAAAGAGGCGCACAAGTGCAAATTGAGGCAGTATGAACTGGTACATACCCGCTGTATCGGTCTTATGGAAAGTATGGAAAACTGCATTCACTTGTCTTTGTTGTAGTTGATTTGCGGGAAATCAGCAGTAACAAACATTGGCAAAGCCAACAGGTTTCACCTATGTTGAGATCTACGGTCTTTGTCAATGTTTTTAGACATGTTGTTAAATGCAGGATGTTTCTGTATGCTTGGGTGTTTCTGTATGGTTTGTGACTGTATGCACGCAAGCATGTGTCTTTGTGACATCCTGTAAGCACCTCACCTGTGCAAGTGTCTTTAAGTAGCTGTTTGTGTTTCCGGTTTATTTCTTTGTGGGGTTTGTATGTTTGGATGTTTTGACATATGCACCTGTGTGTGGGTGCACTAATGTGTTCTTGTGGTGTATCTGTGCACATTTGTGTCAGTGTGTTTTTGCCTGCCTCTGTGTAAACGGGCTGCTCTTAATCCTTTTTTTTAGTTAACAAAAGATTTCGAAGCAACAGCACATGCACTGCCTCAGGCAAGACCTAAAGATGCCCGACAGAAAGTCTGTAGAGGGCAGAGAGTGTTAAAATGAAGACAACCAGGTTTAGAGCTACCTCCTTTAAGTCCACTGGCCATTTTAAATTGTTTGCAGTTGACCCTCGGCATGAACTATATCAGAGGATGAATCTGTCTCTGTTCCAGCTGAGAGCCACAAACGAAACAAGCATTGGACATGCAATAGGTCTCGCATTTGTTTGAGTTAGATCTATTTGGCATTGTAAATGGCAATGTTTTTACCTGTGTATTATGGAGTGTATGTAGGTGGTGTATAGTGGTATTATGTGGGCTGTATTGTTTTAGTTGTGCTATTGTGTGGAGTGGATTTGTGGAGTGGAAACATGTGGCATTGTGTACTGTGGAATTATGTGGATAGTAATTAAATGATAGTGTACTGGAATTATGTAGAGTGAGATTGTGTGTTATGGAATTTATTATGTGGCATGGTATTGTGTGTTGTGGAGTGGCATGTTGTGGATTTGAATTATGTGGTGTGCTATTAAATTAACAGTCGCAGATTGACAGAAAGCGGCAGACAGAGATATGTGCAAACACTGATGCAGTTAGGGAGACTGGAACGTCGTCAGATATAAGACAGAAAAGAGAAGTGGGGCATACAAAGCATATTTCAACCATTAAATTAAAAAAAGATAATTTAGACTGTGTACGTGTTTATTTTATCACAAAGAACCAAAGCGCTGGTAAAACCATGCAGAGAGCATAACTAACCTACCTCCAAACCCTTATATTAGGGACACTTGTTAGCAGTATTAGGGTGGGATAGGCAAGTTAGCAAAAACACTAAATAAAACTTGGGGAAAAAACGAGTAGGCAGTCTTAGAGATAGTCTACTTCTACCATATGGCTTGCACAAAGGTCTTCTCAAGTCTCATGATTATTTAAAAAAAAAATACCCTCAAACTAAAAGAAAGACACAGATGTCCCGGGGTTGATGTTGTTTTTGACAGGAACTAGACACATCGAGATGAAGAGACAACCCCTTTGTTAATTTAAGGCACGGACTTCGGCATCATTTTGCTGCCTGGGTGATGTGCGGAAATAGCCAACAGAAATATTTTATGGGTTATACCCCAAAAACTCCAAATAATTTCCATATACTGGAGAAACTGCTGGTGGATACATTAACTCTGGACCAGCATTTCTGGGACAGTCACAAAAACTTTTTACTTCAGAGCCTCGTATCTGGGGTCTAGCTATACCCAGGTCAAACAGGATTACTTTAAAAGCCATCCTAGAGTCATTCGATGGTCACTCAACTACATTAGAAGTCATTTTCACATCATCAGACATCATCAAGCTCTTGAAGTCATCAGCAAAGCTGAAAAGCTCAGCCTGATGATTTGAGGATGACTTGAAAATGTGTATCTGATGACTTCAGAAGGTCTTGTTTTTCCTGATGATTTAAGGATGACTTGAAAATGACTATCCGATAACTTTACAAGATGAGATTGTTCCTGATGACTTTGGGATGATTTAAAAATAAGTATCTGATTACTTCAAAGGTACTATAGTGTGTTTAATTAGATGTTCTTCTGGTGATTTTAACAGGAATTGCTTGTCTATTTAGAGAGCATGTCCACCACTTTTGTTTCAGTTTTTCTAGAAAAATGCAAACTGTTGGATGATTGCACGATTAATTGCAGATAAACGCAAAACGACATATAAGTTTTCTATTATACACAACTGAGCATACAATGAACTTTAGCAAACTGTGCATAAGTCATAGGTTATTTTTTAACACATTTCTTTTTATTTTTGTCACTTTCTTTTTGTACAAAACAGGTAAAATAAGCATCCACTGAAAAGGATCAATGCTTAACATTATTAAAGATGAACATTGGCCATTGTATGCATAGTCACTGAAGTTAAGGGACAATGAAGTATGAAAATATGTGACAGGATAGACTAAATAAAGTAACAAAAATAAATGCTGCACATTATGCAATCACTGGAGGCACATTATGCAGCAGAATCTTTATCTAGCCATCTGACATTTATTGATTTGCACCGCAAAACAATACACAAAGTGACGGAAACAAGCATCCATCAAACAAATACACAAATTATGAAATATTTCACAAACAAATGAAAAGTTTTTTTTAACTTTTAATGGGAAGGTTGAAGCTTTTCTAAACTCAATTGAGACCACCCATTGGCCATACTGTATTGTATTTGATGTACTTACACTGCTTCCAAAAATCAATGTGCGGATACCAAATGAATTATTAGTTGCACACTTATAAAACATTTTTGATTGTTCATTTGTACATTTTGCTTCTATATTGACATATACTTTATTATTTGGCCAACATTACTATATTTTATGAGCAGTCTAGGACCCCTGCGTAGGTGTCGCGGACCCCTAGGTGTCCTTGGAGCACAGGTTAAGAATGTTTATAAAGATGATTTCTAATCAAATGTGCTATAAAAAGAGACGTGCATGTAGGAGAACTTTCTATCATGATTTGCCTTAATCTATTTCAAATCGATTTGGCATTTCACTTACAAATGATTCATTTTCTACCTGAATGTAAAAACAGGCACATTTTATCACTGATATCCTGATAGCTGTGATGTTGTTATCTACTACTACCAGATGAACTGGTTCCCTGATGTCATAGGTTTCTCACTTAAGTGGAACCATGAGTGCTAGGTTAACAGACACTTCTGCCTGCTTACACTGAATGAATCTAGTGACTCTGCCAAAGGCAAACACTCCAGGTTCTGTTTCATATTTTATTACACTTTGGTCTTTCCTCTGAATACAAGTGTAATTTGAGCTGTAAACAAGAAGATTGCTTTGTTCTAAAAATATTTTCTTATAGGCTACTACATCCGAGCCTAAAATTTGAGAGATCTGAGTTACTGCTACATATTCATTCTCTGTTAAGCTGTAAGGGTATGTAGAACCAACACTGTAAATGCATTTTTCTATTCTTAGGTATCACTGTCTCTTTGTATTATATGAACACATCATACTCTGGTAAAATTCAGCCTCAACACTATCAGGAGGCAAATGATTTTCCATTAACACAGGTATTACTTGTCTCATATTTACTGCATCTAGAATTTGTATTTCTATGCTTACTGTACCATGCACATTAACCCCTTCCATGCCCATGACGGAACGGTTCCGTCATGAGCATCGGTTGCGCTGTGCTCATGACGGAACCGTTCCGTCATGGCCCCGCCCGCGCTCGAACCCTTCAGCACCGCGGGGGAATTCCCGCCGCGCTGAAGGGGTTAAGATCTTCAAAAACAAAACAATTAGCAGTAAACAGAGGCCCTGCTGCTCTTACACTGTCTACTAAGTGGACCAATTGATGAACATTCATTGTCAAAAATCTTTTTTTATATAAATCATTAAACAGTTAGTTGCACAAACAAAAGTAAACACTGTTCTGCTATATTTAAATCTTCCTGGCTAATGTCATCATTTAATAGCTTATGAATTGCTTTCATAAGTACACAAAAGTGTAAATAGCGTGATCTATCTAAAACATGTTTTAACACAGGCATTCCATAAAATAAAAGAACGTTTCGAAACTCTGAGACCTTCCAATATGGTAGTTCAACAACAGACCTTGGAACTCTACTAACGTCCAGTGTGGGTTTTATCTGTTTCGAATAGACATTAACTACTTTTGACTTTTTCATAAAAAGAGTAAGAATGATGCTTATATTCTTTAGTGAACCAGATGGTCATCAACAATTTCATAATGCCACTACACACACCATGCATGTAATCAATCACAAATCCTCTGGTTACACAAAAATGTTTCAAAAATATGAACCACATGGGACCTTTGATCCCTCTTACTCTGTAATCAGAAAGTCCACTCTCGATATTAGCTATTGCACTGTTTACATCAGATTTAATTGTATTGAGTGTCCTTGGTGGGCCTTTTGGGTTTTCAGCATTGTAAGGAAATACTTTACAGTGCCCTTTTCCTGAAACAGTCACTTCACCCTCTTGTAGACAATGCCAGCACCCAAACTTCGGTGATGTGCACTAAGCAGTTGAAAAGCTGTATATGACGGTTTTTAAAGTGGAATTTTAGTAGTGGCACTTGTTTGTATAGCACTGTTCATAAATAATACCATTTCACAATATAAATTGTATGATTTATTGTCTTGAGTGAGAAAGCGATCAGTGGGAATTTAAACCTATGGTCTTAAGCATAAAGAATCTTGTCTGCTACATAGTAGCAGTTTAGAAGTGGAGTGTTTTAATTATTTGTCTACCAAGTTTAAAACTTAAAGCCCTATTTTTGTTCGGAAAGTCATGTAAAAAAGACAAAGTGCCCTGTAAACATTGTGGGGAATAAAATAATTCAAATTAGAAGGAGATAATATCACGCACTCCTTCTGAAAGAATGAACCCATGTAATAATAAAAATAATACAAAATGTGTGCAGTCTCATAGCTTTATATGTTAACGTTGCACAGTGCAGCAAGAAGGAAATTTTAAATGTGCAGAAAATTATGTTTCAAAAACATTTCCACATCAAGCTGTTCGGCCTCCCCCTGTCCAATTAGCCAGTCTTTGCCTCCTACCTTAGCGTGAAAACTTTAAAGGCTAGGAGGATATATTTATTCCCACACATGCTGCCTACTTTTGAAATCAAAGAAAATAATTAGGCTGTCCATGGACCAATCGAGATAAGTGGTCGCAGTTGGCCGGATGGCTCAAGTAAACTCAGATGCAACTGTTTCAATATGGAAAGCAGTGAAGGTCAGCAAGAGAAATTCAAGGCCTTACGCACCATATTTATCAGTTACATTATATCACACAAAGTTCCCCACAAACAAACGGAAATAACTTTACAGACCCCATCCCACTGAGAACCTGTGCCTGCCCGAGCTGGGACTCGAACCCGGGTCCTCAATAGACAGCAGCTCCCAGCTCCGTCAACTATAGCATCCAAATACATACATAAGTATCAAATAGCCAAAATGTTAAAATTTACAGCATGTCCTAGCTTGCACTCACCTGCATATACCTGAACTATTCAGGTGAACTCGCAAAACCTACGCATATCCGGGAGCGCCGGAAGTGACGTCATTGCTCTGCTGCAAGAACGAATGCAGTGAGGGTGCAATGGCCATAAAAAGGGCACGATGGATCGGCCTCGGTCTCTTTATTTTCCAACTTTACCTTTCGAAAGCAGGAAAACTTCAGGGATTCCAGCGAACTCAGCTAAGGCATGCTGCAGCTGACACCAAGGGGTCCAGCTTAAACACTTGAGACAGGCCCGAGGTGCATATCGACGCGGTACCAGCAGCACATCCCACGCAGTCAACCGCATCCCCGGGCTACTGGGGAGCCCTGCAGGCCAGTGTCAATTACCCCGATTCTGAGCACGGGGCCTCGCCTAAAAAAAGAGCAGGCAATCCTAGACTCCCGGCCCCAGGGCTTAAAGTGGGCCGGGTCCTGCCGGTGCTGACCGTTCTTCTTTAGGTGCCCTTCTATCCAGTGCCACAAGGACTAGATGTTATGTTTTAAATATATATCGCATGTCGGGAGTGCATTAAATCAAGCAGACATTATAATATAAAGGGGGAACCTTTTTCAAATCACAGGAGGTGCAGGCTCGAACCTGCTTTATTAACTTGAGAGTCGACTGCTCTAACATTAGGCCACAGGTTTCGATACTAAAAACGAGTAAAATCTTTAGTATTATAATCAACAAAGTGAGAGTTGTTGCTTATTTATCTGAAGCAAATTACACCCATTGACAAAGCCAATAGTCCTGGCTTATTGTAGGTGTAACGTTACTTGTGTTTTATGGCAAATGAATGAACAGAAGCAGCTAAATTCCAGTAGGGCAGCTCTGTGCAAAGGAAAGTTGTTTGGCTTTGGTGAAGGGCCCGTTTGTTTTTTGTTTTGTTATGAGGGGGGAGCTAGCAGGCCAGGGTCAACCCCAATTCTGAGCCCTGGGCCTTGCATAAAAAAAGAGCAGGCAGTCCCAGACTCCCGGCCCCAGGGCTTAAAGTGGGCCGGGTCCTGCCGGCGATGACCGTTAATCTTTAGGTGCCCTTCTCTACCCCTCACTGCCACAGAGACTAGATTTTGTTTTAAATATATAGCGCATGCTGGGAGCGCATTCAATCGAGCAGCAGTTAAAATATAAAGGGGAAACATTTTTCAAATCACGGGAGGTGCAGGCTCGAACCTGCTATTAACTTGGGAGTCAACTGCTCTAACATTAGGCCACAGCCAAAACCACATACGTTTTACCGGTTATCTCTGCAAAAAGCCTTGATACTTATTAAAATATTGAATTAATATGGTGCATTAATTTCCTCAACAATAGGGCACATAAGCCTACCTATTAAAATGTGAGTAAACAAATGGAAAACTGTTTGATATGATCAGTATAAATGATGGACTAATGGTTGCTTTTCTTTTTTTTCCCCTTAGGACAATGAAGAATCATTTCATTTGATGACGGAGGAAAGTCCATCATTCAACACTGGAGTAATTTTTTTTTTTTAAGGTACATAGGAAATAGCATTTCCACTTGTACCACCTAATTATGATTTGCTTTCTCTCTAAGGAAATGGTATATAACTCCTTATCCATAATTAATCAAAATGAAAGCTTTTCTTTTGGCCCTGGTTCCTGTCTGAATGAGGAGTGTGTACGGTTACAAGTCGAAAAAGAATACTTAAAAGGTGCGTGCTTGATATTCTACCTTTCCACGTAAACTGCAACAAATTCCCATTAATAATCCTTTTTTTCCATCCAAACACATGCTTTGTCAAAAAGTATGCTTGTTATGTGTATATTGTATGGGGAACAGCCATTACAACGCGGTTTTTACCACGCGCAGCTTTTACAGCACATGCGTTACAACGCATGCGATGTTACAACGCAATGCCATTACAACACAAGTCTTTACATCGACTTGCGCTAGATGGCGTGCTAACATTACAAATAGTGTAGTTTACTATCCCAACACCTTCCCTACTGTTACGTGGAATGGAGTTGGAATAGTAAATTACACTTTTCTAATGTTAGCACGCCATCTAGTGCAAGTCGATGTAAAGACTTGCGTTGTAATGGCATAGCGTTGTAACATCGCATGCGTTGTAACGCATTCGATGTAACTGCACGCGTTGTAATGACACGCATTGTAATGTCATACATCCATATTGTATTTATTATCTGCCGCCTTTAACAACTGTATTTATTTGATAATAGCACAGTTGCAAGGCACTTGCAATAGTGAGTTGGCTATACAGTCTTTGCAAGCTGCGCTGTCTGCTTTGACCAATTCAAGGAATTTAACAGATACAACAGCATCAAAAATATGCAGTCGATCATTCACTGTACAAAAGGTACTTCTTTTCTTTGCCACTCTTTTAGCACAGTTAAAGTTTATATAGGACAAACCTTGTAGATTTCCTGCATGAGGACTTTGAAATGTTTCTGCATGCAATGTTTTTAAATATGGCTGCTTTATACTCCTGGAGCTAACCTAGCAAATATTACATTGCTAGCCATGTACAGATGCCAAATCAAAATAAAAAAAAACACTCTCTTCTATATATATATTTTTAGTATGTAACCTAACATAATGGCAAATAGTTAATAGTTGTGTTATTTTGCAGACTGATATGCAGCAGTTGGTAAAGGCCTCAAATGATCCTTCACGGTTCAGAGATGTACTCGTTCCAAAGAGAAAATTGCACAGCCTCTTGGAGGAAGCCAAGGCAGCTCGGGACAGTGCAGGTTTTCTTCTCAATGGTATCAGCAAAATACTTTTTTCTCCTAAATAACTTGCATCTGCAAAAGGTGTAATGAAGGCTTGTGCTGGAACAGCTGTCCTTGATGAGGAGAAGGTTGATGCATTGTTTTTGTAAGATATTATACAAATGTTCAAATTAACATTCATTCGAGCTTGGATTGTGAAAATTCATTATTATACATTTTGTTAAGCTATGTTTGCATATGTGGTGTTGTATCATAATTGTACGATGACTCCATCATTACTTAACAGCTGTCTGCAAAAGAACAATAAGAGCAATGGGGGTGGCTGGTAATTTCTTAACAGTTTGTGCTGAGCTTGGGCAACAAATGGCATGCAAATCTGGCGCAAAGCCTTGAGTTGGGATTTCATTTCTAAATCTGTAGGTCCAGGTGTGAGGGGAAACTGGATGAATGGGTGATAGCAAACTGCACTTATAAAATATACTGTGCTCGCAGCTTTTATTTAGACCTGACCAACTCTCCTAATAATTAGATAAGTTGGTCCTGATCCTAGCACTTGGTTGTAAGCTCCTATTTTGATTTCTGCTCATTATGCTAGTTTTTTAGACTGTTTTCCAAATATGAATATTGCAAGTACAGTTCAGACTCACCGTGGCTGCCTCCTTGATGGTTTTGTAAAGAAATCTGGCACTGATTACTTTCTGTTGGCAGAGGAAGCATGACAGCGTCTAGTGAACATGACTATGGCACATTTTTTTTCAATGCATCTACATTGGTACAGTCTTTCTTCCAAGAACCCCAGCATTTCAAAAGGGTGAAAGAGGCAGAGACGACAGGCTGCTACTTGGGGCTAGAACTGTCATTAGGGACCAGGGGCTAAACACCAGCTATGTGGTGGTGCTTTGTGTTCAATTTCTGTTGTCAGTCACGTTTGCTCTTTTATAATTCTCACATTTTGTGCAGATTTTGAGCTACAGAAAAGTACCCCAGCTCTTAGCCATGCTTACTCCTGCTGCCATAAGTGTTATATAAAGTTTTGGAGGGGACCCAACTTTTCATCATCAGAGGTCTCATCGCACAAAAGTTAAGACCTTTGTTGAAGGTGGACATTTCTGTCCTCTTCCTGAAACTCCAACAGATTTCCTGAATACACAACTTGCTGCTTCACTCTTAAGTTCATAAAGGAACTTTTTCTTTCTTCACCTTCTGCCTCCCTCTTCATCAATGCTTTGCTTTCACCTGTGCCTCTTTGACCAAGGGACCCTAATCTTACACTTAGGAACCTTGTAACCCTAATCATGATTGTATGACATAATTTCGAAAGACAAAAATTCGACCTACAAAAATATCGCAACAAAAATATCGTGGTCAAGAATATCGACATCCTATCTACAACATGGTAAGTACAAAAATATCGATAATTTAATATCGATGTCAAAAATATCGTAATTCAAAAATATCGGTTTTTTTTAGTTTAAAAATATATGTAAAATAAACCAAATAATACTTATAAATCAAATAAACATAATTAAATATATTGTATAATATGTAAAATGTATAATAAATATATATAATTAAATGAAACTTTAATGAAACATATATATATAATATATAATATATACACTTACTTAATAATTACTTTTAATAATAATTTCTGTAACATATAAATTATTAAATATTTATTTAAATTACCAATACATCTATATACATAAAACAATAACATTAATAAATATTAAATAATTACATATAGCAAATAATAATCAATAATTTTAATTTGAATAATTTTTATTATTAATTATATATTACAATAGCTAAAATATTACAAAACATATTTAATATCAGACACAATAAAACTACTAGTCCAACTTCAACAAAAACAACAGTAAGGAAAATGTTGGATAGCGTAGGGGTAAAAATAACTATTCCAACTCCCGAGAGTGCAACAGTAGGGAAAACATTGGATAGCGTAGGGGTAAAAATTACTATTCCAACTCCAAAGAGTGCAACAGTAGGGAAAGCGTTGGATAGCGTAGGGGTAAAAATTACTATTCCAACTCCAGAGAGTGCAATAGTAGGGAAAGTGTTGGATAGCGTAATGGTAAAAATTACTATTCCCACTCCAGAGAGTGCAATAGTAGGGAAAGTGTTGGATAGCGTAAGGGTAAAAATTACTATTCCCACTCCAGACAGAGCAACAGTAGGGAAAACGTTGGATAGCGTAGGGGTACAAATAACTATTCCAACTTCAAAGAGTGCAACAGTAGGGAAAACGTTGGATAGCGTAGGGGTAAAAATTACTATTCCAACTCCAGAGAGTGCAATAGTAGGGAAAGTGTTGGATAGCGTAAGGGTAAAATTTACTATTCCCACTCCAGAGAGTGCAATAGTAGGGAAAGTGTTGGATAGCGTAAGGGTAAAATTTACTATTCCCACTCCAGAGAGTGCAACAGTATAGAAAACGTTGGATAGCGTAGTGGTAAAAACAACTATTCCAACTCCAAAGAGTGCAACAGTAGGGAAAACGTTGGATAGCGTAGGGGTAAAAATTACTATTCCAACTCCAGAGAGTGCAATAGTAGGGAAAGTGTTGGATACCGTAAGGGTAAAATTTACTATTCCCACTCCAGAGAATGCAATAGTAGGGAAAGTGTTGGATAGCGTAAGGGTAAAAATTACTATTCCAACTCCAGAGAGTGCAATAGTAGGGAAAGTGTTGGATAGCGTAAAGGTAAAATTCACTATTCCCACTCCAGACAGTGCAACAGTAGAGAAAAGGTTGGATAGCGTAGGGGTAAAAATTACTATTCCAACTCCAAAGAGTGCAACAGTAGGGAAAGCGCTGGATAGCGTAGGGGTAAAAATTACTATTCCAACTCCAGAGAGTGCAACAGTAGGGAAAGCGCTGGATAGCGTAGGGGTAAAAATTACTATTCCCACTCCAGATAGTAAAACAGTTGGGAAAGCACTAGATAGCATAGTGATTCTATGAACATTATGACCAATTCAATAATTTGTTATAAAAAAATTGCATGTTAACAATGTTTTAAAAAAATAATTATTATTAAATACCAATTATGTAAAATAAATATTTAAATAAATAAATTTAAATTACATCCCACACTATTCCCCCTTTAACACACAACACACTACACATACAAAATACACAATAGATTTAAATATCAATTTATCTCTTATTTACAATTAATAATACATTCTTTATAATTAATATAGTTATTAATTCACTAATTAATACATATTAACTACAAAATTACAAATATTCACCTATTAATTATTAATTAACAATACATTAATTAGCAATAACAACAAATAAAATACAATAATCAATTATTTATATTTACTATATTTAACTAACTAATAACAATTAATTAATAATAATTACAAATAAATAAAATATATCATTATTTATTTTATTTTAATTACATCCAACCCTATTCCCCTATAAACCCACAACCCACTACACATAAAAATTCACATAATTAATTTTAATTATCAATTAATCACCTAATAAAATTAAATCACCAATTAATTACTAATTAACAATTAATTAATTAACTATAACAATAAATAAATATTATTAATAAACTAATTATAATTTATATAATTAACCAAATAATTAATTCTTTTTACAATTAATAATTAATTAAAAATTATTTAATCTATTAATCAAATTAATTACCAATTAATAATTGATTACCAATTAATTAATCATAAATACCAATTAAACAATACATATTAATTCATTAATTATAATTACATTACTTCCCACCCTATTCCCCTATAAACCCACAACCCACTACACATAAAAATTCACATAATTAATTTAATTATCAATTAATCACTTAATAAACTTAAATCACCAATTAATTACTAATTAACAATTAATTAATTAACAATAACAATAAATAAATATTAATAATAAAGTAATTATAATGTATATAATTAACCAATTAATAAAATAATTTTACAATTAATAATTAATTAACAATTAATTAATCAATTAATTACCAATTATTAATTAATTACCAATTAATTAATCATAAATACCAATTAAACAATACATATTAATTCATTAATTATAATTAAATTACTTCCCACCCTATTCCCCTATAAACCCACAACCCGCTCTGATACTAAAACGCTAAATTAAATGTAAAATAATTATAAATCTCTAAACATTTATTTTTAAATGTATTAAAATACATTACAATAATCTTTAACATACAAATAAAATACATATTAAATGACATTACACTAAATAAATATCGATATTATTGACATCGAAATTTTTACTTACGATATTACTTACATCGATATTAAGTACTTCGATATTATTAACTTCGATATTACTTACCTTGGGATCGATATTCTGTCCATCGATATTCTTGACTTCGATATTCTGTACCTACGATATTAAAAACACGATATTATTGTAGGTCGAAATTTAAAACTCGATATTTTGGCTAAACACCCCTAATCATATCTCATCTGGCACACTGTATGAAATAATGGAATTTGAACTTTTTATAGGCAGTCCAGCCCTATTAAAATCCAAATATAGTGGTGGTAGCATGATACTGATGTATGGTATTTCCAGAGTTTATGAAGTCTGTGTGCAGTGCCAATGGCTGGCCACCCCTGGACAACAGAAGTATGAGAAAGAAGCTGGCTACAAAAATTTGCAATGCCGGAGGAGGATTAAGGAAAACTCTGCATCTAGAATCAAACCACGAAGTTGCTGGTTTTCATTAAGCCATTTGTTCTTGTTGCAGTAGTCTGGCCTTTTTTCCCTGGATTTTTTTTTTCTGGACTTTTTCTCTTGCTTGGTATCCTGGCCCCTGTGGGGCCAAATATGTGCTTTAGATAAATAAAATTACATGTTGACACATCCCTTTTGATCATTTTTCCTTTAACCACAGTTTTGTTTAGTCTTTTGCAACTGGTCACCATGTCAAACAGCGTCAGATAATGCTCTGTACCTCAAAGTAAGGCAAATCCCAGTGAGTCAGGAGTATGGGAGTAGCGGCACATGTTAAGCTTATCTGAATGCAAAGGTATAACATTGCTGCAGACCACTTCTTTTGTATGAAGGTGCTTGTGGTATTTCTGCAGCACAAACCTAGCCAAAAATAGCAAATCACAGATTTATTTTATACAAGTGTCTACCTCTCACTGTAGAGTTTAAAACGTAATCTTTCTAAAGCAGGAGAAAATTAATCTGATTATTAGGACCAGATTTATAGAAGTTTTGTGCCTGGTTTGCTTGAGTTTTATAATGCAGACCTGAATCAAAATCCTTTTTAGGATTTGCAAACCAGAGCAAATTGGTATTTGGTACACCACTCATCCGAATTGGGAAAAGTTTCACGTTTGTCTAGAGATAGTATTTTTTTGGTAACGGAAGGGTACCCTTCCATTACAAAACCTAAGCTAGACTCTCGCAGACCACATTGCATTATAGTGCCAATTTGTGTGCATGGCTCTCAGCTGCCTAATGGTGCAGTGTTGCTAGTGAGAGGGATAGACATGACACTTTCCTACTCTCCCGGTTATGCAACACATCCAATTAGGGTGCTGCACTTCGTTCAGCAACAGTTTAGTAAACCTGGGCCTTACTTTAGAACTCGTGGCATTGCAAAAAAATCTTGGTATTGCGTAAAAAAGGCATATTACATCCAAGTTGACTGTTTACGACAGGAAAGTACATGGAGGAGGTGATCCTCCAAATGTTTTCCTACCTGCAAATCAATATTCCTAAACTACTAGTGGGACCTTGCAAGACAATATTGGCAGTCGGCTAACGTGCTCCTAACATGGAATTGTCAAGGTGTAGTCCAACCCGTAATGATTTATTAGTGATCCACAGACATTCTATATTATTAATTAAATCATCTGGGAGTAATCTACACTTGGCTTAAAATCATCCAAGAGTATTTCATAATCATCTAAAAGTCCTTATGTAGTCATCATTTATTAATCCACACTCATTCTGTAGTTGCCCTGAAATAATCCTGAGTAGTCCATGCTCATTTTTGAGTTGTCATTAAATCATCCTAGAGTAATCTACACTCATACTGAAAATGTCATAGGGCCATTCTAAAGTAATCAATAGCCATCCTGAAGCGGTCATAGGATCGTCCAGGAATAATCCACACTCATCCTGAAAATGTCATGGGATCATTCCAGAGTAATCAACTTCCATCCTGAAGCGGTTATAGGATCATCAAGGAATAATCAACAGTCATCCTTAAATTGTCTAGAGCCCATCCTGGAGTATTTTTCACTCATCCTGAAGTTGTCAATTAGTATTCGTGGAGTTGTAAAAGGTAATCACTCCCTGCCAGTGGAAGTCATCAGAACACCATCCTAGAGTAGTTTTTGTGATTACAGAAAGAGTCATCTCATTTCAATATTCTGCCCTATGGGTATACTTCAGGATGGCTTGAGTTGACTTCCCCTGATAATTACAGGAATAGCCTGGCTGAAGTCATCAGATGAGTCCAGAATCACTCCAGGATGATCTTCCTTTTTGACTAGGGATACTGCAACCTTAGTTTAAAAATGAAAATCGATACTCTAGTTCACAGGCAGACACGGAGTTTGTAAAAAAGGAAAGACCCTACAATTAACCAAGCACACGCGTTAAGCGCCAACAAACGGCACTTTAATGGGATTGTTCTTTTCAAGCCATAAATGCTTTCTTAATCGTGAACATGTCGTAGCGCTGGGGGTACGCACCGTACATACACGGGTGGGGGTACGACTCGAACGTACACGGGCGGGTTCGACTCGAACGTACACGGGGGGGTTCGACACGTACACGGGTGTACATACAGGGGGGTTCGGCGCGTACGTACGGGGGCTGGGGGGGGGGTACGGTGCGTACCGGGCCACCTACTCTGGTCGATTCGCGCCATACTTCGCTTTTCCGGCACTTTTTGGGTGCCGTGAATATATTGCCGTCCGGACTGCTGTCGGTTCGAATCGTAATTCCTGGGTCGTGAAACGCTGCCTGAAAGCGTACCGACGTCACGTCGCAGCATTCCCGGATCACATTCGTATGTATATTTTCGTCGGTCGGTGTTTTTTACGATTCGTACGGAAATGGTGTTTCCGTGCGAATCGTAATTCCATGTTTGTAAAGTTTTACGACCGGGTACGAGTCGGACGGGGAAAACGCTCCGACCGACGGTTCGTACCCGGTTTTTACCGGATCGTAATCGGCACCTAGTGTTACAGTGAGACAAAGAAGATTTTTTTCTTTGGGACACCTGTACTAGAAATATCACAAATGTTTTCTACAAGTTAAACAGTCCCGATTTGTCATAAATATCGCAACACCAGTCTTCAGTCCTCTACCGCCAATCTCTTTGCAACACCCAACTGTGCGTGTCTTGATGGCTGAGCTTTGTTTCTTCTGATTAACAGAGCACGGATGTACCTTCCTCCAGTCTTAGAGCAGCGAGCAGACATCTGTGTACTGTGCAGCCCATGCTCAGCCTCGTGATTGTCAGAGCTTGTCATCGTTAACCCAGCGGGTAGCCAACCATGCGAACGTCCAGCACACTCTAATTGTTGAGCATTTTTTAGAGAAATCTGCCTTGACGCTGGGGATATGAAATGTTTCTGGGCAGCCTGTTGCGTACTGTTGAAGGGAAGGGCGGGTGTTCTTTGTTCAGATTCTTATACCCGCACCTTGCACACGTGCCGTGATTAAAAACCCGTGAAGTGTCCGTTATTTTGATATAGGTGTGAGTAAGAGTAGAGAGGCCTTAGTTGGGTGGGAGGGAGCATGAAAATTTGTGTGAGAGAGAATGGAAGGGCAGTTCTATAGATTATGCGTGGGTACAACTTGGTAATGCGCTGTTAGACCTGGCACCATTGGCGTAGGTCTCCCTTCTATTTTTTTGTCACTTTTTGTCTCCTTCGTGGTTGCTTGCGTTAGATGCTCTGGGCGCTGTGCCACTGCCATTCAGTGGCACAGAGCGAATGCTCCTTATTATAAATTAACTGAATGAACTTGTATTGTCTTAGTAGTGCCAAGGAACATGTTAGGAGAGTCGAACTTGGTATGCTTGAGCTTCAAATATTAACGTGCATCTGGTAGTGGTGATTGTCTTTATATTCTGAGTGTACAACTACCTCTTTTGGAAAGCAGGTATCTTTTTGTCTAAACCTTCCCGTGTGTTTTCTTGGTATGTGTATTGGCCACCTGGTTTAGGGGGCCAGGGCAGGCTGAGACCGACCTGGGTCGAATGAAGGAATCTGCCGTTCAAGTGTGGGGAGGGATGATCCCCTTTGATCTGAGCAGGGGTGCATGGCAAGGTGAATGATGGCTCCACCTCCCACTGGGCGTCTGATGGTGGGCCCCCTCTCCCTGAAAGATAGGATGCCGCCTCGTAAATAAAGTTACCCTAGTCGACACCAAACTGGTTCTGGCCGGGTCAAGTGATTTGTGACTTTCTCAAGAACAAAGACTTTTGGGGTATAAAGATCTGGGCTGAAACCCCTTGGTGTTGTGTAACTTCGGGATGCCAAGATGAACCTCTGTCCGCGTAACAAGAGGAAAAGGACTTTGAAACTATCATCCATCTACTGAAGCAAATACCCAAGAGCTTGATTTGAGCTTGCCTCCTGCTCAAGTCTCAGGGACATTAGACTTCATTCGTCAGCAGCCCGGATTCCTCTTGAGGGGAATCCGACTTGCAGGTGAGGCCTCTGTCGAGAAATCCAGGGTCTCTAGTTCTACTGTGGGGAACGCCGCAATTGACTTGCCACGGAAACTATTGCTATCGCCATTGTGGGCTGCTGCAGCTGAGGAGCTGTGCCGCTGAGTGCCCACATCTGACTTGCTACGGAAACTATTGCTATCGCCATTGTGGGCCGCTGCAGCTGAGGAGCTGTGCCGCTGAGTGCCCACATCTGACTTGCTACGGAAACTATTGCTATCGCCATTGTGGGCCGCTGCAGCTGAGGAGCTGTGCCGCTGAGTGCCCGCATCTGACTTGCTACGGAAACTATTGCTATCGCCATCGTGGGCCGCTGCAGCTGAGGAGCTGTGCTGCTGAGTGCCCGCATCTGACTTGCTACGGAAACTATTGCTATCGCCATTGTGGCCCGCTGCAGCTGAGGAGCTGTGCCGCTGAGTGCCCGCATCTGACTTGCTACGGAAACTGTTGCTATCACCATCATGGGCCGCTGCAGCTGAGGAGCTATGCTGCTGAGTGCCCGCATCTGACTTGCTACGAAAACCTTTGCTATCGCCATTGTGGGCCGCTGCAGCTGAGGAGCTGTGCCGCTGAGTGCCCGCATCTGCCTTGCTACGAAAACCTTTGCCCGTCATCCCGCACCCTCCCCGCGGAGCTGTTCGCTGTGCCCCCTTTATATCCCCGGTACATTGTGCATCATCGGGCCGCCTAGGCCCCGATCTCGAACTAAGCTCATTCCAACCGCACGCACAAGTGCTTCCATCAACCTGAATGAATCTGTGATTATGTGCATTGTGGTTCTTTGAGCATTTCTCAGTTTCATGCCTAACCTATATAAAGATAACTATTTTTCTATACTCGGTTGTGGTGTTCGTTTTGTAGCGTCTTTCCAGTGTTATTGTGTATGATCATAAATGCTTCACACACTGCCTCTGAGATAGGCCTGTCTTCTCGTGCTACGTTACCACATGGTTGACCAGGGGTTATCAAAGGGTGTAGCCCCCTTACTCTGACTTAGGAAGAAGGGTCACTATTTGACACCGGCGCCAGCCGCTGCCAACTGGAGGCCCAGCCGCTGCCAACTGGAGGCCCAGCCGCTGCCAACTGGAGGCCCCCATTTCTAACATGCGCCTTATTGCCTTTAAGCTGCGTCACCCTCAGAGGCAGGAGGCAGTAAACGGGAAGAGATTTAATTGCACCCTTAAAACCGCAGTTTCCTGTTACCCGGCCATACGGGGCCTTTAAGAGAATGTTCTTTCTTTAAAAGGTGGACATTGTTGGGGGAGGAGTATTTTTAGGTGGCAGCAATTTTTTTTTTTAAAGTGCTTCGCCCAGTACGTGTGTAGATGCCAGTGGCCATGTTAAAACAAGGCGCTCACGTATGCAGTTGCTGCTGTTATTTCAAATGGGAGGAGCAACAACCTCGGAGCAAAAGGTGGTGGTGGGGGTGAGCTCTAGTGTTGTGACAGGGTCAGGCTGCAAATAACATTAAAGCATGGTGCTTTTTGTAAAATCGGCGCTGCATTGATTTATATTTGAGCATTTTTAGGTGGAACAGCATTCGGGAAAAAAGTGCTTTACAAGGTATGTGCGTGGCTGCCAGTGCGAAAGTGAAAGCATTTGTGAGCCACAACTTCATGTTTGCAGTTAATTGATTCAGTTTCCTCACACACGGGTTTCAGTTACACAGTTACCCGGCCGCGCGAAAGTGAAAGCATTTGCGGATGCAGGGGAGAGAGGGGCAAGAGAGCACAGACAGCGGGAGGAGGGAAAGCATTGCCAGTGGTGTGTTCAGGGCAGTAACAGAGAGCCTGGGGGCTGCGGCTTGGACGTGGTGGGGGCTGCAGAGCAGATGTCCATGCGGCTCTCGGTGATCCCTATGAGAGACCTACAAAACAACAAAGTAGTCCCTACATCAAAAGATATCGCCCTGCAGTGTACCTACTGTAGTTGGTCGATGCTACTTCCTGCAGAAACGAAAGAAAACGGAAGTGATGGATGGGACCACTAGCCAACAATGAGCGAGGTAAGAAAAGCAATGCCAGATTGGACCAATGGCAAGCGCATAAACAAAAAGAAATGCAATGGGAGCAGTTTCGCTGGTATACCAAACTACTTAATGCCTCCGAGAGGCAGCGCATGCGCTGCCTGTGCGAGACCTAAAACGGGGCTATGTTTGACACAATTAATAAATGCATACACCCACAAATACTCATTTTTGTTCCGAAAAGAACCTCACCTCCTAAAAAGTGACGTCCTCTTGAAATGGGGTCTTCCTCCCAAATAGGTACAGCTGTGACAGTGGCACGCCTTCCTATTCGTTTGTGGGGCAAGGGTTATTTGTGGTTATTTCGCTGCTGCTGCCGGATTTTCTTTAGATAATAATACTGCAAGGCAAGAACTGCATCTGTCAACATTAAAAAAGACAAACCAAGGCTGCCCAGAGAAGTGAATGCTTGCTACTTCGACAGGCACAAACAGCAGGTCACAGGTTAAAACACCTACAAGACCGCCCCCTTTCCGAGTTGGGGTTATTGAGTACTATTAAAGTTTGCAACTATAACACATTTATAGTACTCAGAAATGAAAGAAGTGTTGTAATTAGAAGGCAGAATCTTCTCCATGGGTGAGCTCCAGTGTTTCGGAAACCAGCACTACATTAATACATGGCAAAGATATATATGAAGTGCCCCGCTGGACACATTCTAGTGTTTTGCCCCACACTATACACCCACCCATCACAGGCGTCACCGGTCAGGTGACCCTGCAAATAAAAGGGGCGGGGCATGTGCCCTGGGCCAGTTCCAGTACCTTACTACTGTGTCCGCATTGTCATTTCCTCCAGCATGTGGGCCTAGGGCCCAAGACATCACAATATGGACTGGACTTCTATAGGAAACACTATGTTCTAAGCCGTGTTTTGTGTGTGCCACATCATGCATCGCATGACGCCTGCCTGAGGCCATAATCTCCTTACAATATTACTATTTAAATCGCCCAGTCTACGGTATCTTTCAGTGCAGCTCCTTAGCATGAACTTGCATGCAGCCCATACCAGAAGTGAAGGCTGAGGCAGTGATACTACATTTGAAGATTTATGAAGGGGGCACTCAATCTAGATGAACCTTAGATCGCACAATCCTGCAAGAGGAGGGAGTCATAGAAGTACCGAGTAGAGAGACAGAAGAGTTTTTTTTAGTTTAACTGGGGTTCGGCTGCATCTGGAATGATCTGGGATGCATACAAGGCATTTTTAAGGGGAAGATTAGGGGCACTGGCTGCAGAAAAAAATGCAGATATATCACCATTCTTTAGAAAAAGATCTGATTGACCCTAGGGCAGATGAAGAAGACCGGGTAAGGCTGTTACAGGAAGTGATGGAAGCAAAATCTAACTTGGAAACAATACTACATGATAAGGTTAGGAAAAAGTGGTAGATCAGTTGCCTGGCTACCTTCGAATATAGTGAGGGATGCAGCAAGCTGGCTTGGAAGGTCAAAAGAGAGCAGGTGAGAAATAGGATAGGTCAGGTTAAATGTGAACACACAGGAGCCTTAATTAGAGATAATAAAGGCATTGAGCATGCCTTCCACAGTTATTATAGTAAAGTTTACCAAGAAGAGTTAAAACTTACTGAAGAAGAGATGGAAGCATGGCTAGGGCAAGGCTTCATAAACCCCCTTTCATCAGACAAGAGTAGGCAGTTGAATGGGGAGATTAATGCGAAGGAAGTAGATCTTGCATTGAGACAGGGCAAGAGAGGGAAGGCTCCCAGATCCCATGGTTTGACTCATGAAGTTTACAAAGTCTTGGCAAATGTACTAATTCCTATTATAATTAAAATCTTTATCGACCTGTATATTAAAGGGGTCGAAATGCCGGCCTCGTGAAAGGATGCTCCTATTTCCCTAATCTGTGAGCCAGGAAAGTGCCCCAAAAATTGCGATTCCTACCGGCCAATATCGCTTTTAAACTGCGATTATAAGATTTTTGCAAAAATCTTGGCCGATAGGTTAAATCGGTCTATGGCGGAGCTGGTGCATGTAGACCAAAAAGGGTTTATACGTGTTCGATCTCTGAAAGAGCTGACTTATACATGTATAGGCTCTATAGACCTGGCAACTGTTTATGAGCTTCTGCCTGTGGTGGTAGCACTGGATGCCACTAAAGCATTTTACCAGGTTAATTGGGTCTACCTACAAGGTGTGGCAAAGTCTCTAAATCTTGGGTTAAATTTCTGTAGAGCACTGGCGGGTTTTTATGCGGCACAAAAAGCTAGAGTCCTGATCAATGGCTCCTTGACTGATCCTGTCCTTATCACCAGGGGAACGAGACAGGCTGCCCCTTATCGTCGCTCTTATTCAATCTATATATAGAGCCCCTAGCTAGGAAAATCAGGGAGGATCCAGGCATTTTACCTTTTCAATATGACGGCTGGAGTAAGAAACTGAGTCTATATGCGAGATGACATCCCCATCTATACAACCAACCTACAAAATACCTTGAGTCGTATCATGACCTTGACGGCAGACTTTGGAAAAATTTCAGGTTATGATATTAACAGGAATAAGACGGAGGTTATGTCTTGGAATTTGGGAATAGGAGATGCCACTAGTAGAGGTGAAATTAGAGATCTGGGAATCATGATACCACAGGATATTACTAAAATAACTAAAGTAAACTTTGAAAAAGTCAAAAAATTTGGTCGTATCTTCAGTTCACTCTGTTGGGTCGTGTAAATTTAGTAAAAATGATGATCCTTCCGAAATTTACTTTTTTGTTTGACGCAATTACCCTCCCTTTTGAGAAGGAATGGCTTAAAAATTGAGAAGGAGGGTGGAGAAAGGAGGTTTAGCACTGCCAGATTTGTTGTTTTACTCATGGTTTTTTTATTGAAGAATGGGAAAATGTTGTTGAATATACCCACGCAATCCGAGATTGGGAGATTACTGGGAGTAATGTCAAGGCAGGAGTCAGGGGGTATTTTGACTTCATGTTTAAATATTCAGTCCCCAAGTACTTTAAAAAAGTTAGGCTAAAGATCTTGACGGGGATGGCAGAGACTTGGTATAAGGTTAAAAAAGTTCTAAAAATACAATTTTGTAGCCTAATGGCTCCCATTTGGGATTCTACTGGCTCACCAGAGTGGACAAAAGATATACTAGCAGTACCACTGAAAGAGGCAGGTTTAACAAAATGGCATCATATAATTCAAGACGGACACTTGATAACTTGGGAACTATGCAAACAACTATCAGATTATAAAGTGTCCAGGTTCAAATATCTGCAAATGCAGAGTTGGTTCCAAGTTCCTGGTACGATAATAGGAGAATCAAACAAACTTGAAGATAGACTAATGCATGAGGCAGTACTCAAGAAGGAGCTTGCATCAATCTATTGGTTGATGGTGGAACTGAAAGATGGAGCCTTTACATTGCAAACGGAATTGTGGGGACGATGCTTGCCGGAGACATTGCTGGAACTTCAATGGCAAGTATCTATGTCCATGTTGTTTAAAATAGTTAAACCTGCACACCTGAGAAGAAATCATCTTTTCTCCATCCACAGAGCCTGCTGGACTCCTCAGAGATTGGCAAAGTTTGGGAGAGGAGGTCAAGTAGCCTGCCCTAAGTGTGGCAGTATGAGAGAAGATGATGTAAACATGTTTGTGAACTGCAACGAGATCCAGTCATTTTGGAAAGATGTGAGTAGGGTCTTGTCTAGTATGCTGAAGATCGATATTAAGGTAAGCGTCTTGCTTGTTATCTTTGGATGTGTAGATTCTCTGGTAAAAACTACAAAAAGTCAGGCAAGGTTGATTTTTTACTCTATACTGCTGGCACGTAGGGAAATATGTAAACAGTGGGTGGCCGCGGCCCCTCCCAGTTTCGATGATTAGGTACGCTCCGTCAAATATGTTGTCTGATTGGATATGATGGGGTTTAGAAAGCACGAATTTTGGTTTCCCATACTGAATTGGTGTGAGCAACAGACTAACGAAGTCCAATGATTAAGCCTTCTCTGACTCGTCTGGTTTTCCTGTCCTCTTTTTCCCCCTTCTCTTAATATGGAGGGGGGATGGAGGGATAGAAAGGGAATTTTGAAGAAGATGGAGTTTCAAACAAACAAGGGCAGTAAAGGGCAAAACCCCCATTTTCTCTTCTTCCCTGCTTCCAGCACATAAGGGCACGGTACTCCATTCAAAGGTGCAAGTGGAATGGTGTTTTTTAGAGGCAAATGAGGACAATAAAAAAAAGAAGTGAAGGCTGAAACACTTATCACTTTAGACAAGACACAATGAACTCCACCATCCCCCAGCAAGAAAGATCATGAAAATTAACGGGTTACTCTGCACTTATCAAGGAAACAATAAAACAGAAACATTACCTTCTGAGGAATATGAGACTGCAGTAGTGTCATTTCACAATTTATCAATCTGTCAGTAGTGTCATTTTGCAATTTGTCAATCAGTCAATCGATCAATTAGAATTTGAAGAGCGCTGCATATCTCCTCTGATGGTATCCTGTCGCTGGGGGGTAGCGGGGAGAATGTTTATAGGCAGCATGTATAGATATCTAAAAACTAATACACAGAATGTTGTAAAAACGTATGCTTGTCACATGACTCTCTCAAGACACAGCAGATTACATATCTAATGAACGCGTCATTGGTTTTTGTACTTCATTGCCAGAACAAAGTGAAACAAAAACTTACCAGACGAGACGGATGCTGCTGTGCTCTTTCATGTTAGAAAATTGAATTCTTTATCTCTTAATTGGCATAGTAACGCACAATGATGAAGTCTACCTGAAGTCGCGAGGAACATCATCTGAATGAGTAACAAACAACATATGCGGCAAGGCTTTGGAAAATTAAATGGTTTGCCTGCCACAAGACCTGTTCTAGGGGTTAATGTTAATAATCCACTGAGGCTACGGGAAACTGATAACAGAAGCAGTTGTGCAACAAACATTGGTAAATGCAGGAAAATATGCTACAGCCAATAGAAATCAAGGAAAAGAAAGTGGCAAGCACAGGAATCAATCAAAAGCCAGGAAAGAGAGGCGGTGGGATGTAATCCCCTTTTAAGTTTATATTAAAAACAATAGATTTCACAAGCACATCGCAAGTGCTGTGCAGGTGAAACCTAAAATTCACTCCACCTGACCATAAAACAGGCCTGCAAATAGACCAATGGCCCACATACTGACCGGTCAGACCAACTTTTTTGACATTGCCAGATTGCACTGGAGGCAAGGCCGACCGTGGCCACTGCTAATGTCGATTTTATGGTAAGTGAAGAAGCATTTTTTGGAAACATTTGTGTAGTCATGAAAGGCAGCCACAGTTAATAGCGAGCACGATAAAAATGTATTTCCTATACACTAGTTAAACTAGCCATAACTAGAAAGACAGTATTGTTGACTCTTACGTAGTACTAGGGCACAAGTCCTAAAAAAAAGTGGAGGAAATAACCAATTTAGGCAGTATGCAGGTGACATCACGGCACAGACATCAGGGCCCATGACATCATGGCGCTTGACATCGCACGTGGCATTGCATGTGGGATCACAAGAAGTGACATCAGAGGAACTGGCATCACAGCCATGACTTTACAAGAAGTGGCATCACAAGAAGTGACATCAGATCTTAAGACCTCACACATATGTTTAGCAGATATATAATGAGTACATTTGAGTGCATTGTGAGTATACACACAGACGCTCCTGATTTAGGCAGAAAATTCAAGCTTTTGTAAGCTACACATCAAACAATGTTGCCTTTTGTCAGCGTAAAGCTTCCTTTATTCAAGGATTGACAAACTAACTCTGCCGCCAGCTTACCCCACCAGGCGTAATATTCAATATGCAGCACATTTCCATGTAGATGTAATTGCTTTAGCTGCCTGTGCTCTGCGGAGGTGAGACCCTCTCCTATGGAAAGAATGCTTACTCAGACATACCCACCACTTAATATGCCTGTTGTGGGCACCTGCACTCATTTTAGGAGTTTGGGGTTCATTTTGCAACAACAGATAGAAAGTTAGAAAGGGAAAAAAGGAGAAAGAGAGACTGGAAAACAAAGCTGAAGGAAGAAAATAGGATGAAAAAAGAACTATCAAAACTGGGCAAATGTATAGTAGTGAAAGAAAAAAGATATGGCAACATTGGCATTCAGCGATAGGGCCCTGAGTAAAAGTTTGGGGCTCTGCATTTATGTTTTTACAAATTGCACACTGCCCCACAGATGTTACTTCCACATTTAGCAGCAGGCCTCTATCATGTTCTTATTGTTGCCATAACTATATCTAAACCACCCTCACATTCACCAGATAAACCTGACAGCTCACCACCAGAATGCCCACACAAAGAATGGACCATACATTTCACAGCAACAGATATCAGCTCCACACCAAAATAAGAGCAAGTCGCCCGAAATCTAAAGATGAGAAGAAAATAGTGACAAACATAACTGACAAGAAAAAGGCACATGCAATTTCAGTCCCAACTAGCACTTTCAAGAAAATGTTGGTCTTCATGAGGATATATTGCTAGTAGGTATAGAAAACTACCCAAGTGGGGAGATGTAGCAACAGGGCTAGACAGCACACCTATGGCCATTAATCAGAATCTACAACAGACGACACTCACTAATAAGAACTTGTCATATCTTAGACATGTTACACTGACAAAATGGTGCCCTAGAGATGGCCTACGTGACCTACTTGTTTACAATAACACTAACCTGTGGTCTCACCCATTCACTGTAAACTCATCCTGCAGGAGCCAGCCCCAAGTATGCAAACATGATCTTTCATTTCATAGATATCATAACTCTGAATTACATCAGTTTCCCAAACCTAAGGAGCATCATAACAGCAAAGCTACCTTTTATAAGGCAGTACTACTGCCTAAAATTGTTGTCTGCCTCTCCGCCAGAGGAGAGAAAAGCAGATGTCAGCAATTCCTGGCTCTTAATTAAAGTGTCTGGTCAGTTCTCGAGCGTTTATCACTGGAATTATTTAGATAGTTAATATTATCTAACATTTCATCTTGTTAGAAATCAATAAAGTATCTGAGGCGGTGTTGAACATATAAAGCATCGCTAAAATGAGACCAATTCCAATGTATAGGTGTGATGTGCAATAACTTTGTTTCTATTCTATGCCAATGACTAATGCATTATTATATAGAAGCTTATCCACTTATTCATTTAGCCGTGAAGCAAACGGCTTCTGTGTTTCGGTGTTTTTACCACCTCTCTGACAAAGTGTACTTGATATATTCTTCCATGGTCAAGGTCTGACATCTACTGGTTGAATGAAGTATTACACATGCTTTTATGGTGCATCCAGCACCACTGGTTCAAATACAAATGTAGCAGTAGTTATCCACATTATTGCATCACATTCGATAGGAACACTTATTTTAATATTTGACCTGTTCCTATGGGAACAGCTGTCCTATTTCTTTCACTCACACTGCTGTCTGAATACACTCACATTACAAATCCGCATTAGCATTTAATTAGCAACAGCATTGTTTCTTATCATTTTTCTCAACCAGTAAAAAGGTGCAAAAGTCCATGTTTGGCATTCGGCTGTGCAATTATGGCGTATCTTTTCTGGGTAGATTTCCACACGTTTACGCCTCAATGTCTGACAAAATCTCGAGCACCTCCATTTCAGCAATTTATGTCGGCTACTTTTTAAGGCATGGGCAAAGTGGCCACCTGCCCAGGTCCCCACTTTCGTAGGAGCCCTCTATTAAGCGATTTTTCTCCCACTCTATCTATCAGAACATCTCTCTGCCTATCTTTACCTTTGACTTTCTCTAACCAGAATTACTTTTATGAATTTTGGGTTCCCCGGACAGACTCAGCAGTATTTTGAGTGAAAGTTAAAATATAATTCAATATTGTTTGGCATCATGTAGGCATGAATTAACAGAAAATAGATAATACATTTCTAATTTTTTCCGAAAAGGGGTCTCCAAAATATTTCTTGATGAGGGCCCCGAAAAACCTTAAGATGACACAGTTGGTCTTATTTATGAGAAGTGACGCATCGCTGCGTGAAAACAACGATGCGCCACTTTTCAGTGCCCCCTCCTTGCAACATGATTGATGCGTCATATTTACTGTATGACACATCATGTCGCAAGGAATGACAGATACGTCAGTATTACTGATGTAACTGTCGGCGCAAAACTGACACATTGCTGGAATTGTGTCGGAAGCGTGACGCAACTCCAGCAATGCAGGAGGGAGGGCTATGATTATAGCACTGGATCAGTCTTACGCCTGCTGTGAGGCAGTCGTAAGATATTGACGTATTGGCATCCTAGAAGTGGCGCACTGAAATCTTATAGATTTCAATGCGCCACTTCTGCGAGGCTTTTTGTGGGGAAACACCCTCCCTGCATACATTATACCTGACACAGGTATAATGTGGCACAGGGCTTTACAAAGTGAGGTATCTGCATAGATGAGTCACTTTGTAAAGAAGGCGCAACATGGCGCATATTTTACACTGCCGGTGCATCACAAAAAGTGACGCAATGGCGGTGCAAAAGTAGCGCAGGTGTTCATAAATAAGACCCTGAGTTTATTGGATTCATTTGCACCTGCCAGGTGGCTACAAAACAGCCCCAAGCAGCTGTGCATGTATTTACTTTGCGCTATTATATGTATGCCACAACTGTGACTGCGGTATCAAGAAGTTGTTTACTTTGAGAGTGTGTGGACGCCTACAAACTTGTCACAATCATTCACAAACGTCAGCCCTGTTAAAGGCCAGAGGTTTCCTCCAGGAAAGAGCTGGAGTAAATCTCCTTTTTCAGGGCTGTGTGGGGAACCTCTAAAACTTTGCGAGAGTGCAGTGAAAGCGGTTCCTTCATAGAGAAGCATATTTTTCCTTTGGAGAAAGAAATAATCTAAAAAAGGTGCAATTGCACAGAGGACTGTCTTTCCATAATGCATCACTATATTGTGAGTAAAAATCAGATTTGCGGAAATGTCAAATTAAATAAAAGTTAGAGGACATTAACAGCAGAATCACTTACAAACCTGCTACTGGGGCAGCTTTTCCAGCATGCGCCGAGCCATGTCTATGAATTGCACAAAGTAGTACCTCTGCCCCCATTGCTAGGGGCACTACGGCAAATGCAAGTTTAATTATTTGTTTGTGAATCAACCTCTAATGTGTTTTGTTTTTTTTCTGCTCCCTGGGCAGAATACTAGGCCCTGCTAGGGCTTTAATCCAATGTGACCCTCCACCCATAGCAGAACACTAACATTTTCAGATCCAAGCGTGTCCTGCTCATCCAAATGAAGGACCATCTCCTGAGCAGCTGCCCTGGCTCAAAGCACAGAGGTGAACTTGTTTCTTTGCATTTACAGTGTGTGTCCAAACTGCATACTTTTAACTCACTTTCTCTGTGTTAGCCAGGTGCGGCTCATGCAGGTAAGAGTGGTGGGACAGGGTGGGGTGGAAGCCGAAAAATCACTTACCTTGCTCTTGCCGCATCGCTGAGTAGGCGATGTGGCGAGTGCAAGGTAAGTGATTTTCTTTTTTTAAATTCAAGTTTCCCTCGTCTGTCGACTGCCCCCACCCTGCCTCACCGCTCTTACCTGCACGGGCCGCGCCTGGTGCTAGCGCTTGCACTGCAGATGGCATAGCCCAGAAACAGTGAGCATCCTTAGCCTTTGACTCCAAGATTTTCTGTCTGCAACAATGGTACTAAATCAGAGGAATTCTGTGGTAAATATATCTACATTATAGGGGTAAACACAAAAACAAGGATCTTCGCTGTGCACTTATCTAGAACAGCGGTTCATGTTATGAGCACCGTTTTTTATTTGATATTTTGATATATGTATTTCTATATGTATTATCGGACAAAAAGGACTACAAGTACAAGAATGAAAACAGAAATGCACCCACACAGTGGGAAAAAGATTCCTTTAAATCACAGAGCTGCGTACATGACCCAAAAAATTATTTATACTTGCTGAAATGTCCATGAGGAAAACAAAATGCAATATTGACATAAGACAGAGCGAACATAAGATGCATATAAAAACAAAGAATCAAAAACCTGTGGTGGTTCTTATTATAATGAACATGGGCAGAACATCAGCCAATCACATTACCAGGAGCTGGAGGTGTTACATACAGATAGTGTTTTGCATAATGTATGTGAATGACGACATTATGCAGCTTTCTCTGAACTTGTTTTAGTGCACAGTCGTTTTTAAACTGTGGTCCGGGGACCCCTGGCGATCTACAAAGCCTATTCAGGGGGTCTGCGACTGCTTAGAAATTGAATAATATTATCAGATTAATAATGTGTATGTAAATAGAGAAGCGAAACGTAACATTGAAAATGTCAAAATGCTCTGAAAATGTGAAGCAATATAAATTAGAGGCTAACAATTAAAGACCATATTTATGGGGGCGTGGCTTAGCCGGCTGCAAGATGGGCGAACTTTAGTGGGCTCTGCCGGCCAAGCCTTATAATCCGCCATAATCCTGCAGACCAATACATCTCATGCGCCTGGTGCCTTGCGATCCGCACTCATCCGCCCCCCCCCGGGGCACCGCTTGAAGTAATTTCTGGCCCCCTACATTGCTGTGGAGCTGTGTTCTGCTATCCGGCCTTCACCTCGAGCCCGGCCTCCCCTGCTGATACGACCCGACCTGTCTGCTGCGCCGCTGTTGAGGCCCTCCGGGCCTGGAGTGTTGGCCTGAGACCAGTCTTCAGCACCGGACCACCAGAGCCGGTGAGTGCTGCTGCCGCGGGGTGTCCTGCAGCGGGATTTGGGGGCGCACGAGCCGCATCGTCCGGCCCAGGCCTTCCCACAGTATGGGCTCCATTTTTCAGCTAATGGTGCCCGCCGTTGTGGCCCACAGCTCCCGGGTCTGACAGCGGGGGTGGCGCGCCTCCTGAGACTCCCCGCTGCTTGCTATCTCCTGCCGGTGAGGGCCCCGGCTCCCCCCTGCACTCCGCCGCTGCTGCCTGGCGCTATCCTGCTGCTCGCCGGCTCCATCCTCCTGACTGCCTGCTCCTCTGCCTCATCCTGAGGCCGGCCGCAGTGACGTGCCAATCCGTGGAGCTTCTTATTCCACCACCGCTGTTGGGATACCTTTGCAGCGCCCTTGCCCACTGGCTCTGTTGCATTGGCCCCATGCCGGAGGTTGTGTGCCACCAGTGTCTCCCCGCTGCTGCCGCCCCCCGGTCGCGCTCTCCTCTGTGCTGCCCACGCCTGGACGGACACTTCGGAGGCCACCCCACACTGGGCAGCATCCACAGGCTTTTTGCTTTCCTCCGCCAGCCTACCGACGCCATCACGCCGCACTCCTGGATACATTCTGCTGGGACCCTTGGACCTGTTGGGAACCCTCTGCACTTCGCCATTGTGGGGAGCGCGGACTGCCGCTTCTCTTTGGCACCCTGCATCTGGCCTGCTGACGCCTGCTCTCTTAGGGTCTGCACCGCTGCCCCCCCCCCCACCTGCTCCTTTCTTTGCTCAGCCGAATCGTGTCCTCTACGTCCAGGGGCACTGCCTTCTCGCCTCCCAGCTGCAACCTCCTCTTTACGTTTGGCTGCCTCCTCAACCCACCTCCACCCGGACATGGGGAAGACTGACCCCAAACAGCCAAAGATAGCCTCAGACCAGCGCTGGCAGACATGCCACGATGACGCTGTCACTGAGGGGGGACGACCCCGCTGCTCCCACAGAGCTGGCCTCAACACAAGAGGATGACCTGAAGTCCATCATGCTGGAAGTCAAATCCGCGGTCTCTGGCATTGCGGCCCAACTTGAACAGTTGTCATCTCGTCTTCACACAGTTAAATCCCGTGTGGACTCTCATGACGCCCTCCTACTACACGTCGAATCTCGGGTCTCCGACGCTGAAGATGCCTCCACCCAGGATCGTCAAAAGCTTCTACAAATGGACAAGATATTAAAGCTGATAAGGAACAAAAACGAGAATTTGGAGGCGCGTTCCTGAAGGAGCAACCTCCGCATCACGGGTGTGCCCGAATCCTCCAATATCTTGCGCATGGAGGACTTTGTTGAGCAACTTATCCGTGAACTTTTTGGTGAGGTGCTTTCCTCGGTCTTCATCGTTGAGCGGGCCCCCCACTCCCTTGGTCCTCGTCCCGGCCCCAGCCTGCAGGCTCGCCTAATCATTGCAAAAATTCTCAATTTCAGGGACCACAATGCAGTTCTCCGAGCGGCCAGGGAGAAGGGCGAGATCCGGCATCAGGGCAACACCTTGTCCTTTTACCCCGACTACACCATGGCGGTGCAGATTGCCTGCCTTGAGTTCCTTCCTGGGAAACGGATTCTCCAGAAGCATGAAGTTTCATATTCCTTGGCATACCCCGCTAAACTGATAGTCAGGCAAGACTCCAAGACGCTCACTTTCCCTGACCCTAAGGACGATCTGGCCTTTGCAAAGAAACTAGACCGTTCACATCGATCCTCACCAGCGAATTCTCAAGCCACTGCCGACTGTAATTTGAGCGATAATGACTGAACTGGCATGTTCCACTGTCCTTTTTGCTGGCCGGTTTTCTCGTTGCCAGAGCACTTTGCCTTGGCCCACTCCACATCTCTTTATCCCACAGGGCTACTCTTTTCACAGCTATGTGCTGGGCAAGGTGCCTCTAAACCTTTGTCGTTCCTTCTTCTGCCGTCTGCTACAATACTGGGCTTGGCCTCTATAGCAAGGGTGTATGCTGAGCGACGCCATGCCTCCAAGGGATGATTCCCTCCTTGGACATATACTTTTCCCTTCCCAGTTGTGGGTCCCTGGGGTGGGTGTGGGTGGACTCTCAGCCTGTTTGGGGGGTTGGTGTGGGTGGCGGGCTGGGTGGTTCTTGGGGTTCGTGGTCTCCCTCTGAGACCGATTTGTTTGTTTTGGCACATTCCATGTTGTTTTACTGCACTTCAAATGCTGTTGCACTATGTATCTCCCTTCACTATATGCTGCACCGTTCCACGCATCTACACAAGGTCTCCTCCTCATTCACCACCTCCTCTGTCATTATTTTCCTTAATATGGCACCATGACAGACACCACCTTCTGGACCTGGAACGTTCGTGGCCCTAATGACCACCACAAGGTGCGTAAGGTACATGCCCATCTTCTCCGGCACACAGTGGATATTTGTCTTCTTCAGGAGACCCACCTGCTCCCCACGACTGCCTCCAGACTTCTTTCCTGGTACTAGGGCGAAACACATTCATCCTTCTACTCTAATTACTCTCGGGGGGTGTCCATCCTTATACGCAGAGGGCTCCTGTGGCAAACTTCCCAGGTAATTTTTGACCCCGAGGGGGTTTTTGTGATCCTCCATGGTACCCTTCAAGCCCAACCACTGACAATCGCTGCGCTGTATGGTCCCAATAGCGACGACCCGGACTTCTTTGTGCAAGTTTGGCACCATTTTTCATCCCTGGGCCCTGCTGCACTCCTTTGGGGAGGTGACTTTAATGTAATACTGTCCACGGCATTAGATTGTTCCGGCCCCCACGCTCCCCACCCGTACGCTGCTGCACTCCTTAGCTCCATCCTTGCTGATAACTCCCTGTTTGATGCATGGCGTCACATGCACCCTGAGGCTCGCGAGGGCACTTGCGTCACTGGAACCCGTGGTTGTTGGTTCCATCTGAACATCTGGATCACCACTCCAGATGCTCTCTCCTGGCTCACTTCTGTTGATCACATGGCGCGCACCCTCTCAGATCATGCGCCTGTTCGTCTTTGTTTACGTCTCCCCCTGCGTTCTCCTGGCGGCTTCCCACCAATGTGCTGCGGGACTCTGTCTTCTGCGATGAGATCCAAACTGCGATCACTAACTACTTCAAGCTCAACAAAGGTACAGTAGACTCCCCTTCCATGCTGTGGGAGGGTTTTAAAGCTGTCATTCGCGGGGAATGTATCTCCAAACAGTCTGGTGTCCTATGCTCCATCCGCGGCGCTCTCGACAAATTGGAAATGGAGATTAAATCTTTGGACTCCTCTCACGCTCGGGACCCTAACCCTGATACATTAGCCCAGATTCGAAGGAAACTCACCGAATTTGCTGACGAGGCCAACAGAGAACTCTCATTCCTCGGTAGGGGGGCGTGAGCACGCCGCTTTGACGAGGGTGACCGCCCTGGTAAAACCCTTGCCAACCTCCGCCGTCTACCTCGTGCCGCATCCTATATAACCACCCTCCAGGATGGTGGCCCGGCTAGAACCACTTCCCCTGAGGAAATTAGGGCATGATTTGAAGCTTTTTATACACAACTGTACACTGCTGGATCTGCCCCCCGAGTGAGGTCCTTGACCAATATTTTGATACCCTTCAGCTCCTTTGGCTCGATAACCATCACCGAGAATTTCTCGATGAGACCTTCTCTAAAGAAGAAATCTTAGCCGCTATAAACGGCATGCCTGGTGACAAGGCCCCCGGTTTGGATGGCCTGCCAGTCTCCTTCCACAAAACCTTCGCTCAACTTCTGGTCCCACACTTGGCAGCCATGTAGAATGACTCCTTCGAAAATGGTCAATTTCCCCCCTCGCTTTGCGAGGCTATGCTTACTTTAGCTTTTAAACTGGACAAACCCCCTGAGCTGCGATACTCCTATCGCCCCCTGTCACTTATTAATACGGACAATAAAATCTTCGCAAAATTACTCGCTTCCCGCCTTCTCCTTATTATGCCACACATTGCCCGCTCGGACCAGTCTGGTTTTATCCCCAGCCGCGCGACTTCTCACAGTCTCCGGACCATTTCCTCCATCTTCCATCAAATTAACCCAGCGCTCCCTGCGGTGGCCGCCTTGCTTGATGCCACCAAAGCCTTCGAAACCCTAGAATGGCCCTTCCTTTTTTATCTCCTTCCTTGTCTGGTTTTCAGTCCGGTCTTTATGCGCAAAATCTTACTCCTCTACACCATTTCCACAGCCCGTCTCCGAATCAACGGCCAAATATCGTATCCCATTTCCATCGGGCGGCGCTCCCGGCAGGGGTGCCCGCTGTCACCTAAGCTCTTCGCCATCGCAATGGAACTCCTTGTGGATAGACTCCGACAACATCACACCCAGAGAGGCATCGGCTAAGCGGCGCGTGCCCTTTTAGTCTCCATGTACGTGGGCGATGTCACTCTATATGTCTGCAATCCCCAGGAAAGCCTCAGCCCCTGGTCCGCGAGTTGATACGGTTTGGTGGCTACTCAGGCATACAGGTGAATTGGAATAAGTCCGTAGTATTCCCTCTCACTGATGCCACAACGCCTTTTACCCAGGACTACCCCTTCCTGTGGCCGTCGGGCCCCACTAGATACTTAGGTATCTGTCTGAGCAGGCACGTGGACGAACTCTGGAGAGCTAACTTTGGCCACGCTATGGACTGGTTTGAGAGCAAGATTCCCCTCTGGAGCCGGCTGCCTAAATCTTTGGCCGGTCGAATAACAATAGCTAAGATGGTTGTGCTCCCGAAATGTTTATATCCATGCGTTAAAGTACCCATCCCCCTCACTGCCCACTTTTTCCACAAAGTTCGCTCGTTGCTATTCTCTCTGGTCTGGGCCGGCAGACAGCCTAGGATTGCGTATAACATTCGCACTCTTCCGATGGCACGTGGCAGTCTTGGCACCCCAGATTTGAAACTTTACGCACTCTGTGCTCAGGCCAGTTTTCTACATTTCTGGCTCCATCCCACACCCTTCCAGCCACATGTTGCGGTGGAAGCCGATCTTGCCACCCCGTGGCCCCTTACAACCGCACTGTTCGCTCAAGCGAAACTCTTACGCACTGAGATTGATACGGTCGAGACCATGCGCTGGGCCTGGGAGGGGCACCGCCGATTTTCCGGTGCTGATATGCTTTCTGCAAATACGATGCTAATCACTCATCATCTGGCTTTCCCTCCTCTCCAGACTTCTGGGATGGTTAAACACGCCACCCACTTAGGGCTCACTACAGTAGCGGATCTCTACCCTGGGAACACATTCTTCTCTCTAGCTGCTGATTCCGGTCCCATGGACACCTTACTCTACTATCAACTCAGGGCTGTCTGCAGGGAGCTGCACCCCTCGTTTCCCCAGCCCCCTCCCTCGATGGCCACCCTCGACTTCCTTTATTCATCCCCCTCCCCACGGAAGCAAGTGACTAAAATATATGCCTTTACACTGCCAGCCTCTTCCATTTCCACTGACCTGGCTCGTGTGGCATGAGGCGAGGACTTCGGTATGGAGATATCTCCAGTAGACTGGCTTTATTGTTGCAATCAGATTAAGCGCCTTTCCCAAAATTACCATCTGTGCCTTATTCACTTTAAATATTTACATAGGCTATACCGGACTCCCGCTCTACTGCACAAGATGGGACGTATTCCCAAAGATAGATGCCTGCGCTGCTCCGCTCCGGCGGCGGACTTTTCCCACCTTGCCTGGCTGTGCCCCCAGGTCTTTGCTTACTGGAGTGAGGTCCGTGCCGCTATTTCTGAGATCACTTCGTCGCCGGTCCAGCCCGATCCCCCGCTTTGCCTCTTAGGCTTTGTTAAATATTGCCCTGATGCCTCCCACCACTTGATTACCATGCTACTGGTCTTTGCGCGGCGTAGGGTCTCCATGTGCTGGGGCCCCAAACCCGCTCCCAAGTTCGCCCTTTGGCTTGAGGATGCATCGCACTGCCAGACTCTCCTGTCCAAATTCTGGGACCTCATGCCAGCCAGATCCCGCCCACTTGACATATGGGGCCAACTCGTGTCTTACCTCATAAGTCGTAATTCCCAGTGTCCAGCAACCTCTCCCACGCTCCCTGCCGGCGCTCCACCGGTGTAGGTCAGTGAGTAGCTCACCCCCTGTCCTTTCTTACCCCAGCTTGTTCCGCCCTCTCCCTTGTATACGGTGCCTCTTCCCAAATTCTATTATATTCCTGTACACGGTGCTTTGATATGGTGCAATCTTGTAACTTTGCTGTGCAATTTTGTTCAATAAAGGTTTTTGAAAATCAAAAAAATAAAAAGGACCATATTTATGAGGCCAGTTGCGTGGCACTTTCATGATGTAACATGGTGCATGCACGACGCAACTCAAAAATGAGATTTTTGAAGCTATGCAAGGCCACTTTGCATGGCCCTGAGTGGCTTCATAAATCTGGAGTAGTGCAGCACAGCGAAAATTGCTGTGTTGAGTTACTCTGCCCTGGGAAGGTGTTCTATGGCCATTGCATGAGTGTTCCCACGCAGCTCCCATGGTTTCTGATGCATTGCCGGATTTACCAAAAGTGGTAGACCTGGGAATGTGCCAAAAAGATACGCCTTCTCAAGGGAGGCGTAACAAGTAGAAATATCTGTATATCTCCTCTTTACTTCCTCTTTCTATGTGTGCTGCATTCTGCAGCACATATTAAAAGAGAAATATGAATCTCACAATTGTTTTTTTGCAGAAAGGTGCCCCGTTCTGCACAAAAAAATCCTACATGAAATACAGGCACTCTTGCACAATGGTGCAAGAGTGCCTGCATTGGTGCTAGGCAGTTAAAACAGGGACAAAGGTAGGAATATGCCGTATTCTCTTAAATATGGAGCATTCATGCCCTTTCCCTATCATGCAGACTAGCGCAGCAAGGTGACTTGATGCACTGCACTATGTTGCGTTACTTTGCTATAAATATGCCCCTAAGTTGCTTTCTTCAGATTGATTTGTGGGAGCAGAGTAAGTGCATCAAACTGAATATAATATGGACAATGAGTGGCCTCAATTGAATTTAAATAAGTTTCAACCTTCCCTTTAAAATGTATATATTTTTATTTCTTTTGTATTTGTTTGTGTATTCGATAAAATACTTAATCATTTGATTGGTTTGATGAATGCTTATTTCTGTATTTCTGGTGTATGGCTTTGTGGCTCAAATCATCCAAAATGCTTAGGCAGGGGTCCCTGGCTTCTAGTAATGACTACAAGGGGGTCCCCCAGATTCCAATAATAAGTCATTGGTAGGGCCCGTAATGATTAATTGGAGATCCACAGAAGTCAAAAGGTTAAAAACCACTGGTCGATTCACAGTTTAGTTTAAATGATTTTTTTTAATTATGCAAAGGTAGATTAATCACTAGATCTACCCAATAATCTGATATCCCAGTAATAGTGTAGTCTGAGGATGGCATCATGGGAGTTGACGTCCTGGATTAGGCATTTCTCATTTCAACACGTATGTACGCTCAGTTATACCTTTTGGTTTCAAGATGGCCCAGTAAGAATACTTCTTTAGATTATGAGTACGTTTAGTAATAATTCTTCAAGTTCCAAAACCCAGCCATTTATTATATAGGTGATTAAGAAAACTATATGACGGGATTCACCATAACTTTTAATGATTGTTGATTCTTCCAACATATCATCACAGTGCTTCTGACTGTTCACATGACCTAGACTAGACATGATCACATCATGTAATAGGCATCAGTTAATGAATCCTTTTTTATTTCATACTGTAGTTGTTTTTTCCGCATGGCTGCATGAACCTTAAAGAAAACATTTGATTGTAAATCACATATTTAGAGATATTTTTAACATAATTGTCAATAATACACTTTGTCAAAGCAGGTAAGTTTTGGATATAAAGGGTTGCAGTTGAACAGTGATGTATCGATTTACTAAGCGTAATGACGTATGCATCTGCCTTGTTCCTCACCGCTGACCACCAATGTTAGAAATGGGGTTCTCTAGTTGGCAATTGCTGACCACTGTCCAAGTAGGGACCCTTCTTCCTAAGTCAGAGTAAGCAGACTACACCCTTTGATAACCCCTGCTCAACCCTGTGGTAACGTAGCACGAGCAGCTAGGCTTATCTCAGAGGCAGTGTGTGAAGCATTTATGACCATACACAGTAATACAGTGAAGAACACAACAAAGGGGCACCACACAAGTAGTTATAAAACATAAGTATCTTTAAATATAGACTTAACACAAGACCAATAACAGTGAAAATCCACAATACTAGAAAATAGGGTTACTCTTAAAATGCTGCAAAAATAGTTCAAGGTGTGCAAAGAGGAGTTCAGTTCAAGGCAGTGGTCTCTGCGACCCTTTTACTCACAAGATACCTGGATTCTGTAGCAAAGCAACAAAAATGTCACTAAGGAGTTGTAGCGATGATTTTCCTTACGCTAACCAGCGATGCGTTGAATCCTTGCCGCAAGGGAGGATGATGCGCTGGTTTGTGGGCAGGACAAAGCGACAAACTTCTGCACGCTAAGCCGGTGATGCGATAAAATCCTTGCCGCGAAGGGAGGATGATGCACCGAGCCTGTTGCATGTGCGATCAAGTTGCGATGAAAGAAAATGGCGCTCCGCGAGGGAGCGACGATCCTGATGCGATGCGATGAAAATGACGAATGCTCGGCGTCCGCTCTGCGATGTCGTGAAGCGATGAACTCAATGAGATGATCTTTGGTTAGCGAGCGTTTTGAGGCCCGCAAACATGCAATGCGATAATCTTCGGGTTAGCGAGTGTTTGGCAGCCCGCAGACAGGTGATGCGATGATCTTTGGTTAGCGAGCGCTTTCAGGCCCGCAAACATGTAATGCGATAATCTTCGGGTTAGCGAGCGTTTGGCAGCCCGCCGACAGGTGATGCGATGATCTCCGGTAGCGAGCACTCGGCGGCAGCAGAGCGACGATTTTCCTCACGCTCTTCAGCTGCAGTGGCTCGCTAACGGGCGTTAGCGACGATTTTCAGCACTCTCTTCTCCACAGTAGAACTAGAGGCCCTGGAACTCACAGGAGCCTCACCTGCAGATAGAATTCCTCGCTGGGAGGAAACAGGAGGCTGGTGGTGGAGTCTGATGTGCCTGAGACTCCTGCAGGAGGCTAGCTCTCTTCTAGCCCTTGGGTGATTGCTGTAGCAAAAATAAAAGTTCCTTCAAAGTCCTTTTCATCTTCTTCCAAGTCCAGTAGTAACCACTGCAGGCCAGTCCCAGAAACAGCACACAAGCACAAGGACAGTCCTTCTCCTGCAGATTCCTTCAGTTACATGGACAGAGGTACTTCTTGTTGTCCAGGAGCAATACAAATTGTAGGGGTTTGGGCACATATATTTATACCCCAAAAGTCTTTATTCTCAGAAGCTACAAGTCACTGAACCCAGCCAGAACCAGTTCTGTCCAGACCTGCAGCACTTTGTTTACCAGGCTGCATCCTTCCTTTCAGAAAGAGTGGGTCTGCCATCAGACGCACAGTGGGAGGTGGAGCCAGCATTCACCTTGCCAGGCACAGCCCTATTCAGGTCCAGGAGCTACCCCTCCCCATACTCCAATGCAGATCTCTCTATTCAACCCAGGTCTGACTCAGCCTGCCCTGTACCTCCAAAACCAGACAGCCAATACACATAACAGCAGAGCACACTGGAAGGCTTAGGCAAGAAAATACCTACTTTCTAAAAGTGGTATTTTCAAACACAGAATATAAAAATAAACTTCACTAAAAGATGTATTTTAATATTCTGAGCTCAGGCATACTAAATTCGTTTTGCTACCATGTTCTGTGGGTCAGTTAGGACTATAGAATGTAATAGCCAAACCTCCCATTCTGGCCTATGGAGAACAGGTAGCCTTACAGTAGTGAAAAACGAAATTGGTTGTAATTCACTACCAGGACATGCTACACACATAAGAGCATGTCCTACCTTACACGTACAATGCACCCTACCATAGGGGTGGCTTACATGATGCCAAGGGAAGGTTCAGGGGCTGGGAAGTGGGTGCACTTCACAGCCAAGGTGTCAGTTCTGGACTGCATGCAGACTCTGCAGTGGCAGGTCTGAGACACACTTTACAAGCTGCTTCTGTGGGTGGCGCAACCCAGTGCTGCAGGCCAACAAGCAGCATTTCGTTTACCAGCCCTGGGCACACAGAGGCCACGCTACTAGGGACTAACAGGTAAACCAAATAAGCCAATCATGAATGTACCAATTCATATAACATCTTTACACAGGGAGCATTCGCGCTGTGGCTCTGAATGGCAGTGGCACAGCGCCCAGAGCATCTATTACCAGCAAAAACAGAGGAGACACAGCGAAAAATGGAAGGGAGACTCACGCCAATGGTGCCAGGTCTAACACGCGTTCCCTCCAGCTGAAATGTGGGGAGAACTACCCATCCCCTTGGAAGTTCTCATCACTAAGTCAGAAAAATCTGGACAGACCATCAGCATTGGCGTGTTCTGTACCAGGGCGATGCTCCACCGTGAAGTCCATAACCTGTAGGAAAATGGACCACCTTAACAACTTGGGATTCTCACCCCTCATCTGCATCAACCATCTGAGGGGCCTGTGGTCTGTCTGAACCCGGAAGTGAGTCCCAAACAGGTATGGTCTCAGTTTCTTCAGTGTCCAGACCACAGCAAATGCCTCACTCTCAATTGCACTCCACCTCTCTTCCCGTGGAAGTAACCTCCTACTGATGAAGGCTACAGTTTGGTCTAGTCCCTCCTCATTCATCTGTGACAGAACAGCCCCCACCCCATGCTCTGAAGCGTCTGTCTGGACAATAAATTCCTTAGCAAAGTTGGGCGCCTGGAGTACGGGTGCTGTACACATGGCAGTCTTGAGGGCATCAAACGCTTTCTGACAGGTGTCAGTCCAGTTCACAATCTTTAGCCGCTTCTTGGAAGTCAGCTCAGTCAAGGGTGCAGCAATGTTGCCATACCCCTTGACAAACCTCCTGTAGTAACCCGTGAGTCCTAAGAAGGCCCTCACCTGGGTCTGGGTCCTTGGGGGCTCCCAAGCCAGGATGGTTTCAATCTTGGGCTGTAGGGGTGCCACCTGGCCACTCCCTACCTGGTGTCCTAAGTACACCACAGAATCCTGCCCAATCTGGCACTTACTGGCCTTGATTGTGAGGCCTGCTCTGCGCAGCACCACCAACACTTCCCAGAGGTGGTGCAAGTGGTCCTCCCAGGAGGAACTAAACACTGCAATGTCATCCAGGTAGGCGGCACTGAAATCCTCCAACCCAGCCAACACCTGGTTGCCCAACTTCTGAAAGGTGGCAGGGGGATTCTTCATCCCAAAGGGCATCACACAAAACTGGTAGTGCCCATCTGGTGTGGAGAATGCTGACCTATCCTTTGCCCCATCAGTTAAGGCGATCTGCCAGTACCCAGACGTTAGATCAAACGTGCTGAGGTACCGGGCAGCCCCTAACCGATCTATGAGCTCATCAGCTCTGGGGATGGGGTGCGCGTCGGTCCTCGTGACCGAATTGAGACCTCGGTAGTCCACACAGAACCTACGTTCTGGAGTGTCACCAGGCGCTGCAGCTTTTGGTACCAAGACCACGGGGCTGGACCAAGGGCTGCTAGAGGACTCAATCACCCCTAGGGCAAACATTTTGTAGACCTCCTCCTTAATGCAGGCCCTTACCCTGTCAGTCACTCTGTAAGCCTTGTGCTTGACAGGAGGACTGTCCCCGGTGTCTACCTCATAGAAGCACCAATTAGTGACACCAGGCACCAGGGAAAATAAATCAGAAAATTGTCCCAACAGCTGGTGGCAATCTCTCTGCTGCTCAGGGGTAAGTGTGGTGGAAAGGACCACACCCTCCACTGACCCATCCTTCTCTCCTGCACACAGGAGGTCAGGAAGAGGCTCACTCTCCTCCTCCATCCCTGCATCTGTGGCAAGAAGCATGCCCACTTGAGACCTCTCAAAGTGGGGCTTTAGGCAGTACACATGCAGGACCCGCAGGGGGTTCCTGGGAGATTTAAAGTCCACCAAGTAGGTACCTTGACTTTTGCGCTCCACCACCTCAAATGGACCGGTCCACTTATCTTGGAGCGCACAAGGCTCCACTGGGGCCAGTACCCAAACCTTCTGACCAGGTTGAAACTCGACCAGAGTGGCATTCTGGTCATGCCAACGTTTCATCTCCTCCTGGCTGACTTCCAGATTTGCCTCAGCAATCTTTCTGAAACGCCGAGTCTGGTTCCTGAAGGCCAATATGTAGCTAAATACATCTTGGGAAGGTCTCCTGGGAGATTGCTCCCAGCCTTCTTTGACCAGACCCAGAGGCCCTCTTACTGGATAGCCATAGAGCAGTTCAAAGGGACTGAATCCTAAGGACTTCTGTGGCACCTCATGGTATGCAAACAACAGGCATGGCAAGAGGACGTCCCACTTATGCCTCAGGGGCTCTTCTAGGCCCATGATCATGCCCTTCAAGGTCCGGTTGAACCTTTCAACCAGACCGTTACCTTGGGGGTGGTAAGGAGTGGTGAACTTGTAAGTTACCCCACACTCCTTCCACAGAGACTTCATATACTGGGAGATGAAGTTGGTCCCCCTGTCGCTCACCACCTCTCTGGGGAACCCCACACGGGAGAAGATCCCCATCAGTGCACGTCCCACCACGGGGGCCGTCACTGACATGAGCGGGATGGCTTCAGGGTACTGGGTGGCATGGTCCACCAAGACCAGGGTGTACCTGTTGCCCATGGCTGTCTTGAGGTCCAGAGGACCCACAATGTCAATCCCACTCGCTCGAATGGGGTACTCACAACTGGAAAGGGCTGGAGTGGGGCTTTGATCTTCCCCCCACTCTTCCCACTTGCCTGGCAAGTCTCACAGGTTCTACAATATGTATCTGAGCTCTTGCTCATCTAGGCCCAATAAAAGTGGGTGACCAGCCTCTCAAAGGTCTTGGTCTGCCCCAGATGTCCTGCCAATGGAATGTCATGAGCCAACCCCAGTAGGAAGGCTCTGGACTCGGGTACCACCAGCACACGGGCTGACCCCGGCTCAGCAGCCTCAGGCTCGCTATACAGGAGACTGTTCTCCCAATAAATCAGATGTGAACCAGACATGTCACCTGCTGCCTGGGCTGCAGCCTGTCGCCGCATACCCTCAAAAGAAGGGCAAACTCTTTCCTGCTCACAAAACTCCTCCCTGGTGGGCCCTCCTTCCTGCTGCCAATGGGTCAGCTCAGGCAGGTCTCCCAGGTCGGCACTCTGCTCCCGGGTAGGCTCCAGGGCATCCCCCTCAGGGTCTACTCCCTCCTGGGCCGTGGGAACCAAGGGGGCTGACTTCCCGCACCCCCTGCCCCTTCTCTCTAAGGCAGGGACCTGGGCCATACTCTCAGGCTCCAGGTCTTTCTCAACACCCTCTCTGGCTGCCATGGACCGAGTGGTAGCACACGCCCACTCAGGCAGACCCAACATTTCCAAGTGAGATTTCCTCTCCACCGTAGCCCATGGGGAGTTCTCTAAATCATTGCCCAAAAGACAGTCTACAGGCATGGCGGACCTCACAGCCACCTGAAGAGTTCCTGAGACCCCCCCCCCACTCAAAGGGAACCTGAGCCACCTCACATTGGCTCTCTGAGTTGTCTGCGGACACTACTGGGTAGAATGCATGGGGAACAACCTGATCTTTGGACACCAACCGGGAGCTGACAGCAGTTACACTCCGGTGTCCCTCAGAGCCTCCACTCTATGGCCATTGATGCTCACCCACTGCCTGTACTTCTTAGTGTCACCCACTGCTTGGTTCCCTTGGGAATTACTTTGGGGCCCTTTGTGGAACTCCCTTGGTTTACCCCTGTCCCCCCCACCTCTCTGCTGGGGACCCTGCCCACCTTTGGCGAAGTCTCCCACTGGACCCTTGCGAACCCGGGTGCTCACCCAGCAGTCCGCCTCCTCAGCAAGCTTCCTAGGGTTAGTTAGCTTGCAATCTATCAGATGCTGGCGTAGCTCAGGTAAACAATTACTAGATAAGTGCTCCCATGTAATCAAATCATACAGTTGCTCAAAAGTTTCTACTTTGCTACCTTTTACCCAGCGCTCCATTGCTCTGCAAAAAAAGGATACACATATAAAAACCCACGTGGTACCCTCTAGCTTCTTGCAGGTTCTAAATCTCTGCCTGTACATTTCAGGGGTCAAACCATAGCGGGTAATCAAAGCTTCCTTCATGTGGGCATAAACCATCCTACTTTCTGGGGGTAGGTCCAACAAGGTATCCCTCCCCTCACTCACAAAGCGTCCCCACAACCCCGCTCCCCAATCCTTCTCAGAGACTCGGTGGGACACCATAGCTAATTCATAAGCGGCAAACCATTACCCAATATCTTCACTTTTATGGAAATCCTTAATAACCTCTTTGGGTATATACACTCTACTCTCAGTATGCACTACTGGTATGCTGCCACCAGAGGGGGTAGATCTCTATACTCTTTGCCTTAATCTCCAACTCCCGCAAAATTCTCTCATGTTCAAGTTTCACTTTCATCATTTCAAATTCTAACTTCTTATTCTCTAGGTCCCTCTGACCATCCACTTTAAGCTTAGCCATCTCCATATTATGCCGCCTATCTCTCTCCCTGTCCTCCATCTCTTCTGTAGTCAGGCCCCTTGAGGACACACTAGTGCCCAGGCTGGAAAATGCTTTATCCCCTACCAAATCTACCACTTCATCCTGCTGCTCTCCTGCATTCTCTCCCCCCTCCACAGGCTCTTCCATATTCCCAGGGGCATCCCTGGCTTCTAACCAGGCCTTCAGCGCCTTGTAATACTCTTCCCTTCTAGTGAGACCTGTGATAGAGACTGTGAAGCGTTTGCAAAAATATTTGAGCTGCTCCTCACCCCCTATGCTCTCAGTTTGTAGAGGAATAGTCACCTGGCTAGAACTACTCTGCTGGGTGTCCCCAATCTGCAGATGAGGGGGTTCCTCTGGACAGGGGCCCACTAAGGGTCCACTGACCTCCCTGTCCTCTGCAGCCCTGGGCTGATTGAGGCAGGGTAGAGAGGGGCAGGATACCTGCTCCAGACTGGGTACCACCTTGGAAGGATCCCCTGCCATCAGAGTGTGGCCAGGACAGGCCTGACCACTTCTGGGGCAGTTACTTCACAAGGGGCAGGATCAGTTCCCTTAGAAAGCTGACCCTTACATTTAATCTGGTGGGGAGAGGACTGCTCCTTACCCCCTATGCTCTCTGTTTGAGTGGAGTGATCCATTGTTTCAGGCTTCACTCCCTTTAATTCCTCCTGGGGTGGAGGTGAGGCCCTTAGGGTCCCATCAACTCTCTCAGGGATGCCTAACATTCTTAAATGGGCATTGTGGTCTACCTCAGCCCAGGCTGAGATTTCCAGGTCATTCCCCAGTAGGCAATCTATATGTAAGGGTGGGGACACTGCCACTATCTTTGGGCCAGTGACCCCTCCCCAGCTGAGATTTACCACTGCCATGGGATGGTCTGTCCTAATTCCATCAATATTGGTCACCTGGTATCTAAACTCAGGTAAAAGCTGTTCTAGGGACACTAGTTTCCTTGTCACCATGGTGACACTAGCCCCTGTGTCCCTGTAGGCCACAGCCTTCTGATCATTGATCATGGGCTCTTGTCTGTACCTGCCCAAGATATGGGGACTCATGGTAAAGTTGGCAAACCCCATTCCACCATCACAGACTAGAGTTGCTTGTTTAGGGGACCTGGTTAGGCCAGAGTCCACCTGAGATCCCCAAGAAAGCCCAACTAAGTTTTTGGGTGCACTCCCACCACCTGGGGGATTACTACTAGTAGTAACAGGAGGTGTTGGAGCTGCAATGGGAGGAACATTTTCTTTATTGCCATTCTTTGGACAACTGGAGTCAGTTTTCCAGTGGCCAGGTTGCTTGCACACATGGCAATATGGTTTCTTATTGGAAAAGGAAGGATTTTGGGACCCACCCCCAGAACTGGGTTTTTGGGGCCCTTCAGAGGACTTTTCTGTTTTATTATCCCCACCTTTCTCTTTGGGCTTTGTGGAATCTTTCTTCTGGTCACCACCTTGGTTCTTGGGCCTAATCCTGGTTCTGACCCATTTGTCTGCCTTCTTTCCCAATTCTTGGGGAGAGGTCAGATCAGAGTCCACCAGGTACTGGTGTAAGAGTTGGTTTTGACAATTATTAAGGATCTGCTCCCTCATGATGAGATTGTATAATCCTTGGTAATTATTTACTTTACTGCTATTTAACCAACCCTCAAGAGCCTTGGTAGCACAATCCACAAGGTCTACCCAATCTTGATTCTGTGCTTTCTGGTTATCTCTGAACTTTATCCTGTATTGATCAGTGGTTAGACCAAACCCATCTATCAAAGCATCTCTCAAGATATAATAATCATCTTGTTGGACTTGGCCCTTTTTCCCTCATTTTTTTCGTTTTTGCAGTGTTAAGGTGCAGGTGCTTACTTCTCCCAAGATGGCTGCCACAGACCCCTGCTACTGCAGGGTGGTCGTTTTTCATAGTAGCACCCCAGCTGCCAGGAGCTGGCTGGGACCCACAACAATGTTGCGATACCAGCCCGCCTTTTTGTCCCATAGTTAGAGTGGGGAAGCTCCTGGAAGAAGCTGGACCTTCTAGAAGGGAGGTGGGGTTTTACTTTTGCCGCCTTGGCTAGAGGTCACCTGACCTAGGGCTACTTAAGAGTGGGAGGGAAGCTTTTGTGGTGAGTTGGCCATTGGGGTGAAGCAGAGCTGGAAGAATCCACCAGGAGTGTAGGCGGTAGGGCCTAGCCAGGGACTTATGCCTCTGAGAGTGACAGGATTTAGGTACTGCCTCTTAAGTGAGTGAGGTGCCCTGTGAATCCCACTGATCTTGCCCAGTAGTAGGAGGACCCAGAGACTCTCTGCCAGCCTGACTAGGAAGGACCTAGTCGCCCTCTCCATCCCTACCCCTGTAACAGAACCCCTTAAGGGCGCCAGATACATCTGCGCCAAAAGACTTCATCTGTCAACTGAGAACTGAAACCTAACTTTAAGAACTGAGACTGCATGACAAGAGCGAGCTGTAAGCCTTGAATGCCAGAGCTGAGACTGCGTGTCCAAGCTACCCTAGTGAACAAAATACTAAGCCGATTGCCAAGTCACCGGGGATCGACCAGGTACTAGCGCTGTGACCCCCGCGCTCCCTGCCCTGGTCTGGGACCCCCGGCAGCGTGCTCCGCTGAGCACCATATCCCCATCCTTAATTTGAGCCCCCCCCCTGCGACGACGAAGCCAGCGCGCTCACCGCCGCGGCCTGGAGGCCTGGAGGAGTGCCCTGCTGTGTCGCGAGGCCCAGGCGAAGTCCGGGTCCCCGTCGCTGCCGTCGCAGCCGTGTGAGGAGAAGCGCAAGGTCGGGGCCGAGTTCCCCCAACGTCGTGAGGACGGACGCCTGCTGACGCCGAGACGGAGGTAAGCCCGGAGGCCGAGATCCCCCCTGGTGCGCCCCCTGCTGGTCTGGAAACCACACCGCTCTTGGCCCGGGTTGTCCCCTCCGTGGGAATCCCCTCCCCTGCCTGCGCGACGGAGAGACCCCGCCGAGGGATCCTGTCCGTGTCCCCCCTCCTGTGTTACTGAGCGCGGTGCTCTGTGAACTGCACCGGAGCATAGGGACTCGCTCCTCAAGTCCAGTAATCTTCCCCGCTGGAAGCCGTTCAAAGTACTGACTGACATTACTCTCGTGTGGCGCTTCACGCCACCGACTCTGCTTCCTCAGCCGGAGAGACCGGGACGGCGAGTAACCCCATGTGTTATATGCACTGCTCGAAAGTAACTATATGCCAAGGAATGCGAGTAGCGCATTGTGTTATATGCTCTGCTCGAAAGTAATTACATGCCAAGGAATGCGAGTAGCGCATTGTGTTATATGCTCTGCTCGAAAGTAATTACATGCCAAGGAATGCGAGTAGCGCACTGTGTTACATGTTCTGCTCGAAAGTAACTATATGCCAAGGAATGCGAGTAGCGCATTGTGTTATATGCTCTGCTCGAAAGTAATTACATGCCAAGGAATGCGAGTAGCGCACTGTGTTACATGTTCTGCTCGAAAGTAATTACATGCCAAGGAATGGGAGTAGCGCATTGTGTTATATGCTCTGCTCGAAAGTAGTTACATGCCCAGGAATGCGAGTAGCGCACTGTGTTATATGCTCTGCTCAAAGGTAATGACATGCGACTGATTACGAGTCACGCGATGTATTAAATGTTCTACGCAAACGTATCCACAATCAATCAATCACTTATAAAGCGCGCTACATACCCGTAGGGTCTCAAGGCGCTGGGGGGGGGGGGGGGGTGCCGCTACTGCTCGAACAGCCAGGTCTTCAGCTTCTTCCTGAAGGAGAGGTGGTCTTGGGTCAGGCGCAAGTCGGTCAGGAGGGAGTTCCAGGTCTTGGCGGCCAGGTAGGAGAAGGACCTTCCTCCTGTAGTCGCTCTTCGGATGCGGGGGACGGCGGCGAGGGCGTGGTTGGCTGATCGGAGGTGGCGTTTGGGAGCGTAGAAGTTGACTCGGCTGTTGAGGTAGCTCGGGCCTTGGTCGTGTAGGGCTTTGTGTGCGTGGGTGAGGAGGCGGAAGGTGATTCTCTTGTTGACGGGGAGCCAGTGAAGGTCTCTCAGATGTCCGGAGATGTGGCTGGATCGTGGGATGTCGAGGATGAGTCTGGCTGAGGCGTTCTGGATCCTCTGGAGTCTCTTCTGGAGCTTGGCGGTGGTACCGGCGTAGAGGGCGTTACCGTAGTCCAGTCGGCTGGTGACGAGGGCCTGGGTGACGGTCTTCCTGGTCTCTGTGGGGATCCACCAGAAGATCTTCCGTAGCATGCGTAGGATGTTGAAGCACGCGGAGGAGACGTTGTTGACCTGCCTGGTCATGGAGAGGGAGGAGTCCAGGATGAAGCCCAGGTTTCGTGCATGGTCCGTCGGTTTGGGTGCGGTGCCCAGGGCGGGAGGCCACCAGGTGTCGTCCCAGGCGGAGGGTGAGGAGCCCAGGATGAGGACCTCCGTCTTGTCCGAGTTCAGTTTCAGGCGGCTGGACGTCATCCACTCGGCTACCTCTTTCATCCCTTCGTGCAGGTTGGCTCTGGCGGCGGCGGGGTCGTTGGTCAGGGAGAGGATCAGCTGGGTGTCGTCGGCGTAGGAGATTATGCTGAGGTTGTGTTTGCGTACGATGGCCGCGAGGGGGCTCATGTAGACGTTGAAGAGGGTGGGGCTCAGAGATGATCCTTGGGGGACGCCGCAGATGACTTCGGAGGCCTCTGACTTGTACGGTGGTAGGCGGACTCTCTGTGTTCTTCCGTCGAGGAAGGAGATGATCCATTCCAGCGCCTTGTCCTGGATTCCGATGTTGCTGAGGCGCCGTACTAGGGTGCGGTGGCAAACCGTGTCGAATGCCGCGGAGAGGTCTAGGAGGATGAGGGCCGCTGTTTCTCCATTGTCCATCAGGGCTCGGATGTCATCGGAGGCGGCGATGAGGGCGGTCTCGGTGCTGTGGTTGGCTCGGAAGCCGGACTGTGAGGGGTCGAGGGATCCGTTCGTCTCGAGGAAGGCGGCCATCTGCTTGTTGACGGTCTTCTCGATGACTTTGGCTGGAAACGGGAGAAGCGAGATGGGGCGGTAATTCTTGAGGTCGGTGGGGTCCGCTGTTGGTTTCTTGAGTAGAGCGCTGAGTTCGGCGTGTTTCCAGCTCTCAGGGAAGATGGTGGTGTCGAAGGATGTGTTGATGATGTCTCGCAGGTGGGGTGCGATGACAGCGTCGGCCTTGTTGAAGACGTGGTGAGGGCAGGGGTCGGTCGGTGATCCGGAGTGGATGGAGTTCATCGTGCGGATGGTGTCTTCGGTGCTGATCGGGGTCCAGGCGTGGAGGGTGGTGGTGGGGGGGGGGTGGTTGGTCGGTCATGGTGTGCGTTGGTTGGTTGTTGAAGCTACTGTGTATGTCCGTGATCTTGTTGTGGAAGTATGAGGCGAGGGAGTTGCAGAGGTCTTGCGATGGGGTGATGTCGTTGTTTCCTGCGCTGGGGTTGGAAAGCTCTTTCACGATGCAACTGATTGCGCGTAGCGCTATGTTTATATGCCTTGCTTCACAGTACTAGGGGCCCTTGATCACGAGGAGCGCTCAGTTCTACAGGCGCCATGTTAGTGAACCCAATGTGTCCCCTTTCAAGTATTACGCTTAGTTAGACGGCCGGTTCAGGGAAAGACTTTACGTAAGCGCGCACCGCGCTAGAACAAGGTTAGGCACTGCATAGATGTCACCCAGAGTGTCGAATGTAATGTCACAATGGTATTATGATTCATGTATTACCTTGTTATTTCCTGAACTGCATCTGACCAGCTATACTTGGATAAACTTGAAGTATTTGCATAATTTAAACGGTGTGGCGTCCCTTATTGTGTGTGACTCTAGTCCATGAGAAGCGTGTGGTGTATGGTTGCTTAACACATAGCCCTCTGGTTGCCCGACCGGCTCGCGCCACGCTACCGCCTATAGGGCCTGGTGACCCCAGGTTCCTACACATCTGCATCGTCTTCCCTAACAGAGAGGAGCTTGTCTCTTCCTTTGTCTGCAAAGGAGAGCCATAAGATTGCTGCCCACTGATCCACTGGGACCCTTTGAACTTTACAGGCCCTTTCAAGTGCAGTGATCCATTTATGGATGTCATCCCCTGACTGATAGGGGGGCACAATCTTATGCAGGTGCCTATTGTCAGGAGCTTTCTCTCTAACTCTAGGGGTAATATTACTGCCACCAGGGTTCTCCAGAACCCACTTTCTTGAAGCATTCTGAAGCTCCAGGGACTCCCTGTCTAATGCTAGTTGTTCTCTCCTGAGCTGAAGCTAGGCTTGCTGAAACTGGACCAGTCTGCATTTCCTCTCTTGGGAGGATTCTCTTCTCTGAGAAGAGGCAGAGGTCCTTTTGGATCTCCCAGAATGGATAGATCCCACTGAGGAGGATCTGTTCCTTCTGTTTGGATCCACCACTCTCCCATTAGGGATGGAGGGAGTGCCTCTGGGGCCATCACCTCCATGTTGTGAGTGGTCTGGTTCATCCAGGTTAAGTTCAACTTCCTCTTCCTGGTCCTCATCAAAGTCCACCCCTGGGGTGTCCTCTTCTGGGGGATGCCCACCCAACCTGTCTACCCCCTCAGACACTAGAGTCTGCTTGAAGTCTGCAATGAGCAGGATTTCCCTGAGACGTTGAGGGCCCGATTCACAGAACAAACTTAAGACTAAATCCTAAACTTACTACCATTCTGGTATTCACAGAATGCACCTACTACTACTGGTATTCACAGAGTGAACTTACTACTTTTTTTTTGATATTCACAGAATGAACTTAGAACTTTTGCTATTCACAGAATCCATTTACGACCACTAAACTTACGTCTGCACTCGGGCCGGAATTTCCGCCCCGGAGCGGAAAGTCCGCTCGCGGGCCGGATAGTCCGCCTACGGGCCGGAAAGTCCGCATACGGGCCGGAAACTCCGCTCTCGGGCCGGAAACTCCGCTCTCGGGCCGGAAATTCTGCTCTCGGGCCGGAAAGTCAGATTTGGGACCAGACTACATTAACTGTGGCCATTGACCATTTGAGCCAAGGGTAAACACCTGTCCAAGTCCCTACCATCCCCCACCATGCATCAGCTGACGCACTCCAGCCAATCCCAGCCAACAGCTCCAGTTAGCCATCATGTTGCTAGTGCCTACCATCTCCCACCATGATCCAGCTGAAGCCAATTAACACTGATTGGCCAGCAGCAAAAAACATTTAAAAGCAGCACACAGTGAAGGAACAGGTTTGGCAACACAGAGTTTGTCTTTGCAAGCTGACACCGGCTGAGAAAAATGGACCTCCTGAAAAGAAAGAGGAATTTCACAGCAGAGGAGACCACCATGCTTGTGGAGTTCATTGTCAGGCACCACAAACGCCTCTATGGACTCCCACCCTACTACACCAGTGGGACACAGAAGGCAGCCCTGTGGCAGCAATTATCCACTGCTATCACAGCATTGGGGGAGGAGAGGCGCACAGTCCAGGACCTAAAAAAAAAATGGCAGGATGAGCGGCTGAGGGTAAAGGAGAAATACTCCTGGATTGAATTACAACGGATCCTCCCAGCCGCATACTCTGGACCACGCATCCGCCTCACCCCACTGGAGGAGGATATCCTGACAACGATACACCCCCACTTGGTCCATGGGCTGCCTGTCAGTGACGTCCGCTACGTGGTACCAGGTAAGTGGGATGAAAGGAAAAAGTGCATGAAAAGAATGTCTGTGTTGCACTGTCAGTGTGAATAAGGAAGTAGTCCAAAGTGTATAAAAAAATCCGTCAGTCAGAGACTCCTGTGTCACCCTCTGTATGTAGCACTACAAGTCCCACAATCCTTAGCAATGGAAATGGCAAATCCCTCCCCCACTTCAGAAAACATGGGCACTGTCCAGTTGCAGTAATACACCAGCCCGCTAAGTAGCAATTGACAAATATCAGCAGAGATGCGCCAGTAACAATGCCACACGCAATCCAACTCTTCTGCAACCGCGGATGCGTAACATTTACAATGCGGTGCACTGTGGCGCTGGGATAGACAGATGGGTGTCGCAACTGATGGCCTTAGGGGGGTGCTCTGCTGGAGTAGTGTCGCAAGTGTGACGCAACTCCAACAATGTCCATGGACTGCCTACACCTAACGTTCTGGGCCACTCATTACATGTGCCTCAAGCTGGTGTAAGTTTGCATGGCACCACCCTATGAAAAGTGACTACGTGAAATGCCGTCGATTACAATGCATCACTTGTACGAGGCATAACCAAATAAACACACACCCTGCCTACATCACAGCTGATGCATGTTTAATGTTGCGCAGGACCGCACAACGTGAGGCATCCCCATAGATGCATAACATTGTGAATAAGTCTAAATGTGTCACCTGTATTACCCCACCGCTGTGTCACAGAAGTGACGCAACTGCGGTGTAAATGTATTACAAGGGGCGTGTAAACATGCCACAAAATATCAAAGAAGTAAATCACCCCGTGCAAGCTTAAAGCACAAAGCAGAAGGTGAGAGATTCATCAGATCTAAAAAGTCATATACCTATTCTGTTGTACATTTACCACCCTGCCACGCCATTACGTCCCCAATGCACCACTGCTCCTCCCTGCCCAGTCTGCGGCAGTACTGCATAACACTGTTAGCATGCAGAAGAAATCACAGAAATGTTCCACAAGCACATATTCCATATGTTTAGTTTTCTCTCTTCTCACCCATTGACACATTCAGCCAGAGCACAGACAACTGCCGCAGCAGAGGTCCCTGCATCGACTGGGAGGAATCGCCACCGTACAGTGGTAGGCATACCACCCTCACCGACTGGTTAGTCAAAGTGGCCAGGAGATGGTCAAAATGCATAAATTGTCAGGAGTGACCGAGGGACATATAGTGCCCACATATGAAAGTCAACCAGAGATGAACAAATAGCTGCATTACTATTGGAGTTGTCAATGGACATCCACCTTTAGCTAATTATAATTGTGAACAGCTGAAGACAATATATTACATGTCTTGGCTCATCAAACCTTCGTAATTGCGGAACATGACATGTTTTTCAGCAACAGCCCCAGACCTGGCAAACCAATCCTGTTATCGAGTGCCACAACTACTCAAGTCAAGTCAAGTCAAATTCCACTTTATTCGATTAATTAAAATCATAAAAGCATTCTACAATAAATATCAAGAGTTCATCTAAAACAGTATTAAACAATTGATAAATTTAAAAAGCAGATTAAAAAGGCAATAATTGCATAAAATACATTAAAAGATGCACTTGAGTACGCAGAATATATGGATCCAAGTTTCTATTGTTCTTCCAATCTTAGCCTTGCTCTCTTGCATCTCACAGATGCGGCTAAAAAACTAGCAGTGCAGTACATAATTAGTGGAGAGGACAACATCTGTAAATATAACAATGCAGGCTTATACTGGATAAAACCCAGGTCCTTCAAAATAGATTTTAAATATCTGGTGCGAGGTTCATGATAGAAGGAACAAAAAAACAAAAAGTGGGCATTACCTGTACAGAGAAACCATCACATTTGCATGGGGACGACTCCTCAAGCTTGCACCAGTCTTTCTCATCCCACAGTACCGTATAAGTTTGATTAAACCGAAACTTGGATAAAAGCCATCTATGAAAAGGGTTGGTTACCGTTATTAAATAAGGAGCCAGCACACAAGATGGAGATATCAGAACATGAGCCCTCACAGAGGGTTTACATAAATCGTGGGCTTCGCGCTCGGCCATGCGAATTCTCAGAAAATTTGTTTTCACCCACGGCAGGTCAGCTCTACACAGGGCTTCAGGTCTACTAAATATTTCAGGGCGTCCCAAAAGCGCTGTCATAGTTTCAATATAAGACAGCCACTGAATATCCCTCCTGTGATCAAGTTGGAGACAATCTTTGATGATCCGATGATTAAGGCTAAGGTTTGGGTTAAGCCAAAGCTTTATCCACATCAAAAGTGGAGCTAGATTTATTATGTCTAGGATGTAACCCATTCCTAACTCTAGGTGTACTGAATAGGTAGCCGTTGACTGGGGTAAACCCAGCAGTGAGCGAAAAAATTTATTTTCCTCAATCTGGATATCTTTAGAATTAACGTAACCCCAGACAGCTGCACCATATCTAGCAATTGCAATTGTCTTGGCTTTATAAACGGCCATAATAGCCTCCATAGGTTTCCCCCCCAATCTCTTAGCAAAACCCAGAATTGCAGCATATGAACTTCGTACCGCATTCATTTTAGATGTTAGCTGCGGTGTCCAGGTTCCCCTCTGGTCAAAAATCACACCCAAGTAGGTAAAGACTTTGACACTAGTAATCACCTCTCCATCACAAAAGAAAGTTTTTTCTTTACGCATACCACATCCTACTGACATGGTATGTGATTTGCTTTTGTTGATCACCAGGTCGAGACTAGTCATAAAATTTCCAAAGGCATCAAGTAGCTTTTGTAAGGCAACTGGGGTCCTAGCTATAAGTACCGCGTCATCGGCATAGAGGAGCACCGGAATTGGTGCACCCCCCATGCTCGGGAAATCCTTTGTGGCAGACGTTAGGTAGCCCTCCAACGAGTTCACGTAAAGCGTGAACAACATTGGCGCCAGGATGCATCCCTGGCGGACCCCTCTAGTGGATCTAAAACTCTCGGTGCACTTTCCGTCGGTGGTCATTCTAATCCGGGCCCTCAGATCTTTGTGAAGCTCCGCCAGAAAGTGCACCAAGGAACTGTCGAGGCCCATCTCCAGCAACATTGCCCACAACTTAGATCTATTAACAAGATCAAAGGCTGTGGACAGGTCCATAAAACCAAGGAATAAGCTGCCCCCTTTTGCTCTGGTATATTTGGAGAGTATAAGGTGGAGGTTGAGGCATTGGTCCTCGGTACTCCTCCCTGACCTAAAGCCAAATTGTGCCTCGGACAAGATGTTATTCCCCTTAGCCCATGCAGAAATCCTCGCCAGGACAACCTTGCCTAAAATTTTTACCGAGGAGTCCAGAAGCGATATTGGTCTATAGCATTTTGGGTCTCCTCTCTGCCCTTTTTTGAAAATTGGAACGATTGTAGCTAGAGACCAGGACTGAGGGAAACCCACTATTGCGGCGGCGTTGAAAACTCTGGTTAAAATGTTTGCCCAAAACAGTGGATTTGCCCTAAACATGTCCGCTGGCACTCCATCAGGGCCCGGGGCCTTGCGCCCTGCTGTCTCCTCTATGGCTCTAAATACCTCGGTGGTTTCAAAACTCACAGGCTCCATGGTACTCTCATTTACGGGGATTATAAAAGGGTCTGGCTCCCTGTGACTGTCATAAATTTTTTCGAAATGGCATAGCCAATCGTCCTCTGAGATATTTAATTCCTGTACTGAGTTTTGAGCGCCTGTAAGTAATGGGGAATTTATTATTGTCCAAAACTCAGCGCTATTTTTTAGAGTGGCTTTATCTCTTAAGTCCTCCCAAGCTTTGCTTTTTAATTCATTTTTACGCAGAGTAGTGGCCGTGTTGTAATCCTTTCTTAAACGCGCCACAAGCTCCTTATCCCTTGGGCGAGTGTTAAGGGCTTTTTTAAGGCGGTTATGAGCTTTACTGCAATTTTTATCAAACCAGCCTTTAGCCGGCTGTTGTTTAGCCCCCTGCTCTTTGGCTAAGAGACTGCTAGACACAAACCGGCAAATATCTTCAAAGGAAGATATGATATCATTGTGCCCAGCTGATGGAGTGGCACACACTAATAACTCTTCCGCGACTGAGTTGGATAAAGTTGTAAAAAAAAATTCCGGTACAACCGTCTCCCATTTAAGTCTTCTCCCCTGATCCTTTTCCTTTACAGGCAATATAGTTCGATGGAGAACAACAGATTTTGACAAGAAGGCACTATTTGTTAACACCAGTCCAACAGGATTATGATCACTCATGGGCATAGCAATTGCATTATATGAAATCACATGATTAAGAAAGTATCTCGAGACAAAAAAAAAATCAATTATCGAGTCGCTAGCCCTTCCCGTGTAGGTGGTAACCCGTGTACTATTATCATAAAATTCAGGTTCAAATAGCTCATTTTCCTGCAGTACAAGTTCAAGTGCTCGACCCTTCAGTGAGTGTTCTAAATGAGGGGGTGACACACTGTCTGGCCCCTCCGATTCCGCCATAACACATTTTGAACACAAATGAACATTAAAATCACCCATTAAAATGAATCGATTCATAGTGGAATGCTTGTCTCCGTAGAGAATTAAAAAATCAGATAACCAATTAAAATGCAAGGATTCAGGGTTGCTGTTAGGAGCACTATAACAGTTAATCAACAGTAGTTTACCACCATCCTCTAAAGTTAACTCCAGAATAATAAAGTTATTGGAAGCGCAGTCTATCATGATCAATTTGCCTTTTAAATTCACCGAAACCAGCATCATAAGACCTCCTTTGTTCCGTCCAGCAGGGGAAGGCAAAGCAGGGACAAAGAAGGATGTGAAGCCATCTATCCAGTAATCACACTCCAAGTCCCAAGTCTCTTGCAAGGCGATAACATCATAACGCTTTACAAAGTTTTCCCAATTGGGGTCTCCCTTCTTAGCCCGCAACCCAGCAATGTTCCAAGATAACAGCCTAACCGTGCCCCCGTTGTCGCTAATAATCTCTGGTGAACTGTTCTTAACCGCCTCAGAAGAAGGTACATGGACCACTGGTGTTGGGTCCGCTGCGGCGGCGTCCTCTGTACCCTCTCCCTCACCCCGTCAATCACAGAGGTCGAGGCCTGAGAGCGCATTAAACCTGTTATATGTTGTAATGGGTGGACCAAATGTACTAGAGTTATCACAGCCCTGCAACGAACTTTCATGCGCCCAACTGGGCCCCACCGGGGTAAATGGATTTGATCTTGGTCTTGGCAAGGAGGGAAAATTGGCCTGGTTGTAGAAGTACCCAAGTGGACGCACTCGGATGCTGTTACTGTCCTCCAACAGGGATGCTGCCCTTAGGAGGACTGTGGCCACATGTTGTGGGTATTTAAAGTTCACCACCACGCAATCCCCTCTACATGATTTCCTTGATGGGCCAATCCAATTCACTCTCCTCGTCGTAATAATATCTCCAGCATGTTTGGAAGGGAAACCACATTTAACACCTAACCAGGCCACCACTTTGTTTTTGAGAGAATCGTGCGCTTCCTCTTGCGGCTCATTAATACCTGCGCATAACAACGGAACATTTGCAAGTACGATAACATAAGGGGCACAATCCGGGGGCAAATTAATAGAATTGACGCGTCTACTTTGTGCAACGTTAGTGTTATATAAGGGGCCAGGTCTCTGCAATCCCCTAGCCTGATCAGCATTCAAAACTGCTGGTGGGGGGCAGATGGCTGGGGGAACAGTAGAGTTAATTACCGGGCAACTAACCGGAGGGATCGAAGAAGAAGGGTTGGGGGCTTTTGTGGCACTATCTCCCGTCACTTCAGGACATACCAAACTAATTTGAGGGGGTAAAGGATTCACCTGAGCAAGTTTGACCAGCTGTTGGTCCAATAGACCTCCTAGTCTTTTAAGCTCCGCATTTGCGGTGTCCAATTTGACTGTAAGACAGTCAATGGAAGCCTTAAGTTTTAGGTCAACAGCCGCCTCAATACGTTTAATTAGTACATCAAACTGCTCTGGGCTCAGTGTAATACTGGGTTCCTTTATAATCTCTGCATTAGGTTTAGATTTGGGGGAGATGTAACTATCCGGCCGGTGATTTTCCCCTCTTCTCCTGTGGACGGTCTTACCCCCCCTCTTGCTTTGCTGCCTTCTGCATGATCTAAAGGGTCTCTTTCCCCTGATTTCTTCCTGATTTCTTCCAATATTTCTGCCTCTTCCTCAGAGTCAGGGCATAACGTATCATTCATTGTAGAGACCATTAATACAGTGTCAGGCTCCTGGTGGATGGAAGCTACTGTATTACTTATTGACTCAGTAGCGTTTTGTTCATCTAGCGTACAGTCCAAGTTTCTTTCGCCATCTTGGAAAGCTCTAGCTGGGGAGGGGACGTAATCTAGAGCGTCTGCTTTACCCAAAGAGGCCCTTCTATCCTCGTTGATTTTGGTCACCCTCTTCACAAGAAAATTATTCATGGAACCAGCCCCCGTGACCACCTTGTTTTTCTTAGGGCCTGACATAATAGGATATGGGCCGAAATTGAATGTCGGCTATAACTTAGTCCAGTTTACAACCAATGTACACTAACGCTGAACAACTACACAGCAACACTCATGGAGCAAGAATGTATGTGTGACAGACAACAGCAATACCTGATGTGGGGCCGATATCCTGGAATCCGATGTCAGGGGGATGGCCCAGCCCTGCCTCCTCCTGCCCCGGACGGCCATAGACGGCCCGCCCTTTGCCCGGGCTTAGCCCGGCGCCGCCCGCGCGCGTCCCGCGACGCGGGTAGACCGGCGTCCTTTTGAGCGCCTCCGGGCGCGTAGGTAGCGTCGCGCTCGCTGGTGCCGCTGGGAGCTGTAGTTTGCTCCACTTTCCGGGCCGCAAGATGGTGCTGCGGCGATAGCGGCAATGTCAGGAGAGGGACGGCAGGTATCCACGAGGCAGGCAGAGCACCAGGAGTGACCCCGAACCCAGGCAGCAGGTGTCAGCTGTTCAGCACAGCTCCGCGTTCACGTTTCCCCACCAGGGTCATATCGACCGACCTCAACTACTCAAAAGGGTGTCCCCACTATGTTGTAATGGTGTCTGTAGACGTAATCAATCAATCTAATTGACAGAAATATGGCAATGATGAACAAGTGAGATCCCAGGGTCATTAGTATTGACAATGCATACACTGTCCAACTTTGAATGTTTCCAATATAGATCAAATTCCCAGTCCACACAGCTGGTCATGTACCACATACATTGTCTGGCTTTTGTGTTGCCCATCAACAAAACACAATAGTGGACCTCACATCAGGATCCGTAGACATGTCATTGTGATATTGGTTGCATCCAGGTAGTGGGCCCATTCGAAGTTATGTGGGAGCAATCATGATATTACATATAACACACTTCAGCAACGCTGGTGCCCACAACTGCTTGTGCTCATCCTTTGTGCCAGAAATCTAGTGCGTCACATGTGGCTGCAGGAATGTAAAGTAGCAAAACACACTTATCATTGTAGGTACAACGAGGTCCTCCCAGAATCAAAGACACACACTGACTTCTGCTACAAGGTTGGCTGTGACATCTGTTCAGGGCCCACACACTGTTCTGGTGCTGGGCCAAGGGAGGGGAACCCAAGAATATATCAGGCTGACTGCTCATGAAATGTGCCTTTCACGTCCGCCGTATGTTGTATGTGTATTACAACACTGTTGTCCTGCATCACAATATGCTCACATATGGCATTTGAACCCATGCACGATCAGACCCTGGTGGCTAATGAAAGGATGACACAAAATGTATGCCAAGTGAGTGCAGAATGGACATTCAATAGTACCATGAGTCATATGAAGTGACCAAAACACAACCGGCTTGCAATTCAATGATAGGAAACACCATGATGAAAATAGCATGGCTGAGGCCAACACTGATGCCAGTAGTGTACCTTTGAGATGAGGGCATCACATCCTCTGCCAAGCAACGTTCGTCAGCCTCCTCCCAAGCATAGCATGTCCTGTCCCCAGACTCGAGCAAACCAGCCACAGCACCCACGCATCACAACACAGACATCACTCCCTCACAGTCCTCACGTCCAGGACCAACATGGTGGTTCCCCTACCCGCTCTTCCCTAGACAGTGTATCCCTACCATCCTCTCCACCATCTGGGGGTAGTACCAGCCCTGTTGTGCTGCCGGAATCCCCTGGGCACCATTCACCTGCCCACAGGCTCCCACCTGCCACCCCCCCCCCCTGCTGTAGGACCTGCTCGTCCCATCCATGGCAGACAGCTGCAGAGAGGGCCTGCACCTGGCTGTGATGGCCAGTGGGAGCAGGACTTCTACCAACAGCAGAGCGATGTGAGGCAGGACATTAGTGCCATAGGGGCTACCCTGTCCGACATGTCAGACTCCCTGCAGGACATGGTCCACTTCCCTCAGGCGGTGAAGAGGCTAAGCCAAGTGTTGGATAGGATGGATAGGACTTGGCAGGACATGTCCAGAAATATGCAAGACATGCTATCCATCCAAAGGGAAGAGGGTGCAAGACACCATGCCTTGGCCATAAAGATGATGGAGGGCATATTGAAAGTGAGCCAAACTTTCCCTTCACGGTCAACGCAAGGAGGGGAGCCATCATATCTGCCCACAGGACAGCACATCCCCACACCTGTACCAACTGCACAGCAACAGAGCAAAGGGAGACATCCACACCAGCGGCCTGAACTGGCACTCCCAACACCAACCCCTGTACAGGCACTCCCGCCACCTGCACAACCACCACCAACCCCTGTACAGGCACTCCCGCCACCTGCACAACCACCACCAACCCCTGTACAGGCACTCCCACCACCTGCACAACCACCACCAACCCCTGTACAGGCACTCCCGCCACCTGCACAACCACCACCAACCCCTGTACAGGCACTCCCGCCACCTGCACAACCACCATCAACACCTGTACAGGCACTCCCGCCACCTGCACAACCACCATCAACCCCTGTACAGGCACTGCCACCACCTGCACAACCACCACCAACCCCTGTACAGGCACTGCCCCCACCTGCACAACCACCAACAACCCCTGTACAGGCACTCCCACCACCTGCACAACCACCACCACCCCCTGTACAGGCACTCCCACCACCTGCACAACCACCACCACCCCCTGTACAGGCACTCCCACCACTTGCACAACCGGCCCTTGTCCAGGCACAACCATCAAGTGTGCACACACCATCTGCACCAGCACATGTAGATGACCCTGGACAGTCCCTTGGACAGTACCCACCTCCACGTAGGCGGCGAGCCAGAGCTGAGCACTCCGAGCGGTCCTTCCCCCCCAAATTGCGACGTCGCAAGCTCGATCCCCGGTGACAGGAACCCAGGACAATGTAACCACGTGATTGTGTGTTCACCAAATAAAGACCTAAAAAAAAAGAACTCTGTTGTGTCTCATGTCCTGTGTAACGATGTAGGTGGCCTCGAGATGTGAGAAGGTATGTGTGTGTGTGACACAGTTACAAGTGTAACCCTTCATTGCAACAAGCCATTATGTGCATAGCAGATGACTCACCAAATATGTGTCCTGATTCAGAACCCGACATTCTAAATGAAGTCAAACAAGTAGAAGTAATTAGAATTCCTCAAATATATTTAGGTATGAACAGAACAACCGTCGGTTTGGAAGGGAGGAAGGAAACAAATGATGGTCTTGATGCAGAGGGAGAAGGGAACCTGGATTGGGGTGGGGCAACAAAAATATAACACGTCAGGGAGCGTCAGGGAAAACAGTCTATTTACAAGGGGAAACTGAAATAATTGTTCACGTCAATGTCTCCGTCAAAAGTCAAGTGTCCTTCTGGTCATCCTCTAGGACCACAATGTCCAGATCCTCTGAGTCCGATGCAGGCACACGTCTGGCTGGTGCAGTAACAGGCACCACATGTGTTCGTGACACACGAGGAGTACGGGGGGAAACAGTGTGGGGCAACGGACAGGGGGAGACATTGACGGTGGTATGGGAAGGGATTGGGGAGACAACAGACGACATGGCTGTGGTCAGTGAATTGATGCTGGTGGCGAGGGTGGCCATAGATCAGAGCATGTCCTCTCGCATCATGCGTACCTCCATACACACTTGTAGCATGATGCGAGCGGACATGTCTGGCTGACCCTCACACATCCACATCAAGATCACTGGCACAGCCACAGGAGGAACAACACCGGGAGGGGCCTGGGGGGGACAGGAGGGATGTGGTGCCTGAGGTCTGGAGCCAATGATGTTGTGCGCCTGGCGGCGACGATGAGGGGGACTTGTTGCAGGGGATTCAGCTGGAGCCCCCGATGGCATGGGGGACTCTAGAGGTAGGGAGGGGCTGATGGCAGGCCCAAGTTGTGTGTTGGCCTGCCCCGAGGCCACCTCTTCAGGGCCCACAGGTGAAGAGTCATGGGGAGAGTAGCTCTCCAACACATCATGGTCCGAGGTGTCGGGTTCACCCCCCCCCCTTCAATGTCTTCAGCCTCCACCCGGGATGTAGCACCAGCATCAGGGTGTCCCTTGTCAGTCCGGGTGGGCGCAATCCCCTTGCCTCTTGATGTTGAGGGTCCCTCCTCATCCTCCTCTTCCTCGCTGGTGGAAAGAGGGTGTAGCCACCGCCGCACTGGTGGCCTCTTGCTCCGGACCTGGTCCTGCTGCCATTACGTTTCGCCAGCTGTGCCTGCAGAAATGTAAGCAAAATCCTAATGTTATGGTTGTGTCATGCAGGACGAGACACATACATAGAGGAGCCAAGCTCAGACTTATTTTCCTCTGATCACACTCTATAGTTGTCAGCGTCTATGAGCTGACATTACGTGTATGTTCACTGTCATTTACTGGATTTAGTCTGACATGGCCATCTCACGTGGATGTTTGTGGCTTACACAACTGTATTGGCCAACCCTCAACCTGGCATTCTGGTGATCTGTGTGTCCTGCGACTGCTACATGTGCAGGTTCCAAAAGCAGTCCACCAATTGAGAACATGAAGAGTCCTGATTTCTCGGATTGTGGCCATTCATAGGGAGTCGCAGCTATTTAAGGTCTGGACAAGTGTCATCTGCTTTGTGTCATTGTATGGGACAAGACAAGTGGCGAATGGGGGTCACACATCCACTGAGGCTCTGGGCTATTTGTGTAGCTACATTGTGAGTCTAGCCTTGGGCTGTCCCCACACATGATCTGACTATCTAGTGGCACATATTGGCTTTGGTGACTGATATGGTAATGCAGTACACCGCTGAACAGTGGGGGATTGTTGTGACAGCTACCTGTACATGTGAAATGTCAAGCAGCCCACTGAGGGTGAGACGTCTGTCAGTGGACACCCCTTGCAAATTTAGAAGCACTTAGGAGTGATGCAAGGATGTCAAAGTCTGTCTTGACTCCATGGCACATGATGATTTGTCCCAATTGGAACCCAAACTCTACAAATGCAATGCAAGTCATAGCATCCAATGCCCTTTGGCCTGCCATGCTCACACAGGACAGTGCCTGTACCATTGCTCATCCAATGCACACATGATTTCCTAGTGCCAATTGTAGTGGTGCGTGAGGAGCAGATTTCAGTATTAATGCACTATTATGGCTCATTTTGCCAGTTTATAAAGATACGTGGTATGGAGGAAAGGATATACAAATATATTCGAACAAGGACACTTTTAATTATCCATTCACATGTGATTAAATTCACTTCTCATTTTCTTTGTATTTGTGCTGAGCATATACAAAAACATATATTTACAAAACAAAACCTCTGTACATATAACAAAACTACGCTACTGTCCTAAACATTAATTTTCAATTGTGGGTCCACCCTTCAATAGTGTGGATAACCCCAGAGGGCATATACATTGCATGAGAAGTATCAATGTCCCCATAAATTCTAAGGCAATGCAAGGTTGTTGAATCCCAACACATTCAAATTCTTTTGGGTCCCTCTGTAAAACTAAGCCTGGGCAAAGCTCTACGCTACGCTCGCGAAGTTTGCGAAGTTTGCGCTACTTCGCACTACGCGAACTGCACGTAGCACAGTGCGAAAACGCGTAGCGTAGTGCTGCGGTCATTTTTTGCTTGCTCGTGGTCCTCAACGTCAAGTTGGCGACCGCGAGCAAGCAAAATGACATCCCGGCGAGACTTTTTCCTTGTTCGCGATCAGCAACATCAAGTTGGCGATCGCGAGCATGGAAAATAAACCTCCCAGCGAGATTCCCAACGCGAGGAGGTCAGGTTTCTCATTGCGAGTGGTCGCGTATGCTCGCGACCGCTCGCGATGAGAAACTACCAGTTCGCGTTGAGAAAGCTGCCGCTCGAGTAAAAATCTACTCGAGCAGCAGAAAACTACAGCTCGCACTGTGCAAGATGCCATTTTCAATGATTGCACAGTGCCGGTTGCTTGTCCGCACTGTGCAATCATTGAAAACGACATCTGGCACAGTGCGAACAAGGTACTACGCAGTTCGCGAAGTGCTACGCGTATCTCGCGTAGTGCGAAGTGCACTTTGCGTAGCTTCGCGAAGTGCTACTTCGCGAACTACGCCCAGGGTTATGTAAAACCAAAATGTCGACGCGGTCGCGTTTCAGCCAATCAATTCCTTTTGGACTCTTCAGGACAAGGAAAACCGCAGCAATCTTAGGCTGGTCCCTCTACTCAGCATACCAAGCGTAAGTACTGTACAATAGCCAGGAGTGGGACGCAGGGGATCCACGCCCTATTCCATCTCTTTATTGAAAAGTCAGCTGGGCCCCCTGTTTGTGTTCTATAGTCAAGATTTCTTCCGTCGTGATTACACGCTTGCTTCTCTAGCCTCTCCTTGATAGCTCTTCCGCATCTATCGGTGCTAACTCTCGCTACGCGAGTTTGTTCAGGAGAGCACTATCTGCAGCGTATGCTGCAGATAGTGCTCTCCTGAATAAACTCGCGTAGCCTTAGCATTGCATTGCCTTAGAATTTATGGGGACATTGATACTTCTCATGCAATGTATATGCCCTCTGGGGTTGTCCACACTATTGGAGGGGGGTCCCACAATTGAAAATTAATGTTTAGGACAGTAGCATACTTGTGTTATATGTGCAGAGGTTATGTTTTGTAAATATATGTTTTTGTATATGCTCAGCACAAATACAAAGAAAATGAGAAGTGAATTTAATCACATGTGAAAGGATCATGAAATGTGTTCTTGTTCACAAATATAGTTATATCTTTTGCTCCATACCACGTTTCTTCATATATTGTGTTCACTTTACCCAGGTAATGGATGGTGTAATAGTTGGGTATACCCCTAGCTATCAGATTCATTTAGCCAGTTGTCATGACGAAACTACAACTCCCAAAATGCACTCTGCCCTGTACAGTCCATATGCCACAGTGTGCTTTTTTATGCTTGGTGACTGCTGCATGGACACAGAATCAGTGAATGGAAGCATCGGACACACAATGGTACAGCACTGTTTCACTCACATCATACTCCCAGACACATTTAGCATATGATGCACTTACCATGTCCCTGCTGCTCATGCTCCTCCAGCTGAGCATGGAGGGTCGGCCAAGCTGCTTGCAGGACCCTCCTGTACAGTGGGGATAGGCGAGGACGATGCACATGGTGCTGGGAGAGCTGGCCCACCATCTCCTCAGCCTTGTGCCGGGACCACCATTTCAGGTCCTCCCAGCGCTTGCGACATTCCCTCGCACTCCTGGTGTGGACTCCCACTGCACTGCAGCGCTCCCCGATGTTGGCCCATAGCCTGGCCCGGGCTGCATTGCTCAGCTGGTGTTCAGGGTCCCCTATATAGCTGAGGATATTTGCCCAGCACCCCCTCAGCCAAGGTGTCTAACTCACTTTCAGTGAAAGGGGGTGCCTTCTCTTCATAACCCTCAGCCATTTTGGGGATAATAAGTATGATGAGAGCAGCAGGCTGTCAGAGGATCTGATCTGTGAGTGAGGATGACTCAGAATGAACACAAAATGGCTGCCAACTATTTCCTGTGATGTATTTCCTGCCTCCAACTTCCTGTAAAACATTTCCTGAATGAAATAATGTGTTCCGGGTCATTTTCGGAGTTTACGGCCCGCGAGCGCAGTTTACGGTTCTGGAGCGGAGGGTCCGCACACGCGCCGTACGCTCCGTAATCGGGACTTCCGCTTTTGTGCCCTAATCTCCGAAAATGACCCGGAACAGATTTTTTTATACAGGATATGTTTGACAGGGAGTGGGAGGCAGGAAATACATCACAGGAAATAGTTGGCAGCCATTTTGTATTCATCCAGATCCATCCACAATCCTGAATGTAATCTACTGCCATCCTGCTGTTCTGTTGTGGATAAAAAAGAAAAGACAGTGCATGTGTGAATTATTAAAATGTAACAAGAGGGGGAAGAGACCATTTAAAGACATATCTGCACTAATGGGCGGGGGGGGGGCTGACACAACATGAAACCCCTGTTTCACTTTCTCATGCTTTGCATCATGGTACATGTAGTCCATATTGGGTGCTCAGTAGCAGAGTTGTGTGATGTGTTGCGTAACATTGGGGTGGAGAAGTGTGGATATATCACAGACACATGGGGGCAGATTTATGTTCCCTGGCACATCCCTGCAGATCAGCAGGGATGCGCCATGGGAGATGTGTCACGCAAGTTTGACCTTGCACCACCGTAGAAGCGCTGCATTCACAATGCCGTGCATCGTGGCGCAAGGACAAGCAGATGCGTGACGCATCTGGCCGGCGTAAGGTTGGCGCATTGCTGGAGTTGCGTCACAACCGCCACACAGCTCCAGCACAGCTCGAGGTGCCCCTATCCCTGACATGCTGCGTCAATCCTTAAGCCTGCTTCAAGCAGGCGCAGGGCTTTGACGCAGCATGGCCTGAAAAGTGTCTGAGTGAAATCTTGTGGATTTCAATCAGCCACTTTTCGGAGGCATTCCTGTGCCCACATGTGGCGCAAGCTTGACAACGTGACACATCTGCCTAGATGCGTCACGTTGTAAATAGCATGCAGCATGGCGCTGGGTCGGCGCCGCCGCTGCGTCACTGAAGTGACGCTACGGGGGCGCAAAAGTGGTGCATGGGGCGTATTCATCTGCCCCATGGTGTCTGATTCACCCATGACATCACTCACGTTGTAGGTGCATCTTTTGTGGGTGAGTCACATCTGTTGATGGCACAGGCCCGCCAATGCTATGGTTATGGCCTTTTCTGATTCAGTGACCCATCCTCATGTGGTCCGGCTGTGTCTCTCAGTACATGTATCATTTTCCATCAGCGTCAATAGATTCTTTCGGGACATCCACTGCACTGATCGCTGACATGGGCACATGAGCTGCAGCACGCTCAACCTTTTGACTACTGTCACCAGCTGTGATGAACATGCAGTTAGTGTGGCTTGCAAAGTTGTCTCAGGAAGGAATTTATTTACACAGTCGTGTATATCCAAGTTTCATCATTGGCAACAGACAGCAATCCACATTTAGTCCATTCCACTACAGGTTGCTCATGTGAAAAATGTGGCAATGAGCTGCTCACGGACTTGCATGCCCTGACCTCGGTTATGTGCCATGGCCCGGTTTCCCAGATTCAGAGCTAGCCGAGGTTCCAGCGGTATGTGTAAGCCATGCGTTAAGGCAATGTTGTGCAAGACACAACAGGCTAATATGATCTTGCACACGACTTCTGGGGAGTACTGCAGCACCCCCCCTGTACGGTCGAGACATCTGAATCGTGACTTCAACAGACCAAAAGTGCGCTCTATGATGGCTCGAGTCTGTATGTGTGCCCGATTGTACCTACGCTGTGGTACAGTGTTTGCATGCCTGTAAGGGGTGAGGAGATGTGGGGTGAGTGCATACCCAGCATCACCTGAGGAGAGGGGAAAGGGCAGTTGGTTACATTTCCCTCTTTGACTTGCACAGGACATGATCTGTACTGTATTACATGCAGTATCTGTTGGGCCATGTATGTAGCTTTATGATTCTTATTGTACAATGGTTAATGTTGGGGGGCATTCATACATTTGCAAAACACATTTCCCTCATTTCTAAAGCTTGGTACTTACCCAGTAGCCACATGTTGTCAAACTCTCCCGCAGCCATCCGCCGGGCAAGAGGTGACATGCGGAATATGAAGCTGTCATGGGTACTGCCTGGGAACACCAATGCACATTAATGAACCTCCCCCTGGCATCACAGACAGCTTGCATGTTGATGGAAGGCCATCGGTGTCTGTTGCAGAAGATGTGTGCAATGTGGCAGGGTGGCTGAAGGGCCATATGGGTACAATCAATTGCACCCAGCACACGTGGGAATTGTGCAATGAGATAGAAATCTCGTGCTGCCCTTTGTCTCAGGGCCAGTGTACGTGGCATTTGTATGTGGTTGTGGGATCTTGCAGTGATGCATCTCAGTACCTGATGCAGGCACCGTGACTGGCTCGCCTGGGATATGCCCACATGGTCACTGTAGACCCTTTGGAAAGAGCCAGTGGCAAAGAAATGGAGCGCAGAGAGGATCTTGAGATATGCTGGGATTGCATGAGAGGAGCAGGTCACAGAGTCAAGTTCCTGCTCCCACTCACATACCATTTCCAAGATGACTTCTGGAGCGAAACGGTACCTGGCCCTTACATCTTGGCTGGAAATTCCAAATAGGTTGATCCTCTGCCTGAAGATCCTCTCTGCTCTCCTCCTCCTCCTCAAGTGGTTTTGCCGCATGGCAAGGGGCAGTGCAACAAACACATTCAGTGACATGTTGTAAGGGTTTGTGTGTGTGTCTGCTCTGCAGTTATACTTGCTGCCGACCTAGGATTGGCTGGAGTGTGTCAGCTGATGCACGATGGGGGATGGTAGGGACTTGGACAGGTGTTTACCCTTGGCTCAAATGATCAATGGCCACAGTTAATGTAGTCTTGCCCAAATCGGAAGTTCCGGTCCGAGAGCGGAATTTCCGGCCCGTATGCGGACTTTCCGGCCCGCATGCGGACTTTCCAGCCCGTAAGCGGACTTTCCGGCCCGTAAGCGGACTTTCCGGTCCGAAAGCGGACTTTCCGCTCCAGGTGCGGACATTCCACCCCGGTGGCGGAAATTCCGCTCCGGCGGCGGAAATTCCGGCCCGAGTGCGGACGTAAGTTTATAGGTCGTAAATGCATTCTGTGAATAGCAAAAGTTCTAAGTTCATTCTGTGAATAGCAAAAGTAGTAAGTTCATTCTGTGAATACCAGAAGTAGTAGGTGCATTCTGTGAATATCAGAATGGTAGTAAGTTTAGGATTTAGTCTTAACTTTGTTCTGTGAATCGGGCCCTGAGGGTTGGCACCTTTGGTTGTCTTAAGTTGTCTAGTGGTGCACATTTGCCTAAGCTCAGCAAAAGAGAAATGGTCATACTTGTCGACTGGGACCCTCTGTGGTCCTTCCAGGGCCTTATGGGCTCCTGAACTTAAAGACATTTCTAGTGTAGTGCTACTGGTGTATCTACCTACACTAGGTGTGGCCTACTCAACCCTTTCTTGAGTTGTAGTCAAGATGTGCTAAGCCCTCTACACACAACTCCTAAATTCAGTAGAACTTATTGTATTCTAAGCTTGAATTTATATGTACCTTTAGTACCAAGTGGCTTTCCCTTTAGAAATTCAATTTGTTATCTGGTAAAACAATGGCAAGCTTGAATCCAACCGCTGCACACCAATGTGAGAAGTTGACCTGGCATATGCTGTCCTCTAGTAATAGGGGACACCTTGCACCAGTCCAATTCGACTCTTAAGGTGATAGGTTAAAAGACAACCTTTAAATAAAGCTATCCTAGTGGTAGCTGTGGAGAGCAGCCTTCAGGCTAAGTCTTGAAGGAGTGTTAAGCTTATTGTTTTACCATAGATAACCTCTTGAATGACCAAATGAAAGAGTAGTCCACACAGGTATATATATAAAATATATGTATTTATTCTAAGAATAGTCCCACTAGTCTCTTTATGAGGCTGGAGGTAAATATACAATTCAAACAAGCATTGATAGTTACAATAAATAGCACTGGAATCATAGGGCCCCAGGGGGGGACCAAACCATATATTAAAAAAGTAGTATAAGAACCATGACAATTCTACAGACAATGCCTAGGGCATTTAGGGTCGCTGGCCCCTTAAGAAACCACCCAAGGTAGTGAGGGAGGGGACCCATGGGAAACGCGTGCAGTGGTATAAGCTACTGTCGGGATCTCAATTAAACCCTATGGAGAATGTTGCTGTTGAATTTTGCAAAGATTAAAACACTTCTAGCAGGAGTTCAAGTTCAGCAGCTTAGAGTTAAGCTTTTGGAGACCACGAGAGTACCGAGGTCCCACTGTTACCTGCCCCAGGGAAGCCGGGTGCATAGGTCGTTTTCGATGTCGGGTCGCGGGCTGGTTTTCAATGGGAAAACGTGAAGAACTGCTGCTAGCAAGAAGCGTCGTCGATGTCGTGAAGATTGAACATGTAGATCTTGAAGAGAAGGACCTGAAAGCAGAGGGTACAGAGTCTTGGTCACGGCACAGTGACCAGGGAGCTCAGGAGAAAGAGCCCTTCAATGTCGGGTGCTTCCAGGTGGAAGAGGTGTAGCTTGGATCAGCAGCCACGGGCTCTGGGAGGCTTCAAGGAAGGCCAGCTTCTGGAGGCCAACTGTACCATGCAGGATGAGGGTCGCTGCGGTGTTAGTGTCCGGAGTGGATCCATTAAGCCTTGGCAACCGCAACCCACGCAAGATTCACAAAACAGCTACTGGTGCAGACCCACAAGATCTGAGCAAGGTCTCCAGCAAGGAGACTATAGAGCAGGTCTCGAGCAACCAGGGGAACTCTTGAAAGTAAAGATTGACCTCTGCTAGGGTCCACCAGTTGAGAGACAAGGGACTGCGAGAGGCAGCAATTTGGCGTGTGTAAAGATGCGGCCATGGGTCGCCGGAGCACGCTAGGGCGTCGATCTTTAGCACAGATGATGCTGAGAGGTTGGCTCAATAATGGGCCAAAGCACAACTTCCCCACTTGTCGGGTTTGTGTGCTGTGCAAGAGGTGGCTGGTGTCCTGGGGTATTGGGGATCTCGGCACCCACGGGGTCCACGGTGCTGAGCTTTGCTGTGCACACTCACTGGCCTCTGGGATGCTTGGAAACCTACCTCAAGGTAGATGGGAGTCGTCGATGTCCATAGGAGCAGCGAAGTTCCAACTGGGTCACTTGCAATGTTTCAGGTGCCTGCCAAGCAGGGGGGTAACTCCTTTACCCCAAGGGAGATTTCTTCATTCAGCTGTGTGGCTGAATGTCGAAGTTCAAGTCTGTGAGGTCCAAGAATAATCTGAGGCTCTGGGGACCCAGCACCCACCTTTATCCAGAGGTATCGGGGGTGGCTAAATCAGAGCCCACCAATGAGAGTTCAGGCGGGAAAGGGTGGCTACACCCTCTCCCCTTTGTGTGTTTGCCACCAGGGCAGGGGACAGGATGCCCCTGAACCGGTTCCAGGCGGTGTATGCAGAATGTAGGCACTGGAGAAGCCTACGTGCAACTCTGAAAGGTATCCTATGGTGCACCCACCCAGTTCCAATCCACATAGTCTGTCTGGGGAGGTGGGAACACCTCCTTGCAACAAGATCCCTATTGTCCAGCTGCCGTGGCTGGAGTTCTGCCCAGCAACAGGCAGCCAGAGTCGTGTGGGTGGTGGGTAGCATCCATTTTGTACTACGTGTGCACTTTTAAATTAGTGTCTAAATTCTGCCGCTTTTCCCATATCGCCCCTCTAGCAAGGGGGAATCATGCCCTCGCTCCCATGGCTGGATTGGGGGTATGATTCCTACATGTTTGACACCAAACACAACATGGTTCTGTGCAGCCACTCTTAAGTTATCACGCTATTGTGATTACTTATAATGCGGTTAAGAGTATATGGTATGGCTGCACTACAAACAACCCAGCAATAGTTTTATGAAGGTTACAGAGGGGCCCTACTCAGGTAGGAGTTCCCCCTCACACATATCTCAGCACCCTGCCTTGTAGGATTAGCAAGGCCTGCTTTAGGGGTGACCTATGAGGATATATGTGTTGTATTAGGTGGGATACAGGATACCTATATCCCTGTAAGGGGTGCAAGCACCACCTTACCCAGACTACAGTAGTGGTCTGGTGGTGTCAGTTTGTATGGCTGTCCCAGGGGTGGCAAAATACGGGGACGCGCGCCTTTGAACCGGTGCTACATTATTGCATCAGGAGCCTGCCGTCAGGGAAACGGACATCACTGGGGGTCCTCACCTTACTCCAGTACAGGAAAATTAACATCGCTGCTGTGAGGGGAATGGCCACAGGCAAACTACACTTCCCAGCACCCTAAGCCCCGGGCGCCTGCCGCCGACGTCATCAGGCAGCGCCCGGGTCTCACTTAAGGGCAGCAGTTGCACCGCAGTGCGGGACGCGCGCCTTTGAACCAGTGCTACATTATTGCATCAGGAGCCTGCCGTGAGGGAAACGGACATCACTGGGGGTCCTCACCTTACTCCAGTACAGGAAAATTAACATCGCTGCCGTGAGGGGAACGGCCACAGGCAGACTACACTTCCCAGCAACCTAAGCCCCGGGCGCCTGCCGCCGACGTCATCAGGCAGCGCCCGGGTCTCACTTAAGGGCCGCAGTTGCACCGCAGCGTGGGACGCGCACGGACAGGCCCGGGCGAAGCTCGGGCCAAGGGCAGGCCTGCCCTTGCCCGTCAGGGGCCGGAAGAGGCCGGGCTGGGCAAGCTCTCTAACATCCGCAGCAGGAGTACACAATTGTAAGTACTGTTGTGACTGTGGACGTGTGATTCGTTTGTTTGACTCTGCTTGCGGCCCGTTGTCACTTGGAGCCGCTCTGCTCACTGTGTAGTGCCGACGTCGCCAAGCTCTACGAGACTTTAAGTCCCAGGATCCTTTTTGACATTCCCTTACCTGTGCTAGTCAGCTACCTTAGGACCTCGCCGCTCTTGCTGCTCTTGCGGTGCGGGACACGTAGGATAAAAAGCGAGTCCGCCTGAGGGCCGTAGAGGTTGAAGGAGGCTGGGCTGGGCTACTCCCTTTGGTCTTTAATTACTATCCCGGACACTTAAGTAATATCATACTACTATTTCATACGGGAGGCGTTAATAGAAAGGTATATGGTTACCCGTTTATTTTGTTGCAGTTATATTGTAAATAATGAACACTAGGCCTAGTATGAGCAGGAAATCTTTGGCGGGGGGGTCTGTCAGAGGGACCTTAGATCAGTTTATTACAAGGGCTGCCTCAATGTTAGAACGTGAAATCGTACTCACTGAGCGGCGCCTATCCTCTGAATTACAGAAGAAACGCTCCTCTTTGGGGGCTATCCAGCTAGCAACTACCTTATCCCATCATGGTACAGGCATAGAACAAATAAGTGACATAGGTATCCCCCTACAGTTACAAGACCTATCAGATTCGCAAATAAGAACTAGGGAACCTATTACCATAGACATCAGCATAGGATCACAAACTGAAACCTCTATTGAGGAGCAGCCACCAACGATAGTGAATAAGTCTATTATTAAGAAGAATAGTACAGCAAAAACACAAGGACCAGGGCCAGGCCTCCCAATAAAAAGAAAGCGTGGTGTAAATAAGCATAAAGGAAGTCGAGCTAAAACCCCAAAAGTTGCCACGAGCCCTATGATAATTAAAGACTCTGCAGTACGTAAGTCTGATCTAGATAATCTGACAACACACTTCCATCAAGACCTAATGAGAAACATAGAGCAACTGGTTAAGTCTTTATTATTACCTCTTGTTCAAAGGGTAAAGAGAATGGCGGTGCAATTGGGGTCAATTCAAGATATTGGTACGGTCAGCACAAACTTACTGAGGGAACTATCAGTTAAAAGGTGCACCTCAAACCCTCCTGGCCCGGTGCCGGTGTCAGTGTTGAAACCAACTAATCTTGTAAATAGTGCTAAGCCGTCACCCCCTACCAATGAAAACATCTTGGCTACACAGATTATGAATACAGTCCCCAGGGAGGTAAGAGACCGCGGGCCTCCAAATAAGCAAAGTTATGAACATAGTAAAATTGGGGGGAGACCCTATATGGATAAAAACTCAAAAGGATTCCCTCAGCATATAGATCTTCCACCGGAGGCAGAACCTTTTGTCATTGTACTCACTGGGGTACCATAGTTATCAATGGAGAACTTTGAAGGTCATCAGAATCTTAAGAATAAGGTTATGCACTGGCTAAGAGTGAATAGACCATTACCTCCCAATACAGATGGTGAAATTTTACACGTTAGAAGGTTAGGCTGGGTGGGACGAAGACCAAAGGATGTACATGGGGACATTATTATTATCAATTTCAGGGATTACAGGGCGACAAATCATATCAGAGATTGGTACCCTGAGGGCTACGAGGGAGGTATATCTACTCGTGATCTAAGTTATTTTTACCCAAAGACCCTAGTAGGAAATCCTCTGAGATCACGACATACAAATACCCGGAAAATGGTAGGCCCCACGTTTAATATTGCTACCTCCAACCATTTTGCCTCTCTCTGTGGACTGGAGGGGGTAGATTGACCCTCTACCTCACTTCCCAGCAAACACATCCCTAAGGAGAAACAACTGTCATATGGAATTGGATTAATGTCCTAGAATATAGCTGGCCTGTCCTCCAAGTTTGACAATCATGAATGGAGGGAATACATAACCAGGTTTCATGTTATTTGTCTGCAGGAAACGTGGGCGGTAGATCATGACCCTTTCCAGTTAGAAGGTTATGGGTGTTTCGCCGTCCCCGCACAGAAACTAGCATCAGGTAGAGCAAAAGGAGGATTAATCATTTATGTGGACCTGCAACTGGAAGGAGTATGGACCAATTTGAACTGGAACTCGAACTATTTCCAAGCCCTAGGGCTTCAGATAAATAGATTAAGCATTATTCTGATCAACTTTTATAATGCCATAACTTCGAGCAGGGAAGGTTCAATAATATGTGATTTACATAACCATCTGACCGCTGAGATTGATCAGAGTAAATCAACAGTGGCCCAATGTGTAGTGCTAGTGGGCGATTTAAATTGGCATTTGTGTCCAAACCTAAAACCTAGTATGGGTGACTGGTCTGGGTGCACTGTGACAAAGGGATTGCACCTCGAACACACCGAGGAGGGGAGGGAATTAGAGAAAATCATGAAAATCCACACATTAAGACACACACTTGATTTGGTGGGTTTAGAAGAAGGAAGTGGGGTCACCCCAACATTTAAGGGGAGAGGGTGTAGCTCCATCATAGATTTCATACTAGTTTCCATTCTATTTCGGGATTGGATAAGAGGGGCTACTATTGATTGGAGTATATTTAGCGATCATAATCCGCTTGCATTATGGATAAAAAATTGGTCCTCCCAGGAAGTAACAAGAGGTGTACAGATATGTAGCTTAGAAAAGGTAATGGACCAGGGGAGGCGTTTAAGATGGTCTAGAATAGACAGAGAGGCCTTTTATAAGTACTTACTTGAGAAAGGCAAAAAAGAGATTGAGGTGTGCTCCGACCCCCTGGAAGATGGCCCGGCTGTGACCAAAGCATTTGAAAGAATGGCCAGCTTAATAGACAGGTTGTTAAACCTGTCAGCCAATTTATCCAAATCTTATGTCTTGCTAGCAGGAACTAAACCCTGTAAAAAAATTATCTATAGAATAGGCACACACACATTAGAACAAGTGAAAACCTTTTCTAACTTGGGTCTTTTATTTGACGGGCTTTTAAATTTTAAATTTTTTATTGAAGAACGGAGCACAAAATTGGTCTCGTCATCAGGGGCCAAAATGAATTATGGACGAAGGCTGGGTTGGTGGTCACCAGAACAGGTTATGCACCTGTATGGCTCTATTTGCTGCTCCAAAGTAATGTATGGAGCAGAAGTTTGGGGCTTTGCCGGGACTCGGCAAATACAGACCGAGGAAAATAAATTTTTGAGAAAGATACTCAAAACCCCTCAAAGTTCTCCGGCCCACATTATTCATGCTGAATTAGGGAGGACACACATTGAGGACCTGATCAAGGCCAGACCTATTATGGCTTGGCTTAGGATTTGGTCCAACACTGATGCAGATCTGAGTAGGCAAATTATCAGAGACTGCATTAGTAGGGACAAGGGGATGTGTATCCCGTGGCTCAAATATGTAAAAACCACCCTGGAGGGAATAGGATGCATGGATCTCTTCACCAACCCTATTACAATTATTCCCCAAGACAAGAATAGAATCAAGAGCTTGCTCCTGGCAAAGGCTGTTGAGCGCAGAGCCTACAGTGAAGGTAGGAAGCCCACAGTCTTTGCTTACAGTATGGTAAAAACAGTAGATGGCATGGAACCATACCTTACACTCATGCACAATGCACAAAATAGGTTTTTGTTTACTCATTTTAGGCTCAACCTTATACACCATCTACAGTTGAGCAGAAGGGTACCTGCGGCTGCGATAATAAATCTCCGCAGGATACCCTTAACTTTGTTTTATTATGCCCTTTTTATTCTTCCCCTAGGCGTCGCTTCCTAGTAAGAATATTAAAAAAACGGCAAGTTTAGACAAGCCAAGGTTGCCTTATTATATTTACAAAGGGCTGAGGACCCACTGACCCTTGCATGTATAACACATTTTTCAAAGGTTGCATTTAGATTAAGAAACACTAGAGGGCAGTTTGGATTAAAAAGGGCTGAATGTATTTAATGAAAATGTTTTAATCCGTAAATGCACTGAATTGAATGTGGGTACTTTTGTCTTTTTTGCACTTGTATGGTATTTTTTAGATATCGAATAAAGGTATGATTTGAATTTGAATTTGAATTTGACTACACTTAGTACTGTTTTTTAATTATGTACTCTTGTTAAGATGTGACACTCTGCACTTTAGGAATTACTACGTACCTTTATGCACCAACACTTTACCTCCCAAGACTGGTTGTAATGTTCCCTGATTTAGTCATATTGACCACGTACTATTTTTACCGATTAACTGTAGTAATGGACAATAATTATTCTCCTAATATTGTAATTGTTTCTTAGGACCATAGATTTTGCGCTCAAGCTTCCTTTGAACTACACTCTTATTTTTATAAGAATTGATCGTTTTTTGGTAAGTGTATCTTACCAATATAGGGTTTTTCTTCAATCGCACGGTTTTTCACTTTTACTAAGGTTGAGTCGTTTCATTCACTTCACGTTAGTTTTATCACTTTTTGACTTCTGCTTGCCGTTTAGAGTGCACACGTTCTAATTATGAGCATGTAACATACCATTGTTTCTCACTATTCAGGTTTATATTTTGCCTTTTTCCTTTCTCACTCATTTAACAATGGGATACACAATATATACATATTCCCTCTATTTCTTTTCCCTCATTTCTTCTCCGCAGTGTGGGATCCTTTTTCCTTATTTTAGGTTTATTTCTCTTATACTCCGGTGACATCCTTATCTTTTTCATTTTTCTGATTATTCGTTTGTCTTTCACTCTTTTCAAGCTTATGGAGTATTAATGAAGAGGTTGTTACACAACCTTGCAGATGCATGGGATTAACAATGTATTAATCCATAACATGGAATCTCTGTACTTTACTTAGAAATATGTTTCCAACTTAGTTATTTCTTTTGTCTCTAGCCCTGATGAAGTCCATGACTCATAACTGTCAGGACGAAAAACGTGTTGGCTTGGCTTGATGGCATACAGTGGGTTTGGCTTGATGGCATACAGTGAAGATTGTACTTCGGAAAAAAAGACAAGATATGAACAGCTTGACTACATTATTGAATTGAAATCTGGACTTTGATTTATGCTTTACTACTGAACCATTTTGCTCGGTTTTCACTTTTTGTTACTGTTTGAGGTAGACTTTGTTCACCAATTACGACGTGAAGTGGTCGTCGTACTGTCAACCTCGTAGCAATGGTTTAATTTTGATATCTGCCCTTACATTGTCACTTCCCTGCGCAATTTGTCCCTACCACTGTGTTCTTGGTGTTCCCTGATTAGCCTATAACGTTTTATTGTCTCTAGCCCTCTAAGCATGTTTAATGACTGCTCCATGGATTTTAAACATCTTATAAATGTATTTTAAAATTCTTGTATTTGTATGAACTAGAAATGACAATGTAAATGTAGGAATGTTTTTATAATAGTATGCTTTTATGGTGAGATTTATTGCACCGAATAAAGCTGATTTTGATTTGATTTGATTTGAAGTGCTGCAGCCCCTGGTAGGCCTCTGAGGGACCCATGCCCTGGGTACCTAGGGTACCATCTACAAGGGCCTCATAGGGTGTCCTCAGTATCCAATTGGTATGTACCTAGGGTACTCACATCGGTTTTAGGGAGGAAGCAGATAGGCTGGGGTCCTGGATAGCAGGATCCCAGCCAGACTAGTCAAAAACCATTCAAATACCAGGCAAAAAGTTGGGGGCAACCATATAGTCAGATTCCACCTTACTACACCTACCCACACAAGAGTAAGCCAATTGCTTTACACAGTGGCTGGAGACATGTAACTTACTCTTTTGTAGTAAATTTATGTTCAGGCTTTCTGAATACAGTAAATTTACTCCAAAGTGAGAATTAATCAAAAGAGTAAGTTACTTTCATGAATCAGGCCTCATGTCCCTCATAATCTTTCATTTAGTTAGCCCATGGCTTGATCGTTTCTATTTTTTGGGGCACCTCCATATTTGGTCATTGAGGCTCTTGATATACTCAGTGATACAACTTTTTATCCATAACATTCTCACATTTTCTCACCCAGGCAATCTAATCAAACTAATTTTAAAATCTCTTTTGCATTTCTAGGGTCTGTACATTGCTTCCGGTACAAGCCACATTCGCGTGCAGCCAACTTAGCAGCACTTCTGACCATCAGGGCAATGGTAATTGCTGGTGCACTTGGGGATTGTTGAACCAATGATTTGGTTACATTCGGTCACTGGCACAGGACATTTACTTATGTACAGAGGAAAGGGTGTCAGAATGTCAAGTGCTATACAGGTTAAAAGAAGGTACAAATCCCTACACCGTAGGAAGGCCCAAGAGCCTGACAGACTGTCTATACTTCATGAGACAGTAATTTCTTTTTATCTCCTTTTTCACATTATTCTCAAATCTGTAGTCACAGTCAGAAAGCATAGATACATGTGTGACAAGAAGCATAAATATACTTATTTATAAATATTACTTTGTGGAATGTGCAAGCTTTTATGGTTCTCCAGTCAGGGTGACTGATACAGAAGCAAGCCCCAGTACATGTAATATTTTTGTTCATATTGTTAATGAGGATTACAATGCTATGAGCGGAAAGACAGTACTAATCATTGGTAAAAAACATAAATCTTAATAGATGTGTCCTGCCTTGCTTGATCACAGAAGGTGACAGGTATTTTATATACTGCTAAACAAAGAGAGTGACTCCGTCCAATGGGAATTGTGCTCTTTCTTCTAGTCTCCCAAAGTATTAATAGGAGGAAGAAGAATTTCTTTAAATAACTCTCACCCACCAGGGTTACCCCTTGGTGGCATGCTTCATCATAGGGTTCTTCCCAATCCCACTGCAGAAAAGGGGCATGCTACGACGAACAGATACGTGGGAGCACTGATAGTGTTATGACCTATCCTGATGAGAAATAATAGGAGTGGGTGGGTTTAAGACAAAACATTTAAAAATACCTGCCTTGTAGGAAAAAATGTTTATTAGCTCATGCAAATCAGCTGATCGAGCTGACAGTGTGTTTCTAACTCTTCAACTGCAGCCTCTTCCACTTTATGTTTTTTCACGGGTGAAGTGAAGTGATGGCCCAGCCTCCAAGTGTGCCTGAGGCCCTGATTGGTTCTCTACTGTGTCTTCTCTTCCTTGAAAATACTGCGATTGGTGCTGTCTCAGCCCCTGGTACATGCTGGCACAGCCACGTCCTCCTCCAGGAACGTGAGCAGATTGTGCTGAAATGCTGTTGCTATCTTCAAGCCATTATAGAGATCTTAATTCACCTGAAAGTACAAAAAAAAAGTCAGGACCTCTGCAATGGCACTCATATTGCCATTGCCCTCATACAGTCTGAAAAACGTGTCTTGGACAGACTCAGAAAGGACACACTGCTTTGAATTGTTGATAGCATTAATCCATGCAGCAGGTGCACTGCAAACATTGCCTGCCAGTATGCACCTCTTCTCATCTCGTGGCTTGCCTATTGTGCGCAATGTGATAGTATTATCTCCTGCGTCCTGCCTGGAGGCTTCCGTAGGTCGGTTCTGTTTTGTGAAAAGTCCACGTTTGATGAAGAAAACTTGATATAGGTGTAGGAAGATGGCTCTGTATATACTATACCAAAGTAAGGTATAGTGTGCACAGAGTCCAGTGGACCCCCAAAGGTGGGCAGAGGTAAAAGTCGATAATACCTTACTCTCTATTTGTGGTAGTGTGGGCGAGCAGTAAGGTTTTATCAGAGGGTAGTCTTAAGCATTTATTGTACACACTCAGGGTAGAAATTATTTCACAAGCCGCTGGCGCCACTTTTGCGTCACTTTTCTCATGTTAAAAGTGACGCAATAGTGGCGCAAGGGGCTTGTAAATCTGCCCCACAGTTTCTCATACAATTTCCAACTCCACACTTGGAACTTTTTTCACAGAAAAGCAGTCAATGCAATCCTATCGGAGGAAATGAAGTAATCGGTTTAAAGGTAAGCGCTTGTTTGTGGGAGTTGGGTTTCTGGGTTTAGAACCAGGGTTTCCCCAGGGTCAAGGATGCACTCACAGAACACCCTCATTGGCACTAGTGCGGCCAGTTGCAGAGTGATGAGGCCTAATGTTATTCAATTGGGGATAAGGTGCCTCTGGTTTGTGACTGCTCACAGGCATGCCACTTGGATGTGGGAGCAAAGCTAGTAGGGTGTAGCTCAGGGCAAAGGGGGATCTGAGTTAGCACACAAGGTGCACCCACAGTGGCACAGGGGTGGCAGGGTGCAGAGTGCTGATTTGGCATCGGGTGCCCAGTTGTTTTCAATGGGAGTTGCCGGTTTTGGATTTTGGCTGCAGGTTCAGTCCAGGAAGTCTTCCGGGAGGAACCAACAGCTGGGCAGGTATGTTGGAGGGCTAGGGGACATAGGTGCACCTCAGGTCCCCTTCTCGAGGGCGCAGGGCGGCTGGATGCAGGGATGTCTTTTGAGGTCAGATGTCACCTTACCAGGTCACTCGTGGTTGGTGGGGTCTCCTTGCAGAGGCTAAAGGCAATGTCAGGGAGTCCTGTACGAGTCATCCCATGGTGGACTTGGACTCTGGAGTGATGGGGGACCTCGATGGGATGAGTGGGCCCCTCGGGCTCGGGCCGTAGGCGTCGGGAGCAGTGGTGGTTCCTGGTGTCGGGTTTCTTTGTCCTCAGCAGGCTCCGAGTCTTTCGTTGTTGATTCTTTTGAACAGAGCTGCTGTTAACAGGAGGTCCGGTCTTTGTTGAAGGCAGTCTGTCCTCCCAGGGGTTCTGGAGGTCTCTGGCTACAAGACAAGGTGGCTTTTGGCACAGGATCTCTGGAAACTGCAGATGGGCCTGTAGGGCTGGGGCCAAGTCAGTTCTTTTCTGCAGTCTCCTATGCTGGGCGTATTCTTTTATCCTTCTTCTTCGTAAGTTGCGGGAATGTGCCTTCTGGGTTCAGGGGTGCTCCCTAAATACTTTATTTAGGGGGCATTTTAGGGGTATTGAGGCCAGTAGCCAAAGGGCTACTGACCTTAGGGTGACTACCCCCTTGGTGCGCTCACCCATGTGGGGGAGTGGGCACAATCCCTGATCCTGATTGGAGAGTGCCTGACAAATGCAAGATGGTGGGCACTGAAGAATGGGCTTCACCTCGCCTCCCCCCCTGAGGGGTGGGGTTCGCAGAGGTGAGCACACTTTCAGGCCTGCTTTATTTTTTCCCGCCTGTCTTCCCACCGAAAAGTGGGTGAGACAGGAAGGGGGCCTGCTCCTGATAGCAGAAGAGTCTGGGGGTTGTGGCTACAAAGGCTGCAAGGACTTTGAAGCTCCCCTATGATAGATGGCTCTTCCTGACCCAGGGAAGATGTGAACACCTCTGCCCAGGAAAGACGTTGTTTCTGAGCCCAGGGAGCAAAGGTTCCCACCACAGGGGTCCAGAAACATGACTCGTCGTGGTAGGCTGGTGTTTACCAGTCAGGGAACCCACCAGAGGCTTGTCGTTTTTCAAGGGGTATCTCTAAAATGCCCTCTGAGTGCATTGTATAATAAATCCCACTCTAGCATCAGCTAAGCGAGAGCTCTGGTGGTGGTCATAAAAACTTTACTTAATCTGAGCTTTCATAGCTGAGACTATCAGCTCCGGGGTATTATATATTTCAGGTACTTCCAAGGGTAAGCAGGTATTCTTGATAGGTATTCATGATTCAGGGAATCCAGCCACCTTTTTCAAGGCCAAACAATCTAAGATAATTCTTCATGGAAGGCCAAGGTCACTCGACTGCCATATCTTCACCCATAACAAAAGAGGGGCAAGTCCAAGATGTTCTTCAAGATAGGACAATCCGACCTGTGAGTGGCAAAAAAGTAAGTTGGCTGTTCATGCAGGAACTGCCAGTAATCTTTAGAGGAAGCTATTTTGCATTTTCTGAAGACTATCAGTACTACAATGCCGCCACACTCCTGCCCCGTATAACACCATGGCGATATTATTCAAACAACGTCATGATTTCCTTTATAGGTTTGCATCCAGGAGTACAGGCAAAACTAAAAATTCAATAGTCCTAGATATCTGTAGGGCTCTGTGTGTCAGCAGAAGGGCCCATTTAAGTTTGAAATTGAGGCGGATGCCTAAATAGTTAAAATTGTCAACCTTTCGAACTAGCAATCCTTTTATGTAAAACTTTCTTGATTTTGTCCTTTTGGGGTCTCAGGTTAAAATAAAAGGCTTGGATTCATTGACCTTTAAATCCAGAGCACTCATAAATTCAATGAATCCATCCAGAAGCTGCTGAAGGCCATTAGTTGTCCTAGCTAAGAGTACCGCATCATCAACATAGATAAGCACTGGAATATCGCGACTCCCAAACCTGCTGTATGTTTTATTTCTTTTGTAGGAGATGACTTTCAAAGCTATTTATATAAATTGAAAACAGAAAAGACGATTAAAAACAGCAGTGACGTACACCCTGTTGACATTTTATAGGATAAGTAAGATCTGCAGTTGGGCAATAACAAATCTTCACAGAGGTATCCCAGTGAAGTCTAAGTAACAGTAAAACTAATGGTATCTCCACCCCTAAATCATTCAGCATGTTCCATAATTTAGACGTATTTACCATATCAAATGCACTTATAGGTCCATGAAGACTAAGTACAAAGCAAACTTTTTAATATGGACATATTTTCCCATTAGAAGAGCGAGGGTTAGGCACTGTTCTTGTGCCCCGGTGCACTGTCTAAACCCATACTGAAGGTCAGAAATAATGTTGTTTGTCTCTGCCCAAGCTTCACATTTTGTTAAAAGTACCCTCAACAAAATCTTAACGGTTGAGTCCAATAAAGATATTGGATGATAACAGACAAGATTTGATTAGTCCCTTTTCTTAAAGATCAGCACAATAACTGCCTCCGTCCAAGATGGTAGGATGGGACCAGCTATTGCAGCACAAAAGACATTTGTCAGAAGTGGGCCCAGAACTCTCTGTTTTCCTTGAACAGTTCCACAGGGATGCGCTCGAATCCGGGGCTTTCCCATTTTTAGGCCTTGCTAGCGTAGGCTGCGCACATGCGCAGTCTCGCTGGCGAGATTGAATGATATGGGGTATTTTCTGTAAGGGGCATTAAGCCCCGCCCCTATTTACCATTGGCTGGCATCACCGTTTATGCTAAACGTTGGCCAGCCATTGGAAAAGAGCTGTTGGTGATGTATTTGCTCGGCTTTCTGAGCCGTCCCATTTGGACGGGCTCGTTTGCCTTCCTTGCGTCGCAAAAGGTTTCTTATATTTATGGGGCCACATAAAGACAAGAAACCTTTCAGCAGACGAGGCCGTCCAAGTGGGACAGCAGAAAAAGCAGAGCAAATACGTCATGGCGAGCGCTTGTTTTGTTGGCTGTGCCAGTGCTTGGAATTTACGCAATATAGTGTCACGCGGAAACATAATTTCACAGATGGGACACTGAACCCTTAAACGTCAACTACAAGCAAACTTGACAACAGCTACGCTCACAAAAATAAAGTTTAAAGAGTTCATATTTGTCGAGGGCAGGGGAGGTATAAAACGCCGGTACAGTACTTGGGGACTTTCGAACGCCAAAGTATGTGTCCCCATGCCAGGCAAAAATAAAAAGCGCTTTTGGAGCAGTTTATCCACCGCCTCCTTCAATCTCTAGGTAACTCTTTACAATAGAGCTTCCTGCCAACAGTCAGGCACGCCTTCGGTTTAGAGCTGCTTCACTCTTCTAGATTACTCTTTGTAATAGATAGAGTTTCCCGCCAGCAGTCAGACATGCCTTCGATACACAGAGATTGCTTTCCACAGATGGCGGGCTGGGACGGGGTTGGACTGTGTCTGTTTGTCAGCCTGCCACGGCTCAACTCTGCTTACAGTGGGAAGCTACAACACACTGGAATGTTGTGAATGGCCGTAGGGACGTGGCTGCTGATCCTGGAATCCTCGTGGAGCGGTAGGGCTACTCGGATTTTAGCGTGAGAAAAGTGCTCCGCCCTCTGAGGAAGGTTTGGCGCGCTGTATTTTATCGTGTTTCAGTCCTCTGTGGTCGCAGTTGGAGGAAGCTTGAAACTACAGCAGCTCTGAGACCGACACAAGACACAACATGGGCCCCTTCAAGGTGAGTATGAACCAGTTTCCCTACTGAAAGGAACCATATTGTATTGCAATATTTAATCGATCTGCAACTCCCGCAACTTTGAATTGGATTACGTTTCTACCCATTTTAGATTATCTACTTTTAGTGTGCACAAATTCTAGAACATTCTGCAGCCATTGCTAACCTGCGGCATCTGGGGGGTTTCTACTCACGACACAACTGTTTTTGGGGCTGCTTTTTTGTATGTTTTGCAGTGTGTATGATCATGGCACTTTGCAGCCCTCTAAAAACCGAGCCAGCACACCCAGTTCCATGGTTTATGGGTCGCTTCTCATTTGCAGCACTCGCTTTAATATCCCCGATAAGAAATTACTTCAATGCACTGCGCTCGTATTAATCTCAGCATGAATCAAGTGGCGATGTACACTGCACTAAGCCCTATTGTGCCACTGTAGTTACTGCACAGGTACCATAACTGCCGCATATTATGTACGAAAAAATTAAGTTTAGCACAGTTTGAACTTAAAACATCTATATGTCTGCTTAATTCTGAACACCCAGTGTACAGCGCATGACTTATGCGAGGAGTTTTTTGTGTGTATTTTTTTAGTGCAATTGCCAGATTATCCATTCCTAGTTATTATACTTTTCTTTTATCCCACATCGATCTTTGGTTATGGAGGGACAAACTTAAGTCGGCGCATTTTTGGACGTGTGCAATATGGAGTGGCATTACTCGAAAAGTATACTGTTGCTAGTAGCAGGACCTGTGTTCTCGCCTGGTGTCCCGCAGCTGTAGAAGCAAACCCACATCCCCTGTGCTATATTCCAATGCACGCACGGCTCGGGTCTCAATCAGTAAAGCGCTGTAGTTTCCCGCGCTGGGTTTAAAGAGCGTGCATTACCACGTGATCAAACAGCACGCGATAAGCATTCCCTCTTTCGTTTACACGTTCTTTATCACGTCCCCTACATATTTTGACTTTTTAGGTCTCGCCTGGCCCAGCGCATGCGCTGGACTGGCGAGATTTTTTGTGAGGGCTCAAAAAATGCTACCATGGCCAGCCTAGAGCTTCAGTGCATGTGCGAGGGCGCGCGCTTAGGAGCAGGGGCTGGCAAACCTCGTCATGCTCATTAAGCGCCCGCAATCACTTTAATTTTCGCCCGTGATAACTTTCGCAGCGCCCCTTTGATGTTCTCGTTCAAAGAAAATCAAACATCAAAGAACATGTTGTGTTAATGCTTTGCTGCGCCCGTTTGACTTACAATGTGCTTTCTCTTTCCACAAACTCGATGTTGTGTTCCTTTATTGTGAGATGCTTTTAGTATTACTGTTTTGTGACTTAAAGAACATTAAGGAAATGTTACTGTGAAACTGGACAACGTTCACAGTGTTTATTTTTGATCGCAGCGGCTGCTTCATATCCATTGCACCATTCAGGGAGTCCTTTCGTTTGCGCTTTCATGAGGACATGATGAGGAAGCTGGAAACTTTTGGCACATTCTCTTTAAATCGATTAGACCTATGTAGCGCTTTAGATCTCAAAGGGCTATGGTGGGTGCAGCAGTTACAACTCATGAAATATGGGGTGCAACTCGTAAGGAGGGGGCAGGTTTGAGTGCACATTGGCTGCAATCTAACTCTTAAGATGATGGGCTGTGTGTATCCATTATCAGCACTCAGTCTTAGCTAAGTAATCTTGTTTGTTTTGTTGTTGTGTTAATGCTTTGTTGCGCCCGTTTGACTTACAACATGCTTTCTCTTTCCACAAACTAGATGTTTGTGTTCCTTTATTTTGAAATGCTTTTAGTATTACTGTCACACACAACCACATGCACAACCACACACACAACCACACAAACACACAACCACACACACACACACAACCACACATAAAACCACACACACACAAGCCCACACACACACAACCACACACACACAACCACACACACACACACAACCACACACAACCACACCTACAACCACACACACACAACAACCACACAACCACACACACAACCACACACACAACCCCACACACAACCACACACACAACCACAACCACACACACAACCACACACACAACTACAACCACACATACAACCACACAACCACACACACAACCACACACACACACAACCACACACCCACACCCACAGCCACACACACAACCACACACAACCACAACCAGACACAACCACACACAACCACAACCACACACAACCACACACACAACCGCACACACAACCACAACCCCACACACACAACCACACACACAACCACACACATACACACACACACAACCACAAACACAACCACACACACAACCACACACACATAACCACACACACAACCACAAGCACACAACCACACACACATAACCACACACACAACCACAACCACACACACAACCACAAACACAACACACAACCACAACCACACACACACACACATCCACCCACACATACAACCACACACACATAACCACACACACAACCACAACCACACACAACCACACACACAACCACAAACACATAACCACACATACACAACCACAACCACACATAACCACACACACACACAACCACACACAACCACACCCACAACCACACACAACAACCACACAACCACACACACAACCACACACAACCCCACACACAACCACACACACACAACCACAACCACACACACAACCACAACCACACATACAACCACACAACCACACACACAACCACACACACACACAACCACACACCCACAACCACACACACAACCACACACAACCACAACCAGACACAACCACAACCACACACATCCACAACCACACACAACCACACACACAACCGCACACACCACCACAAGCACACACACACAACCACACACACACACACAACCACACACACACACACACAACCACAAACACAACCACACACACAACCACACACACATAACCACACACACAACCACAACCACACACACAACCACAAACACAACACACAACCACAACCACACACACACACAGCCACACACATCCACACACACACAACCACACACACAACCACATACACATAACCACACACAACCACAACCACACACAACCACACACACAACCACACACACATAACCACACACACACAACCACAACCACACACACACAACCACAACCACACACACACAACCACACACACACACAACCACACACAACCACAACCACACACACACAACCACACACACAACCACACACACAACCACATACACACACAACCACACACACACAACCACACATCCACACCCACACCCACAACCGCAACCACACACAACCACAAACACAATACACAACCACAACCACACACACACACACAGCCACACACATCCACACACACAACCACACACACAACTACACACACATAACCACACACAACCACAATCACACACACATAACCACACACACAACCACAACCACACATACAACCACAAACACAACACACAACCACAACCACACACACACACAGCCACACACATCCACACACACACACAACCACACACAAATAACCACACACACAACCACAACCACACACAACCACACACACAACCACACACACATAACCACACATACACAACCACAACCACACATAACCACAACCACACACACAACCATGCACACAACTACACACACAACCACAACCACACAACCACACACACACACAACCACACACACAACCACACCCAACCACACATCCACACCCACACCCGCACCCATACCCATACCCACAACTGCACCCAAAACCACACCCACAAACACAACCCCACACACACACAACCACACACACACACACACACACAACCACACACACACAACCACACACACAACCACACCAAGCATTGGCATAGCCAATAGGTCTTGCCTTTGGGTCCTTATAAGTGTTTAGCCACGCAACAGTTGATGTGGTTGCACCAAGGATATTGTGCTGCATAACTAAATACTTAGAAGGTCCCAAAAGCGGGACCTATTGGCTATGCCAATGCTTGTTACTCTATCTAATTGTCAATGCAACATCTTTAACCTCAAGTGTCAGACTAAAATCAATAGCACTTTTTCTAGTCATCTAATGACATGGCCCCTGTATCTGCTTCACAAGCTAAATCGATCTTAAAATTGAAAACTGCACAAAAATTGAGAAACCCATGCCTCAGGTAGTATTACCGAATCAATATGTGACGGGGGTCCTACTGTAAAAAAAGGATGGTTTATCACCTGCCAAAATAGTTTTGAATCCTTTAGTTCTCCTGTGATCTGAAGGTCCACCCATGCTGACTCTCTTAGCTCAGTCTTTCTAGCTATGAGTGTGGCTTTATGCAATGTACTAGCAGACTTAATGGTCTGATTTCTCGTCATGGCCTTCTGGGCCGACTTCAAAGCCCGATGTGTCTTAGAACATGCTGAGCTGAGAGCGCTAGGTGGCGCCTGACCAGCATGGCCGCTTCGCGGTGAAGCTCTAGGCGCCGTACCCCGCCGATCCTCCCTAATCCGTTTGATCCTGCCCTGGCCGGCTTCTTCTGGCTGTAATGGAGCCCTGAATCGCCTGGCTCTCCCTGGCCTGAGTTTGGGGCGTTATTGCCCCCTTGTAGCTGCACCCGCCGTCTTTTGTGAGTGCCCGGCGGGAGGCAGTTGCGATCCTGGTCTCTGGGCGCGGGCGCGCGGCTACTCGAGCCCGCGGCACTCACAAGGTGGCTGGGCCTGGAGGTTCGGGCGGCCGGGAGGAGTCGTCCCTGCTGCTGCTGCGGGCCTCCCCCTCCCGGGGGTCAGGAGGGGCACCTGCCTGATGCCCATCGGCTGGAGGTGAGGAAATGTGGGGCTCATCCCAGGACGCGGAGCTGTGCTGAGGGACAGGCGGTGAGTGCGGCGCTGGTTGGACTCCCCGGCGGGGCGACTTGAGTGGCTGTGGGGGCTGGAGGTGGTGGGGGAGCCCTCTCCATCGGGCCGGGTGTCAGGCCCTCCTTTCCCCCCCACCAACGTTGCTGGACCTGCCCTGGTGCTCCGTGGCCTGCTGCGGCGTGGTGGTGGATGCGGCGCCGCATCGGGGGCTCGGGCCGCAGGCCGGCGGTCAGGGGGTGACTGGCCATCCTTCGTCTTCCTTCTTTCCCCCCCTCCGTTTCCACCTACGGAGTTCTGTGTGTTGGGGTGACCCTGTCCTCGGCGGCCCCTGGAGCCTGTGGTCTTGAGCCGCGCGCGGGCTGTGGAGGCGCTGGACCCTCCGGGAGGAGGTCTGTGGTGTGGACGGGTGCCTGGGACTTTGGCTGGTGTGCAGAGGCCTGACCCCGGCTGCGGCACGTGGTGGAGAGTGGTGCCCCTCCAGGGAGGATCTGGGGCTGAGGGCTAGCAGAAGCTCTTAAGGGCTCGTCGGTTGCCGGATCGGGCAGTTAGCGAGGTGATACACCGTGGGGCTTGCGGCGAGTGGCCTTCTGATCAAGCGAGGTGACCTGCCCGTGTTTTCTCCCTCCTGCCGTTCGCCTCCCGAGTCCTTGTGGAATCGCCGAGGTTGGTTCCGTTGCCCGTTGACTTGGCGAAGTGCCCCCGGTGCCTGCGGTGCCGCCGCCATGGGTAAAGACAGGGCTTCCAGGCCGACGCCCGCGGCCACCCAGACCAAGATGGACAAATTCACGACCTCCGAGAGGGGGCCGAGCCCCGCCGGGGAGGTGGCTCAAACCCCTAGCACGGACCTTGCTGCCATCTTGCAGGCCATCACGGCGTCCCGCTCCTCCCTGGAGGGTATGGTGGGAGAGGTGAAGGTTGACGTGGCCCTTCTTCGACAAGACATGCGTAACGCCACCGCCCGCATCTCTGAAGCTGAATCTAGAATTTCGACAGCTGAAGACGATATCCGCCAGCTGCAGGACCAGGTGCGTGAACTGACCACCCATTCTAAGGAACTGCACCGCCGGGTTGAGGACGCTGAAAATCGTGCCCGTCGCTGTAACCTCCGCCTGGTGGGTTTCCCAGAGGGAGCTGAGGCGGGCCGTGTGGATGATTTCTTGGAGGGTTGGTTTAAATCCTGGATGCCGGCGGACAGCCTCTCGGCCTGTTTCGTGGTGGAGAGGGCCCATCACTCTCTGGCTCCCAGACCCCCGGGGGCGCCCCCCCCGTCCCTTTATCCTGAAGATCCTGAATTTCAGAGACAGAGATGCGATCCTACGGGAGGCCAGGCGCTCTGAGACTCTCCAATACCAAAATCACACTATAATGATATTCCCGGACTACACCCGACAGGTCCAGGAGCTCCGGCGCTCCTACATGGAGGTGAAGCAGAAGATGCGATCCATGGGCCTCCAGTATCAGCTGCAGTTCCCAGCCCGCCTCTGAGTCATTTTCCAGCATAAGACCTTCTTCTTTGACATGCCACGAGCAGCCTGGACTTGGCTAACAGAGGAATGTCCCCTGCACCTTGCTGGCCGGGATTACCGGTGGAGGGGCGGGGGGCGAGAAGCGCCCCGATCTTCCAGATCTCGACGAAGACGACGCACGCTGCCCCGGAGGTGTGCGGGGGAGGAGGTGATTTTCACGCGCTCCGGGGGGCAGCCGCGCCGGGCATCCGGGGTCACCTCTGCCTCCTCGGTGGCGCCCACCAGTCCTGCTGCCGCCGGGCGGCGGGCCGTGTCACCCCAGCGGGCGGACTCTGCGACCCAGCCTGCTCCTCAAGTGGACACTTCGGACCTTTCCCGCAGCCCTACCATTTGACTTCCATTTACTGCTTGTAGTATTCTGTCGGGGAGGGGAGACTGGGATGTGCTTCCTGGTTGTAGGAATTAGAAGTCGGGCCTCAGTGCTCCTACACACTTGTTGCTCTCGGCCAGGGCGGATAAATTGGGTTTGCTCTGATTTCTTAAGGGGTCCACTGGCACTCAGGCCCGAGCGTTTTAGCTTGGTTTTTGTTGCACACTGTTAGGGCGACAGATGCTTCTGTTTTCGAAGTATAGGGTGGGGGGTGCGGGGTTGGGGTTGGTTTAGGGTTGTTTCTTCCTCCTAGAGAGGTTTTTGTTGCTAGAGGGTGCAATCCTCGCTGTTGTGGTTCTAAGGCATCATGTAACGTTTGACCTGATCTCCTGTCCGATCTCTTCATATCCCTCCCTCCAGGGAGCTCTCACGCCCACGCACTCATTGGGCCCGGTATGGGCACGGTGCCCGCTGGGTGATGGCTCCATGCGCGCTTCCCGACTCACCCACTGTTCCCATTCGCGGCCACCTTTTCCAACTCCTGTCATGCATGCCCCTGCTTGCTCCTATGGCGGACACACCCGTGCCTAAGGCTGCCTTGCGCGTCTTGTCCTGGAACGTTAATGGCCTGTTGGATCGTTTCAAGCATATGGCGGTCCTCGAATATGCGCAGCGTGCAGAGATTGACGTGCTCCTTCTTCAAGAGACCCACCTTATGGGTAATAAATGTCCTTTTCTCGCCCGTTACGGATATGATAGGGTCTGGCACTCAGGCTTCGCTAGGGGCTCCCGGGGGGTGGCTATCCTGCTTAAACGCTCCTTTCCCTTTCTACTGACTCAGGTGCATCTAGACCCCCAGGGAATGGCCGTTACGGTATGTGGCACCCTTGAGGGGCGACCGCTTACACTGCTGTCCCTCTATGCAGTGCCGTCCCTGCTGCAGACCGCTCTCTCTTACACCGCGGATCTCCTCCCCAAACTCCCGACGGGGTCGCTAGTCCTCGGGGGAGACTTCAACGCTGTCTACACACCCCATCTGGATTCGACGGGCCCGGTCTCCCTTACCAGAACCGCTCCCTTACCAGAACACGATAACAGTTATCGTGTTGGGCTGAAGCCCAGGGCCTGTGTGACGTCTGGAGGGTTTGGCACCCACGCGATCACCAATATACCCACATTTCGGCGGCGCACCATTCCCACGCCCGGATTGACCTAATTTTTGTCCCCTCTACCGAATGTGCAGGGGTTCGTGATGCCCGCATTCTTCCGAGGGGCCTCTCTGATCACTCGCCAGTGCTTCTTGCTCTTGGTCCACCTCCCTTTTCTGCCCGTCCGACGTGGCGTTTGAATGCCTGGTTCCTTCAGGACAAAGCCTTTCGGAGGGTGGTGGAAAGTGGGATTACGGAGTACTACTTTCACAATGTGGGCTCCGTCTCTTCCTCGGCCGTCCTCTGGCAGGCCGGCAAGGCGACTATTAGAGGGGTTGCAAAGGGGCATCTGCAGCAGCAGCGTCGATGCCAACTCCAGCAGCTCACAGCTTGTGAAGCGCAGGCCCTGGAGCTCGAGCGAGACCAGGACGCGTTGGGAGACGCCACACGGGTGCGACGGCTGGCCTTTCTCCGAGAGGAAATACGCACACACTATCTGGAGGCGGCGAGGACTCTTTGGCATTCCTCGGTGGCCCGGGTTTACGGGTGGGGGGATAAAAACGGTACCCTTCTTCACTGGCTGGCTACCTATCCTCGTGCAGGCCGGGTGATTCCTGCCATCACAGACTCCGCGGGTGGGACCCGCACGGTTTCGGTGGCAATAGCTCAAACCTTTGCGGATTACTACTCCCAAATATACCGGGCGCGGGCTCCGGGGATCTCCCTTGCGGAATTGATGAGGGGGAGTGGGGCGGCCCTTGAGTGGTTGGGACAGGAGGCTTGCGAGAACTTGGCCCTGCCCATTACCCTGCAGGAGGTTGAGACGGCAATCGGCCATTTGGTGCCTGGGAAAACCCCGGGACCGGACGGTTTCCCGCAGGAGTATTACGCCCATTTCCATGAGACCCTGGCCCCGCGGCTTCTGGATCTCTTTGCAGAGGCGGTGAAGAAGGGTTCATTCCCGTGGGAAACAGATACCGCCACTATAGTCGTCCTTCCGAAGACTCAACCCCCATCACAGTCCTGCTCGGACTATCGGCCGATCTCTCTCATCAACACCGAGCTTAAAATATACGCTACCATCCTTGCACAACGGCTGCGCCCGCTTCTTGTCTCGCTGGTCCACCCGGACCAATGCGGATTCATGCCGAACCGAGGAACCAGACATTGCCTGCGGCGCTTACATCTTGCTCTGGCCCACCGAGAGCGACTTTCTCCTTATCTGGCCCTTCTACTGGTTGACTTTGAGAAGGCCTTTGATTCAGTGGGGTGGGAATACCTTGGAGAAACCTTGGAGCGAATGGGGTTCGGCCCCCAGTTTTGCGCCATGGTTCGGTTTCTGTACGCGGACCCATGGGTTCGAGTACTGGTTAATGGGACTTTGTCCCGCGCATTTTCCATAGGACGGGGGACACGGCAGGGCTGCCCGCTCTCGCCCCTCCTCTTCGCCCTGGCGATGGAGCCCCTGGCTGTGCTCATCGGGCAGATCCTGCTCTCCGTGGCTGGGACTGGCCGGGTATGGTCCCTGATAAAATTGCTCTAAATGCGGACGATGTCCTCCTTTATCTCTCGGATCCGGCTGTCTCGGGTCCTCGGGTACGCCGGACTCTTCACCGGTTCGGACAGGCATCTGGTCTCCGTCTGAACTCCGGGAAATCTGTATTGGTTCCGTTACACCCTTCTAGGGAGTGTTTTGATTGGCAGTCTGACATTCCCATCCGAAGGCTGTCCTTTAAATACCTGGGGATCTGGGTTACCCTTCTCCCGGAACTCTGCTGGGCTCTCAACGTGGCCCCCGTTGTTAATAAGGCCAGATCAGACATGATAAAATGGCAGTCACTCCCGTTGAACCCGTAGGGAAGGATTGCTCTTTATAAGATGATGATCCTCCCTCGGTTTCTATACATGCTACAAAACACGCCCTGCTCCTTCCCCCGCTCTTAGTTTCGGGACCTGGACAAGACCGCGACTAAATTTCTCTGGGGTGGAGGTAGGCCCCGGCTGGCTTTAGACCGCTGTCGAGTTCCTTCTTATGACGGCGGCCTGAGCATGACTAATCTTTACCTGTACTATCTCGCTACGCGGCTGGTGGTGGTCCATGACTGGTTTTCCGGTGGGTGGGATGATCCGGCTTATAGACTAGAGGTGCAGACCACCGTGTTCCCTTCTATTCAAAGTATGCTCTATGGAGCGACGATCCCTCGATCGCTTCCGGAGGTCGTACGGGCTCCCTTTCTGGCGTGGCGAGCGGCCCTACGGCACACCCGTTGGTCGAAGGTACTGACACGGGTTACACCGCTCTGGCATGGCACTTGGCTGCGGGAGGTATTGGGGTTCGGCGGCTTTCGCAACTGGGACCTTTTGGGGATCTGGCGGGGAAGCCACATGTGTTCCTTTCAAGAGCTTCGGAGTCGGTTTTCTTTACATCCCTCGCAATTCTATAGGTATCTCCAGCTGCGCCATGCGCTCCAATCTCACGTCCCCCTGGACTCCAAACTCCCCGACCATAGCCCGCCTGAGGCTCAGGTGATGCTGGGATGTCTTGGGGGGGGGGGCATATCCCGTATTTATCGATCCCTGGTCAATAATACCCCGATGGATTGGAACGGGCTGAAGCAGCGGTGGGAGGCCTGGGTGGGTCCTCTGGACGACAATGATTGGAGGGACGCCCTTATGGCGCCCAGGATGATCACCGCATCGGCTAGATTGCGGCTTATCCAGCTTTATTATCTCCACACTGCATACCTGACCCCGGTACGTCTGTTTCGAGCGGGCCTGTGCCAAGTGGCATCATGCGCTCGGTGCGGGGTGGAGCCGGCAGATTTCTTTCATATGGTCTGGTCTTGCCCTCGCCTGGGGAGCTTCTGGGTTGAGATTGAAACTGAATTAACTGAAGTTCTGGGATGGGAGGTCCCCCATGACCCTCGGTTAGCGCTTTAGGGAATAACGGATGGGCTGGATGGCTCCCGTAATGAGAAATACTTCCTAACTACGGCTCTGGTGGTGGCCAAGAGAGATATCGCGGCCGCCTGGAAGCAGATTGACCCACCCAGAGGGACCAAATGGAGGAGAGGGGTGGACTGGTGCGCTGCACAGGAACGGACACTGTACGCTGCACGGGGTTGCCCCAAAAAGTTTTGTAAAATATGGCGGAAATGGCTTGGGGGCTTTGTTTAGGGGAGGGTTTGCGCTGGGCGGGAACGGAAGGGGGGTGGGGGAGAATGCCCATGCGGCTGATTCTTAAAGATTATGTGACAGGTCTGGTTGATGCCACGTTGCTCAAATTGCTGTATGTCCTTTTTGATCTTGATGCCTATATGAAAATAAAAATGTGTTTATCAAAAAAAAGAACATGCTGAGCTAAACCACCAATGGAGAGGAGAGGACGGGGTTTGTTTTTGTGGTTAAGGCTGCTGGCATCGAATGAGAAAGACAAGCAAAACTCTCAATTATCTGGGAAGCAGGAACATTCATTTCTAAGCATATATTCACTAAATTCAAGTTATGGGACACCATAAACTTCAGGAAAGATGGTGGATCAAGTGAGGCCCACTTAATACGAACTCCGCAGTTGGCAGAAAATGTAATGGGCAACTTCTGTACCTAAAGCATGAAATTTAAATAACACTACCAGCGGGTTATAATCACTCACTCAATGGGAAACAATTTAAAACTCTGATATTAGGAAACGATATGTTTTAGAAACTAGAATGAAATGAATAGTAATATGAGACCCCCCCCCCCTCCATAAAGGATGGACAGGGATTTGGTGTATCCTAAACACCCTCTCCTGCAAAGAGAAGATCTCAGTCAATAACATAATATTGATCGTGTCTCCATACATTGTGTGCCTAAAATGGGTCAACTCATGATGCGTATTAATCCACAGACCATACTCCCACTAAGTGGACATAAAGTAAAACTAAAATCACCTCCCACAATATACAACATGAAGAGAGATTACAGTTCAAGATCATCATATGATCGGCGAGCAGGTCTATGACTGCAGGGGAATGATGATTGAATCTATTATTGTAAATATTGATAATCAACAAGTCTGTAAGAAGTCCTGACTTTTATTTTTTTATATTTGAAACCAAGTAACAGCACGTAACATTTTTACAGGCACATGAGTAAACTTAACCGAAATCAAACGTGATGGCACCACTGTTTAACTATCAAAACAGATAATATAATGCAAATCTCAAGATTCAATGGCTAGTGAAAAACTGAACACTATGTGAAGATTAGACTTTGGCTGGAAACTAAAGGAGAAATACCTCCACCAGGTGATGGGGAATGTTCTCAGTGACACCAAAAGTGCTCACAGTGGATAGCTCTCTTTTTTTCTGAACAACAAGTAAAGCGTGGACTTGACTGAAATCCAAAGGAGAAATACCTCCACCAGGTGCTGTGAATTTACAGGGAAGCTGGACCTTGGTTGGGGGGAGAACCCGCTCCTCCAAAAAAGCTGTGCAGCAGACCACGAAAGAACAGGCAGTGAAAGAAAGGACACTGGTCTTGGCGGTACTGGAAATGTCAGGCTCTGGTGGATCACACACTCATGGCTCAGATCTACAGACACAGGACACTCCTAAGTATGCGGCAGAGGAAGAGATTGTCGAGGACATCAGAAGTGTCCCTGTACTGCCCCCATTGACTGCTGAGTTCATTATATAATGAAGCCGTTTGTCAATATTCTTTTTTTTTAATTTACAGTTTCATCATGCATTTTTTTGACTGTGTCATAGTGTACTTTTTGTATGACCTTCTTGTGGGGGGTGGTGGCAGGTACTTTTAGTAAAGGGCAAGCAGGTAGGGCATTGTCGTAAGGATTCATAACCTGTTGCTTCTCACTAGACCCACCTTTCCGGGTGGAACTTGTTGTCTGCAGAGGTTTGTGGTGTGTGATGTTTCACCATGTAAGAGCGATGATCATAGCCTGGGTGTCGGCTTTAGGGGTTGTGTTTTGTTTATGTTAAGATAGGCTTTTTAATATTAGTATATGCTTGTTTCTTTAGTGGGGAAGAAGGCAAGTAGTGATTTTGAAGGAACTCAATAATGCAACAAGCATAGATAAATATTGTATACCGACTTCGGAAATCAAGGGGTATGTTCACCCACACGAAGAGATATAAGATATATACATACCTGAAATGTTGATGCATTCACTCTGCAAGCTTGAAGGAGATTTTGTTTTATGTGGGGATTACACAAACTCTGTAAGAGATGGTGTAGCTCAATCTATGGTACCGCATATTCAGGGTTTGCAGGCAGGAGTTCTGATAATGATTGGCCCCCCACCCCCCCGGCTGCCGTTTGTGTTAAAACATTCTGTGATTTACCCAGTGAGCAGATGTGCAACTACTGAGGGAAGTTTGGATAGAGATCCCTTCACCCTCATAACGATTTACACCAGTCATTCTCCAAAATCCTCATGGGCCTATGCTATGGTGTGGAGACTTTAATTGTGTTCCTGATCTAAATCTGGACAGATCCACTCCGCCACTTCACAGTGCCGAAACAATTGTAAATACACACCAGTTACAATAGTGGGCCATTAATGTTAATGTAATGGATGTGTAACAGACAATACAGCCTGATATTAGGGAGTATTCCTTTTACTCTGACATGCACGCTCTGCATACTAGAATCAACATTGCCTGGGAGAAAGTGAGTCAACGGTGGTGGACATAAGGTATTTGCGACACTATCCCTGACTGCTTAAATTAAATGTGCCAATTGTCTGTAAGCCAATTTTACCATGTTTAACCCCTTCTGTGCCCATGACAGCTGGACTCGTCATGGGCCGCGGTTGCGCTGTGCCCATGACGAGTCCAGCTCGTCATAAACCCCGCCCGCTAATGCAACGGCCGGCACAGGGCGGGGAAAGGGCGTGGCACACAAAGGGTTAAAAGAGAGAACACAACCACTTTAGCACTGGTTAGCAGTGGCAAATGGCACAGAGAAACAGGTTCAGAAATCAGGAGGGTTGATGGCAAAAAGTTTGGGGGTGTCCATGCAGAGAGGGCCAGGTCCAACAGAAGAGAAGTCTTGGCTAAGTGAAGTGAATCTAAAAATGGAAGACTTTCAATTTTATAAACCATACGTATTTAATGGTTGCAGATGTCTATCACGTGTGACAAAATGCCCTAGAACTACCAAACTTTGGAGGGAAGTGCTGAGTTGTGTAAACAGCTGTGCGCTGCACCCTCCTCCCTCAGGAGCCACTTCTTGGGTTGTCATATGATCGTCCTGCTACAAAAAAAAACATTGGCCTCTGTGGCTTTTGATGTTGGTGAAGAGCCGCATAGCCATGGCATGAAAGTCTCCCGTTGCTCGACTGATATCAAAGTGGTGCAAAGATGTATTAAAATGGTCAGAAATAACGCCATGATTGACTACCAGATGCGGTGCCCTCAACGGAGAGGGGTACACTAAATGGAACAATTACTTGGAGAAACTAGAACCCAAGAAGAAGATGGGTGGGGTGACTATAAACAAGCAAGTGTTGTTGATGTTAAATTAAAGGTTACAATCCTATGATACATGAAGGGCAATAGTTTAAGGCCAACTGAGTAGACAATGCCAGTACAAGGTGACTCACGGGAAAATCCACCTGTCAATGTTAGTTTATTTTCAAAGGTTTAACAGTATGTTTGTTCGAATAGGATACTAGGGTACTACTTACCTAAGTGTTAGCCTAAAGAAATGGGTTGGCATACGGGAATGGACATATAATTTGCTGTAGTACTTATTGCAGTGTACTATATGAATATGAGCTGAATAATAGCTGTAAAATATTGTTTTTCAGATTATTTATTCCAAAAAATTAACAAACCCCTCCCCCACTAAAACACCACTCAGATTGTGCTTAATAGGCACAGTAATCTCCTTTGCCCTGATCCTGTTTTTGAAACCGTTTAGAATTCACAAAGATATGCCCTTTTTTTGTTATACTTACTCAAACGTTCCTCCAACCAACCGCTCCCTGAATGACCAGCCCTTGTTCCTTTGCTACCAGTCTCAGTACCATATGAGAAAGGTCTTGAAGGAACCACCCTACAATATTCAAGCCTTTATTGGCAACATCAACCGTACCTTGAATGTGTCTCCTCCTGAACTCCAAAACATGACAACAAAAACTCAATCTTTACCCCATCATATGAAAGTGGTGCCCTATGTGGGGCTAAAGGTTCCTGTTTTCTCATGCGCTCACAATTAACTCCTTGGTCATTATTGTAATTCTAGCTCCAAAATCCACAAGAAAAAGAAGTACCTTATCACCTACCTAAATATCAACTTATGGATCAATGCATTCCAATGCAGCTCCTCTTCTAATATTGTCACCTTTTACAACCAGAACCACGTCATGGAAGTCACTCTGCATCATCTTGATTGCGAATGAGGAGGCATCCTTCTCATGCAAATTTGTTATTCTGTTCATACCACAGTTCATACTTCTTCTGTTGATACACCTTCGCAAAGTTCTCCGCTTATTATACAATCTACACTTAACATTTCTGGCAGAACCATATATTTTGTGTGACTGAAAATGTCTCCTTCCCTGTTTGAACAGTACACACCACCTCTGAGAGTTTGTTACCCAGTTCTCTAACCGATATTTGAGATGTCTCTAGGCTTTTTGCAATGCGAATAGTTTCATCTAAAAATGGATTTCCTGTGGAGATACGTTTCTATTGGATACTCTTCTCGCAACAATGACTAATAAACTGATCTCCAATCAACCGGCCACTGTATTCATCACCAAACTGGCATTCTACAGCCTGAAGTTGCGGCGCTGTGATGTATAAGTCTACACTTTCTCCATAAATTATTGTTCTCCTGATAAAATTACATCTTACACAGACAATCGGGCAGCAGATTAATAGGACTGTGCAACTTCGCAACTCCCTCTTGGTACTGATAGAGCGCAACTTGTTCTTTCATTTGTGGGGGTGTATTATAATCATGGCTAGTTCGTATCCACATACAATCTGTTTTGTTGTGTTAATATTAGGTTATTCGAACGCGAACTGTAATAACGCATACGTGAAGTGTTGGGTATTTTCTTCTTGTAACCAAAGAATTAACGCAGTAAATATACGTATTTAGAAGAAATTATATGTGTGTACAATGTATCCATGATTAATGAATGTTTCCTTTTTAGTGCACACTGTTCTTAAGCTAGCTGAACTTAGCAGGCCTAACTTTCGTTTATCCCTGTGTGCTCTCAAGTTGAAGGTTGCTAATTAAAATTTGTGTGGTTGTGGGATTTTCTCTTCATGTTTCTCCTGCAGATGCAAGAATTCGTCCTCGTTAGTCAGAATAACGTATTTGTTTCAGGAGGTAGACGGATCTAGGGAGGAGAGGATGCCTTTGAGCTAACAGAGCTGATAATGTAAGAGGTTGTCTTTCATGACTGGAAGGCCTGGGAACCAAGGTCACTGACCAAGAACCTGAACGTTTTGTTACTTCATGTCAAATTACCTACAAGGAGGTGTCTAGCTGAATAAGGTGGTCACATGATGTATTTGAGGGTGTGATCTTCGGCTTTTGTATTGGGGTTAGGGACCGAGTCCGGCACTTCTGCCTTACCTGGAGAGAAGAGAGCATCTTAGAGTGAGCTCTGTAGCTTTAGGCTACTCGACCCATTTAACGTGAGTGTGCTTCTTAGGAAGTCTTCACGAGCTGACACCTTTAGATAAACTTGCCTGGAGAAATGCTAAGTAGGGATGTCACACTAGATGTAGAGTAGGTACAGATTAATGCTTTTGTTTATGACCCAACAATGAAGAAGACTCCTGATATACTTTCTATAATCATTTGTGTCTTAATTCTGGTATCGGTCATTCTGTGCATGTTGCACCGCCTAAATATCATTTGTAGATTCGGTTTTGTATTAGTACCCATGTATATCTACACTCTAGTTTTGAGGTGTTTGTATGTTCAACTTTTCTTGGCCTTATAATAATCCTACTAACATTGGATTAGGCGTCTGTGTTCCTTTACTGTTGAGGGAAATGGTAATGTATCATTTGTAGATGATTTTCTCCCCTCCACACTAATACAGCAGGCAACAAAGTCCCATCGGCCAGGGGTTCCAGAGTAAGTCTAGAATGTGGTACTGATCGAGTACTGATTCATCAGCTTTCAGCTCTAACTCTGGAAGATATTTAAAAATTGCCCTTCCTTTAAAGCTTAATTAATCGAGTAACAAACATATTTTTCGCTCTTGACTAAATCTCAAAGCACCAAAGGCCCTCAAATAAGTTTTATAGCCTTCAAACAAATGTTTCCAGCTAATAGGTTAATCTCCAGTGGATTAAAAAAATAATGGAGGAGGCGGATTGACTAATTTGATCAAAATGGGAAAAATACAGGCTATGTGAGAAACTCTGTGCTGATAAATAAAGGCGTGGGAACCTATTTTAGAAGAAATGCAACAGACACTTGGCGGAGAATCTGGAAAAGAGTGTTTTATTCAAGTACCTTAGATGCAGTGGGCCACCCGGCGCACACTGGCCAGACAGGAGAGCCTCTAACAGTAAAATATAATGTGAAACATAACATTTCATACACAGCATGCATGGCAATGTTTAAGAACAGGAAAGTGGGAGATTTAAAAAAAATAATCAAGTGAATGCATTTCTCCCATTGACTTCTACTGAAGGGGAGGCAATTTCAGGCTTGAGACAGCCATGATAAAGCCATTTTTGGCTTTAAATAACCTAGGCTCTCCCGAATTAATCGGGCCTTTGTGCATGTATGGCACAGTTAAATAACCTTCCCAGTTAACATTCTAATCATTATGTCTTGCCACCTTCCATGGCCTTAGATACTAATGAAAGTGATTGGTTGAAAACAGTTGAACAAGTAACCCAAAATATCATGCTGCAACTTCCTCATCCAAAACACCTGTCTTCGGCAAGTCCAACTAATAAGGTAGTTATTGCCCTGCCCTAGAGAAAAGTCAGTCTGCTAAAGATAGAGGATTGCCTGATCTTCCAGTGAGCTGTATTCATATTAGTCCATCACATTTTCTAATATCATCCTACTAGCTAGCAGCACCGTTAGAGGCCAAAACTGGAGGTCAAAGTGTTAACAGAGTGGACTTCTGATGAATGGGAGACATTTTGTATGAATTTCCCATTGCTTATGGACAGCTCCAGCCTCAAGACTAATATTAATAAGCTGAGCCTTTCTTTGCATAAAAACACACACACACACACACATTTGCACATGCACATCTGTCTCATTTACCTACTCTGTGTCTCATTACATAACATCCCTGTGATCTTGATATCAACTCCACTGTATGGTTTAGAGACCCATCACCACCCTTCAGGAGTTGCATGGCAGCAGGCCGCAATGCGGGTAGTGGAATTATGTGTGTGGGGGTGGTGATTGATAGGGATAGGAGATGCTGTGTGAGCAGGAGAAGAAAGTTTAAAATGAGAGCTCCCCATCCCTTCCAGCACAGGTCCACACCTCCTCTCCCCTTGACTGAAACTCTGCTAGGCTCAGCCCATAAAGAAAACATGTCCGTAGCTGGACGCTTGAGGGCTGTGTCAGGATCTAGCCCCTCCATTGGTTGAGCCTTTTCTAGTCTCAGCCAGTGGAGTTTGGACATAGTTACCAGGGGAACTCAGGTTTTTACCTCCCAATTGGCTGGGCCTCTGGTAGGCACAGACTACCTGAAAAACTAATGGAGATATGGGGACTTGCTAATTCACCATCTTTCTCTCTTATTCCTTCATACTGGCTTCAATTCATGCCCTTTGTGGAGGGACATTGTTTATGGAATAAACACCAGAAACTTAAGTCAAATTATCTGACAATTGTTTTAACTTCTGCTACATTGAGCTCTGGACCCTTATCAGGGCTTCTTCCTTTCTCTCGACTCATTGATGAGGAACTTGACCTTCCTGGTGGGCGATTCCTTCCTTTTTCAACTTAATTAGCAGCACTACGTCGCAACTGTTCATTTCCTTATATACCAGGTGTGTATGAACACTGCTTTCTTGTGAACTGGCTTGTATCCTCAGAGAACCATTAGCTCTCTCTCCCTGTCAAGTTACTCTGTAAACTACAGTAAGTTCACAGTTCAGTAGTAAGTCACCTCAGGATGACTAGCAGAATGAAATACCTGTTACCCTCTCCCAGTCTTTTTACAGGCTTGATGTGGCCAAGAGTATTTGGATTATTTCAGATTGCCTGTAACATCCAATGAGCCTATTGCGTGTGGGTCTAGCCTTTTTCCCCTCCAAAGTCCTTCGTTACAATAGATATTTTCCTAGCTTTCTGCAGAGGAAATCTAAGATATTATTAAAGATAAAGAAGCAAATTCAATATGCAAATTCCTTTATTACTGGTTGGACCAGAGGCAATAGAAGATGATGACAAACAACATGAACGACAGTGGTGGCTCTTTGAGGCAGCCTCATTCATCAAGCTACTCTCTTCGTGCAGGCAACACCAGCACCATTTAAAGATGAATGGAAATCTGTCCTTCTGAAGTAGGAAAGAAGAGACTCAGCCGAGGATGTTTTCTCCGGAAATAGCAGAATTTTTCAGTTGATGAGTCCATCAATGAAGTCGAACCCGGAAGATGAATCCAATGGAGAACATACACAGCCAGGAAGATGATGAAGAAAACAACTTGGACAAGGCAGAGGTCACAGAGCAAATATAAGTAGTTTACGCTTAACCTGCAAAGTAAAAGGCACATATTAGTAAGAGGCAAAACCAGTAAATACCAAGCAAAAATAATAATGTCTAAAAGATCAACTTTCCAGTATGCTCAGTCACCCAAGTGAGCAGAGGGTTTGTGGAATGGCATGCACTTATGCTGACCATTAGCAGGTGACCAGAATTTGGTTATGGGATACTGGGGGTGGGAATCTTTGTTTCTGGTTACCATACTTGCACCAAATTCCAGTTATTCCAAGTTATGCCCTCAGAATGGGGAATAATTACACTGATCCTGGAATGCAGATTTCTTAATGGTTCGGTTTTCCCCAGTTCTGTAGATAAATGTGCTAACATGTTCCACCTGCTTGTTGCAGCAGAAAAGGTCAGCTAATGTGCCCATTAAGACAGAAGGTAGAGTTGGGGTTCGGAGGGGTCAGGACAAGGAAGAAACAGTAGAGATGAGAATTGTCTGCTCCATGTGGTACTCTGTGTGGATGAAGGAGGTGAAAGGGTCATAGAGCCCCAAGCACTGTCAGTGCACAACAAGAAATTAGTATTGACAAAGCCAATAGGGTTGACTTTTGAGTGTTGCATACAAGTAAATGAACATTACATACTCGTGCCATGAATACATTCAGCATGAACACAAGCAAACAAAAGAACATACATATATGCATCCATTTTCATGAATTCCAATAGACATACAGGCACCAATGTACACGAATCAACAAATGTACAGGTATCGATGCACACACAGCAACAGTCATACAAGAGAACAGTGTGATGTGCATGAGGAGAACACAGATTGGGAGCAATGGCGCTGCAGCAAGTGGCATTGTGTGGCTAACAGTATGGATATTTTCAGACTGTCTTGGGTTGTTTGACAATTCACATTTTACATGTTTGGATTCTTAAGCCCATAATTGTAAAAGTGCAAAACTATTCGCCCCCCAGTTTAAAGTTCTATTGGATAAAAAGTTAAAACTAACTAAAGGAGTCAGAAATGACAAGAAATACTTGTCAACAATGTACTTGGCTGAAAGTGAAAAACTGCTGTCCCCTGTTACCTCTTTTCTGGGACCTTGGTTTGAAAACCCTACAAGATACCGCTAACTTGCGACCATTGCTGCATTGGCGTAGGATCTGGTCAACTGAGGAGCTAAAGCATTATGCTCTGGGCCTAAAAGAAATAATGGAGAAAGACCTCTTTCATAGAATAGACTGGTTGAGGTCTATTAAGATGTTACTTTATAGATTGGGATGGAACAACCTTTGGGATGACCCTCAAAATGCTGTTTTTCCCCCAAAAGAAATTGTCAAAGCCAAGTACTGGGAATTTATTGCCATGGAATCTGCTGCAAAGGGGTGTACATCCCAGCTAACAGCTAGATATCTAGAGATCAAGGCTTACCCCAGACAGGAACTTTATTGGGATTTGATAGAAGCACCAATTGATCGTAAACTCTATTTTCAGTTTAGGATAGGTACTCTCCCTATCTGCTCATTTACATTTAAATGGACTAAAGGGTCCCTGGATAAATGCCCAAAATGCAGGGACATGACAGAATCTTTGAGCCATTTTGTTTTTTTCTGTCCTCTTTATGAGCTCCCACGGAAAAAATGGTTATTACCTGTCTGTCGGCTTTTAGGTACCCGAAGGCACGTAGAGGCACTAAGAATTTTGTGCTCAGATCCGAGCCCATTAATTGCAATAGCAATGGAAAAGTATATAAAGTGGGCCTGGATAATACGATCCAGACAGTTAAATATTAAAGCGCCTAATGTAGTGGCGCTTGTTTGAAGTCATGCATTTATTCATTTTCTATTTTCTGATTCATTTGTTTAAATTAAATTAAATTGGAATGTTTCTTTAATTAATTGTTTCATTAGATATTAATGTTGTTTCTTTAAACTGATGATTAGTACAGGAGTAAGTTTGAAAATTGTGTGCCCATGAAAATATGTTTTTGTTTTAATTTATGTTTTAACCCATGTGTATGTTGATGGCTAATGTATGATACTTTCATGACTTAACTGTCGAATAAAGTTTTTCAAATTGGAATTGGAAAAACTGCTGTCTATCGTTATGATGTTGATAATTTGCGTTGTTTGTATTTTGCTGTTCTTTGCATTTTGGGGTCCCATTAAAAAATCATGTAATGGAATTTGCAAAAGATAACTGATTAAAGGGACTTTGTTACCATTAGGCAAAGCACTGCCTTAACCAAATGATTTCTGCGAAGATGACATTTCTTTCTATTATTGATTCGATTAAAATGTTAGATATATGTGTTTCTTCTGAGCATGAGGTAAATGGGACTGAGGGTGCCAATGCAGGCTGTGGGGTCAAAACACTGTCCAGAATCTGGACAGGCTGGTACCTTGATGGGGGATCAGTGCATCTCCCCCAATGCAGTAGGAGGGGGCTGGCAAGGGGCTGGGCTGTGCTGGTGCCCTCTTCATGTGCTCAAACTCTCATTTCCATTTCTGCCTGGTAAAATAGGGCCCAGTGTTCCCATACCCACTATTCCTGGGCATGGGAACACTGGGACACATACAAACGGATGGAGTGATATCCCCAGGAGATACTGCTTGCAATAAGGCTCTTAACCTGGGCGTTCCAGCGCATATTTTTCCTGGTCTCAACTGCTATGAAAGCTATGAATTGTGGTGGTTGAAAATAGAAAAATAAATCACCAATGACCCCAACGTACTGGATGTTATGTTCTGTTATGTTAACTGAGTTCATAAAGTGTGAACAGTTGCCCGGAGGCGTCAAGGCGCTGCTGAGTTGCGAATAGTGTAAAGCTGAGTTAATAGGTAAAGAGCCACATCTTCAAAGACTTGCAAAAGAGAGCAAGTTTGTCTAAGATTGAATGTGCATTGGCAGGGAGTTCCAAAGTTTTGAAGACCCTGTCACAAAACTTCTACTGCCCCAAGAGGCATGCCTGAACCTAGGGATCATAATTTTTTTTGCCACACTTGAACGGAAGGGCCTTTACGGAAGATACCATTTGAGCTTATACTTAAGGTAGTTTGGGCCAAGATCATGCAAAGTCCTAAAGGTGATACAGAGGGCTTAGAAATTGACTCTTTGCTTGACCGGGAGCGGGTGAAGCATCCGTAGAGCTAGTTTAGCAGATTGGAACTTGAGGGTTCCTGACAAAAGCCTAGCGGCAGCGTTCTGAACGGATTGCATCTTGTTTAGATACTGCACATCTAAGTTTAGATAAAGCCTGTTGCAGGGATCTAGTTATGACAGTATCAGGATTATGTTACTTACCCAGTAAGCATCTGTTCTTGGGATGTAGAGCTGTACATTCACATTCCTGCCATCTAGTTTTTGGCCCGGATGTTTGCAAGTTGTTTTCTTTGAAGAAGTATTTCCAGTCATAAGGTAAGCTCCTTTGAACTGGAAGACCCAGACTGACTGGGCCCTACCCCCACTATTGATACTTTGAACCCTGTTATCTGAACCAGGAACTGGTTACCATGAGTCAAGACACTATTGCGGCTCTTAGCTGGAAAATTGCCAGGGTACAGAGCAAGCTTGCAGACGCTGGCTGGCTGTGCATGTTGAAGAACTTTGATTTTATTTGTTTACAGGAAAGGTGGGATACTGAGGGTTGTTTACATCTTGATGGCTTTTTTTCCTCTTATTCAATTCCAGCTACCTATTCCTCTAGTGGGCGAGCTAGTGGAGGCCTCACAACCCTAGTTAAACTAGAGCACAAATGTATTGTAGAGGTTCTAAAGTCCAAAATCAAGACTATCCTGGATATCCTTTTAACATTCCCCAATAAGTGTAGACTGCTTCGCAACAATTTTTCTAATTTTTATCATTTTTATGCAGTTACATTGAGAAATGATCCAGAAGCTGTTATCAGTCTTAATGCATTTATCGACGATTTTTATCTCCTTGAACCCCCTTTTGCCAGAATTATGATTGCCAGGGATTTTAATTTGCACCCATGTCAGTCTTGTATAACCTACAGGGATTCTGATTCTGAGGGCTCATTTGAAAACCAGGCGCCCTTTAAACACGCTCGCCAAGGTGACGCTGCTAATAATCTTATCTATGAGTTTAACTTAGTGACCCTAAGGGTTATCTCTGAGTTTAACTTAGTGAACTTAATGGCTAGTAATCAGGATTACTTAAATGACAGAATACCTGCATTAAATTGATGGGGGCACAGCACTATCATTGATTACATCTTTGTTTCCGGTAGTTTTTTTTCTGCACTTCTGGATTTTAAGGTCCCAAGACACAATCTGATTGACCATAACCCGTTAATAGTCTTATTTTACTGGGATATTAAATCGCTTAGTCACTTTTCCCACAGTAAATGACTGGGGTAGAAATCTTTCCAAATGCCCGTGTGATAATTTGTCTACCCAATCAACTCTGCATGTAATCTGTTTTTGTAAATTTTATTCGTTGGAAAGATCAAGATGGATCAAGCCACTCTTAAAACATGGTTCATGGAGACAATGTCGCCCAGCTTTATTGTTTTTAGTTTCTTTAAATGATGAATATAAAGTATTTTAAGGAAAAGGAAAAGTTTAATCAATTCTTAAAAACCCTTGTATGTATTTATTTTATTTTTTTTTTATTGTGGAATACTTTTTCATTGTTATGAACCTGTTGCTTTTATGACTTCATGAATTTTGAACTCGAATAAAGTACATTATTATTATTAAATCATTGAGAGCAGTGGTTAACTCGCCTTTTTTTTTAGTAACGATCACCTCTCTAACTTGGCCTGTACTATTCCTTCTCAGGCCTGAGTTGATCATTTTAAGGCTATTTACATTGATGGAGCAGGTAGAGCAAAATTTTGTATACCTCCTCTATTTTGCATGAAAGTATTAATTGAATAAGCTACTTATTATAATTTACTAATTGTGTGCTGTGATATATTAAAAACTAACCATTTGCATACACAAATTACACGTGGGAACTTGCTATTTGCATGGCAAAATAACCCTAATAACTAAAATACGTACACATATTAATAATAGTATATGTGGTAATTAGATATTGCATGATTTATGTTGCTTTTGTGATGTTTGTATCTTCGTGGAGGACCGTAAAGGTGACTATAATGCTTTAAATGTTGTTATATGCTAGGAAACTACTAATACATGAAGGGATTAGTAAGGGTATAACATTAGAAGCATCATTTCTTTGTATTAATTACTCTATTGTGTTTGCTTCGCATAAGTTGACATTTGGGCCTAACGCAATATGGCGGCAGACCCCGAGTTCAGAAGTGGCCACCGTCTCGTGAAGTGCGAAGTCTACTGCGCAGACACGGATGGCTCCGCGACTTCCTAACGACCTCTATACACTCTGTTGCTGTCAAGGATAGGTTATTGGTGGATTGCCAAGACCCCGAAAACTAGAAACTGGTATAAATGAACAATGGATTCTTACAACTAGAAGTCAAAACTTTGTAACATCACTATTATTTCATCACCGGAAAAAGTATCGGCAAAATCCATGTGAACCTGAACTGACCACAAATCGGACGTTTGCCACCAACCAATTGAAATCTTTCTCCGCCCAAAAATGTTTCATGTTATCCCGAAATTTATTATAAAAGAATAGTAGAATAGGGAGGGGGGACAAAGACAGATCGTTTGGACATTTTGGTGGTTACTATGACTGCACACCCTCTTTGACCCCACAGGCGATGACTGATGCTGGCACGACTTCTGGTCCTTTGGCGATCTTTGGAACAGTAACGTGCTGAGCAGAGGACTTTCGGACTTTGAGCCTTGGCCTGCTTTATTCGGACAATTGATGATAAAATTTGGTTATGCAGAGCCAATGAATTAGAGAAACCCCAAGATAGCCAGAAAAGGTAAATATGATGTTCTGTGATTTAAATAATTTGATCTAGAAATTCTAAACTTTGATGAGACAAATGCTAATATTAATTACGATGAAATATTAGATAAACAAATATTGATTAACAAAAATTATGAGTTTGTGGTTTCTCGTTAAAGAGAATAAAGGATTCTGAGTCTTAAATGTGTTTTAGCTGGTTCGAAATCACCATCAACTAGTCCAGCTAATTGGTCCGTCGACCAAGTGGGTGGAGTGCCTTGATGTTTAGGATTAGGGATCTATAGGTGACGAATGTTAATGTATATTTTGTAAAATAACTTTTCTCTCCCTATAGGTTATAAGGTGTTCCCCCACATGTCCAGCGCTTGAATTATTCATCCCTCCTGTGTGTGCAGACTCATTAAGAGAACGTGTGAGTGTTGGTGTTATGGGCCCCACCAATGAATGCATGTGCGAATGAGTTAGTGTGACGTCGGGTCTGTGACGCAGGGAGGATATTTGTATATTTTACTTCTTTTCCCCAGTCTTGCGCTGGATCAGTTTTTCTGGTAGCAGGATGATGGTTTTATTGCATTGGTTTGGTGATTATTGCTTATAGATTTGATTATTGCTCATTGATTTCTCATTTTGCTTATTGATTATTGATTGCGGATGTTTGGATGAGTATTTGGTTTATGTATTAACACTCTATGTTGAGTCGCGTCGCGTTGTATGTTGTTTTTGACGACTTCTGGGATGTAGGAAGTCGGAAGTTTGTAATGATTCCGTAGTAGGACAGACTGTTCGCTGCTCTCGGGAAAGACGGGATTATTGTTGCCCTGTAGGTACACGGGGAAAACGTGTGACGATTGAAGTTGCATAACGCATTGTCTGGGTTCAATTTGGTAAGATCGTCGTGTGTTACTGTTAGGGACTTTTCTGTATGAAAGAGGTGTATGGGTAGCGAAGGCAACCTGTGAAATTTTGGTTTTAAGTACCAGGAGTCCACGTGAACTCTGATTACGCTTATCACTGGAAAGGTAATAGGTGTTCCCTAAGCTTGTTAGAAGGATAAAGTAGAGGGAAGTGCTACTTTATCAACGAGTGTAATAATTCTGTAGTAGGGCAGATTGTTCACTGCTCTTGGGAAAGACAGAATTCTGTGTGAATGAACTACATTTTCCATATGAAAGTGCGTGAATGAAATAGCATTCAGGCTAATTGTGAAACTCTGGTTTTATTTCTCAGGAGCAGAGCGTCTCCAACAGGTGTCCTAATTCTAGAGAAATGGTTAGCTAATGCTTGTTAGAAGGGTAAGGTAGAGGGATGTGCTACTTTATCAACGGATGTAACGATTCCGTAGTAGGGCATAGGTAAGCGCTGCTCTCGGGAAAGACGGAATTCTTGTGAGGAAGGTCAGGACTATACTTTTGTTAGCGAAACAGATAATGGTGGCGTATTTTATGTCGTTACTAACAGATTTGTAAGTCAGAGAGAAGGTAAGAAGCTTACCGATAAAATTTGTAAAGGAGGGGTGAGCAGAAGCAGGAGAAGCGAGAAAAGCTGACGTCAGAGAGACCGCACTGGGATTGGCCAGCTGTAAAACAACAAAGACGCTCCAGATTGGTGCATTAGTGTACGCCGCGCTAGGAGTGGAGAATTACAGGGTGACATAGACGCTCCAGATTGGTGCATTGCTGTGAGACGCGCTACGATTGGTTAAACCAACAGAATAGTCGTAAGGAAAATCTAGCGATACTAAAAAGACAAAATGATGTATTGTGATCCGCCAGAAAAGGAGAAAAAGTCCTGGTTCGGAAAGATCAAGAGTTTATTTAAAAAGGACAAACCGATTGTGACTAGAGAGGTACAGTTGCTTCCTCCACCAAAATCGCCCGCATCCTTCATGGTTGCGAAATACGGATATCATACATGTATTTGGTTGGACAATTGGGCTAAATATACAAAAGATGATGGAGTCTTAGCATTTCCGGAACATGGGTCATTTAATTTAGATGTTTTGAGAAATTTGAGAGAAAGAATGATGAATTTAGAACCAAGACCTAGACCAACTCAGTTTGAAGCATTGACAGAATGGGAAGATGAGATGCATAACAGAGAATGACAGAGGAGTGGCGGAAGGTATAAATATATGTTTGGTAGATCATATAGACAGGAGAGTCATGATGACAGAATGAGGAGATGGCGAAGCGCAAATATGACTGATGGTTTGTTTCCTGTGAGAAATGCTGAAGAGATTAGCAGTAGAAAGTGTATGGATAAAAGAAATAATACAGAATCAGGATGGTACGGTGTGCATGAATCTGAGGATGATGTTCTTGACGACATGTTTTATAAAAATCCACCCCCGTATCAGTCAGATTCCACGTTATTGACACCAAGTGCCCCAATAACAGAGACATCACGAAATATAAAGTTTGAATCAGTACCACATGATAATCCCTTGAGAGAAATAGAGAAAACACAACCTGGTAAAACGGGTAAAGAAAATTCAGCTGAATTAGCGAAGACAACCTTAGAGTTAACTGAAAAGATTAGAGAATTAACTAAAAACCTGAAAGCCATAACTGTTCCTGTAACTATAGGACCTGTAATGCCTATTTTTGATAAACAAAAGGATAGTGAGCATTGTCTGACGATTCCTTACAACAGTAATAAACAGACCGAGATGCCAGGAAAGGGTTCAGATGAGAATTCATGGAGACAAACAATAGGTATTTCAGAACAAAGTACACCTAAAAACTTGACAGTAAATCAGAGTTTAGTGGTTAGAATTATAATGATGACAGAATCAGTCCCAGGGTCACCAAAAGGTTCAGATCAAACCAGGAATGAGAAAAATCCCGTAGGGCCTACTTCAGAAGAATTAAGCGAATGGTTGAGGAGCTTACAGCGGAAAGATGAAGAACCCCAACATTTAGACGTGGCCAAGTTGAAAATTGTCTTGGAAAAATTAATAGTAGGGACTATCCCCATGGAAAAAATAAAAGCTTATCAGGATGAAGAATTGTTATTTTTATGCAAAAGTATAACATGGAGAGCAAGGAATTTACATGAAAGACTAGGAGAAGTAGCAAATGAAATGGGTATAGACTTTGAAAACGTAAAGTCTTTACAAAAACCATACCGAGTAGATTTTTCTGAAAAGGATATTGAAAATCTGAATACTGCAGGACAAACAACTCAGATTAAAGATTTAATCATTTTATTAAGAAAATGGAGAGATGTAGATAAATGGAAAAGTGGGTGGTTTCGGAAACGAGACGATGCATCAGACAAGACGTTCGCAGCTTTCCCAGTAAGAGAAAAGGAAAAGGTAGTAACTGAATGTCCCATGAGAGAGATTCCAGGTGGAGGCTATGTACATGTCCCCTGGACTAGACAAGATATTTTGTCATTTACCAATGATTTTCCCCGACTACGCGAAAAGCCAGTCGAGTGGTACAGGCAGGTAGATAGGTTTGTAAAATTATCAAAAGTTCTATGGATTGATTTAAATAGTCTTTTTGACATAATAGTACCAACAGATTTATAGACAGAATGTAAGGTAATGATTAGCTGGCCTAAACAAGAGTACCCTAGAGACCCAAAAAAAGGGCCCCTGATCCAGAAGTAGTGAGAAAATATGAACAGGTAATTACCTTTCTAAAAAACAAAGTACCTCCTAAAGAAACTGATTGGGTAAAAATTGACAATACCCATCAGGAAGCGAAGGAATCAGTACATGCCTATTACAAAAGGTTGATTCTTGCCTTTAAGCAGTTTAGTGGTGATGAAAATTTGAGTGAAAAAGATTTGAGCCATTTTGTATATCGATTTGTATATGGGCTGCGACCGGAAGCAAGTGAAATGATTAAACACCATACAGTGGACTGGCAGAATAAAAAGATAGATGAAGTACTAAGACATGCAAAATATTTTAGCAATGAAATCGAAGCAAAGCAGCGTAAATTAAAAGAGAAAGCCATGTGGGCTCAAGTAAAAGTGGCAGAAAGACAGGAAGCTCAAGTGATTGAACAGGCGAATGGTACAGGTATGAAACCTAAATTTAATATTGGAAAAGGAAAAGGACAATTTAATATAGAAGAAGCCAAAAAGAATTGACCATGTCATAATTGCGGAAGAATAGGGCATTGGAAATCCAAGTGTAAATTTCCTGCGAGTGCTAATGGTGATAATGCATCATTGAATTCACAGGTGCAGAAAGAGGTGAGTTGTCAACCACAGCGACAGCAGCAGGTTGTTGCCCAACAGAATCAGGCGCCAAAACCGCCTTTTCCACAGAGCGTAAATCCTCAGAAATACAGTAATGAGACAGGATTCTACAACGAAGAACAGGTAACTAAGCTGCCGCGCGCTAGTGCTGTTTCGCAGTATTGGCTACAACGTGATGAGAGTGAGTCAGAAGAAAGCTATTGATGGTGCCGAGGGGAGGAATAGGAGTGCGTACTTGGCGCAACTCTAGAAGTAGATCAGATAGGCCCTTTTGTGGATGGAAAGGTAAATAACGAAAACATTACTTTCCTAGTAGATACTGGTGCTACTCGTTCAACTGTTAGGTCAGCTGATGTTAAAAATCTTCCTCTCTCGGACGAAACAATCCAAGTAGTTGGAGTATCCAACAGACAGATAAAAACGTATCTCACTGATCCAGTAAAAGTTAACATAGGGAAATTTTCTGAAATGCACCGCTTTGTTGTGTGCGATTCAAGCCCTGTAAATGTGTTAGGGAGAGATTTGCTGTGCAAAATGAATTGCACAATATTTTGTACTCCAGATGGTATAGCCTTTGAGACTCCAGATGAGGATGTACTAGATAAAATGACAATGGCTAACATGAAAACTGAAGTTACTGAGGCATTTGCTGTATTTGATCCTGAGGAATTGCCTCAAGAATTGAAAAAGACAGTAAAAACAGAAGTATGAGATTTTACAGGAGAAGATGTGGGCCTGATGAAAAATGTAGATCCCATAAAAATTGCTGTAAAGGAAGGAGTGAGATACCCAAATATTCCACAGTATAAATTGACACCCGAGATAATCACCGGAGTCACACCTATAATAGAGAAAATGATTAAGCAAGGTATTTTGAGAGAAATAATGAGTAGTCCATGTAATTCACCAATTATGGGCCTGAAAAAGCCTAATGGAACACTTAGAATAGTGCAAGACCTGAGAAAAATAAACAAAATCGTTGTGTCATGTTGTCCCATTGTAACAAATCCATCTGTGATTTTTTATCAGATTCTTCATGATGCAGAATGGTACACAGTAATTGACCTGTGTCATGCTTTCTTTTCCATCCTATTGCATCCTGACAGTCAGCAGATTTTTGCGTTCCGGTTTGGCGAACGTATTTTGGCATGGTGCCGAATCCCACAGGGTATACAGAGAGCCCCTCAATATTTAACCAGCTATTGAAAAAGTCCTTAGAAGATCTAAAAATGCCTGAAAGCTCAGTACTGGTTCAATATATTGACAACCTGCTTGTGGCGTCAAAAACTCGAGAAGCTTGTGTAGTGGATACCATAGCATTGCTAAATCATTTGGCAGATGGAGGACTTAAAGTATCTCCGTTGAAATTGCAATTCTGTCAGAAAGAAGTACAATATTTAGGCCACAAAATTGATAAAGGACTGAGAGAAGTAACTGCAGATAGGATCAAGATAATAAAAGGAATGAGAGCCCCAATGACGCAAAGAGAAGTGAGAACGTTTCTTGGAATGGTTGGATATTGTCGTCAGTGGATAAGTAACTTTTCCCTGATTGCAAAACCTTTGGTACGCTTGACGAGAAGTGATGTAAAAAATCATATTGAATTGAATAAAGAAGAGTTGATGGCTTTTAAACAATTGAGAGACAGTTTGTGTGAAGCACCAGCACTTGGTATGCCTGACTATGAAAAAGAATTTGAGCTCTATTGCAGTGAAAGAAATGGATGTGCAATTTCTGTGTTAATACAGAAACATGGAAAACTGCGAAGGCCAATCGCATATTTCTCAGCCATATTGGATCCTGTAGCTGTAGCATTGCCAGGTTGTCTGAAGGCTGTGGCGGCTACTTGTAAGAGCTTGGAACAAAGTGAAGGAATTGTGATGGGATATCCTGTGCGAGTGTTTGTACCTCATGATGTGGCAATCCTTTTAGCAAGGAGCCGTACTCAGTTCATGACGCATCGTCGTCTGACTAAATATGAGAAAGTAATTTTAGGTGCAACAAATATGAGCCTTGTGAGATGTCTGAATGTAAATTCGTCAAAGTTGTTGCCTGATGCTGAGAATGTGGAAGTCAGAGACGATGTGGATCATGACTGTTTGGAAGTGCTTGATTTCTGTACCAAACCCCGACCTGATATAAAAGATGTACCTTTGACAGAAAGTGACTATGTGATGTTTGTGGATGGATCATGTTTGAGAACGGATGAGGGAATTCTGAGTGCAGCATATGCAGTATGCACAATAGCAGCGGTATTGGAAGCATTGTGTCTGAAAGGAGTAAAATCAGCCCAAGTTGCTGAACTATTTGCCTTGACAAGAGCATGTAAGTTGGGAAAGAATGTGAGAGTGACTGTGATAACCGATAGTCAATATGGCTTTGGTGTAGTGCATGACCTTGGCCAAATTTGGTCCCCTAAGAGGATTTTTGACTTCGAGTGTAACTCCTATAAGGAATGCTGAAGTGGTTGGAAAATTGCTTGAGGCGATATAGCTGCCTAAGCAGTTGGCTGTTGTGAAGTGTGCAGCCCACACAAAGTCCAATGATTACGTATCAGCAGGCAATCAGTTTGCCAATGATATGGCTCAATATTGTGCACGAAATCAGAATTCCACTAATAGGGTAAGAGAAAGAGAAATGAATTCATGTCCCTTGTTGTTTACTAACACTGTGAATACATGGGAAGATGTGAGACAGTTGCAGAAAGAAGCAGGAGATGAGGAAACGAGACAGTGGGTAAAAGCAGGATGTGCACCAAGGGAAACAGATCATGTGTGGGTTTATCGGGATGGAAGACCAGTTATGCCTGATAGCATGGTGTCTGCCATGGCACGGAGGTATCATGGACAAGCACATGTAGGAAGAGATGCAATGATCATTCTTTTTAAACAGACATGGTATAACGCAAAATTTAGACTTGTAGCTGAAAGTCTTTGTCAGAGATGTCTTAAATGTCAGCAGTTCAATCCTTGAAGAAAAACAGTGGTAAGTCTGGCAACGATAGGTCGAGAAGGAGGGCCTTTCACCAGAATGCAGATTGACTTCATTGAAATGCCCCCCTGTAACAGGTTGAGGTATGTTTTAGTGATGGTTTGTCTGTTCTCTAGATGGGTGGAAGCATACCCAACGAGAAGAAGTGATGGAATTACAGTAGCCAAACTACTATTGAGAGAGTTTATTCCTAGATTTGGTTTTCCAGTCACAATTGAGTCAGATAGGGGAAGGCATTTCCATAATGAAATCATGAAGTTAATTTGTGAAGCATTGAATGTACAACAGAAACTACAATGTGCCTATCGCCCAGAGGCTTCTGGTGTGGTGGAACAAATAAATGGCAGCATTAAAAACAGATTGGGAAAAATGTGTTTAGCCACAGGTTTGAAATGGCCTGATGTCTTGCCTCTGGTACTCATGACTATTAGATTCCAGATAGGAATACAGGTCTGAGTCCCCATGAAATTGTCATGGGAAGAGCAATGCAACATGTTTTCATACCAGTCAACGAGCTGTTGCCTGTATCTGATGACTTGGTGTTGGATTATTGCAAGGGGTTGGCTGATTCCGTTCATTCTGTGTTCCATCAGGTTGGATCGGATGCCACCACTCTTGAAAAAAAGCCAGCTCATGATTTGAGCCCAGGGGACTGGGTGAGAATTAAAGTGCACAGAAGACGAAACTGTTTGGTCCCACATTGGGGAAAACTGCGTCGGGTGATCTTGACCACAACAACAGCAATAAAATGTGCAGGAGTGAAGAACTGGATTCATGCTAGTCACACCTTGTGAATTCCAAACCCAGTGGATAACAAGGAAGGGGAATACTTCGAAGAATCAGATACACGTTCTGAATCCGAAACTGAAGAAACAAGAACAAGACAAACTCCTGAAAGGGGGGAATCAGAACAAAATCAAATTATTGCTCCAGAAAGCCTTCCTTTAAGAAGAAAATTGCAGATTTCTGATACCAGCTCAGAATCAGACACCGAACCAGTACAAGCACACGAGAGTAGAAATACAAACGGTGAAGAAACTGTCCAAGAAATCCTTGGAAAAGAAATTCCGAGTGAAAGTTCAAGAGAAATTCCACCTGAGGTAATAAAATTAGATGGTAAGGTACCAGATACAGAGAGTGAGGGAAAGATTTTTGCGGAAGACCCCCGAGGAGTTGTAGGGAACTCACACATCCAGTTAGAGGAAGGGACGGTTAGTCAGCAGGAAGATTGTGTGGAAGAACCACGAGGAGGGACAGAAGTAGGTAATAAAAAAGAAGTGGTGGAAAGAGGAACAGCTGAAAGAAAAAGTCAAGTTGGAACTGAATCGGAAGACAGTGATGAAGAAGTACCAGAAGGTCGAGTCCTGAGAAAGAGAGCATGAGGAACTGTGAAAAATGAAAAAGGAAGTAGATTGAAAAGATCAGCAAGACATGAAATATGGCCAAACAAGATAAAGAGATATTGGGGCATATCAGCAACATCCGGCGATAATTATCGCTCAGCGCTTTTAGCGTGAGGATAATTATCGCCGGGTAACGTGGATTTTTATCGCTGAGATAGCGTGCTATGAGCAACGCTTATCTCCTCAGCGATAAAAATCCTCACGCTAACTGCCTAATGTGAGATTATCGCTGGAAACCCAGCGATAATCTCACGCAATGTGGCGTTAGCTTGCTGATAGGGACTCACAAACTTAGCCATGATATCCACCCTCCGTAGGATATCATGGCTAAGTCAGTCCTGAAGCAGGCGTAAGGAAAGTAGCGATAACAGGGGTTATCGCTACTTTTCCTGACGCTATGCTTCATAGCGTGGGGCTTGATGATAGGAGAAATGTCGCTTAGCGACATTTCTCCTGTCATGTTAGGTCAGGAACGCCCACTTTGCATCTCATTAGAGATGCAAATCTGGGCGTTAGGAATCCCCACGCTAAAGCAAGGTTTTACGTGTTAGCGTGGCCTTGCTAATTAGGCGATAAAATTATCACCGCTTTTTGTCCGAAAACGGCCGCAAAAGAGGCGATAATTGTTTATCGCCTGCTTGTAAGTATGCCCCTAAGATACAGATTGACACGAGTAAATTCATCTAGGGCTGAACAGGTGAATGAAGTGTCTAGCCAAGAGAAATTGAAAGACGTGGAACAAACGACAGCAGAAGAAAATAAGACAACGAGAAAACCTAACCAGAAGTATAAGTCGCCGGAATGGTCATATGTGGCACTGCCTGAAATAAAAGAGGCGGATCTAGAGGTGACAGTACCAGGAGTGGTTGAGGAAGATGAAGAATCAGAAATCCTGAGAGTTATCTTGTCCGACATCGGAGAAGAGACGGATGTTCAGGAAATTCTGCATCAAGATTACGAAAGAAGAGTGAAAGACGATCAAATGCCAAACTGAAAAGGTCAAATGTGTTCTAAATGATGAAACACTAGATTACCGGAAGAGACATAAACTGAAAAGAACCAAGTAGGTGCTTAGAGCCTTGAGTTAGACAAAACTAGTTGTGAAGTAGAAGACGCTAAGTCAAAAGACACTGATCATTTTACGAAATGGCAAACATAGAAAGTAGAAAATTGAGATGTATGTTCCTTAGAAGATGGTTCAAAATGTGTTGTTTTCGGTGTACAGGGTTACAAATGCTTTTGTGGAGTGCGTTGGCTTTAATGATTTCATTTAAGATTACATTAGAAACAATAGAAGGACATAGTGAGAATAAGACTAATGTAGAAAAGATTCAAAAGGTTAACCCAACTGAAATAGATAGAAATTATTTACATAAAGATAGGTCTATAAATAATTTTTCTAACAATGTATTTTCAAAATTATTATACGAATATGTAAAGACGATGGACGTGAGGGACTGCTACGTCTGCATGCAGTTGCCTGCATCTGTATCTGAGGGAGTGACTTATCATCACCTCCCAGTAACAAATGGAATAACATGTAGCGTAATAGCAAGTTTGTTTTACAAAATAGGGAAATTAGAATATTATTTTCCAGATGTAGATAACATATTTTCACAAGTACCTGTAGTTAACAAATTGAATCAAGTAAAACCTGCAAAAGTGTTAGGTGAATTTTTCTTAGAAACTAAAGAATTAACATTAGAGTCAATATTTAAAAACAATCTAACTTGCAGTTTAAAGAAGGCGGAGAAGATTTTCTTAGATATGGTTGAAGAAAGGAGATTAAAGATGCAAAGGAAGGTACCTGAGGGAAAAGAAGAGAAGAAAGTCTTGGATGTTGAAAGAGAAAAACATTCGAAAGGAGAAGCTAGTCCAACAATGGCTTTAGATTGGCCTCAGAAAGGAAAGTTGTTTATTAGAAGGAATCAAACTGCATATGATAACTATTTTGTAGGCACAAGTGATTGTCATGATACTTATCGAATCATAGGTGGATGGGGATTTAAAGGAAGAAATTATCCAGTTTTCTCTGGATTATATTTTATCTGCGGGAACAAAGCATATTATCGATTGCCAGATCACTGGTATGGCACATGTTATCTAGGTCTGGTTTTCCCAAAGATATTCCATGTGGGAAGAGGAAAAGATGGTGCACATGATTTAGGTAGTCAACTAACATGTAGAAAAAGAGAATCTTGGTCAGAAATTGTAGGAGACATTTTTGGAGCGTTGATACCAGCAGTGGGAATATCTCTGAATGCACACAAAATTAGAAAACTATCAACAGTAGTGGATCGCTTGTCAACAAGCACCGCCGGAGGATTTTTATTGGTAAATACAGAAATGGTTGCAATGCAAAATCGACTTGCCCGTGATATAATTTTGGCAAAAGAGGGTGGAGTCTGTGGAATGCTGAAAGTTCAACATTGTTGTACTTACATTCCTGACGAAAGTCAAGATTTGAAGACATACATTAAAAATATAACTGATTTGCATGATGAAATTGTTCCACTGGAGGTTGAAGGTATTTGGGAAAAGATTGGGAAAAAGTTCTCTACTATTAAGAACTTTTTAATAAAATTAGGTAGTACCTTTATTGGTAAAATATTATTTCCGGTAATATGTGTGATTATTTTAGTATTAATTCTAAGACAAGGATGTTTATGTAGCAAGAAAAGAAAACTACGAAAACATATAAAAAGAGAAACTGTAAGAAACAAAGAGAAAGAAAGAAAAGAAATGGAATTTGAAGAGGTAGAATTAGAAGAGTGAAAAGAGAGTATGTATAGGAAGGCCAGAGAAGAAGAGACAGGTGAAACATTAATGTGATCTAACAAAATTTGGGAGAATTGAATTAATTTCTTTAACAGAAACTTTTACAAAATTTTAGGTAGTGTGGTGATGTTGAAAATCACCAAAGGTGGGATTGATGGAGCAGGTAGAGCGAAATTTTGTATACCTCCTCTATTTTGCATGAAAGTATTAATTGAATAACCTACTTATTATAATTTACTAATTGTGTGCTGTGATATATTAAAAACTAACCATTTGCATACACAAATTACACGTGGGAACTTGCTATTTGCATGGCAAAATAACCCTAATAACTAAAATACGTGCGCATATTAATAATAGTATATGTGGTAATTAGATATTGGATGATTTATGTTGCTTTTGTGATGTTTGTATCTTCGTGGAGGACCGTAAAGGTGAATATAATGCTTTAAATGTCGCTATATGCTAGGAAAATACTAATACATAAAGGGATTAGTAAGGGTATAACATTAGAAGCATCATTTCTTTGTATTAATTACTCTTTTGTGTTTGTTTCGCCTAAGTTGACATTTGGGCCTAACGCAATATGGCGGCAGACACCGAGTTCAGAAGTGGCCACCGTCTCGTGAAGCGCAAAGTCTACTGCGCAGACTCGGGTGGCTCCGTGAACTTCCTAACGGCCTCTATTCACTCTGTTCCTGTCAAGGATAGGTTATTGGTGGATTGCAAAGACCCCGAAAACTAGAAACTGGTATAAATTAACAATGGATTCTTACAACTAGAAGTCGAAACTTTGCAACATCACTATTATATCACACCGGAAAACGTATCAGCAAAATCCATGTGAACCTGAACTGACCACAAATCGGACGTTTGCCACCAACCAATTGAAATCTTTCTCCGCCCAAAACTGTTTCATGTTATCCCGAAATGTATTATAAAAGAATAGTAGAATAGGGAGGGTGGACAAAGACAGATCGTTCGGACATTTTGGCAGTTACTATGACTGCACATCCTCTTTGACCCCACAGGCGATGACTGATGCTGGCACGACTTCTGGTCCTTTGGCGATCTTTGGGACTGCAACGTGCTGAGCAGAGCACTTTCGGACTTTGAGCCTTGGCCTGCTTTATTCGGACAATTGATGATAAAATTCGGTTATGCAGAGCCAATGAATTAGAGAAACCCCAAGATAGCCAGAATAGGTAAATATGATGTTCTGTGATTTAAACAAATTGATCTAGAAATTCTAAACTTTGATGAGACAAATGCTAATATTAATTACGATTAAATATTAGATAAACAAATGTTGATTAACAAAAATTATGAGTTTGTGGTTTTTTGTTAAAGAGAATAAAGGATTCTGTGTCTTAAATGTGTTTTAGCTGGTTCGAAATCACCATCAACCAATCCAACTAATTGGTCGGTCGACCAAGTGGGTGGAGTGCCTTGATGTTTAGGATTAGGGATCTATAGGTGACGAATGTTAATGTATATTTTGTAAAATAACTTTTCTCTCCCTATAGGTTATAAGGTGTTCCCACACATGTCCAGCGCTTGAATTATTCATCCCTCCTGTGTGTGCAGACCCATTGAGAGAAGGTGTGAGTGTTAGTGTTATTATGGGCCCCACCAATGAATGCGTGTGCGAATGAGTTAGTATGACGTCGGGTCTGTGACGCAGGGAGGATATTTGTATATTTTACTTCTTTGCCCCAATCTTGTGCTGGATCAACAGCATAGATGGGGAGCTGGAGTTATCGAATGACTCCCGTACTGTTCATAACATAATTTTCAATTTATCCTAGGTTAGAGCTCCCATTTCTCAGTTGCCATTAAACAAAGTGCCAGGGCCTAATGGGGTACCAGGGAATCTTTTTAAAATCTGCATAGATTTATGGGCTCCGTTACTGACATAGCACATAAACTCTGCAGCCTCTGGCCCTCTTCCACAAGCCTCGTCTCATTCAATATTAGTCCCCATTTGCAAAAATGGCAATAGGTCTGACCCTGGGACAACACCAAAGCTTGGGGAGAAGATCGCGGTCGGACGGTAAGCCCGGTTGCGAGCTCCGTGTTTGCCGGTTTTGAAAAACGAAACGAAAAACAAAAATGCTCCGAGGATAAGTTCCAGGAAAAGATAGTTAATGTGGTATAGATAGGAGGGCACAAAGCTGGTCGTACTTGCCACTCTGGATAACGAGGCGTAGTGTAACGTCTCCTCAAGCCTGGATTATCGGACCTTGGACCTCAGACTCTCCCGCTCTCAAACAGGCAAATAAGGTGAGCAGGACATGCTGTAAAAGACAGGGAGAAATCTTAACTTACCAAAAGAAGCGGCAACAACGGTGAGCTATCTGTGGAACGCTAGGCTTCACCCAGGTGTTGGCTGGTGGGAGGCGGCTTCCTCAGCCCACAGGAACTGCCGGAAGGCAGTGGGAAGGATTACGTTTTTTTTCCGGGGCAGGAGAGACGGAGTCAGCACAAGCTCAAGTCCTCACATAAGCAAGAGTGAGAAGGACTGGGAGAGCTTCAGTACAATCTTTAAACCTGCACAACATACAGAGGAAGCTTGGAAAAGGCTCACGGGGGAGCTTCCCAACCAGCACACACATATGAACAAAGTAAGTAGGGTCCTGGGTGAGAGGGCGGAGGGAGAAAAAGAGATAGAAGGTAAAATACAGAGTAACATTGGAAAGCAGTATTTAGAACATCAGTCTTAAATTACGGAAACAGCTTATTTTACAGGATTGGAAGGGGGGGGCTGAGGGACCTCTAGGGGGGGTCTTTGAGTCTATACATACTGTTAGCCCTATAGGCTCGGCTGAGAACACAGAAGTAGAGATAAATTTGGTTACAGAGCAGGGAGGTCGGTCATCCTACTGTCTGAGAAACAGGCAGTTGTTTCAGCTGAACCAACCCCAAGCTATAAAACAAACTGTAGCGCCTCGTAGCACTAAAAGAAAAGCCAGGAAAATATCCAAGATACAATCGAAGCAAAAAAAGGCGCAGATTGGGGGGAAAGTAGACTCTGAGGAGGGTTTGGAAAGTCTCAGAATAAAGGTTACTCCCTCCCTGAGGTCCTTTTTTAAGATTCAACAAGAACAACAGCGGGCTCCAAACCAACATCAAAAACAAGAGAAGCAGCAAATAAAAACAAAAGTTCTAAATCAGGACCCAGCAAGGATGGAAGTCTTACTGGCTCCTACTACTTAAATAAATACAGCTTTAAGCCAAACCCAAATCTCAACTGACACCCTCTTAGAGAAAATGATGAACGAAATAAGGTCCAGGTCCGAAATTTCAGAAGGGAATCAAAATAAGATCCAAGATGCCTGTGAAATCCTGGATACTAAATTGAACGCTTTAGGGGATAGAGTAACAGCTGTAGAAGTGGCTATGGACTCCCTAACCAAAAAAGTCGAGTTAAATCAAAAAGAATTTAGATATTTAAAAGAGAAGGGCAAAAGTGTTAATGAGAAGCTCGAGGCGTTGGAAAATCAGTCAAGAAGAAGTAACCTCAGAACCCTGAATATACCCGAGGGACGAGAAGGAACAGACATAAAGAAATTTATTGTCACACTTAGAAGAATATTTTCCTTGGTGTAAGGCTCTCGGGTTGGAAGAAGACATTCAAAGGGTCCATCGGGACCCGTTTGGGAAAAGCAAAGAAAAAAGGAATCCAAGGAAAATACTAATTAATTTCAAAACGTACACTGTTAAAGAGAGGCTCTTAAGTGAAGCCTTAAAAACTGGATCCTACAATAAAGATGACTGGTCTTTCAGAATACTCTCAGATATAGCTAAAGACACTCAGAATAGACAATGGGAGCTGGGCCAGTTGATGCCAGAACTAAAGTCCCTGGGCGCCTCGGTCCAGATGAAATTCCCGGCCTCCCTCAGGATCATGCGGAGAAACAAGATGTATAACATCCGTGACCCAAAAGAGGTGGAAGTATTCTTGGAACAAATGCGTGATCAAACAAAAGATCAAACACAAGATTAAGGACATATAAATAGAATATCTTAAATTTAAAAGCGAACACGGAGCTCGAAGTGGGCTTTTAATAAGCCCAAGAAGGAAGAAGGGAGGCTTCTCCAGGGAGGGAAATTTGTATATTTTAAATAAAAAAAATGAAAAAAAATGTTTTTTGCTTAGAATAAAAAAAGAATAAGAAAACAGTATAAAATATGCACGGGAGATGGGAGCACGTTAGGGAAAAAAAACAATAAAAAACATGTCCTCATTATGATAAAAGAAAGAGAGGAAGTACGGTAGCCAGCAGTCGGGTTTGGGAGGTTGAACAAAAAAAAAAAATGATTAAAGATCTGAAATATGTGAATATAACATCATGGAATGTAATGGCTTACGTACAAAAGGTAGGAGAAGGAGAATATTAGGGTATTTAAAGACAATAGATAGCGAGATTATAATGCTCCAAGAAACTCACCTACTAAAAAAAGAATGGGAGGAGATTGTAAAAAAAACTACATTGGGTTGATGCATATATATGCACTAATCAAGATTGCGTCACTAAGGGGGTTGCCATTCTATTAAAAAAATCGTTAAAAGCAAGGGTGGAGCTAGCGGAGACTGACTTAAAGGGTAGATGGGCAGTTGCTAAAGTAAGGGTATCTAGTGACATCTTCACGGTTGCAGGATACTACGGCCCAAACATAGACGATTCTACTCCCCTGCAATCCTTATATACACATTTACTTACAGCTACTACCCTAATAATAGTAGGAGGGGATTTCAATATTATTATCGACCCTAAGGTGGACCGGCTTCCACGAGGAAGACAAACTAGCTTGGCAAAAATGAGAGATTGGTTAGGACTATGTATGAGAGATTTAAGTCTAGCGGATATATGGAAAAAGAAGGGTGACAAGCAACATGCTTTTACTTTCAAGAATAAAAAACTGGGTATACAATCTAGGATTGATTATTTTTTGGTCGACCAGGGTCTTGTTGATAGAACACCGAAGGTGGTCCATATTCCAGCACATCTTTCGGACCACTCAGCAGTTCAGATTACAATACAACTTAGAGATATTTCCCGAAGTTCAAGGTGGACAGTAGATCGTACCATTTTCTTAGATCCCGAGATTATCAAACAGCTCAAGCAAGAAACTGACTCATATTTTGAAAATAACAAAGAGGGAGTCTCAGTTCAGACCACATGGGACGCATATAAAGCTGTAATTAGGGGAAAAATTCTTAATCTGGCTGCATATAAATCTAAGGGGGTTAGGCAGAAGATCTGCAACTTAGAAACGAACATTAAAACCCTTGATCTACAGCTCCTAGCCGAAAAGATACCCTCCAATAGAGTGCGCTTGGAGGAGGAGAGACTAAAACAAAAAGGATATCTAACAGAAACTTTGGAAGAAATATTAAGAAAAAAATTGGAGATTAGTAAACTGGCCCACTACGAATACGGGGAAGGATGTGGTAAAATGCTAGCATGGAAAATTAAGACCGACCAATCAAGAAGCAAAATAGCCAGCATCGTCCCTCGAAACGCCAGTAGTCCCAGCTCAGAAGAAACTGTAATAAGACAGGAGTTTACAGCCTTTTTCGAAGATCTTTATAAGGAAGATTGTACCCCTAATAAAGATGAAATAATCTCATTTCTGGATGCCCAGAACCTTCCAGTACTAACCAGTGAGGGGGGAAATGATTTAAATGCAAAAATAACAAAAGAGGAAGTGGAGGAAGCTATAACAAATCTTAAATGTGGCAAAGCTGCTGGCCCAGATGCCCTCCCAAATGAGTTCTTCAAGAAACTGAAAGATCCATTACTTACCCCTATAACAGCCCTCCTGAATAAAATTTATTGGGAAAAAGGTGACTTTCCTGACTCATGGAATGATGCTACAATCGCCATTCTTCTAAAACCAGGAAAAAGTCCAAGAAAATGCGAATAATATCGCCCGATTTCAATTTTGAATTGCGATTACAAAATCTATACGCAAATTATGGCAAAAAGACTTGGGAAAACAGTAGGCTCTTTGATTCATACAGATCAGAAAGGCTTCGTGGCAGGAAGACAACTACAAGATCTAACACATGAATTAATTGGGGCTATTGACTTAGCAATTAATGAAAATCTTCCCCTATCTATAATCACTATTGACGCGGCCAAAGCATTCGATAGAGTCAACTGGATCTATTTAAATGAAGTATTGAAAACATTTAATTTGGGGGAAAACTTTTAGAATATGGTGAGCAAGATCTATAGTTCTCCCAGGGCAAACATCTTAATAAATGGCAACCTCACAGAAAACATCCAGATAAAGAGAGGAACTAGACAGGGGTGTCCCCTCTCCCCCCTTCTTTTCAATTTATATATTGAACCTGTGGCAGAAAGCTTTAGAAATCAACTTTTAATACCCTCCTTTTCCTACCAAGGCTGCAATAAAAAGATTGCCCTGTATGCAGATGATCTTATGATCTTTACCAAGGACCTTAGTAAGTCCCTTAATGTAATAGAAGAATCTCTCCACAATTTTGGGAAAATCTCAGGATACCAAATTAATCAATTCAAAACTGAGACTATGAGCTGGAATGACTCCTCAGTTAGTTCTTATGATGAGGATACAATAAGGTATCTAGGAATAGACCTTGTTAAGGACTTGGATAAAGTAGCCCAAATTAACTTACATAGAATTGAAGGGGAGGTAAACAAGTTGCTAAAAGTATGGGGAGCTCTACCTTTAACGTTTCTGGGAAAGTCCAACATAGTAAAAATGGCTATTATCCCAAAATTCACCTTTGCTTTTAGCGCTATTCCGTCGGAATTCAAGAGAGAGACAATTAAAAAAATCCAAGGGGAACTTATAAGTTTTATATGGTCAACAAAAGGATCTCGAATTGCATGGAGCAAATTAAGAAAGAAAAAAGAGCAAGGGGGAATTGCCAGCCCCGATCTCATGGAATATTGTAGAGCTTTTCAATTCAAAGCAAGTAGAACTTTATTAAAATCATATGACAATTATCCAATCTATCTACAAGCAATTACCCAAAAAAATTCCCATTATCTATACAAATTTGGTCATCCAAAGTACTTTAAAAAAGTGAAATTAAAGACTTTGAAATCTGCCTCAAAATTGTGGTATCATATAAGGTGCATTCTGGATATTCCTTATCATAGTGACTTGGCACCGATATGGGACTTGCCAGGGACACCGGAGTGCCTTAAAGACAAACTTGCTCTCCCCCTTAAAACGGCCTCAATAAAAAACTGGGGACAACTGCTGACACAAAACAAAATAATGGATTGGAAATTACTAACCTTGGAAACCAATGCATCATTAGCCAAATTTAAATATTATCAACTCGTAAGCTGGGCAAAATCATTAAAAGAAATCACAAAAGGAAACCCAACATTAGAGACTGATATGGAAAGAGAAGATCCTTTCAAAAAGGAGATTTCCCATTGGTACTGGGCTCTTATTACAGCAGGCGAGGTAAACTTCCAGATTCCAGTCAAGACGTGGGGGAAAGAACCATATATCCACAACTTATGGCAAGTATCTATGAATAAATGCTGGTCAATTGTAACATCTGCCGCTTTAAAGAGGAACCATCTATTTACTGTTCATAGAGCTTATTGGACCCCGAAAAGACTATCCAAATTCAAGGGAGCCTCAGTGAAGAGTTGCCCAAAGTGTGGACTCCACAAAGCTGACGATCTACACATGTTTCGGCAGTGTCCTCTCCTGGATGGTTTCTGGAAGGATGTGGGTAAAACACTAGATGAAGTACTAGGAAGACACCTAAATGTAAGTATTGATTTGATCCTCTTTGGGATAACGATCACTAATGTATTAGATAGATTATCCAAATTACAGGAAAATGTACTATTTATATTGTTATTACTAGCGAGAAGAGAAATTTGTGTGAAATGGGTGAGTCAAGTTCCTCCCCTCCATGGAGAATGGCTAGCTTCAATATTAAGAATCTATAATTTGGATAAAAGGAAAATGTCTAATAAAAAGTATCAATTTTGGGAGATATGGAAAAATTATCAAAGAAAATAAGGCTGTCTACACTTCTGGCAATTCTAAAATAAAAATAGTTGGTACAACCTCTCTTTCAGTCCAATGATTATGTGATAGAAATAAGAAATCTACTGAAGGTTATCTAGTGTAGCCAGGATGGCTAGCTCGACTCCATCCCGATTTAACACCTTCAGAAGAGTATTGGAAATAAGGGGTATCAGTCTTCCTTAAATCCGCAGGGGAACTGCCTAAACCCAGACCCAAAGGCAGAGAAAGTCCAGGACTAGGGAGAAATGGCCCCCCGAATTCCTTTATACTAATACTATTGTTAAATGAGGACAAAAAAAGAAGAAAAAAAATAGGTCTGACCCTGCATGCTTTAGGCCGACCTACCTCAGAAACTCAGAGGTGAAAATTATTTGCCGGATTTTATTAAATTCCCTCACGGATTGGGCCAAGGAGACAGGATTTTCATCCAACCTCCAGTATGGGTTCTGCCCCAGCCAGGGTACTAAAGAGCAAACTCTGAACCCCTATTTATTACCTTGCAAATACACTAAGGCCAAAAAAGGGGCAGTCCATCTGGCCTTCATGGACCTTAGCTCTGCCTTTTACAGAGTCAATCAGTCTAAGCTCTGATCCATGATGGAACAGATGGATTCCGAACCAGTTTTAATAAAGTTTCTGCCTGATCTGCACAATGATCTTTCAGCTGGTGTCAGGTTTGGCCCTAATGAGGAATGCACTGAGCACTTTAAATTGTGGCGTGGTGGTTTTTATTTATTTTTTATACCAACCACATAGAGCAAGCTTTGGCAGCTCCAGATGCTGATGTTCCCAAAGAAGGAGGCCGTTCTATACCTGCCTTGCTTCATGCGGACGAGACAGTTTTAATTGCGCATACAGCTAAAGGCATACAAAAAACTCTTAACCTCCTTATAAGTTTTATGAGTAGCCTTGACCTGACTACGAACTTCTCAAAGTCACATGTTATGAAGTTCGGCCCACCAAATACCAAAACCATGAAACATGTAGTAGATGGGCAACATATTAGACAGGTAGATATGTTCAGGTATTTGGGGCTCAAATTGGATTCTGAGTTTAACTGGTAATCACTTATAGCTCAGAAAGTTTTGTCTTTTAACAGAGCGATAGTCAGCATTGGAGATTTTTCCAGCAGGCTCGGGCGCTCTCATATTCAATCGATTCGCGAAATTTACAGAGCTAAATGTATCCCACTAGTGAGTTGTGGCAGTGGAATCTGGGGATATGCTCAGGTTGCTCCACTTCAAATAGCCGAAAATAAATTGTTAAGGAGCCTTCTGGAAGTTCCACAATGTGTACCTCACGAAATTGTCCACGCAGAGCTAGGTATGTCCTCTAATGCTCTGGAGCTCAATTTGGGTAAAGGAGGAACTCAGTTTTAACAGACTAATTTTGCAGGATTGTTTAAATTTGAAAAATCCTCCCTGATCCCATGGTTGGAGTATGTGGCGTGTAACTTGTGGGCTCTAGGGAGGTCGGACTTATATGTTAATCCTTCTGTCATAACTCGCTCTGAGGGCAAGCAGGTCGAAACTGCTTTTAGGGTCAAGCTGGCATCAGAATGTGAGGACTCTGCACTAATAAAACATTCCATGTGACAAGCAATATTAGTAAAAACTGTCAGCAATATAGAACCTTATTTGACCTTGAATATGACACCTCATCAATGCTGCATATTGACATATTTCAGGTTAAATGTATTTCCCTGCCTAATCTCTTTAAATCAGGGCTGTTGTACAAACTCAGATTTGCCCCTTTGTAATTGTAAGAACATATTGATTAAAGATACAATACATGTTGTCATGCTCTGTCCAAATCCAATAATTTAGACATACATTTTTACGCCCACTTTTAAAACTACTGAATTTTAGGTAAGTTAGACCCGCCTTACTGTTTTTACAGCTGTTAAACTCTCCCTCTATCTGTTTTTTCCTGTTTGCTTTTTGATGAGGGTTTTAAATTAAGAATGAGTTTGTGAATGCAAATTTGTTTGTTATTTTTAATGAATTGACTTTTATGATTTTATTTTTTTAAATTGAATAAAGATGATGATGATGATGACTTCTTTCGGCAATTGTGTGCATGGGCATCAACTCCATTGTTAGATTGTTTTCCCGCAAGAGAGTGAAAATGAAGTGAGTGTAGTACAGAGATTTCCATGCGAGATAATGTAAATAATAAAAACTACAACAACTACAGGTGGCCAGGGAGATGGGTGGGCGCTTGTGAATCTACAGTTCTACATGCCAAGAAACAGATGCTTACCGGGTAAGGAACATAATCCGTACGAGGCATGTGTTCTGTAGATACACATGCTTTGCATAAACTATATAGCAGTATTCTTCTAAAGCGGTGGCTAACCAGTAGATGTTGCAGTTGCCTGAAAAAGTGTTTTTAGCACTGCTTGCCCTACATTGTCATGTTGGCGTGCTGATACATCCACACAATAGTGTTTGGCAAATGTGTGTGGTGTGGAGCATGTTGATGCCTTACAGATATTAGCTATAGGAATGTTACCTAAAAAGGCCATAGATGCCCCTATTTTGCAAGTGGAACGCGCTCTAAGGGGTATAGATAAAGGTATTTTAGCTTTTGCATAGCAAGTTTGAATGCATTTAACAATCCATCTTGAAATGCCAGATTTAGAGATAGGATTGCCGTTGTGAGGTGGTGCAAATGCAACAAACAGTTACTTCGTTTTACGAAAATCTTTTCCCCTTTCAATATAATACAATAGCGCCTTTCTGACATCAAGTGTGTGAAGAGCTCGTTCTGCTACTGAATCAGGTTGAGGAAAGAACACAGGTAACTCAACTGATTGGTTAAGATGGAAAGCAGAAATTACTTCGGGAAGGAATCTGGGATAAGTGCAAAGAACTACTCTATCTTAATGTAGTTGAAAGAAGGGCTCTTCTAAGGTTAATGCCTGTAGCTCACCAACTCTCCTTAAAGACGTGATTGCAATGAGGAAGCCAGCCTTCCTTGAAAGAAACGGTAAAGGACAATTGTGTAAAGGTTCAAAGGGTGGACCCATAAGTCTTGTAAGTATGATGGTAAGATTCCACACTGGTGCCGGAGGTATTCTTGGTGGTATTACTCTCTTGAAGCCATCCATAAAAGCTTTAATGAGAGGAACTTTGAATAAAGATAAATGCTGTCTGTTTTGCAAATATGCAGCTACTGCTGTGAGGTGCAATCGAATAGATGTGTAAGCTAACCCAGATTGCTGTAGGTGCAGAAGGTAACAGATGGTGATCTGAACAGAAGCATCTAGAGGAATAATTTTGTTGTTGTTACAGTAGGTAACAAATCGTTTCCACTTTGCTGCATAACAAGCTCTGGTAGTAGGGTTTCTTGCGTCTCTCAGAATAGTCATACAGTCTGGTGGCATATGTAAATATCCAAACTCTATGACTTCAGGAGCCAAATCGCTCAGATGAGCTCCTTGGGATTTGGATGCTTGATTTCTCCATGGTTCCGAGTGAGATGACTGGAGGTGAGATGTAGTTTTCGATGTGGAACTACTGACAGCTCTAACAGGGTGGTGTACCATGTTTGACAGGCCCATGTGGGAGCTACCAAAATCAGTATTAATGATGTTTGCCTGAGTTTCCGAACCAGAAACAGATGGAGAGGGAGAGGCAGAAAAGCGTAGGCAAATATCTCTGACCAATTCATCCATAGGGCATTGCCTTTGGAGAGAGGGTGTGGGAACCTGGAGGTGAAGTTTAGGCATTGTGCGTTGTCTACTGTGCCAAACAGATCTATTTTTGCGTATCCCTATTGTTGAAAGTATGGAAAGAGAACTTGGAGATGAAGTTCCTACTTGTTTATTTGCTGCCTCCTTTTGCTGAGGAGGTTGGCAATTCGATTGTTCACTCCTGTAAGGTGTTCTGCCAGCTCCAAATTGTCTGAGAGAGGTGTGACAGTTGAAGAGAGTGTGTCCCTCCCTGTTTCTGTACATAGTACATAGCTGTCATGTTGTCCGTGCAGACTAGGACAACTTTGTCTTTGAGATGAGACTGAAAAGCTTTCAGTGCTAGAAATACTGCTAGAAGCTTTAGATAGTTGATGAGGAGACATGTGTGCTTGTTGTCCCAGAGACACTGAATGATGTAATGATGTAGATGTGCACCCCAACCTGTGAGAGATGTGTCTGCTGTTAGCACGATCTGTGGAACAGGGCCGATGAAGAGCCGCCCTTTTGTGGGTTCCACCACTGCAGAGAACGATGGGTGCGGCTGTCTCAACAGTAGATCTGCTAATTGACACTGTGACTGATTCCACTGAAGTGCTAAGCATTCTTGTAGCGGACTCATGTGAAGTCTTACATGAGAAACTATTGCGATGTGTGCATGGTATGTGCATGACGCCATCATTCCTAGTAGCTGCATGGTAAGGTTTGGTCGGCTTAGAACTGTAGCAATAGAGTTTGGATATTGCATATTCTGGCTGCATTGGAAGAGGCTAGAGCCGTGTGAGTGTTGAGAGTTGCTCCTAGATAAGATTGTATCTGTGAAGACTGTAGGTGAGACTTTTGCATGTCGACCGTGAAACCCAATCGATGAGCTGGATGGACGGAAATGTGAAAATATGCATCTTTTAAGTCTAGTGTGGACATAAAATTGCCTTGCTGTAGAAGTGAAAGGACCTGTTGAAGCGTTACCATATGAAAATGTTTTGACAGTATGTACTGGTTTAACACTCTGAGATCCAAAATTGGTCTTAAGGAGCCTTCCTTTTTGGGGATTAGAAAATAGAGAGAGTAAACCCCTGAACCTTGGTACTGTAATGGAACTGGTTCTATGGATCCCTTTTGTAAGAGAGATTGCACATCTTGTTTGAGTAACTGTAAGTGATCTGACAACAGTTTGTGAATACGAGGTGGAATGTTTGGAGGATTGGCAGTAAGCTCCAGGCAATAACCATGTTGAATAATGTCGATCAGCAAAACACACAAGATGATGGACGGAATGTTGCATATTGGCAAAACATTCACCCCCAGCCACAGATCTGGCTTTCATCCATCGTTATTTTGCTCACCACGCGACCCCAGTTCAGACATGGCCATATGCAAATCAGTCTTGACCCTGTGACTTATGGGAACAGTCCAGCCCGAACTGCCAAGCCATGTCTTCCCTGGACCGGAATCAAGCATCCTAGGACCGGTTTCGGGGATTCACCCCTCTTCAGCCAGGATAGCTTGACTTCAGTGGCATAGTGAGCACGGGACCCACGTCTGGGCATACCCTTCCCACATAGGGCGAACAGCAAAACACACAAGATGATGGACGGAATGTTGCACATTGGCAAAACATTCACCCCCAGTCACATGTCGATCACCCATTGTTATGGATCGCCAAATGGGGAGTACTGTTGAAGTCGTACCCTGAAAGGTGTTAAGTGATCGGAGGGAAATGTGGGCAAGTCACTGTTTGTTAGGGAAAGGGGTGTTACACGGTGTGGCGCCTTTGCCCCTAACTGTGGAATTGTTTCCTCTATATCCTCCTAGAAACCTCTAGAGGGAAAGGATTGGTTGTTGCCTTTGGGTCTGAAGATGTAGTCTTAGACCCTGCTCTGTAAAAGGAGCAGCAAAATGATGCTCTATTTGATGGGGACTGGAGCGCTCCCATGAATTTTGCCACTTCTTGTGTCTTTTTTAATTTTTTCTAAAGACTGGCCAACTTCAGGACCAAACAGGTGTTCTTTGACAAAGGCGGTGTTTAAAATGGACTGCTGAACTTCAGGCTTAAACCCCAAAATCCTAGGCCATGCATGTCTTCTAAGGAGTATGTTGGTATTGATCTCCCTAGCTGCGGTGTCAGCTGCATCTAGAGCACATCTAATTGAGGAGTTAGAAATGAGTTTCCCCTCGTCAACTATCTCTTGCGCCTTGGCTTTGCATTCGTTCGGGAGATACTGGAGCAGTTGCTCCATATCATCCCAGTGTGCCCTGTCATAACCAGCTAGTAGACCTTGTGTGTTTGTGATGCGCCAGTGGTTAGCGGCTTGAGCAGCCACTTATTTACCTGAGACATCTATAAGCTCAGATTCCTTGTCTGGGGAGGTGCATCACCAGAGATTTGCGAATTAGCTCTTGCAAGCATTGGACACCACCAGGGAGTCGAGAGGTAATTGTCCTGTGAAAAACATAGGATCAGATGGTGAGGGTTTATATTTAATATCAACTCTGGGAGTTAGAATACCTGCTTGCAAAGAGGCTTTGAAGATGCCATCGGCATGCCTCATCACGACCTTTAGCATAGGGAATGTTTAACTTGACCTAAGTGTGGACTCAACTGTTTCAAATAAAAAGTCTTCTTCTAAGGACTCTTTATGTAAGGCTACCCCATGATACTCTCCTGCTCTAGCAATGAGTTGTTGATAAGTCATATTATCATCTGGTGGTGGTGGCTTTGCAGGGTAAAGGTCTGGGTCAGTATCTGATGGAGGGTCAATAGTGTAATCATTCCATGGATCTACAGGCAAATGAGTGTCTTCATGAAAATCATACCCTTCCGGTTGGGTATGTGGAGATTCTTGAGATGTTATGTGTAAAGGATCTTGAATTGGTACGTGTGGAGAAGATGATGGAGGTGGAGGGATTGTGGGGCAGGATAAGCAGGGCTGGTAGCCAGGTCCTTTTTATTCTTCAAAGGAATCTTATAGGCAGGGTCCTCTGACAGAAATGTGCCCTTTGCTGGTGTTTTGACAGAAATATGTCCTGTATCAGGATTGATATAAATCTTCTTTTTTTTAGGATCCAATTTGGCTTTAAGAAGGTCTAAAATTTGTTTTGGTGGCTCGGAGAGGCTGTCCTTCGATTTCACCACTTAAATTGATTTGCTTTTGTGAGCGGAAAGTTTCGGCTCCGAAGCATGTGTCTTTCTTCAGAGCCGAGGGATTCGACTCTAAACTAGATTTGTCTTTCAAGCCTGAGGGTTTTGGATCCGAAGATGATTTTGGCTGACTCAGTCCCAAGCCGGAAGGTTTGACGATTTGTTTTGGTGCCAAGCCTGGAGGCGGGGTGTCAGAAACATTGTCTCGGTGCCAACCTTGGCCAGAAATAAAACACAACAACAATAAATTGCCAATACTGATATTGCATCAAACGTTCCTTCCCTGGTGCATAGAAATAAAATCTGTGACACCCTAAGCCATATTTTGCTTATTTCAAATTTAAATTAGCATCCTTTTGTTTTTTAAATTCAAAGTAATTACTTTTTGAAAATACAACACAACTTTATCAAAAAGAGACAATAAAAGACATTTTTAGATACAGCCAATCAACCCGTTATTACATACAAAATAACCAAACTCTCTTCAACATTCCTTCATTCTACTCACATACCCCATTCAACAAGCATTTATAACCCACACTAACCACCAAACATACACCACAACTTCAACCTGGCCACATACACCTCTTACATACATTTGAAACGCCAGGGGTAACAGCCAAACATCACCAAAAACCTTAACACAATAATCTTTAATGTGCACTGCAGAAATGAGAACATCTCTTTTTAGTAATTTACATCCAATTTATATTGCACAAAAGACAACCAAAAAATAGAACCAAAGATTTTTTGGCAAGAAAAAACACGCAAGGTCGACGCGTTTCAAGCCCACTTCTTGAGGGGCTCTCTTCAGGACCACAATAACTGAAACACAAGGCAAAATACTTATTACCTCAATGCTATAGTGTTTATTCAACTGTAAGTAGCACAGCACAACACCCAGTGTATACCTGCTTACCTCTAATATAATAAAAGTCAATCCACTGTTCACTACAGGAGTCTATAAATGGGGTATCTAAAGAAAGAATAAAGGGAAATGAATCTTGTCCCAAAAAACAAAGTGAAAAAATAGTCCTTGTCTACAGTTTAAATGAAATCGTCACTCACGAAAAAACGGGGAATGTCAGTGTCCCGATTATCTGCAGCACTTTTAGGAGACAATTTTGACCAAAAAAGCTGAAGGAATAATAAAACAAGAGCATCTGAATCGCCTGTTGTGATCATTATGCAGTCAGTTAGTTAAACAGGTTAGATCGATGTTTACCTTAAGTCCTATTGATGTTCCATTGCGTTATTTTAGTTGACGTCCATCAACAAAGAATGAAGAAACCGGAGTAGATTATCCGTCACCAACTGCCTCTGTGAAAAGGAAGCATTACTCAGTGGTTTCACGCTGTCTGTATTTATATAAAATACGGCGATACACACACGCTGTGTTTGTTCCTACGTGAAACGAGAAAGCCCTTCTTTCCTAAATCTACAATAAATTCATACCTTAGGTCTGGCAGCCTTCTTTTGCCAGTGCAGCTTATCCGTTGTAGTTTGGCAGACCTAATCAGACAGATCTCAATCCTTATTTCCCACGATAACCCCATTTCGTCTTTGGGTGAATCGTTCTCCAATTAGATATGGATCCTTCTTTGTCACTAATACCCTATGATGTTTAACCAGATGACAAATACATACCTGTATATTAAAACTTAGACCACACCTGACAGTGGACGTGCAGCATCCCTATTTTACACTCATAGTTTATATAATTCTAAGAATTCGTTTAAGCCATTAATCGTGGTGTTGAATTTCAAAATGAGCATTGCCTCACATTGAGTTAGTTTCTGATCCAAATTGCCACCTCTAGAATCTGATTCCACTTTGGCAATGACCGTCCATTTAAGGTCTCTCTCAGTATGTTCCTTTAATTTCCAGTGATTAACCAGAGGTGCTGTTTCCACGTTTCTTCTGATCCTAGAGTTATGCTGTGTAATTCTCTGACGGATTTCTTGATTCGTCTTGCCCACATATAATTTGGGACATGGACACAGTATCCCATATACGACAAACTTAGATTTACAGTTAGTAAAGATGTCGTGTTTCCAATGAAGCCCATTATGAGAAAACAGCGATCCCTCAATAGTCTGCTCACAACATGAGCCACATTTGTGATGTCCAGTAACTGGCGCAAGACCCACATAGTTCCTGAGTGTTGGAACTACAGTGTCAGTGGATGATTGTGGTTTCTTTTGTAAAAGTGACTCCCGTGGTGTCCACCAGGCCCTCCTCGTGGCATTTTTCAATAATTTCTTGGTATACCCTCGATCGACCAATCTGCCGATTAAGTTGCTGGCATGCAGGAAATACTCATCCTTAAAGTGGCAATTCCGACAAATTCTTAAAAATTGTCCAAAAGGTAAGTTTTGCTTAAGACTTTTAGGATGATTACTTGTAATGGAGGGCCTTGTTCCGATCTGTTGGTTTTTTGAATAAAGTGGTAACAAGGCCCCCGTCAGAAGGATAGACTTCTACATCCAAAAAGGTAATTTGCTGTTTTGAATAATTGAGGCTGAACTTGATATCCTCTGTCCTTGCATTAAGCCAATTGAAGAATTCGATTAGTTGTTCTTGTGTTCCTGGCCATACCAAAAAGATGTCCAGTTCGAAATGAACTGCTGAAACGGATTATTGTTATAGATTAATCTTTCCTCGTACATTGCCATAAAAAGTATGGCTAGCTCGAGGGCAAATGGACAACCCATTGCGACTCCTTTGATTTGATAAAAGAAGCCATTACCGAACATGAAAAAAATGTTTTTAAGTGCAAAGCTGGCCAGCTGCACAATGAAGTCTGTGGGCACCCTTACTAGTTTAGTTCTTGTTTCTAAGTAATGGGTTTAAACTGCTATACCATCATCTTGAGGGATTTGTGTATACAAGGATACAACATCAAGAGACACCATGATGTCTTTATTTACTTCAAAATTAATAGAAGTGAGTCTATTAATGAAGGCTGTTATATCCCGAAGGTGAGATGGAACATCATCAAGGAAAGGTTTTAAAAAATGGTCCACATATTTTGAGATGGGTTCAATCAGATAGTCAAAGCATGAGACTATATGCCTTCCAGGTGGACTTGAATACAGGAACTCGTGGATATTTGTTTTACAGGAATTGGTATTCTTTGAGACCTAAGAATCCTAGGTCACTACCAATCTTCAAGATTTCAAATAATTAACCCTGGAGCTCAGATGTTGGGTTTCGAGCAATCTTTTTGTAACATTCACCGTCTCCCAGTTGTCTCATAACTTCCGGCGTGTAACTGGCAGAATCCCAAACTACCAGTGAGCCACCCTTATCCGCTTGTTTTATGACTATTGAAGTGTCATTTTTTAAGGAGATGATGGCTTCATTTTGCTCTTTTGATATATTGAACTTGACAAACTTTTTCTTTTTCTCCATATTAGAGATTGCTGATAGAACGACTTTTTCAAAAGTCAAAACTTCCTTTGGTATCTTATTTGAAGGAGGACAAAAAGATGATTTTTTGTGAAAGCCAGTTACCTCTAAATAAATAAAACTAAATAAGTAAAACTATTTACCTTGCGCTCACTGCATCACCAACTCGTCGATGCAGCGAGCGCAAGTTAAATAGTTTTATTTATTTATTTACTTAGTTTACTCCTGGCTGTTGTATGTCATACTCCACTACCTCCCCCACCCCAGCACTCCCTCTGCGAGCCACCATTGTTTATACGTAACCAGGCTGCGAGCCGTAAACAGCAGCTGCTTAGCGTGTGGCCCTGCCCCTCCCCCGCAGAGTTGGCCTGCTAACCTTGGGTGCAGCTTGCAAGAAGCAATGTGCCCCGCTTGCGCTCGTAGCCCTTTCGACTCAACGATTCAGCAACTATAGACCCTGTATTTCTAAGGGCCACAGAAAGAGCCACCATAATATTCAGGCACTTCCCAGCCATGACCCAGCAAACTGAAAGCCCCGGCACAAACCTATACACCTACCAGCCTCGGGGAGTTTAAGGCTCATCAAACAAATTCGTATTCTCTGCCATATCCTACTACAAAGTGGAGGCAAAGAAGAAAACTCTGGCCCTCTTGGCACACTAAGCCTTACCATCAGCTAGTCAAAGGCACCATCTAACCAAAAGGAAGACGAAGGACATAAGGCTCAATTAGGGCCTAACTTGGGAGTTCTCATCAGATACCGCCAACTGCATCAAGTCCCAACTTCGCACAACGGCGTGCACAGAGGATTACAAGGAGCGTAGTAAAAGCTCAAATAGATCACAAACTCAATTCCTATTGGGGTGGAAATTGTCCTACAGATTATTTCACCTGCGTTCTGTGAAAGCTTTGATTAAAAGAAAACGTACTTGCCCTTATGTGTATAACCCATCAAGAACAAAACTGACTTCAGGGCTACCACACCTTGCCCAATTACAACTGGTAGGACCTATTTCAAGCCTAGCCCGAGAGGCTCCAGTCCCCACAAGCACCGCAAGTGCATCAAGTGAAAATGGTAACAGGGCCCACAGGCAATCTGGAGATACTACAGCCAAGCCTCCTGGGGGCCAAAAGGTAATTTTCGCATCTGGCACAAGTCTCAAGCAGAGCTGCAGGAAAGCTGCAACTGGCAAGAATGCTCTTATCGATGACTTCTTCAGGAAAAGAACCCCATCAACCTCTCAGCTCAATGCATATCTAGCACAAACCCCAAAGGCTACAGGTGACGCAATAACCAAGCAGCAAGAGCCAAAAACATCCCTCAAATCTTTTCATGAAAGTGGTGGAGCAGGTAAAACGAAATTTGCTATACCTTCTCTATTTTGCATGAAAATACTAATTCCGTAACTTTTCTAATTATTAACGTGTATTAATTGTTTGCCGTGGTCTAATTAACCAACCTCACACTTTAATAAACACAAACTTCACGCGGGACTAAATGCAAATTGCATGGCAAGTAACCCTAATAAATAACTATGGTACGCATATTAACGGTAGATTGTGTTGATATAGAAAATTGCATGGTTATATTGCTTTAGTGATGTTTTGTGTTCCTGCTAGGACGAAATGGTGATTAATATTGCTTTAAATGTTGCTATAAGCTAGGAAAATACTAATGTATAAAGGTATTATTGTGGGTTTAAACATTATAGAATCTTCATTTTCGTATATTAATTATTCTTTGTTTCGCTTAAGTTGGCATTCGAGCCTACTAGGCCGCAATATCCAAAATGGAGTTCAGAAGTGGGCACCGTCGTGTGAGCGCGATGTCTACTGCGCAGACTCGGATGGCACTGAAGATCTCCAGGCGTCCTTTGACGCCTCGTGTTCCTCGTCAAGGATAGGAACGTGGAGGATTGCCAAAGTTCAACTAGTGTGACTGACAGAGAAAATAAAGGACACCTGTCCCCAGCCGCCGTAATATTGATACTTCGGACCCTTTCGCATGAGAACTGTCCAAACCATGGAATGACATCTTCAGTAGAGCATGAGAAACAAGGAACTTTGTGAATACCCTCTGAATTTGCAAATTTGATGGATTGGCCAATCGGAGCCATTTCCAATGCAGCAAATGTAGCATGTTACCCAAAATTTATTATAAAAGGGGGGTTAGTAGAAGGGTGTTAGGTTGTTGCGTTTCAGGAGTGTGATCCGAATCCCATTGATCGATTTGCTTGCACGAGTGTCAGGTCCCCGGAGATCTTTGGGACTATGTCGTGCGGTGCAAAAGAACTTTCCTCCGGACTGATTGGGGTCGCAGCCTGCATTCGATTGGAGGGTTATATCGGAAGAGTTTTGATTTATGCATGGCTAATAAGTTGCGGGAGAATGGTCGCTAAAATCCGAAGATTAGGTAAATATAAATGTCATACTGATTTATGCTAATGTGATCAAATTTCTGATTGATAATAATGATGATTATGCCAATGAAGGTGAATTTAATTAGATAAACTACACAATTATTAAGAAAGAGCGAGTTTGTGATTTTTTAAAGATTCTGAGACTTTAAATGTGTTTTAGCTGGTTCTAAATCACCATCAACCAGTCCAACTAAGTAACATCGTCGTGTGTTGCTGTTAGGGACATTTCTGTGTGAAAGTGCGTGGGTGAAATAGCAACAGGTTCTCTCGTGAAACTCTGGCCTTAATTCTCAGGAGCAGTGTAGTCTCCACATGTGTTTTATTCCCAGAGAAACGGTTAGCCTTTTTGCTTGTTAGAAGGGTAAGGTAGAGGGAAGTGCTACTTTATCGACGAAACAGAATAATTCCGTCGAAGGGCAGAGGTAAGCGCTGCTATCGAGAAATACGGAATCCTTGTGTAATTGGACAAAACTATCCCTTTGGCTTAGCGAAACAGGCAAAGGTGGTGTTTTTACGTCGTTACTAACAGATGTTTGATTGAAGAGAATGTAAGAGAAAATGTTGCCGATAAATGTTGTAAAGGAGGGGTAAGCAGAAACCGGAGTAGCGAGAAACACTGACGTAAGTAAGACCGCGCTGGGATTGTCCAGCTGTGGAGCGACGTAGATGCACAGGATTGATGCGCTTGTGTGTGCCGCACTAGGAGTGGAGGATTGCCAGTGTGACATAAACGCTCCTGCTTGGTGTGTTAGTGTAAGTCGCGCTGCAATTGGAGAATTTAGGAGCAAAGTGAACGCTCCTGATTGGTGCGTTAGTATGAGTCGCTCTGCGATTGGACAGCAAACAGAATAGTTGTAATAGACCGATTCAAGAAGCCTAGCAAGTCGAGACTACAGATTTAAGAGAAAATGATGTACTATGATCCACCCGAGAGAGAGAAAAAGTCATGGTTTGGGAAGATCAAAAATGTATTTAAAAAGGATAAGCCGATTGTGACTAGAGAGGGACAGTTGCTTCCTCCACCGAAATCACCCGTATCCTTCATGGTCGCAAAATAAGGGTACCATACATGTATCTGGCTAGATAATTGGGCAAAGTATACAAAAGATGATGGAGTTTTAGCCTTTCCAGAAAATGGTTCATTTAATTTAGCTGTAATATGGAATTTAAGAGAAAAGATGATGAGATTAGAACCGAGACCTAGGCCTACTCAGTTTGAAGCTTTAACGGAATGGGAAGATGAGATGTAAGAAAGAGAACGACAGCGGAGTGGCGGAAGGTATAGTTACATGTTTGGTAGACCGTGTGGACAGGAAAATCATGATGATAGGATGCGGAGATGGCGGAGTGCGAACATGGCTGATGGAATGTTTCCGTTGAGAAATGCTGAAGAGACCAGTGGTAGAAAATGTACAGAAAAGAGAATCAATACAGGGTCAGATGGCTAGAAATATGGTGTGAATGAGTCGGAGGATGATGTGCTTGAAGACATGTTTTATAAAAATCCTCCCCCGTACCAACCAAACTCCACGTTGCTGACATCGAGTGCGCCAGTAAAAGAAGCTCCACGAAGTAAAACCTTTGAACAAACATCCCCTGATATAGGGAAAAATAATCCCTTTAGAGAGTCTGAAATATCCCAACCCGTTAGGATGGTAAATGAAAATTCAGCAGATTTGGCTAGGACTACTTTGGAACTAACTGAGAAAATTAGGGAATTGACTAAGAATATGGAAGCTGTAACTGTGCCTGTAACTATAGGACCAGTGATGCCTGTCTTTGATAAACAGAAAGATAGCGAGCATTGTTTGACCGTTCCATACCATAGTAATAAACCAATTGAGACAGAAGCAAGAAGTTCGGGAGAAAATCCATGGGGAAAATTAGTAGGAACCTCCGGATTAAATACTCCTAAAAATCTGACACTGAATCAAAGCCCAGCAAGTAAAACGCTAATGACTACAGAATCAGCCCCAGAGACGCCAGAGAGAGGCGTAGAACGAATAAGGAATGAAACAATTCCTGTAGGTCCCACTTCTGACGAATTAAGTGACTGGTTAAGAAGTATACAAAGAAAAGATAGAGAACCTCAACCTTTAGATGTGGCAAAACTAAAAATAACACTGGAAGAATTAATAGTAGGGACGATTCCAACTGAAAAATTAAAAGCATATCAGGACAAAGAGTTAATGTTTCTAAGTAAAAGTATAACTTGGAGAGTTAGAAGTTTGCATGAGAAACTAGAAGCGACAGCAAGCGAAATGCGTATTGATTTTGAAAAAATAAGAACCTTACAGAAACCAAATAGAGTAGATTTCTCTGAAAAGGATATTGAAAATTGAAATACTGCAGGAAGACTAACTCAACTGATCGCCTTACTAAGGAAATGGGGTGATGTAGATAGGTGGAAAAGTAGGTGGTTTCGGAAAAATGATGAGACAACAAATTAGACCTTTTCAGCATTTCCGGTAAGAGAAAAGGAAGCGGTGGTAACAGAATGCCCCATGAGCGAGATCCCAGGAGGAGGGTATATGCATGTTCCTTGGACTAGACAGGACATTTTGTCATCTACAAATGATTTTCCCCGACTTCGCGAGAAGCCCGTGGAGTGGTACCGACAAGTAGAAAGATTTGTCAAATTATCAAAAGTACTGTGGATAGATTTGAATGGTCTGTTCGAAATAATTGTACCAGCAGATCTATGGGGGGAATGTAAAATTACAATTGGTTTGCCCACTCAAGAGTATCCTAGGGATCCTAAAACAGGTGCCCCTGACCAAGAAGTAATGAGAAAGAATGAACAGGTAATCACCTTTCTGAAGAATAAAGTGCCTCCGAGAGAAATGGATTGGGCAAAGATTGATAGAACTCACCAGGAAGTAAAAGAATCTGTACATGCCTATTATGAGAGATTACTATTGGCATTTAAGCAATACAGTGGTGATGAAAAACTGAGTGAGAAGGATTTAAGTCATTTTGTATTTCAATTTGTGTATGGGTTAAGACCTGAGGTAAGCAAGATGATTAAGCAACATACAGTAGATTGGCAAAATAAAAAGATAGATGAAGTACTGTTAGACCTGTCAGCCCTTTGGGTGGTCCCTCCTCATCATTATTTATTTTGTCCCACTTTTGCCTCAAACCCTGTTATGAATTTTTCCTTTTTGGGAACCACCAGACTTTTTAGTGTTGATGCAGGGTCAGGGAGCCATTTTCCCTACCCCTGGAACTTCTGTCTGAGGGCCTGTGACACAAAATGGTGGCCACCTGTGACATCATCAGAACCCACTGGAGATTTCTAGAACCTTCTGCAACCTTCTGGAACCCTGTGACAGTTGGAGGCGGTTTAGAATGTTGGGAGGCCACCTCAGTGTGGCAGTTGGCAGTCAGCAGTTGGCACTTGACTGGAGAGGAGAGAGGACGGAGATTCAGAAGGAGGAAGGAGTGAGGCAGCAGGGGTGGAAACCAGTGCTTGGAGTGGGGTCCAGAAACCCACCCTTGATGCTAGTCCCTACTGACCAAGCCCAGCCCAGAGCCCTGTGTGGTACCAAGTCCAGAAAAACCATCTAAAGGACCTGAACACTTGGAACAGGCCTTACAAAGGAAGAACAGCAAGATCCTGACCTGTACAGCAGTGTTCTCCTGGAGTCCTGAAGTCGAGAAGCCTGGGACCTGGAGCCCGAGGTGGAGAAGCGGCGCTGACAGAAAGCAGACGTCATACCCGGAGCCGCCAGAGGTCGATAGAGGGCGCCGACGGAGGTCGTGGAGTCACCGGAGGTCGAGTAGGAAGTCACCTGAGGTCGAGTTGAGGCGTCGATGGGGGAGTGAAGTCCGCCCTCCGGAGTCGCCGGAAACCAAGGTGAAGTGCGCAGGAGGTCGGGAGTGGAGATCGCACTCCGGAGTCGCCTGAGGTCGAGGTGAAGCGCGCAGGAGGTCGGGAGTGGAGATCGCACTCCGGAGTTGCCTGAGGTCGAGGTGAAGCGCGCAGGAGGTCGGGAGTGGAGATCGCACTCCGGAGTCGCCGGAACCCGAGGTGGAGCCGACAGAGGTCGGGAGTGGAGGTCGCACTCCGGAGACACCCGGAAGCGGGGAGACCGTGAGCCTGTGACGCCGGAACACGACATCGAGCCAAGGCCGCCCAGCGACATCGATCCGGAGCCGCCTCACGGCACCGACCCGGCGTCAGGTAAAGCAGATCGACGCGACATCGAACCGAGGCCGCCCAGCGACATCGAACCGGAACCGCCAGACGGCATCGACACGGCGTCAAGTGGAACAGATCGACGCGACATCGAACCGGAGCCGTCCAGCGACGCCGACCCGGCGCCGAGCGGAGCCGATCGTCGTGAAAAGGGCAGTAAGTGGTAGAAAGGGCATTTGAGGCCCTGTGGAGCCCTAAAAGACCATTCTAGGGGCTAGAGGGGTGTTAGAACCAGCCTGGCAGTGCCAGGGGTGAACTGAGACTGGTGTAGTGACCTCTTTGAGGGGTTGTGTATTGTGGGGAGCCAGATCCATAGGTTACCCTGATTCTACCTCAGTGCAGGCCCAGCCTTGACCAATCTAGGTGGGACACCCCCCATGTCATCCAAATGACCACAAGCTGTACTTGGGCATAGTAAAACCAGACTACCTCATAAATGTGATCTGATTTGCCATTGTTATTAATTGCTTATATTATTTATTGAAGGCGTTTTATTTATGGTCTGACTGTATTTATTCCTGCATGGTATTTATTGTCTGACAGTATTTAATTGCCCTCTGTATTTATTGCACCTATATTTAGTCCGTGTTTATTTATGACCTGATCCTATTTATTGAAACCCTACTGTGGTATTATTTATTTGGCCTGCTCTTTTGAGGAAAATCTTATTGTATTGTATTGTATTTATTTTTATGAAACCTGCAACTAAGAGAAAAAGATAAAGACAAACTACTTTCTTTCATAATTTTTACGGTGTAGTGTCGTTTTTGGAACGGATGAACGCATGGTTATTGTGAGGGTGTGACGTACGCTTAACACGGTGCCTGACCCCAACCGCTCGAGCCAAGCTACCGATGTATGCTTGGAAACCTGGTGACTGCTCACCCGGTTGCCCGGTTTCCAACAAGTACTGAGACATGCAAAATATTTTAGTGACGAAATTGAAGCCAAGCAATGCAAGTTAAAAGAGAAGGCCATTTGGGCTCAGGTTAAGGTAGCGGAAAGACAGGAATCCCAACTGATTGAACAAGCAAATGGCATGGGCCATGTAAAATTAAAACCTAATTTTGGAAAAGGAAAGGGACAGATTAGTTTAGAAGAAGCCAAAAAGAAGTGGCCATGTCATAATTGTGGAAAGGTAGGGCATCGGAAATCCGAGTGTAAATTGCTCCCAAGTGCTAATGGCGATAATGCATCATTGAATCCACGGGTGCAGAATGAGGTGAGTTGTCAACCACAGCGACAGCAGCAGGTTGCTGCCCAACAGTGTCAGGTGCCAAAGCCACCTTTTCCACAGAGCGTAAATCCTCAGAGATACAGTAATGAGACAGGATTCTACACCGAGGAACAGGTAACAAAGCTACCGCGCGCTAGTGCTGTTTCTCAGTATTGGCTGCAACGCGATGAGAGTGAGTCAGAAGTGAATTATTGATGGTGCTGAGGAGAGGAAGAAGAGTGTGTACTTGGCGCAGCTCTAGAAATAGACCAGACAGGCCCTTTTGTAGACAGAAAGATAAATTATGAAAATATTACTTTCCTGGTAGATACTGGTGCTACTCGTTCAACTGTTAGATCGGCTGATGTTAAAAATCTTCCTCTCTCGGATGACACAATCCAAGTAGTCATAGTCTCAAACAGACAGATAAAAGCATATCTTACTGATCCAGTTAAAGTTAAAATAGGGAAATTGTCAGACATGCACTGCTTTGTTGTGTGTGATACCAGTCCTGTAAATTTGATAGGGAGAGATTTGTTGTGTAAAATAAATTGCACAATTTTCTGTACTCCTAATGGCATAGCTTTTGAAACTCCTGATGAGGATGCACTGTACAAAATGACCGTGGCCAATCTGGAACCCAAGATTACTGAAGCCTTTGCTGTATTCGACCCAGAAGAATTGCCTCAGGAATTGAAGAAATCAGTGAAACCCGAGGTAAGGGATTTCACAGGAGAAGATATGGGATTAATGAGAAATGTAGACCCTGTAAAGATTACTGTAAAGGAAGGAATAAATTACCCAAATATTCCTCAGTATAAATTGACACCCGAAATAATTGCAGGAGTCACTCCTATAATAGACAAAATGATTGAACAGGGTATTCTGAGAGAAATAATGAGCAGGAATTCACCAATTGTTCTTCAGAATAGTGCAAGACCTGAGAAAAGTGAATAAAATTGTTGTACCAAGTTGTCCCATAGTACCAAATCCTTCAGTGATCCTATACCAGATTCCTCATGATGCAGAATGGTACACGGCCATCGACCTGTGTCATGCTTTCTGTTCCATCCCATTGCACCATGACAGCCAACAGATTTTTGCGTTCTGGTTCGGCGAACGTACCTTGGCATGGTGCCGACTCCTACAGGGGTATACAGAAAGTCCATCGATATTTAATCAGATTCTAAAGAAATCCCTGGGAGATCTAAAAATGCCCAAAAGTTCAGTACTAGTGCAGTGCATCGATGACCTACTGGTGGCATCGAAATCCCGAGAAGCCTGTGTAGTAGATACAGTTGCATTGTTAAATCATTTGGCAGATGGAGGACCTAAAGTATCCCCATCAAAATTACAGTTTTGCAAAAAGGAAGTACAATATTTAGGCCATAAAATTGAAAAGGGTTTGAGGAAAGTGATTACAGACAGGATCAGAATAATAAAAGGAATGAGAGCACCAATGATTCAAAGAGAAGTGAGAATGTTTCTTGGAATTGTTGGATATTGCCGTCAGTGGATCAGCAACTTTTCGCTGATTGCAAAACCCTTGGTGCGATTGACAAAAGGTGATGTGAAAGACCCTCTTGAATTGAACAACGAAGAGTTGAAGGCTTTTAAACAATTAAGAGATATTTTGGGTGAAGCCCCAGCTCTTGGAATGCCTGAATATGAAAAGGAGTTTGAGCTCTATTGCAGTGAGAGAGATGGATGTGCACTTTCTGTGTTAGTACAGAAACATGGAAAATTAAGACGACCTATTGCATATTTTTCGGCTGTATTAGATCCTGTAACTGTGGCATTGCCTGGTTGTTTGAAATAGGGGTGGGCGGAATTTGCGAAATTCACTTTCGCACATTATCGCGAACATTTTAAAAATCTCCGAAAACACGCGGAAATATCGCGGAGATGCAGAAGTTTTTTTCCCGCCCGTTCGCGGTATTTTCTGCGTGGTCGCGGCTCACCAACTTACCCAGGCCCACTTGTCTCGCGGTGCATGATCGCAAGAAGAAAGACGTGATCGCACGACGAATGACGTTACTGTGGACGCGAACTGTTGCAAATGACTACCAACAATCCAACATCTCGTGGAGAACGCGACCGGATCGCGAAAACTTGTCGGCGAACGCGGGGATTCAGGTAAGGCGATCGCGCGCACGCGAGAATGTATTATTTTACAGAGCGAGCAAGCAAAAAATTTCTGGTAAAATGCGGATTGCAGAAATTTGTACATTTTCGCGCTCTCCGCGGAACGCGAAAATGTCAAATTATCGCAATTTCCGCGAGCGGAACAGAATTTTAGCCCAGGCCTAGTTTGAAACCAGTGGCTGCTACCTGTAAGAGCTTGCAACAGAGTGAAGTAATTGTGATGGGATATCCTGTAAGAGTGTTTGTACCACATGACGTGGCAATCCTTTTAACCAGGAGCCGTCTAACTAAATATGAGAAAGTCATTTTGGGAGCAACGAATGTGAGCCTTGTGAGGTGTCTCAATGTAAACCCCTCAACGTTCTTGCCCGATGCTGAAAAGGTGGAAGTAAAAGATGACGTGGATCATGACTGTTTGGAAGTGCTTGATCATTGCACCAAGCCACGTCCGGACATAAAGGATGTGCCTCTGAAAGAAAGTGACTATTTGATGTTTGTGGATGGGTCATGTTTGCGAACACATGAAGGGATTTTGAGTGCAGCATATGCAGTGTGCACTGTGGCAGCTGTATTGGAAGCGTCCTGTTTAAAAAGAGTGAGATCAGCTCAAGTTGCTGAACTGTTTGCGTTAAGAAGATCGTGCAAATTGGGAAAGAAACTGAGAGTCACTATGATTACAGATAGTCAGTATGGCTTCGGAGTGGTGCATGACTTTGGGCAAATATGGTCCCAAAGGGGGTTCTTGACATCGAGTGGGACTCCTATAAGGAATGCCGAAGTGGTCGGGAAGTTGCTTGAGGCGATACAGCTGCCTAAGCAATTAGCAGTGGTAAAGTGTGCTGCCCACTCGAAGACTGCTGACTATGTGTAGGCGGGAAACGTGTTCGCAAATGACATAGCGCAGTATTGTGCGCGCAATTCGGTAAACAGAAACAGGGAAAAGGGAATGAACTCATGTCCCTTACTTTTTACTAACACCGTAAATACGCGGGAAGAGGTGAGACAGTTGCAGGAAGAGGCAGGAGATGAGGAAAAGAAACAGTGGATAAAATCAGGATGCGCACCCCGAGAGTCAGACCGAGTTTCGGTTTATCGGGATGGAAGACCAGTCATGCCTGATAGCATGATCTCTACCATGGCACAGATGTACCATGGGCAAGCACATGTAGGAAGGGATGCTATGATCAGACTTTTCAAACAGACATGGTACAATGCTAAGTTTCGGCTTGTAGCGGAGAGCCTTTGTCAAAGATGTCTCACATGTCAACAATACAATTCAGGAAGAAAGACAGTGATGAGTTTGGGGACAATAGGACGGGAAGGAGGTCCTTTCACCAGAATGCAGATTGATTTAATTGAAATGCCCCCATGTAATAGGCTAAGATATGTCTTAGTGGTGGTTTGTCTGTTTTCACGATGGGTAGAAGCGTACCCAACCAGAAGGAGTGATGGAGTTACAGTAGCCAAACTCCTATAGAGAGAGATCATTCCTAGATTCGGTTTCCCAGTTACGATCGAGTCAGATAGAGGAAAGCATTTTGAGAATTAAATCATAAAATTGATTTGTGAAGCATTGAATGTACAACAGAAACTGCATTGTGCTTACCGTCCAGAGGCTTCTGGAGTGGTGGAACAAGTGAATGGCACCATTAAAAACAGATTGGGAAAAATGTGTTTGGCCACAGGGTTGAAATGGCCTGATGTTTTACCTCTGGTGCTCATGACTGTTAGATCTATCCCTGATAGGAATACTGGACTGAGTCCTCATGAGATTATTATGGGTAGGGCGATGAGACATGTTTTCATTCCTGTCAACAAACTACTGCCTATAACTGATGACTTCGTGTTGGATTATTGCAAGGGGTTGGCTGATTCCGTTCATTCTGCATTTCATCAGGTTGGATCGGATGCCACCACCCTTGAAAAGAAGCCAGCTCATGATTTAAGTCCAGGAGACTGGGTAAGGATCAAAGTACATAGAAGAAGAAATTGTCTGGTCCCACGTTGGGGAAAACCGCGTCAAGCAATTTTGACCACGACAACGGCTGTGAAATGTGCCAGAGTAAAGAATTGGATTCATGCAAGTCATACTCTGTGAATTCCTAGTCCAGTGAATAGACCCGAAGAAGAATATTTTGGAGAATCCGATACCAGTTCCGAGTCGGACTCAGAAGAAACCAGTGCAAGACCAACCCCGAGAAGGGAAGAGTTGGAACCAAGCCAAGTTACAGAACCAGAGAATTTACCATTAAGAAGGTGATTGGAGATTTCTGATACTAGTTCAGAGTCAGATCCTGAACAAGAGAAAATACCAAAATTCGTAAAGGAGAATATTGAAGAGACTGTTAAGGAAATTCTTGAGAAGGAAGCTCCAAGTGCAAGTACAAGAGAAATTCCAATTGAGATTGTAGAAGTAGAAGGTGAGGAAATAGATACAGAGAGTGAGGGTAAGATTGTTGCGGAAGAACCCCGAGGAGGTGTAGAGAAACCACACATCCAGGTAGAAGAAGGGACAGTTAGTCAGCAGGAAGATTGCGTGGAAGAAACACGAGGAGGGACAAAATTAGATAGAAAGCAGGAAGTTGTGGAAGGAGAATCTACAGAAGGTAAAAGTCAAGTTGAGACCGAATTTGAGGATAGTGAGGGAGAAGTACAAGAAGGACGAGTCCTGAGAAAGAGAGCATGGAAAACCGAAAGGGGTGAAAAGGGAAATAAGTTGAAAAGGCCAGTGCTGGAGCAGAGTTTTCAGTTTGAAAATTCAGTGGCTTTTGAAGCTCTGGCATGTCTATTCGTTGTACTAATTTATTAATAATTAATAATTAATTATTTGTCTTGTGCAAGTGCGTTTATATTAATCAATCCGTTTGTCCTAACAAGAGAGAGTTACACGTGGGGGCGCATAAATGTGCTGTTTAAAAATAACGTGCGTGTTTTCATGTTTAAACGTTGCTATGTGCTGTTTATTTTTGAGCACAAAATGCTTTCCGAATTAATGCTTTTCTATGTTGCAAGTGCTAGATAAATGCATACACATAAGGGTATTAGTGGGGTTAACACTGTTTAATCACTATGCTGTGGTAACGTTGTTTTTGTTTCTTTTAATTAAGATGGTCTATTGAGGCCTATGATGGCCTAGAAAAGATGGCCGATTTGTAAGCCTGGCTGTGATTTATAATATGAAAACTGTGACGAGGGAGACCCCTGCTGGAAATGGTCCTGAAGCTAACTGACCATGGTCCTTGCTTGCTTGTTTGAAAACTTTCCATGAGGACAGCAGCAGTTTTGGGAGATCTCCAAGTGAAATGAAAATGTCCTTGGCAGCCTTGGGAAACAAAGGAGCCTTAGAGAAAAACTCTGAACTGTGGCTCGATTGCCGAGGAGAAGTAGAACTAATAAGATACATTTTTTATTTCTTGGTTCCTGTTCCGTAGTCTTTATTATGTGAACTTTTCCTGAGCGGAGATTTTCAAATGTAGCGATGTTACATCCTTTCCTTCTCGCTCTGCTCAGCAGGTCCGGCGGACATTACAGCTTTTTCTATGTTTCCAATGTATCTTTCCATTGTTTTAGAAACTATAAGAAATGTTAGCCTAGAGAGGGTTTTTGCCACTTGCCATTTTGCCTTTGCCGCGTACCGAATCTGTGTTGCTGAGGATTGATGCTGAAGGGACTTCGTCTTGAGAGACATTTACCGAGAGACTTGTCCTGACCCGTTCTGACATTTAGCTAGAATAGGTCATTATGAGAAAATGATTTACTCTGATTGATTTCCTTTGACTAATTTTAGATAAAGCAATATAATTTTAAACATGGTGTTGGATATTCTTTCTTGTCAATTATTGGGTTTACATTTTTGATTATTGCTGTATATGTTGTATAGATTATGTTTAAGGACAGTCACAAAAACCAGGTCTTATCGACCTCGATATAGATGCAGGGTGATTAGGAGTTTTTCTTTCCACAGGTTTATTGCTGGTAGAGTATTTGAGCGTATGTTAGTGTAGTGAAATGGGCCCTAGCGTATGATGTATGCATGTGCGTGTAACTGTGAGATTACTCTATCCGTGGTAGTGGGAATATTATACACACCCTGATCTCTATCACCAGCAAAGGAGGAAATTTGGCCAAATAAAGTAAAAAGACTGAGGTATCGATTGACACGAGTGAAGTCATCTAAAGCAGAACAAGTGAATGAGGTGTCTAGCCAAGAAAACTCAAAAGACACTGATCAGACACACTTGGAGAAGGGAAAACGAACTAAGAAACCCAACCAGAGGTATAAGTCACCGGAATGGACGTATGTGGCACTTCCTGATGTACAAGAGGAAGCAGACAGCCAGGAAAGTCTAGGGGTAACTGTACTGGAAGTGGTTGAGGAGGAAGAAGATTCGGAAATCCTGAGAGTTATCTTGTCCGATATCAGAGAAGAGACGGATGTTCAGGAAATTCTGAACCAAGATTGTGAAAACAAAGTGAAAGACGATCAAATGCCAGACTGAAGTGACAAGGGGAAGTTGAAGAGAGATTTAATTATTGGATAAGACATTAACCGGAAAGAACCAAGTAGGCGCTCAGAGCCTTGGGTTTAGACAAAGCTAGTTGTGAGTGGACGAGGCCAAGTCAAAAGACACTAATCATTTCCGAAATGGCAAACACAGAAGGTAGAAAATCTACATGTGTGTTCCTTCGAAAATGGTGCAAGGTGTGTTGTTGTTGTACAGGATTACTATTGCTTCTATGGAGTGTATTAGCTTTAATAGTTCCTTTAAAGTAACATTCGAAACAATAGAGGGTCATATTGAGAATAAGACGAATATAGAAAGGATTCATGATACTCGTACAACTAGATTGGTAGACAGAACTGACTTACATAAGGATAGGTCTATAACTGATTTTTCTAACAACGTTTTCTCGAAGTTATTGTATGAATATGTAAAAACCATGGATGTTAGAGATTGTTATGTCTGTATGCAATTACCTGCATCAGTGTCAGAAGGTGTTACATATCACCACCTTCCTGTGACTTATGGAATAACATGTAGTGTGTTAGCTAGTTTGTTTTATAAAACAGGGAAACTGGAGTATTATTTCTCCGATGTAGATAACTATTTTTCACAAGTACCTGTAGTTCCTGAATTGAATAAGATAAAACCTAGTAAAGTTTTAGGTGAATATTTCTTAGAAACTAGAGAATTGACTTTAGAGGCACTGTTTAAGAATAATCTTCCTTGCAGTCTAAAAAGGAAGAAAATACCTTTTTGGACGTGGTGGTCGAGAGGAGAATTAAGATGCAAAGAAAGATACCTGAGGGAAAAGGAGAGAAGAAGGTTTAGGACGTAGAAAGAGAAAAACATTTGAAGGGAGAAACCAGTCCAGCTATGGCTTTAGATTGGCCTCAGAAAGGGAAATTGTGCATCAGAAGAAATGAAACTGTGTATGATAGCTATTGTAGGTGCAAGTGAATGCCATGATACGTATAGAATCATGAGAGGATGGGGATTTAAAGGAGGAAACGATCCGGTATTCCCTGGGTTATATTTTATCGGTGGGAACAAAGCTTATTATCAGTTACCGGACCATTGTATGGCACATGTTACTTAGGCCTGGTCTTCCCAAAGATATTTCATGTGGGAAGGGGAAAGGATGGTGCGCATGAGATAGGTAGACAACTAATACGTAGAAGAAGGGAAAGTTGGTCTGAAATTGTAGGGGATATTTTTGGAGCACTGATACCAGCTGTTTGAGTATCTCTGAATGCATATAAAATCAGAAAATTATCTACAGTAGTGGATCGTTTATCAACAAGCACCGCTGGAGGGTTTTTACTGGTAAATACCGAAATGGTAGCCATGAGAGCCATGGTAATGCAAAACCGACTTGCCCTTGATATTATTTTGGTCAAAGAGGGAGGAGTTTGTGGAATGCTGAAAGTGCAACATTGTTGTACTTATATTCCTGACGAAAGTCAAGATTTAAAGACATATATTAAGAATATAACAGACTTGCATGAGAAGATTGTTCCATTGGAGGTTGAAAGTGTTTGGGAGAAAATTGGTAAAGGGTTTTCTACTATTAAATACTTCTTAGTTAAATTAGGCAGTACATTTATAAGCAAGATTCTAATTCCAGTGACTTGTGTGGTAATATTAGTATTAATATTGAGATTAGGTTGTGTAAGTATAAAAAGAAGAAAATTACAAAATAAAATAAAAAGAGAAGTAACCAGAAAAAGAGAGAAAGAAAGAAATGAAAGAGAAATGGGAGATATAGAACAGGAAGAATGGAAAGAAAGTATGTATAAGAAGGCAAAGGAGGATGAGATGGGGGAAACAGTGATGTAACGTAACATGTTGTAAGGGAACTGAGACATAATTTCAATACAAATTTCAATTGAGATTTAGGGGATTTGTGGTGATATTAAAAATCACCAAAGAGGGGATTGGTGGAGCAGGTAAAATGAAATTTTGTATACCTTCTCTATTTTGCATGAAAATACTAATTGGGTAACTTTTCTAATTATTAACGTGTATTAATTGTTTGCAGTGGTCTAATTAACCAACCTCACACTTTAATAAACACAAATTTCACGCGGGACTAAATGCAAATTGCATGGCAAGTAATCCTAATAAATAACTATGGTACGCATATTAACGGTAGATTGTGTTGATATAGAAAATTGCGTGGATATATTGCTTTAGTGATGTTTTGCTTTCCTGCTAGGATGAAATGGTGAGTAAAATTGCTTTAAATGTTGCTATAAGGTAGGAAAATACTAATATATAAAGGGATTAGTGTGGGTGAGAGCGATGTCTACTGCGCAGATTCGGATGGCACTGAAGATCTCCAGGCATCCTTTGACCGAGTCACAGTGTTCCTCGTCAAGGATAGGAACGTGGAGGACTGCCAAAGTTCAACTAGTGTGACTGACAGAGAAAACAAAGGACACCTGTCCCCAGCCGCCGTAATATTGATACTTTAGACCCTTTCGCATGAGAACTGTCCAAACCATGGAATGACATCTTCAGTAGAGCATGAGAAACAAGCAACTTTGTGAATATCATCTGAATTTGCAAATTTGATGGCTTGTCCAATCAGAGCCATTTCCAATGCAGCAAATGTAGCATGTTACCCAAAATTCATTATAAAAGGGGGCTTAGTAGAAGGGTGTTAGGTTATTGCGTTCCAGGAGTCTGGTCCGAATCCCATTGATAGATTTGCTTGCATGAGTGTCAGGTCCCCAGAGATCTTTGGGACTGTGTCGTGCGGTGCAAAAGAACTTTTCTGCGGACTGATTGGGGTCGTAGCCTGCATTCGATTGGAGGGTTATATCGGAAGAGTTTTGATTTATGCAGGGCTAATAAGTTGCGGGAGAATGGTCGCTAAAATCCGAAGATTAGGTAAATATAAATGTCATACTGATTTATGCTAATGTGATCAAAATTCTGATTGATAATATTGATGATTATGCCAATGAACGTGAATTTAATTAGATAAACTACACAATTATTAACAAAGAGCGAGTTTGTGATTCTTTAAAGATTCTGAGACTTTAAATGTGTTTTAGCTGGTTCTATATCACCATCAACCAGTCCAACTAATTGGTCCATCGACCAAGTGGTGGAGTGCCTTGATGTTAAAGTTAGGATTCTATAAGTGCAGATGTATAATATGTAAATACTGAAAATATTCCGTTCTATAGGTAATAAGGTACCCCCCCCACATGTCCAGCACTTCTTTCCTCCTGTGTGCAGATTCAAAGTGAAGTCGTATGAGTGTTGGTGTTATGGGCCCCACCAATGAATGCGTGCGTGAATGAGCTAGTGTGACGACGGATCTGTGACGCAGGGAGGATATGTAAATTTACCTTTTCCCGCTGGAGCAAAAGCATCATGATGATATCCAACCCAAAGAATCAAAATACAGCTATTTCCGTAAATCCATCAAACAGCATCTTTTCTGAATTCAATCCCACATCAAACTGAGAAGATGACATCTCCAGCGTTAGTACTGGAGCAACACAGGTTAAAGTACTCACAGCACGCAGATCTACATAACTCTCCAAGCTATCTGAAGCCATCACTCATAGCCGCTCCAATTCATTACAAAATATCACAGGAATCAAACATCCTCGGGTCAGTGGAGGGCGAGTGTGGGGCCATTACTGTCCCAACAGAGCTAACAGACACTGTGTGTAATGCAAAAACTTATCATGAATTTAAGCATGCAGTACCCTCTCCCGACGATTACATGCAGACTAAAACGACCGCCACTGTACTGCATCAATGCAAAACTCAGGAAACCCAGCCCCAGGACTACAGTCATACATGGGATAAGAGCATATACAATAGGACAGTCTCACCAGCATCCAATCCCCGAAGAAGCAACATGAGTTATTGGCAACAATTATTAAGTCTCTCATTGCCACAATGAATGCACTTACATAGCAGTCAGAGAAACTCAAATTACAACTAGAGCTGATTCAAGCTCTAGCCACGTCCATAGCCAAAATGGAGGCCAAATTCACTGGTATGAAGCAAAACGAGCATTCTGCGGGCCGAACTGGAAAAGAAAAAACCTTATGCGACTCTCATAACACAGCAGACAAGCATTGGCATAGCCAATAGGTCTCGCCTTTGGGACCTTATAAGTATTTAGTTATGCAGCAGGTCCCAAAGGCGAGACCTATTGGCTATGCCAATGCTTGTTGTTATATCTGGGCATGTTAGGAGGCTAGGGGACTGGGTCTCGATGTCGGGTTGGGAGCACAGCAATGACCTACTCAATTTGAATGCGTAGGTAATACAACCAGAGGCCTGAAATGAAAGGTTCACTACCAGGAATAACAGGAAGGTAGAAAGTTAGGCTGGTTAGAAAGGTAAGGAGGGGTAGATGCAGGCATGGTGGTGAGGGGAGAAACAGATGCATGCTGTAAGAAAGTGGCTCTGTATATACTGTTCCCAAATAGGTACAGTGTGCACAGAGTCCACAGTCCCCAGAGGTTTGGCAGAGGCTAAAGTTAGATATAACCTTACTCTCTAAAGTGGTAGCTTGGTCGAGCAGTAAGGCAGTATCAGAGGACAGTGTAAAGCATTTGTTGTACACACTCAGTCAGCAAATGGTCTCACACACTCACGAACTGAACTCTAGGCCAATGGTTTGTATAAAAATATATAGTTGTTTTATTTTAGAACCAACAATAGGTATCAAAATATACTTTCTCAGAATGAGATGCTTTAGTTAAATACTTTCAATAGGCAATAGACTTTTGAATGCAATAGTTACAGTTGTTGCAATAGGCACCACAATTCAAACACAATTAGAAATTCCCATTGAGCTCAATGTTATAAGTAAATGCAATTAATTACTTTTAGGATTACTTTTCTAACCTCAGGATTTGATCCTAGATTCAGTCCTGGGACATTTCCTGGAAACAGGTGAGTAAATACATTTTGGTTACAGGTTTGATTTTTAAGGAATATTATTGTATTTTAAAAGTTAACACAAAAAGTTTTTCACATAGAATCACCAATGTTATCCTATCTTTACTTTTTCTTACTCAGTGCTGGATCCTGGATTCAGCACTCGTGCATCTCCTGTAAACAATTGAAAGAAATCGATTTTGTTACACAGGCAATTTTTAAGGAATATTTGTAAGTTTCAAAAATCGACACTTCGAAGAATTTCTGGCAAAAACCAGGCAATGTTATCCATGGAGGAAAATCAAGTTTTCAGTAAGTACGGTTGTAATTACTTTTCAGGGTCAGTGCTGGGCACCAAGATCCAGCACTGGGATCTCTCTTGATAACAGGTGAGTAATTTCGTTTTTGTTGATCGGCTGATTTTTAGTGAATATATTAAAATTTCAAAACTCAACACTGAAGAATTTCCAAGTGAAACCAGTCAATGTTACCCTATGGAAGAAAAGTGAGTTATCGGCTTTTGGGTAACTACTCGACTGGCAGAGTTAAGGTTCTGGGCATAGATTCAGGGGTCTCCCAGAGTCTGGTAGGTACAGTTGTCACACCCTCAGCGGCACAGGGGCAGCCGGGTGTAGAGAGCGTTAGGCCCAATGTTATCCTATGGCGTGCAAGGGGCCTTTGGTTGGTGGCTGCTGGCAAGCAGGCCACATGGCTGAGGGGGCTGGGCTCCTGGTCACTTACTCAGGGCAAGTGGGGAAGTAGATTAGGATAGATGTTGCACTTCCAGGGGCACTCGGGCGGCTGGGTGCAGGGTGTTTTTGAGCCCCCGGGCGCTCAATGGATTTCTATGGAGAAGCTACAAGACGAACAAAGGCTGCAAGCTCGGGGACGAAGATTCTTCAGGTGCGACTGCCACTTCGAGAGGTAAGTTGGGAAGCTGTAGGTTAGGTAGGCACCCAGGAGCTGGGCACAGGGGGCCGCATGGCGCCGGGTGCTGGGGTGTCTTTTCGCGTCGGGAAATCTTACCCTCAGCCGGTCACAGTTGGGGGGGTCTCTGGTGTTGAGGCTGCAGGCGTCGTCAGGAGCGTTGAGGAGGGTCCTTGGGTGCTGGATTTGGGGTCACAGTCACCGGGGGGACGTCCTCATGGTCTTTGTTCACTCCAGCACAGGCCAGGCTTGGCGGGTGCAGAGTGTGCAGGAGTCGCGGTTCCTGGCTGGTGCCAGGGGTCTGTTACTTGCTTTGAGCAGAACCACTCGTGGGTCTCTACCCAGGGGTCCAGCAACATGTCTGCTGGGTGGCTGCCTAGGCAGCCTCTCAGACAGGACGTGGATTGTAGGTTAGGTTCAGGGGGCAACTCTAAGTTGCCCTCTGTCGTGCATCTTATATTAAATCCCACACTGGCATCAGTGTGGGTTTAATGTGCTGAGAAGTTTGATACCAAACTTCTCAGTCTTCAGTGTAGCCATCATGGTGCTGTGGAGTTCGTGTTGATGACCTCCCAGCACCATATACTCTTAATGGCAGCACTGCACTTACAGTGCCCAGAAATGGACCTGGGTACTGTAGGGGCACAGGGCCCATGCACCTGTACCCACACCACTGGCATAGGGCATCCAGCTAGAAGGGTGACTGAGGTATTCCAGGGCAGTGTGTGTTGTGGGCATGGCACACAGGGATGTGTGCCATGTCGACTCTTTGTTTTGTTCTGCACCAAGGAACTCAGCCTGAAAATGCAGTGTGTGTGTCAGGGTACAGAGCCTCTAAGGGTGGCACAATAAGTGCTGCAACCCTTAGAGGCCTTCTCTGGTCACAGGGCCCTGAGTACCTAGGGTACCATTTACCAGGGGCTGACATGTGGCCAGAGATGTCAATTGGGTTTTGGCTGTTAGGCAGTTTTAGGGAAGGAACACAGGCCCTGGGCACCTGATTGGCAGGAGCCCAGGGCACACCAAGTCAAAGAGCATCAGTAGTCTGGCAACAAAAAAAAAGAAAAAGCGGGGGTTTACTGCAACAGAAACCCACTTTCTCTCACATGCTAGGAGAGCGATGTGAGGGAGGGAGGCGAAATGGGAAGAGGCACTGAAAGGTGGGTCGGGTAAAGACTGTAGTGAGGCAAACAAAAGGGTAGTGAAGGTGTGAAGGGTAGAGAAAGAAGTGAGGTGTAGAAGAAAAAGATTCAGGTGCGGAGACAGGTAAATCAAAGATGGAGAGGGGAGAATAACGCAGTCGTAGAACGAGAGAGGGCCATGTAGAGAGAGGGAGAGGTGTGTCAGAGACAGGTAGAGACAGCTGAGGAAGACGGAATAATAAAGACTGAGGTAGACAGTTGAGGTAGAGGGGTGCGTTGATATAAAGGAAGTGCAGAGATGTGTTAGAGAGATGTTACTGAAGAGGAAAAGAAGTAGAGGTATTGAGAAAAGAGTAAGGTACTAAAAGAAGTAAGGGGGTGAACAGAGGTAGAACGAGTGGACGGGGAGAGAACACGTAGAAGATGAATGGCAGGGTAAAGTGAGCGGTCAGGCAGTGAGTGTGAGGAGTGGTATACAGAGGGATATGTGGCAGTGAGCGCGAGTTGTGGTGTACAGAGGGATATGTTGTGGCAGTGAGCATGAGGTGTGGGGTACAGAGGGATATAAGGCAGTGAGCGCAAGGTGTGGGGATCAGAGGGATATAAGGCAGTGAGCGAGAGATGTGTGGTAAGCACGCAAGCACACCACAGGAAGCAGTGACAAGCAAAGGTGAGTGCAAGAGCACAGCTAGGAAGAGACATGCGAGACTGCTGCAACACAAGCACTCATGGACTGCTTAACTAAAAGGAAAAAAAGCAGATCAAGTAAGCAGTGGAAAGGCACAAGTATAAGGCCGTGCCACCAAGGGAGAGAGGGTAGAAGAGGAAGTCAAAGCTATACCAGGCAACGAATAAAAAGCAAGCCAATGTGCGATAATAAAAACGGATTCTAAGTGATGGGCAGGCGCTAGGCCCGCTGCAAGGTCACCAGGTCTTCCACAGCCAAGCGAGATCTAATATGCAGCATGCTGACAAGCCATTACCTCCACTACGGTGTTAATCGCGTTAATAAACGTAGTGCTTCAAAATTCTCTGCAACCATTGTATGAATAAGTAGGGACATGGGGTACCTGCTTACAGAACAGTAGGCTGGAGGAATTTAGTGGCATATTAACAAGGGCTTTATCTCTTTTTGGCTTTAAAAGCCAAATAAGCGGAGATAAAACTATCGCCCTATTTACAAGAGGGTGCTAACATGCATGAGGGCATATTAGCAAGGGGTGGCGATATAATTATTGCCGCTTTAGCGTCCGTTATCGGAACGATAATTATATCGCAATATCATCAATGACACGCTAGCGCGTGTTTCTTTGATGTAGAGCCCGTTTTTTCACAGCCTCGCCTCACATCGCTAATGAGATGCAAAGAAGGTGTGGCTGTGAAAACAACACATGAATATTTCGCGAAGGCAGCTTCGCGATATTAACAAGGAGTTGCAACGATAAAAAAAAAATCGCACTACCTCGGCCTTAACACTGGAATTTAAGATCTGTTAAATTCCAGACTAAGGCATACTAATAATGATAGATGGATTATGCTGATACGACCACAGGGTCATATCAGCAATGTTATCGCTGTTTTCCATCGAACATCGCTGGAAAACCAGCGATGTTCCATGGTAAACACCGCTATCGTTGAAATATTATCGCCATAGCGCTATGTATTGTTAATATAGCGTTATCATGGCGATAATTTTCAGTGATAGCCGGCGATAATATTTCTACCGCTATGTGGGGCCAGCGATAATTATCGCTGGCCCTTGTTAATATGCCCCATAATCGCATGTTAGCACCCTTTTTCCCGACGCCTCCCTTTGCATCTCTAATGAGATGCAAAGTGGGGGTCACTGGGCAGTAGAGCCGTGCAAATATCGCTGATGTGCACATCTCGATATTTACAAGGCTGCCCCAGCATTTTAGCAGACGTTAGTTTCTCCAAAAACTAACGTCTGCTAAAATCCTGACTTATCCATCCCTAACACAGGGGATGGATTATGCTACTTCGATCACAGGGTCGCATCAGCAAGGTTATCGCCCTTTTGCATGGAACATCGCTGGAAAACCAGCGATGTTCCCTGCAAAACAGCGATTTCCGCAGCTATCTCTGGAATTGTTGTTGATAACGCGCTACCAGGGCGATAAATTCCAGAGATAGACATCGATGAATAACAAAGCGCTTTTCATCGCCGTTCCTTGCTGATATGCCCCCTAATGCCTTGTGATGCTCAGAGACATCATGCTGTTCCAGAAATAGCGTCACTTACTGTTACACCTTTCCTGCGAGTATTAGTCTATACAGGGAAACAAACATGCCGCAAATCTTGAGAAAAAAGCACGAGCCAGCTGCAGCCTGCAAGCGATTTTCTTTTCAAATGAGCGGGGTGGGAACAGAAGCTACGGGGACAGGAACAAGGGTCAGCAAGAGACACCCCAAAAAATTAACGTGAAAGCAACGTCGTAAGGGCGTGGGGCACTCGTTGGGGTATGCAAAGGGATAGAGAAGGGTACAGGTACACGAGTCGACAGCTCGAAACCAAAGCAGTGGAAGCGGAGATGCCAGATTTTTTTCTTCTTTATTGTTTCTTGTTGGTATTGATTTGGGATAAGGATCCCATGACTAGATTGACTGAGCTATTAAGTGGTGGCACTCATAAAAATATACCCACTGGGCTGCATTTGGGTTTGGCACCCTATTGACTTTATATATATTTTCGTTGCATTGAGGGATCCGTACTGTCAATCCTTTCTCTTATGATAATGTGACATGTCGTGTACGAGATGTTCACTATTGCCAGAACTAACTGAGCATTAAGTTTTGTGTCCCTTCCGATGGTGTTTATTCCATTATTGAGTGTTCACGAACCGCGTGTTCTCTGGCTAGATTAAGTTGCAATAAAGTTTTTCAATACTTTATTGAGTCACCGAAGAGACAGACACTTGCCCCTGAGATTGCAGATTTTCTATTATAATTTGAATGTTTGCATCTCTTTATTATCATATTCGTCAGAATCGATTTAAATATTGTTATGTACATCCTCAGTGAAATGTAACTGTGTATTGAAGAAACATTTATCTATAATGTATCCGATGTGGACCTGCAGTTCACTATGTTTATCCTTTGGAAGGTCAAATGTTTATTTGAGTTATACAGGCAAATACAAAATTACTCGTGAGAAAGGAGCGCAAGCTCTAAAGCGAAACTTTTCTCGATCCACAAAAAGTCAACTCGAGCCCAAATCCATAGAGCATGAAATTATTTATCTAAACATGTAGCAAGCAAAACGCCCGACGCGTTTCGGTGCAGCCGCACTTTGGTCACGGGTCAAAGGACCGTTTGTCAAATCAAAATACATATAGTGCACATACAACATAATAAATGTAGGACTACTCATCCCACTGTCATGGAAAAATAGCATCCATTTTGAAATGGTCTTTTATAATGCATTTTTGGCTCAAGCAACCACATATCTTCCTAAGACTGAGAGATATTGATATAAATATATTGAATACTTGAACAATTGATATCAATTAAGTGCATGGCGAAAAATTTACAAATATCAAAACAAAATATTACATGATATCCAATAATACCCCAGTGGGTAAATAGCAGAAAAAAGAAAAAGTATCATCTTTTTTAATCAAATGGAAAATTCGCCTTTACTATCCTCATACAATTCTGCCCCAGTGGGCTGAATCCAGAATTGTTCACCTATTTAATCACGACTTTGGCTGATTTTTGCCTGATTAAACCGATGTCCCATATTTTATACTCTCATTTATATCATTTCAGTCGACTTTTAATGTTCCAAAGTGGTATTAAAAAGCTCTGGTGCATTTCTTCAACCTGACAAGCTGATAATTCCGTCTCCTACAAAAAATTAAAAATGGTGCAATCAATACTTGAAAAATGTGAATTCAAAACACAAACATGGCTTACAAAGTATTCATTTTCTATATAATAGATCAGACCTGGTTTACTTGACAATGTACTAGAAAATCTTAACCCAAATGGACCCACATCGCCTCATCCTTGTTCAATCCCTTCGGGTGTACTGTATCATATTTAATAATTATTTTGGATTCCAGACATCTCAGTTCTTTCACTTTGTTCCCACCTCTCTCTGATTTGGGAATTCTGTCTAGGGCACAAAAATGTAAGAGACTTGTGTTTTTATTATGGAACTCTTTAAAATGTCTGGTGACGGGCTATTGTCTGTCCTCATTGACAATTGCCCTGAAATGATCCAAAATACGCTCCTTAACTTGATGGATAGTACTTCCTATGTATATTAGTGAACATGGACAGCTTAGTGCATAAACACAATAGTCAGATTTACAGGTGAGATGTTTCGTTATGACAAAGGGTTTCTGATCTTTGGATAGTTTAATGTCTTTGCGCTTGGTGCTGTTTCCGCAGGCTTTACATGAATTGCACGGAAAAAGGCCTTGTATAGGACTGCGGTCTTTGTCATCTTCTAGTGTGTTGCTGCACAGTATATCTTTTAATGCAGTGCATTTTCTATACGTTATTTTCGGTTGTGTACCTACAAAGTTTCTCAGTGTTGCATCTGTATTCAAAACGTGCCAGTACTTCCTCAGACATTTCCTAATTTCCCACGTTTGATTATTGCACGAGGTTATAAATCTTAAGGGTTCTTCCTCACTTGTGTCTGCAATCTTAGCTTGCAATGTTTCTGCTCTGTTCATGGTCATTACTTTCGTACATGCTTGATTGACAGTTTTCATTGAATAACCCCTTTCCAAGAATTTGCCTGTCATATTTTGTAATTCAAGTTGGAAGATCTGGTCAGAACTACAATTTCTTTTTGTTCTTAAGAGCTCGCCAAAAGGAATGCTGTTAATCAGGTTCTAAGGATGACAGCTTTTGGCATTGATCAGACTGTTCCCAGCAGTCGATTTTCTGAACAGTCTGCTTGTCAATTTATTACCTTGTACATTAATTTCTACATACAGGAATTCAATACCTTCCTGATGTACTGTACTGGTAAATTTTAAATTGCATTGATTGTTGTTCAATGCCAGTACAAACTGTGCTGCATCTTCTTCTGTTCCCTTTTAAATGCAGAACACATCATCTATATACCTCACCCAGAGGACCACATTCTGGGTAAAGACCATGATGTTACTAGCCATCTGCTCCTCCCACCAGCCGAGGTAAAGACTCACATAGTTGGAGGCGAAGCAGGTTCCCATCGCGGTTTCCCGGGTTTGGCAATAGATGACATGACCAAACAAAAAGTAGTTATTAGATAGGCAAGTATTCATCATAATGAGCAACATTTCTGTATGCTTAAGATAGGCTAAATCTCTTTGTTTTCAAAAGTAATGATTGGCCTCCATTCCTAAGCTATGTGGTATACAAGTGTATAAGCTGTCCAGTGTCATGAGTAGCATGTCATTTGTCCAATTCACTTTCTCAATCACATTCAGAAAGTCCCTAGTGTCTTGTATATAGGACGGAAGTGCCTGTACAAATGGGCGCAGAAAATAATCAATATATTTCGATGTATATTCGTATGTACTTCCTATTGAGGACACAATGGGACGCCCTGGTGGAGTTTGGTTGTCTTTGTGTATCTTAGGCAGTAAATACATTACCAGCAACTTAGGGGGTTCACAATTAAGATATTTATACTCGTCGTTTGATAACAATATATCATTTTTCCATCTTACCAATTGAGATTTAAACACCTCGTTGCTTTTTTTCATAACTACTTCTGTTACTCACGTGATAACTTTCAACATCCTCCAATTGTCACCTTCCCTCGTCCAGATACATCTGCCTGGGCCAAATGACAACATTCCCACCCTTGTCAGATTTTTTTATGACTATGGTTCTATTTTCTTGCAGTTCTTTAACTGCTGTATATTGCTTATGGGTGAGATTGTCGCGTATGTTACTTGCACCTTTTTCTAGTTTTTTAAAGTCAGAAATCACTCCTTTCTCAAAAACCTCCATAGCCTCATTGTGTATCTGGGGCAAAAATCTCGATTTAGACTTGAAATGACTGCCACTAGTACAATCAATGTCTAGCATTTCCTCAGTTACACACTGTCAATGTTTTCATCGCCACTTTCCAATGCCTTCATAGTTTTTAAAAGGTCCATATCACCCATGGTTAAGTTTATACGGCTACTGGTGATTGAAGGTATGATATTTTTTCTTTTAGTTTCAAACCATTTTTTCAACTTTAATTTTCTAATAAAGTCAATTCTCCCTTCTGTATAATTGAACTTACTAGTAGGGTAGAATGTCAATCCTAACGCTAAAACATCTATTTGATCTAGAGTTAACTGAATGTTAGATAGATTTTCCACTGTAAGGGTGTCCTTCATTTTGTGGCCGTCTTGCCCCTTGTTGTCATTCCCATGTAGGCATCTAGAACTGCCTGCTTCTTTGCGCCTCTTCTGTTTCCTCCTCTGGCGCCTGGACCTCAACCTCAATTTGGCGTGTCCTGTGGTCCTGGGCTCGCTGTACCTTGTCGACCTTAGACCATCAATGAGAACTCGTTTAAAATTTTGGATTTTACTCCTGGACTCACTTGTTGATCTGGGGTGGATCCCGCGCCTTCTTCAGATATATATATTTATATTACCTACTGACGGTCGCCAGTAGGTAGTTTTAGTTAGGAACTTGTTTCTATTCAAAAACTTTTTTTGTTTTCCCAATAACTTTGGTGTCGTTTGACTAATCTTCACGAAATCTTCCTAACCAGTCGGGCGCTCCGGTCAACTCCTGTCTTGAAAGTTTCGGGGTGATTCGTGAAGCGGGGGCCAAGAAAAAAGTGGGGTCCCAAAACACATTTTCCCCATGTAGATTTCCATAGGAAACTTTAGACAAAGCTGCAGCCCAAACTGCTGAACGGAATTACACCAAATTTGGAAAATAGGTAGGTCTTTTTGTTAAATGGTGTAAATCAGTTCAGTAGTTCTAAAGATATTAGCAAAAATAAAAATATCGATATCTGAGCACCGAGGAGGGTTCGGGAACCCTCCCAGGCATGAGCTTCACTCTGATTGGCTGCCAACACTCCAAACCAAAAAGTGTTGGCAGCCATCTTGTGACTGGGTAGAACCGACTCACAAGAAAACAGTGAAAAAGAGGTTAAAAAGAAGAACAGGGGCAGGGTAGAAACACCCTGACCCCCTAGGCCTGCTCAGGGGGTCCCACAAGGACCCCCCAGGGCCAAAAAAGCGTTAAAAAAAAATTGCAGAATTTGCGTTGGGGTCCCGAATCCCGCCAAAAATTTAAGACATTTTAATGAGGCCCCGGGTGGGCCAGGTCCTAGGGGCAATGCCCAATAAAATAGCGGGGGACCGCGGAGGCCCCACAGCCCTGAGGACTGTCACCTCCCCGGTGCAATGCTAATTATGTGCGGGGGGGCTCGCGGCCCCCCGCAGCCCCAGGGACTGTCACCTCCCCGGACCTTTTGACAAAATGAATACGTGGGGTGTCCCACCCCCCCACGCTGCCCCGGGCACCACCACCTCCCCGGGGATTTTTTAATTGTATGCTGGGGCATGCGCCCCCCCCCACAGCCCCGGGGACTGCCACCTCCCGGGGCTCTGTTTTAAAAGAAAATGAGAAGTGTGGGGAGGGCAAGAGCCCCCCACATCACCCGGGGACCACCACCTCCTCGGGGCACTCTTTATTCAAATTCAGGGGTCCGTTCCGAACCCCCAGCCTGGGGGCAACCACCTCCCCAGGGCTTTCAAAATTCAGGAAGCGGGTCACGTGGCCCCCCTCCTGGAGCCCTTGATGGCCCTGGGGACCACCACCCCCCCCAGGGCCAGCTCCTGGAATGTCCCCGGGTGCCCACACCTGGGATATTGTTGTTTGCAATGACAGGGAGGGAGCACAGCTCCCGCTCTGTCATTGCAAACTCTGCTTTGTTTCATTGAATTGAGAGCAGGAAGACCTGCTCTTGCTTTAATGTAGCGCAGCAGGATTGCTTTTGAGCAAGGAGACCAGCACGCCAGAGGGCGCATTTGCACAGTGGTGCAGGGAGGGGGCGGGGCCTGACATAACAAGTGTGCAAATGTGCCGCCTGGCACGTTGTAAATTGGGGGATTAAGTCCCCTTCAATCCTCAGGGTCCCTGGGGGCCAACTAGCCCACCAGGTATCTCCAGCAAGCGCCACAGAGCTGCGTTGCAGAGAGGTGGTTCGAGGCCACACCCCTATGTACACCTCTCTGCAACACAGCTCTGTGGCACTTACTGGAGGTACCTGGTGGGCTAGATATCTTTTTTCCCTCATTTCCACAAACACAACCCCAATGTGTGTTTATATATATATATTCACAGAAAAACCATAGGTTTCAGGCACGTTATATTTAGAAATTAGCATTTAAAAAACCCTAGAAATTCACAGAAAAAACCATAGGTTTCAGGCATGTTATAAGTAGAAATTAGCATTTAAAAAACCTTTGAAATTCAATGAAAAAACCATAGGTTTCAGGGATGTTCTAGTTAGTTGTACATTTGACTCATAGAAAACCAGAGAAATTCTCCTGTTATAGTTATTTGAGCTAATTATAACTCGCGCCCCCGCAATGCACTGCGGATGACGTCACATATTACATCATTCATGACATGGTCAGTGACATCACTGATGACATCACTGATGACATCTCAAATGACATCACTGATGACATCACTGTTTTCACAAATGCCTCGAACAAATGCCAGCTGACAGACTGAATCACAAAATGGTTTTTCAATGCTTATGTAGTGTGAGTTATAAACAGTTCGCACCCAGGCTCACAGAGGGCCAGTTGTGGCCCGTCCGCTCGACTCACAGACGCAGTACTACGAGCCGTCCGCGTTATTGTAGCTATCCCTGCCCTGTTCCGTCGTACGCCACGTCACGCCATTGCGATTTCGTTCCAATGTTGGCCCCACATAGCTACCTGTCGCAGGCATACTCGCTGTTGGTGTGCAGATCAGTGGTCTAGTTCTCGACATCTCACGGCCACTCCCTCAGGGCAGGTTTGCACACACACCACACCCATCCGGCAAATGCGTCACAGGCCATATGACCACGCAAATATAATAGATCGACGTCACATCCTTTATTGCCGGTGCTGACTAGATGGCGGAAGCTCCACATTTCTCAACCATAAAGAGTCTTTGAAAAGTTGCGCAGAAGGTTAGTCGCACCATGACCTGTATAGCCATCAGGGGCCTACCACCCCCTTGGCACGGACTTCATATGCACAGGGTTAGTGCCACCCGAAGCTCATATGGCCATCAGGGGCCTACCACCACGTGGCACGAACTTAACTTCCACAGGCTTAGCGGCCCCAAAAGCTGATGTGGTCTCCGCCATTGATGACTCAGGACTCAGCGACATGTGTGAGATCTGCCGGGCCATGGAGAAGATGATGTGGTCTCCGCCATTCATGACTCAGGACTCAGCGACATCTGTGCGATCCGCCATGCACCTGATGTGGTCTCCGCCATTCATTACTCAGGACTCAGAGACATATCTGGGAGGATTTTTGACAGGCACGTGGAGTGCCCACTGCTGCACACTCCGGTGGCACCAGGTAATTATTTGCTCATGGATGCTCAGAGGCGGCAGTGTCTGTGTCTCTCTCTCTCTCTCTCTCTCTTTCTCTCTCTCTTCCTTCTTCTCCTTCTATCTCTCTAACTCTCTCTCTCCCTTCTCCCTTTCTCACTCCCTTTCTTTCTTTCCCTCTCTTTTTCTCTCTGGCTTTTTTTTTCCTTCTCTGTGCCTCTCTCCTTTGATATGCCCATTACACATGTCCTTATTTTGTGCTTTATTTTCCAGGCTATGTCGTCGACATCCACGGTCCCCATAGGAGTGTTCCGCCTTTTTGTTTTCTATTATTTTTGTTACATTTTGTTTTTTAGTTTATCATTTATAAATGTTAATAAAAAAAAAATTGGATAGTTTTTCGTTTATCGTTTACATATATATTTACAAAAAAATAAAGGTTAAAAAAAAATCAATAAAGTTTTTGGTTGTTCACTTCACTGCTGTGTGACTCTTTCTTGTTCTTATTACTGTTATTTGATAGAGTCCACCATGGTGTTAAATTTTGGGGCACTTATCGTGGGAATACTGGTGATGTCTGCAGTTTACACCAACTTCTGAATAGTTTGTTAGATTTATCTCAACTTTACTTCCATTAAAGTGCTGATAATGAAATGCAGACTAGCCGTCCCCGTACAAAAAGACACGCGGTGCACATTTGCGATTTATTCTAAAGACTAAAATCCTGTATTGAATTGCACTGAGGTAGTGGCTGCACTTACAGTGTACACACAAAATCAATTAAGAACTCTCATTGTATTTATATTGATTAGGAATAGTGCGTCAAGTGCTGGATCTTGACGAGATATACTGCTCAGTTCGTATATTGTTCTGCACACGAAAAAAATCACATCACAACTTTCACACCAACTGCAATGCGAAACAAATTCTGGCGATAAGTCACGTTAGCAACAGGTATTTTACACCTGCTTTCTGCTGGTGTTAAGCAGGACAACTACCTGCACCATGAAACGGAACACAGCCAAGAGCCACACCAGAACATCCACAGGTGCCATAGAATCAATGAGCATGATGCAGGGATACTAGGCCTGGGCAAAAATTTCGTTCCGTTCGCGGAAATTGCGATAATTTGACATTTTCGCATTCCGCGGAGAGCGCGAAAATGTCAAAATTTCCGCTTTCCGCAGCTTGGCGATAATTTGTTTCTTGCTCGCGCTGTAAAATAATACATTCTCGCGCGCGATCGCCTTACCTGAATCCCTGCGTTCGCCGACAAGTTTTCTTGATCCGGTCGCGTTTTCCATGAGATGTTGGATTGTTCTTAGCCATTAGCGCTGTCTCGCGACAGTTCGCGCCCGCAGTGACGTCATGCATCGCGCGATCACGTCTTTCTTCTCGCGATCTTGCACCGCGAGACAACTCAAAACAAGATGGCCGCGCCTGCGAGCAACCACATGGGTAAGTTGGCGACCCGCAACCATGCAGAAAATCTCGCGAACATGCGGGAAAAAAAATTCCGCATCTTCGCGATATTTCCGCTTGTTTGCGATAATTTTAAACATTTTCGCGATAATTTGCGAAAGTGGATTTCGCAAATTCCGCCCACCCCTACGGGATACCCATGAGGGCCACAAGACTCATCGCAACAACTCCAGGACCGCCAACGCCCCCTAAACCCGCATCTGAGCAAGTGTGTCCCTGTGGTCATTGTCTTAACATGATAGGCACGAGCCCTGCAACATCACAGTGTGCTGTCACCTCAGCATTGGCCGTGAGCCTGGACATGTAGCTACGCACGCATCCTCCTGCATGCACAACCGGCATGTGCTGGTCTGGAGTACACAGGTCAGCACAGGGGTGTGCCTATCCGGCAAGGGGAACAGGGTGTCTCGGACATGTCCGTGTACAGGAAGTGCGGTAAGTGTGTCTGTGTTCTGGTGTAACCTGCCACAAAGGCTGCAGCACTCGATGTTGTAAAGTGCCATGCACCACCTCCAAACAGCACTATGATGGTGTAGTTTGAATGTAGCAGGACATGCACGAATAGGCATTACAATGGTGTGCCGTGCGAGTGCACGAGATACAACAGCGCACCGTAGAAAAGTGTGGGGGCTTGTGGGAGGGAGAAGCAGCTGTTTGGCAATGTACCACACAGTGAACTCGCCCATGTGCCACGTGCTGGGCATCTCATCCATGATAACCACGGTCGCAGACATCCCACAACACCAACGACAGGCCTTTGTACACATCCTATATGAATGCAGCATGGTTTTCACTTCTATGCTTGTTCAGTAGTGTAATGTTGGCGGGTTGTGTGACTTGTGCTCCTTGTTGGTGTGGTTCATTTTGGCCATTGTTTGTCTATACTTGTGCTGTACTTAATTGTGCATGTGTGCCATTCTGCCCATCTCCCCCCGTCCCCCCACTCCCTGCTTCTTCCTCTTCCTGGTGCTGTTGTGTCTATAATTTTGTTGCTCCACACATAAACACATGTAAAGAACAAATTAGAATAGTTCCTTGATTCTTTAAGGTTTCAAAACATCTCTCTATTGGTTTCTTTTTAATTTTCCATATAAACCATTTTTTAAATATTCAACAACACATAGAAGTCAGAAGTGCAACGTATTCTATCAACACACTTTCTAGAACATTCTTCAACACGTGCAAGTAAAAAGTTCATCATTTTTTTTAAACGTAACGATATTTTTTTGCAACATTTTCTCGAACATTTAACGGCACGTGCAGGTTAAAAGTTTAGGATTGTTTTAAGTTCGAACAGTGCCTTCCAAATGCAAGTACCAGCTGTGGTTCAGTTGAGCAAATTTTATCCTATGATATGTACTCCACGTTGAAACTGCTTTTTCTTAACCAATCACAAAGATGTTTTTCCACAAAACGAATGTGCACCCTACTTTTAAAAAAGAATGCTTTTCAACTCCCAATCACGTATCGTTTTGTATGGCAAAAAAAAGTACTTCTTCATCTTTAAACATATTTCTTATTCTACCAAGGAACTGCATGAGCTACAGACATCTTTCATACCTTCCAACCATACCTTCAAAATGCTTTTGTGGATCGTAGGACATAGCTATATTTTTAGGTGCAAGAGGTATGCAGAACACAGACGTATTGACTAAGACCTAGGTTTACAAAATGTGGACATTAAATGGTTTACACAGAGAAGAATGAAGTTGCACCAATTGCTACCTTTGGTTAAAACCTCTTTGCATCTTCCACACCCTGACCCCCTGATTGTGCATCGTGGTGGAAATGACCTATCAATTTACATCATCATACTTTAGCTCACTTCGCCACCTCAGTTTAGACCCAGCTATATGCAAATCAGTCTTGACCCTGTGCCTCATGGAAACAGTCCAGCCCGAACTGCCAAGCCAGGTCTTCCCTGAACCAGAAACAAGCATCCTGGTACCGGTTTCTGGGTAACACCCTTCATCAGGCAGGCTAGCTTGAATCCAGTGTCAAAGTGAGCAAGGGACCCAATGACAAGCAATAGCAAACAAGTGCTGTGGTTTCAGCAAGCGAGAACACAAAATGCTTTTGCTTGCTGAAAGATGAGCATATGTCTGTTTCCCTGTTAGCTGGGCAGCGAGCAAGGAAACATACATTGCTTTGGGATACAGGAAGCTGAATGTTAGCAGCTCCCTGGGTCTCAAAGCAATGCTGGCTCCTGCAGGAAACCGAGATCCGTCAGGGATCGCAAGGGCCTTCAGCCCCCCCATGGTCCCAGCATTTTAAATGTGGGTGCCCTGGATGGGACCAGGGCACCCACACTACAGGCTGGGCCTGGGGGATTGGGTCCCCGGGGCCAAAAATGTCCCAGGGAAGAGGGGCCATGCGGACCCCCTTCCTTTAAAAAAAAAAAGCAAAGAAAAAAAGAAAGAGTGGGCCCCAGGGGATGGTGACCCCGGGGCGAAATCTTCCCAGGGAGGCGGGCCATGCAGCCTTCCACCCCATTATTCTTTCCATGCCAGGCCCTGGTGAATGTGGTCCCTTTAGAAAAGTAAGCCCAGGAACTCACCAGAGGCCCGCCCCCTATCTCCACTACTCTGCCAACACATCTCCTGATGCATTGCTGGTTGGGGGTTGAAGTTCCCTTGGCTGATGAGGATCCTTCGAGATCAATAAGACCTCCTGTCACCTCCAGTAATCCCCTCACAGTTGAATTGCTCAGAGGTGGTCGAAGGTGGGAGGATGAGATCCCCTTGCCTCCTGAGAGCCTCAGGACTAAAGTGGGCTTTTTCCCCCAAGCAGCAGTGATGTCCCCTCAGCAATCCAGCTGTGTGGGTCTTACTGGAGGTAACAGGAGGGGTAGATGGCCCTCTAGGACCCTGAAGAGCCAAATGGACTTCATTTCCCCACTAGTAGTGTGCCAGGAGGAGCGTTTAAAGAGTGGTGGAGAAAGGAGGCGTGGCCTCCTACCAGGTCTCAGCAATCCTGCTGTGTGGGACTTACTGGGGGTAACAGGAGGGCTAGTTGGCCCTCAAGGATGTCTTTGGGGTCAACAATCCCTCCTGCTATCTCCAGTAAGTCCCACACTGTGGAATTGCTAAAAGGTCTTCTGAGGCCATTCTCCCTTTCTCCACCTCTCTGCAAAAGCAGCTCTTGGTGCACTACTGGTTGGGGGATGAAGTCCGCTTTACTCCTGAGGGACTTTGGGGGCCAAGAACCCCTCCTGGTACCTCCTGTAATTCCTACACAGCAGGATTCCTGAAAGCTGGTCGGATGCCTAGCCCCCTTTCTCCACCAATCTGCAAACACGACTACTAGTTAAAAAAACATTAGAAATTAACAACAAAAAAACAAAGGTACAGGGATGTTATAATTAAGAATTAGCATTTAAAAAACCTCATGAATTCAGAGAAAAAAACAAAGGTCACAGGGACGTTAAAGTTCATAAATAAATTTAAAAAAACTTAGAAATTCACTAAAAGAACTAAAGGTTACAGGGATGTTATAGTTAGGGTCAGATTTCACTCATACAAAACCAGTAAAATTCGTATGATCTCATATATTACAACACTCATGACATGGTCAGTGATATCACTGATGACATCTCAAATGACATTACTGATGACATCATTCACAGAACCACTCACACTGCTACTCATATCTCCAAGCAACCTTTCGTATGTCCATTCACATATCCATACAACCACTGACATACCCATTCACAGACCTATACCAGTACCCATACACCGTAGCGGCCCGTGGTGGGAGTGCAGCCGGGCGCTGACGTGGGGAGGGGCAAGGTGGGGTGCAGTAAACTACGGATTATGGCTGATTAGAGGTAAGTAAACATATAAATAAATAAAACAAATTTTGTTGCGCGCACTGCATCGCCAAATGCGATGCAGCGGGCGCAACGAAATTCATTTTTTTATTGATATGTTTACTTACCTCTAATTGGCCGTAATCTGTAGTTTACTACCCCCCACCCTGCCCCTCCCCACATCAGCACCCGGCAGCACTCCCACCACGGGCCGCTACTGCCCATACACCCACTCACGCCTCATTAGAGCTACTCACACACCCACTCACTCACACATACAGCCACTCGCACAGCCATTCACTTACCCCTACAGCCACTCATACAGCCAGTTACTCACTCACTGCCAGTCACATAACCACACACTCACCCACTTGTTTACCTACAAAGTCACACACCCAGTCACTCACTCAATCAGCTTCTCAATACAGCTACTCACACATCCATACAAGCCCTCACACATTCCTGTATTCACCCATAAAGCCATTCACACTGACACTCGCTGTCTTATACTGTCACGCATGCACAAAGTCACTTAATGAAACACCTAGTCAAACAGCCACTCACTCATACATACAGCCACTTACACACCCAGCCACTCACTCATACAGCCATTCAGACACCCACTCACTCACCAATACAGCCACTCATACAGCATCTCACCTACCCACACAGCTACTCACACAATCACTTATACACCCATACAGCCACACACACCCCCATAAGCACAAGGATACATACAGTCCCACAGCTACTCACATAATATATATTAAAAGTAGTATCATTCATTATTAGTACAGCTAGTTCCTTCTTTAACTTTTGCAGTACCTTAGTATAAATGTTTAACAATCATAAACTCTTACAAAATACTCACTGGATGGTGTCATCAGTGATGTCATCTGTGATGTCATTTGATATGTCATGTGTGATGTCATTAGTGATGTCACTGGCCATGCTATGAGTGATGTCATAAGTGAGGTCATAAGCAGTGCATTGCAAGGCTGTAGGTTATAGTTAGCTCAGGTAACTACAACTGCTGAATTTCAATGCTATGCTTTTCACATTATATTTAGCCAGAGTCACTTTGTAAAGAAGTTAAAGAGGTTATTGGAAAACACAAGTATAGCTGAAAAAGAGATGTAGGGAGCTAGATGTCAGAATCCTGCATTGCACAGCCTGTTAATGAGGGTCATGCAAAAGACATGTACAAGGTAGCCTTTTGGCTGTGATGAATATGAAGAGGCGTTTAAAGCAGAAAAGTAGTTTTTCTACTAAATATATGTGTATCACCTTCCCTTAGCAGCTATGACACTATTCAGAACTACATCAATAACAAAAGACAAAGCAAGAGTAGCAGAGGTTAGACAGTATCGGTACAGTTAGTGCTCATCATATTATGGTGTGGAAAAAGCAGCCAAAGGGAAGTTTTTAAATGTCACTTCTGGAAATTACAAGAGGCAAACTGTTCTCTTAATTAGCTTTCTTTTAATCAAAACACTATAAACAACGGTATTACTGAACAAGTGGGTCATTGTGCAATTTTCATATAGTCATGATGATATGACAGCATTGTCTTCTATGGTGATACTATTTTAAGAGAGTTATATAAATTGCTGCTGATTCCTATAACGCTAAGAAACAGTGACCTCAAGGAACACCAAACAAAGTAGAACTGCCAGAAGAAATCCACTATCTGACTGCAAGTAACAGTGACGTACAGCTTCATGAGCTCTTCTATTGATAAGCTGAAAAGTAGCAGATGTGTAAGTGGAAGTCGTGAGGTAAAAGATAAGACATTATGTAGCCTTCACATTGCCTCCACCTAATAAACCAGAATAGCAGCTAAAGTGCTGAACCTATTTCATTAAGTGAAAACATACAAAAAATAGGCATGTATCTCTTTAATTATACCCACACACACATAAGAAATGATCTCATGAGTAAATTACCCCTGAGGGAAAGTTCCCATTTAAAAATTACTTTCCATGCGGGGACATGGCCAATAACATGGCCGAGTAAGACATGTTCTCCGTGAGCTCCAGGCTGGAGCTACTATCCATACTGAATCCTGCTGTTCCTATGAATGTTAAGCTACACCCTGTGTGACCCTAGCTGGGGGGTCTCTCATCCAGCACTGCACACCTTCCATTTAAGTGCAGACCTGTATACAAAGAAGACGACTGGTCCGCACTTACATTTTTTTAAAGTCAATTTTTAAGGTTTTTTAAACTAGTAGTCGGGTTTGCAAAGTGGTGGAGAAAGGAGGCTGGGCCTCCGACCAGCTCTCAGGAATCCCGCTGTGTAGGACTTACAGGAGGTACCAGGAGGGCTTCTTGGCCCCCAAGGTCCCTCAGGAGTAAAGTGGACTTCATCCCCCAAGCAGTAGTACACCACGAGCCACATTTGCAGAGTGGTGGAAAAAGCGTGCATGTCCTCCAAAGACCTCTTAGCAATCCTGCTGTGTGAGACTTACTGGAGATAGCAGGAGGGTTAGTTGGCCCCCAAGGACATCCTTGGGGGGGGCAACTACTCCTTCTGTTACCTTCAGTAAGTCCCACACAGCGGCATTGCTGAAACCTGGTAGGAGGCCACTACCCCCTTTCTCCACTACTTTGCAAACGCAACTCCTGGCGCACTACTAGTTGAGGGTTGAAGTCCCTTGGCTATAGAGGAAGACGATTGGTCTGATCACCTCCTCACAAGATGGCGGGGAGTCTGGCCTAGGCACCCCTGGCCGACTGCTGGTGCTTGTGGGGGCCTGCGGCAATGATTTGAAGTGGCTAACGACTGAACGGGTCCTCCCCTTGCTGGTCGGCAGACCCCGGAGTGGTAGGTGGCATGCCTGTTCCCCCCCTTCTCCCGAAGCAAGACACATCAAGATGGTGCTGGACTGCACAGGCGAGAGGGGCCACGCATTTGGGAATGCAAACAGTAGCCATAGTGAAGAGGTAGGGTGAGCATCAGACCTGACAGGCGGGCGACCTCTGAGCGCAGACCTGTCCGGAGAAGACCCTGCATGGTACTGTTGGCAGAGTGAGGCAGTGTTGGAGGCCTCTGGAAATCCGTGTTGAGGCCTTAAGACACCCCGGCATGAGTTGCGTGGTGGTGCCACGAAGGGAGTGCTTTCCGGCCCAATCCATCAATAAATCAGGTGTTTGTTAAGCGTGACTACTCACCCGTAAGGGTCTCAAGGTGCTGGGGGTTGGGGGGGTCGCAGATTCCAGTCCATCAAGGAGAGGGTTTGTCGAAGAGCCAGGTTTTGAGGTTTCTGTCTGAGGTGGAGTGGAAGGTCATTCCAGGCTCTGGCCGGGCGGAAGGAATAGGAGCGGCCTCCCGATCTGGTCTTTCTGGTGCGGGGGACCATGGCGTAGGAGAACTGGGCTGATCATAGGGTCCTTTGGGGTACGTGGAAATTGAGTCGGCTGTTCAGGTACGCTGGTCTGGTGTCGTGGAGGACCTTGTGAGCATGGGTTAGCATCTTAAAGGTGACTCTAGCTTGATTTGGAGCCAGTGGAGTATGCGCAGGTGCTGGGAGATGTGGCAGTTTCTTGGCAGGTTGAGGACCAGACTTGCGGCGGCGTTTTGGATGTTCTGTAGCTTGCGGGTGAGGTCTTTGTTTATTCCGGCATAGAGTGCATTGCCGTAGTCGAGCCTGCTGGTGACCAGGGCGTGAGTGACAGTCTTTCTGTGTTTGGGGGGATCCATGTGAAGGTCTTACGTAAGAGGCGGAGGGTGTGGAAGCAGGAGGACGAGACGAAGTTCATCTGGCGGTCCATTTTGAGCTCTGAGTCCAGGATGATTCCTAGGTTGCGTGCGTGGTCCATGGGGGTGGGCGGGCTACCGAGGGTGGGGGGCCACCAGGTGTCGTTCCAGGCATCGGGCTTTGGGCCCATGATGAGTACTTCCATTTTGTTGGTGTTTAGCTGTAGGCAGCTGTTTTTCATCCATTTGGCGGCGGCTTCCATGCTGTCTCGAAATTTGTGTCTGGCAGTGTTGTGTTCGTTGGATAGGGAGAGGATGAGTTGGGTGTCGTCTGCGTATGACCCAATGTTGAGCCCATAGGTTCTGACGATGGGGGCGAGCGGAGCCATGCAGACGTTAAAGAGCGTAGGGCTGAGGGAAGACCCCTGGGGGACTCTGCAGGTAGTAGGTATAGGGTCCGAGAGGAAAAGGGGGAGTCTGACCCGCTGCGTTCTGCCAGAGAGGAAGGAGCGGATCCAGTCGAGGGCCTTGTCTTGCATCCCTGCGTCGTGGAGTCTGCGTATTAGGGTGCGGTGATAGACTGTGTCAAACGCCGCTGAGAAGTCGAGGAGGATGAGGGCTGCTGTTTCTCCTTTGTCCAGTAAGGTACGGATGTCATCTGCTGCGGCGAGGAGGGCTGTTTCTGTACTGTGTTTTTTTCTGAAGCCAGATTGGGAGGAGTCGAGGATGTTGTGCTCTTCGATGAATGTGGCGAGTTGGCTGTTAATGGCTTTCTCGATTACTTTTGCTGGGAACGGGAGCAGGGATATGGGTCTGTAGTTTTTGAGGTAGGTGGGGTCCGCCGAGGGTTTCTTCAGGAGGGGGTTGGTCTCAGCGTATTTCCAGTCATCAGGGAATGAGCCAGTTGCCAGGGAGCAGTTCATGGTGTGGCAGAGCATGGGTGCGATGGTGTCGGCGGCTCTGTTGAAAATGTGGTGGGGGCAGGGGTCCGTGGGTGCCCCGGAGTGGATTTACTTCATCGTCTTCAGTGTGTCTTCGGTGGTGAGGGCTGTCAAGTTGTCGATCACTGACTTCAGAGTGTCGGGGTGGTTGGTGAGGGTTCAGTGTGTTGGTTGTCTTAGTCGAAGTTGTCGTAGATGCTCTTGATTTTGTGGTGGAAAAGGTGCTAAGTTTGTTGCAGAGGTCTTGTGAGGGAGGGATGTTGGTGGACTCGCTGGTGGGTTGGGCATACTCCTTGATGATGTTGAAGAGTTCTTTGCTGTTGTGTGCATGAGTGGAGATTCTGTCTTCAATCGCTTTTTTCCTAGTTTTTCTGATGAGTTGGTGGTGGGCGTTGGTGGCGGCTCTGAAGTTGTTGTAGGCCTCTGTGGATTTGGTGTTCCTCCAAGCCTTTTCGAGGTGGCGGCAAGTGCGTCTGGACTCTTGAAGTCTGGTGGTGAAACATCTAGCTTGCTTGGCGTGGGTGTTGTTGTTTTTCTTGAGGGGAGCTATGGTGTTGGCGCTGTCGGAGATCCATCTGTGCAGGGTTCGGGCTGCGTCGTTGGGGTCTTCGTTTTCCGCAATGGTTGTGGTGGAGTTGTTGAGTGATGAGGTTAGCTGGTCTTCGGTGATTCGGGTCCAGTTTCTTCGTGGGAGCAGGTGCTGGTGTCTGTGGATGGTGGGTGTTCAGAAGGTGAAGTGGACGCATATATGGTTAGTCCATGAGAGTTCGGGGGTGTGGCTGAAGGTAATGGAGTTTCCTGTTGTGAAGAGGGGGTCAAGGGTGAGTCCTGCTGAGTGCGTGGGTTTGGTCACGATCTGGCGGATTCCAATGTTGTGGAGGTTGTCCAGGAGGGATATGGTGCTGGGGTCCAGTTGTCGAGGTGGAAGTTGAGGTCTCCCAGTAGGGTGTAGTTGGTGGACGCGATGGCGTGCGGAGAGATGATGTCTGTGATGGAGTTGGCGAAAAGTCCGTGGGGTCCAGCAGGTCGGTAGATGAGGGTTCCTCAGAGGGTGGAGGTAGGGCTGGCCAGTATCTTGAAGTGAAGGTGTTCCATCAGGTCTGGGGAGTGTGCTCAGGCGGAGGGTGGATTTGTGGATGATGGTGATTCCTCCTCCCGGGCGGGTGGGGCGGTCCTTCCTGGAAACCTTGTATCCTTGGGGAATGGCGATGGCGATGTCCGGTCCCGAGGTGGTGTTGGTCCAGGTTTCAGTATAGAATGCTACGTCCTTGGTGGTGCTGTCGAGGAGGACCCAGATTTTGGTGGTGTGTTTGTGGAGGGATCAGACGTTGAGGAGGATGCATTGCAGGGTCGGTTCAGTTGTGTTCTTGAGGGCAGGTTGAGCTGGGTCCGTGGTCTTGATGGTGCTGCAGGTGTGCCGGCAGCAGTGACAGCTGAAGGGTCCGTGGGTTTCGGCTGGTGATGCTAGCTTGCAGTTGTTGTTGCGGCCTGGGTTGAGAGCGTGGAGTGCCACTGGGTCGTAGCGTTGGCGGTGCAGAGATCTAGGGTTCCTGGCGCTGGTCACAGTTGGGTCGCGGGCGGGCACAGAAGGTCTTGCTTTTGGCTCGCCGGTGGCACGGCCACTGCGCAGCCGCGCATCGGCCGCTATTAAGTAGGGGTCGGGGAGGGCTGGACAGCTGGGAGGCGGGAGCGGAGAGGGGAGCTAGATTGGGCCGGTCGCACTGGTCGTGCTGGGGGGGAGGGGTCGCGGGGGCAGCAGCGGCAGGGAAAAACGGGCTGAAAAAGGCAAAAGGCAAAAAGAGAGAGAAAAGTGCAAATAAGGCAGCAAAAGTGCAAGAAAGAGTGGAGCAAAGACACTGAGGACACAGAAGGAGCGTGAAAGAGGGATATTGAGTTGAGGGTAAAAATGAGTGAAAAACGGAGGAAAGACACAGAAGGAGAGTGAAGGGGGAGCTTTAAATGAGGCGAAACAACAGAAAATGGAGGAAAGACCAAGAAGGAAAGTGAAGGGGGGGGAGAGAGAAGTGAGGGAAAAAACGAGTGAAAAAGGAGAGAAAAAGCGGAGTGAGGGAATGGAGACAGAGGTCCACTGGAGCACCAGGGAGGAGGCGCAGATGAATCCTGCGGGTGGAGGAGGGCCTCGAACACCAACACTCAAGAGTGCCGGGACTCAGGGGAAGGCCTCACTTAATGGTGGAGCTGCGAGGGAGGGAGAGCAATTTCACTGACAATGAGTCAGTTGTCTTGCTCGCCTGTCCCCGCAGCGGCCGCCATTAAGTAGGGGTCGAGGAGGGCCGGAGAGCTGGGAGGCGGGAGCGGCCAGGGGAGCTGGATTGGGCCAGTCGCACTGGTCCTGCTGGGGGAGGGGCCGCGGGGGCATCAGCGGTGGGGAAAAAATGGGCTGAAAAAGGCAAAATGCCCACTCACACTCTGTGCCGACTGGTGGTTGCCCTGGATCAGACTCTAGGATGATCCCGGGCCTCCGGGCCGGTACCAGTAGGGTTCATCAACCCTGATGCTGATGCCTCTTCACCCATTACCCCAACCTCTCTGGTAGGTGCCTCTTCCTCCCTTAGCAACCATGCGGGTGAGAGGGACCATGCAGTAGAGGCCTGATGCGGGGGGGACAACGGTAAGATATGGAGGGTGATCCCAGCAAGAGGCGAAAGAGAGGAGCAATGAAAGAGGCCCGGGCTGTGTCCTGGGTGGAGCTCTCTTGGTTCAGCCCAATACGGTTGGAGAACAAAGGAGGCGGCCGCCTTAAAGGCTTTGAGGCACTCACTGCTGGATTTTGAGGAGGAGAGTGGACCATAACCCACCTTGAAACACCATGGACTGAAGCTGAAGTGTCGATCCACCCCACCCCTTATGTGGAGCTGTGTTTTGGGATTTTGTGGGACCCCACTGCCAGGCCGCCATGACCAGTGAACTGCCCTACAGTGATGAGGTGGGAGAAGTCCAGCAAAACAACTCCAAAATCATGATTTTCCCAGATTATAGTCGCGAGGTTCAATGCCAAAGAAGGACCTTTGACTCTGTCAAGGCAAAACTCAAAGCGCTGCAGATACAGTACATGCTCCTGTTCCCTGCAAAACTGAAAGTAATTTGCATGGGCAAATGCATTTCTGCTATATGCGAGAGGATGCGAGGGCCTCGGGGGAGGACAGACCGGCACTGCGCTGACCGGGAGAATCGAATCCAGATCAGCTGCTGCCTCGCACACAGGGACTAAAACCAGAGGCATAACACGAAGGAAAAGGGAGGCTAAATGTGGGATGTGGCGCTTCAGCAGAGGGACTCCATATGCGCTGAAGAGGACCAGCCAGGGGGTGGGAGGTGCCACTGCGACGGAGGGACCCCGACCGTAGGAGATAATAGGGCCACAGATAGGTCCAGCCTACAAGATTCCAACATGGACTCAGAGGGCCCAGGAGTGCCCTCTGGGGATGAAAGCCTTCACCTGCTGTCTGCCGAGATCTCAACATATCAATCAAAGGAGTTGTAGCTTTATAACCAACGTCCAGACTGTCAACTGGGCCTTGTGCCCAGAGGACTAATCAGGTCCCATAAGGACTTGTTTCCATGCATTGTGTGACTGAGTGCATTGCACCTTGATCACTAAGGGGGGTGGGCGACATACCTCTCCTTTTCCTCTTGCGTACAATTGTTTTATGGAAATGGGCTCATGTGCCGTGAGAAGGTTTGGGGGGCTAGGGTGGGGGCCTGGTTGGGGGAGAAAAAGGGGTTCCTGTTTTTCTTTTTATTCTTGGTCGCATAGGGTCTGGTGGGGAGGTCCAGTGGAGAAGGAGAGAGGGCCTCATGAGGCTGGTTCACAAGGTAGCAGCATCCATTAGGATCACAACAACCCCCGTAAAAAATTGGGCCCTTTCGGTCATGACGTGGAATGTTAATGGCCTTAGAGATAGGATCAAAAGGGGACTGGTCATGCAGTACATAAATCGTCTTCATCTGGATGTGGTGATGCTCCAGGAGACACACCTACAGGGAACCCAGTGTGGAGTTCTTGGGAGGAAGGCATATGTGGTTTTGGCACACATGGGTTACACCTCTGGGTCATGAAGTGTCGTGATCCAAAATAGCGACCCTCATCCACTGCGACCAATCTGGGCATATGCCTGGCTGGGCCACCAAATGGAATCTCTGCAGTGCACATAACTGGTTGATGGTGCTCAAGGACCATCACGCATCACATGCTTTCCCGTTGTTATATGCAGAAGAAGCTTTAGGTGCGGTGCATTGGCCCTTTTTCAATTCCACTTTGGTTACTTTTGGATTCAGCCCGAACTTTAGGAAACGACTGGCATTATTATACAACTCCCCCAGAGTGACTGTGAGGGTGAATGGCAGACTCTCCCAGGGTTTTCATATTGATCGAGGGACTGTACAGGGGTGTCCCCTATCCCGACTCCTGTTTGCATTGATAGTGGAATCCTTAGCGTGTATGATTAAACAGCACCTCCTGACGACAACAGCAAGGAGAAGATATCCTTCTAAGCAGACTACATTCTCCTATTTGTAACAGTACCCGACACCATGATTCCTACCCTGTTCCAAATAACTGAAGACTGTGGCTGGTTCTCAGGCTATAGGATTAACTGGCATAAATCAGTACTATGCAGCCCTGGATTGATAGTGGAGTGCCCTTCCTTACCAGTAGCCACAGAGGGTTTCAAAGATCTTGGTGTTTTTCTTACACCTCATGCTGGGGTTTTGCCGTAGACATAACATCTTGTGGGTGTTGACCACATTTAAGAAGGATGCGGATATATGGAGAGCCCTGCCCCTCACTATCATGGGCTGGGCGGCCATGTTTAAAATTGCTACTTTGCCAGAGTTTTTTAATGTCCTACAGAATACCTACCACCCTCACCCCAGAATGATATTTAGGGAAATAGTCTCCGAATTACGATCACTGTAGTGTCTAAGGGGACACCCACGGATTGCCCTAAGGAGATTTCAACATAGCTCATGCAATGGTGGGTTGGCATTTCCGTACACTGAAGCCTATTATTGGGCAGCGCATCTGAACGACTGGCTATATGTGCCCTGGGATCACCCCACATATAGACTAGAACGGAAGACACTGACACCCCACATATTCTTGCATTATTGCTTCGGAGGGAAGGGAACACAGGTTACTTTCTGCAACACGAGTTACCCTGGAAGTGTGGGAAAGTCACCTAGAACACTGGGGCGGGCCCATAAGATCACCAGGGCAAAGCCGCTGTGGAAAGGGAACTGGCTAAAGTTACTGGTTAAGCTACGGGGTTTTAAGACCTGGGATACCCTGGGGCTCTCCAATGTTGGGAATTTCATTGAGAAGGGTGAATTCACATTCTTTTCCACGTTCTGCACCAACTTCAAGCTACATAGGTCCCAAATTATTAAATACACCCAGCTGCACCATATATTGGAGGGCGGAAGGAGTGGTGGGGATGGACTTATCAGAGTATGCACTACTTGAGGGGCCACTACTGCAGGAAGAGCTTACGACCAAGGCTGTGTCACTCACTTACAAGATGCTGAATAATAACAGGCCTGGCAATATTGGCAAACTCAGGGAGGACAAGCTGGGTACCATAGACGGCATGGATTGGGAGGCGGCCTGATGCATGCTCGAGAGGTGGCGATCAAAGCTAGAGTGTGCCTCTTTCAGTATAAAATCCTTCACAGGGTATAGTATGTTTGAGCATGGTTATACAAAATGGGTCGGGCTGAGAACCTGTTCTGCCAGCGCAGTGACACTGCAGTGGGAAATGTTTTCACATGCTGTGAGGTTGCCCTGACATACAGCTCTACTGGAGTGTGATAATCAAAGAACTGAATGCTATACTGAAGGTATCCCTCCCAGAGGACCCAAAGTTCATCCTTTCTGGTCATCCCATGAAATGGTAATGTGGCCAGATCTCAATTGCTCTTTAGCACCCTGGACCAACACTTCACGAATGGAAGAGAGGTATGGACCTGTACATGGCGACTGAAAGAGTCACATACAATAGTAGAGGGTGCCTAAAGAAATTCATAAAGGTGTGGGTATCTGGCTGAACCACTACGGTTTGGCTCACCGAGACAAAGATTAACAGATTCTAGAAGACAGGGAATGGAACTAGTTGTGGCCCATGTAGCCCATGGGGACACCCTGTGAGAGTGCCGCATGGGAACTGCGCTTTCATTTGTAACTTGGGGGGAGAAACTCTTACCGTTATACCTGATATTTTCCGACATGTGTGATCACTGAGGCTGGGAGGATTAGATTTCTCATGATTGACCTATATGCGACCTTTTGTTATGGTTTTGTAGGTTGTATGTTTCTTATGAAACTTGAAATACAATAAAAAAAAATATTTGTTTTAAATAATTAATTGCCATGTGTGGCTGGCAATGATACAATAACCAACCTTCACCATCAGATTACATTTTTCTGATGCCCGATTGTGGAAGGATTGGTTATTAGATGAGGGAGGTGAAGCCCTATTCAACCAGCACCCACAATCCTTGTCAAGGTAAGTCATAAGCAAACTCTAAATTAACCTGTTATCAACACTCTGGTAGCTTAGCACAAAGCAGTCCGGCTTAACTTAGAGGCAATGTTTAAGATATTAATGGAGCAATTCAAACAGTAACACACTGAAACACAACCCAAGAAAAATTCAACACTAATTTAGACAAATAGAGTAATTTTATGACCAAAACGAGAAACATTCAACCTGTAGAACCAGAGATAGGCAATTTCAAGGATTTCAGTGAAATTAGTGCCATAAAGCACAAACGGACAACTGTTGTTATTTGGTTGCGTTAGATTTAGACAGTGACAGAGTCACATGTTCAGGCTGACAGCAATGGAGCGCAGCCCGACTAAAGGGACCCAGTTAGGCCCGTTGAACAAAGTGCCTTAAATAATGGTTGCGGAGCGATGCAGAGTCCGGTGTCAAGAATGCATTGTGCAGCAAAGGCAATGCGAGGTCCTGATGCGGAACTGGGCCATGCAGCAATGGTTCAGAGAAGCTCAGAGGCAGTTGTTAGAATAGACCTGTTAATGCTTACGCAGTGCCCTATATAAGTAACATTTGCTGCACCATTTTCTGTTAAGATGCCATTTTGAATGATGATCGAAAGTAATCTTTTACTGTTTCTGAGAAAAGCTTCTGTTGAGTTTCGTTTCTGTAATAATGAACTGTTGGTGCCAATGCATAGCTTTCTCACTAGAGGCCCTCTCCCTCTTGTCTGGTGGTGGGAACAGGGTGAAATAACCTTGGATTGTACTAGGTTGTGTACGATGCGAGTACCTAAACATCTTCTTTGTATTTCACTGTCCAGCTGCATCTGCCTGGAATATTCCACTTTGGGCGTGCCTTCGCTCGGGTTTGAAATGAACATAATGTATCTCTCTGCTTGTTGATTTCAGTTCCCTCTGTAGCACTCTTTGAGACTGTGCAGACAGGGCTCCACTCTGAGTGTATCTGAATAAAACAATTATTGGTATATTCTCCACTGTTCCTCTGACTCTTCATTTGGTATGGAAGGCTGAAAGGTGGTCCGAGGTGACCCGGGTGGCCCCAAGCAGGCCACTTCCTTTAATTGGCACCTGAACAGGAACTCCTTCAGGTTGTTGACCCATCCCGTTTCTGCTGACAGAGGGGAGGACGAGGGCATCATCAGGTCAGACAGACGGCTCAGGGATCCCTGCACGAAGAGTTTCTGTTACTCGTAGCTGCAGCCTTTGTCCCACCGGAGAGTGCCTCGCCCAGCGGTCATCCCAACATGAGTCCTGAATGACGAAACCCTTGATCGGACTGTTTGGTCTGAAGACTCGGCAGTGGAGAACTGATTCATTTGTACTTCTGATATCAGGTGAGTTTTTTTTGGTTCTATGTGGATCTGGTTCCATCGTGGCTTGAGTTTGTTACAGTCTAAGGACTGTCTTGAATCTTGATGAAAAGTGTTTGCAAATACTTTGCCAGGTAAAAATAACGATTTTGTTTCTCCTTTGCAATGCCTGGTCTAAGCAAAATTTGGAGTTTTGAAGTTGGCAGTGAAGTGTTTGCTAGAAGTTGTCAAGGTGATTTTAAAGCTGTGGAGTAGATGACAAGTGTGCTGTACTGTGTATATATGCTTCTGGAAAATGTTAGAAAGGTCACAGTACAGGTATGACACACACTAATATGTTGGGGGCAGCTAGCTGTTCCATTCTCAGATGGAATGGTAATGAATTAGGCAACAAAGTGAGCCATAAATTGGTTGCAACTTATCTTAGGCATCTAAAGCCTGACGTGGTCCTTACTGGGGACTCAGCACCATTTCCTAAACCAAGGGGCTTACAACACATTGGCACATGCATGATTTACATTGGGCTCTCAGGGAATGGCAGTCTCAATTCATAAAATGCCCCCTTTCCAGATTCAAAAGTCCTAGATAGATCCCAATGGGTACTAAGTTGGGGTGATGGGTCTTTAGGGAAGGACGGATGTCATAGTCACATGTGTTTATGCACCCCTACACCTGCAGCAACCCATCTAAGACAAAGTAACGGTGATTTTGCTAGAAACAGACTCCTCACTCCACATCGTAGGGGCAGACTTTAACAATGTCATGGACCCTAGAATGGACCACTGAGGCTTCCACCCGTGCCCTCCCAGTGTGACACTGTTGGCCCACTTTGCCAGAAGTTTAGACCTCTCCGATCTCTGGCACCGCTACCATCCGGTGGGGAGAGGATAATACTCTTACCTCTCTGGGACACATAAAGTGTTCTCTAAACTGGATTATATTTTTGTGCGGGCAGGTGAGATAGATAGGCTCAAATGAGAGGAATCCTCGGCTAGGGGTTTGTCCAACCACACCTTGCTCTGGCCCCTTTGACCGTGGTCAAGGTAGAGGTTAAACGCTTGGGAACTGCGAGATGACAAGTCCTCATGGGAACTGAGAATAGATACTGAACAGTGATTTATGGAAAACAAAGGGTCCGTTGATTCCGCGGTCATTCACTAGGGAGATGGAGGCTATAGAGCATAGATTGGTACGCCTGAAAAGTGTACCTGGGATGCTGTCAGACCCCCCTGGTCCTTTGCAAGATTGTGGCCCTGTGTGCTGAAAATCAAGCACTGGCATAAACTGAGGCCAGAACCCAAATTCAGGCCACAGAACACCACCTCTGTGGCACAGGGGACACAAAGGTAAATTCCTGGCATTTCTTGGTTGGCAGGAAGCCGAGGCCTGATGGGTGAGTAGAATTGTAGATAAAGCTAGCAAATCCTGAACTGCTGATAGAGGTATAGCCAAAGAGTTAAAAATATCACAAAGCCTTTTATAAGGCAAGACTTCTAGCAGGGACCAAATGCATTATGACCTATATTGATGAAGTGAATGTGCCGACTATCCCGGTGGAGTACTGACTGGCCCTTGAGGAGGAAATCACACTTTCTAAAATATAAGCAGCTATAGCAAAGTTATTTTCGGGGAGGACTCCAGGGGCCAGATGTACGACCCATTTTTGCATGTGCAAACTGGTTTGCATCCCGTTTGCGCATGCAAAAATACTAATGGGCCATGTACAAACCCTATTTAGTGAGTCGCAATTTATTTGTGACTCGCTTAATAGGATTTGCAACTCGCTATTAGAAAGGGGCGTTCCAAGGGCGTCCCTTCCTGATAGCGACTCGCTACCCTATGTAAGAATGTTTTGCAACCGAAGTTGCGGTAGCAAAACACTCGCAATTTACCGTCTTTTTCAAGAGGGTGGTAAAGCAGTCGCAAAAGGGAAGGGGTCCCCAGGGGACCCCTTCTGCTTTGTGAATGCAGGGGAACATATATTTTAGGGGCAGGCAGTGGTCCCAGGGACCACTACCTGCCCTTAAGAAATGAAATGAAAACGTTTCATTCTTCTTTTTTTAAATGCATCCTGTTTTCCTTTGAGGAAAACTTGATGCATTTAAAAAAAAACTGCTTTATTTTAAAGCAGCCCCAGACATGGAGGTCTGCTGAGTCCAGCAGGCCACCATACCTGGGAGGGCCAGCCATTCCCAATGGGGTCGCAAATTGCGAGTGCCTCATTAATATTGATGAGGCATGCAATTTGCAAACCCATTGGGAATCACAAACAGTGTCTCTGTACATACATTGCATTAGCAACTCGCAAATTTCGCAATTTGCGAGTCGCTAATGCCAATGGTCGTACATCTGGCCCCAGGTCACAATGGCCTCCCAGCTGAATTCTACAAGAAGAATACTGGGATTCTCAATCCCCATCTACTCAATATGTACTTGGAGACAGATGTACTTAGACTTCCGTTTGTGATATCCTAATAGCAAATTTGTGTGATTTCCAATTAGGAAATCGCAAACAGCTATGTACAACAGTGTGTTTTACACTGTTTGTGATTCCAGTGGGTCACAGTTGACCTACCTCATTTATATTCATGAGGTAGGCCGCAATTTGCAACCCATTGAGAACAGCTAAAAACACAGGGATGGTGGCCTGTTGGGGACAGCAGACCACCATGTCTGTGTTTGCTTTTAAATAAAGAAACATTTTTTAAAAAATGCAGCCTGTTTTTCTTAACCAAAAATGGAATTTCGCATACATTCGCAAAGGGGAAGGGATCTCCTGGGGACCCCTTCCTGTTTGCGAATAGGTTACCACCTACTTGAAGTAGGTGGTAAAATGTGAATGTTTTGCAAGCGCATTTTGGTTGCAAGATATTCACACATACCACTGTAAGTCGCTTTTTAGGAAGGGACTCCCTTAATATGCCCCTTCCTAATACCGACTTGCTAACCTATTTTGCGATTCAGAAATATGTGACCAAATCACAAAATTGGTTTGTTGCATGTAAACAGACTTTTTTGTAGTTGCAAATAGCCAAATTCTGAGAATTGTGCCCTTTGTGACATCAAAAAACCTATGTACATCTGTCCTTAGAGGCCCTAGATACAGGAATACTGCCACCTGACTTACAACACACCACAACAGTGGTAATTCACAATCAAGGGAAATCCACCAGGAATTGTGGTTTGTATTGCCCAATATCACTACTCAATATAGAGACCAAGGTTTTGGCCACAGGATTGGCCACCAGGCTCATTGGAGTTCTATGCCCCCTGATTCACAAAGATCAATCAGGGTTTACTATGAAGTCTACTAGATACAACCTCGGTAGGCTTCACAACTGGCTAATGCTTTTGATGCAGTACACTGGCCATTTCAGATGCAACCCTTGAAGAAATTCAGTTTTGGCCCCAAATTCTAGGCCTGGATAGCATTGCACTGCCAGCTAATGGAGTCCTCGCTTCAGAGTATCCTATAGAAATGGGGACTCGGCTAGGATGCTTTTGTACCCCCTTCTGTTTGCCCTGATCCTGGAGCCACAGACCTGTTTTGTCCGTGACCATCCCAAAATCATGGGCTTCCGAACCACCAAGACTGCTGCTGGGGTGGGAAAAGATTTCACTTTACGTGGATGACATCCTTTTAAATGTTACCCCTTGCAGAAGAGTTGATTCCCAGGGTGTTCAAGTTCTTCAAGAGCTATGGTGCTCACTCCTGATACACAATAAAAGGGGATAAATCAGTCTTGTACCCCACAGAAGGGGAGCTGGATACATCTTCCCTATCAGGGAGGCTGCAAATAGACAGGGAGGAATTCCAATACCTGGGACTTTATGCAACCTTAGACCGAAAGAGCTGTCTAGAACAGAATGTAAGGAGGGTGTTAGAAGAATTCCATGTGGATGGAAACCACTTCTGATGATAATGGGCAGAAAAGCCATGTTTAAAATGATCACCCTACCCAAATTCCTGTATATCCTGCAAAACAGATATTATAAGATCCCAGATGATATTTTCACTAAGGTTGATGAAGTTAGGAAACTATTATAGCGCAATGGGCGCCCCAGGGAGGCACTGGGGATGCTACAGTGAAAATCATTATAATGGTGGTGGTAACCTTCTGGATATCCAAGCTTTCTACTGGGCGGTGCACCTAATGTCATTAATGACTGTGGATACGCGAATGAGGATCATCCCACATATGCATTAGAGAGGACACAGTTTCAATCCCGGCCCCATCTACATCATCTCAAAGAGGGGACGGGGCTAGACAACTATTGCCGGCAACTCAGATAACGCAAGAGGAGTCAATTGCGGCTGGTAGGTGTATAGGATGGGTGAATAGCTGCAGCTTGCTATTGCCTAACAGCATGTCAGATTACAAGACTTTTGTTCATTCATAAGTGTTGGGAGGAATGATATGTGCCAATCAATCAATCAATCAGGCGTTTGTTGAGCGCGACTACTCACCCGTAAGGGTCTCAAGGCGCTGGGGGTGGGGGGGTGCAGGTTCCAATCCATCAAGGAGGGGGTCTATTCAAGAGCCAGGTTTTCTGCAAAGATCGGGAGCGATGCTGTCTGTCTGAGGTGGAGTGGAAGGGTATTCCAGGCTCTGGCCGCGAGGAAGGAGAAGGAGCGGCCTCCCGATCTGGTCTTTCTGGTGTGGGGGACCACAGTGTAGGAGAGCTGGGCTGATCGTAGGGTCCTTTGGGGTGCGTGGAATTTGAGTCGGCTGTTCTGGTAGGCTGGTCTGGTGTCGTGGAGGGCCTTGTGTGTGTGGGTGAGCAACTTGAAGGTGACTCTAGCCTTGATTGGGAGCCAGTGGAGTGTGCACAGGTGCTGGGAGATGTGGCAGTGTCTTGGCAGGTTGAGGACCAGTCTTGCGTCGATGTTCTGGATGTTCTGTAGCTTGCGGGTGAGGTTTTTGTTTATTCCGGCGTAGAGTGCGTTGCCATAGTCGAGTCTGCTGGTGACCAGGGCGTGAGTGACTCTCTTTCAGTGTTCAAGGGGGATCCATTTGAAGGTCTTACGTAGGAGGCTGAGGGTGTGGAAGCAGGAGGACGAGACAGAGTTGATCTGGCGCTCCATTTTGAGCTCAGAGTACAGGATGATTCCCTGGTTGCGTGCATGGTCCAAGGGGGTGGGCGGGCGTCTGAGGGTGGGGGACCACCAGGTGTCGTTCCAGGATTCGGGGTTTGGGCGCATGATGAGTTCTTCTTTTTTGTTGGTGTTCAGTTGTAGGCAGCTATTTTTCATCCATTTGGCGACGGCTTCCATGCCTTCTCAAAAGTTGTGTCTGGCGGTGTTGGGTTTGTTGGATAGGGAGAGGATGAGTTGGGTGTCGTCTGCGTATGACACAATGTTGAGTCCGTAGGTTCTGACAATGGGGGCGAGCGGAGCCATGTAGACGTTGAAGAGCATAGGACTGAGGTAGGACCCCTGGGGGACTCCGCAGGTGGTTGGTGTAGGGTCCGAGAGGAAAGGGGGGAGTCTGAGGCGCTGCATTCTGACAGAGAAGAAGCAGCGGATCAAGTCAAGGGCCTTGTCCTGGATCCCTCGTTGTGAAGTCTGCGAATTAGGGTGCGGTGAGAGGCTGTTTCGAACACCGCTGAGAGGTTGAGGAAGATGAGGGCTACTGTTTCTCCTTTGTCCAGTAGGGTGCAGATGTCGTCTGTTGCAGCGAGGAGGGCGGTAGCCGTATTGTGTTTTTTTCTGAAGCTGGATTGAGAGGAGTTGAGGATGTTGTGCTCTTCGATGAATGTGGCGAGTTGGCTGTTGATGACTTTCTCGATGACTTTCGCTGGGAACAGGAGCAAGGAGATGGATCTGTAGTTTTTTAGGTCGGTGGGGTCCGACAAGGGTTTCTTCAGGAGGGGGTTGACCTTGGTGTGTTTCCAGTCATCGGGGAACAAGGCGGTCGCCAGGGAGCAGTTGATGGTGTGGCGGAGCATGGGTGCGATGGTGTCGGCGGCTCTGTTGAAGATGTGGTGGGGGCAGAGGTCCGTGGGGACCCAGGAGGGGATTGACTTCATTGTCTTCAGTGTATCTTCGGTGGTGAGGTCTGTCCAGTTGTCAATCACTGGCTTCAGGGTGTCGGGGTGGTTGGTGAGGGTTCAGTGTGCTGGTTGTCTTCATCAAAGTTGTCGTAGTGCTTGATTTTGTGGTGGAAAAAGGTGCTGAGTTTGTCGCAGAGGTCTTTTGAGGAAAGGATGTTAGTAGACTTGCTGGTGGGTTGAGTGAACTCCTTGATGATGTTGAAGAGTTCTTTGCTGTTGTGCGCCTGTGGGGAGATTCTGTCTTCAATTGCTTTTGGTTTTGCTTTTGGTGAGCGTTGGTAGCGGCTCTGAAGTTGTTGTTGGCTTCTGTGGATTTGGTGTTCCTCCAGGCCTTTTCAAGGTGGCGACAAGTGCATCTGGACACTTGAAGTTCGGTGGTAAACCATCTGGCTTTCTTGGTGTGGGTGTTGTATGGTGTTGGCACTGTTGGAGATCCATCTGTGCAGGGTTCAGGCTGCGGTGTTGGGGTCGTCGTTTTCCGCGATGGTTGGGGTGGAGTTGCTGAGTGAGGAGGTGAGCTGGTCGTTGGCGATTCTGGTCCAGTTTATTCGTGGGAGCAGGTGCTGGTGTCTGTGGATGGTGGGTGTTCTGAAGGTGAAGTGGACGCCTCGATGGTCAGTCCATGGGAGTTTGGTGGTGTGGCTGAAGGTGATGGAGATTCTTGTTGTAAAGAGGGGGTCATGGGTGTGTCCTGCTGAGTGCGTGGGTTTGGTCACGATCTGGCAGAGTCCAATGCTGTGGAGGATGTCCAGGAGGGATGTGGTGTTGGGGTCCACTTGGTTGTCGAGGTGGAAGTTGAGGTCTTCAAGCAGGGTGTAATTGGTGGATGCGATGGCATGCGGGGAGATGATGTCCGTGATGGAGTTGGTCCGTGGGGTCCAGGGGGTTGGTAGATGAGGGTTCCTCGGAGGGTGGTGGTAGGGCTGGTCAGTTTTTTTAAGTGAAGGTGTTCCATCAGGTCTGTGGGCTCGTCGGGTAGTATGCTCAGGTGGAGGGTGGATTTGTGGACGATGGCGATTCCTCCTCCCAGGCAGGTGGGGCAGTCCTTCCTGGAGATCTTGTATCCGTGGGGAATGACGATGTCCGGTCCCGAGGTGGTGTTGGTCCAGGTTTCGGTGAAGAACGGTACATCGGGGTGGTGCTGTCGAGGAGGTCCCAGATTTCGGTGGTGTCTTTGTGGAGGGATCGGACGTTGAGGAGAATGCATTGCAGGGTTTTTGGTTCGGTTGTGTTCTTGTGGGCGGGTTGTGCTGGGTCCGTGTTCTTGGCGGTGCTGTAGGTGCACCGGCAGCTGTGACAGCTGAAGGGTCTGTGGGTCTCGGCCGGTGTCACTAGCTTGCAGTTGTTGTTGCGGCCTGGATTGAGTCCGTGGAGTGCCGCTGGGTCGTAGCATTGGCTGTGCGAAGGTCCAGGGTAACTTGCGCTGGTCGTGGTCGGGTCGCGGACGGGCGCAGACGGGCTTGCGTTTGGTGCGCCAGCGGCGTGGCCGCCACTAAGTAGAGGTTGGGTAGGACTGGACAGCTGGGAGGCGGGAGCGGGGAGGGGAATTGGAATGGGCCGGTCATGCAGGGGGCAGGGGCCACGGGGGCAGCAGTGGCAGGGAACAAACGGGCAGAAAAGGGCCAGAAAAAAAGGACAGTGGAATAGGGCACAAAAAGTGCAAGAGAAGTGGTGGAAAGACACAGAAGGAGAGTGAACGAGGAATATTGAAATGAGGGAAAAACGAGAAAAAACAGAGGAAAGACACTGAAGGAGAGTGAAAGGGGGAGATTGAAATGAGGGAAAAATGAGTGAAAACTGAGAAAAAAAGCAAAGCGATAGAAAGGAGACAGAGATCCACTTGACCACCAGGGATGAGGCGCAGGTACCACCAACACTCAAGAGCGCAGGGGCTCGGGGGAGGGGCTCACTTAATGGTGGAGCTGCGAAGGAGGGAGAGCAATATCACTGACAATGAGTCCGTGGCCTTGCCGGTATAGTGTGACAGGGAAGAGAAATGAGCAGTGGCAGGAATCCTGACACAACTAGCCCTTGGAGTCCCTCTGGTAGCCCTGGGTTCAAGCAGCAGGACAGGCCTCAAGCAGCAGGGCAGTCCTCTGGTAACAGCAGGGTAGTCATATGAGGTAAAAAGTAGACCTCAAGCAGCAGGGCAGACCCCAAAAGTGCAAGACAGTCCTTCTTGGGATTTCTGCAGGTCCAGGAGTGTTCTGAAGTGTGAATCTGAGAGTACAATATTTATAGCTGGTGCAAGCCTTTGAAGTGGGGGAAACTTCGATGATACCCACACATCTGGTTCTGGAAAGTTCCTTCCTTCCCCTCCAAGTGGTCTAGGGTAACCAAAGGCTGGTGTCAAGTTCCTTTCGGAGTGTGCTGGAGGCTGCCCTATGAAATGTAATTGGGGCATGGAACAGATCCACCACACCCATCCTGGCAAGATGCCCTTCTATGCTAACACATAGTCTCCCTTTGTCTCACTGTTGGGAGGAATACACAAAGGCCAACTGCCCCACTATTTACAGTCCTATGACCCAGGACATAGACTTCAAGCACCAAATGATTAGGACAAGAAAATCCAGACTTTCTGTGATATTTTTAGAATTATGACTTAAAATCTGACTTTACCATTTAAGAGGATTATAAATTTGAATTCTTTTGAGATCAAACATGATCTCTCTACCTGTTCGCAATAAAAAATGAACACTTTTTATTTTTTATAAGGTAATGTAATGTTATCCTTTAGGAGAAGAAGGTCTCGCCATTGTGAAAAATGAATTTAGGAGTTTTTCATTAACAGGACATGTAAAACTTAAAAACACAAGACCTACTTTTTAAATACAAGTCACCCTGCCATATGGGCTGTTTAGGGGCTATCATTGGTGTGACATATATGTATGAAAAAGGGAGGTTTAGGCCTGGAAAAAGAGTTATTTCACCCGGTCGAATTGGCAGTTTTAAACTGCACTACAGGCTGCAATGGCAAGCCTCAGCCATGTTTTAAGGGGATACATAAGTGGATGGCAAAATGAGTGCTGCAGGCCCACTATTAGCATTTATTTTAAAGGCCCTGGGTTCATGCAAGTGCCACTTTTCAAGGGACTTATAAGTAAAGTAAATGAGCCAATAGGGTGTAGACCACTTACATTATGTTTAAAAGAGAGGGCACAAGCACTTTAGCCCTTGTTAGCAGTGGTAAAGTACACAGAGTCCGAATGGCAACAAAAACAAACTTCAGAAAATAGGAAGAGAGAAGGCAAAAGGTTTGGGTGAAGACCAAACCAAGGATGTCATATACAACAATCGGTCATTGGCTATTGATGATTGTTAGAACTGGGGGTCTCTAGTTGGCAGAGGTAGGTACCTTTGACTAAATAGGGACCCTTGCTTCTAGTCAGGGTAAGGGGTACACTCCTAAAATAACCCCTGCTCACCACCTTGGTAGCTTGGCACGAGCAACCAGGCTTATCTCAGAGGCAGTGTGTAAAGCATTTGTGAACACATACAGTAATACAGTGAAAACACTACAAATGGACATCACACCAGTTTAGAAAAATAAGTAATCTTTACTAGACTTAACACAAGACCAAATGACAAAAATCCACAATACTGTACTCAAAAATAGACTTTAAAATGGTAAAAATAGCTTAGTTCAATGTAGATGGTAAATGTGACACTTTACTCTCAAAGTACCTTGGATGCGTCACGCAATACAAACAAAAAGGGTTGCAGGGAAGGTGATGCATCGGTTCCTTGCTTCGGGGAAGGTAATGCGTCGGTTCCTTACTGCAGCGCAGGAGAGGTGATGTGTTGGTTCCTTACCGGAGAGGAGATGATGCGTCAGTTTCTTACTGTGATCCAGTGCGATGCGACAAGATGGCACCTCGGTGCGATGCGATGCGACGATCCGGTGTGATGCGAGAAAATGGCATCTCAATGCGATCTGACAACGTGCAATGCGTGCACGCCCGACGGCCGTGCGGGGAATTCGGTAACTTCTGAGCCGCGACAGGCCCTGCGACACGATTCTCCGGTGATGCGATGGCGACCTCTGCGGTGGCGACACGCTTCTCCGGTGATGCGATGCGCTTCGTTGATGATGCGACGGCAAACAGCTGCAGTGGCACCATGCTTCGGCAATGCGACGGCAACTGCTGTGGTGGCGACACGCTTCTCCTCATTGCGTCGCGCTCCCTGTGACTCGCAGTCTTCTCAGAGGGCCCAAACAACAGTAGGCACCTCTCTGGAGGCAGAATTCCACAGCAAGGAAATTCAGGGGAGCTGGTGGTGAAGTCTTGTATCCCTGAGACTTCAGGCAGGAGGCAAGCACAGTTCAAGCCCTTGGAAATTCTTCTTCAAGATTGCAAAAGTACACACAAAGTTCCTTTTCTCCTTTCCTTGGCAATAAAGTAACCACTACAGGCCAATCCCAACAGCACAGGGGCAGTCTCCTCCTTCAGCTTCCTTAGTTCTTCTCCTTGGCAAAGGGTTGTGTTGATTCCCAGAAGTGATCTAAAATTCTGGGGTCTGGGTCCCCCCTTTTATACTCCAAAATCCTTTGTCTCTGAAGGCAAAGAGTGTCTGTACCTAGTCCAAACCAGTTCTGTGCAGTCCTGGAGCACTTTGTTTACAGGACTCCTTCTTTTCTTTGACAGTGTGGGCCAGGGTCATCAGACACACCACAGGAGGTGGAGCCAGCATTGTGGAGGGCAGTCACAGCCCTATGCAGGCCCAGGTGCTACTCCTCCCACCACTCCTCATGCAGATAGGTCTATTCAGCCTTGTGCTGACTCACCCTGTCTCCTGGAGCCATCCCAGCCCCTGTCACGCACAAACCAGACATCGAATACACAACCTAGCAGAGGCAGGCTTGGATGGTTAGGCCAGAAAATACCTACTTTCTAAAAGTGGTATTTTCAAACACAGAATGTTAAAACCAACTTCACGAAAAGATGTATTTTATCCTTCCGATTTCAGGCATACTAAACTCGAATTTCTACCTAGTTCCCTGAGTCAGTCAGGATTATAAGATGTTATAATCAAACTGCCCATTCTGGCCCATGGGAACAGGTAGCCTTGCAATAGTGAAAAACAAAATTTGCTGTAATTCTCTATCAGGACATGTCACACACATCAGGGCATGTCTTACCTTTTACATACAATGCTCCCTGCCCTTGGGCCTACCTTAGGGGTGACTAATATGTAGAAAAGGTAAGGTTTAGGGACTGGCAAGTAGGTGCACTTGCGAAGTCGACATGGCAGTCACAGACTGCACACAGGTTCTGCAATGGCAGGCCTGAGACACACTTTACAAGCTGCTTCTGTGGGGGGAACAACCAGTGCTGCAATCCCACCAGCAGCATTTGATTTACATGCCCTGGACACACATGGTGCACTGTACTAGGGTCTGACAAGTAAATCAAATAAACCAATCATGGAGTCACTAATCCAATACAACACTTTACAATAGGGAGCACTTGCACTGTGGCACTGAATAGCAGTGGCACAGTGCCCAAAAACATCTAGACCAGCAAAACATGTAGCAAAAACACAGGAGGCATCAGCAAAAAATGGAAGGGAGACCCACGCCAATGGTGCCAGGTCTAACAATGATGATAAGTAGCTCCCTCTTAAAGTTACTTACTAATTTTTCCCTATGTTACACCATCTCCTGAGGCGAAAAGCCGGGAGAACGCTAGATATTGTTTTTACTTGCTATTATCAGGAAAATTGTTGTTTTTTACCTGCTCACTTGCTCCTTCTGAGCTTTTCCTCGCTCTTGGCAGCTCCGCACAGCAGATCCCTCGCTGTTGCGGAGCCTCACATTGCCGCCGCCATTCCCCGGAGGACATTGGCCACGCCTACCACTTCAGGCTACGCCCCCCGCTGCAGGCTTTTAAACGCTGACTGTTAGCGCGCCAGCTAGAGGTTACACCATCTCCTGAGTCGAAAAGCCGGGAGAACACTAGATATTGGTTTTACTTGCTATTATCAGGAACATTGTTGTTTTTTACCTGCTCACTTGCTCCTTCTGAGCTTTTCCTCGCTCTTGGCAGCCTCGCACAGCAGATCCATCGCTGTTGCGGAGCCTCACATTGCCGCCCCCATTCCCCGGAGGACATTGGCCACGCCTACCACTTCAGGCCACGCCCCCCGCTGCAGGCTTTTAAACGCTGACTATTAGCGCGCCAGCTAGAGGTTACACCATCTCCTGAGGCGAAAAGCCGGGAGAACGCTAAATATTGTTTTTACTTTCTATTATCAGGAAAATTGTTGTTTTTTACATGCTCACTTGCTCCTTCTGAGCTTTTCTTCGCTCTTGGCAGCCCCGCACAGCAGATCCATCGCTGTTGCGGAGCCTCACATTGCCGCCGCCATTCCCCGGAGGACATTGGCCACGCCTATCACTTCAGGCCACACCCCCCGCTGCAGGCTTTTAAACGCTGACTGTTAGCGCACCAGCTAGAGGTTACACCATCTCCTGAGGCGAAATGCCGGGAGAACGCTAGATATTGTTTTTACTTGCTATTATCAGGAAAATTGTTGTTTTTTACCTGCTCACTTGCTCCTTCTGAGCTTTTCCTCGCTCTTGGCAGCCCTGCACAGCAGATCCATCGCTGTTGCGGAGCCTCACATTGCCGCCGCCATTCCCCGGAGGACATTGGCCATGCCTACCACTTCAGGCCACGCCCCTTCCGTTTCCCCCACTACATATAATGTGCTTCCCCCGCCCGCGCAGCGGGCGGGCGCGCCGCCTGCACGCCGAAGGCGCGCCAAAGGCGAGCCCGTCTGCGCCCGTCCGCGACCGACCGGGACAAGGGGCAGGCCACTATGCGCAATTTATAACATATACTTCTGACCAGCTGGGCGCTTTCAACAAAAAGTGGCCACTGAATGTTGCTACACTGTCTTATGTTCAGTTTCTTGGCATTGCCTTGTCTAAGCCCACCACACCCGCCCCTCCTCTCTCCTCTTCTACTGCTGCCCTCCTTCTGAACACGAGGTCAGCCGTTAAACATCAGATTGAAATATTCGATCTATTAGATTCCAACTCTCCTGACCTACTGTTTCTAACTGAAACATGGTACAGGTCGGATTCCCTACCTAGCATTCTGGCAGCCCTCCCGCCTCACTATTCCATGCTCCGCGCAGACCGCTCGGAGAATAAAGCAGGCGGCGGGGTAGCCTTAATTGCTCACAAAGACCTTCCTTTTCAGACACTTGCCTCATCTATGATTTCTACAGCCGATTGCCTTGTAGCTCGCTCCACCTCCTTTAAGATCCCAATTACCTGTGCACTAACATATCGGCCACCCCAATCATCTTCAGGTTTTCTCTCTGCCTTCCAGGACCTATTGGCCACCTTGGTGGTCAATAACGCCTCCGTTCTCGTCCTGGGAGATTTTAATTTTTGGCCTACCGATCCTGCTGAAGATACCAAATCCAAGGACTTTACACAATTGCTCCTCAGTCTCAATTTCACTCAGCATGTTCAAGGCCCTACTCATACTCAGGGCCACATTCTTGATCAGATATGGACACTAAACATCCCGATGTCAGTCCCCAAAATTTCCCCCTGTCCATGGTCTGACCCTTCTATGCTCACTTTTTTCTTGGATTTGAGTCATAAAACAATACTTCCTTGCCCAAAAACCACTCGAACAAGGAACTGGAATCGAGTCGATATTCCTTCTCTGTGCAATTCGCTAATCACTACTTGCCCAGATTTATCGGGCCTGATCCCCTACTCCCAGACCACCACTCTAGATCATTGGCTAGTTAAAGCCTGCGATGCAGTGGCCCCCCTGAAGCGGGTTACCATCAACCGCACCCACAATGCCAACAAGTGGTTCAGCTCTGGCCTCAAAGCCAAAAAACTGGAGTTACGGCAGGCCGAACGAGCCTGGAGAAAAGAATACTGCCCTACCCGGAAACATTATTACACTACCATTCTTAAAGAATACAAACAAGCCATTCTGGCAGCTAAAACAGAATACTTTTCGGAGCATATTTTAGCTGCAGAAAGTCAGCCACGGGAGATCTTTGCCACCGTCCACGAGTTGGCATCTTCTAACAGAACTCTGCCCAAGATCCTCCCTTCTCAGGTGCTATGTGATTCACTAAATGAATTCTTCATTGATAAAATAGCTTGTATCAAAGCAAATATTCCCCCCCTTCGCTCATTTTTCCTCACTCCCCCCCTCCAGGCAATGCCATGTCCCTTACTTCCATTCCCGCACTCACTAGAGAATCCCTGCTTCCTTTGCTTAGCCGTGTCAAGTCAGGCTCTCCAGTTGACATCTGCCCGGCACGTATTCTCTGTCAGATCTTTGCCAAATGCCCATCCCCGGTCCTTACCCTCCTTAATGACTGTTTCATGCATGGTTTCGTCCCTGTCCCTTTCAAGACGGCTATTATCCTCCCCATACTAAAAAAAACGGGGGCAGATCCCACATCCACGATAAACTATCGACCGATATCCCTTCTTCCCTATCTGGGCAAGATAGCTGAGTCCCACGTCACCCAGACACTTAGCACTTTTATTGAGGACAGTAATTATCTCGCACCCTGCCAGGCGGGTTTTCGCCCCCGCCATTCCACGGAGAAGGTGGTTACTTCAGTTATGGATCAACTCAGGGAGGGTCTCGATACCAGCACTTCTCAGGCCTTGGTCCTCCTGGACTTGTCCGCCGCTTTTGACACGGTGGACCATTCCATTCTCTTGTCCCGTGTCGAGGCGGCGGGCATAGGGGGACAAGCACTGGCCTGGATAGGCTCCTTCCTGGCTGACCGCACTCAGGCCGTTCATTTGGCCGAATTTTTTGCCCCTCCTCGCAGGGTCCAATGCGGTGTCCCTCAGGGCTCCTCTCTTTCCCCCTTATTATTTAATATTTATATATTTCCTCTTATTTTTGCATTACAAGAAATGGAGGTCACAGTCTATAATTATGCTGATGACCTACAACTCATTTTTAATTTCTCCTCCCCCTCACTAGCTGTTACCGCCTTCCAGTCTGTCATGCTGTTTATCCGGGATTGGATGAATGCGAACCATCTCAAACTCAACCCGGATAAAACAGAGTTGATTCTGACAGGTGGTAGTGGCAACCCTTGGTCTTCTTCCTTTTGGCCCCCTTCCCTTGGCTCACCTCCCACGCCCTCCCATTCAGTTAAGACCCTTGGTATCATACTTAACCATCATTTGACCCTTCACTCCCACATTAGCTCGGTTGTCTCTTCCCGTTTCTTTACTCTGCGCATTATTAGGAAAGTATCTCTGTTCTTCTCTCCCTCTGAACTGATTGTAATGGCCATGGTTCTATCCAAGATCGTTTACGGGAACATTATTTATAATGGTGCCCCCGGCTACGCACTTCAACGTCTTCAGATGGTGCAGAACCAGGCAGCTCGTCTGGTACACGGTCTACCTAAATTTTATCATTCGTCACCTCTTCTCATTGCTCTTCATTGGCTCCCCATTAAGCAACGGTCCCTGTTTAAGCTTGGTTGCCTTACCTTCCAAGCCCGGATGGGCACGGCTCCTGCCTTCATAAATTCTGCCATTATCAACTACTGTCCTCCCAGAGTCCTTCGTTCATCCACCAAATCTCAATTAGTCATTCCTCGTTTTAAGAAACAAAGATCAGGAGGCCAGAAATTTGCGGTGCCTGCGCCCACTTTCTGGAACACCCTCCCTCTCCATATCAGACTTTCCTCCTCCTACATGGAATTCCGTAAGGTCCTCAAGACTTTCTTGTTCAAGCAGGCCTTCAGCTTATAGTCCTCTGTACTTTCTTGCCCAGGAATCCCTCTAGCGCCATGAAACTGCTTTGTGAATGTGCGCTTTACAAATTTTTAAAAATTCAAATTCTATGTATCAGTGTGTTATAGTTATGTTCATTGTGAACTATAGTTAATTCATCCTGTGAAAACACACATACAAACAGGCACAATAGTAGAACTATTAATATCACTATTAATGAAACCATACTAACAAGTTTACAGTATTTGCTGTATACTATTTCTATTGTGATCAAAAGCAAAACATTTCAAAACAATGGTAAATCTTCATTTTTAAAAAGCAAATATCAAGCATCACGCTTCAGAGTTCTTTTTTTCTTTTTTTAAGGTAATTTGTTCTGTTCATAGGCCAAACAATGATCTTCTCACAGGGTTAAAAACCTTAATTTCGTATTTTCACATCCATCAATATTTACTAGAGTCAATGAAATTCTTCTTTTTAGTTTGTCTCCAAAGATGGTGCAGCAACTGTTTGGTTTGATAGATTGTAGACTTCATCTGACTCGTCCTCTTTTTCCAGGGACACAGATGCCATAAAACCCAACTCAACTCAAGTATACTTTCTATTTGGGATTTTCTTTCTTGTTGGTCTTTTGACAACAGGCAATTTATTGTATTCTCAGAATCGGTTTCAATTATTTCTGGTTCTTCTCTGGTTGACTCTGATCTTTTGTTTTCCCGGTGTTTTCTTTTTCAAGTTCTTTTTACTGCCTTAGGCCTCTTCTCTCCTTGATGTTCTTTCTCGGCTCTTGTTTTCTCACTTCCGACTACTATTGAATCTTCTTTACTTACAGTTGAACTTGTAATTTTATCCGAATCAGTAACTTGACTCTCTGTGAATTGCTTCTTTTTCTTCGAGATTCTTAAATCTACTACTTGCTGTTTCTTGTGCCTTTGCAAGAGTTTTTCACTCTGATTCTTAAATTGAAACTGGCCACTTGTACCTTCATCAGTATCTTCACTCTCACAAACATCACCAACGTCAGGATTCACATCAACTTCATCATCTCCATCCTCTGGATCCACTCCACAAACTTGAGCAAGGCTTTGTGAATTAGTGGTTGTTGTCACAACTTCATCATCTGACGTCTTCACTCTTCTCATGTGAGCCATATGGAGATACTGTGGGATTCCAGCACACTTTACAGCAGTGTTAGACACAAGCTCGACTTGCTGTAACCCCATTCACATGTGCTTGAGGAAGCTCTTTCAAACATGCTTCTTGATCAGGATCCAGTTGCATGGTCATAGTGGATGACACAAGTGAAGATTTACTATGATTTCATGCTATGTTTGGGTCACAAAAGTGATGCAAAGGGGCACAACATTTTTTGTCGCATTTACACTCCAGCCCTAAACTTGTTTAGCACTGGAAATAACATGAAAGTAACGCAAAGCAGTGCATAGTGCTGCTTTGTGTTACTTAGCGCCTAGAGGTGGAAGCATTGGGTGGAACATGGGCATTCCCATGCAACCACCTAAAGTTTCTGATGCTAAACCCAATTTATGAAATAAAATAGCCATTAAAGATAATGGGGTAACCCAGTGACCCTCAGAACCTGGGTAAGTACGTGAAACTAAAACAGTGGTTCTGTTGGGAATACACTTAGTTTAGAATGCACTAAATGCATATGATCAATGTTCCAATACTCATTAAATGCAATTATATATACACACACATATACAACAATTTGAGAGATGCAAAAAACGACTTTCTTTTTGCTATATTTGAATCCAAACAGAAATTCCTTAAAGAATTATTATATACAGGACTAACCAACATAAAACCAAAATAACATACAACATTTGGTGACTGATCGTGCTTGGTGACAAAATGTTTAAACACAAATCAACGTAAATAACATACATTTACAAAGACGATTACGATTTAAACAAAAATAGTCCAACATCAGAAGCATATGCCACAACAACACATATTATTCAGTATTCTAATGGTGGAATTGCATGGACCAATTGAACAGGCAACGTCGACGTTTCGACCCTATGAAGAAGTGCAGCTTTGTACGCATCTAAAGCGGGTCTTCATCAGGACAAAGAGGAAAGTATGGCAGCCTGTAAAATGCAAAAATTAGATCAGAACTATGTGTGTGTAATATACTTTAAAAGAGACTAAAACTTATTGTCAGTGGCTCAATGCTCACCTGGGAATTAGGAAATATACGATTTATAATCCTAAAGTCACATATAAGGGGATGTCAGCCGACACCTCTCTCAATCGACTCAATCGGTTCTGCAATAAACAAGGGAGATTATAATAATATAAAATCATAGGGTCGAAACATCGACGTTGCCTGTTCAATTGGTCCATGCAATTCCACCATTAGAATACTGAATAATATGTGTTGTTGTGGCATATGCTTCTGATGTTGGACTATTTTTGTTTAAATCGTAATCGTCTTTGTAAATGTATGTTATTTACGTTGATTTGTGTTTAAACATTTTGTCACCAGGCACGATCAGTCACCAAATGTTGTATGTTATTTTGGTTTTATGTTGGTTAGTCCTGTATATAATAATTCTTTAAGGAATATCTGTTTGGATTCAAATATGGCAAAAAGAAAGTTGTTTTTTGCGTCTCTCAAATTGTTGTATATGTGTGTGTATATATAATTGCATTTAATGAGTATTGGAACATTGATCATATGCATTTAGTGCATTCTAAACTAAGTGTATTCCCAACAGAACCACTGTTTTAGTTTCACTTATGAAATAAAATAGACAGGGTTCAACGTCAGAAAACTGTACCCTTTTGAAGTAGGCACCAGGAAGGAGAAATTCTTTAATTTCTACTCCCTTTTCTGACTTTTTACATATGCTGCACTGTACAGAACACATACAATGAGGGAAAATGGTTTAAATCAGTCTATGCATAATATTTTGTACTACAAGAGTACACTTCCAGTACAAAACCTATGCTAGACTCACAGAGACACTGTTCCACCATGGCGCAAAGGTGTCTCTGTGATGCACAGCAGATGATTTCAGTTCAGGCGCTTGGAGAAGGGGAGGAGAGTGCCATAGATCAGTAAATTTGGAGCTCTCCTCTCTCGTTTTCACGCATCGCAGCACAGCATTTGTAGCTGCAGAAATGCACTGTGTGAAAAAGTGGTAAACCTGCCCCTGAGTTTCTTTTGTTGACGCTGTTGCTAAAAATTCACCTGATGAGAAACAGATTTCACCACATCAGCCAGACGTTTGCAGTAATCAAATACAATATCATCAGTTATTGTTAAAAGTTTTGCTGAAATGATATACGCCACTCTCATAGCTCTTCCCATTAAAACTTCATAAGTTGTGAGAGCAGTCTTTATGTCTGCAGTACTTCTAGCACCTATAAGAACAAGAGGAAGAATGTCTGGTCACTTAAGATTTTTAGAGGCACACACTTTAGCCAGCTTATTTGTAATAGTACCATTTTTAATGATTGTGGCTGATAACTACAGTGGAACGTTTGTTTGATGTGAAGAGCAGTACATAATAATGTTAGGATCTTATTTTTAAAATGAGCTCCTCACTCAATAGAGGATGGTAAATCAAATCTTTTTATTAACTCTCTCAGCAAGGGTTTGACAACTGTCATTTCTCTTGGTTGAGTGGACTTCCACCCATTTAGAGAACAAGGGGACAATCATGAGAACATAATTAAGCCCATTGCAAACAGGCATTTCAATGAAATCTGCTTGAACTTTAGTAAATGGGCCATCTGATTTGTCTATATGACTCATGGCAACCAACGTCTTCTTTCCCTGATTTCATCTCTTGCAAGTAACAACCCTCTATCATAAATCTTCTGCTATACTTCTGAAGTTTGTATTGTGCCAGTACTTTTGAAAATCCTGGTCAATTCATCCCTCCCGACATGTGCAGGCCCATGTAAATAATGGACCATTGATTATAACATGGAGTCTAGGAGTGCATATTGATGTTCAGGATTAACCCATAAAAAGTGTGAACGTTTCTGTTACAATCAGCCAACTCCCATTTCTTTCTTTCATCATCTGGTACATCCTCCTGGAGATCCCTCAATTCACCTAATGTGGGCTCTATTGGATTCAAGAGAAAACAATTGACATCATTTCCATCGTAACTATGTCATCACCAGCCTTATGGGCCGTACATTTGGCCACTGCAACTCGAATCTGTGGCTGTATTGCTTCCAAAATTTCAAGAATGTAGGAACCGTTCTTGATGGGAGTATCAGAGGACGTCATAAAGCGCCTGTGTGACCATAGCCGCCCAAAATCTTGTTAAAATCCAAATCCATACTGTCTGTCTGCATAAATATTAACACTCCATGTATCTGCTAGGCAGCAAGCCCTTGCTAGAGCAATCAACTCTCCAACTTGTGCGATGTTACATCATACAAATATGATGCTTCTATGATTTTAGAAATGAGGCAGACTTCGTAAGCAGATTTTAATACTCCTTGATGGTGTTTCGGACAAGAACCATGTACAAACAAGGTCAGAGCATCCATTTCAAGAGGAACATCTTCAATACTGGCCTTGGCTTGGTACACAATTCTGTCACATTACCACAATCATGGTCTGGATTCTCATCATCACCATCATCATCTTCATGTTCATTGCTGTCTGAAACTAGCAAATGCATTGCAGGATTTAAAGAATTGTACCTTCTTATTGAAATCTCTTCAGCTGGCAATATGATTTGCTCATAGCTTGTGGGGCAGCTGTTCCTCAAGTGCTGTGTTCTGGTGTGCATCAACAATCCCTTCACTTTGTTTGTGCACCAGAATCAGCTACATCTACTGGATCTAGTAAAGCAAAAAAGAAAGCAACAGGTCTCATTATGCCTCTGTGTTTCTGAATTAGCATTAAAAGTGAGTGCCCACTGTTCTCATGGTGGAAAAGGTAAAATTCCTTGCATAATTTGGGCATTCCGTGGGCAAGTGCTCTACTGAGATTATCTTTTAATTCTCAGAAGAACTTCTTGCATTTGATATCAAATGCTACTAGACAATTGATATCACTGTGAGTCAGCTACTAAAACCTTTGCAGCCAGGGAAATATTAGGGATTCGCAGACAGCATTAGCCAACTATCTTTTTCTATACCTCCTCATGGTGTTTGGGGATTCATCTTCAGGAAATGCTTTCTTTTCGGACTTTGCTCAACTCTTTCTCAATGTGATGATGAAGATAAATCACTTCTCTTTTACAATACTGCATCTTTGTGGGTGAAACCTTGTGAACATTGTCAGCAACATGATTCAAGGAGTTGCAATTATATCTAGTTTACAGTTTTTTGTCATTGATGCAAGCAATAGGTTATCAACGTATGTTGAGTTACATGATTTTTAAATAAATTGAGAGACTTTAGGTATACTCCTGTGAAATTAGGCACCAAACGAAACTTTATTTTGGACCAGAAATTCAAAGAGATATTGATTATCCTCATGCAGAGGAATGGAAAGGGATAATTAGCTTAAAACAATAACAATGCCATTCTGCATCCACAGGACTAAAAACAATATTCACAGCAGGATTTGGTACTACCAGACAACAAGTGACTACAATTAGATACATTTTTCGAACTTCCTGCCAAGTAACAGCAGCCTTGCACCGTGTCCATAAATCACTAGGAACTACAATCACAAATTATGCATCCAAATCAGTCTTCAAAATTGTCACCAATCTATGAACCTCCTTATGCCACTTGTCAGGTTCCTCTCTTAGTTTTGGAAAAATTGTTGTAAATGCGTAGAGATTACCCTAGTCCAAGTCACATGCACGTCCCGTAAAGAAAATTCTTCCATTTCTTATGGTTCTGAATTACTCACAACACAAAAGGTTGATGGATGGAATGCTAAACATTGGCAAACATTCACCCCCAATAACAGATCTGAGTTAAATCCATAATTGTTTTTCTCACCATGTCACCCCATTTTGGACCCAGCCATATGCAAATCAGTCTTAACCCTGCTCCCCATGGGAACAGTCCAGTTCGAACAACCAGGCCAAGCACTCCCTGGACTGGAAAACAAGGTTCTTGGGGCTGGGTTTGGTTTATCAACCCCCATCAGCCAGGCTAACTTGAATTCCGTGGCATAGCAAGCATGGGACCCACACCTGGGCATACCCTTCCAACTTAGGGTGACTGTAACAATACCAAAAGATAATGGACAGAATGCTGAACAATCACAACCATCTTTGTTTTCTTCCTTGTCTCAGTATTTTTCTTCTAAGTACTAGGTTTCTTTATTCACTTTTCTTTGTATTTCCTCATATCTCCCAAATCTCTAGTACATTCAACTAAGGGCCTTATTTATGAGAAGTGTTGCATCGCTGCGACAAAGCAGCAATGCAACACTTCACAGTGCGCCCTCCTTTCCACACCATGGATTCGCCATGGTTACAGTACCGCGCATCATGTCACAAGGAATCACAGATACGTCAGTATTACTGACGTATCTGTAGGTGCAAAAGTGGCGCATTGAAGGGGTGTGTCTGAAAACAGACGCAACTCCAGCAATGTGTCCTTTCACATAGGGCAAGCCCCATGAGGCAGGCGTAAGGTTTTGACGTAATGACGCCCTAGAAGTGGCACACTGAACTCTTATAGATTTAAAAACGCCACGTCTATGAGGCTATGATGCAGGGTAGCGCCCACCCGGCATACATTATACCTGATGCAGGTATAATGTAGTGCGGGGTTTATGAAGTGATGCATCTGCCTAGATGCATCACTTCAGAAATATGGAGCAACATCGCGAAATATTTACGCCGGCGCAGTGTTACAAAAAGTGATTTAACGGCAGCAAAAATGTGATGCCGGACTTTATAAATAAGGCCCTAAATCATTATTGTGAGCTTGTAAAGTCACTAGACATCAACTCTGGCATTTTAGCTACACTAACATCCATTTTGTAAATTCTCTGTAAGCTCTGTCTCCTCTTTATATCAACCTCATATTCTTCAGCTAAATTCTGCATTTATGATGTGCTTTACTTGGACATGTTGTTGCTTCTCTGTCCAAGTATCTGATTTCATCTGCATTGTTAGACCTGGCATCCATGGCGTGGGTTTCCGCTGTATTTTTACCTTTGCCTTCTGTGTTTTTGCTGTGTGTTGGACTTCAGTTTTTGCTGGTCTAGATGCTTTGGGCAATTTGCCACTGCTATTCAGTGCCAAAGTGCAAGTGCTCCCTATGTAAATAATGGATTAATGTTTCCATAATTGGCTTATTTGGTTGACTGATAAGTCCCTAGTACAGGAAACTGTGTGTGCCGAGGGCCTGTAAGCCAAATGCTTATAGTATGCTTGCAGCACATGTTGTGCCACCCACACCAGCAGCCTTGCAAAAGGGTCTCAGGCCTGCCATTGCGGTGATTGTGTGCAGTCTAGTACTGCCATGTCGACCTGTGTAAGTGCACCCACTTGCAAAGCCCTAACCTTTCCTTTTTTTAAATGTGAGTCACCCCTTAGGTAGGCCCAGTGTACCCCTGTGGGCAGGGTGCAAAGTATGTGAAGGTAGGACACGTCCTGACGTGGCTGGCATGTCTTGATATTGAAATACTGCCAATTTCATTTTTCACTATTGAAAGGCTATCTGTCCCATAGGATAGAATGGGGAGTTTAGTTATACCATCCTATAGGTTTAACTGCCAATGGGAACAAGATAGGGAAATGGAGTTTAGTATGCCTGAATCTAAAGGTGCATCTTTTAGGAAGGATGATTTTTACAATCTGGGTTTGAAAATATCACTTTTAGAAAGTAGGTATTTTCTTGCTTAGCCATCTAGTGTGCCTCTGCTAGCTTTGTGTATTGACAGACTGGCTTCGGAGTGACAGGAGTCTGGGGATATTTATTCTGTTCAGACAGCCACTTGGGGGGTGAGATGTGTCCTGCCTTTCCAGGGTGAGTCAGGGCTGGGCTGAATAGACCTGGGCTGCATTCAGAGTAGGGGGAGGAGATTTATTTCACACCTGAATGGCCATTTTCAAGGCTGTCTCCACCTCTTGCCAGGAAGCTACACCAGAGAGGACAGAACTGGTTCTGGCTGGGCCAAGACACTCTCTGCCCAAAGCCCAGACTTTTAGATTACTTCTGAGATTCAAGAGGAACCTTTGCAAAGGAGAAGAGCAGGAGAACCTGAAGGAGAAGTACTGCCCCTTTGCTGTGTGCTGTCTGGGGTTGGCCTGCAGTGGCTGATTCTGCAAAGGAAAGGACAAGGACTTTGCTGTGTCCCCTGCTTGAGGAAGATCTCCAAGGGCTTGAAGTAGAGCGTGCCTCCTGTTCTGAAGTCTCAGGGACACAAAGGCTTCACCCCCAATCCCCCCTGAACTCCTTTGCTGGGAGTTACGACAGGCCAAGTGGTGCATGCCAGTGTTCTGGGCCTCTGGATGTTGTTTCTGGGGCTGGGAACTGCAGAAGAGTAAAGAACTGTGAAAATCAAAGCATTTCCTGGTTCTGACGCATCGCAGTGGTGCCAGAGAAATTTCTGCTGCATTGCCGCAGCCGAACAATCGCCTCAGCGCCTGCCGTAAGACAAGTCCTGTGCACCTATCTCTGAAACCTGAGATCACCGCCGCAACGACTCGGACGCAGGCCCTGCTGTGTAAGAACCGGCTCCTCGAGGGGTCGCGAATGGAATCGTTGCAGCCTATCCTGTATCTTCATGCAACGCATCATCCCAGATCATCATGCATCGCATCTAGGCACCAGGTCTGTTGCATCGCTGGGGGATGCAGTAAAAAACAGATGAATCACCTCCCCACGAAAAGTAAGAAACCGACGTATCGCCTCCTCTCTGGTAAGGAAGTGACGCATCAATTCCACTGCACAGCAGTAAGTAACTTAGGCATCACCTCCCTCGGAGCAAGAAACTGACGCATCACCTTCTCTGTGTAAGGAACCAATGCATCACCTTCTCTGCGATACTGTTTGCTTGTGTTTTTAACGCATCCAAGGTAACTTGTGTTGAAAGTGTTGCATCCACCATTTTCTATGAACAGAACTATTTCTAGTCATATTTTGATTACTGTATTGTGGATTTTTGTAGATTTGGTGTTGTTTGGTTTAGATAAGGATTACTTATTTTTCTAAACTGATGGGGTGTCCATTTGCAGTTTTTTCACTATATTATTGTTTGTGTGCACAAATGTTTTACTCACTACCTCTGAGATAAGCCTGCCTACTTGTGCCAAGCTACCTTGGGGGTGAGCAGGGGTTATTTTAGAAGTGTATCCCCCTTACCATGACTAGGAAGAAGGGTCCCTACTTGGACAAAGGTAAAAACCATTGCCAATTCGAGACCCCCATTTCTAACATGCATTATATGGCATTAATCTATTTAAGGCATTGGTTCCCTCTACAGTTTCTGCAAATTCAATTTTTAAAAGTGCATCAGTTTTCTTTTTATCTGTTTTGTTATTAACTATTGCAGGAAAAAGTCTAATTACTTGTGCCATATTCTCCCTCTTCCCTGATTGTCCTACTTGGTTTCTACCGACTGTCAGTGACCTTTAAACTGTTTCTTTATTTTCATTCTCTTTCTCTGTGTGCCACTCAGTCTGGTTTATTCAAAGCTTCAGATTCTTTAGGTCTAGGTAGCGGCTTCCACTCATTCAATGTTTGTCTCAGGAAATCTAACTTTCCGTTATTAATGATATCCTTATTAAGGAAATTTCAAGACCTTGTCACCTTAAGGACACTCATAGCAATCTCGTATCCACGTTCATGTATTTTTGGCCAATGTCCGTTCAATAAATCTTGTGTCCTTCCATAGGAGGTACGCGAGGAGCCTTTTTCAACACAGCACGCATTCCTCTTACTCAAAATAATCCCAAAACGGCATAAAATGACAAAACAAACAACAACCAATCCCAAATGCTGACGGTCGACCAATCACAGTTTAACTACAGCCGTACAGAGGAACCCCAACATATGTGCTGGGGTGGTACATGGTGACAAATTCTATTAAGGGTAAGACATACAACTGGATCGTGCACTTTGTAAATACACATTCCATATCATAATAATGTCACCCTGCTTCGCTTTGTTACCAACAAGGGTAATAGTAGCTGACATTATTGAGGACTCTGTAAAAAGAAGAAAAGTGGGCAGCGTGAACGTCAGTTACGTGTCAGACTAGAACCATAACATCCTATCCTCTCCTCCTCCAATCTCTTCTTCAGCCAGTGCTTTGCAGGGGTTTTATTTTTAGTAGGAGCATCGATATATCACCATGTAAAATATGGTTTACTGAAACGCCAGCTATGCAGTGCTACGAAGACATACTAATGGCAGAGTGGCACTATACACATAACGCTAACGTAAAGTAAATGTATTTTGATGACACCCAAAAATGTGGTCGAGGGGTTGGGAAACTGCAAATGATATTCCATTCATTTCCTCTGAAAGGCTCGTCTGGCTGGGAAGAAGGCGTGCCCAGGGAAGTATAGGTAACTCCAGAGGCACTATGGTTATTACTGATACTTGTACGTCTGCAGTTATATTTGGAAATCAAAGACTACAAGTTCCACAAAGCAATAAAAATGCCACGTCTGGATAAGGTTTTCACATCTGACAGCTTAACTGTTTCCTGGGAGAGTTGGATACAGGACATACATGCCCTCTTTACAACTGGTATTAAGATGATGCTTTGTAGCAATGGAACCAGTGAAAGTTAACTGGCACTACAACTCCCAGAATTCACTGCAACATTAAACTGATTCCAAAAACTAAAATGATGGAGTGAATTACAGGTAATATACCTCACTTGGTAGCCCTTGTTTGTAGAAAGATTTCCTGGAGGGCACGCCTTATGGATTTTGAGTGTATGTGTGTTTTCCCACCTCCAAGGCTATCTCTGGTTTCCTAAGCATCTCATGTGGGGAGGAATGGCCTGGATCCTCCAACTCAGTAATTACTTGGCCTCCAGCAGCCGACCCAGTAAGCTGACCGGGGTCTGCAGGCCGCTCTGCGGACAGGACCGGCCCCGGGTGCCGCAGTGGTGCCATGATGGAGCAGGTGACGGCCCTTCAGGGCAGTGCCAAGGAAAATGTGAAATATTTAATTTGGAATTAAAAATATATTAAATTATAATTCTGTTTTCTCTCACTGTGGAAATGGATTAATATCTGCCTCGTTAGAGATTAAGAGGCGGGCCAACAGGTCACAGGAAGAGGAAGGTAACAGAGTCACATGACCTATTCTCCCCAAAGCCTGGTGACAGGACTGCTGCCACGACATACGCATGAACCCAGTAGCTAGCTTAAACTGGAAGCTACTGGACTCCTCCCTCATGCCCCAGCCCACCTATCCCAAGATAATCAATAGGAGATGCTGGGCGGAAGTGACGAAGGCAGCGTTTACTGTCACAACAACTCTTACCTTGTCCCAAATCGCCTGCCACACTCCCCCGGCCATTCAGATTAATGGAGATCTTTCAACAAGACCCTGAGCCATCGAAATAATGCCCCAATCAAAACTCTTTTCTTGGCAGTGGCACACACCACGCCCACCAGTGTGTCATCATTGCCCTGGCCTATGCCTGCAGGTCGAGGGTTCCCTCGCCCAGCCAACCAATGACCAGGGTCCAGGGTCCCTTGCCCCAAAAACGCTGATTTCGGCTTCTTTTTCACCAAGTAGCAAGCACAATTTATTACTAGCACCTCAGTGTTTCTTTTAATTCTTCTGTTTCTCCCCTAGGCTGGCAGGGCGACTCCCACTGTGCCCATTAACATTAGCCATCCCTACTTGCAGAAATAAACAAAATAATTCTTGTCTGCTCAACCTTAACAGAAAAAGATTAGCAGGTTAGATATAAAGAATCCCACAATCCATAAGGACAAGACTATTACTTTTGCGGTACTTGTCAAACATAATTCATTATCATTTTATTTTTCCTATTGCAGTCAGTGGCGGGGCGGGCAGGGCAGGATGGCGGTCCAAAGCAGGGGGAGGAGCTCATGACTTTGACCGACCATCTTGGCACGGCCAAACAGTCCTGCGCACTTTGCATGTTCCCCACCAGGCTACATTACACAGCCTGGTTAGGAACATGCACAGACTCCCTTTCCCTGTCTGGGTGCCGAACCACGGTGCTCAGACCAATCACAACACTGCAGCATTGTGATTGGCTCAGGGGAGCCAATGTGCCCGGGTGCTTCCTGCTGCTGGCCGGGACTGGAGACAGGAAGATGATGAGGACGAATACGGCTGACCCTTCCAGGTAAGTCCCTTTTTTTTTATATTCACCCACCCCCCACACCACCTCCCCCATCCGGTAGCAGACGCTAAGGCTGAAAAGCGTACTTACTCCTGAGCACCGTAGAGCAATTAACATCAACCTAAATTAAACACAAAACCTGAAAGAAAACTTGTAAATTCAAGAAAATCCTTATCTTTGTGAATGTGGTGCCTGGCAAATCACACTACCTTGCAGAGAAGTTCAACAACAATATGAACAATAATATCTCAAAATCTTGAATTATGAAGAATTACCTAATGAAAAAATAGTAAACCAAGGGGCATATTTAAGAAAAATGTAGGAGTGTGAGCTGCGCAAAATTTGGTATCGCCGTGCTCTGACATTTTCAAAATGCAGGGATGCACCATATGCAAAAGAATATGCCGTACTCCTCTGTTTTCCCTAGCACTGGTGCTAAGTTTAGCTGCCTAGAACCAACCTAGGCACCCTTGCACCATAGTGCAAGGGTGCCTGTGTTGCAGGGAATGATTGTTTATGTGTAGTTAGATGTCCCTGCTGGAGCAGGGTTTATACTTTTAAACCAAATACCTGTTTCATTTTCGTATGTCATTATTAAAAGTACTACTAATTAATTAGTAATTACTAAAGATTTGTCGAGTCTTGTCTAACCAACCTTATTAACAGAAGAATTACACGTGGGAAGGCAATTGCATGGCTTAAATAATAAGTGAACTAAGCTGGTGAGCAAATTGACAGTATAGATGTTGCTTATGTGATGTTATTGTGTATTGCGCTTATAATTATTATGCATTAATGGCTTTTGATGTCGCAAATGGCTAGATAAATACATACACATAAGGGTATTAGCAGGGGAATAACACTGTATAATCATTTCCATGTAGTAATTATGTTTTTGTGTTTTCTTCGCTTAAGTTGACCATTGTGGCCTGCTGTAAAATGGCTACCACCCGCAGCCTGCATTCGAGTAGATGAAAATATGAAAAGAGGCTTTGCGCTGACTGCGACCCTGTCCTCTGATTGAACTGAAAAGCCATGAACATGACGACAAATCTGGGAGTATTGCCAGATGCCCCTGAACGTGAAGAATTGTTACAACTTTAAATCCGACCTGATGAACTTATAATGGTCCCATGGATGAGATACATTTTATCCTAAAGAGACATCCGTAGAAGTAACGAATTAGCTATGGACTTCTAATTTCTATTCAGAATTTGAAACTACCAATACATGAGAAAATTAATTGTTGTAGCCTAATGTACCAAGATGACATAATTTCCGCCAATCGACTGTCTTGAGAGATATGTTTGCAACATTTGGAATGTAAATTTAGTATAAATATTAGTAGACTAGAGAGGTCTAGCGCCACTTCCTCCCGAACCAATGATCAGAGGTCCCGATGCTGACGGAGAGGACGGTAACTCTATATGACGGCTAGAAAACTTTAACTATTTGCTGAGGACCATTTCGGACTTAGAAAACGACTTTTAGCCAGAATAGGTAAATATGGAGAGAATGATCTTGCATTTAATTGGCTTTTCTTACAATTTTGAGATAAACAATATTCTGTTTGAATTACTGTGTCGGGTGGTTATTTTATTGTCATGTTTATTGAATATTTAGAGTGTTAGGATGTTTCACCAAATCTATAGCAACTAGTTGATGCCATTGACCTCAGGGTACATGCAGATTGGTTAAGTATTGAAAAGTGTTTCCCCTTATACATGGCACGGATAGAGTGGTAGGATGAACGCTGGTGTTAAGGGCCCCACCAGCGTGTGATGTGTGTGTGCGCGTGTGACTGTGAAATCACTCCGTCCGTGGAAGTAGAGGGGATTCGGATGCTCCGATCTGCACCAGTTTCTTGGTAGCAGAATGATGGTTAACTATTGTCTTGATATGGTGAATTTTGCGTGTATATAAGCTTATTGATTGAAATTGATATATGTATTAACACTATATGTTGAAGTCGTATTGAGTTTTATGTAGTGTGTACGGCTTCTGGGATGTAGGAAGTCGGTGACAGTTCCGTAGTAGGGCAGAGGGAAGCGCTGCTCTCGAAAGAGTCGGGATTGTTGGCCCTGTATGTAGACAGGGGAAAACGGGTAACAATTGAAGTTGCGCGTCGCATTGTCTGGGTTCGATGAGGTAGCATCGCTGTGTGTTGCCATTAGAAATGTATTTTCTGTGTGGGAGAAGTGTATATGATAGCGAAGGTTACCTGTGAAGTTCTGGTCTTAGGTATCAGGGATCCTAATGGCATTCCGATAACACTTATCACTAGAAGGGTAATAGGTATTCTCTGAGCTTGTTAGAAGGACAGAGCAGAGGTAAGCGCTGCTTTGTTAACGTATGTCATAATTCTGTAGTAGGACAGACTGTTCGCTGTTCTCGGGAAAGACAGGATTCTGTGTGAATGTACTACATTTTTTTCCTTGTGAAAGTGCATAAATGAGAAGGCATTCTGGTTAATTGTGAAACTCTTAGGAGCATTCCGGAGAAAACAGTTAATTGGTGCTTGCTAGAAGGGTAGAGTAGAGGGATGTGCTACTTTATCAACGGAAGTAACAATTCCGTAGTGGGGCAGAGGTAAGCGCTGCTCTCGGGAAAGGCGGAATTCTCGTGAGAAAGGTCTTTTGCTGTTCTGTGGTTAGCGAAGCAGACAATGGAGACGTTTGTATGTTGTAACTAACAGACTCGTAGAAGTTGAAACAAAGTCTACCGAGTAGTTTTGTAAAGGAGGGGTAGACGAGAGACAGGAGACAGGAGCAGGAGCTGCTGCAGCGACTGCTGATGTCAGGAAGACCGCGCTGTGATTGGACAGTGGGTTAGAACAGTGAAAGCACGGTGATTGGTGTGCTAGTGTACGCCGCGCAAGGATTGGGAAACATACAGGGTGACGTAGACGCTCCAGGATTGGTGCGTTAGTGTGAGTCGTGCTGGGATTCGTGGACTGAGTCAGTGACGTAAACGCTCCGGATTGGTGCGTAAGTGTGAGTCGCGCTGCAATTGGACAGGAGATCGTACAGTTGTAGAAAAGACTAAAGGGTTGTGGAAAACAAGAAAATGTATTACCACGCTGAGGAAAAGAAAAAGAATCTTTGTTTAGTAAAGTTAAGACCTGGTTTGACAAGGATAAGGAGATTGTGACTAGGGAAGGACAGTTACTTCCTCCGATAAGAACCCCTGCATCCTTCATGGTTGCAAAATATGGGTATCATACCTGTATTTGGTTAGACAATTGGGCAAAGTACACCAAAGAGGATGGAGTTTTAGCTTTTTGGGAACATGGCTCATTTAATCTGGCCATATTGAGAAACTTCCGGGAAAGGATGATGAGTCTAGAGCCTCGGCCTAGGCCGACGCAGTTTGAGGCATTGACTGAATGGGAAGATGAAATGCATGAGCGAGAAAAGCAGAGGAGTGGAGGAAACTACAGGTACATGTTTGGGCGAAAGTATGATCGCGAAACTCATCATGATTGGATGAGAAGATGGCGAGATGCCAGTATGACTGAGGGATTATATCCTGTAAGGACTGCAGAACAAACAGAAGGGAGAAAGTGTACAGAGAAAGAACATAATGTGGAAACAAGGAGGTATGGGGCGAATGAGTCTGAAGATGATGTCTTAGATGACATGTTCTACAAAAGACCACCCCGTATAGACGAGAACCAGCAGTAGGAACACCAGTTACCCCAATGAGAGACACCCTGCGGATTATAAAGACAAAGGTTATGACCCCTGAGTTGAAAAACAGTAGTTCTCTTGCTGAAAGAGAGAGAGAAAGAGAGAGAGAAAGGGAGAATGAAATTGAGGATTAAAAGACAAGAGAACTAGCAAGGACCACGTTTGAATTGACAGAGAAAATCAGAGAACTGACTAAAATCTTGAAGCAGTTACGGTGCCTGTAACAATAGGTCCGGTTATGCCTATTTTTGAGAAGCAGAGGACTAGTGAAGGTGGTTTAACAGTTCCATATGTAGGCAACAGACTGGTTGTTCCTCCAGAACAGACAGAAATGAGATCGGGAGAAAATCAGTGAAGATCAGGAGAAAATCAGTGGAGACATACCATATGTGGAGGAGAGTTGAATGTTCAGACTAACTCGGTTTTGAATTCTGGTTGTGTGGAAGGGAACAGAATGATTGGAGGATCGATCTTAGAACCACAAAGAGTGACAGAACCAGTGGGTACAGAAAAATCTACGGGGATAACTGCTGAAGATTTGAATGATTGGCTGAAAGTTTTTCAGGGGAAAGAAAAGGAATCCCAGGCAATTGATGTAGCTAGACTACGTATGGAGTTGGAGGAGCTAATTGCAGGAACCATTCCTACAGAAACGCTGAAAAAGTACCAGGATGGGGAAATACTATTTTTGTGCAAGAGCGTCACATGGAGAGCAAAGAATATACATGACAGGTTGAAAGGAATAGCCAGTGAAATGGGAATTGACATGGACAAGGTAAAAGCTTTACAAAAGCCTTACCGAGTGGATTTTACAGATAAGGACATCGAGAATCTGAATAATACAGGCCGAGCGGGGCAGATTAAGGAGATGATTGCTTTGCTGCGAAAATGGGGAGATGTGGAGAGATGGAAGGATAGATGGTATAGAAAACAAGAAGATGCAGCAGACAGAACTTACTCAACATTCCCTATGAGAGAAAAGGAGAAAGCAGTGACAGCTTATCCCATGAGAGAGATTCCAGGAGGAGGGTATGTACATGTCCCATGGACCAGACAAGACATTTTGTCATTTACAAATGATTTCCCTCGACTGAGAGAGAAGCCCGTCGAGTGGTATAGACAGGTTGACAGATTTGTGAAATTGTCAAAAGTGCTGTGGATTGATCTGAATAGTTTGTTTGATATAATTGTACCAGCAGACTTGTGGGCAGAATGTAAGATTGTCATAGACTGGCCCACTAAAGAATACCCGAGAGATCCCAAGACAGGAGCGCCAGACCCGGAGGTCATGAAAAAGTATGAGCAGGTTATGGCTTTCCTGAAAAATAAGGTACCCCCAAGGAAACAGACTGGGTTCAGATAGATCGAACACATCAAGAAGCGAAAGAATCAGTCCATGCTTATTATGAAAGACTAATACTAGCTTTCAAACAGTTCAGTGGAGATGAACATCTGGGTGACAAGGATCTGAGCCATTTTGTATATAGATTTGTGTATGGCTTGCGACCTGAAATCAGTGAAATGATAAGGCAGCCTACCGTAGACTGGCAGAGCAAAAAGATTCATGAGATCCTGAGACATGCAAAATACTTCAGTGATGAGATTGAGGCAAAGCAAAGAAAACTGAAAGAAAAGGCAATGTGGGCACAGGTGAAAGTTGCAGAAAGACAGGAAGCACAGTTGGTTGGACAAGCAAATAACCCAGGAAATAAACCCAGATTTGGCCCAGGAAAAGGGAAAGGCAATATTGAGGAAGCAAAGAAAAGGTTTCCCTGCCACAACTGTGGAAAATTAGGGCACTGGAAATCCGAGTGTAAGAATCCACCGTCTGCTGACGATGACAATCCATCATTGAATTCACAGGTGCAGAGTGAGGGGTGCGGTCAGCAGCAGCTACAGCAGAAGGCTGTTAAGCAGCAGAATCAGGTGCCAAAACCGCCCTTGCCACAAAACAGAGGATCCCAGAAGTACAGCCAGGATTCGGGGTTCTACAATGAAGAACAGGTAAATAAGCCAAAACGCGCAAGCACTGTGTCACAATATTGGCTAAAGAATGAGGGAAGTGATTCTGAGGGAGACTTCTGACGGTGCCGAAGAGAGGAGGAAGAGTGCGTACTTGGCGCAACTCTAGAAATAGACCAGGCAGGACCTTTTGTAGATGGGAAAATCAATGGTGAAAGTGTTACTTTTCTAGTTGACACAGGAGCTACGAGATCAACTGTCAGGTCAGCTGATATAAAGAATCTTCCTCTCTCGGATGAAGCAATCCAAGTAGTTGGTGTGTCCAACACACAGATCAAAACTCATCTTACTGAACCAGTAAGGGTTAGAATAGGGAACTTCTCAGACATGCACCGATTTGTGGTGTGTGACACCAGTCCTGTGAACCTGCTAGGCAGGGATTTGCTGTGCAAGATGAATTGCACTATTTCCTGTACCCCAGATGAAATAACCTTTGAGACACCAGATGAGGATGTCCTATACAGAATGACCCTAGATAACAGGGAAAGTGAGGCTATTGGAACATATGCTGTGTTCAATCCGGATGGATTACCTCCAGAATTAAAACAGACAGTGAAAGCAGCAGTTTGGGATTTTACTGGAGAAGATGTGGGTCTGATGAGAAATGTAGATCCAGTAAAAATAACTGTAAAGGATGGAATAGTTTACCCAAACATCCCACAATACAGACTGACACCTGAAATAATTGAAGGAATAACACCCATAATTGAGAAAATGATTCAGCAGGGGGTGTTAAGGGAAATATTGAGCAGCCCATGTAATTCACCTATAATGGGACTGAAGAAACCCAATGGGAAGTTTAGAATAGTACAGGATTTGAGAAAAATTAACAAGATTGTCGTGTCATGCTGTCCCATTGTGCCAAATCCATCAGTGATTTTGTATCAGATTCCTCATGATGCAGAATGGTACACGGTAATTGATTTGTGCCATGCTTTCTTTTCAATCCCATTGCATCATGATAGCCAGCCAATTTTTGCATTTAGATTTGGAGAGCGAATTTTGGCATGGTGCCGAATTCCACAGGGGTGTACAGAGAGCCCTTCGATATTTAATCAATTGCTGAAGAAATCTCTGGAGAGTTTAACAATGCCTGAAAATTCAGTTTTGGTCCAGTACATTGATGACCTGCTTGTGGCATCAAAGACACGTGAAGCTTGTGAAATAGACACCATTGCTTTACTGAATCACTTGGCAGATGGAGGATTAAAGGTATCTCCAGCCAAATTGCAATTCTGCAAGAAAGAAGTCCAGTATCTGGGACATAATATTGAGAAAGGCCTGAGGAAAGTGACCATTGACAGGATCAAAATCATCAGAGGGATGAGAGCCCCAATGACACAAAGAGAAGTGAGAATGTTCCTGGGAATGGTTGGTTATTGTCGTCAGTGGATAAGTAACTTTTCCTTGATTGCCATGCCACTGATTAAATTGACTAAAAGTGAGGTGAAAGACCTATTGGAATTAAACCCAGAAGAAATGGCAGCATTCAAAGAATTAAAGAACAGGCTATGTGAAGCTCCTGCCCTAGGAATGCCAGATTACGAAAAAGAATTTGAGCTGTACTGTAGTGAGAGAAATGGATGTGCACTTTCAGTGTTAATCCAGAAACATGGACGTCTGAGGAGGCCAATTGCGTACTTCTCATCAACACTTGACCCAGTAGCTGTGGGTTTACCAGGTTGTCTGAAAGCAGTAGCTGCTACATGCAGAAGTCTGGAACAAAGTGAGGGAATTATAATGGGATATCCTGTACGGGTATTCGTACCTCATGATGTGGCCATCCTTTTAACAAGGAGCCGGACACAGTTCATGTCTCATAGTCGGCTGACTAAATATTAGAAAGTCATTCTTGGTGCATCAAATGTGAGTCTTGAGAGATGTGTAAATGTGAATCCAGCAACACTGTTGCCAGATGCTGAAAGTGTGGGAGTGAGAGATGATGTTGATCATGATTGCCTGGATGTGCTTGATTACTGTACACAACCAAGACCAGACATAAGAGATCTGCCACTGCCTGAGAGTGATCATGTGTTGTTTGTGGATGGATCTTGTCTGAGAACTGATGAAGGAATGCTGAGTGCCGCATATGCTGTGTGTACAGTATCAGGAGTTGTGGAAGCATCACCTTTGAAAGGAGTTAAATCCGCTCAAGTGGCAGAATTGGTGGCACTAACGAAGGCTTGCAAGATTGGAAGGAATGTGAGAGTGACTGTAATGACTGACAGACAGTATGGCTTCGGAGTTGTCCATGATTTTGGCCAGTTATGGCTACAAAGAGGTTTCCTGACCTCAAGTGGAACTCCCATAAAGAATGCTGAAGCAGTTGGAAAATAGCTTGAGGCGATACAGCTGCCTAAAGAACTAGCGGTTGTAAAATGTGCTGCTCATAGTCAAGGTGATGATTTCGTCACCCTTGGGAACAAATTCGCCAATGACATAGCACAGTACTGTGCAAGGAATAATCACTCCATTAACCAGAGTAAGGAAAGGGAAATGTCTTCTTGTTCCTTAATGTTTACTAATGTGGTGGGAACATGGGAGGAAGTGAAGCAGTTGCAGGATGAGGCAGGAGATGAGGAAATGAAAGATTGGGTGAAAGCAGGTTGTGCACCAAGGGAAAAAGACCACGTGTGGGTCTATAGGGATGGAAGACCAGTCATGCCTAATAGCATGTTGTCAACAATTGCACGGATGTATCATGGCCAGGGACACCTGGGAAGGGATGCTATGATAAGGGCCTTTAAGCAGACCTGGTACAATGCAAAATTCAGGCTGATAGCAGAGAGTCTCTGTCAGAGATGCCTGATATGTCAGCAATTCAATCCTGGAAAGAGAACAGTGGTGAGCCTAGGTACGATAGGCAGGGAGGGAGGACCCTTCACAAGAATGCAGATAGACTTCATCGAAATGCCCCAAGTCAATAGATTAAGGTATGTCCTGGTGGTAGTCTGTTTGTTCTCCAGGTGGGTGGAGGCATTTCCAACAAGAAGAAATGATGGAGTAGCAGTGGCCAAGCTACTGTTAAGAGAATTAATCCCAAGGTATGGGTTCCCAGTGACCATTGAATCAGACAGAGGAGGACACTTTTATAATGAAATCATGGGTTTGATCTTTGAAGCATTGAGTGTACAGCAGAAGCTACATTGTGCTTACCGACCAGAGGCTTCTGGTGTGGTTGAACAGATGAATGGTACCATCAAAAACAGAATTGGCAAAATGTGCTTAGCCACAGGAATGAAATGGCCTGATGTCTTGCCTCTAGTCCTGATGACAATTAGGTCTACTCCAGACAGAACAACAGGTTTGAGTCCACATGAAATTATCATGGGACGTGCTATGAGACATGCCTTTGTACCAGTCAACAAGCTGATGACTATAACTGATGACATGATTTTGGATTACTGTAAAGGCCTGGCTGACGCAGTTCATTCTGTGTTTCACCAGGTTGGAGAAGACGCCACCACACTTGAAAAGAAACCAGCCCATGATCTGAGCCCAGGGGACTGGGTAAGAATAAAAGTCCACAGGAGGAGAAATTGCCTGGTTCCAAGGTGGGGAAGGCCAAGACAAGTCGTTCTGACTACAACGACTGCTGTGAAGTGTGCTGGAGTGAAAAATTGGATACATGCAAGTCACACTCTGAGAGTTCCAAATCCAAGTGACGGCACTGGAAAAGAATACTTTGAGGAATCAGATTCCAGTGATGATGCAGACAGTGAGACAGTAAAAAGAAAAAAGGAATCCTGAAAGGGGGGAAAGTGAGTCAAGAGAAAATTTTGTCCCACCAGAAGAAATTCTGAAAAGAGCATTGCAAACTTCAGAGACGAGTCCAGATTCTGAAGAAGTGCCTGAAATCTCAACTAACAGTGACGAACACAAAAAGAAGGAAAGAAAAGAAAAGAACATTCCAACAGAGGTGACACCTGAATCAAATGAGACAATTGGAAGAATTCCACCTGAGATAATTCTTGAAGAAGAAGGGACAGAAAAAGAAAGAGAGGGACAGATTGCAGAAAAACCCCGAGGAGGTGTAGGGAACATCGACAACAAGCTAGGTGAAGGGACAAGTAGACAGCAAGAAGAGTGCGTGTCGGAGACCCGAGGAGGGACAGAAGTAGGGAAATCTCAATCGGTGGAAAAAGAGACTGTTGGAGAAAAGGAAGTTGCTGGAGAAGGGAGAATTGTTGATGAACAAGAGGCAACTGAGACAGAATCTGATGAAAGTGAGAATGAGATACCTGAAGGTCGAGTTCTGAGAAAGAGAACTTGGATTGGAGAGAGAAACAGTAAAGAGGGAAAACAAAAAAGAAATGCTAAAGGAGATCTTTGGCCCAACAAGATAAAGAGACTGAGATATCGACTGACACGAGTTAACTCTTCGAAAGCTGAACAGGTGAACGAAGTGTCAAGTCAAAACCAAACGAAAGGAGAGGAAACAAAGATATCTGAAGGAACTGAAAGAATCAGAAAACCAAACCAAAAGTATAAGTCGCCAGAATGGATGTATTTGGCACTGCCTGAAGAAGGTGAAGAGGCAGACAGTCAAGGAAGTCCAGAGGAGGCTTTACTGAAAGTGGTTGAAGAAGAAGAAGCAGTTGGAATCCTGAGAGTTATCTTGTCCGACATTGGAGAAGAAACGGATGTTCAGGACCTAATACAGTTTGATGATGATGAGGAAAGAGTGAAAAGTGATGAAAACCCAGATTGAGTAAATTCAAAGAAATCACTTGAAGAGGAAAGCGAAGAAGTAAATTAAGAACTAATAGATTGTAATAATCAGTTGGGTACTTGCTGCTCTAAAAAGTTCAGTAATGGAGTAGAAGAGGCTAAGTCAAAACGACACGGTCAAATTAACAAGATGGCTAACACTGAGGATAATCAAAGTAGATGTACCTTCTTGAAAAGATGGTGCAAGATGTGCTGCTGCTGTACAGGATTATTAATGCTACTTTGGAGCGTGCTTGCTCTACTGATCTCTTTTAGAGTAACCATAGATACTTTAGAAGGACATACTGAGAACATGACTAACATAGGGAAGAGTACACAGAAGATAGTTCCAACTAGAACTAGCAATGGATATATACATAAGGATAGGTCTATTAATGATTTTTCTAGCAATGTGTTTTCAAAATTATTGTATGAATACGTAAAGACAATGGATGTAAGGGATTGCTACGTCTGTATGCAATTACCTGCCTCTGTTTCGGAAGGAGTGACTTATCATCACCTTCCGGCTACGTATGGAATTTCATGTAGTGTGTTGGTTAGTATATTTTATCAATTAGGGAAACTAGATTATAACATGTCTAATGTAGATAATATTCTGGGGCAACTGCCTATGAATAAAGAACTGAATCCTGCTAAAGAAGCTAACACTTTAGGTGAGATTTTTATTGAAACTAGAGAATTAACATTAGAATATGTTTTTAGAAACAATTTAACCTGCAGTTTGTAGGAAGAAGAGAAGACTTTCCTAGACATGGTTGAGAGAAGAAGGTTAAACATGCAAAGGAAAGCAGAAGGACATAAGATGAGTGAAACAGTGTGGGACATTGAGAAAGAAAAAGAGTTGAAAAATGGAGCCAGTCCAACTATGGCTATGATTGCACCACAGAAAGGCAAACTAATCATTACCAGGAAGAAATCCCAGTATGATTATTATTTCATAGGGACTAGTGAGTGCCATGATGCATACTTTATTGCAACCGGATGGGGATTTAGAGGTGGAGAAGATCCAGTCTTTCCGGGAGTGTATTATATTTGTGGGAACAAGGCTTATTACAGGTTGCCTGACCATTGGTATGGCACATGTTATGTTGGCCTGGTCTTTCCAAAGATTTTTCACATGGATAGAGTAGAAAATGCTGAACAAACTAATCCATTAACACGCTATAGAAGAGAAACATGGACAGAAATTGTAGGAGATATTTTTGGAGCTTTAATACCAGCAGTGGGATTTTCATTGAATGCATTTGGCATTCGGAAGCTGTCAACAGTGGTGGATCACTTGTCAACAAACACCGCTGGAGGCTTTCTTTTGGTAAATACTGAAATGGTTGCTTTACGCGCTATGGCTATGCAAAATCGACTTGCCCTTGATATTCTATTGGCAAAAGAGGGTGGAGTCTGTGGAATGCTGAAAGTTCAACATTGTTGCACTTACATTCCTGACGAAAGCAAAGATTTAAAGGTCTATATCAAAAATATTACTGATTTGCATGAAGAATTAGTACCACAGGAAGCTGAAAGTATCTGGACTAAAATGGCTAATAAGATGATTGCTATTAAGAATGTTATAGCTAAAATAGGTAGTACCATATTTGGTAAGGTATTATTTCCATTAACCTGTGTAATTGTGGCATTATTAATTCTTAGATTAGGGTGTATGTGTTGTAGATACAGAAGAAATAAAAAGAAAATAACACAAGAAAATGTTAAAAAGAGACAAAAGAAACCAGAAAGAGATCCACAAGAAATAGAATTAGAAGAATTAAGGGAAAGTATGTATATAGAATCAAAAAGAGAAGATGATAAAGAAACAAGAGTTTAAAAATGAACAAGAAGACATTTTGAATTTCTTCTAAAAGGGGAAATTAAATTGATTTTTTTGGGGGGTTTGATTTTTGTGGTGATAATATATCACCAAAGGGGGGATTGCTGGAGCAGGGTTTATACTTTTAAACCAAATACCTGTTTCATTTTCGTATGTCATTATTAAAAGTACTACTGATTAATTAGTAATTACTAAAGATTTGTCGAGTCTTGTCTAACCAACCTTATTAACAGAAGAATTACACGTGGGAAGGCAATTGCATGGCTTAAATAATAAGTGAACTAAGCTGGTGAGCAAATTGACAGTATAGATGTTGCTTATGTGATGTTATTGTGTTTTCCGCTTATAATTAATATGCATTAATGGCTTTTGATGTCGCAAATGGCTAGATAAATACATACACATAAGGGTATTAGCAGGGGAATAACACTGTATAATCATTTCCATGTAGTAATTATGTTTTTGTGTTTTCTTCGCTTAAGTTGACCATTGTGGCCTGCTGTAAAATGGCTACCACCCGCAGCCTGCATTCGAGTAGATGAAAATATGAAAAGAGGCTTTGCGCTGACTGCGACCCTGTCCTCTGATTGAACTGAAAAGCCATGAAAATGACGACAAATCTGGGAGTATTGCCAGATGCCCCTGAACGTGAAGAATTGTTACAACTTTAAATCCGACCTGATGAACTTATAATGGTCCCATGGATGAGATACATTTTATCCTAAAGAGACATCCGTAGAAGTAACAAATTAGCTATGGACTTCTAATTTCTATTCAGAATTTGAAACTACCAATACATGAGAAAATTCATTGTTGTAGCCTAATGTACCAAGACAACATAATTTCCGCCAATCGACTGTCTTGAGAGATATGTTTGCAACATTTGGAATGTAAATTTAGTATACATATTAGTAGACTAGAGAGGTCTAGTGCCACTTCTTCCCGAACCAATGATCAGAGGTACCGATGCTGACGGAGAGGAAGGTAACTCTATATGACGGCTAGAAAACTTTAACTATTTGCTGAGGACCATTTCTGACTTAGAAAACGACTTTTTGCCAGAATAGGTAAATATGGAGAGAATGATCTTGCATTTAATTGGCTTTTCTTACAATTTTTAGATAAACAATATTCTGTTTGAATTACTGTGTCGGGTGATTATTTTATTGTCATGTTTATTGTTTATTTAGAGTGTTAGGATGTTTCACCAAATCTATAGCAACTAGTTGATGCCATTGACCTCAGGGTACATGCAGATTGGTTAAGTATTGAAAAGTGTTTCCCCTTATACATGGCACGGATAGAGTGGTAGGATGAACGCTGGTGTTATGGGCCCCACCATCGTGTGATGTTTGTGTGCGCGTGTGACTGTGAAATCACTCCGTCCGTGGAAGTAGAGGGGATTCGGATGCTCCGATCTGCACCATCCCTTCCTTCACATGAACAATCACTAATGGCGATTTGTTACTTGTATGTGTGCTGCAGAAGGCAAAACACATAGGAGTAGCAAATCATCATTTTTTAATGATTGTTTATGTGCAGGAAGGGACACCTTCCTGCACATAAACAATCATTTATGGCAAAACAAGGAGAAGCATTTCTCCTCGTTTTGCCATTCTAACGCCTGCTCTTGCATGGTGTTTGTTTTTTCCGCTGCCTCTGATTTACAGATCTTTGTTAATCTGGGCAGCGTCAAAAGCCATGGTATTGTGGTGGAACCCCCAAAGCAACACATGTTGCATGCTCCTTTCATGCTAAATAGTGCGTGTAAAGGGGTCTTCTTTACAAGGTGGTGTTAAGCCACAAAAAGTGGCTTAACACCAATTTTTCAAATCTGGAAAAGGGCATATCGCCCCCAGAACGCCACTAAAATTGACGTTCTGGTGGCGATATCCCCTTATAAATATGCCCCACAATCCCTTTTCAACTCAAATCATAAATATGACAAGTACGTCAAAATCTCAGTAATCAAACCACCAAGTGAACCAAGAATCAATAGTGCATCACTAAAAATCTCACATGCATCATAACGGTCCATCTCTCTACACAAACCACACTCTCAACTACACGTCCCAAAAATCCATTACTAGCACACTAAGTGTTGGACTTGGCCCTTTTTGCAGGGTCATCCCTAAACTTTTTGCCTTCCTCCTGTATTTTTTCTGACCTGGCGTTGGCTGTTTTATGACTCTGGGCACCTTACCGCTGCTGACCAGTGCTTAGGTGCATATGCTCTCCCTATGGTACAATGTATTATGTGAATTGACTTCCATGTTTGGCTTATTTGGTTTACTATCAGTCCCTAGTAGAGTGCACCAGGGGTGCCAAGGGCTTGTATATCCAAATGCTGCTAGTGGGCTTGCAGCACTGGTTGTGCCACCCACAGAAGCAGCCTGGTAAAATGTGTCTAAGGTCTGCCATTGCAGAACCTGCATGCAGTCTGGTACTGTTATGCTGACTGGGCAAGTGTCCCCACTCGCCAGTCCCTAAACCTTCCCTTACCTTCATGTTAGTCACCCCTATGGTAGGCCCTAGGGCAGGGTGCGTTGTAAGGATAAGGTATGACATGCCCTGAGGTGTGTGGCATGTCCTAATAGTGAATTACAGCCATTTTCGTTTTTCACTATTGTAAGGCTACCTGCTCTCTATAGGCCAGAATGGGCTAGTAGATTATAACACTCTATAATCCTAGCAGGCTCAGGAAGCATGGTCGAAATTCGTGTATAGTATGCCTGAACTCAGAATAATAAAATACATCTTTTAGCAAAGGTTATTTTAATATCCTGGGTTTGCAAATGCTACTTTTAGAAAGTTAGCCTTTGCGTGCCTAACCATTTCAGTCCGCCTCTGCTGGGAGGGGTTATCTTCTTTGTGTGTAGCTTGAGTGACAGGGCTGGGAAGTTCCAGGAGACAGGCTGGGGCTGCCAGGTGGTGAATAGAAAGATTACACCAGGATGGGTGGGAGGAGTGCACCTTGACTCTGAATAGGGCAGTGCTCTGCCTCCACAATGCTGGCTCCACCCCCTGGGGAGCGTCTGATGTCTCTGCCCTGCCTGCTGAAAGAAGAAGCCAGAGTCCCAGCAACAAAGTGCTCCTCACTGAAAAGAACTGGACTGGTATTATGCGAAGGCCCCCCTGGCCTGCAAAGACAAAAGAAACTTGGTATAAATGTAGGAGCCCTGCTCCTAAGAAATCAGATCCTGATTGAACCACGAAGGAACTCTGCCTGACTAGAAGGACCTGGAAGAAGCTGAAGGAGGAGTAACTTTCCCTAACCTGGGGGATTGGCCTGCAGTTGGTGCCTTGCTGAGAAAGGAGAGGAAAAGACTGAAAGAGACTTTGCACTTTGTTTTTCAACTATCTCCAAGGGCTTGGAAGAAGAGCTTGCCCCCTGAACTGAGTCCCAGGACCATTGGACTCATCTGCCTTCCAAAATTGAGTTGCCTGGACGATCGGTGCTTGTTTCCCGCTGGATTTGGCCCCAGTATGCCTCGTACCCCATCCGCCGCGAAGCCGTGTCTTTGCCGCCCGGCACCCTGCGTCTACGCTGATCCAAAACCGTTAGTACACGCCGTATCCCTCCCGGCCGCATTGCACCTGACCTTTCCCGCCGATTCGAGACGTACAACACTGGCTGCCAAACCCTGTACGCCGGACCCAAGCTCCATCGTCCCGCAGGTACGGTCCGTACGCTGCTAACGTACTGCACCGTGCCGTACTCAGAGCCGAGAAGCCGCAGTACGCTGATCCTCCCCGTACGCTGTACGACGCCGAGAAGTGTCACCGCCTATCCGCACCGAAGGTACGGCTCGAACGCCGAACGCCACTGACTCTGCAAGCTGATCCGGGCCATCCGCACGTATCTCTGAAGGTCCCGTACCAACGCCGCGTCCCGATGCCGCGACCCGACCTGCACCTGAATACGCTGCCGAACTACGACCCGGACCCATCAACTTGTCCCGCACTGTCCGTCGCGGACCCCACGAACTTAAGGTACTTTGTTCTGTTCGCACCGCAGCATGCGCGTCATGGACCCCGGAGTCCGCACCGATTGTCTGACTCGTACCTTCCTTGTTTTTAATGCGGACGAGTCGCCCACCCAAGTACGAACCGTACAAAGCCTGAAAAGAAGCAGAATTGAGTAAAAGAAGCCTATTTTTGCATTTTAAGCCTTTTTACAAGAACATTGAACTTTTAAATAATACTGTGGTCATTTTAATCGTTATTCTGGTCTTGTGCTAAGCCTTATATAAAGAGAACTATTTTTGACCTTGACTGGTGTCCATTTGTGGTGTGTCATTGCATTACTGTATGTGTTCACAAGTGCTTAACCTATGACGCCCTGAGAATAGTCTTGACTGCTTACGCCACACTACCTAAAGGGTGAGCAGGGGTTATTTGAAAGGGTGATCCCCTTACTCTGACTCAGAATTGAGAGTCCCTGCTTGTCGCAAGTGCATACCTGTGCCAACTAGAGATTCCCAATTCTAACATTGGTGGTCAGCGGTGAGGATTTGAATTTGCATTTGTGATTCATGTACAGTGATTGAGTGAACGCCACGTAGTGAGTTCAGACCGATAACGCAGCCACACAGTATTGATTTTTGTTTTGCTGAAGAATCTCCACTTCAAGAAACCATGCCTAGCTCAGTCAATGGAGGCGGGGCGTCCTCTATATTCTCTGGAGTTGAGGACATAGATTGGGAGGAGAGGGCACTGCTGAAGTGCACAAATAAAGTCTTGAAAGGATACCTCTCCAAGTACAGAATTAACCAAACTGGATTGAAAAACAAGGAGCAGTATACAAAGGCGCTGAGGGCCTGGTACGAATCCAAGTTCCCAGAGAATGTGCTGGAGGTGATACCCCCAGAAGATGCTTCTAAGCCTGGCAGAGGCCTGTCGCCAGAGGAGATGGCCGACAGGAGGGCTGCAAGAGCACATGCAGTGGAGATGGCAAAACTGAGAATGGTAATTGAAAGACAAAGGCTGGCCATGGAGCATGAAGTAAGAATGAGGGAGTTGGATCTCGAGGCCAAGAGTTTAGACAACTCTCCCTCTGGTGGCAGCAATATTGAATTTTCTAGTGCTGAGAGAGTAGTACGCACACCCAGAGATGTGGCGCCTGACTTGAAGGAGGGGGTTAACATACACCAGGAGGTTCAAGGGCATGAGGTAGCTCCAGTAGTGTGCAGTATCCCTGAAGGGAATAGGGTAACTGGCGCAGGGGTTCATGGTCCTAGTGGCGAGAGGGACACTCTACTGACTCTAGCTGAGAGGTGCAGGGAGAGGGGTTCCCCGAAAATTGAAGTCCTGGTGGGTGAGTGTGAAGACCGCCCAGAAGAGTGTGGGTTGTGTGACAGAGACAGTTTGATACTGTCTTGCCAGTCTCAGGAGAGTGGTGTAGAGTACGTGTGTGAGGCACTGGATGGTAAGGTGAAGGATAGTTTGGTTAACCCTGCTAGGGGGCTGTGTGATCCAATTGTGGGAGAGCATATTGTAAGTCCCTGTTTTCCAGAGCTATGCCAACACCTGTGTGAGGGTGAGTTTTCTGACCGCAGAGAGCCTACATTGGAGGCAGACCTTTTAGTGGATTCCAGAGGGTCTGGAGAGGCATTGGGGAGAGACCCCGTGGGGAGTGGCTCAGGTATCTTCCAACCCAGAGTGGTGGAAGTGGTGCAGAGTAGCCCAGCTAGGTCCCCTGGTAGTGGGAGGAGTGTAGGGGCTCACGTCCTGTCTCAGTGGAGAAGGAGTGAGTGTGGGGCTGCGTGCCCCCAGGTGCCCGAAACCCAGTCTCAGAGCCTGGATGGTTCTTTAAGGGAACACCAGGCGGGGAGCCTAGGCTGTCCTGATGGGCTGCCGGTTGAGGGGGATCCCCTAGTGTCTGGTGAACAGGGAGTGTCTGTAAACAGGCCTCCCTCAGCTCTTGTGTCTGGCACTACCGCTCCAGTTGGGAGGGTGCAGAGGTCGAGAGTGAGGGGTGAGAGGGGGAAAGAGTCCCCAGTGGAAGAACCAGTGGGTCAGGGGCCAGCCAGAAGGGCTGCGTCACCAGTGAATGATCACGGTGACACCACTTCTGTCCTGGGGGATCTTCAGGCAATGTCAGAAGGACAGGGGTCGGGAGATCAGCGCCAGGCAGACTGTCACACGACACCTGAGTTATGTGTCACCCTCAGGGGGGCATGCGTGCTCCCCGGGAAGTCCTGGTGCGCCAGGCGAGCGTTCAACCGCATGGGTTTGACCCAGGGTTGGGAAGCCAGGTTCAGGTGTTGTCTGACCTGGAGGGTGGGACCACTGTAAGCAGTGTCCTGACCCATGTTGCTTCTAGGGGTACCACGCCAGTTGGGAGTGGGCAGTACTCTGGAAGGGGGTGCAGAGGGAGGGAGTCCTCGCCTCTGACCCCGCCCCAACTGAAGGGTTTAGACCCTAGGTTGGAGGACCAGGTTCAGGGTGCCCCCCCTGACCTGGACGCCCAGTTGCAGGATAGAACCCCTGAACTGGTGGGCGAATTGCGCATGACACCTGCCCCAGGTGCCCTGGCAATTCTGGAAGGGGGTACCACTTCAGGTGGGAGGGTACAGAGCCCCAAGAGGGAGGACCGGGTGAGGGAGAGGCCACCCCAGTCTTTAGTCCAGCCGCCGGGTACAGTCCTGGGGCTGGTGGGTCAGTGCCAGGATGTCATACCTGACCTGACAAGGGGGAGAATGGACAAAGGGTGCCAAGCACCTGGGGCTACTGCCCCCGGCTCCCTGGCGCCACAGAGGTTTGAGAGCCCTGAGAGGCATACGGCCTGGGTCTCATCCCTGACTGCTGTCAGTGGCCACGGTGGCATTTTGCTGTCTGTCTGTTGGGACACACCTGTCGGCCAGTTAAGGTTAGGTGCTGCACAGGTGGTGTCCACAGGTGAGGAGAAGGGTTCCCCAGGGATTGGCTTGGTGGGCCCTGAGAGTATGGACAGAGGGATTCCCATAGGTTCAGATTGGCATAGAACTGGAGTCTGCCCCTGCAGTTGCGGGCCAGGTCCTTGTTCTATCGCCCCAAGCAGGGAAGACCATCACGGTGGTGATTGGTCTACCCTGCGTTTTGGCTGGAAGGGGGTTGTGGTGGACTTGGCCCTTTTTGCAGGGTCATCCCTAAACTTTTTGCCTTCCTCCTGTATTTTTTCTGATCTGGTGTTGGCTGTTTTATGACTCTGGGCACCTTACCACTGCTGACCAGTGCCAAGGTGCATATGCTCTCCCTATGGTACAATGTATTATGTGAATTGACTTCCATGTTTGGCTTATTTGGTTTACTATCAGTCCCTAGTAGAGTGCACCAGGGGTGCCAAGGGCTTGTATATCCAAATGCTGCTAGTGAGCTTGCAGCACTGGTTGTGCCACCCACAGAAGCAGCCTGGTAAAATGTGTCTAAGGTCTGCCATTGCAGATCCTGCATGCAGTCTGGTACTGTTATGCTGACTGGGCAAGTGTCCCCACTCGCCAGTCCCTAAACCTTCCCTTATCTTCATGTTAGTCACCCCTATGGTAGGCCCTAGGGCAGGGTGCATTGTAAGGATAAGGTAGGACATGCCCTGAGGTGTGTGGCATGTCCTAATAGTGAATTACAGCCATTTTCGTTTTTCACTATTGTAAGGCTACCTGCTCTCCATAGGCCAGAATGGGCTACTAGATTATAACACTCTATAATCCTAGCAGGCTCAGGAAGCATGGTAGAAATTCGTGTTTAGTATGCCTGAACTCAGAATAATAAAATACATCTTTTAGCAAAGGTTATTTTAATATCCTGGGTTTGCAAATGCTACTTTTAGAAAGTTAGCCTTTGTGTGCCTAACCATTTCAGTCCGCCTCTGCTGGGAGGGGTTATCTTCTTTGTATGTAGCTTGAGTGACAGGGCTGGGAAGTTCCAGGAGACAGGCTGGGGCTACCAGGTGGTGAATAGAAAGATTACACCAGGATGGGTGGGAGGAGTGCACCTTGACTCTGAATACGGCAGTGCTCTGCCACCACAATGCTGGCTCTGCCCACTGGGGAGCGTCTGATGTCTCTGCCCTGCCTGCTGAAAGAAGAAGCCAGAGTCCCAACAACAAAGTGCTCCTCATTGAAAAGAACTGGACTGGGATTATGTAATGTAGGAGCCCTGCGCCTAAGAAATCAGATCCTGATTGAACCACGAAGGAACTCTGCCTGACTAGAAGGACCTGGAAGAAGCTGAAGGAGGAGTAACTTTCCCTGACCTGGGGGATTGGCCTACAGTTGGTGCCTTGCTGAGAAAGGAGAGGAAAAGACTGAAAGAGACTTTGCACTTTGTTTTTCAACTATCTCCAAGGGCTTGGAAGAAGAGCTTGCCCCCTGAACTGAGTCCCAGGACCATTGGACTCATCTGCCTTCCAAAATTGAGTTGCCTGGACGATCTGTGCTTGTTTCCCGCTGGATTTGGCCCCAGTACGCCTCGTACCCCATCCGCCGCAAAGCCGTGTCTTTGCCGCCTGGCACCGTGCGTCTACGCTGATCCAAAAGCGTTAGTACGCGCCGTATCCCTCCCGGCCGCATTGCACCTAACCTTCCCCGCCAATTCGAGACGTACAACACTGGCTGCCAAACCCTGTACGCCGGATCCAAGCTACATCGTCCCGCAGGTACGGTCCGTACGCTGCTAACGTACTGCACCGTGCCGTACTCAGAGCCGAGAAGCCGCAGTACGCTGATCCTCCCCGTACGCTGTACGACGCCGAGAAGTGTCGCTGCCTATCCGCACCGAAGGTACGGCTCGAACGCCGAACACCACGGACTCTGCAAGCTGATCCGGGCCATCCGCACGTATCCCTGAAGGTCCCGTACCAACGCCGCGTCCCGACGCTGCGACCCGACCTGCACATGAATACTCTGCCGAACTACGACCCGGACCCATCAACTTGTCCCGCACTGTCCGTCGCGGACCCCACGAACTTAAGGTACTTTGTTCTGTTTGCACCGCAGCGTGCGCGTCACGGACCCCGGAGTCCGCACCGATTGTCTGACTCGTACTTTCCTTGTTTTTAATGCGGACGAGTCGCCCACCCAAGTACGAACCGTGCAAAGCCTGAAAAGAAGAAGAATTGAGTAAAAGAAGCCTATTTTTGCATTTTAAGCCTTTTTACAAGAACATTGAACTTTAAAATAATACTGTGGTCATTTTAATCGTTATTCTGGTCTTGTGCTAAGCCTTATATAAAGAGAACTATTTTTGATATAACCTTGACTGGTGTCCATTTGTGGTGTGTCATTGGATTACTGTATGTGTTCACAAGTGCTTAACCTATGACGCCCTGAGAATAGTCTTGACTGCTTGCGCCACACTACCTAAAGGGTGAGCAGGGGTTATTTGAAAGGGTGATCCCCTTACTCTGACTCAGAATTGAGAGTCCCTGCTTGTCGCAAGTGCATACCTGTGCCAACTAGAGATTCCCAATTCTAACACTAAACAATTGCAATCCTTTTTGCACAGGAACAACACTGTGTTCCCAGGAACTCAAGCAAATAATCTAAAACTGGACTACAGAATGCAGCCAGAAACCCAGTCCCAAGTAAAGGGCAAAAAGAAACCTCTAAAGGTGCTCCTTATCTCAAACCCTTCCTCTTGCACATTATCTTGCACCTTATCACAAGATATGGTGCAAACAAGCATATCAAAAATTACAGTCAAATAGGATAGGACTGACTCAATTTGTAGGGTGGAATTAGAAGTGTAAAGGTTTACTACAAAAATGTAAAAGATACATTACAGAATAATTTAAATGCAGGAACTGCTGGGTTACATAGAAAGCAATTGCCATAAAGGACAACTGTAAAGAAAAGTGACACTATCAGAGATTAATGCTAAATTCTAAAAGTGCAGCAAAATCAGTAAGAAATCGTACAGCATCCCTAGTTGCATAAGAAAGGTTTCAGGCTCACCCCCAATTTAGAGGGTATGTTTAGGAAAACTTCTCACAGAAAAGCATAGAAAGTGCCGAATTTTCATGGTGTGAAAAAAAAGAAAAACATTTTCAACAAATCTGAACTAGGACTTTAGAATCATCATACTGCCTTACTAACTAAGCACTAACCCACTACATGAATATTGTTTCAGTGCTCTCTGACCTAATATCTTCCAGAGGGGTCAGAACAAACTTGTTATAATAATAACAGTGAACCACTGTGAATGAATGCAATATTGCGTACAGGCGGAAGAACATTGGAGAGATTATACAATATTGAGCCCAGTCTTCTCCAAGAACAGTGACAATCGGAAAAAAAAAACATGACTTGATTGCAGCAGAAATATTAAACAGAGCCCGAACTTGAGGAGAACAAGGTAGTGTCAAGACCCAACTGAGGCCCAGTCAGCATAAGCCAGAAAAATGCACTTTATCAGGATATAACTTTTAGGTATGATCAAAGATGTTAAATAGTTCACTAGTTTAGATCTTGCATCTATGTACTATCGGGTATTGCGTAATCCTGAAAGCAGGTATTTAACAGCATTTCTAACATCTTTTGGTTGCTATCAGTTTCTTCGCATACCGTTTGGACTGGCCTAGGCTACAGCAGTGTTCCAACGCCCTGTGCAGAACATTTTACAAGGCCTAGAAGAAATAGTTTTCTTCCAGAAGGACATTCTAATTTTGGGAAAAAACAGAAGTGAACATGACTGGAGACTTAGAAAAGTGTTAAGACTACTTGAGAAGAAGGGGTTGAATGCAGAGTTCTCTAAATGCAATATCCGGAGAAGTCAATTACATGCTTGGGAGATCTTGCGTGTGACAAGGGTACACTATTAAAGTCTAAGTTAGTGGAAGCTACTCCTAATTCATCTGCCCCTACCAATAAGGATGATTTGAGAGCATTTCTTGGTCTTGAAGATTTCTTTGCAAATTGTGTACTGGATTTTGGTGACAGAAATTGTGAAATTCACCAACTTCTTCAGAAAGATATAAACTTTACATGGAATCAGAGTTTACAACATAATTAGACATCATTAAAACTGCAATAAGGAAGGCTATGCCATTAGATAGTTTGATTCATCCCTTAAAGTAGTAATCACAACCGATGCTAGCAGGAAGGGTTTAGGGGCGGTGCTTTCTCAAGTTTACACTATAGGTAAAGAAGTTCCCATTGCATGTAACTCCATGTCATTTGGAAATCGGAAGAGTGTTATTCAGTCACAGAAAAAGAAATGTTGGCGTGTGCAGAAGATGTACATTTTTTCAGACAGTTTGTGTAGGGTGCAGAATTTACTTTAAGAACAGACCACAAACCCCTCGCCAAACTTCTCACAATTGGTAGTATGTCAAAAGCCACTACACATATTGCTAGACTGTCAATGCAATTGTTGGACAGTAACTATGTGGTAACGTATGTACCTGGAGTAAAGAATAGCATTGGAAACTACTGAGCAGAGCTCCATTGCTCTCTGGTTGTGATCAGCAGGAGGAAAGGAGTGAGTATTGTGTTGCAAATATTGCTTCAATGTCTGTGCCATATCTGTCGACGAATGGAAAATGGCTTAGGTGAGGATGATCAATTGTGTTTCATTAAAAATAAAATTGTGACAGTCTGGGAATGGAAAAATACTTTAGACAAAAATTCAAAGGCATTTTGGGAAGTGAGACATGAATTGTCCATTGATGATGCTGGGTTTGTGCTAAGAAGTTATCATATTATTCCTCTAGTTGCATTCCAACCAGAAATTTTCAAAATAAATAATGAGGGGCACCTAGGAATTGTGAAAATGAAACACAGAATCAAGAAAATGTTTTGGTGGTCAGGCACTGAGATTGAGTAATGTATTCTTACTTGTATGGATTTATCCTTCATGGTAAATCGCAAGTTACGTTTCAGGCCACCGTTATGCCCAATTATTCCTGATTCTCCTTGAGCAACATTGAGCATAAATATGTTATGTCCCATTCGTGAGTTAGTAATGTCAAGTATGAACTTGTATTAGTGCATATTTTTTCACAATGGCTTGAAATTCAGGAGATATCTAAAGTTGATGCAGTTCTTGTTGTTGTACAATTAATGGATGAAATATGCTTAGGAAAAGAATTATATAAGAGAAGGATTAAGGACAATGGTCCACAGTTTTGTTCCAGAGAAGTCAAAGATTTTCTGGACAAAAATGGAGTTAAGCATAATTTTACATCAGTGTACCTCCCTGCAGAGATTGGCAATGTGGAAAGTTTCATCAGAGTTATCATGGTTATTGTGCAAATTTACATCAAGAAAAGGTTGTCGTGAGTGTGTGAGTTACACAAGATAATTTGGGCTTGTCGTACCACACCTATGGTAACAAGGTTTATTTCTTTTAAACATTTGCTCAGGCTTAGAAAGGTAAATAGTTTTGCAGGTCTTGCCAAAATATAAAAGGTGTATCAGACACTATTGTGAAAATAATGTATGTAATTAAACTACTATATGAAACATTATTAGGCAGTTCCAGCTAGACAATACACAGTTATTCATGCACACAAATATATAATGGATATATAATGGATACAATGCTGGGAAATACTGTGCTGTAGATTGTGAGAAGAGCAGGCAAAAATACCATACCTTTGCTGTTCTAAGAGCAATTGCTTCTGCTCGTTCATTTTGATCAGGTGCTGGAAAAAAGCAATATGTTTAATATTCATAGAACACAATCTTTCCAAAAAAGGAAAGTCTGCAATGATGCCTAGTGACTCCCTGTATGGAATCTCTTTAGTTCCCTTCAGTAAGGGATGTCTACAGTCAAGCCAAGCCTTGATCAGTATGGAATCTTAACAGCAACCATGTCTAGTTCCACTTAGAACATAAAAAGATCAATCCCAAGGGAATACCACTGTTTTTGTCTGACCTACTAATCTTTGTCATCTCTTTGCAACAGCACAGACCAGAATGCTGCCTGCATTCCATCGACATCAAGTTCCAGAATGATTTGAACTGGAAGTGGATATTTTCATACGCGTTCGTCTGATATGGATAAATGAGGGTTGGGCAGATGTGGTAATGGCAAGAAGCGCTTCCCTACGTGGGTAGGACGCCCCATCGGATTGCTTAGGGCTAATGAGAGATGGACAAAACTTACCTTTTGCTTCTGTGGATGAATCTATACCAAACACCTCTGTAGCTATTTTCACTTTCCCAGCTTTTTTCTTTCTCTGCCTTCATAGAGAGGTGGTATTGGGAAGTGCAATTGCTCTCATGGAGAATAAGTCACACTCTGGTTCATGAGAGAGTTGTCACTGATGTGTTATTCCTTTCTGCATGCTCTTTAGTTATCAGCTGGAGTGCCTAGACCCCAATTTTCCATGATAACAGGTTATCAAGTGAGTTAGCCATGTCTGAGCTTGTATCAGCAGCTTGCAGAAGCTTGTGATGCACAAAACGCATCATGTTTAACTATGATTTGACTACCTTTTTCCATGTGATTTGCAAATGAGTGTTTTGTGCATGGCAGGCATCGTGAGGTATGGTGTGCCTTGTATGTGTGGTATATCACATCATAACAGGCAACTTATATTTGTTTTACAAGTTTAAGCCAGCTACAACTCCATTTTTATCTGTTTTGTCAGCAAATGTCTATGGTTTCTCTATTTTGTTTATGACACTTCTTTTTCCATCTCATACTGGGGTGCGGCAGGGCCTGAACATAGCCTTGCATTTACGCCTTGCTCCCAACCCTCTACCAACAGCCAACACCTGTAGCACACAGTATTTAGTCGTGCACAGTGAGGGTTGGGTGCTAGATACTACACACTACCCTCTGCTACACATGGGCAGCAGTAGAATTCTTATAACTCGCCAAGAACAACAACCAAGATAGAGTACTAACCTGGTTCAATGACGTGAACCTTGACGGTTTCGAACTAAAATTGTCACCATACGCCAAATCACTGGATTCATCCTGGACACCAAACTCTCCCTCTAGGAACACACTGCAAAAACACAAAGGTGACCTGGTACAGGCTTTCTCTTCTAAAGAAAGTCAAACTGTTTCTTCCAGAAAGTGACTTCAGACTTGTTGTTCAAGCCCTTGTACTCTTGTAGCTAGACGGTAGCAAACCCTAATCCAGGATCTCCCAGACTCCATACTGGCACTCCTTAGGACCATCCTACACTATACAGTATGCCTCATCCAGGGCCTTAAGATATATGATCACATCACACATCACTTCTATTCTGATGGAACTCCATTGGCTCTCACTGCCAGCCCATAACATCTTCCAAACCAGCTCCAGCTGCATCATTTACAAAGCCATCACAACCAACACTCCCACTTATCTTGTAGACAAGCTCAACGTTACTGGTGATTTTCTGCACACCTCCAGCCATGACAGCATCAGAGTGCAAACTAAGAAGCGTATAAAGAAAAAACAGGATGTGGAATAACATCCCCATTTCCATCAGGATCACCACAGTGCTGAGGTTCTGTAGCGATCCGAACCCGTGAATTCGGTATCGTAGTACTGACACGATTTCGGTACCAATGAACCGCAAATGATCCATTGTATACATGACAGTGTTTTCGCTGCGCAACTAGCATGAATCCACTGGAAAATAGGGCATTCTGTCGTAAAAGTCATGGCATCCATTTTAGTTACGGCATCCATCTTGTTTCTTGCCCTCACATAGTCAATGAACGGACGATGACCCCGGCAGAGTCACCTTGTTAAGGACACGTAAGCTCGAGCCCGAGAAAGGCTGACGCTGCATGACTAGGCAGAATCAAGCTGCCTCCCTTGCCTGAGGCCAGTCCTGCTATACTGGTTCTCGTGTCCGTTGTCCTGACTGAAAGGCCGAAGACGGTAGCCATGCCCGTTTATGATCCATAAACACCTCTTATCCTACATTTCAATCCTTTGCACCTGGCTCTGCTCCTTTCCTTCTGGGCTTTTACAATGGGGAGGTTACGATTTTTATGATGGGGAGGATCGGGCGAAGAATGGAAAACTGTCGAGAGGACCTGATCGAATACCGAAAACCTACAACTAATTATTGTTTAATGTCAAATTTACTGTTTGTTTGGGATACCGGGTTGGGCATGAGAAATATTTGTGTAATGTTGCCTAAAGACAATTTGCGTGTATTTAAAGAGTGACCAACTTAATGCAATTCGAACAGTCTCGTAGATTCTGCCTCTGTGTGGTTCCTATGATATCTGTGTCCCTGCAGTAAATAAACCTTGGTCTTTGACGCCGCCATCGAGAAGCCCGTGTCTCTGTTTATTTGTGCACCGAGACAGGAGGAACTCAGGGGTCTTTGGGTGTTGTTTCCCTGACACCTCTGGACTCTTAAAAGTCCAGAACCTCAAATTGGCGCCCAACGTGGGGCGACGTCATCCGGTACCGGTCCAAAGCCTGAAAAGTTCGAGAAGTTTTGTGTGAAGATTCCGGAGGGAGGTACCCCGCTTCATCGATCCCTGCATGTCGTAAAAGTGGCCCGACGATCTCTTCCACGAGGGTTCCCGTTCCCAGACGGCTACAGAGGACCGCTGCCCTGACTGTCGCCCTGTCTTGGACCCGAGGTGCAGACCTTAGTACGGCGAGACGTAGACGGGTTCTCCTTGGTGACGTCTTCCACATTTCAGTTAAGTATTTAGTTACGCTCGATTTGGTTGTTCCTTGTTGCTCTGGTTTGATTCGTAGATTATCATTGGTTGCTCTTGTTTAGATAATCTTTGTTTTGGTATTGGTTCATTTTGGTAGGCCTAAGTTCTCTGCGCATTTTTGTTGGAATTTGTTTTTTGTTGTCATGACTACCAGTAGTAATTGTTTTTTGTCCTGGTTACGTTGCAACGGGGATTCCCGGTTGGAGGATTCGTGTTCGGTTCCTCCGATTGGAACTCCTACGTATGAGCTCTATTGTAAACATGGTGTGGGTCCTATTACGTATAATGAAGTATGGGTCCGTTATACCAAAAAAGATGGTGTCCTTAGTTGGCCACCGCATGGTAGCTTTGAAACGGAAATACTAGATAATTTAGAAATGAAGTTGTTCAAGAGAAAAGCCCGGCCGGCAATGTTTGATTCTTTTCGCGTATGGCGCAAAGAAGCCAAACAGAGAGAAATTAGGAAAACGAAGAAAGAACAGAAAGAGAAAGGGTTGACTTTAATGGAGTCTGCTAGGCAGTTGCATGTCAACGAGACTGAGAAAGCAATGGAGATGGCGAATAGAAAATATAATTTGGCAATTGATAAATGTTACCCTGTATTGCCATCATGTCCTGCTAAGCCGATGGAGGATCAAGAAAAGGATCCTCTGTTGTCTTACCTGTTGAATTCACCTCCACCGTATGCACAGGGTATTACAGTACCTGTTGTACAGCCAGCTGCTGGTCAGCCTGGAATAGCTGCTCCACTTCCCTTGATTGCAGCTCCTATCTTTCCCGTGGTTAATGTTCCTTCGGCACCCCCTCTTCCTGGGTTGCCCGTTCCGCCTTTACCTGTCGTTTCGCAAACTGCTTTACCTGCTACTCCCACCCTTACTATTTCATCTGCTCCAGCTACCTTGTCCCCGAACCCTGAGAACATTCTGACTCCGCTTTCCGTTCGTCGGAAAATAACCGACTCTGTAACTAATATCTTAACTCCTCTCTACAGGTCTTTAATTGGGACCCCCGTTTCTGACTCTATACAGAGACGTAGCCAGCTTCCTGGTTCCCAAGAACGAGACAATTTAGATTCGACAGCTCTTAGGTGGATGTCGAAAGCTGCGAAGTATGATGCACGAAGAGTGTTAGAGACATTTATGCAATGGAATGAACCGACTCAACGTTATGTTTTTGACGTGATGTGTTCTCTTGTGCGTGAGGAATGGGAAGATGATGATTTAGACTCCGTCCCCACTGACCTGATAAATATTCAACAGAAATTTGCCGCAGGAATGGTGATAGGTCCAGAAGTAAGGGGAGCGATAGAACTGATTTTAGCTTATAGGGATGAGTCCCCTCTTCGAGCGACAAGAGACCCTGATGGTTCACCGATTACTACTGGGAAACGACGAGGACAATATCCAAAGAGGGAAGTTCCACCGATATGGCGTGATGCAGTTCAAGCTGATGGGAACTTGGGTATTGCAGCTGCTCCGGCACATTTCCAAAGAGTGTGGATACACATCCCTTGGAAACGGGCTGAAGTATTAGCAGTAAAACAAGCATTACCAGACCCACGTAAAAATCCTGCTGGTTATTACAAAGAGTTAACGCAGACAGTTCAAGCGTGTATCATGAATTTGGCAGACATTGAAATGTTATTTGGCAATGTGGTGCCACAGCCTATATGGGCCAAAATTCGGCAAGAGAACCACCCAGTCGCCTTAGGAGGTGATTGGCCAGCTATTATAGCGGCAGATGCGCAACAAATTGGCGGTGCTAAACCTGAACCTCTGATTGCTGACTTACCTGGCAGAATAATTACTCTGATGAAGACGCTGATGCCAGCGTTACGAGTCAATTGGGATAAATTATCGGCATGCAAGCAAAAGAAGGACGAAAGCGTCTGTGACTTCTTCACTAGATTTGAAGAGACCTTCGTAGATCACAGTGGGCAAGATATGAGTACTGAGGAAGGCCAGAGATTGTTTGTCGACAAGTTCGTGTTTAATTTATTACCTGAGCTTAGTAACAAGTTAAAGGATTCTGAAAGTGCATGGGCAGTGTCGACGACAGCACAGATACTTGCAACTGCTCAGTATTACGAGAATAGAGAGAAAGAAGAGAAGGAAAAATCAGAAAAGAAAACGAAAGATTTAAAGACCAAAGTTCTTTTGCAACAGGCGTATCCGCCTCGTTCAAATCGGTCAGATTCACAGCAGCGACCCCAGTTTCAGCAGCAGCCACAATTCCAGCAAGGGACGGCCCAAAGGTTTAATTATAGTTTTCCCCGGCAACAGTTAGCATGGAATCAGTGTGCTTATTGTAAAAAGGAGGGTCATTATAAGAATGAGTGTCCAGTTCTGCACCCACAAACTAGTGGTGTCCCAGCTCAGAGAGGTAATGTTGGGTTTATGCAAGCTCCTAGAGGTAGAGGGCGTGGTACGATGACACCACAGACTGATCGCCAATCGAATTATTTCGATCAGAGAAATATACAACCTACGCAACCAGGTAGATCTCCACAGTATCATGTTGAAGATTACTATGATCATAATGAAGAGATCCAAAGAAGCGAGCAATAGGACAGCCACAGGCAGAGAGAGGGAGTAGTATCAGTTCCAGTTGATCAGAGTGGACCTTATGTCGCAGTAGTTACCTCAGGCGTGGTCGAACCGTTTCTGTTGGATACTGGTGCGGCAAAAAGTTCAATTATGCATGCGAAACTCCCTGGCGCACCTTTGTCTGGCTTAACGAACACTTCAGTAGGTTTCTCAGGCGCCCCTGTTAACAATCCTGTTTCTAGTCCTTTGTCAATTTCTGTTGGGCCATGCGAACTAGAAGCACCCCTTATCCTAACAACCGGTTGTAATGAGAATCTGCTTGGTTTAGATCTGTTGAAACGCCTGCATGCGACATTGTACTGTTCTCCTTCGGGAGTACAGCTCACATTAGGCAAACGAGTCATCTCTCCAATGTATATGTCGATGGATAAGCTCCCACCGGAGCTGCGTTCTCTCCCTGATACTCTTTGGGCATCTGGTCCTAACGATGTAGGCCTCTTGGAAATTCCCCCTTATGTGGTAAGTCTGAAAGCTAATGTTAAATTTCCACGAATCCCACAGTATCGGATTTCGAATGAGGGTGAACGAGCACTCTTGCTGATTGTGAAAGACTTAATACAGAAAGATGTGATTGAGGAAACTAGAGGAAACGTCTGCAATAGTCCTGTTCTGCCGATTTTGAAACGTACTGACCCTTCCAAACCTCCAATTTACAGATTTGTGATTGACCTCAGAGAGGTTAACAAAATAGTGATTCCACAGTTTCCTGTGGTACCAGATATCACTGCATTACTGACGTTGATTCCTGCCTCAGCTTCATGGTTTACAGTAATTGACTTGAAAAATGCCTTTTTCAGCCTTCCCATAGCCGAAGAAAGTAGAGACATTTTTGGTTTCTCCTTAGGAGGTCGCAGTTTCAGATTCAAACGCGCTCCACAAGGTTATTGTGAGAGCCCTTCAATTTACAGTCAAGCATTAAAGAGTCAATTAGATGCCCTTGTACTTCCTCATGGTGTTGCTCTGATCCAATACGTAGACGATCTTTTACTAGCCGCTGATGACAAGGAAACTTGCAAAGCAGCTACAATTTCTTTGTTACGTCATTTGTCAGACTTACATCACAAGGTATCACCTTCTAAACTGCAATATTGTTGCCAAGAAGTGACCTACTTAGGTCATCTTTTGTCAAAGGAGGGAAGAAGGTTGACCCCAGAGAGAATCAAAGCAATTTCGCAGATGACTGTACCAAGCACACAAAGAGAAGTGCGTGCGTTTTTGGGTATTACGTCATACTGTAGGCAATGGATCCCAAATTTTTCTCTCATGGCAAAACCATTGGTAGCCCTGACTGGAAAAGGTGCCCCGAGCCCTTTGCCATGGTCTGATGAATGTCAACAGAGCTTCTCCGACTTACGTGATGCGCTGTGTTCAGCTCCTGTGTTGGGTACTCCTGACTACAGTAAGCCGTTTACTCTATATGTCCATGAAAGAGAAGGTTGTGCGTTGAGTGTATTAACGCAACAATTTGGTGACAAACAGCGACCTTGTGCATATTTCTCATCCACATTAGATCCGGTAGCCAGAGCATTGCCAAGTTGTTTGAGAGCTACAGCAGCAGCTGCAGTGTCTATTCGACAGTCTGCTGGACTAGTCATGAACAACATGTTAGTAGTCATGGTTCCACATGCTGTGGATACACTCATGAATCGAACGAAAACTCAGCACCTCACCAGTGCTAGACTATCAGGCTATGAGCTGACGCTTTTGGCGAGTCACATTCAGATCAAGCGATGCAACATATTGAATCCAGCAACACTGTTGCCGACTACTCAGGAGTCGAGTGATTCAGAACCCCATGATTGTTGTTTTAGAACTGAGGAAGAGACAAAAGGTAGGATTGATTTAAAAGACACTCCGTTACTAGACCCAGACGGCACTTTATATGTCGATGGGTCATGTTTCAAACTACAGAATGGTGATGTGACGGCCGTGTATGCAGTTACGACTTTGAGTACGATTGTTGAGACTGCAAGAGTGAGTCAGAATTCTGCCCAAGCTGCAGAATTAATTGCATTAACGAGAGCGTGTGTTTTAGCTGAGGGAAAGAGAGTGAATGTGTTTACTGATAGGCGTGTAATCAAGGAGGGGGGACACGAGAGCTGGATATTTAGAGAGGTCCTGTTCTAATGCTCCCAGTGGTCTACGTAGGAAAAGACAGGTAAGAGCAGTTCCTCTAATTGGCCAATTTGGAAGGATAGTAGTAGTTACTATGATCTGAGAAGGGAAATTTCGAATTCAGATCTTGTTGCCCTCACACACCTGTTAGGGTGTCATGCTTCATCATTGGGCGTGCTCCTCGTCGGACCGGCGGTGCAATGTCCGACGGGCCTGGTGGCTTCTTTTTCGGAGGTCTTTTGATCTGAGTACGCCGTTTTGTATGAAGACCATGTGAATGATTATGGAGGGTAATAGCTCCTAAGAATGTGGGGATTCAAGAGAAATTAAAATAGGCCCTGGCCCCTCAATAGTTTTAATAAGGTTAAATAGGGCTGGGACTAAATAAAACCAGGGAGGCTACTTATGTGATGCAAGGTATCAGGGTAGCCTATAGTTGACAAGGGTCAACATGTTTCGTGTCACGGTGCTCAAGATTGAGCGACACTTCTTCAGGACCGTGGGACCAGTAAAGAATTCGTATACCTCAGTTTTCTTATAACGGGGTATTACAGGTCAACCACATACCAACTGGACCTAAGTATGGTTCAGAATAAAAGGCTCCACCTCAGAGTGAGGGGTTCAAAGCTTCATAGGTAAGGGAGTAGTAACCGGACCACTGGAACGGTCCCTCCGAACGTTGACGGGGGCAGGCCACAACAGGACGTGTCTACTCCTCACCTGGATATTGTGAGGAGTAGACACGTCCTGTTGTGGCCTGCCCCCGTCAACGTTCGGAGGGACCGTTCCAGTGGTCCGGTTACTACTCCCTTACCTATGAAGCTTTGAACCCCTCACTCTGAGGTGGAGCCTTTTATTCTGAACCATACTTAGGTCCAGTTGGTATGTGGTTGACCTGTAATACCCCGTTATAAGAAAACTGAGGTATACGAATTCTTTACTGGTCCCACGGTCCTGAAGAAGTGTCGCTCAATCTTGAGCACCGTGACACGAAACATGTTGACCCTTGTCAACTATAGGCTACCCTGATACCTTGCATCACATAAGTAGCCTCCCTGGTTTTATTTAGTCCCAGCCCTATTTAACCTTATTAAAACTATTGAGGGGCCAGGGCCTATTTTAATTTCTCTTGAATCCCCACATTCTTAGGAGCTATTACCCTCCATAATCATTCACATGGTCTTCATACAAAACGGCGTACTCAGATCAAAAGACCTCCGAAAAAGAAGCCACCAGGCCCGTCGGACATTGCACCGCCGGTCCGACGAGGAGCACGCCCAATGATGAAGCATGACACCCTAACAGGTGTGTGAGGGCAACAAGATCTGAATTCGAAATTTCCCTTCTCAGATCATAGTAACTACTACTATCCTTCCAAATTGGCCAATTAGAGGAACTGCTCTTACCTGTCTTTTCCTGTGTTTACTGATAGCCAGTACGCCTTCGGCGTTGCACACAATTTTGGGCGTCTCTGGAGAGAAAGAGGTTTTCTCACGTCACATGGGACTAAGATCCAACATGGACAGTTAGTCAGCGATCTATTGGAATCCCTGACCCTACCGAATGAAGTTGCAATTGTGAAGTGCAGTGCACATCGGAAGATTACGGATGATGTTGGCCGAGGGAATGCGTTTGCTGATGAGGTCGCTAAAGAAACGGCCAAGAACATGACGAGCCGAATGTACGTTGCAACGTCTGCAAGATGGATTGCAGAATCAGGAATGTGTGAGAATACGATTGAAAGTGTGAAAGTCATCCAGAATGAAGCAACTGAAAACGAAAAGAATGAATGGAAGGAGAAAACGGGTAAAATGGATTCAAGTGGATGTTGGGTCGATTTGTCTGAACAGCAGCGTTGGATGTTACCTGATGCGTATGTACTTGCAGTAGTCACGATGGCGCATGGAGCGGCGCACATCAGTTCGAAAGGGATCTGTAAAATGTTAGCTCCAGTATGGAAGAACGATGGAATTACTAAGTGTGCAGAAAGAGTGGTGAAAAATTGCATGATATGCCTGATGCATAATCCTGGCAAGGGAACCCCAACCCCATCTGGCCATTTTGCTCCCCCTTCTTGTCTCTTTGAAGTGATTCAGTTGGATTTTATCCACATGGACAGGTGTAACAATCTCAAATACGTCCTAGTGGTAGTCTGTGCCTTCTCAAGATGGATTGAGGCATATCCGTTAAAGGATAACACTGCTATGTCCACTGCCAAAATCCTCCTCAAAGAATACTTCCCTAGGTATGGTATGCCACGGATTGTTTGGTCGGACAATGGAAGTGAGTTTGTAGGGAAAGTTATGAAGAGTGTGTGTGCGGGCCTGGGTATTTCTCAGAAATTCCACAGTGCGAATCATCCACAGTCAGCGGGTTTGGTTGAAGGGTACAATGGCACCCTGAAGCTGAAACTGGCGAAAATTCAAGCTTCCACTGGTCTCTCTTGGCCAGACGCACTGCCTTTAGCTTTACTGTCCACCAGAGCGACTGTACACTCTCGAGTAGGGCTTAGCCCATATGAGATTGTGTTCGGCCACCCTGTTAATGTTTGGGGAGTCCCTAGGCCAAAGGAATTTAAACAGATTGAATACCCAATGTTGATTGATTACCTTCATGATCTGACTGCTAAATTGAGCCTTATTCATCAACAGGTATTCGAATCCTTGCCTAAACTGCCGGAGAGTCCAGGCCACACGTTGAAACCTGGCGACCAGGTGGTAGTTCGGAACTTTGAACGTACTCGGAACCTTCAGCCAAGATTCGTGGGCCCGTTCCAGGTCCTCCTCGCAACCAGAATTGCAGTACGCCTAGCTGGCAGGAAAAATTGGGTGCACGCCAGCCATACGAAGCGTGTCCCTCTTCCACTCCCCTATGACAACTGGGTTAGACAGGGAATTGGTGTATCCGAGACAGAACCTGTTCCTAGGCACATCCCTTTCAGTGATGCAGAGTACCTAACGGACCACCCACGAACAGAAACACAGAACTTTGACACCTCAACAGGAACCGCTCCTTTGAATCCTGAACCGAGTATTGTACAAAGTGAACACTTGTCACCTGTGGAGTTGAACATTTCCACACCTGTAGACCAACTATTCCAAGACCAGACAAGACCCGGAAAGTACAGATATAATCTACGTTCTCATGTTATGAACTAATGACATTGCATTATTACCTTTCTGTTTGAAAACTGTAAAACTGTTTTGATCGTATTGCATTCCATTCAGTCAGGAAGTTTGCTAGAATTTTTATCTTTTATTTTTTTCTGTTTCTCTCACCTTACCATCTGGGTTACCGTAGGGTCGTAACGTGTGCCTTGTTTTAATTTGCAGGGGATCAGACACTAGGTCGGTTTCTTCTGTTTGTCTTGGGAACTCCCAGGATAAACAGAGGCAAGTTTTTAACAGGTACAAACCATCCGTTGCGAACGGTTGTAGAAGATGGAGCTTCCTGAATTACGACGGGTTAATGTCATAAATGTGCACAAGACAAAATTACATGACATATTGTACAGTAAATGTTTCCTAATGCAATGTACTCTGACACTCCTGATTGTCTTAATAACCTTGGTAGGCGGAATTATTTTTGGTATTCAATTGATCTTTACACCTGTTGCATCTACAGTATCTCCCCATGCTCCTGTTTCTCCGACTGTTGTTTCTCTTCATTCTTTCCATCCTTTTCCTGCCCACGAGCAAGCTCGACGCTCTGAGTTTATAAATAACACTTTCATTCAGCTCTTGCACCAACATCAACTAGTGGTCAACACAACAAACTGCTGGGTATGTGGCTTGATACCACATACCATGGACAAGGGCATCCCTTATTTGGTCTGCCTTTTAGTTATAATGGATCATTCTGGGCATTTCAGACCATGTTCGCTTATGCCCTAGAGACCTATCCCCCACGACCTCCGCGTTCCACCCGGTATAACTCTGCTAATAGAGCCTTGGTAAAAGGAATCACTGACATGGTGAGAGATGTCAATAATACTCCGTACATTCCCAAGGATGAATGACGAGTTTACATGGGTTGGAATGTTACAGAATACGGCATTACTCTGGGTGAGAACAAACGTAAGAGCTCAACTCCGATCTGGGTCGTACCCCACCAAGGTCAAGTCTGTTTGCAAGGAAATGGGAGGAATCCGAAAGCTCGACTAGGGAAAAGTGACTGTATCGAAACATATGTTTTCTCGTCACAGTCTTCCCCTGCATTCTTAGCTGCTAAGGGTACCTATTTTGTTTGCCAAGACAGAGCATATACATGGCTGCCTGCTGATTTCTCAGGCTCATGTTATATCGCTCAACTGTTACCTCCGACATATACTGCTGCACCGGATTATCACAAAACTAGAGTTGTGAGAGGTGTTTTCAGTAAAGAAGATACTGCTGGCCAAGAGGCAGGAGACTTTTTCAAGGGTTTCCTCCCATTCTGGGGGCCTATGGCCAACAGTAGAAACTTACGTCAACTAACACGGGTAGTTGAATCCACCATCACTGAAACTGCGGGTGCCCTTAGTAACTTGACAGCTGAGCTTCAAGCGGATCGCCTCATGACGTTACAGAACCGTATGGTTCTTGATGTGTTACTTGCAGATCGAGGTGGAGTATGTAAAATGATCCAATCAAGTTGCTGCGTTTTTATTCCAGATAACGCGCCAACAGTATACAAGGCCATCTCTAAGTTACATAAGATTTCTGACTCTATTCATGTAGAGGAAGGTGACTGGTCATTAATGGGATGGTTCTGGAGCCTGTTGTCCGCGTGGGGATGGAAGGTTCTAATAGTCACTGGTGTTGCATTAGTATTTTTATTTTCGTGCTGTCTCATTGTTCAGTGTGGTCCTGCCTTATGTAATCTCTGCGTTTCAACATGCGTAAGAAGACCACCTGTTTTTAGAGATACGCCACGAGATAGAGTAATGCTGCAACAACACATCAGTGACCTGATGAACATAGAAATGGACTCTGACATAGAGTGAGTTATTGCCTATGTAAGGGCAAAAGGACGGTCTGAGGTTCTGTAGCGATCCGAACCCGTGAATTCGGTATCGTAGTACTGACACGATTTCGGTACCAATGAACCGCAAATGATCCATTGTATACATGACAGTGTTTTCGCTGCGCAACTAGCATGAATCCACTGGAAAATAGGGCATTCTGTCGTAAAAGTCATGGCATCCATTTTAGTTACGGCATCCATCTTGTTTCTTGCCCTCACATAGTCAATGAACGGACGATGACCCCGGCAGAGTCACCTTGTTAAGGACACGTAAGCTCGAGCCCGAGAAAGGCTGACGCTGCATGACTAGGCAGAATCAAGCTGCCTCCCTTGCCTGAGGCCAGTCCTGCTATACTGGTTCTCGTGTCCGTTGTCCTGACTGAAAGGCTGAAGACGGTAGCCATGCCCGTTTATGATCCATAAACACCTCTTATCCTACATTTCAATCCTTTGCACCTGGCTCTGCTCCTTTCCTTCTGGGCTTTTACAATGAGGAGGTTACGATTTTTATGATGGGGAGGATCGGGCGAAGAATGGAAAACTGTCGAGAGGACCTGATCGAATACCGAAAACCTACAACTAATTATTGTTTAATATCAAATTTACTGTTTGTTTGGGATACCGGGTTGGGCATGAGAAATATTCGTGTAATGTTGCCTAAAGACAATTTGCGTGTATTTAAAGAGTGACCCACTTAATGCAATTCGAACAGTCTCGTAGATTCTGCCTCTGTGTGGTTCCTATGATTTCTGTGCCCCTGCAGTAAATAAACCTTGGTCTTTGACGCCGCCATCGAGAAGCCCGTGTCTCTGTTTATTTGTGCACCGAGACAGGAGGAACTCAGGGGTCTATGGGTGTTGTTTCCCTGACACCTCTGGACTCTTAAAAGTCCAGAACCTCAGTGCTGCTCCAAATTAGAAAAGATTTGGAAGACTCACCTCTTTAAAGAACACTACATCACAATGTGTAACCATCTACAACTCAGCTTCCCCTCCTATTAGATCATGTACAGTGCTCTATTGCCTTTTGGCATTACAGAAACACCATATGTATATGTACATACAATCCCTATTTCTTTGGTTTCCATGTTTTTGATTTTACCCTTGTTTTCCAACTCCTGATGGCACAGCCTTGGAAGAAGTCTGTTCCACATCCCGTTCTTTCCTTTAGGACAAAGCAAATAATGATGTTGTATGCAGGTATAACGTGATCAATCATAGGTTGGGAAGGTATGTACCAAGTTTTAGTGAAGATTAGAATGTCCAGATTATGCCAAATAATGGAACTTGCTAATTGAATGTGATGAGTATAGCAGACATTCAATTTATGTGTGGCATAATTAATTGGGGTCTTTTTTACCTTGATTAGATTTTGCCTATTAACTAGCCTCATCAAATAGCATTGGCCAATGCAATTTTGGAACACAACGCATGAGATGTGGAAGTTAGGTGCGAATGCCCTTCCAGCATGGAGAATTTGCAGGAGGTTACATGATTTGGGTCCTGTATGTGAGGACATGGTAGACACAGTCATCATTATTAGGAACGACCGAAGCAGCATAGGATATCTTTAGGGTAGCACATACCCAAAACCAACAGTGAAATTAGATTTAAATTGAAATTGTGTTTATATAGCACTTACTACCCCTGATGAGGCACTGAAGCCCTTGATACCAAGTAGCGCGCTAGCCCAGAGCCGAAAGTTAGTAGCCAGTCCATTGGCTATTTTAGTTATTCTTGCATAGGAAGGAAACTATTTTTTGCATTTACTACTGTCTTCATAGTAATTAGTGACTGAGATGTGATCATTAGAGGGGACTGTGTGAGGAGCAACTGGTAATGGTTTACAAAAAGAGCTTCAGATAGAAAGAGATGAGATTTAAAGTAGTGTATATACAGAAGAGGCATACAGAAGGTAAGTAAAGGTACATTCAAAATAAACAAGAGTAAGTAAAATTTGATTCAAATTCCATGCAATCTGTGGATGTTAACCTGTTCAGAGAAACATAAAGGCTTCTCCAACGATTTTCGAGAAGCAAGGAGATGGCATTGAAACTTCCCACATTGTGAAAAGGAAACCCAGAGCTTGTTGAGACCACTTTAGGAATGACTGTCACGCAGTGTGACATTTAAGCACATCTCAATACCCTTAACCTCTTCTGTGCCCATGACGAGATAGTCTCGTCATGGAGCACGGTCGCGCTGTGCCCATGACGAGACTATCTCGTCATGAACCCCACCCGCGTGTGAAACGCCCGGCACAGGAGGGGGAAAGGGCGTGGCACCGAAGGGGTCAATTTCAATTTGGCAACACAACTCCCACTGTATGCAATGTAAACAATACTTTCAAACTCAGGGAGACCCCTTTTTTATACCTCCTGCAGAAGTATGTTTAAAACTATACAGTATTACTACAATTTATGCAAATCATTTTACATCATATATAAACTACACCTACAATATAAAATTGTATGTACACACCCACCAACTTAAAAGTATAACAAGACAGTTGATAAAAACATTGCAGTAATCCTCATCAGTAAATCCAGTGCATGTGTATGTGACGCAAGCACCAGGCTCCACAGAACTGACACCATGCCCTGCAGAATGGATGTGCCTGAGGTTGCCTGACCCTTGCCTCATATTGAAGCACACATGGCTCTGTCAACGCTAACTCTAATGTATCAACAAGAATCTTGGATTGGCCAGACAAGGGGAAGGGAAGTAGGGAATGTGCTCTATGAAAGATCTTAAATGACCACACAAGGTATTTAGTACAGATCTGATAACTGTTCGACATTTGTTTACAACTCAGGGTTTTAACCAGTGCACTTTAGAATAACAGCACTGCTAAGATTGAAAACAAATCATAACCTATAACATTTAACAACAATATGAGTTGGATCCGTACCCATTGACTCACTGAGGCACCAGTAAAAGATATTCACGCAAACCTGTAATAATTAGTTAAGGCAATTGAATATAGTTTGAGCTTTGCCTGACTCCAACATCGTTCCAACCCATATTGTTTTAAATAGACTCCCTTGCACCTTAACCAAAGGTCACCAATGGTGCACTGAAGCATTTCTACTTCCTTCATTGATGGTTTCAGCTATCCCTGATCTTCCACAGTGTCTAGAGACTTAGGGTCTGATTTAGACTTTGGTGGATATGGTACTGTGTTGCAACAGCGACGGAGTACCCTCTCTGCTAAAGCAAAGTTTTGCCCATCTCATTTAGAGTTGGGCATAACTTCTGGATGTTGACAGCGGAGATTACTAGATATCCAGTGTCTACGTCGCCATGGCCACACTTCTTAATCCGTCAGCCACAGTATAAATCATACCCATTGGGTGGATGGATCAAGTACTTTCTCCATGTCACAGTTCTTTACTCCCGCCATGGCAAGGGTACTCTGCCCGTGAAATTTTGTGATGTTGACTGATCCCAGTGGACATCCCTTGCATTTACAGGAACCAAGGTCACAACAGTTTCTGTAAATATATTGTAAGTTTGATGGACGGCTCCGTCAACATGACAGAGCCGTATGTCAAACTTTATAAAAAATATTTTCAAAAACAAAATTCCAGAGTGGCATTTTGTTAAAAAAAAAGAAAATGACCCTTCTCACCATGGGAGTTTTCTCTTATGGTGTGGGGTTCAGTTTGCAGTATTCACTGCCCCGTATCGCCAGTGAAAACTAGCCATGTGTATTAGCCCACTCTAAATAGGGCAGGCAAATACATGGGCAAATCTCCGACAAATCTCCGACAACCCTTACTCCATAGTCTCCACTGTCTACATACTGAGGTTCCACCTAACTCTAAATGAGGCAGGCAGAACTTAACTTTGGCTTAGAAAGTACTCCATTGCCATTGTAACAGAATACCCTCTCTGCTAAAGCCTATTTCAGGCCCTTAGGCAGGAAGCATGGGTGCAAAATGTATTTTCTGGAGGTGGAAGCCACAGAATGCTGTGAAAATATCTCATTGATGCCACAAAGAATAGCTCACAATCCAGAGTAACAGATGCCCATTGGGCCCCATCATGTGGTCTTCCAGTAAACCAAAATAACCTCCACTCAGGAAGCACTAGAGTTAGAAACCATTGCAGTTCTGTTATTTTAGTGTATTAGTTTGTGTGGTGTGTGTTCTCGTGCCTCTTGCAGTCCAATGAACCAGCAAGCCACCATAGGCTGAAATAATGCGACTTGAATGTGGTCATCCTATGGGAACCTGCAGATCCTATTGTCATACTGTTGGTGACGGTGTGCACCAAGATGACTGTTGTATTCACCAAGAGAGCGTTTGTGATAGGCTTCCGAGTGGCCCAAGAAATGCAAGCACCTATAGCAGAACAGGAGAAGGATAAGTGGAAGGTATGCTTGGTCACTGTTTGTAACACTGGTGTAGGTGGAAGTTTCATGTATCACCTTAAAGGAGGATTGTTATTCCTTCATGTAATAGAATGAGTTGGCTGAGAAAGAGACTCTGGATATAGAAAGAATCTGGAATGGTGTTTGTGAAATCCTGATGACTGTGAGTTGATCACGAGGTAAATTGAGCAGGTCAACTTCTTTGGCCAGGACATATTTAATATTTATATGATGCTTTGTGATGTTAGATGCGTTGAACATTGGTGTGTGCTAACTGACCGGCAGATTTCTCAGTTTAAACTTTTATCACACCTTCCCAAAGCAGCTGCATAACTGAGTGCAGAAAAATGTGAATCATATATCACACAAAGAGGTAGAAAACTTTTTTTTAACAAAATGTCGAAACTTCAAGTCCTCCACAAACTTTAGCCCAACTTTACATATAGATTGTGTTTTGTCTTAGCCTAAACAGCTGCCGACAACCTATGCTCCAATATGGTTGACTTCTTATCAGCAATGGTCAACAAGTTTGCTAAACAAATGTACCCCCATGAAATGAGTCCAACCCATCCTGTGAACCTATGCAGTCCTGCAAGGAACAACCATGCCAATAGTAACCTTCATGCTATACAAATAGGAGTTATCCTGTCTGATAAAGGTCTCAAAATCCACCAGTATGCACATGACAACACATTCTACCAGTAAAAACATACAGGAACAACCCTAGAGTTGGATCTCATCTATAGAACATGGCAGCTTGACCTCATGACTGATTGACATAGTCAGTTGCTGGGGATTCCTTCCACATTATGGCCTTGATAAATGAAGTAGTCTGCAGTAGAGATATCCAAGCCTTGGTCCTGTTCAACATTGATTAAGGCAGCAGGCCTCTGACTGATATCTGGGAACCGTGCAAAACACTCCTGAAGAAAGTAGGCCTTCAAACCACTGCACTGAGTAATAACATTCTAGGTGAAGGTCAAAAGAATCATGTTCACTATCATAGAACCACAGTGTCCATCGACCCACCATCATCACCTACAAAGTCTGCTGCTTCATCTACAAAGTTTTAAACTCCAAAGCTCCACTGAACCTGATAAGAAAAGTCAGACATTCTAGAGGGCAATGCTGCACCCACAGCTGCAACATCACCATGTTCAAGGCATGAAAAAGGAGGAGAGGTAAAGGATATTAGGCCTTCTCTAGCTATGGGGCATATTAATAAGGGCTTTATCTCCGCTTTTTTGGCTTTAAAAGCCAAAAAAGCGGAGATAAAACTATCGCCCTATTTACACAAGGGTACTAACATGCATAATCGCATGTTAGCACCCTTTTTCCCGACGCCTCTCTTTGCATCTCTAATGAGATGCAAAGTGGGCGTCACTGGGCAGTACAGCCTTGCAAATATCGCTGATGTTCATATTGCGATATTTACAAGGCTGCCCCAGCATTTTAGCAGACGTTAGTTTTTGGAGAAAACCGCTGTTTTCTCCAAAAACTAACGTCTGCTAAAATCCTGATTTATCCATCCCTAACATAGGGGGTGGATTATGCTGCTACGACCACAGGGTCATATCAGGAAGGTTATCGCTCTTTTGCATGGAACATCGCTGGAAAACCAGCGATGTTCCCTGCAAAATGGCGATTTCCCCGCAATCTCTGGAATTTTTATCGCCCTGGAGCAACGTGTTGTTGATAACGCGCTACCAGGGCAATAAATTCCAGAGATAGACGGCGATGAATATCAAAGCGCTGAGCGCTCTTTGCGTTATTCATCGCTGTTCCTTGCTGATATGCCCCTATGTTCCTAGGATCTGGAACTTTCTTCCCACCCATATCTAGCACGTTCTATCAATCCTGCACTTCTACAAAGAACTGAAGACCCACCTATCAAGCTAAATATCCTACACGTGTACCCCCAACCAGGCTGGCAGGTTCTCAACACTAATGCTCCTTAGCATTTGTGTGCCCCCTGTATCCTTTTCCTTCTACCCCTCTCCACCTTCTGCATTGTTACCTATTCTCAAACCACTTATTGCACAATGCTCTGTTGCATTGCAGGTAGGCTTTCACTGTACTCCCCAGCTGCAAAGTGTGCTGGTACTTTGTATGTGATTTGCACTGCAAATTCCTGGTAGCACTTTGCGCTGTTGAATGGTCGGTAGAGTTGTACAATACAAATACCCACACATACATATAGTCATAAGTTTATTTTGGAATGGCAATATTGCACTGTTAGGTTCAGAAAAAACTAAATAGCTCCAAAATTGATTCCTAAAATCCAAGGTCTGTAAAAAAAAAGGGAAAATGTTTTTGAAAGTTTGCTCCGCTGCTGTTGTCCAAAGATAAATGAGAAACAATAAAAAATGAGTCATCTGTCGAAATTGAAATAATCCACGTTATTAACATCCTTTTGATTTCTTTAAATTTAGCATTTTCTAAGAGCTACAATATATCTGATTTCTTTCTAGTCTCTCAATGTATATGCCTCCTGCACACCAAGGTGAGGTAGTATGAAAATGAGGGAGGTGTGAAAATTATATTTTGCCATCTTGGCATTTAATCAGTGTCCTTTCTCAATACCTTCTACCATGTTTTATACGAATCATCAGATTATTTAAGGAGATGTAAATGTTACAGTTCGTCATTCAAGCAAGTCTAAAATGTAACATGAACTGTCCAAGACCGCAGTAGAGAAGCAAGGACCCTGCTGCCAGAAAGGGGCAGTAAAGTACAGCAACAATCAGGATGGAAATGGCCAGTAGCGGCTCACGGAGGGAGTGCTGTGGGGCAGTGAGGCAGGCGGGGGAGGGGCAGGGTGGGGGGTAGTAAACTCCAGCTCATGGCAGACCGGAGTAATGTAAATAAATAAATAAATAAAACTAATTTCATTGTGCGCGCTGCATCGCCGTTGGCATTTCAACGTGCACAATGAAATTCGTTTTATTTATTTATTTATTTAAATTACTCCGGTCGTCCATTAGCAAAAGTTTACTATGTCCAACCCTGCCCCTCCCCTGGCCCGCCTCACCGCCTCGCAGCTCTCCCTCCAGGAGCCGCTACTGCAAATGGCCCCTTAGGGCTCAAGGGCCCAGTGCCACTGCATCTGCTGCACCAATGGTAGCTACGTCTCTAGAAGACCGGTTTATACTGAACTTGCTCACGCAGGGAAGTTTACAATGTGCCATGAAATAAATCTCACTTGCTGTTTGATAGCGGCTATGTTTTTTGCTATGATATGAGATGTTTTTCCCATTAGTGGCTCTTTAATGCTGTGAAGAGTCATATTTTAGATCCGATGGGACCATTCATGAAAAAAGTGGCAAATCTGCACCTGTAGATTAACATCTACATGGCAGTGGCGGCTACCAACTATGGAGAGTGGTAAGACGGACAAATGCCAGGGTGGGTGAATGCAAGCAATCACATAACTAGCTAAATTGCCGACATGCATTACATTATCTTTTAAAAGTTTGTACGTTTAACTTTAAAACAGCAATGTAAAGAATATCGGCAATTTAATGCACATTGGCAAATTAAATACATTAAAATAGTTAATAAAGATTCACTTAGCTTGCTGCACGTCCTCACTCTGGTCCCTTAACCAATCCTGGTGCTGCTCTCATGCTGTTAACCAGCATTAGAGTAGTGCCAGGATTCAATGAAGCAGGCTCTCTCCTCACTCTGGAGGGCATTGGAGGCCTGTATGATTTCTCTCCACCCAGTTGGAGAGGTTTAAAGTGCACATGTCTGGCTGGCCGTCACAAGACAGTAGCCAAAGTGGCATTTACGCTCCCTGTGGCTGAGACTTGGCAGCAATGACCCGCCCCTTCCTGACACTTGGCTCTGGACGTGGGTTACTGAAAAATAAAATCATAATACATTAACTTTATTACCATTTTATTTTTCATCTCTGGGGCCTTTCTTGGGGCATTTTTATTAGTGGGTGATTCTCCTCCACCCTAATGGAGGAGCCGATCCTGCGAGCGGGTGCAGCTATTCTACTTTTATGGTATTCAACATTGTCCCCAGTAGTTCCCTTGGAAAGCTGTGTCAGTTGAAGGTTTCCAGTCGAAATACTGGGATTGCCAGGTGATTCATTCCTCAGCGCCCTCTTTCAAGTTGTGTGGAGTTAGCCAAGACCCAATGGGGGAATGGAGCCCTTTTCCCATAACTCTGTTAGAATTGTGTTTGGGGTGGAAGTTTCTCCTTCCCACCCTGGAAGGGGAGTGAACTGGAGTGAAGAGGAGTAAATCGCTGATTTTTTCCATTGTTTACATGTTGTAGACCTTTCCAGACTTCCAAGGTAAGTCATGCCTTGCAACGCTCTATTCCCACCTCTTCAGTGGGATTTACGAATGTGGATGTCTCAACACTCATGGTGGAGGACTCTGCTCTCATAACACTAATAATGACTGCCCGGATCCCTTTGTCTATTGCAGGCAGACATATAAAGGGAAAGGGGGACCAGATAAAACTCTGTGAATTTGGCCCAATGTAATGCTTACCTTTCTACTTTCTTAACATGTTTTAACAAAACATATATAACGTTGGCTTTTCCTTTTCCATATTGTCGCCCTGCTTACCTCTGGGCTGTAGAACTGACTGTAAATAAGTTATAACCGAATACTGAATTAGGCTCATCGACTGGTTTCCTACTGTTTCGAGTATCACAAAAATGTATAGTACTTTCACAGCTACACCTTGAGCAATACTTAAGAGTAGTTATTCTTCTGCTGCCGCTTTCAGCCAGGTGAAATGATTAAAGCTCTTGTTGGTGATAAAAACTGACACATCCTTCTATTTCTCAACTTTCCCTCCTTTTACCTGACTTGTTTTCCCTAGGAGGACAAGTCAATATGTATGTTGCTCAACAGTGTGTCATCTTTTTGTTGTGCCTTACTGGATATTGGGTGGACCCAAGTTGTAGCCGAACCCATGGTGGAGAGTGCACCTTCTCTAGGCTTGAGGAGACCGAGCAGCTGGTGGCAGGTGACTCTCAGATGCAGGGTCGCAGGCCTTTATACCTGCCCCTTTGGAAAGGGTCTGAAGGCCCTCTTGCATAAAATCCCTCAGTCCCTTATATATTACCTTCTTGACTGTATGTATGTGGTGGGTTATGTGACATGAAGCATTTTTGTATTGTTACTTTGTGTGTTACCGGTTTGTATGCCCAATCCTCTCGTTGAAAAAAGCAATACTACTATTAGACTACAATCTTGCCTCACGACCAGTAGCCTGCAGTTTAAGATTATTCATAACATTCAACATGCTGGAGGAGTCACTACATTGTGGTTGAATTGTTAAATAAAACAAATGTTGAAACACAAACCCTGTCCACCCCAATATGCAAGTAACTGTAGAGCTAAGAATAGTACATCTATACTTTTCCATAAACACTTAATTTGACAACATAGAGGCAGTCAATATTGTGACTATGACATTTGTAAAGGTCAATATTCCTGACCATAATAACATAATAAAGTAACAAAGAACCAAGCGATAACTGAGAATAAAAGGTTGAGTTGACCTGGAGAAGAGTAGCCTAGGATTGTGCTTCATTCCTGTCATAAATTGACCTTTCCTTCAATTTCTGCAGGAAGAAAGCGAAGAAGGAGAAAACTAAGTTAAAATAGTGCATCCTGTGCAGTATCAAGTCAATTGTGGCCTCTTCAAACCATACAGTAGAAACTTCAGATTGTAGGATCTGCAAAGTCTTTCTTAGTATTGCTAAAGGAGTGTCCATACTGATCAGGAGTTACAGCAGAAAACTGCCTTGCACTTTATCAACTGAAGTAGTATTTGTGGGGTCAAATAGATCATAATCCCAATACATCAACAGTGCCCAGTGTCAGACTTGGGGCCCGATTCACAGAAGTAATCTGGAGCAAAATCCTAAACTTACTACTTTTGGTATTCACAGAAGGCATTTAGTAGTAGTAAAGTTAGGATTTTGTCTTAAGTCTGTCTTAAGTCTTTCTTAAGTTTGCCTTAAGTCTGTCTAAAGTCTGTCTTAAGTCAAATTTAAGACAAAATCCTAACTTTACTACTACTAAATGCCTTCTGTGAATACCTAAAGTAGTAACTTTAGGATTTTGTCTCAGATTAGTTCTGTGAATCGGCCCCTAGGTGAGTTGAATGCATGCATTCATGTATACCGCATGGATATCATATAACTCAGGCAGTGCTGTGACCTTCCTGGGCTACGTTGAGGTTGTATGTCACAAAATCGATCACAGACATATTGTGCCACAAAAAAATCATGGATTATTGATTACCAAAATATGATAAAGTTAAATATAAATAGGTCGGTATATGTGTACAATTCTTAACTCAGCATCTACGTACCTTGAAGATATATATATATTGAAGATGTGCACACGTAGAAATAAGAATAGCAAATCTATAAGTCCTTCTAGACACTTGTCTTTACAATATTTTGTTATTTGATATCGTGGTACGATTATTTAGGAGCACCATATGTAATAAACTGGTGCTGGACCTGTGCGTAATGTGTGCTGGTTGCGGCAGGTGGGCAGCATCGGAACACTTTTTTGCGTACCAGGACTTATTTTTCATCATCAGACTTTCAGATAGAAATACAGAAAAGAGAAAATGAAGATTTAAGGGGACAGTAGGAAGACAGTGACAAAGGAAGAAAGCAGGGATGGAAGAGAACCGGCAATATTGAGATAGAGAGACAGAAAGAGTAAGGGGGCGGGAGAAAGTGGTGGAAGGGAATCAAGAATAGACAGTACTGGCATTCGATAGCACCGGCAGTGGGTTCCTCACAAAAACGCTGGGCCCCTGTTTATGTTTTACATAAATGAAGCTCTGCGCTGGTCACCACTGCAATAGAAGCATGGGCCAGGATTGAGCAGGTATTCAACGAATAACCCTCTAGCGGTAGGCATCGACCGGTTTATTGACATCCTGTAAGGTTCTGAGGAACAAATGTCCCACTGAAGGCAGGAACAGTGCTTCTTTGTTTTGCGCCAGAGCAGCACAGTTGTTGGCATGGAGGAGAGGTGACAGGGCAAAAAAACACCAACTCGCACACAAAGTCCTTGCCAGGTCATTTTAATTGTGATAGAAAGCCGCTTTGTAGGCAGGTGCCAGCTTCCTTCTTTGGCGACCACAACGTAGGAATGGCTGCTTAGGGCACGTGCACAGCAGAACCTCAGGCTAGTGTCTGGTCCCTCGAATGCTCTCTGAACATGGCCTTCTGGGTAGGTGGTCCTCCACATAAGTCTTGCTTATAAGTCCATTGGTTTCTATTGGAGATCAGAACCTGCAGCGTTGGGAGGGGAGCCTGCCCTGGAAAATAACACCACGCCATGCACTGGCGCAGCGGCCCCTATGCAAGGTTGTGGGGTCCTTCAGCTGTCATGTCAGTAACTCTCTAATGCCCCTTCTAGCATCCCATTTACGATATACTGAAAAGAGCATTAGATGCTGTTCTTTTCAACTGTCTTTTTGTTCCTTCTTTTTGTTTTGTCACTGCCCTTTACTTATTTTCATTTATTCACTTAATTTTCTCCCTCATTCCATCTTCTTGTTTCGCTGTCTCCTCCTTTTATTTTCATTTTCTTTGTATTCACACATTTTCATTATCCACATCATGCATTTCATTCTTTTGGTTTTGTTTTCTATTTCTTTCTGTTTTTTTTCCTTATTTCATTTTCCTTCCATTTTGTTCATTTTTAGGTCGAGCCTATAGCAGCATACATGCGCTGCTTATAGGAAAACGACCTCTTGCAGCTGACCAGGACTTTTCACATGCTCGTGTGTTATTTTTTTTATTATTTCAATTGTGCTCTGCATGCTGTCTTTCAAAAAAGACAGCAGCACGAAATTGGGCAAAGGCGGTGCATGTCCCCCCTTTCCAAGATGGTGGTCGCTTAAGCGACGAGCTCCGGGCCGGGGCCTTGAATCCGTTTCCTTATCCGATATTCCCTACCTGTCTGACGTTACTTTCAGCACTGCTGAACTGTCTTCACTGTCGTGCTGCCTCGACGCTGCACAGCGGAAGCCTGTGACCCTTGTGGAGTGGGTTTACGGATGGTGGCGCTTCCCAGCCTTTCCAGAGGCCTACTGGGGAATTGAAGCCGTGGACTGCCCTGGGGGCTGACTGTGCTGTGAGAGCCCGATCCCGGCTGGTGCTTGATTCCGCCTGCGCACTGCCTGGGTTTGATGGTACACTCTGGATCGCTGCTGCCGCCGGGGGGTGAGTGCGGAGCACCGGTCAGCTGGTGAATCGCTGCCCGCTGGTGCGGGGGCCCTACTAGACGCGGGACCACTTCGCGCCACGACTCGGTGGCGGGTCCCCTACTGTGCCCGCATTGCCTTGTTGGACTGTGAGAAGGCTGGGGAGCTGGACTGGTGCTCCCTGATTCCCCCGCAACGTCAAGGTGAGCGCTGATATTGGACACGGGCCTGTGTGCACCGCGCTCTGCACCTGGTGACGCCTTGGGATCTCCGGCCTGTTTGGTGGACTGGCTAGACCCGGGATACAGGGTCTGTTTGGTGTGCTCCTGCTGCCTTCCACTTAGTTGGCTGGGGTGGGGCAGCCTGCTCTTGCTTGTGGGGGCCCTTTTGTGCCACGTGTCGGTGGCAGATTTCTGGCTGGTCCTGTGCGGATCGGCGCTGTGCTGGGGTTGCTGCCGCATCGAGGCGAGTGCACTGCTACATCTCATGGCCCATCTTGGTGTGGTGGCAGGTGGAGCGCCGGACTGTACGGTGAACTGCTTGGACTACTGGGGCCTTGCACCCCTGGAGCCGCGGGACGCTCTATCACAGAGCTTTCCTCCGATCCTTTCCCATTGAGTTGGGGAGTCCACTGCTGCACTGGGTATCAGGTGCCTTGTTCCACCTGGGTGCTCCAGATTGCTACTGTGCTTGGTTGTGTGGCATCCAGGCTGCTGACTTGTGCCGCAGGTTAATGGTGGGTACTTGCTATCTGACATGGCTCTTCTCTGACTGTCTCCCTGGCTGCAGATGCGCTAGAGTCTCTGATATTCAATTTCTGTAGCCAAGTCTTTGCTACATTGCTCCACAACACCGCCGGCCATGGGCAGGAGAAAGCCCAGGGCGTCTACACGGTCAGGGAGAGCGGGTTCTCTCTCTCCGCCTTCGGGCCATTTCTCCGCCCTTTCTCATCAAACGGAGGGCCATGCAGGCACTAACGCTTGGGAGGGCAAACTGGACATGATCTTGCGGGAGATGTGTGAGTCTCGCTCTGTGATGGAACCGCAACTGGGCACAATCTCAGTGGATCTAAACTTATTGAAAGATGATCATAAGAAGCTTTTTGAGAAGGTTAAAACAGATGAGCAGAGGTTGGACAGTGTGGTGCCTCAAGTGCAAGCCCATGAGGAACAACTAACCCATATGCGCCAACAGATCGACTCCCTCCAGGCCCCGGCTGATGATGCGGAAGGCCGGGTCTGCCGGAATAATCTCCGAATAGTAGGCCTGCCAGAGGGAACGGAAGGCTCCACACCCACGGAATACATAGGAAACTGGTTAAAGTCTAGCGTGGCCCCGGTCGGATTATCGGCTCATTTCACAGTCGAACGGGCACATTGTGTCCCTACACGTCGACACGTGCGAGGGCGTAGGCCGTGGTCTTAATATGTTGGGCACAAGGCTGGGATTTATTGGACGTGAGGAGGGCCTTGCATGCGAACATGAGGGAATATTCCTTTTACTCGTACCCTCACAAGTTACACACACGTATGGATTACTTTCTTTGCTCCCCGGATTTATCCTCTTCTATTACACACTGTGAGTACCTGGGAAAGACTATATCTGACCATAATCCCATAGAGTTATTGTTGACTTGGGGCCGCCCTCCGGCTCGTTTTCCAACGTAGAGAATGCAACATCTGCAGTTAGAGGACCAGGTGTATCGGGCCGCATTGTCAACAGCTATTGAAACATATTTTGTGGAGAATGAGGGTACTGCCTTGTCCAGATCTATTGAGTGTGAGGCCTTCAAAGTGACGGTCCAGGGGGTCGCCATGGGGGCTTTGGCGGGGTCACGTAGGGAGATGATCAGGGACATAACGGCCCTACAGGAGGACGTGCAGACTTTGGAAGTAGCTGCTCAGAGGAGCGCCGATGGCGTGGAGCCACTACAGTCCACTAGAATTAAGTATGCTGAATTGCTAGAACGCTTACGTGTGATAGATTTTAATGCCTATACGCTGCGCACACATTCCGAGGCCGATAGGGCAGGTACATTATTGGCGAGTCTGATCCAACCTACAGTGAATCCTACTCCCATTTTAGCTATCAATACAATCCATACCACGTTAGTCCCCTCTCAGTCTGAGATCAATGCTGCATTTCGGGACTATTATGCTCAGTTATATACCGCCATAAGGTTGGATGTCTCGGCTCCCATACTCTCCTTTTTGACCAGGGTCCAACTTCCCACAGTTTCTGATTCAATCACTAAGGAATTGGCGGCTCCGATTACAATTGCATAGATCCGGGTGGCGATAAAGGCATCGGCCCGTAACAAAACACCGGGCTCCGACGGCCTCCCTGTGGAGTTTTATTCAACTTTTGCTGATGTGCTGATCCCTAGGCTGTTGCAACTTTACACTTCCTCCTTGGAAGATGGTGTCCTGCCCCCCACCGCTAGGGAGGCAATAGTCACGTCCTTATTAAAACCTGATAAGGCACCAACAGACCTTCTCTCTCATAGGCCGCTTTCTATTCTTAACACTGACTAGAAGATACTTAGTAAGATTTTGGCATTGCGGCTTCTCCCTCTTCTTCCTCAGTTGATCCATATGGATCAATGTGGATTCATACCCCAACGCAGCACCTCTTTGTAAATCCGCCGGCTCCATGCCCTAATGCACGCAGCGTCCGACACTTCACCTCTTGTCAGTTGCTTGTCTTTAGATGTGCGTCAAGGCTTTGATACCCTAAGCTGGCCGTACATGCTGGCAGTATTATCTGAATTTGGCTTCCCTCAATCTTATTGTACATGGATTAAATTGTTGTATACTAGCCCTACAGCGCGTGCTAAAACGGGTTTGACCATCTCCCCCTCTTATGTAATCTCCCGGGGTACGCGCCAAGGTTGCCCTTTATCCGCCATGCTCTTCGTATTAGCCCTCGAACCTCTTGCGCAATATCTGCAGCAGGTATTGGTCCCCTGTGGCATCCCCTTGCACGGGGTGATACACTCTGTATCATTATACGCAGATGATATGCTGTTGTATTTCCGGGATTTAGATGTCAGTAAGCGCAAGATAGCTGCTGTATTTTCAAGTTTTGGGGACATTTCTGGCCTGTGTCTTAACGCCTCTAAATCAGTCGCCTTCTCCTTCTATAATACTTATCCTTATCCCCTTTTGCAATTTGGTCGGATGCAATTTAGAGTTGAACCTGTCACTTTTAAATATTTGGGAATTCATATATATAGATCCAATGCTGATACCATAGATGGTAATGTAGTGTGCACCATTAATTCGCTGCGCTCTCAGATTGCCTTTTGGAATACATTGCCCTTGACGACGGTGGGCCGCTTGGCGGTGTCGAATATGGCTATGGTGCCCCGCCTCCTTTACTATTTTGTGAATTTGCCGGTTGTCTTCCCGGCCTGGATTTTTAAAACACTTGACACACTGTTATCTTCCTTAATATGGGGAACGGGTAGACGTAGATTGGTGCTGACTAAGTTGCAACTCACTAGTGCTGCAGGGAGCATGGGGGCGCCTGATTTTAAAACTTATTGCATAGTGGGACAATTACAGAGGATGGAATATTGGTTAGCGGGTTAATAACTTATTTGAAATTGGGTATTCACTGGACTATTTGAAATGTGGAACCCTTCAATCTCAGTTATGCCCGGGTGCACAAATGCTCCGTGATCCTCCTTATTTGCTACAAGTTGCATTACATTATTGAAAGCATGCTAGACGACAGGCAAGGTTGCCATTTCCGTTCGCCCCGAACATCCTGATCTGTGGGCTGCCTACTAGGCGTGGAATAATTTCGATGAATCAAATTCAGGGGTGGACGCGGGAGGGGGTGGGGACAGTCGGAGATCTCTTTTAGAGGGCAACTTGATAATAATAATAATAATACAGAAATTTATTGAGCGCGAACAGCTACCTCTGGGGAGGTGTCCCGGCGCTAGCGAGTCCCACAACAAGAGTAAGTAGTCAGGAAGGGGGGCAGGATTATTGCGTAAAAAGCCAGGTTTTTAGGAGTTTCCTAAAACTTGCTTCTGACGTAGCGGATTGGATGGCAGGAGGCAGGGTATTCCAAAGTTTCGCCGTGCCGGCCGAGAAGGATCTCCCTCCAAGTCTCGCTTTCCTTATGTGCGGTACAGTTAGCTTGAGTAGGGAGTTTGAGCGTAGCTCACGTTTTTGGTGGTAGCGAGGAAGTCGGAGTTTCAGATAATTTGGACATGTGCCTTTTAGCGCTCTGAAAGCCAGGGTTAGCACTTTGAACTTAATTCTGCTTGCCACTGGTAGCCAGTGCAGCTCGTGCAGATGCGGAGAGATATGCTGCCTAAAAGGGACCCGTTTTATTAATCTCGCAGCCGCATTCTGCACGATTTGTAAGCGTTGCACCGCATATTTAGGTAGACCAAGATAGAGGCCATTAGAGTAATCGAGTCGAGAGGTGATTGTTGCGTGAACAACCGTTTTCCGGCACTCGAGTGGTAGCAAAGGCAGAAATTTCCGCAAATTTTTGAGTTTATGCAGGCAGCCCGTGGTGAGCTGTTGTAAATGCGGCAAGAAAGACAACTTCTCATCCCATTTTACTCCTAGATTTTTTGCATGGGGGCTGGGAGATGGGGCAGGGCCCATTTCCGTTGGCCACCACAGATCCGGAGGGGGATGTTTGGGGTTACCAAAGAATAGCACCTCCGTTTTGCTCGCGTTCATTTTAAGTTTGTTTGTGTTCATCCACTTGGCCACGTCTTGCAGACAGCCCCTGATTTAACTAAATGCTGCCTCGGACGTGTCTGTGTATGGGAAGACTAATTGCGTGTCGACCGCGTAGGATATTGCCTTGACCCCCCATTTGGCAAACAAAGTGAAGAGTGGGGCCAAGTATATATTAAACAGCAGGGGGCTGAGTGCCGACCCTTGTGGGACGCCACACCAGAGATTTTTTGGTCCAGAAGAGAAGATGCCCCATGACGAGTTTGCACGTACTTATTCAGTGCCGGAAACCTTGTTTCTCACTCATGCCGCGGTTATGCGCTTCATTCAGACTTATTGGTACATAGATCAGAGAGAACCCCCAACTTTTCACCTGCTAAAATCGCTACACATTATGGGGCACGGCCGACACTTGGTGCGCTGGCTCTATCGAGGGTTGAGGGAACATTCACATATTCCATTACTGCATCTTAGGCAGAAGTGAGACTTGATACTGGGGCGGGAACTGGAGGACAGGGAATGGGCTCAAATGCTAGAGCACCCCCGGCGAGTCTCTCGTAATTGTTGCCTAAAGATGATTCAATTATTTATATTACATAAAGCATACCTTGCCTCGGCAACGATGCAAAATATGTTTCCTGCTGCGTCCTCGGCATGTCCGCGATGTGGGACGCCTGAAGCTGATTTTCTCCATATGATATGGTATTGTCTGGTGCTGCGGGGGTTTTGGTCGGAGGTTGTCCAGGGTCTGGGGGTGCTGACAGAGCGTACACCATGGGACACAGTTGAGGCCTGTCTCTTGGGACTTTTCCCCCTCCCTAGGAAGGCAAAATTGCTACGCCGCTTTGCAGGCTTGGCTTTGATGCTAGCTAAGCGTATGATTACGCAGCGCTGGAAGTCTACTTCAGCGCCCCGTGCGGGCGCTTGGCGCAAGGAGGTGGTCAGATGGGTGATTGCTGAGAGGGAGGCTATACACTGCGAGGAATGCAGGGGACTGTGGAAAAGGCGGATTTCTCTGGATTGGGCACACCTAGTGGAACTATTTCAGGCTGCCGAGGATGACCTGGAAGAATCACAGATTGCGGTGCATGACAATGATACAGATGTTTGACTACTAAGGGTAAGAGGCCAATGCTCACACTACCTTATTGCCTCCCATTCCCTTCCCTTCTCTCCTGCTCCGTACCCTCTGGCCTTCTTGGCCTTCCTCCCATTCGGACCTCTTTTCATCCCCTCCTCTTCTCCCCCCCCTCCTCCTTGTGCACCCTTCCCTGAGGATCTTAGACCTGACAATCACCAGTTCTCAGAACATCAGCTGAGTGTATTGTCACTGTAGCGGCAAATGGTTTACTTGTTCAGTTTTTGGGGGTGGTATGGGTGGGATGTCTTGTGTGGGAGTTTAAAGGAGTACTGTGACCAGACGTTCATAATTGGGTCATTATTCGGTATGCAAGTCTACAGTCCATATATACTATGACTCTTGTTGCACTTTATGCAGAGTGGGTTCACTCAATATATGCTTGGCTTTAGAATACATGTAAGATTGATGTTAACTTAATCTTGAAAATGTAACCAAAACCATACTATCGACTGTGTACACATGTTTACAATGTGCAGGACTCAATAAAAATGTTTAAAAAAAAAAAAACGATTCTTAAATAGTGATTTATTTCCCAGCATCAATCATTGTAAATATTTTTTTAAAAACTAGTACTTCATTAAACAGTACGCAATTTGCACACCTCAGAATGATAGAGGTAGGGTTGGGCTTAGCGCAACTAGTGACATACAGATTTTGGCATATATCGGAGGCGACGCTTCAACTCACTGAGCCATCCTGTCAGCTGGGCCTGCCAAGAAGACACACTTTACTTAGGACTGTTCAGTAAATCAGTGATCTTTCTGCATTACTTTTTGTAAACTAACAAGGTATTTTAACGCCAGGTTCAGCTGCCACCGAGATCAAATAGTTACGGCAATGGGTATTTTAAAACCACCAACACGAGATTCGGTACATCACCCATGCTGACAGAAGAGAAGGGAGGCACACAAATGACACGGATCAATAATGAAATTGGAGGTTAACTGCAGAATTAAACCCTCACCATAGCACATGTCATCGATTTTCCAAGCAATGTTTGAGAGCTGCAGAAGTGCTTACTTTAGCGCATCCCGCGTTTACAATCAGACATAACACTTCACTACTGGCAATAAAACCCAAAGCCCCATATTAACCAAACTCAATGTTCGTCTCCTTTCCTAAAGTAAATAATGATGTAAGCAGCCCCAACATGCAAACCTAACCCACCGGAGGTGGGACCGAGTTTACAGAATGGATATAAAAACAATTCAAGTACAAGTAGCGTCAGCAATTGCATGGAATCTGCGCGCGTCCGCTGCGCGACGAGCTGGCCATGGTTCTTAAATAGACTGAGGGACTAGAGCCTAAAATCCCCCGGCTACACCCCCTAAATGCTCGGAAATGAGCCTGAGTGTAAGCCGGCGCCCTCCACAGCAAACGGGAAAACCCGCGGTGGAAGCGGGCGCTGGCGAAAGCTAAGGAAGCACTGAAAAAGGAGGCAAGCCCCCAGGAAGGTAAGAGGGAGCGAGGAGCTCAGGGCAAAGTGAATAGTGCAAAGCAGCAAAATACAATAGAGATTAAAAGACTGCACAAGTTATATTTTGTTTTTAAAAAGAGTTAAAACAATTAAAACAATTCAAGTACAAGTAGCACAACTTAGATGTATTATAAGTAGATACCATCCATATTTTGATCTTTTTCAGGAAGGACTCTACCTAGGTTTGCAAATGCCTTCTTTCAAGGAACAATAGGCTGCTATTAGAGCCTTTAGAATCCATGGGATGGCATTCAAGACAGTTCCTCTGATGTCTCATCAAATTAAAGGATTCCCACATTTGAAGCCTTCTATTTAGTAAACAGCTCGTAGCTGGGACTTTATTTTAGTATTAGAAGAATTAGCATTTCAAAACTTTACAATCAGTTGATTTCAGAATTTTGAACCATAAAACGTTTTTTAGGGTTACCATCTCTTCTTCTATACAGCTGGGAGAGCGGGGTTATCTTTCCTGCAGGAAGACATTCTTGAAAATATTTCCAGCTCGAATTTCTTTTAGGTAAGGTTCACCATTTATACATAAGATTTATTCCTATTTTAATTTGGAGCAGTAGGTGATTTTACCTGCTTTTTTCCTACCTACTCCAGAGGAAGAGAGGATCCATAGAGGTAACAGACATTTGTTGATCTATTTGGACAGGGTCGATCGTTTTCGGTAGTCTGCCCTTTTCTGAAGCGCAGGTCAGCTTACAAGACTTACTCAAACCCAATGACATTGAATGGGATGTCAAATTTCTTTATCTTACCAAGTTCCCGAAGTGTTCCCCAGGTTGGAGTAGGAATAGTAAATATAACCCCTGCAGAGTCAAACACTTTCACTACTGCTGCTTACATGAGGTAGGGAATAGTAAATCTAACCGCTCAAAAAGTCCAGCACTTCATCTACTGTTGCCTATTTTGAAGTGGGAATAGCAAATCTGACCCATCCAAAGTACATTACTTTCCTTAATGTTGCTCAGTTTGGAATGGGTGAAGTGAATTTGACCCCTCCCAGTCTAATTTATTTTCATCTAATTTGTTTTTAATTTTTTTAATAAATTTTTTTGCTTTAACTTTTATAATTTAGTTTCAGTATTAGTTATTATTGTTATTTATTTTTTGTAGTAATATGTTTTATTAATTTCTTTTGTATTTCAATGTGTTAATGTATACATTTTTATATGTAATACTCATAACTTTAAATTTGTTGTTATTGTTTGTTTAAATTAAAATTATTTTTTAGATATTATGTCTAGTTGTTTGCAAATAGTTTAAAGTATATATTTTTATATTTTTATATTACAAGTATAATTTTCATTTATTATTATTTTTAAAGTTAATATGTGCATTAAAGTTAATACGGAGCAGAGAGTTGAAATTAGATATAGTTAACTATTTTTGGGCAATATTGTGGTCTTCTATATTTTTTGTTACCAATATTTCTGACTTTACATGCAAAGTATGTAAGGTCGATATTTGTGCCCATGATCTTTTATTTGCTAAAAAGGTTGTCGCTGATATTATTGTTGGCTTACAACCTTACCCTCCACTAGCTCCTTAACAATGCAGTCCAAACCAAAGGATGTTATGATTAAATACAAGTGCTCTTTACCAGGGATCTGAAGGCACTGGACTTCCTGTGACCAGTGCAGCTCTTAGAAGGCATACATCTTCAAGTAAATTCAAAGACCCATGGAAACTGGATTACAAATCCAACAGCCAGGGACGACAAATTCATAGCCATTGGATTTAAACCTTATGAAAGGCAGAGTAAAGAGCAATTTCTCTGTAAATAGGAGGACAAATAATGGGTAAGATGATTACGACGACAAGGGGAAGCAGGTTTGATCAACATTTGATACAAAAGAATGCAATTTTTTAAACAAATTTGAGCCTTGATGGGAAACAAGGGCAAGCTGCTTTGAAACATGGGCATACTTACAAAGTCCAACCACCAGGTGAACCGCTGAGTCATGGATGATGTGGGAGGTGGATATCCAGATGACCTGTTGGAACATTACATTTATGTTCTGCCTCACCTGATTGACTCTGATGCATTTATTTTGCTGAAGATCTTTTTTAATTCAAATTTCATGTAACATTAAAAACAAAATAGCCCCCCAAATCACCTGTAATAAACTCCCCCATTCCCTTTCTGTCCCTCATCTCTTCCTTCCCCCACTCACCGTACAGCTTTATTCTTTTAATAGTCTTTCAATAGTGGTGGCGGATCACTCGTCTAGTTTACATTCAATTTAACTGGGCTGTTGTTTGCCATGCAGGTTTAAATTTCTAGCAAATTGAATGCTATAGGTAAGCTACCATTCTAATAGTTGTAGTGCTCCTAGCCTGAAAGGTGCATGTTACTCAATTTCAGTTTGTTTCAGGTAGTCGATTCATGAATTCCATTTCCATTTTTCCTTTCAGTGTATAGCGATTAGGTCCTTCACTGCCCTGTAATTTTCCTAAAGGGGTTTTCTATGTGGAATATGTGTATGCTCTGAGTTCCTGCCCCAGTGGCCCAACAGTATCACCAACAGTTTGTTCTGGTATAAGATAGTCCCACCACCTTCTTTAATAAGTTAGAATCTCCATAACGTTTGACAGTCCCACCATATGTACCATAATACCTGCATGCATTTCACATCTACAACATTAATTACTTGCTTCGGGAAATACCTCTCTGGTGTCATGTACCTTTGATGAGGACCTTGGTAGGCTTTATCTCTAGATAGATTTCCCTGTTATATAACTCTCCATGCCCACTATCAGGCCTTGTCAGAGATTTCCTTTTGTAGGTCTGAATCCCATTTAATTTGGTGTCTCTATCTTGACCTAGTCTGCACTCCCAGACCCTTACACATGCCCAAGATCATGCACCTCTAGGAATTACTTCTCTTGTAGATGCCACCTTGTTTGGGAAGTGCATAGCCAGTGCCTGGGTTGAAAGTATTGCCATATGTCTGTTTCTTTTAGCTTGAGTTCTAATACGCACTGCTCAGAAGTGTCGTAAATAAAGTATTACGCACTCATAATTTCTATAGGTATCAATAGGATCATGCATAAAGCAAGAGGCTGAGTCCGTGGTATCAGGTTCAAAAGGGCTTTATTCCAATAACTCGAGTTATAGGGAGAATGGTTCCATCACCACTAGGGATCAGGAAGGGTCTTCTGAAACTTTATGCACAGAGTACAGTATATATACATTCAATATTATACGTAAGCAGGAGCGCTTCAGGCACAAGAGAGCAAGAGAGAATGAGATAAGAGCATGTGGGCGTGTAAGTAGGCATGAAGGTGGGCGTCCATGTGGGCGTCCACTTGATGAGTCATAGGTGAGTGTCATAGGTGGGTGGGTACCTGGAGGGGGTCGCGTGATCAGCTGGAACTTTACTGGAACTTTGGCTTACTTGTGCTCAACTCGAGCATTACGTGTAACTGACGTGTAACTGGGGGAAGGTTGCTGTGCAGCCGGGGAGTCTGGAAGAGAGGCCTTCAGTGTCAGGACGACCAGCACATCTTGTATTATCTGATATCTAAAGTCCGGAGCAGGAACTGATCTGTGACATAGGTTGCCCATCACCTAGAGCCGATGTGGCTTCTATTTCTTTATTCACTGCGTGGGCCTTACATGGGGGCTATGGGCTTTTCACTGACGTGAGCTTTGCAATCACTGAAAGGGAGACAGAAAGGCTAGGCTCTATCCCTTGCAGGCGGGTTTTGTTTATTCCTCCTTTTCCAGGCAGGAATGTGATTCAGTAGGAGTAAGCAGATAACCGTGCTCAATACTATCTCGGCACCCCGGACTGGGCCCCTTTGGCTGAGGCCCAAGTGTGCGAGGCCAAGGATACGCAGCTGCAGCTCTCAGAGCGTCTGAGGCCTGAAACCTCTTTTCGGGCTCCGGCTGAGCCACAAAATGGGCTTTCATGAAAATGACACGAGTCCAGGAAAACATGATGCAAAACGTGTAGGCCTCAGTGCAGATTTGTCGTTTCTCTCATGGGAGACTTGATGGCAGGCCATGTTATAGCATAGGCATCATGGTTGACAGGCCATGGAGGGAAAATGCATGGCGTACATGCATGTACATGAAACGTTGGGGAACACATAGGGGACACATAGGCCTTGTCATAATCTTTATTTTCTCATTCCCTCCTTGTCCCCTAGTGGACCCTTCATGTCACATCTATTCTCATGAGACAGTCGATCTGTTCTTGCAGCATTATTTTTCCATTTTCAATGCTTTGTATATGGGGACGTGGAACACATGCAGTAGCACACAGGCCGCAAATGGCCGGGCCACACTGCAGACATAGACAACAACTGAATACCATTAATAGTATTAACCCACAGACGGTCAACACTTTCCATCCCCATGCCGATATTACTCCCCAGAGCCAACTGGACCAAGTCCACGTGCCTGGGTTTTGATGTATGCTTTGGGCAATCTTGTGGAGCCTTGTTATTGCTTTGTATACAGATGGTGCGTTATTAGGAATAAAAGAAATGATATGTAGCACGTCCCACCCCAGTCTAAGGGCAGCTGTACATAGGCTGTCTGGCCACAAATAAAGTAGGTGTGTCGTGATGCTCTGAAATAGGACTTTCCTTTGTCTTTAAACTCTATTATAGTATTACACTCGCTGTGCCCCAAATGTACTGAGCCTTCTTTTCTGACACACAAGTCCCCTTTTACTGGCAGGACTGTAATTGAGGATGGACCTACATTGTGTATGGGCTTGACATTCAACATTATAAAGTCGAGGGTCACATTTCCTTGCTGATACTCTTCATTTTCTAGATCTGTACCTTTTCTTTGGGAAAGACCTTCTTTGTCTGGGAAACATGCTTCATTCATGACTTTATTCAAGTTACCCCATACCCAGTCACCCCTACACTCCTTGTCTTGACATTCTTTGGCATCACCGTTGATGGATGTCATTAAGGCAAACCATGCTCCGCAAGAACCATTATGGGAGAACGGAAAAGGGAAAAGAGGCAACACTCCCTTCACCTTCTGATACGGGGGAAGTCGGCCACAGACCCAGCAGTCTGTAGCATTGCTAGTCTGATGTGAATGGTGCAGCATCTGAATAAAGGTATTGTTGCGCAGGGCAAGTCGATAGGATAGCTCATAGGATGGCAGATCACTAAATGTGTGCTTTATGGTATCATTAGTGGAGGAGTGTAAGAGTGAGGCAATAGGAGGAAAAATAGCATGTAGTATTAAGCTGATACATATTATCGTGATGCACAGAAGAGATAGAAAAACCAAAGTCACTATACATCTACCACGTAATATTTTACAGTATTTGCTTTTCATCTTGCTCTTTTTATGATTATCATTGTCCGAGATCTTATGCAAGTCAGAATACATGTTCAACCGATTCACCACCTAGTGGACTTAATTGATCAAACGGGGTCTGGCTTTCTAGATCTAAGTTTAGCTTTGTACTCCTGCTGAGGAGTCTCCTCTAGTAAAGGGGGCTCAAAGTCTGAAAAGTTTGTTACCTTTTTAAAAGAGTCGTTATTCCCGAAGTAGCGCTTGCAGTGATGTATATGCAGCCATCCTTTCCGTCCTTCGACTTTAACGGCTGTTCTTGTGGTCAATAGCACTAACTTCGGCGCCTTCCACCTCGGCTCAAGAGGGCTCGTCCTGTCAAAGTTCCTTATTAAAATATAATCCCCAGGAGCGATGGTGTGTTCCTTGACCTGGGTGTTGTCAGGGAAGGCGGCGGCAACCTGCGAACGACAAGAGAGTAGTGCAGACATCAAGGAAGCCAGGTAATCTGTCAGCATGTTACTATCAACATCAGTAATCTTTTTAGGCATCGGAGTGCCCCACATATTCGGTGGCCTACCAAAGACCACTTTGTAAGGAGATAAGCCAGTTCTAGAATGGGCTACCATTCTCATGTAAAAGAGGGCAACCGGCAGGGCTACCATCCAATCTACACCTTTTTCTGCACAAATCTTTGCTAGTTTTGTCTTTAAGGTCTGATTGTACCTTTCTACAAGGCCTGCTGCTTCAGGATGTCGCACACAATGAAACTTCCAGGTATACCCTAACAGAAGGGACACCTGCTTCATGAGTTCAGAGGAGAAAGGCTGACCGTTGTCGGAATATACGACACGCGGTAATCCATAACGTGGGAAAAACTCTCGCACCAATTGTCTGGCGGTAGTTACAGCAGTATAATCAGGGACTGGATAGGCTTCTGTCCATCTTGTGAGTGCACATACAACTACCAGGACATATTTGTAACCTCTACATCTGTTCATTTGGATATAATCCATTTGGAGGACTTCAAAAGGATGGTCAGGTGGAGAGAATCCACCTTGTTCCACCGGAATGCCTTTACCTGGATTGAATTGGCAACAGATCATACATGTTCTAACCTTTTGTTTCGCTGCTGCACGCAGGTGCTTGTTGAACCAGATATTCTGTAAGCTGTCTAGCATTGCTTTCTCTCCTAAGTGTGCAGGACTATGTGCGGTATTTATGATCACTTGTACCATCGAATCAGGAAGAAACCATGTTGCTTTGCCCTTAGTCATCCAACCCTGATCAGTCAGTACCCCTCCTTGTTCCGACCATTTCTTTAATTCGTCTAGAGTAGCATGTGTCTGTATGTCTTGTACATCCCTGGAAGGATCCCTGACTGTCATGGCTTTGGTCATTGATGGTATCTGTGAGTTCGTCATGTCTAGTGGGGTCTGAGCTGTCTGTTTAGCAGTTCGGTCTGCCAGATCATTGCCTTGAGAAATGGTATCTGTGGCTTTAGTATGTGCTTTGCATTTCAGGATAGCTATGGCTGTCGGTAAATGTATCGCTTCCAGAAGGGCTTGTATAAGGGGGCCATGCTGTATCTTGACCCCGTGAGAGGTCAAGAAACCTCTTTCTTTCCATAGTACTCCAAAATCGTGAACTACCCCGAATGCATATTGTGAATCGGTGTAAATGTTTACTCTCAAATGCTTAGCTCTTATGCATGCTTGTGTCAGAGCGATGAGCTCTGCTGCTTGTGCTGACAGTATGTCTATTCTTTTAGTCTCTATGATTTCAGTAGCAGTGGTCACTGCATACGCTGCCACTAATTCTCCCGCCCCCGTCCTCATGCATGAGCCGTCAACATAGAGTGTTAGGTCAGGGTCTGGGAGTGCAACATCTGTCAAGTCTTGTCTTGGTTTAGTCACGGTATGTATTACTTCAACACAGTCATGTGGTGGAACGTTTTCTGTACTAGAGGGCAGAAGAGTAGCAGGATTCAGTATGTTGCATCGTCTGATCTCTATGTGTGGTTGAAATAACGTCAGCTCATAACCTGTCAGTCTCGCTACAGTCAGGTGTTGGGTTTGTGTCCGGCTCAAGAGAACCTCTACTGCGTGCGGTACTTGTACTGTCAGGGGGTGGCCCAGCACTATCGAGTCACTTTGTCTTATGGCTAAGGCCGTTGCTGCAACAGATTTTAGGCACGCAGGCAAACCCTGGGCTACTGGGTGGAAACCCGTTTACAACATTCTAAAAGGCAGAGTTGTCACTCTGGGGTGGCAGTCCTTATTTAAAACAGGCATTTCAAGTGTTAAGATGCGAGTGTACAGATCATAATGGTTCCTTAATGTCCAATCTGGAAACATATGACCGAGGCTGCCTGTCTATAAGAGAAGGGCAGTCATGTGACACATATTTTAGTCTTGCATAACTTTTTTTTTTTTGTTTTGTTTTATTCATCTCCAATACCAATTAGACATACACTGATAACGTGTTGTCTGCTATTTTAACAACATGATGATGGTAATATCATGTCTGTGAAATTTAGTAATTGTAAACAAGTTCCAGCCAAGCGCTGCGCAAAGATTGACGTCGTCACGACCATCTCTGTACCGCACAGGAGAACTTGTATTAATGTTAAACAGACTGGTCAATACGACACAAAAACAAAAAAAATACATATGCCAAGCCATCAGTATACCAAGCACAGAAAGCATAGACAAATTACAATAACATATATAAATGAGCAATGATGCGCAATTACCGTACCTACAGCTCAGAGGCGAACATTCTGGCCTGCTTAATTTGTCAGGCTTATAATCAATAACTGATTTTCCTTTCCTGCCTTACTCACCCCCCATCTGACAGAAGGTCATCTTAATGATGAGCAGCTGTCAGCTGGACTCACTGTGTTATTTCTGACACACAGGACCAGCAAGAATAATCAAAAATGAAAAACACACGAACATTTCTTTTTGGAAAGGTGTTATGCATCTATTTCAACACAATGTACCCTGATTTCCTATTTGAAGGCGCATATCTCATGTTTCTTCTCATACTTGTAACCTTTGGATCATGTTGCCAATCCAACTGGTGGCAGCTTTGGGCCACAATTTCCACTGTGAAAATTGTCTGAATTTGAAAATCGTTTTTATATAGGCATTTAGCCCTTAAAATTTCAAGCAAGAGCATCATTTTACTTTTTGTTCTAGAATCAATTCAACAGTAGTTAAGAAAGAAAAACAACTGTCTTCCATAGACATTTCCTCAGGGCACTAGTCTTGCACAGAATAGAACAAAGGAAGGCTTCTCGAGTTTCATTTCTCAGCTGCCCTGTCTGTATCAGAGAAGCTAAAAATAGCCCCTCAGCCCGGCTTGAGCCTGGGCTGCCAGCCATCTGTTTTCTATCTATTCCTGGCCCTCAAGGCTCTTTGGCTGCAGGCATTACACAGATGCTATGTCAGAGAAGCTTTCTAAGCAGTGATTTCACCTCCCGTTTTCCGCTCCTTTTCCTAGCCCCCACCTTACAGGCTTCAAGGTCAGAATCTGCCTTCGATTTCTGCATCACATTCTGCGCTCTTTAGCCCCCACCTTCTCCTCACTCTGAAGCTGTCAAAGACAAAAAGTCTTCCCAATTCCATATAAACTGCAATAATTCGCCCTATTGAAAAATTGTTTTTGATATACAATTTGTTTTCAGGGGATCGTAATCTTATTTTTCCAATCTCAGATTAGTAAAACGCTCACGGTGAATAATGTACAGCACATAACTTACTAGCACAGAGCAGAGATTGGGTATTACTTCGCACAATGGTATTTATTTTATCAACCTCTAATGGGTGGGAGTCTCTGCATGTTCAGCGTGAATCAGGACCCACAACCGTCTGGACCTAGCACATTGGTTCACTGAACCACCAAGAATACAAACCTGTATTCTTGAACAATTTGCAAATTCGAAATACCCACAATTTTTCTCAAGCTAAACTTTTAACCGATCACTAATTATTTTTCGTTAACACTTTGTGCATTAGGGGTGTCATCAAATCACAGGGGTTGCTCTTTTTCTAGCTACACCCCTCTCAATTTCCTTTTGACAACGTAATCAAATGTTGGACCATGTAAACACCAGCTATGCGCTGTTCGTTTGGTCGGAGGCTCAAGAACCTTTGGGCTTCTATATCATTATTATATGTATCATTTTGGGACACCCACAGGGTCGCTGACCGTGCTAATTCTTTTTCGGTCGTGGTGAGGGGCTGGTCGTTACCTATCCATCTATTCAGGGCCTTTTCGGTAGTTTGGAATAAACTTTCAAGGGAATATCTTTCTTTTATAGCCGTTCCCTGTTTACGGTAATTGAGGCCCTTGGGCCTCTCGAACCGTCGGGCATGGCCCACATATAGTACTTTGTCTTTGTCCCCGGCTCCGTCATCAGAGGATGACTCAGCCTTTCCGTCCGGTCCTGCTTCGTGTGAGGCTATTATTGCCTTTCGGATTTTGGTCAACATGCTGTCTGTCTGTCCTGATTTATCATGCTGACCGGCATCTATATGATCACTCCAACCTATATAACAAGGGTGTACGTCCCCGTCACCTTCGTCTTTTTCCCTGATCAGACAGTTAATTAGGAAACGAAGGATATAGTTCTTAATAATTACTTTTCTGTTTTGTGTGGCCTCTGCTATGCACTCAGGACCCTCCCCTGTTCTTATGAAATTGTACATTTTCTTTAGGTGTTTATCCATATCTGGTAATTTTTCCAAATATGCGACTGCTTGTCTAAGTCTTAGTGAAGTCACGAGCATATTGCCCTTTCCTGGATCTGGATCGTATATACATTCGGAGATGTCTACTTTTACAGTCGGCCCCCCTCCTGATGCTGTCCCGGATCCCTCCCCGCCGTCCTCGAGCTCCTGGAGCTGGGCCTGTGTTGGGGGTGCAGGGAAAGATCCGTCTAGGTATGCTGGTGGGGATTCCTCTAGGTAGGTGGTAACAAACGCTTCGGATGCTGTTGGTCTTATTTTTCGGGGTACTTGCGGTGGCACTCTAACGGGTCTTTCTACTGGGGCACTCTTGCTAGTTCCTCTGGAAGGACGGGATAAATACCAGCAACGACAGTATTTCTTTCTCTTTCAGCCTGTTCTCTTTTGACCCGCTCCCCTTCCTCCTGTAACTTTTTTTTCTTTGGCTTTTTCAGACTCCTGTCTACTTCTCTCTGCTTTGTGGAACTCTTTCTCTGTTCTTCTATGTGACTCCTTGCGCCAAAACTCAATGGCATCCTTCTGAGCAGGTCTACATTTTCTCTTCCATAGCTCTTCCTCTACCTTCATAATGCATTCCGCATCCCACGTTCCCGTGATAGGCCATCTATGCTGTGTCTCTAAATCCTTCGTGTAATCCACCCATAGCTCTGAAAACAACACGGCTTCTAAACCATGTTTACAGTACATGAAATGTCCAGGTGTGTCTCTAGGCGGAATGTTAACTGATTCCTCTAATACACCTTTCCTAGTACCTATTTTACGCAGTTTCGAAAACAACGGCATGTTGAAATGTAACCAAAAACAAAATCACAATGAAACAATCTTACATACAAACCTGACACATTCAAACCTAACTGAACCTGACTAAGACAATAACATTCATACAGTTGAATCGGTGCACCTGAATACTTGAATACTTGAATGACTCTATGCATGCACTTGTATACTTGAATACTTGAAAACTCTATGCACTGGAATACAGCACAACCATACCGGTCTCACAAGTGAGACACGTTTTTACCGTGTTCATTAAATGAACCCGTCTTTATGCAACCCCCATGAAACTCACCGGGAAGCAGAATTTGAAGGCCTCGGACTCTCGACGCTGCGCATGAGCGGGAATGGCGTATCCTTGGCGGATCTCTAGAAACCTCGGACACAGCTCTCTCGCAGGGTGGGCTCTGGGTCGGGACGATCCGCAATCCTCACCGCCTCGTATGGATGCCTGGTCGCAGTCCGTCTCCTCCGTTGGCCTGAGGGAGTTGGCGGGAAAACCCGCGACGTGCGCACTTGAAGTCCGTCACGGCTGTAGAAGGGGGCAAAACTGGACCTTCATCTCCGGCGCGTGGGGAAGGGGATTCGTCCCTATTCGGGCACCATAAAATGTCGTAAATAAAGTATTACGCACTCATAATTTCTATAGGTATCAATAGGATCATGCATAAAGCAAGAGGCTGAGTCCGTGGTATCAGGTTCAAAAGGGCTTTATTCCAATAACTCGAGTTATAGGGAGAATGGTTCCATCACCACTAGGGATCAGGAAGGGTCTTCTGAAACTTTATTCACAGAGTACAGTATATATACATTCAATATTATACGTAAGCAGGAGCGCTTCAGGCACAAGAGAGCAAGAGAGAATGAGATAAGAGCATGTGGGCGTGTAAGTAGGCGTGAAGGTGGGCGTCCATGTGGGCGTCCACTTGATGAGTCATAGGTGAGTGTCATAGGTGGGTGGGTACCTGGAGGGGGTTGCGTGATCAGCTGGAACTTTACTGGAACTTTGCCTTACTTGTGCTCAACTCGAGCATGACGTGTAACTTACGTGTAACTGGGGGAAGGTTGCTGTGCAGCCGGGGAGTCTGGAAGAGAGGCCTTCAGTGTCAGGACGACCAGCACATCTTGTATTATCTGATATCTAAAGTCCGGAGCAGGAAGTGATCTGTGACATAGGTTGCCCATCACCAAGAGCCGATGTGGCTTCTATTTCTTTATTCACTGCGTGGGCCTTACATGGGGGCTATGGGCTTTTCACTGACGTGAGCTTTGCAATCACTGAAAGGGAGACAGAAAGGCTAGGCTCTATCCCTTGCAGGCGGGTTTTGTTTATTCCTCCTTTTCCAGGCAGGAATGTGATTCAGTAGGAGTAAGCAGATAACCGTGCTCAATACTATCTCGGCATCCCGGACTGGGCCCCTTTGGCTGAGGCCCAAGTGTGCGAGGCCAAGGATACGCAACTGCAGCTCTCAGAGCGTCTGAGGCCTGAAACCTCTTTTCGGGCTCCGGCTGAGCCACAAAATGGGCTTTCATGAAAATGACACGAGTGCAGGAAAACATGATGCAAAACGTGTAGGCCTCAGTGCAGATTTGTCGTTTCTCTCATGGGAGACTTGATGGCAGGCCATGTTATAGCATAGGCATCATGGTTGACAGGCCATGGAGGGAAAATGCATGGTGTACATGCATGTACATGAAACGTTGGGGAACACATAGGGGACACATAGGCCTTGTCATAATCTTTATTTTCTCAGAAGTACTGATTATTTTCATGGTTTTATATGTCTGAGAGAATTCTACAAATAGTTTACCACTACCCAAAATGTACCTTCCTATTCTGGGTATGGGGAGAGAGATATTTAATGAAATACAGGTTGCTACCTCCCTGACTACTACATATCACTTAAAGGTTATTATATAACCCTTAACGCTGTTTTTTTCAGTGTAGTCTCAAAACCTCAAAATGAAGACCCATATTTGGTTTTAGTTGGCCCTCACACAACCTATTGATGTCATGCTCCTCACTGGACCCCATATACCAGGATGGGCTCAGGCATTTTCCTGGGAGCATTTGTGATATTTTATCCAACGGATTCTACTAGTGAGAAATAAACAAACCTGCAAGGCACCCTTGTCTCCCACGAAAATCAGGTGCCTTCAGTAAGAGTATAATTGCAAAGCGAGTGCTTTAAGAGGATCAACTGCCCCTACATCCTGTGTGTCGACAGATTTTAGCCACTAGGCTTAGGCCACTTTGGGTCCTGGGCTTTTGTCAGGACCTAAGTCGATGCACAGCTTTTTGACGCCTCTGTTTCAGTCGTACTATTTCAAGGAGTCAGGGTCTTTGTCGGAAAACATGAAACACACAACAAATAACATACAGACAGGCCTACTAGTCTGTTTGTAGAGTGATATACACTAATGCCCTTGGTGGGGCTTCTATTTGGGTGGGTGAGGATCAACAAAAACCAAATCTAGTTCTCTCCTTTGAGGTTTTGAGTCTACGCAGATGGTGATCTGCCACAAAGGATTATAGGAATTTTGAATGATATGTAGAACTCTGCAATCACCCTCCCGCTATCGCTTGAACATTTACCTTTGAGGCCACAGGGTGAAAGAGGAGGCAGTCGATGTTCAATTCTCTGAGAGTATGGCAGCAAAGCAGCTGTGAGGGCAGAGAAGCAAGCTAGAAGGCGACAGACGCAAACATTAACACAGAAAGCAACGGCTTATGATCGAGAAAAGATCGAGAAAGGCACAGAGTGTGCAGATAGAAAGTTTTGATGCTTGTGCAGATAGTAAGTTTCGATGCAGAGTGATAAGTGTTATGTTGCTAGAGAGGAAGGTGATGATCTCATTGAGAAGTTATTAGACTCTCGACACCCACCCCCTTATGCCCCCAAACGGATATATCCTATAGTTCCAACATCTCAGTCATCTCCGTCTCCAGCCTCTGGATCTGCCATTCCTAGTGATACTGTTTCTAGCCCTATTACTTCGGCCCCATCTGGTATACTTTCGTCAGGCACGGGGGCAGGAGCCGTTAGTTCTCCCTTTTCTTCTCCCGGCTCTGTTTCCATGATTACACCTTCTCTTACTCCTGCAACACTGTCGCTGGTTTCAATGGTACCTGTTCCTTCCTCTGCTCTTTCCCCTCCGAGTGTGTTGCCGCAGACTCTGCAAAATGCAAAGACGCCTTTGCGTGGAATGCATGAAGTGAATTGGGCAGCAGCACGTAACTGCATGGAGAAAGTGTTGGTGCACTCTGCTGTGGGTGATGAGGAAATGAAAATGGTGGCTGATCAGGCTGCACAGTGGGATCGGAACCCGATTTAGAGTGAAATAATATGAGCCATTTATACAACAACATGCTCTTAAGCACATGTCGTCTACGCTGATAGGATTGTGGGAACAGTGTTTCAAGGGTATTGCACCGCAGACCATATATGACATTCGGGACAGGGTATATACGACAGATATGGCCCCCATTGAGGTTTTCAGTAATGTGAGGACATTAGTGGGTTATCGGGGTAGATTGCTCCAGAAGATCCCGACGACAGTGACGCAGTTTCCCATGAGGGAAGTTCATCCCATTTGCCATCCTGAAATACCAGAGTTGCGGGATGACCATGACATTGTTACTCGCCCACGAGTGGCAGCCCGTTTTCAGGAACAGTGGATCTACACTCCATGGCAGAGGAGTGAGGTATTATTTCTAAAGGGCCAGTTGCCGGTCCCTCGGAAAAATCCAACAGCATACTATAAAGAGTTGACGGAGGTGGCCTCCTCCACAGTGATGACATTAGCTGATATTGAGTTGTTTTTCGGTCTGTTGGTACGATTAGATATATGGAGACAGGTACATACACAGGATCATGCGGCAGAGCTAGGTGGAACATGGTATGAGATCCGTGCGTGGGATAAGGAATGCAAGCCCGGCGAGAAGCCAAAGGCAGAGTTGTTAGCCTTGCCGTGGCGTATTATCACTTATTTGAATTACTTGATCCAGCCAAGACGAGTGGACTGGGATAAGTTGACTGCGTGTAGTCAAAAGAAGGATGAGAGTGTGTCTGATTTCCTTACCAGGTTTAAAGGGGTGTTCTTAGATTTAACCCCTTCGGTGCTCATGACGGAACGGTTCCGTCATGAGCCACGGTTGAGCTGTGCTCATGACGGAACCGTTCCGTCATGACCACGCCCGCGCAGGAAAAGATCAGCACAGCAGGGGAATCCGTCCAGCATGGAAGGGGTTAAATGGCCATGATCTGTCATTGGAGGGTGGTGTCTGTCTGTTTGTCAACAGGTTTGTTACTAATTTGCTTCCTGAAATTGCAACTCAGTTGCAGGCTGCGGAAAGTACCTGGGCCACCTCATCCCATTCATTAATATTGAGTATGGCACAGTACTATAAGCATAGAGAGAATGATGAGAAGGAGAAGGTGGAGAAAAAGTCGAAGGAGTTGAAGATGAGGGTGTTCCTGCAACAAGTAACATGAAGAAATGGAAGAGGTTCTGACTAGCGGTTCCCCCGGCCTAACAGTACTCCGGGTGTGCCTGTTGGGCACAACCAATGTGCGTATTGTAAAAAGGAGGGCATTGGTAAAGTGGGTGTCCGAAGTTGTTACAGAAAGTTGAGGCCCCAAGAGGTTGGGGGTTTATAGAGGACGTGGTAGAGGAGGAGGAGGCCGGGGGTGGTGCAGTCAGAAAATTTCTCGTACTCCCATCAGAACCAGAACTATTTTGGCGACCCTCGAGGCAGACAGTACTATTATGATGACTATGACATGGTCGAAGTGATGGGGTTGTCCCACAACTAGGACAGCCAGGGACAGGGTAAGGGACCAATTCCGGTGCCAGTATATCAGTTTCTCGTTCGCTGGTCCCAGGGGCAGCTCTGTCTGGCCAAAATAATGTTTTAGTAGGTTTTTCAGGCATGCCGGTTGTTAGCCCCATTTCTAAACTCGTTGCTTTTACTATTAACCCTTTTACAGTAGATTAGCCATTCCGGTTGACGTCAAATTGCGGGGAGAATTTGATGGGGTTGGATTTGTTGAAAAGATTACATGCAACAATCTTTTGTTCTCCTGATGGTGTCTACATGACCATGGGGCCAAAAGTGCCCCATGCAACACAGTGCTTTGCAAAAGATGCGCCCCTCCTTGCAGAGTTTATAGATGTGCGACACAACTTGTGGGCTACAGGAGACACGGATGTGGGGTTGCTTCAGATCCTACCGGTCTCTGTTCAGATCAAAGACAATGCCATATTAACCCGTATTCCCCAGTACAAGATCTGGCAGGCATGTGAAAAGGCTTTACTACAAATAATACAGGATTTGATTGAGTCTGGTGTGGTTGAAGAGACTGTGGCGAACGTGTGTAAATAGCCCTATCCTTCCTATTCTTACGAATGCTCCATTGGATTATTCTGATGATCATCCTGATGTTTATCGCTTTGTAATAGACCTCTGTGAAATTAATAAAATAGTAGTGCCCAACTATCCTGTAGTCCCCGACATTACTGTGCTATTGACGATGATTCCTCCATCAGCAAAAAATACTTTTCTGTGATTGACTTGAAGAAGGCTTTCTTCAGCATTCTGATGCATCCAGATAGCAGATATCTGTTTGGATTTTCCTTAGCCAGCAGGAGCTTTAGATTCTGTCGTGCTCCCCAAGGCTATGCAGAAAGCCCTAGTATCTACAGTCAAGCTTTAAAAACTCAATTGGACTCCTTGGTGCTTCCTTCTGGTAATGGACTATTGCTGTATGTTGACAATCTCCTTGTGGCCTCTGACACCGAGAATGGTTGTAAGGATGCCACTGTCAAATTTCATTTAGCACATCATGGCCTTAAGGTGTCTCCTTACAAATTTCAATATTGTCGAGAGAAAGTCACCTATTTAGGTCACCTACTGTCAAAGGAGGGTCACAGACTAACACCTGAGTGCATAGCTGCTATTACTAATATGCCTGTTCCTAGAACACAACGTATTGGTATCACCTCGTATTGTCGCCAGTGGATCCCTAATTATTCCTTACTAACAAAACCCCTCCTTTTCTCGACCACCAAAGAAGTGCATGAACCCCTGCCGTGGTCATCTGCATGCCAGCAAGCTTTTGAGCAATTAAAGGTTGCACTCTGTTCTGCTCCTGTGCTGGGCACTCCTGACTACCAGAAGCCTTTTGTGCTCTATGTACACGAGGCGGACGGTTGAGCGCTCTATGTTCTAACACAGGGTTTTGGTGGTAAGCAAAGGCCCTGCGCTTATTTTTGTGCCTTTCTTGATAACGTCGCCAGAGCCCACCCGAGCTGCCTGAGAGCTGCCGCTGTGGTGGTAGTTTCTATCAGACAATCGGTGGGGCTCATTCTTGACACTGACCTCACAGTAATGGTACCCCATGCTGTGGATACGCTTTTGAACAAGACAAAGATGCAGCACCTTACTATTGCGCGTCTGACTGGATATGAGCTCACTTTGTTCGCTCCGCACATTATCATCAAAAGATGTGCCACTCTGAACCCAGCCAGGTTACTACCCCTCCCTTTGACAAGCAGATGCCCATGATTGTGCATGCAGAACAGAAGAAGAGACAAAGGGACGGGTAGACCTGAATGATGTTCCCCTATCTGACCCCCAAGGGGAACTATATGTCGATGGCTCTTGTTTCAAATTACCAGATGGCACCACCACTGCAGCATATGCAATTACCACGTTGCGCACTGTAGTTGAAACATCCTGTGTGCCGTACCAATCAGCCCACACTGCAGAGTTAGTTGCCCTTCTTCGGGCTTGTGAGTTGAGTGAGGTACTGACTGTCACTATCTACACTGGCAGCCAGTACGACTTCGGGGTCGCCAATAAACTCCCTGTGGTTACCATGGCCCATGGCCCAGCCCACATTAGTGGTAAGGGAATATGCAAAGTGTTGGACCCAGTGTCAGAATGACAACGTTTCCAAGGTATCCACTCATCTAATGAAGCACTGTATAATTTGCATGATACATAATCCTGGGAAAGGTACTCCTACACCCTCAAGTAACTTTGCGCCACCTTTCTTCCCTTTCAAGGTTCTCCAGAAAGACTTCATCGAAATGGAGCGAGTTAACAATTTGAAATATGTGCTGGTAGGTGTTTGTGCATTCAGTAAATGGATTGAGGCTTACCCCACTAAGGAGAATAAAGCGATGGCGACGGCGAAGGCACTCTTAAAAGAGTTCTTCCCGCGCTTCGGATTGCCACGTTTAATCTGGAGTGACAACGGAAGTTACTTCAATTCAAAAGTCATCGAATTGGTGTGCAAAGACCTTCATATTAAGCAGACGTTTCATGCAGCGAACCACCCAAGTCAGCAGGCCTGGTTGAGAAGTACAATGGTACTCTCAAACTGAAGTTAGAAAAGATACAAGAAAGCACAGGATTGTGATGGCCAGATGCGTGACCTCTAGCCTTGTTATGTACCAGGGCGACCACACACTTTAGGACAGGGTTGTCACCATACGAAGTGGTCTTTAGCCTCCCTGCTAATATCTGGGGCGTCCCAAGGCCCAAGAGCTTCTCCGAGATACAGTACCCTTTACTGGTGGACTCTTTGTATGAGTTAACTAACGATCTTCGTTCTCTTCATCAACAGATCCAGGAGACACTGCGACCGGTACCAGAGCATCATCTACAGCCCGGTGATTATGTTTTGGTGAAAAATATCCAGAGGAAGAGCTGCTTGGAGCCTCGTTGGAAGGGGCCACTGTTGGTCCTCCTCGCCACTCGCACTGCGGTGAAACGCGACAGCTGGAAGCACTGGGTGCATGGGAGCCACTGTAAGAAGGTCCCTGTAGTATACTGTATCATGCTGTATTTTATTCCTTTGCTGTCTCTTTAAGTTAGTGGAATCTTGATCTAGAATGGTAGTGTGTCATGTGTAGTTCTAATCTTTATGTCAGTTGCTTTTCTGTTCCTGCTCGGATGACTGCTGCATCCGTGGGCTCTTTATTTCCTTCCGCTTATCCACTTTGGTTTATGCTAATAAAGAACGGAATTATCCCAAGGAGTTCCTGTTTCTATTTCGCATCTGCATACTACAATTTGGCACCAGGAGTGGGGTGGATTGCCTATCGCCACAACTTCACGACGGAAAAGAGCCCACCGGAGCGATTTATTAGGGCGATTTATATCATCATTTGCGTTTTTTAAGGAACTCATTCATATTCAAGGTCAGTGGAATCAAACTTCTATTCATTTCATGTCAACTGTGGTGTCACGCGAGGCGCGAGACGACTACATTCAAAAGTCGCCTACATCCTCGTTTTGACCTCAGTTCGTTCCTCAACCGAATCTGCAGTCATTCCGATCACCTCCCTGCATTCCAGCTTCCACTGTTCACCATCGCGCTGCATCTTGGGAGAGCGTGATTTCGTGACACGCTTGTTGGCAGCCATCTTTAATTGGGTTTCATACGCTATTTTGATTTCGGATCAAGATTACTTCCGTTATGTGGCACTTGCATCAGTGACTCGTGCACCATCTTTACTTCAGCGAGTCACCTCATCGCTATGTCGTAGCTTTATCTGTTTTGCACAACGGTGATTCGCACACCATCTCCATTTCAGTGAGTTGTTCTATTTAAATTTTAACTTCTGTCGTCCGGAGTAACAGCTTTATTTTGCCGCAGCTTTCTACACAAGGTCAATTTGTTGGCGGATTATTCTAGCATTTTAATATAACTGTCTATACTTCGAGTTTCAATGGCATCCAGCCAAGGTGTCATCCAACCAGCACCTTTTCTTGTCAAACCGGGCAAACCAGACTTGAAATGGTCAGAGTGGTTAAGAGAATTTGAAAATTACCTCACTGCTATCGATGCCGACAAATATGCGCCTGCGAGGAAATTAGCACTGTTGATAAATCATCTTGGCACAGCTGGTCGCAGGGTGTTTGGCAATCTTCCACATTATCCTGCTCCCACTTCGGAAGATACTGTCTGGAATGTTTTTATTGAAGCTAAGCTGCGCATGGGCAAGCAATATACTGATGCTACAAGCGTGTTATTGGAGAGATTTAATTTTGCTATATGCAGGCAGTCTGCTGAAGAGTCAGTTGAAGATTTTATTGCGACTTTGTGAGTGTTAGCAGAGAAGTGTGATTTTGGACCTAATGTAGACATACATATAAGGGATCAGTTTGTATTCTGGTGTTATTCCAAGAAAGTTCAAGAGCGTCTTCTCACATTCCCCAATCCTACCTTAGCTGAAACTATTGATGTTGCGAAGTCTATTCAGAGATCAATCGTTACATCTAAGGTGTTGTCCATGCGCACTGGCCAGAGTTCGTCTCCCCTTCAAGCTACAGACGCTGCAAATATAAACCTTGTTTCTAATGATAATTTAATTTGTGCAATAAACTCTAAACAAGTGTATCGGAAAAAACAATTTGGGAATCAACCGTCTAGGACTCAATTAGTGTGTTTCCGTTGTGGTTCCAGAAATCACATCGGAAACAGTCCTGTATGTCCTGCGTTAGGTAAGAAATGTACTAAGTGCCAAAAGATTGGGCATTTCCAAGATGTTTGCAGGAGCACTATGTATGATTCACAATCCAACAGAATGAACATTTCCAGTGTTTCACTAGACACACCGGAGGTGCAAGAATGTAATTCTAAATTCTCGAATATCGTTGTTACCATTGAAGTTCCTGAATCGGTTGATAAACCTATAAAAGGTCCTCTGATTGATATTTGCATTGATAACAAAATAATTTTAGCAATGGCTGATTCAGGAGCACCTGTTACCATATTAGCCGACACTACATTCTACAAACTGTGGCCTAACGAGACAACACTAATCACTCCAGACATAAACCCTAAGGCTTTTGGTGAGCAAGACATTGATCTAATAGGTTTCTTCTGGGACATCCTAGAATGCCTTGGCAGATCAATTAAAACTAAAATTTATGTTGCCATAAAAGGTAGAGATATCATCGACTGGAGAGATCTTGCACTTTTAAGCATTATTTTACGGCCTGGTCAAGACCCTCCAATCGTTCTAGGGGATTTACCATTAAATATCTCTCTAATCATCAATCCCAATTCAATAATTGAAGATTTGCAAAGTAAATTTCCCAAAGTTTTCAAAAACTCTGTAGGCACAGTCAAGGGCTACAAACATAATATTATCCTAAAAAAAATGCTATCCCTATTACGCATAAGGTGAGACCGGTGCCTCTAAGTATCAGAGAGGATCTCAAATCATTACTTAATAATTTACAATCCGAAGGTATCATCTCCCCTATAGATTCTTCTGAGTGGATTTCTCCGGTTGTCATACGGAAAAAAGGACCGGCGATTTGAGATTATGTGTGGACTTGAGGTCTCTTAACCAAAATATATTGGTTGATTGCCACCCGCTACCTCTCATACATGAGATGTTGGCCAAAATTGGGAAATCCAAGTTTTTTTCAACTATTGATCTGCACTCAGCCTACCACCAAATTGAACTAACTCCCACTTGCCAAAACCTTACTGCTTTTGTAACACCTTTTGGGGTTTTCAAATACTTGAGACTACCTTTCGGACTTGCCTCGGTCGCAAGTGTCTTCCAAAAATTAATGGTCAACTTATTTGGCAATATTCCCCAAGTACAAGCATTCCAAGATGATATTTTGATTCACACAGAGACAAGGGAAGAACATTTAAATACTCTAAATGAAGTTTTTAGCATTTTACACAACAGAGGCATGACCATAAAAGCCAGTAAGTGTAAACTACTTGTCAATGAAGTTGGATACTTAGGTTATAACATCTCATGTCATTAAACCAAAATTTTGCAACGTTGAAGCCATACGCAATGCACCTTCTCCTTACGACAAAGATTCCTTAAGTTCATTTTTAGGTTTATGTGAATATTATGCAAGATTTGTGCCTGGCTACGCACAAATCGTACAACCACTAAGAAATCTTCTTAAGAAGGGCACAAAATTTGAATGGTCTGACATTCTTAAAGACACATTTGAAAATACAAAAATACTAGTTATAAATGCCCCTGCTCTACAACCTTTTGTTTCCAATGCTAGATCCTTTATTTCAGTAGATGCCAGTCAAAGAGGGCTTGGGGCAGTGTTCGGACAGTGGGTTGATGGAAAAGAAAACACTGTTGCTTTCGCTTCACGAGCACTAACACCTACTGAATGCAATTATAGCACCATTGAACGCGAAGCCTTAGCCATTGTATGGGCAGTTCAAATATTCAAAGCTTATATTTGGGGTAGCCAAACTGAAATTTTCACTGATCACAAACCTTTAATTTCATTACTTTCTGGCAATGGTTTAGGGAAATCTTCCGCAAGATTGATCAGACTACTGTCCAAATTACAAGAATACAACCTAACAGTAAAATATATTCAAGGGGGAAGAATGTTAGGGCAGATTGCCTTTCCCGCATTCCTCTTTCTAACTGCGATGAAGGTGAGAATGATAGCCATAAAGAGTGTCTGTTGTTGGTCTCGTTGATGCCATTTCATCATGTAATGGTAGCATCTCACAAACTGAGTGGATAGCGGTCATGGCATCTGACGAGACTCTCAAAAAAGTTGAAGATTTTGTAAAAACCAAATGGCCCAGTAGCAAAAATTTAAGTAGTGACCTAAGACAGTTTGCACAGATTAGTGAGGATTTGGCCTTCGAAAATGGTATCTGTATTAGGAACGGATTATTTGTCCCTTCCATTTCTCTCAGAGGAAAAATCAAATCAATTAGTCATGAAGCTCATCTAGGAGTTTCTGCTACTTCTAAAAAACTGAGAGATATCTATTGGTGGCCAGGTTTAGATAAACAGGTTTCTAATTTTGTAGACAATTGTCCGAACTGTATTGTCTCTGACAAACATTGGAAAACCTATAAAAAAATGTTGATTACGGTTCCATTTCCTGATTCTCCATGGGGGAAAATTGCTTTGGATTTCTCTGGTCCTTTCAATGTGCTGCCACCTGAAAATAGGTACTGTTTAGTCGCTATAGACTATCACTCTAAGTGGATATATTACTCATTCACACATACACCTAACTCTTCAACTGTTATTTCTTTTCTTCAAAGATTATTTAGAGTTGAAGGTACCCCGGAATATGTAGTCACTGATAATGGCCAACCTTTTCTTTCTCACCAGGTGACTGAATTTTTAGGATATTATGAAATTAAGCATTGCCGAGTTGCATTATACAGTCCTTCCTCCAATGGTCTAGTTGAGAGAGCCAATAGATTTCTAAAGGAAGGAGTCCAAACTGCCATTGCGTCAAATCTTGATGTAAAAAATTTCTTACAAGAAATGGTCTGGAGCTACCTCACAACACCCCATTCTACAACTGGTGTAACACCTTTTAAAGCCTTAAGAGGTAGAGAAGCTAAATCAAAATTACTGCCACATTGGTTTACCAATTCGGATGCAGGTTTATCTTTGCAAAACAAAAGAAATACTGTGGCAGACCCGCAAATTGTTAAAAATAGAGTATTTAGCAAGCAGTTACAACAAAGGAACTATTACAATAGTGCTTCCAATATACATGGCCCTGAGTTTAAGCAAAACGATTGGGTGTTAATTAAAAAACCATACAAAGTTTGCAAAGGCCAATCTAAATTTTCTGTTCCTGTTCGTGTCATTAGGGTCACTAAATCCTCTGTTCTTTTACAGAACAAAGGCTGGTGGAATAAAAACAATGTTGTAAAACTCACTGAAAAAGAGGCAAAAAGTTTTAACAAAGTTTATGAAAACAGGTTGGATATGGATGATGATGATGCACAATTTTCTTTTGATCCGGATTTTGAAGTCTCTAAAACTTTAACTTCTGGAAATGTTGATTCTCACTTGAATGCTTTTTCCAGTTGCCATACTAGTGTTTCTCCTGCCGCTATTTCTGATGTACCATCATTACCATCACGTGGTCAAAGAGTCTGTAAACTAGCTACAAAACTTCATGATTATGCCCTATATTAGTGTGGTTTATTTCTTTTATTCATTATAAGGGAGGGGGGGGTTATGTAGTATACTGTATCGTGCTGTATTTTATTCCTTTGCTGTCTCTTTAAGTTAGTGGAATCTTGATCTAGAATGGTAGTGTGTCATGTGTAGTTCTAATCTTTATGTCAGTTGCTTTTCTGTTCCTGCTCGGATGACTGCTGCATCCGTGGGCTCCTTATTTCCTTCTGCTTATCCACTTTGGTTTATGCTAATAAAGAACGGAATTATCCCAAGGAGTTCCTGTTTCTATTTTGCATCTGCATACTACAGTCCCTCTCCCACTTCCCTATGATAAGTGGGTCCTTGATGGCAATGCTGACCAGGAAGGGGAACAGGTGACCTGCTTCGTTCCCTTCTCTGACAACCGGTTGAGGTGGGCGCAGACGGACGAGGAGAGTGATGCTGCCCTGCTTGAGGCGGTCCCCCCGCAGATAAGGGCCGCCCAAGTTTCTCCCACTTCTGATCCACAAGAGTCTGAGTTACAGTGCCCATCTGATTCTGGGTTTCACCCCCTTTTTGTGGACGAGACAGTGCCTGGAGTCACCAGGTACAATCTACGCTCCCCGAAAGAAGGTCAGTGCACCAGAGGGACAGTCTAGCAGTTAGGGAAGGACTTGAGACCAGGTTGTGGGTACTGTGTCTAAGGTGCCTGTGATAGAATAGGGTGAGCTGAACAGGTGCACTGCCTTGGACGCTGGACAGGATCGTTGAGAGTACTTGCCCAGGAGGGAGGGTGCCCTATCCTGAAAGAAGAAGGATTTGTTTCCAGCAAGGGTTGCGATCGTGCAGCTCCTTGTGTGAGTGCTGTGCAGCACAGTCGTGGATGAACAATAGGAACCTACCCGCAAGGCTCTAGACGGACACTGGGTGACTTGTGCCCCTCGGGTCGGTTGTATTTTTGTAGCTTCAACTCCTAAGGTTTTTTCCATGTACCCATTTGCCCGTGAAGTCATGAGGGAGGAACAGCCCTTTGTGGCCCCATCACTAGAGCAGAATGGACCTGGTTGGTCTAGCTGGTCTGCTAGCAGTAAGATAGTAGTGGTGATTTTCCTTCTCATTGCAATGATCATACTGTTTGGGGCAGTGTGATACTTAGAAGAACAGCATCTAGTTCACACTTTGATAGGGACCACCCCGGTTCCACCCGAGCACCTGTTTGTTACATTGGCCCGCATACGGAAAGACATAGACATATGTTGAAAATGCCTTTGCACAGATGCTTCATCCAGTTCACAATACGACTAATACAACAAATTGCTGGGTGTGTGGGTTACTCCCCTCTGTTATACACAAGAATGATTTACTAGTGTCCTTACCTGTATACGACAAAAACAAAAATGTCACATGGTTGAAAGATGAAATGTTGGATTTTCAGGAATGCAGCAGCTGTAATTATACATACCAATTAAATACTACTAGTAGCCCACCTTTACTCACGCCTCCTAATGTATACTTTGTCAGCGGAGCACATGCTTATACATGGCTCCCTAGGGGATGGTCTGGCCGGTGTTATGTCTCCTTTTTTTTACCTCCTGTTTATATTGCGCCATCCAACTACCACAAGGACCACAGACTACAGCGGAGAAGTGTATACCTGGCCCGGGTAAAGAGAGTTATTGACACTGCAGATATTGATCAGACAGGGACTACTTTGCAGCAATTCACGGATGCCATGAAGAGTATAGTGCCCTTTTGGGGACCTATGTATAACAGTCTCAGCATTCGCCGCCTCACCAGGGTTGTAGATGGGGTAATTAATACTGCAGCAGGTATACTAACTAACGTTACAGCTGAGCTCCAGGCTACCTGGCTTGTTGCTCTTCAAAATCGGATGGTTTTAGACGTCATCCTTGCAGATAGGGGTGGAGTTTGTCACGTCATCGGCAGCAGTTGCTGCGTCTTCATCCCAGCCCCTAATGTTTATTCCACTATCCAGAAGTTACATAGGCTTGCATCTGATATTCATCAAGTCAATGGTTCCTGGTCCTTGACAGGGTGGATTTGGAACCTGATATCATCCCGGGGTTGGAAGATTCTTCTTTTCCTCGTAGCTATCACAGGTGTCATCTCCACATGCTGCCCAAGTGTCAGCTGCCTTCCAGCATGCTGTACCTATTGTGTGGGCAAGCTCCTCCCTACACCTAAATTGCCAGGACAGAATAATAAATTCTCTACTATGATGATGCATGACATTCAGGATATCATGCTGATAGATGAGGGTATTTTTGAATTCAAGAGATATTCTGATGTATATGTGTTTCTTGGTTTCTTTTTGCGTTTCGAGTGATTATACATTTATTTTCCCCTTGCTTAGAATTGTAAAGACCCTACCGGATAGCGCCAATTAAGCATTTAGCCTCCACTGCTAAAAGGAGGGTCTGTTAAGGTTTGCAAAACCCATTATTGTTATGTACCCGTTGTGTGCTATATTAGGTAAATAGTGTGCGGCTAAATAGAAACCATTCATATTCACTGTGTGCAACCCACTGAATTATCCATCTAATGTCCAAGCTTCAGAAGAACAAGTGTTACTCCATTTTGTATTTCGTAATCCCTAGTAGGCTGTGTCTGAACTAGGTCTCATGACTCGTACTGCTTGCCTCAGCAGAACCCCGTGTCCAGTGAATATTTTCCTTAGTTGCTCAAGGTTAGATCCTGTCTTACTAATGAATAGGCCATTCTGCCTCTTGCAGACTTATCCCTGTGTGTAGCTCTGCTCCCATGTTAGGAGACACCGAGACCTAGCACGGCAACCTTGAAAGAATGATAACATGTACCCATCCAGTATGTGGTAGCCTATTCTTCTGTGCCTCCTTTGTTCATGTTCGGCCTCAGCCGGTAACTTGCCACTGTGGGCGTGTTTGGGGGTACTTGGCATAATGATTATGCGTTGCAAACTGCTGGGGGGGCCAGTCCCTTGGCAGACATCCTAGGGTGCGGGTCAGATTGGACTACTCTGCAGAGTATTGCTAATAAACTCTTTGTTTGTATTCTCTACTGTCTGCCCGACTCTTCATTTGTTTGGAAGGCAATTAGGTGGTTGTAGATAACCCGAGTGGCCCCTAAGGGCCACTTCCTTCAACATGAATGTGCTCCACTAGGAGCACAGGCCCTCACACACCCAAAAGGGTGTCTCGCTTCATCACTGGGCTAGCTTGTTTGATACATTTTAAATTTTAATTGTTCACAACATATTCATTGGTCTTACTCATTTATATGATACTGCTCATAAGCACTGGCAAAGTCAATAGGTCTGGCTTGTTTTGGGCGCATGTTTATTGATCTGTGATCTATCCGGTTGCAATCAGAGAAACCTTAGAATGCTTTTCAGATAGCACTTCCTCTAAAGAACAGGATTCTAGTTTAAATGTTTTAAGCCACACCATTAATTAAACAGACCATGCCTTTGGGAACGGATTCCTAGTTAGACTTCTTTAGCCAAGGGGCATCTGTATGCTGCCAAACCCCTTTTCATCCCACTTAAAGCACAGAGTGTGAGAGGGATATGGGGCAATATTGATTCATAAAAATGCATATTCAAAATAAGCATTTACTTTTGGATTTTTGACTGTGCTGTATACGGGAAAGGCAAAAAGAACAAATGATGGACAGAATGCTGAAAAATTTTATGCATTCACCTCAGTTCAGAGATCAGGGCCTAAATAAATCTTTTTTTGCTCCCCATGCCATTTCAGTTTAGACCCAGCCACATGCAAATCAGTCTTGACCCAGTTACCCATGGGAGCAGTCAAGCCTAAACAGCAAAGCCAGGTCCTCCTTGGACTGGAAACAAGCTTCCTAGGACCGGTTTTGTGGTATCACCCTTCATCAGCCAGGCTAGCTTGACAAGTTGCATGGAGAGCACCGGACCCATGTCTGGGCATACCCGTCCCACTTGGGGTGACAAATGCAAAAAGATCAATTGATGGACAGAATGCTGAACACTGTCATGCATTCACCCCAGTACAGAGATCTGGCCCTACATCCATCTTTTTTGCTCCCCATGCCATTCCAGTTTAGACTCAGCCATGTGCAAATCAGTCTTGACTCTGCTCCCCATGGGAGCAGTCCAGCCCGAACTGCCGAGCCAGGTCCTCTCTGGACTGGAAACAAGCATCCTAGAACCGGTTTCTAGGTATCACCCCTCATCAGCCAGGTTAGCTTGACTCCACTGGCATGGAGAGCACAAGACCAATGTCTGGGCATACCTGTCCCACTTTGGAGACAAATTCAAAAAGAACAATTGATGGACAGAATGCTTAACAATGTCATGCATTCATTCTAAATCCATCATTTTCTTGCTCCCCAGGCCATTCCAGTTTAGAACCACCCATATGCAAAACAATCTTGATCCTGTTCTGTTCCCCACCTGGCTTGGCAGTTCGGGCTGGACTGTTCCCATGAGGGACAGGGTCAAGACTGATCAAAGCCCAAGTGCGTGTTGAAGTGCTTTCATGGTGTGGGCTCAGAGTATTGTGGCCAGCTCGTTGCGTGTCTGAGTCTGACACAGCTCTGCCTGTTTACTGACTGAGAGCTCAGGAGGCGCTCCCTCTGCGGGCTGTCAGGAGAGAGCAGCCTGCCTGGGGTATAGCCCCACTCACTGCCTTGGGTCTGGGATCAGATATACCGCCCTGCAGCAGCTGCAACGCATGTTCACGGACAGCTGCACTTTGCTCAAGTTGCTGATGCGGGGGACCACATGAGATCTCTCCGCCAACGGGCGCATCTTTGTTTTTGGAAATTACCCAGATCGCCCCTAACAGGAGTGCAGGTGGTCCTACACTCCCCATTACCTGATGCCTGGGGCCCGTGTTCACGAAAGATACCGTGGATGCTTTACTGGGAGTGAAGCTGTGTCTGCCTAAGCGGGGGAGTGATTTAGGCACAGAATTGCAGTGGTTGAAGCCCCAATTGTGTTCGGGGTACGTGCCTAGTGGCACAGTGACCTATGGGATTACCTCTTAAAGTGATCTTCTGCATTTTTGGTGACAAATGCCTAGTGGCACCGTGGCAAAGTGATGGGTGGTTGAGATGTGCCTACATACTATGAAATGATTTGTGTCATTGTAGTAGCCTAGTTGGCAAGGTGATGTAGGATATGATTTTATGACCTAAACGACCTATAAAGGTGGACAGTAATGCTCTGACTTTGATGTTAGGCATGAATTGTTCTGATGATATGTGCAATATATATGTCTATATGTTAATGTCCTATATGTGATGTAATGACCATTGCCTTATGGCAGGTGATGTATGATCTATGTGACATCAGGTCTAGCACCTAGTGGCGCAGTGATTTATGTGATGTGGTCTGATGTGCTTCACATTCAAGGAAGTGTTTTATGATCAAATGTGTTTTTATGAAGAATACATAGGATATTTGTATATAACCTTGTGTGGAGTCTCTTCTTGTGGTCTGCCGAGTGTGTCACTGGTGTATGGGTGTGTTGCGCAAAAGCTTTCCACATTGCCTCTGGGATAAGCCTGACTGCTCTGCCAAGCGGGTGAGTAGGGGTTATCTTAGGTGTGTAACTCCCTTGTCCTGACTAGAGCAGTGGGTTCTGCCTGGCTTAGGTTCATACCCTGGCCAACCAGCAACCCCATTTCTAATATGCATTTACAATGCTTGTACCTTTAATGGAGAGTATACAAATGAGGAAACAGATGAGAACAACTACAACCTTTTGTTAACTACAGCTGATACTTCGGAGAAAGTTAAGAGGTTGCAGGAATAAGTGTCAGAGGCAGAACAGCAGATTTGGTCAGAGCAGATTGTCAGGAGAGAGGAGGTCACGATTTGGGTTTCAGGAGATGGGAGACCAGAGTTGCCTAACAGTCTTCTACCCCCAATGGGCAGGCATTATCCAGGTCCTACTCATGTGGGAAGGGAGGTGGTGGTCCGGTTGTTTAGGCAGACTTGGTTCGATCCAAGGTTTAGGTTGATGGCCGAAGCATTGTGGAACAGATGTGTTGTGTGTCATCAGAATAATGTGGGGAAAAGGACTGCAGTAACACTGAGTCACATAGGGAGGTCAGCTGGTCCTTTCAACAAAATGCAGTTGGACTTTTGCAATGGACTGAGGTACGTGTTGGTTGCTGTGTGTTTTCTAGATGAGTTGACGCATATCCCACACGACGGTCTCACAGTGGCAAAGCTTTTGATGAGGGAGTTAATACCCAGATTTGGCTTCCCGACTTCTTTGGAATCTGACCTAGGCACACACTTCAATAATGAAATCCTGAGGATGCTGTGCCCTGCTTTACAAGTGGAACAGAGATGCTGTGCCCTGCTTTACAAGTGGAACAGAGACTGCATTGTAGCTATCAACCCGAGGCTTCGGTGTGGTGGAGCAGTTCAAATGGACTTTGAAATAAAGGGTTTGCAAATATGTGTGCTTCTACATCTTTGAAATGGTCTGGTGCTTTGCCGCTTGTGTTGATGAGCCTTCGCAGCATACCTGATCAAAGGACAGGATTGTCCCGCTATGAGATCATCATAGGCGGGGCAATGAGGTTGCCAGTCGTGCATGCAAATGTGCTTGTGATCATTACTGTTAATCTGATACTTGATTACTGCAAAGGACTTGATTACAGGTTTGGTTGATGTGGTCCGTTATGTGTCTCATCAGGTTGATGCTGTCACAGCCCTGTCTCACCAGGAGCAGTGTCATGACCTCAGCCCTGGTGACTGGGTCCTGGTGAAAAAAACCCGTAGAAAAAATTTGTCTGGAGCCTCGTTGGCGTGGGTCATTCCAGATGATCTATGTCATCACGACTTCTGTGAAGTGCAGAGGTCTCTCCAACTGGGTGCATGAAGACCACACTCACCGAACTCCATGTCTCCTTGATGAAATAACAGCACCTGTCTAAGAAGCACCAGTGGTGGTCGAGATGCCATGGGAGCAGGTTCATCAAGCTGTTGGGGACAAGCAAGAATCTGAAACAGCACTTGCACAACCCAAGGGGGGTCCTGGAGAATTGGTTGTCGAAGCTGAAAATAAAGAGGCTAGTCCTGTGGTTGTGACTGAGCCAGTCTTGGACCCCGATAGAGGGCCTAGTGCTGTTGAACCACAAGTGGCTGCAGGGGAACATTGGACGAGAAGGCAGGAGAGGGGGAGACTGGTCCCACAGGGAGAGGATGACCTCCCAGTCATCCCAGAGGATACTGAGGAGTCAGATTTGAGTGACAGAGAAGCAGAGGGGAATACACGCAGAAGGTCAAAATGAGCAAGAGTGCTTGTCAAAGGGACTCTTCCCCTGAATGGACTTACTGCCTTTCTAAAATACAGAGAGAACAAGTTCTGGTAGTGCTGGAATCATTGTCAAAATTCAATTGAAACTTCGGAAACTTGATCTTCAGTTTGATCTCATGTGTGACCGTCCTTTGTCAGTGAAATTGAGTGACTTGAGGCATCTTATTCTGGATGTGGCTGAGTGTCCTTCTTTGGATGTGAATGAGTTCCTTGTGCTAGTTGATGAACTGAAACATTCCGTTAGTGAACTTAAACCATTTATTATTAAAGACATTTAAATAGACTTTTTAAGGAAGAAAGAAGTGTCACAAAGTCTTTGTACATAATTTCAGTGCACATCATTTTGAACTTGGTGTTGTCGCTTGCACAGAAAAGACTCTGTAGCTACTATGATCCACCCAACAGTTTGGACTCTAACAAAGAAATGGAAGCCAATACTAATAGGCATAGATACATTTTAACAGGCAAACTAATGGCTGTAGTTGTATTAATTATCATGCTTATAGGGTTATAACCAGCTACATATAAGTCAGTAGATGTTAAGCTTACTGTTGCTCATACTACACCACATCCTGCTGATAGTGACTTACAGTTGTGGGTGGCTAAGAAACTGCCCTCAGATCTATCAAGAGGAGATTTTTCTTCAAAAGCTTATTTTAGATTGCTTTATGAATATATTGACAGTATGAATGTGAGAGATTTTTACATGTGCACTCAGTTGCCTGCGCCTGTTGAAGAGGGTATAACTTATGATCATATTCCTTTGACATATTGAATTTTTTGTAGTCTCATACTAAGCTTATTCTGTAAACAGGGTAGTATTCATTATTATATTTTGAATGATCATTTAGTTCTTTCAGAAGTACCAATGTTGAAACATTTGAATAAGAATCCTTATTTCAAAGATGCAGAGATTGTAGGTAAATATTTTGCAGCTTGTAAATCCTTAGACACTGCCCATGCACAGGCATAATCTTACTTGTTCAATGTCAGATTTGTAGAAGAAATTCTTGAATTTAGTGGAAGACAGGAGAAGAGATTTAGAGTTCAAATATGAAACTGACGAGGATCTTAAGAAATACCATAGGTGGAGTAATGAAAAGATTGAGCATCAGGTGAAGGGAAATTTGCGGCTTTGACTTTATATTAGCAACATAAGGGAAAGCTATGTATACACATTGATCAGAATTATTTTGACCCGTTATTTTCAGGGAAGAGCAAATGTGAACATATTTTCAATGTGAGGGGGAAGAACGATCTTTTCTTAGAAGATCAGGACCCTGTGATTCCTGGAGTTTACTTTATTTGTGGACAGTATGCATATTTTAAAATGACCCATGGATGGCATAGTACATGTTCTATTTTGGTATCATTTTCCCAAAGATTTACCATGTGGAACATTTCAATGATACTGTATGGGAAACAAAATCTAGAACTAAGAGAGGTGTTAGTGCGGAAGTGGTTGGAGATATTTTTGGTACTATAATCCTGTCTGTGAGTGTAATTCTGAATGACCTGTAAATTATAAAGCTGTCTACAATAGAGAATAAACTGGCTACTAGTGCTCCAAATTCCTTATTGCTTGTAAATACAGGGATGGTTGCGATAAGGTCTATGGTTTTACAGAACTGACTTGCGTTATACCTTTTACTTGCAAAAGAGTCTGCAGGATGTTAAAAGTTCTGTAATCCTGTACTTACATGCCAGACAAAAGTAAGGATCTGGATAAATATATTTGGAATATATGCTTGGGAATCCATTGGGAATGAATTTTCTCCTGTAGGCAAATGGTTTAAAATCTGGGGAGTGGAATTTTGGGTGCCGTTTTGAAACCCCTTTTGAAAATTATTCTTTGTGTAATATTTCTATTCATTATCTTTAAGGGATACAAGTATGCACAAGTTACATGGGGATTGAAGAGGAAGATAGCAGATGTGGAGTTAAAGGAGCCAGAAAAGATACTACGACGACCTGAAATGTCTAGAGGATTCTAGGCAAGAGAAGATAAAGACTACAAGGTTTTAGATGGTCCATCTGATAATATCAGATTGTAATCTGTGATGGCTTGATTCACAATCAGAGGGGGGGGACTGGAACAGTGTAATTTTGGTTCCATCCTTTCATGTTTAATTAGGTCACATATATGTGTAGGTATGGTCTCATGTATTTGTGTAATGTAACATAATTAAAGCAATGTAGTGCACTTGAACAGCTACAGAAAGTGCATCGACTGTGTAATCTTGACATTTATATGAGTGTGCATATTAATGTATAAAATTACAGTAACAAGGAGTTACAGGTCTCACAGATATCTGCATTTGAGTGGTTTGAATAATATTGTCAATTCCCATATAGCTGCATATTCACTTAAATAGTACTCTCCATATATTTTGTATATATTTGAATAGTGCTTTACATCTACATTGTAACTGTATATGTATCTGTAATCTGCTTTTAACCCCTTAGGTACGCATGATGGCCCCCGGCCGTCATGCGTTACAGTGGGAATGTGTGGAGGACAGCCGGGGGACGTCCGAATCCCGCCCACTATTTAAATCTCCCGCACAGGCCGAAAATCTGCGCAGCACCGAAGCGGTTAAATGTGTATTGAAATGCTTGCCAGTCTAAGTTGACTAAAGATCTTAACTTTTGGGATTTCTTACAGTTTAACTGTTGACGTGAATGCTTGCTTTGGATGTAATGTTTTTCTCTCCACTGCAGGTGCAGTTGCATGAGCTCATGGCTAACATTGTGTAAAAGAGATAGTGAGGTTTGAGAGAAGCGTATTTGGCAAGGATAAGAAAATTTTGCGAATGAAGGAAGGACTACTATTAGAGCATAATAGGGAGATTGAAGGAATCCAAGGACGTTCTACTGTGTTGACCAAAGAAAAGAAATCTCGAGCCTAGTTGCCAAGTTTTGTTGGTTGAAGATGGAAATTAATGAGACGTGACATATAATTCTCAAAGGTTGTGTTGTAGGTATAATTGAGGATTATACTTCAGCTTGATTCAGATTCCCTTTAGACTCTGAGAGATACAGACCTCTTTACGACATCTCTGTTTTGTGGCTTTATGCTATACAATATTCTTTCCCTTTAGAGAACTTTTACAGAAATTCTACTATGCTTTCCCCTTTCTATGCTTCCCTGAATTACTATGAATTCCCTGAATTCTAGTTTAGACTAAGGTTTAGTAGATATTCCCAAACACCCTCATGAATATGCAAGAGTAATGAAACTATCAATCTTCTCACCAGACTTTGTTTCTCATCCTTTGAATAGCAGCTGCAGAATTCCTAATTTGCTTTCTGTATTGTGGATACATTTTGTACATCTTTTCGGATATTAGTGATTCTGTATATTTATATTATGTTTCTGCAACTGATTTATATTAGCTTGGCTTTGAAGATGAAATGAATCCATACTTAACCCCATCAATCGACTGATTTTTACTGTGTGGCCAAATGGGTTACACTGTCAATGGTGAATTGTAGTTGATCTTAACTCCTTTTATTTTTCAGGCATCTATAACCTTCCATTGCAAGGGGCCAAGAAGAAGGAGTCTATGTTCTATGTATTCTCACTTGCCTCATGGGGCTCATGGCAGCACATCTTGTTTCCATTTGACATATTGGAATCAGCTATACAACAACAGGGATTTGTCTGAGTCAGAAGTTGTATTACGACATACTTAATAACGTCCATTGACTCCCAGCTTAGTTATTAGTGTGAGTCATTGTGTAATCACCTGTGAACCAAGCACTATTTCTCAAGCTCTTTGCAGTATTTTTATCTCTACAATGAGGTATGCCTCAGGCACACAGAGGCTGCCATTTCGCAATCTATTTGTCTGTTGTTGTGCCATATTCTATTATTATATGCAAGACTATCGAACTGGTGACAATAACAAGCGTTATTAAACATAACTAACCTTGTCAGACTAAATTCTATTAAATAATCTATGAACTGTAGAACAGGTTTTTGTGATTTCTTTTTTGTATGGCACTAATGTAGCTCTGGCTGGTTTACCTGTCTGCTCTACGGCAGTGGTGGCTGGTGAACTTTGAAAGTGGAGTGGCATAAAAACCTTCCCTGAATTAGAAAGGGCAAATGTGCAAGACCAACTTTCTTTCAAAGCGCCTGGTAGTGTTCTTGCCTGTCATCATCTGCTGGGCTAGCTTGAATCCAGTGGCATAGTGAGCAAGGGACCCATGTCTGGGCATTCCCTTCCCACTTAGGGAGCAGGGTCAAGACTGATTTGCATATGGCTGGGTCCAAACTGAGGTGGCGTGGTGAGCAAAAAAACAATGGAATAAACCTAGATTTGTACTGGGGGTGAATGTTTGATTTGTTCAGCATTCCGTCCATCATCTGTTCTTTTTGCTTTTGTTGCCCATAAGTGTGAAGGGTATGCCCAGACATGGGTCCTGTGGTCTCTGTGCCACTAAATTCAAGCTACCCTGGCTGATGAGGGGTGATACCCCCAAACTGATCCCAATATGTCTGTTTACGGTCCAGGGAGGACCTGCCCTGGCAGTTCGCGCTGGACTGTTCCCATGGGAAGAAGGGTCAAGACTGATTTGCATATGGCTGGATGCAAACTGAGTGGCTTGGTTAGAGAAAAAGCATTGGATTAAACCCAGATCTGTAACTGGGGTTGAATGTTTGATTTGCTCAACATTTAGTCCTTCATCTGTTCTTTTAACTTCCTAAAAGTGGCATTTTCAGACTTGTGAATTAAAATTCAACTTTGCCAATAAAGATAATATTAAATTACAATTCATTTGAATTTAAGCACCATATCTCTATTTGCTCCTTATCTAAAGTATCCCTAATTAGATGTAATAAGAAAACCCAGTGTTAGTCAATGAAAGAGATAGGCCTTACAACAGTGAAAAATTACTTTACCAGGACATGTAAAACTTGAACCTCTCATGTCATACTTTTTAAATACCATGCACCCTACCCTAGCTGTTAGGGCCTACCTCAGGAGGACTTATAAATATTAAAAAAGGAAGGTTTAAGCCTGACAAAAGGTTTTGCTTGCGAGGTCAAAATGCCAGTGTAACACTACACTACAGCCTGCAATGGAAGATCTGAGGCCTGTTTTAAAGAGATACTGTAGAGAGTAGCAAAATGACTGCTGCAAACACACTAATAGCATTTAATTTACAAACCCTAGGTACCAAATACTGGTGCCAATCAGGTGCAGGACAATTTGACCATGTTTTAAGGAGAGATCACACTTTAGCACTGGTTAGAAGTGGAATGCACAGAAAACCATGAAGAACAAATTCAGCAAAACAGGAGGGGTGAAGGCAAAATGTTTGTGGGAATACCACACCAAGGATGTCAGCTCTAACACCCTTCACAGTTGGGTTTGGCAGTATCTCTCCAAAAAGGTTCACAATTTGTCAAGGATGAGTCCCATTAGGTGCATCTGAGCTCATTCCCGTGACAAACGCATGCACTTGTGCACATATGCTTGCTTACAGATGCTCACACCTAAATAGTCTCACATATAAACACACATACTGATGCACAAATACATAAATTCAACATTGGACTCCACCCCTTGCCCACTACCTTGCTCTCGGTTTAAATCAATGGCAGCAACTCAGCACTTGTATTTTACACAGATCTGCAGATTCACCTTGCTTCAAGCTCACAAAAGTATTCAATGACACAGTCAGTGATATTCTTGGACATGAAGTACACATGGACGTTTCAGTTCCCATGAGAGGTGCTGGAAGCCATTGTTGCTCTCTGATGATAATTTCCCTTTTAAGAGCACGCCTTCTTGCATCAGTGTAGCTGTTTCTGTCTGCTTCCATACTCTCACTAGACCCTAACCTATGGGGAGGAATTTAAAACAATTATGATCTTTACCCTCTGGAGCTGCCATTGCATCCTTAATGTGAGTTTCAAATGTGTCTTCACTTGTGATGTCTCTAAGCGCAGGTATACCAATCTATATTAACCAAAAATATAGGTGTGGCTAGGGACAAATTAAATCAATGTGTACAAGAGGCAAAATCAATTAAAAATTAAAACAAATGCATTATTATCATGTATCATATGCTGTCAAATCAGTGTTGTGCTCCCCCTGTTTTGCACCCATGCCAAGTATGTGAATATCTAAATACCATGATTTCTTTATGAATGGAGTTGCTTAGGGCTCCATTAGCAGTTATCAGATGTAAGGGTCCACCTCATGCATACCTTCACAACTAAACATCACTCATTACTAGAAGCCACATGCACACACAAGGCTCACACCCATTCATAAATGCACACACCTACACATCCAAGAACCTCTCAGTCTGTAGTCTCCAGATCCCATTGTCCCCCTGCAGCAACACAAACAGTGAGGACTGTCAATGACACTAAGAAAAGGGGCGCACCGATGAGACCTTGCACTGAAAAGAGGATTGCACACACTGGGTGATGGCATAAGTCCAATGCAGAAAACACACATTTTTCTAACGAAAAAAATAAAAACGAAGCAAATTTTGTTGGACATTTGATTGCACCAGTTTTACCAGTCGTGGAAGGACAAAAGACACAGTTGGTCCTGTCAGTATTTAAACCTATATTTTACTATTGTTACCTGAATATAAAACATAGTCAACTATGACGAACGCTTTCAGAACTACCAGGCAGGAACCATGGCCGGACTGGGAACGGAAAGTGGCCCTGGCAAACAGCTCGGCCGTCACCCCCGGGTGGATGGGGGGGGGGGGCATGGGGGGTGCTAGTTGGAAGCACCACTCCCGTCTCACTGATGCTGCTTTTGTTAGAGAGGGGCGATATTGCAGCTAAGATGCAAAACCGGCTCCCGGTAATAAATAATGAACCCTCAGGGATACAAGACCAGCCCCCTTGCTGGCGGCTCACCGGGGAAATGACTGTGCCCGCTACGCCCAATGCCGCCCTGGCTGGAACTCTGAACCCATGTGGAAAGACAAGTACCAAATCGCACTGGCCAGCCCAAAGACTGAAAAAGCAGTGTAGGCTTTAAAAAACAGGGACAACTGTCCTGCATTGTTATGGTGCCGCATACTACCTTTACAACGCATACCATTACAACGCATAATATTAAATTGCATTTAAGGTAAGTATTGGATAGTATAGGGGTAAAAATTACTATTCTTACTCCAGGGGGTGCAACAGTAGGGTAAGTGTTAGATAGTATAGGGGTAAAAATTACTATTCTAACTCCAGGGGGTGCAACAGTAGGGAAAGTGTTGGATAGTATAGGGGTAAAAATTACTATTCTAACTCCAGGGGGTGCAACAGTAGGGAAAGTGTTGGATAGTATAGGGGTAAAAATTACTATTCTAACTCCAGGGGGTGCAACAGTAGGGTAAGTGTTGGATAGTATAGGGGTAAAAATTACTATTCTAACTCCAGGGGGTGCAACAGTAGGGTAAGTGTTGGATAGTATAGGGGTAAAAATTACTATTCTAACTCCAGGGGGTGCAACAGTAGGGTAAGTGTTGGATAGTATAGGGGTAAAAATTACTATTCTAACTCCAGGGGGTGCAACAGTAGGGTAAGTGTTGGATAGTATAGGGGTAAAAATTACTATTCTAACTCCAGGGGGTGCAACAGTAGGGAAAGTGTTGGATAGTATAGGGGTAAAAATTACTATTCTAACTCCAGGGGGTGCAATAGTAGGGTAAGTGTTGGATAGTATAGGGGTAAAAATTACTATATTATGCGTTGTAATGGTATGCGTTGTAATGGTAGTATGCGTTGTAATGGAATGCGTTGTAAAGGTAGTTTTTAAAAATGCGTTGTAGTGTCCTGCGTTGTAATGTCATGCGTTGTAATGGATTGTGCGTTGTAAAAAATGCGTTGTAAGTGTAGTGCGTTGTAAAAGTTGCGTTGTAAAGGTTGTTCCCCCATCCAGTCACCACCGGCAGCGGGCAATGTGACGTTGGCAGCCCCTTATGTTGGCGGAGTCACATGGCCTGTGACGCCTGTGCCGGATGGGTGTTGTGTGCGTGCAAACCTGACCTCAGGGAGTGGCTGTGACATGCTGACAACTAGACCAATGACCTGCACATCACCAGCGAGTACGCCTGCGACGGGTAGCAATGAGGGAACCCCCCTCGGACCGTAAGCGGAGTGGTCTGGCCTGCCGTATGCCGGACCAGTGTAGGGTTTGCAACAATGACTCGTGGGCTCTGGGCATGGTTCAGTCCATGTCCGGACATGGAAGTGACTGATGCGTGTGTCCCTGTTGTAGTGTCCATGGCACCCGGTACACAATATGCAATGTAGCACCCTCTGACTGGCATCCCACAGGATGAGTATCATTGACGCAAGGGAAACCACTGTCCCTACATTCATCCACACATTGATAGATGAATGATGAAAGACATAAAACAGCAGTACGTCACTGGATGTTTTTGCACATGCAGTGTAGTTCTGTAGCTGGAGCGGTACTGGGCAATGCCGAGCACACTACACAATATGGGACCGTGGAGGGACGTCCAGAGTCCATTCGGGGATGACAAGCATTGCAGAAGAGGAAGGGTACAGTCCGCAGTCTGGTCCCTGTGTCATTGGTCATCAAACAGGATATGGCAGTCCATGTCGCTGTCCAAGGTGAGGGCATCGGAGTGTATCGTGGGTCAGTGGAAGGTCATGGGGCCATGTGCAGCACCAAGCAGAAACAGGCCAGGTGGCAGAAATGAATGCTAGTGCCTCCTGATCACAAACCCATCCACGTCTTTGTCCCCGGATGTGTGCTCTGCCCCACCTGTGGGAGTTGCAGTACCGGCTGAGGCACTGTGTGCCACTGACACATCAGGTGCTGGAGTGGATACCTCTGCCGCACTGTGAGGTAATGGCACACCAGGTGGCGGAGATGTGGATGGTGTGGGGCCAGCAGCATTCATCATCGCCATGCCTTGTGGCAGCAATGCCATGATGATGATCTGCAGGGCATGGTAGATCCCAGCTACATTTCGCTGGTGTGCAAGCCATCCTTTCCGCCTCCATCCACACCATGTCCTCCATGAGCCTCCGCATGTGTGCCAGCTCACAGCTGGTATCGCTGGAGCCCCTCTGAGCAGACAGGTGTTCTTTCTGCGTCATGACTCCAGCAATGTCAGTCAGGGCTCGTTGGAGACCATGGAGCGGGCCTAGACACCCATGGATGGCGTCCAGTTTGGTAGCCATGAGGTCGAACCCCACCCGAACCTGCTCAGCCATCACCTTCTGGCCCTCCAGCACATGGCATTGGAAGGCTGTGTGTTGTTCCTGGGGGTCTAGGGAGACTACCGGAGCCGTGGGTGCCTCCTGCTGGGTGGTTTGGGTGGTGGATGGGGTCTCCTCGATGCAGCTGGGCAGCCCTGATCCTGGAGGTGAGTCAGGGAGGATGTCAATGATGTCTATGAGGGCTTGTGCGTCGATGCTGGCGTTGTCCTCCTCGTCATCAGTGAAGAGTGGCTGGGACTGCTCTGCAGGGGGTGTTGACGGTGGCCCTGCAATGTGAAGGGGAGATGGTGTATTGCAATGTGTCCACATGTATGTAGCCGCATGACACATGTTGACATTCAGACAGCATGTCATTGTACATTGTGACAGTCTGTAGATCTGGGCGAGGACCCAGAGTCATTGTGGGTGTGCACTGTGCTCTGCTTGATTGTACATGTGTGCCATCGTGGGCATCTCCACCCGTCCCCCCAGTACCTGGTGGTCACTCACCCTGTTGCGGTTGTGTTGTGTCCTGTCGAGCAGTGTCCAGTCCCCCTGACTCCAGCCACAGTATCCACACTGATGACTGTCGACACCAGCTCCTCCATGTCATCCAGCATGAGCTGTGGCGCTGGGCCCCCACTTCCAGTCTGCATTGCTGCTTCTGGTTGGCTGCGAGTTTCTCCTTGGTCTTTCGCTTGATGTCATTCCACTGCCTCTTGACTTTGTCCATTGTCCTCTTGTGCTCTCTGACGGCATTCACTTTGTCCACGATGTCCCACCATATTCCATTTTTGGTGCCCAATGACACGTTGGAGGTGACAAACAGTTGTTGATGGTGTTACATCACCTCCGTGACTATGATCCTGTTCACCTGTGGACTGAACTTCGTCTTCCTCTTCTCCTTGTCCTTCCCTGTCCCCGAGGTCCTGGCCTGGTCGTCCAGGGTGCTTGTGGGGTTGCGCTCGTCCTCTGCGCCTGCTCCGGCTGCCTCCATGGTGCTTGTTGTTGGTCAGTTTGTGTATGGGTGTTTTTACTACTATTATTGCGATTTTTCCCACCTGCTAGGTGTTTATTGAACGCCTGGCGCTGCTTATCCCTGATTTCCTCATTGCGCTTTGGCCTATCGCAGGTTTTTTCACGTTGTGGTTTGTGTTTTTATCTCCGTCGAGCTGGTTGTATTGCTTGCATTGGCCGGGGTTTGGGCAAACTATCGCATGGGGCCACCTTGTTGTGAATTCCACGTTGACACGGGGTTATTTTCCTGCGATAGGTTGCGATGTGTAAAGTTGCGTTAACATTTTTTCGTCATGTTTAGCACACGTTCTTGTGAATATACCCCGTAATGTTTCTACTACTCGGTATTTATCCTCTGCCACGCGTTTGCCTTCAATCAAGCACCGAACACGTCAGTGTTCTAATATGCATTAATGTAAATTATGTTTTTTCTAATTTGATTTTAAGGAGCTGTAAATATACCTATCTAAACTGATTTTTTCTCCTTAAATATGCTTCTGTTCACAAAAGGTTGACTAACGTTTCAAACTAAGGCAGTCAATCACATAGCAAGCTCCTCAGTTCTCAGCAATCAGTAATTGACTTGTCTTCTGACTGAATTATTTCCCCTTGCTTGTCTGTGCCCTTTCTCTAGGTCCACATGTGTTCTTGATCATTCAATCCAGATGTGTGTGTCTCCTGCTCCTGCTTAAAGATGGAGTCAGATTGTAAAGTGGCTGCCCCCCCCATTGGTTATTTCCTGATCTAAGATAGCTGAATGATAATAGTATGACTGTCTCGAATAGTTGTTGCCCCAGAAACTGTTGTATTACGATCTAGATTTGAGAGAAGATTTTATCCAAATGAGGTCATTAACTGGACAGCACAATAGTGGCAGGATGGGCGAGTATGTCTTCCCTTGAACGTACGCCAAATGTGAACGTTTTTTAGAAAGCACCTTGGCAAGCTGACCAATAGGATGAGTGTATAGGAGGATACATTTAGACAACATTGGTCACTATACAAAGACTACTATAGAAACATGGATAAGCGTTTTGACAATTGCTTATATTTTACTAGTCTTCCTCAAGACAAAACAAAACAAAATGTAATTAAAATTGAACATTTCGTTATTCTTTGTATTAATAAAATATGTTGCTGTGAAAGTCTTCCACACATGCTAGTAAGGTTCTGGTGGCTATGCTAAAACATTTCTTAGAAAGATTTTAGAATGAATTCAAGATTTTAGTTTTGTCATTGAAGAAAGCTGTCCTTAGTGGGCGAGCTCCATGCTACATATTAAGGACCAAAATGTAATGGTCTTCCCTTGCTACATTCAAAATCAAAGCAACCATAGTTTTCTAGAGATCATGGTTTAAATGCGGTCAGCGGGCTGGTTAAGTTTAATCATCATAGTCTTTATTCGAATTAAAAAATAATTCATACAAGACACAAACATGTACATAGATCAGAATTAAAAAAAAAAAAAATCCCATTCACTAGAAATGTATAAAATCTTTCAATAAATAATTAAAATTTAAAGTTTAAGAAAAGAATTAAACATTAAAGCAGATTTAGGATGAAGTACAATACAGATGGATGATAAAAACAGTAAGTAAAGCTAAAAATTTTAGCAAATGACATCGGTAGTTGGGGCCCTACAAGTGTGCCTCCTCAGTACCCCGGAGGGCATTACGTCTTAGAGACCATGCCCAGCTCAAATATTTGGCTAAGACAATTGAGTGGACTGGTAAAGTGCTTGTGCATAAGACTCTGATAGCTACGTCAGAGCTCCTTGTGCCCAGTAATTTACATAAAGGTGAAAGCCAAAATCGTCTGGGGTTAGCGTATACAGGGCAAACAAACAAGAAGTGGGCAATGGTTTCTTCTTTGGCACCACAGACGGGGCAGGTACCTGTGCTTACACCAGACCACCCACTAGTTAGAGCCCTGAGTGGGAGGGAGCCTGCTCTAAGTTGGAAATAGAGTTTCCTGTCTCTTGGTATAGTGATCAGATCCCAGTAAGGTTCAAAGAAAGGGGTGGCCTTTGCCTCTAAAAATCGGCTGGTCATCGTGGGAGAAATAGAATCACTCCACACCCTGTGATTTACCCGTTCCCAGTAGAGCGTTTTCAGAAGCTTTTTGGCAGGAAACCCAGCAGCAACTGGGCCTTCCAGCCCCAGGTCTTTCAAGGATTCGCGGAGGTTCCTAAGCCACCCAATCTTGTGGAACCTATCGGCCTGCATTACATCCATGATGCCCATTGCGTAAGGTCGAAGCTCCGGTGTAGTCCATAGTCTCCTCCAGTATAAGACCGGACGAAGTTTGGCCAAGTCCTTAATGGCCTTTCTACCTAGGTCATAACGTAATGGGACCAAAGGCGTGCTTTGTGGTAGGCCAATTATACAACAAAAAAATTTATTTTCGACGGCTGTTAGGGATGATAATGCATCAAAACCCCAAAGCTCTGCCCCATACAGGACTGAGCTTAGGGCCTTTGCCTCATATACTTGTAGCACGGGTTTAACCGGCTTAGTGAGGGATTTTTTGTGCTCATTAACCAGCGTTCCCGTAATCTGGGTAAGCTTCAGCGTGGACAGTTCCAAATGTCTGTTCAACTTATTATTTTGAGACACATATATGCCCAGATAGGCAAAGTTTTTTACCTCCTCCAGAATTTGGCCGTTCATTATAAGCTTGCCTGTTCTGTAACTTGGGTGCGGGTTGAATGTCATAAGTTTAGTCTTGGTCACATTGACCTCCAAGCCATGATCTTTACAAAAATCTTCAAAAATTGACAGAGCCCTTTGCATACCACACGGAGTTTTGGATACTATAAGAGTATCGTCGGCAAACATCAATATTGGAGTAGAAACTCCTGCCAACTTAGGAGCGTCAGTGTTGGCTTGAAGCATGTAGTCGACTACTCCGTTGATGTACAGGGAAAAAAGTGTGGGTGCCATGGCACAACCTTGGCGCACACCTCGCTCGACAGGAAACTCGGGGTTGTGTCCCCCGGGCCTCCCCATTGTATTTTTGCAAAGTTAGGCTCGTGGAGCCTCCTAATTAAGGTCAATAGTTCCAAGGGGAGTCCAAGCTTTTCGAGGACCCTCCAAAGCTGCTCTCGGGGGACGAGGTCAAAGGCAGCTCTTAAATCCACAAAAGTGACATAGAGACTACCTTTGCCTAACGTAACAACCTTCCAGAGCAATTGTTTGAAGCGAAACACCTGGTCCACGGTGCTGGTAAATTTGCGAAAACCAGCTTGGAGGCTAGAGAGGATCCGATTATCTTCGATCCAAGTGAGTACCTCATTCAATACCATCCTCCCAATGACTTTTTGAATTGTGTCGATTAGGCTGATGGGCCTGTAGTTTCCTGGGAGGGTTTTATCACCCTTTTTATATATTGGGATTATAATAGCACCCCCCCAGGATTTGGGCACTGGGGCTCCTACAGCCACAGCGTTCGCAATTAGGGTGATATACTTGCTCCAGGAGGTCTTGTTATTAAGAAAAAGGTCGGATGGAACACCATCCATGCCTGGAGCCCACCCAGCGGCTACACAGGCCAAGGCAGCTAAGGCGTCCTTGGGGCTAAAGGGACCGGACAAGTAAAAGACATATGGGGTTGACCCCAAGTTTCTGTAAAGAGGGTCGCATGCATATTGGGGTTTGAAATACCCCAGCCAATCATCTTGGGTAACGTGGTTTGAAGGATTTTCAGGCGAGCCCCCTCTGTTCCACTTTATCACATTCCAGAACAGTCTAGTGTCCCGGGCATGGCAAGCCTCCTTCAGGTCAAGCCAGTACGATTCGTCCCATCTTTTTTTTGCTTAGGCGAGGCACTTCTTGTAAGAGGATATGGCTAGTTGAATATATGGCTTGTTCCCACTAGAGAGGGCTTGTGCCAAAATTCCTCTAGCACATTTACATTCTTTGTCGTACCACCTCAGTCGCTTACACGGTGGCTTGCTACCCTTTCTTGATTGTTTAAAAAAAAAGCCACGTAGACCCTCAAAAAAGGTCTCGTGTAATCTGGTTGCTTGATCATTATAATCTTTGACCCTCAGAACATCCTCCAGTCTCGCATTAATTACGGTGAGTTCGGTGTCAATGCTAGCCATTGCTGGGGCATTAGTCTTTGCTTGGTTCCACTTTAACCTCCGCATGTCGTTAGTTGGGACGCAGCCAGTGGCAGCCAATGTTGGTTCCTCGCTCACCGAGCGGGGTTTCCCCCACCAGCTGTGGGAGACGCAGATGGGGTTATGGTCGCTCTCTATTCTTAGCTCGACCACCATATCAATAGGTTGGCACCACAGCCTCAAGCAGCAAAGGACATAGTCGATCCTACTTGCTGAGCAGCCATTGTCAAAGGTGGGTGCTCCCGACTTATCTCCTTGGGTTCTGCCGTTCAAGGCCCTTAAGCCTCTCTCGAAGCAAAGTGCATTTGCCTGCACTGCTACCGTAGACCACCTTTTGATAGGGGGGAGCGAGAGTGCTGGTATGCCCCAATGTCGGTCCTCTTCGGGGTCAAGGCCCCATTCTGAGTCCGAGTCTAGAAGGGGTTCAAATGTGACATTAAAGTCACCAGAAACGATCAGGTCCCTGTTGCACGATTTAGTTTCTATGAGGCTGGTCAGGATGTCCAGTTCCCTTGACTTTTTCCCATTTGTGCCACGGAGATATATGTTATAAATATCCAAGGAGCCCCTGTGATCGAGAGTTAATCTCACTAGTTGAATATCAAGGGACCCCATGTCAATCATGACAGCGCTCGAGAATAAGTCCTGACGAGCCCAAATAATAAGTCCGCCCATTGGACGGCCTTTCGGGCCTTGGGTTGCTGGGACGTTAAAATTCAAATATCCCGGCATGAACCGAGCCTCACAGGTCCATGTTTCCTGTAGTAGGCAAACATCGTAATTATTGACAAAACTAACCCATTCAGGTGAATCAAATTTAGTCTTGATACCAGCTAAGTTCCAAGACAGAAGAGTGCCTGGATGGTTACTAGGCGATGTAATGTGATGCGCAGTAATCTGGCTGGGTGCGTTTGCCCTCTCTCTCAACCTAGGCGGGGACGGCAGTAAGGCCCTGGGTGTTATGTGCGACCCTGACGGATCCGGGGAGGTGACAACATGACCAGCCGTAAGTGTACTATCAATTGCCCTCAGTGACTTAGGAGATGAGGCAATTATCATACTGTAGGATTGTCAATAACAGAAACCTGGGGTGTAAAAAAAGTTTAAGTTATGGGCCTCTATCCCTGTTCTAGGCCCGTAGGGTGTATGGTCAGTGATGAACCTTGGGAGGCGTGGATCTTCGAAATTGACTATAATGCAATCTCCCTGAATGTTTTTGGGTTGAGAGCCTACCCATTGTACTCTTCTGACAAATAGAATCCGCCCATTCAAGTAATTAGGGATTGGTCTATGCATGTTAAGCCAGTGACTCGCTTTATTTTTTACTTGCTGAAAGGATTCCGTTTTATTAATGGGAAGTACGGGAACACCAGTTAATACCACAACATAGGGGAGGGATTCAGGTGGTAAGTGTATTTGGGTTGAGGATGGCCTGGGTGCATTGCCTGGGGGGACTATATCAGTAGCCGTTCTCGTACCCACTGATTTCTTGGTGTTAATACCCAGGGGTGCTTCACTTGGCTGACCCTCCCGCCCCAGTGACTGGTTGGTGTTTAGCACTCCCTCCCGCCCTAGTGGCTGATGCATATTTGGAGCTGGTATAGGTAGATCTATACCTGGACCGATGCCTGTGTTGGTTGAGGCAGGGGGTATGTCAGTTGGGGACGGTACAACGAACATAGGATTTGTGTCATGAGGGCAATTGGTTTAAGGAATATCCCTAGTAGACAGCTTGACGACATTCTTTAACGAACAAAAATTGTCCAGAATAGTTTGTTCCAGCTTGTCAACTTTTTCTACTACCGTTTTAATCCTTTCCAGTAGTGGTAGGATTAAGGAGCGAATGGTACGTTCTAACTGGGAGACCATGTCATTATTATCAGGCGGGGAGGGAGCGTGTGTGCTAGCATCGATCATAGTAGGACGAACAATGGGGCTTAAAGTATCAGGAAGTGCCATATTTTTAGATGATTTGGATATTTTCGCCAGCCTAACGCCATCCATGGCCCCACCCCTTTTCCTTTTCTGGTTAGCTGATCTAGAGGATCTGGCCCCAGCTCTAGTCTGGGGGCGAGTGGCATTAGACTTAGGTGTGGCCACTGCTTCCACCTCTGGTGCGACGTCCGTCATAACTGGGGATTCTGACAACCTCCCGGGGGGAGATGACAAAGTGTATAGTATTTCAGACTCTATAAGCGAAGGTGCATCCCCCCGTGCGTGCTCTCTAAGTTTATTTGGTGATTTAGCAAGAGCTAGCGGGCCCAGTGAAGAGCGTCTGACAAGCGAGAGGTCTATAGAGAGGCGTCTTTCGGTGATAGCAATTTCATGTTCAAGTACCGAGACAGCTCGAGTAATAAATTGGTCCATGGTCCCGGGCACTGTTGGGGGGGCCGTAATACGCTTCCCCTTCCCGGCCATTTGACACAGTGCAAGTGAGGACACAATATGTAAATAATTTCAGAGTAACACAAATGTCAACAGTCATAAGACAAAACCTCCGGCGACTTACTACTTGTACTCGATGTCAAAGGGGGTTTGCCCAGCCCGGCCTGGTCGGCCCCGGACGGCCACAGACGGTCCCGCCCTTGTCCCGGGCTTCTCCCGGCGCTGACCCGCGTGCGGACCCGCGATGCGGTGGCACAGGTGAGATTTAAGTGCCTCCAGGCGCGAAAGAACGTCCGGCGGCTTCCGGGTCCGCCGCTAGGGCTGATGGGAGTTGTAGTCACCAAGCCCACAGCAGCGGCGAAGCGAAGCAGACTGTCAGGACCACACCGCACTCCAGCAGGGAAACACCACCTCCTCAGGTAACGTGGCCAAAGAGCTTGGAACAGAAATGTCACACCCGCTCTGTCAGCAGCACAGGTGAGATTTAAGCGCCTCCAGGCGCGAAAGAACGTCCGGCGGCTTCCGGGTCCGCCGCTAGGGCTGATGGGAGTTGTAGTCACCAAGCCCACAGCAGCGGCAAAGCGGAGCAGACTGTCAGGACCACACCGCACTCCAGCAGGGAAACACCACCTCCTCAGGTAACGTGGCCAAAGAGCTTGGAACAGAAATGTCACACCCGCTCTGTCAGCGGCACAGGTGAGATTTAAGCACCTCCAGGCGCGAAAGAACGTCCGGCGGCTTCCGGGTCCGCCGCTAGGGCTGATGGGAGTTGTAGTCACCAAGCCCACAGCAGCGGCGAAGCGGAGCAGACTGTCAGGACCACACCGCACTCCAGCAGGGAAACACCACCTCCTCAGGTAACGTGGCCAAAGAGCTTGGAACAGAAATGTCACACCCGCTCTGTCAGCGGCACAGGTGAGATTTAAGCGCCTCCAGGCGCGAAAGAACGTCCGGCGGCTTCCGGGTCCGCCGCTAGGGCTGATGGGAGTTGTAGTCACCAAGCCCACAGCAGCGGCGAAGCGGAGCAGACTGTCAGGACCACACCGCACTCCAGCAGGGAAACACCACCTCCTCAGGTAACGTGGCCAAAGAGCTTGGAACAGAAATGTCACACCCGCTCTGTCAGCGGCACAGGTGAGATTTAAGCGCCTCCAGGCGCGAAAGAAAGTCTGGCGGCTTCCGGGTCCGTCGCTAGGGCTGATGGGAGTTGTAGTCACCAAGCCCACATCAGCGGCGAAGCGGAGCAGACTGTCAGGACCACACCGCACTCCAGCAGGGAAACACCACCTCCTCAGGTAACGTGGCCAAAGAGCTTGGAACAGAAATGTCACACCCGCTCTGTCAGCGGCACAGGTGAGATTTAAGCGCCTCCAGGCGCGAAAGAACGTCCGGCGGCTTCCGGGTCCGCCGCTAGGGCTGATGGGAGTTGTAGTCACCAAGCCCACAGCAGCGGCGAAGCGGAGCAGACTGTCAGGACCACACCGCACTCCAGCAGGGAAACACCACCTCCTCAGGTAACGTGGCCAAAGAGCTTGGAACAGAAATGTCACACCCGCTCTGTCAGCGGCACAGGTGAGATTTAAGCGCCTCCAGGCGCGAAAGAACGTCTGGCGGCTTCCGGGTCCGCCGCTAGGGCTGATGGGAGTTGTAGTCACCAAGCCCACAGCAGCGGCGAAGCGGAGCAGACTGTCAGGACCACACCGCACTCCAGCAGGGAAACACCACCTCCTCAGTTAACGTGGCCAAAGAGCTTGGAACAGAAATGTCATTGAAGAAAGCTGTCCTCAGTGGGCGAGCTCCATGCTACATATTAAGGACCGAAATGTAATGGTCTTCCCTTGCTACATTCAAAATCAAAGCAACCATAGTTTTCTAGAGCTCATGGTTTAAATGCGGTCAGCGGGCTGGTTAAGTTAATTGAGTGGGTGGACAATGTCTCACTTTTAGTTTTCTTTGATGTATACACTGAATATATAAACAGAACACTTCTCTAGTGTTTAAAAAATCAGTTTCCAGCAACAGCTTCATTATAGAAGGTTCTTTAAAAACATAAGTGCAAGAGCCCAAAGTTTGATAGAGAGTAATGCAGGTGAGTTTAGTGTTTTGTACTAACTGTTTCTAATTCACAATGTATGTGTTTCCACTGCTGTGAGGCAGCTTTTTTCTCATTCCAGCTTTCCTGCTTCTCTGTGATTATCTGAGGTGCAGCTGTTTATAAATTTAGTTAATTCACAATCTGGTTATTTACAGTAGAGCCTTAACTTGGATAAAGTATTTCCTCATGAAGCCTCACTAGACAATTTCTTGTCAACAGTATTATAAAAGGTGTTCCTCAAGGTTATTCTCTCTCTTCAGTATTTTTCAGCTGTTGAATGTCAAAATATGATATACAGAAAGTTCGTCTGACATAAATATTGTGTCCTAAACATCGTTTACACGAATAACGTCCTATTGGGTATAGGTTGCGTAATATTCATTTCAATGGTGCAATATTTTTGTAGGCAATATTTAGGACATGACATTCATGTCAGACAATTCTCACAATGATAATCCGGTTTTGTGTGGGTCTACGTACATTTGTGATGAAGTTGATGGTCCTCCACCCCAGACTGCTATATTGTTCCACAAACATTCCACTGGCCCAATCTGCAGGGTTATTTTAAAATGCACTTTATTGTGAGACATAATATGGAGAAATGAAAAAATACATGTGCTCCTGATAAACTGCAATCATCTGTAACAGAAGAGAAGCAGGTAGTCCCTGTCTTAGAAAGATACCACCTTGCAGTGTTTAATTTGTAAAAAAAAAAAATGCAGGTGCTCAAATGTTTTCATAGGAGGCCACCACCCACTTTCCTGACTCCACCCACTTCCACCTTTGGCTCCAGTGATATGTTCCCCATAATGTGGCCTAGACAAGGACTGATGGAGCAAAATAGGCTAATAAGGCTAAAAAGTCCAAAACAAGGGAGGTTTTGTACAGCGCACATCCTGAAATTAAGTATTTGCCTATTATCACACCATTTGGCAAAGCATGAAAACCAGGATTGACCCCCGAATCTACACTTTCACACTCTGCAATTCACCAATTAATTAGATGTGTATTTATTTCTGTCATCGAAGGTTAACACTTTATACTTAATCCATGGGGGCATGAGATTAGTGAAAGAGTGACAAGTGGAATCCACATTTTTTTTTTTGCAGTTTTATATGGTGCGAACCCTGACGTGGACAGACAGAGGAGCAGTTCACAACAGCAGACACAGACTACATTACACTTTTTTCCAAGCACATCCAGATATGCTAGAATTCAATGGGTGCTGCTAAATCCAGGTATTTAAACCTACTTCCCTATGTCTCTACTTTGCCTTCGCCTCCAGTGCAAGCTCCATTGACTTTTTTCATCAGACTTTGTCCCTGAACATGAGAGAGAAAGGCAGAAAATGGAAAGAAGGAGGAAGAGAAAGCTAGTAAAGCAGAGGCCAACGGAGGAAGTAGAGATGAAACAGAACCTTCAAGAGCAAGAGGATAAAGAGGCAGGAAGTGTAGGGGCAGAAACAGGCATTTAGTGGCATTAAAACAAGGCTGCCTTGGTATTTGTCGAACCCCAACATTCGCAACAGGCTCATAAGAAAAACGTTAAGCCCTACAAATTCAGTGTTATTACACTGGTGTTATTTGGAGCAGCCAAGTCACCTCCTACATTACTGCAGTGAAGTCAGGCTCTCACGTGCAAACCTTTTGGAACGGTTTTAAAATAGCACAAACCGCACGCCTCACCATCCCAGCCTGGGCATTGCAACTTTTAAAACTGTCCAGAGACACACACATTCCCATTTATAAATGAGACTAATTTACACAATGAATGGCTGTCCTCTATGCCTGACGTCCAGCCATGAGCAGCCCTGCTTTAGACGCTCAGGAATGCTTAGTGACGTGTGCACCTGTCCCTGTGCCTTAACCTTGTGCACGGAAGGGGTGGGCGCAGAGCAGCGCAGTTGTCGAGTGTGTGGCGAGTCCCTGCACTCGGGTTGGAGGCTAGGCTGGACACAAGGTAGTCCCAGTGTGACAGTCCCTCTGCCCACAGTGCTCTCTCCCCGAAGCTCTGACCCCTCTCTGTGCCCCGGATGGAGCCCACCATCCCTGAACAGCTGGAGAGGAGGGAGACCCTGAAGAAGGCCCACGTGAATGTATGGTAGGGGATAGAACAGAGCAGGCCCTAGAAGAAGGTCCATGCAGGCATACTGAATGAGGGAGACCCTTAAGGGACATAGATTACAAGGTCGATAAGGGATCTACACTCAGCAAGAGGAAGACCTCCCAAGAGGGGCCAAGTGGAGGGTATGTGAGTGAGGTCTCTGAGGAAAGGCCCGGATAAATAATGAAGGGTCCTAGTGGTGGGCAGTGGGTGTGATAAGAGGGGCGTTGCAGAGGAAAGGAGAGTCCTGAGGAAGACTCAAATAGAGGTGCAGTAGGAGAGGGAGAGAGCCTTCGGAGGAAAAGAACCATTTCTTTCACTGACGCCCTGCAACTGCTCTGTCCCTTCCCGCCCCCTACACTCGCGCCCGCAATATATCCCTCATCGGCACGGGCAGAGTCAGCCACTGGGGGCCTTAATGTCCCCATCCAATGCCCCCACCCAGACGTCTGTCTCTATCTCAAATGGTGGGTAGCCAGGGTCCTTGTACTGTGGTACCTCACGGCCTCTAACTTGGTTTAGGTGACCGGGCGTCACGACGCACAACGCACAAGAAACAAATAGCATTGGGTTTTTTATTACTTACTGGGGTTGATGACTGCTATTTTGGCGCGGATTTTCTTGAAGTGTCTGCCTTCCTCAAAGCAAAGCCGAGGGAGCATTGTTACATGGTCACCAAGTTCGGTTACATATGTCGCTGTCTGTGTGAAATAGATCGCGTTAGCCTTTAATGGTTAAATGTTGTACTTGCTTTACTCCCACATCCTTTACACCTACAAACGCGCAGCAGAAACACAACTGTCCCAGCTCTTTTAAATTCTGCAACAAGTTTGAATAATCAGGGAGGCGCGTGAAGTCACGGGGAGCGAGGGGCCAAGTCTGCCGGTGGTGCACATTAATTTGGAATCCAGGTCTGAACATATTAAGAGGCCTGCTGAGGCCTCGACGTCGTGCTGCTAACTGGGTGCAGCATTGCAAAGTGCTGGGAGCTCTAACACCGCCGGCGCCCAGATTTAGTGCGGTAATAAGGCAGGAGACTGGTTCCCTCTGTGGCTGCGCTCGTCAGTGGCACTGTGTCTCGGAGAGATGGGGGGCACTGTGCAGATTCTCGGGGAGGCCGGGCATGCCGCAGCGGTGAAGCTGGAGGCACGCAGCACTGGAAGAGAAGAGTCGCAGAACTTGGCTAGATTTAGAGGTGGGTGGATTGTAATGGAAGGTCTGAAGGAAGTGGCACACCGGTGGGACATCACACTTGGGGATCCAGAGCTGCCGCTGCCTACCATTGTCATCCGCGAAAAAGAGTGCGGCTGAGTCGAGGTTATTTCCTGTACAAAGTTGACGCTGCAGAATAAATTACCATATCAGGTGCATTCCATTGCGATGCTGAGTCTCTTTAGAAAGGTCATGAAAACTTTTTTTTTCTCGTAATTTGTTTAAAATACCTGCTGTGGTACACGTCCACTGCAGTGCGACTCACAAAATAGTGTTTAGCCGCTCTCTATTAGGAAGGGGCATTCCCTTCCTAATAGCGACTACAAAGCCACGTACAAAGGTTTTGCAACCTCAATTGCAGTCACAAAACACTTGCAATTTACCGCCCTCTTCAAGAGGGTGGTAATGCATTCTCACAAGGAAAAAAAAATAATTTTTAGGGGCAGGCAGTGGTCCCAGAGACCACTACCTGCCCTGAAAAAATGAAATGAAAGCGTTTCATTTTTCTTTTTTGAAATGCATCCCGTTTTCCTTGAAGGAACACAGGCTGCTTTAAAATAAATAAAAAACTGCTCTATTTAAAAGCAGTCCCAGATATGGTGATCTGCTGACCCCAGCAGGCCACTATACCTGGGAGGGCCAGCCATTCCCAATGGGGTTGCAAATTGCGAGTGGCTCATTAATATATATGAGCCTCGTATTTTGCGACCCCATTGGGAATTGCAGTCAGTGTCTCTGACAGCCGCAGTCCGTGCAGGTAAGAGCAGTGGGGCAGTGGGACCAGTTGGGGGGGATTTTAACATACGACCATGAGGGAAAATTAATTATTTATTTAATTTTCCCAGTGGTCGTATGTTTGATATTCCCCCCACCTGGCCCCACCACCCCATCGCTCTGACCTGCACGGGCTGCAGCTGGTCTCTGACACTGTAGTACATTGGAAATTGCAACTCCCAATTTGCGACTCGCAATTGGTGCGACAATTGCAAGCGCAATTTACTAGGGTCGTGCATCTGGCCCCTGGTAAAAGTGTAATGAAAATGGTGTTCTTGATGAGTGCAAAGCCATAGGAAGTAGATCGCAAATCATCCCTAAGCAGCGGTTTCCTTGTTTCCATCGGGATTTAATGCATTTTGAAGGTCATGTGGGTTCTGCAGTGATGCTTCTTTTGTGTGGAGGAGACGCAACAGCAAGGGAACATCTGTTTGCACTAGTTGCTGAGTCCCATAAACAGCGGGAGACCTCTGAGTGCAGTGTGTGGGATTCTTTCTGCTTTAGTGAAGGCGGGCAGGATGAGAAGATGAAGTATAAGATGCCAATCCTGCAAAGCACTGTTACGTGTCTGCTGACTTTGTTTCTGATACCCCAGGATGTGGGTGAGGAGTCCCTTTCACCACTAACAGCCTGTCCTCCACAGTGTGGATCTAGGGCACTGCTGATTGTGACGCTGCGGTGGCGCTATTTCACTGTTATCAATATAAAGCTTTGGCAAGTAAATTGCGGAGTCCTAATGTGCCTTCTGGGCAGCTCAAACGATTACAACAGAATCTAGTTTCTGCCAGCACAGTTTGGGCAGGTCAGGTCTGGAGGAACTGATGAGCACGGAGATATTAATACTCTTTTGGCCGTGAATACAGTATGGCCAGCAAGGGTTATGCCAACAGCAGTACCCAGACGAGCAGTGCCAGATGTAACTCCATTGGGGAAAGATGGGGTAAGAGCGTAAAGCGAGAAGCACTGAGTGGTAGCTGCAGAGAGGAACTATTTTGCCTGTCGGGCTGGTGTTCATTTATTCTGTAGGGGGATGCAGGGTAACAGGCAAAATGCAGTCACTCACAGTGAAGAAAATCAAGAGATGAGATGGGCTGACCCTCTGCCCTATGTTATGAGCTGTGCAATACCTTGAGATACCATCTGTTAGTCACTGTGATCTAAGACTCCATATGTGTAAGACAATCATTTATGTATGAATGTACCAATATGCTTGCTTGTGACCAAATTTCCACGTAGGTACCAACACTTTAGTTAAATCCCTGGGAAAGGTTTTGAGAATGAAGAATAGAACCTGAACTTCTGCTGGCACAGAATTGTTGAAAGATCTCAAGGAACACCCTCACTAACACATGCAAATAGGCATCCTGAATTTCCACTGAAGCATGCAGTTGCCTTGACCCATTAAGACAAATATTGATATTCTCGGTAGCATCTCCATCCTACATTTGTTTGTCTGTAAGAGCCTGTTGGTGCCTTTTAGATTTATATTGAAACTGACCTGAAGACTATTGCACAGGGAAGATATTGGAATCTACTTCCAGACTCCTCTCACTGTACAAGATCAGAATCACTTCTCTTTCCCGCCAGGAGACCCAACCTTCTGAGCTGATACCTTAGGCCACTGGGTCATTGTGAGACTGCGATCGGTTACAGCATGGAAATGTTTGGAGCACCATGTCTATTTTCCTAAGCATCCAGGTTTCATAAATAGAATTCCACAAGACCTGTTGAAAATTTCCAAATGGATTTCTCACTGCCCATATGGGAACCAAGGGGCCGATTCACAAAACTGATCTGAGACAAAATCCTAAACTTACTACTTTTGGTATTAACAGAAGGCATTTAGTAGTAGTAAAGTTAGGATTTTGTCTTAAGTTTGACTTAAGACAGACTTAAATCAGACTTAAGACAAACTTAAGACAAACTTAGGACAAACTTAAGACAGACTTAAGACAGACTAAGACAAAATCCTACATTTACTACTACTAAATGCCTCCTGTGAATACCAAAAGTGGTACGTTTAAGATTTTGTCTCAGATTAGTTCTGTGAATCGGGCCCCAGGTATTGATGACTAGTCGGAAGGTTTTAGATGATTTAACTAAGGTATTAAAAGAATGTCTTCAAGTCAACTCAGAATAAGTGAGCCTTGAATCTTGCCTTGTTTGATGTGAGAGAAAGCGTGCTGGGACTAGTGACAAGATTTCTACCTCCTCCCCTTGCCAGCACACCTGGCTTCCCTGAACAGATACAGAGTTTTGTTTAGAAATGTTAGGATTTTCAGTTTCCTTCAAACCTTAAATGGGGTCTTAGACCTTTCACATATATACATGCTGGAAACTTAGCAGCAATGAGTGTCTCCACCCCACCACAAGCACAGGCTAGAAGTTGAGCTGTGGACCCTTCTTACCCACATTTGCTCAACCAGGTCCTATGCTGTGCAGATGCCCTGAGAGATGCCATCTATTCTGCTTCACAAAGAATACATATGCAACAACGTCATCCTAGGCCTTGCCAAAGTATAACACATGTCCATGTCAGCCAAAGACTTCCAAAAGAAACAGAACTTCTTGGGAGTAGAGCCTCCTTTTGTGGGCCATTCTACTGGGAGGAGAGACGCTTAGGAGATGGAGGAAGGGGGTATTTGAAAAGAAGGAATTGAAATATTGGCAGAGAGGAGTTGGTAGATAGAGATGAATACACCTCCTAGAATGTAAAGAACTTGGACGAGGAAGGTGGTGCCATGGAACTGAAGCCTATGTTATCTGGTGAAATGAAAGTTTGTGTTTGTGTGACATTTTTACTTTATATATTGATCTCCTTCGATGTGAATAGAAGGGCTGGCTGAAATGTTCTCTTTCAAAGACAATGCAGCTTTCAACCTATTTTTTCAGCAGCTTTAAAACAAACAAAAAAAAAGCTAATTAGGAAAGGAAAATGTTTCTAATATTTCAACTAGTGAGCCAGCGAGAGACTGCTCAATGCGCCTGTACTACATGTCTCTCTCTCTCTCTCTCTGTATTTGTTTCTGTCACTTCTAAATAGTGCTTATATTTCAGTGATCATGCACAGTCAGAGATATCTCAAACTCACTGATTTTAGTGCTCTGTACAGTGATTATGGTGCCAGCGGTTTCCATGATTTCCTCTCAAGAGTCATTGCTTCAGTGGCTCACCACGAGTCATGCCCTCCCTCCTTCAGTTTTTCTTGGGTTCCTCATTAAAAATTCTAGGATTTTTGGCCAAGTAAAAATCTTCAAAGGGGTTTAGAGAAAGTGTTTGGTAAAACAGCATCATACTGTTGCCATTTAGAACAACTCCAAAAGATATACTCCATTATACCCAATGAATGAGGTTGACAACAAAGACCTCTGACAGCCCTTACAGAAACCAGTAGTATGAGCCATACTCTAGAGTCAGACGATTCACTGACTGATGCCCATTAATGAATGAAGACCATAGGACTCAAGATATATTTCACTGGTGAGACATAGGAGGTCAAACCTGGTCAGGGATGGTCTGTGTTCCCATATGGAGAGGACATGGTCTGGTATTTTGGGCAAGACTGTTCATATTTTGTCAGGATCAAGACTGATTTCCATAAGGAGGGTCTCTAGAATGGCACAGTGGGTGAAAAACGGTGGTCTGGAATAAAGCCCAAATCGATTGTCAGTGGCATTCCTTCCATCATCTTGTTGTTTTTGCACTAACGAAATAGTCATCTTTTGACTTCCCAGCCAGTGCAGTCGTTTTCTCGTTTCGGTTTAAGCTGATTTTTTACATATAAATAAACAAACTTATTTTTTTATAAATTAAGCACTGCATAGACAATGTCAAAGCATCTTTGCCATGACGAAAGGGCAAGAGCAGGCTAAAAACCAGCGTTCTTCTGTTAGATAGCCTTGATTTTTGTTTTAGAGGGTAGGCATGTGAAGTGGGACAAAAGTACATGATGTCTTCTTTTATACTTCTATGTTTTACAGTAGGAAGTAGCAGATGTAACTCGTAATTTGAAACTTCCCATTATCTGTTCATACTTTCTAGATAACTTAACTTTTTTTAGCTAGAAAATTGGGCTTTCAGGTCTCAAACTCCAAAGATGCATAAAAACATTAGCCTTTATCTTTTTAAAAATCGATTCTCCGAATATTGGAAGGCATCTTTTGCTTTGTTGGAAAGGTGAGTGATGGAGCAGGTAGCATGCTAATTACCCAGTGGTTCCTGCACAGTTGCTGTTCTCACCTCCTCATCTCATTCAATATGAAGACTCCACAGACTATTGTTAACAGAATAGCACCTCAAGCCTGCTGGTACAAAAATCTCCTCTTGCAACAGCTCCTCAGCCTCTGCCTTACATACCTACACACAGTGCTTTAAATGGGAAGAAATAAGTACAGGTACTCATTAGAATAGAGGCGTGGCAAGTGGGCGGGGCAAACAGCAATATATGACCGTACCTAATGACTTCGGTAGCAGATGCAGCACATGTCAAAACACAGGAGAAATGCGTTTATGGCACTAAAACAGATTAACCCACTACACATAATTACATGCGCCTCCGAGGCAGATGGGAATCTGCCCTGGAGGAGAAACCTAACCTGCGCCTGCCGTGCTGTGGATCGGGGTACCGGTACTTTCTCCGGCTACAGAGAAGGGCCGGTACTGAGTGCGGAAAAAATCGGACGTGCGGGTACTCAGTACCGGTGAGTACCCGCCCATTTAAAGCACTGCCTACACAGACAAACACATACATATACGTTGTGCAGTAGGTGCTAAATCCTTCCGAGCTATCTTACCGGCATTGGAATTTATGACCTAAAGGTTGTTGTACACAGATCACTGCAGTAGACACTCAAACATGTGAGGCAGGTCGGTGGTAGTGGAGCCTTTAACCTGCACTGAGAGTTTACAGTAGATGACAGAATCATCTGCATAAGCCCAGCTACCAATCTATACCCAGCTGCTATCAAGATCTTCCTGTACAACACACAAAGATCAGATATATTCCAAGAGGCACCAAGAATGTTGGTTGCTTTTCAGACTCTTGATGTCATTTCCTTTAATACCATTAACAGCCACAGCGTCCACTCTCCCAACGCCCGTCGTTCAGTACCAAATCCCACGCTTGACGCGCATCTTTATTAGTTGAGTTCAATGCTGAGATGGTTGGGAAAACCCCAAACTTACACCCTCCAAATCTCACTTACTAAACTACGCCTCTGAGCCAGGCACGGCTTCTTCACTATGGCGGAGGAGCGCTGCCCTACTGCTTTCTCACTCTGTGAGAAGCCAAAACACACAATGGTAATAACTTTTAGTTTAGAGCAGAAGAGCAGGAGCAGAGAAGACGCAGGACCCGGGAGAAAGGTAGGTTTATATTTTTTTATTTTTTATTATGACCCCCGGTGCGACCGCCCCCGCAAACCTGTGAGCCATGCCAACTGCTAATGCTCTGAGCCTACAGTACAGTACTTGCCATCATAAAGAGTAACAGTTGATATGGGATGAAAGTCCTGTCTTGGCCAGGATAACTGTGCAACCTTTTCTGGCCTGACCTGCGTTTTTTGAGTTCTATGAGTCTGCTGGAGGCCCTCCATGTAAAACGAGTGATGTGCGGGTGGAGATTGTGCAGGATGAATGGGGTCGCGGGGAGGACGCGATGAACAAGCACACTCCCCCTTTATTTAGGAACCCTGCGCGACAACAAATGGTCATTGTCTGCATTTGCGACTGCAGGTTAGAGCATAACAATGCCAAACAAAGGAATTAATGCAATTTAATTAAATTTTGATGTGTCAATTGAGAGCCACTTAAGACTGGTTATAAGGCAAAGATCACCCCCTCCCCCCGATCAATGATTGAGTTTGACTTCAATAAACCACATTTAAGAATGCCATCCTAGTTGGCCTCATTGAAGTAGAGACAAGGATAAATTAAAAGGCCAAAAGCATAGAAATGCAGGCAATGCTGAATACACTGTTTCATCTGACCTGCGCGTGCACTTCATGCAGTCACTGAGGTAAACAGTAAACACTGGAGAGTCAAGAACGATAATAAAAAGAGGTCTTTGAGATTATATCAAAGATGTTTGAAATAAAGAAATACGGTGGAAGTTCATGATATTTAGTACAGGTCAACTGCTTCTGCTTGATGTGTACGAAAAAGATTAACGAATCCGCAGATTATATGAAGAGTGAGTATGACTGAACAAATCAGCGAGAATGAGTGCGATTGAGTGAGAATGATTGAGGCTGACTGTGAGTGAGTAAGGCAAAATCACAGTGAGACTCAGTGAGTCAGAATGAGTGAGACTGAGTGGGGCTCAGTGTGAATGAGTGAGACTGATTGAGTATGAGTGAGTCACAGTGAGATTGAATCAGAATGAGTAGGGTTCAGTGAATTGTAGAGGACAAGTCAGTTATGTGGAGACTCAGCATAAGTGAGACTGATTGGGAATAAGTGAGTCAGAGTGAAACAGAGTGAAAAAGAGGGGTATCAGCGAGGTTGAGCGAGTCACAGTGACACTGTGGACACTGTGAGAATGAGTGGGACTGATTGAATTTGAGTGAGTCACAGTAAAATTGAATGAATCAGAATGAGTGGGACTGAGTGAATCAGGGAGAATGAGTGCCTCATGGGGAGACTCAGGGAAATTAGGTGATAATGAGTGAGTCGGAGTGAGACTGAGTTAATCAAAATGACTTTACAATGACTGAGATTGAATGAGAGTAACTGAGAATGAGTGAGGTAGCAATGCGATTCAATGTCATAATTTCTTTAATGCTACAATAGAAAACAGGGTTGCCCGATTGCTTCATCTTCACAAACCATGTATCCACAGTTGGATTTTACAAGTCATTATCATCAAATGCAATGGTTATGAAGACTACAACTTTCATAAATCACTAATCTATTTAATGAAAACTTGTGGCCAATAGCAAGGTGCTTTTTGCCACCTGGCAACTATAATAGCAGATACCACATATGCTCTTTTTAATTCATTTACTGTTCTTAGCTATTTGCATTTGTTACCTTTCGTCTTGGTGCTTGCTTTCATGCAATAAATTACTTAAATGCGAGGAAGGTGATCTGCTTCAAAAATTGTCTTACCATCATCCAGCATTGATATCAGTCACAAAACTATAATACTAAGGGGCAGATTTACAAGAGAGTGACGTATCTGCAGAGATGCGTCACTTTCCCTGCGCAACTCTGAGTAACCCTTGCACCACCATGGATGCGCAGTATTTACAATAGCACAAGGATTGACAGATGCGGCAGAAATTCTGACGCATCTGTTGGCGCAAAAGTCATGCATTGCTAGAGTCGTGTCGCAAGCATGAAGCAACTCCAGCAATGCATGGGGAGGCCTATCCTCATTGTGCTGCATCACTCCTTACGCCTGCTCCAAGTAGGCATAAGGTTTTGACACAGTGGCGTCCTAGAAGTGGCGCAGTGAAATCTTGTAGATTTCACTGCGTTACTTGAACGTTGTGACATACTGACATGGAGTCAGCTGGTGAATTTTGTCGAGGAGGAAATTCAGTAGGGGTGGAGCACCCCTGACCCCTGCCTCCCAGTCTGTTCATACCCAGCCCTCTTCCCATCCTGCCTGGCTACCAATAGGTCGAGGGACTTTGGGGAGTTGTCTGAATGACCAGTGTCCGGCAGGGGAGGGGACTGGAGTAAGTATTTTTTTATAACCCCCTCCAGTCTGTTTATTAAAGGTCACGGGCCAACCCGTTCCTTTTGGTGCAGTGGAGAGGGTAGTGATACACAGCTGGTAATGGGCTAAGTAGTGCCACCCTGAAACTGCCCAATCACCCCATGGGGATCGTCTGGCCCTACTGTTCTCGAAGAGTGCCACTGTTCTTCGTCTGTGAATATTGTGAGAAACAATATGTTTGGTTTGGTTCAAAGTGACGATGCATTTTTTTTACAGTTGCACCAGGAAACTAGTATTTCTGCTTGTCACAAATCTGGTTTGAGTCACTGTATTCTAGTTTGGTTATGGTGCTGATCTATACTCGAGCATGCATGCCCTGAGCAGACCCTTATCACGGTAGTGAGCATTACTGTGCGTCACACCACTGGCTGCGCACCTCTTGGTCTGCCCTAGAGGGACAGGGATAAATTCACTACCCTCAGGCCTCATTCCAGGGAGACCAAGTGGCAAGTACTTGTAGCTGTGTATCCCACACCTAACACCTAAAAGCATGAGCGCTCTACTTATAAACTGCTTGTCAATAAACACAGAATGGAGAAATAACAAGCACTGGTAAAGCCAAACGGTTTCGCCTACCAGGAGCTATTGGCTTTGCCAGTGTCTTTTAGCCATGTTGTACAGTAGCAAGGAGTGGGGCGAATATAGGCGTTTACATCGCATGCCAGAGGAGCAGGGTTTTAGTTGTAGGAAGTATGGCGCTCTGCTTATTAACTTCAGTTTCTATAAATGAAAATGTAAAGTATGGTGCTAATTGGGAAGGGGAAACCCTTATTAACCCCTTAATCTGTGTAGACGAAAACTACAACATATACATATAACTGTCTCCCGTGCACACATACATTATTAAAACATGATAGATAAGTGTCAGTTAGAAAACAATTAAACAGTATTCTTTGTTGATGTCTTGGGTTCTTTAATATAAGCTGTATAGCGCAGCCAGCCGACACGTGTTTCGTCAGGGAAACAGGTAGTCACCCGGCTCTTCAGGGCTGGGAATGATACAAAATTTGACTTAAGAACTTAGCACAGAGTGACAAATGACTGGAGGACACATATCTTCCTAATATGTTACTTATTACGTAACCCCACCACTCGTGGAAACCAAGAAACAGAGAAAAACCCATATATAGGTGAGTAATCAAACATAATATTCACTAAAATTCAATTTAGGTCACACATGGTAAATAAAACACACACCACAATTCAGTAGCATAGAGTAGCGTGGTACACAGTAGAGTGGCACGAGGGTCGCGTGCAGTGGAGTAATGTGGTGTAGAGTAGAGTTGCGTAGAGTCCAATGGCATAGGGCCTGATTCACAATGTGCCTTTGCACTCGTGTTGGATGCCCCACAGTCATGGGAGAGTCTCCGCACTCAGGTAGAATCTCCGCAATGAGAATTCTCATGGAGAAGATTCTGCTCTATTGAGGAGACTCCCTCACTACTGCGCTATCTAGGTGAAACCTAAAAATGGCGAATGTAGGAGAGTAGGATCTGCACATATGTTGCTCCCACTTTTTTTCTGATGTATACACTGGTTTCTGGCTATAGTCTGGCTGGGTCCCTGCTAATAAGGGCCCCAGTCTCTCTGTTCTCTCTAAACGACTTTGTGTGCATATTAGATGCACTAGTGATTGCATACTGTGGTACCTTATGAGCCCCTAGTATATGGTACCTTAGGTACCTAGGGCATAGGCACTTCACAGGCCTACCAGGGGCTGCAGCATGTATTATGCCACCCCTGGGAAGCATTTACAATCTGACACCACAGGCCTGCTACTGCAGCCTGTGTGAGGTAGTGTAAGCACTCCTCACTGAGGTATAGGTTCCTATATCTCACCATACACACACATATAACCACCCCTATGACAGGCCCTATCAATCCTGAGGGCAAGGTGCTTGGTCTACTATGTGAGGGGGTGCCTCTGCATGAGCAGGACCCCTCTGCAGCTGGCAGAGTCTATTATCTGCAGCTGTTTGTGGATGCGGTTAAACCATATACTCTTAAGTGCATTATAACCTCGCGGTAAATGCTAACTTTGGAATGACTTCATCAAAACATGCCGGGTTTGGTGTCAAACAACTTGGAATCCCACTCCCACACCAGTAACTGGTGTGGGAGTATGATCCCACCCTTCTAGAGGGGACGACATGTACCAACTGTACTAACACGGTAGAAATCTGAAAGAACCCTGGCATCACAAAATGGATGCCACCAGCACAGACACTGGGCTGCCCTCCTGCTGCTGACTGAAATTCGCAGTTGAGGAAGCCCAACAAAAGGCATCCTGTCACAGGGAGGTGTCACCACCTCCCAGACAGGATTTAGTGTATTGGAGCTGGGTGGGTGCACTCTTAGAGTGCTTTGAAGTCCTGCACTGGGGGAGCAGTAGGCTCCTCTGTGCATATGCCAGCTCAAACTGGTTCAGGGGCTACCTGCCCCTGCTCTGGCGTGAAACTGGACAAAGGTAAGTGGGTGTAACCACCCCCTACCCTGACCCTCCTAGAGGAGTGGTCATAGAGCTAGTCCCTCCCCTATCTTCACTATAAGATAGCAAGCTATGCCACTGCAAATCAGATAACCCTGGATGACGCTCTACAAAGAAGAATCCTGTCCCTTCGATGTTCCACTACCTTTGGAAGACAGAAGAATCTCCCTTGGAGTTAAGGAGTGACTCCCCTGCTTGGCAGGCACCAAAAACCTTAATCAACGGTTGCAAAGTTTCCAGTTTCCACTGGATTTCAAAGTCCCTGCTGCCCTGGAAGTAGATTTCCTGACTTCTCGACGGCCATTGTGAGTCTCTGGCAAAGCTGTGGTGAGTGGACCCCACGAGTGATGAGGAACAGCAATACCCAGGGACCATGCACTATTGTCAAGTGCAATCCCTTTGCAATATTCTACAAACTTGTGCTTTGGACCATTTGTGGCCCAAGCCTCCAGCAGGTCTTGCAATTAAAATCAGAGGCCTACCCCATCCCGAGTGACCGTGGGCTCCTGTGAAGCATTTCCTGAAGAGGCGTCTTTGCAATCACTTGCCCGTTGGCTAGTGGCTCCCCCAAAGACTTTCTTATCAACTAAAAGAGCTCTCCTGGTTGCTCCAGGCCTGCCCTCACTTATCCTTGCTGGGTGAGTCCCTCAGACCTTGCTGGTCTGCACCATCGACTTTCTTCAGTCTACCCAAGACTTGCAGTTGCCAAGGCTTGTTGGCTCCAATCTGGTTGTCAACACCACCATCAGCTGCAGACTTTACAGGACACTCTGAATCCAGCTGCTGGTCATCGTCGATCTTTCCTGGACCTCGTGAGTGAAGAGTCAATACACCATCGATGACCTGAAATCAGACAACATCTGTGGTCATCCATCTTCATGGCCACCGGTCACTGGAAAGTGACTCTGAATGCTGTCCCTTCAATTTTCAGGTCTTCTGCATCTTGAATCCACCCTTGGATTCTACCGGACACTTCTTCAGTCAACGCAAGCAGCAAGTCTTCTTTGGTCTCCATAGAAAACAGCGACGCGACCCGACACCAAAAGACACCTATGCACCCGGCTTCCCTGGGTGAGGTAACTCGTGCACTCCAGTGCCCTAGTGTGTGTTGGCCCTCAAAATACTTACCTTGTAAGTGGCTTGCTTGCAGGCTTCCTTGAAGTACCCTAAAACATTAAAAATCAAACCGCGACTTGCTCCATTATAATCAATAGGGAACCCGTGCCTGTGTTCACACACTGCACGCATCTCCCGTGGGCTTGTTACTTACCTGCTAACACTGCAGTAGTGAAGCCCCAGTGATTCCCCAGGCCCTAGGCCTTGTCATTTTGCAAGTCGACATTGTTATTCCATTTTTTTAGTATATGGTCTGGTACGCCCCTAGGGCTCCAGCCATATTTGTGCTTAATTTATTGTGAAACGTTGACATTTGAATGTGTACCTGGCTTCTAATCTCATATAGAGATTAGTAGAGTGTGTCTAGAAATAAATACATATACATTTGATATATATACCTGTGTGGTGCCCTTTCATTTGGTAATTCAAGAGATTATAAGGTAAAACAAGCTGCTTTACATTCCTCTGAGAATTAGCCTGAAGGCTGCTCTCCACAGCTACCACTAGCATAGCTTTCTTTAAAAGGTTGTCTTAAACCTATCTACCATAAGAGTCGAATTGGACTGGTGCAAGGTGGCCACTAGAACTAGTGACCAGCACATGCCAGGCCAACTTCTCACAGCGAACCTCTGGAATCAGCAGGCTTGGGCATGATTGCAGAGGGCGAGGGCCGCTGACAGCAGATGAGGGATGTGCTGCCTTCTCTCCTCATGTTGACACAGGGATCCGTTTTACTGCAGGCCTCGCCTCATCTGGGCTTTTACACTGTGGCAGAAGTGCTGCTAATTGAGGGTGGTGTTGGAAATAGGCTCCAGAATTCTTTTTTGGGACTCTCCCAGCTGGGTATTTCACAATTCATCAATGTGCTTCTTCCAGGCCAGTGCCCAGGAACAGTTCCTATTTAGCAATATCCAGCTTAGAATTTGCTAGTGAGTCACAGCTAATTGTTTTTGTTTGGCCTCTTCTGTTTCTCACTTAACTCCTAAAGCAGGAAATTGCCCAAAGGGTGCAAAAGCTGGCTTGTCCTGCAAAGATGTATGTTCCAAAGCGCTTGCTTGGCCATTCTGGGCAAATCATAGAAATGATGGTATGGTAGACATCCAATGCGCTACTGGGGCGAGAAAGGGAAACAAAAGTGAGGTTTGGTGCTACATTAAGGTGCAGGGCAAAGGGCGTGCCACCTTTGGGCGCCTAAACAAGGCGTCAACTAATGGATTAAAAAACATTTACCAAGGCTCGGAAATCCCTGTTGCTGAAGTCTACCAGAGCAGCCCATCGTCCACATGTTGAGATGGACAGATCAGACAAGTTCCTAATTTTATGAAATACATTTTGGCCCAAGTCTTGACTGTAACATATCACAGAGGTGATCACGCCCTGAAATTCATAGGGACAGTGGAGCACAAGCAGAGCCAGAGGACTGGCTTGGCCCTAAGATCTATAGCACGAGCCGAGCCATTCCAAAAATAAACATTGGAAGGATGTTCCAGACAACATTACAAAATTATGATAATGGTTTGAAGTGCAAGATGTTATAGATTGTAATAATTGAGTTTTCATTTTAACACATTGGACTTCGTTGTTACATTGGGTGACTTTAATAGCTTGTAAAGAGAAACAGAGAACTATTGAAGAAGAACTCTCCTCAAGAATTCCAACAGACAATTCAGTGCATTCTTAAATGATTAATACCAGATGTTACACTAACACAAAAGGGGGGACAGAGGAGTTAGGCCAGATGTTTGAAGCATTTTTCCGGCCGCAAACGGCCTGATTCTTAGAATTGGACCATTTGCGACCCGAATGTTTTTTGTCTAATGTAGAAAATGCAAAATGTGATTTGGTAATTTGTTACAATTTGCATTTGAGATTGGGTATTTGGAAGGGGCGCGTTTGGGGCGTTCCTTCCAAATACCATGCAGCTATATATATAACACTGTGTTTTACTAAAGCTAACTTGAAACGTACAAAAAATAGTTAAGAAAATCAGCAAGACACGGAATGATAAATATGCCTAGAAACAAGTCAGGCAAATCAGGTAGATTTCAATCTCAAAAGATCAAATGGAGCAAAAAAAGACATAGGACATGATTTAGAGTTCGTAGTACTATTTCCTCTATCAGAGCGATGGAGTAAAATACTCCTTCACCCTGACTAAGCAGCCAGAATCAGAATTTAGAGAAGTCCACCGACACAGTTGTTAATATACTTAAAGCTATGTAACAAGGCAGATCCATGTCAAATACAGCAGAAAGGGGCTTCGCCTAATGTAACCCCATGACAAAAACCCTAAGAAGTGGTTATACAGTGAGACGATATGACACTGCTTCAGAAATGAATTTTACAATGTGAACTTTGACAATTACAAAAGGAAAGGGTCTTACATTGTATACTCTGTGACAAACACTAAAAGAGGGGGCTTTACATTGTTTAAAATTGAGACAACTTCTTAAACAGATCTATAGCTCAGGAAGGGCTGGAGAGGTCAGGATGTCATTGTGTACAAATGCAATCTTTTATTTGGTATATAGCATTTACTCGAGCGAGAATTATATTATGTTTTTTTTTAATGCAAACGCACAGGCTGGAGATTTAGCGGCAGATTTACAAGAAAGTGACGCATCTGTACACACCCGTATTTACAATAGGGTGCACTATGGCGCAAGGATTGACAGATGCGTAAGAAATTCTGACGCATCTGTTGGTGGAAAAGTCATGCATTGCTGGAGTCGTGTCGCAAGCACGACGCAACTCCAACAATGCGTGTTGAGGCCTATTCCCACTACACTGCGTCACTACTTATGCCTGCTTGAAGCAGGCGTAAGGTTTTGACGCAGTGGCGTCCTAAAAGTGACGTAGTGAAATCTTGTAGATTTCACGGAGTCACTTTTACGAGGCCTTCCTGCGTGGGAACGCCCACCCTGCATATATTATACCTGACGCAGGTATAATGTGACGCAGGGCTTTACAACGTGACGCATCTCCCTAGATGCGTCATGTTTTAAATAGGCCGCATTTTTTGCGCTGCTGTTGCGTCAAAACAGTGACGCAACTGCAGAGCAAAAGTCACGTAAGGGGCTTGTAAATCTGCCCCTTATTTCTTAATTATTATTGAGTGTTTTGCAGAGTTCTGAGCTTGTAACCCTCATCACCTCCCTGAACAAGCCTTGGACTGCTCTTCCTTGCCACCCTGAAATTCAGGTAGTAAAGGGTTCGCTTGGTGCTCAGCATAGGTCCAATAGTAAGATACCCCAGAGCTTGTTCTCTGCCCTGCTTTGCACTTCTTTCAGGTGGTTGTTTGAGCAGCAGCTGTGTTAATCCACTCAAAATGAAGCTCAATTGCTTCTAAGTGATAGAGACGTAGTTAATACAATAGGAAGGGGCTTCCTATGATGTAACCATGTGACGAACACAGAAGGAAACAGTTTTACATTGTGAACTCTGGCAAATATGGGTGGAGGGTAATTTACATTGTTAACCCATTGACAAACACCATAAAATTGTTGTTACATTTTTAACAGTGAGAGACTTTGTTACAGATCTTTACTTAACAGGGGGCCACAGAGGTCAGGATTTCATAGGGCACAAGTGTAATCTCATGTTTAGTATGAAGGTGTGTGTGAAATAAAGCAATCTTTAGCCCTGACTAGAGCTGAAGTAATCACCGATATGTCCTTTAAAAAGCAGTTTGCCCGATTGTCTGGGGCGTCTGAGTACCTGCGCAGGTTTCGATAAATGGGACCTTATTGGTATATCTATGGTGGGGGATGTATGGATTAAAGGCAAGAAGGCGTCGTTTGCGGAGCTTCAGCTTAAATACCAGCTCGCACCCTCAGAGTATTATCGATACCTTCAAATCAGCCATGCTATCGACGGCGCCCTCCCCGCGGTACCCCCCTTCCAGACTCCTCTCCTTTGGAGGACAGGCTGTTCCTGGATCCAATGGACCGCAGGGCTATCTCCTTGACCTATAGAAAGTTAGTTAATAATCGTACTGACCCACTGCAGAAGTTACGGGCCAGGTGGGAGACGGACTAGGGGGAAATGGCTGACGAGGACTGGATTGACGATATAGCTTCCCCTCGCGAGGTGGCGATGCCGATGCGACTTCGCCTTGTTCAGCTAAAAATTCTGCACCGGGCGTATTTCGATGCCAAACTATTGTATAAATGGGTAGATGTCCAAACGCGCTCTGCCTACGGCATTGTCACCAGACAGGTACATTTCTGCACATACTATGGGCATGCCCCCTCATTTAGCAATACTGGATAGAAGTCACCCGACAGATGGCGAGGTCAATAGATAAGCCCATCGCCCCTTCTCCCCAGCTTTGCCTCCTTAATGTGTGGGAAGCTACAGACCTCGTTCAGGTGGAGCAGGAGTGGGTGGCGGGGGGGTGGGCCATTGCAAAAAGGAATATTGCCCAGAAGTGGGGAGAAGACACCGTGCCGCTGTTGCATGACTGGGCCACAGATATGGATCAGGCCATGGTGGCGGAGAAAACAGTTTACAAAAGTCAAGGCTGTCCGCGGAAGTGGGATTGCAAGTGGGGACGCTGGAATAAATATCGGGCAGACATCTGGATCTCTCCTTTGGTGGAACTTAGAAGGGAGGGACAAGCTATCCTGGATAAAAAGGGGGCAGATGCGGTGACCTAAAAGCTTAAGACCACCATTCATATGCTGTATGCGGGGGGCTCCCCGATACTAATATGTGTATGTAACCACCTCTGTAATGCTTCACTGTTCGGCCTGATGCAAGGCTTACTACCCTCAGTGTATCGCTTGTTGTCTCTAAAGCCCGGATGTATATTTTGCCTGTGAAGGAGCTAATTAAGTGTCATGACTACTGCAATGTTGTGAGTTTTATTTTCAATAAAATTGTTATTTAAAAAAAAAAAAGCAGTTTGCAGAGAAGGGCTTTGGAGCTGTCCTTATAGTGATCTCCATGTCTACAAGTAGATGAGTCAGTGGTTGTGTTATTCAACTTCTTGCAGTGACTTGGCTAAAGTAACCACCTGTATTTTTTAATACAAATTGTTGCCAATGTCTCAGTAAAACAGTTTTTAATGCCATGTGACCAACACCAGCACACATGACTCAATGGGCCAGATGTATCAAGCATTGTTTGTCTTCGCAGATGGCCGATGTAGCCTGTAACCTGTTACCGTATCGCAAAATGTGTTTGTGATTTGCTATTTGGAAGGGGCGTGTCTAGGGTGTCCCTTCCAAATAGCGAATCCCAATGGTGTGTATGAATGTTTTGTGACTGTGAATGTGGTGGCAAAACATTCACATTTTACCACCTTAACACCTACCTACCACCTAAGGGACCCGACCCCTTACCCTGTGTGAATGTTTGTAAAAGCATGTTTTAAGAGCAGGCAGTGGTCCCACGGACCACTGCCTGCTCTTATAAAATTAAAAGAAATCTTTTCATTTTTTCTTTTTGTACAGCATCTCGTTTTTCTTTTAAGGAAAATGAGCTGCTTTACAAAAAAAATAAAAAGTTTGCTTTATTTAAAAGCAATCACAAACATGGTGGTCACCATCCCTGTGATATTTGCAATTCTTAATGGATTGCAAATTGCGACCTACCTGATTAATATTCATGAGGTAGGTCATTTGCGACCCATTAGGAATTGCAGAAAGTGTTCAAAACACTTTCATGCGTGCCGTTTTACGATTTCCTTATTGCAATTAGGAAATCTCAAAATGGATTAATGATGCATCTTGCCCAATATGACTTGTTTGAGAATTTTTACATTAAACATGTCAGCCGCATTTAAAAATATCACATGGCGGTGGCATTGAGTCTCTCATTTCATCTATCATGGAAAGTGCAGATGGCAGGCAAATCCCATTGGATTGTAGGCAGTCTCCTTTCATTTAAGATGGTTGTGCTATCAAGGTGCAGCAGTCAATTGATCGAACTTTCACTGTCCTTGACTGGGTGAAATCGAAATTTTCAGCAAACAGGTCTTTCTTCCAGTTCCTTTTTTCTTATTACAAATGTCTGTGAAAACAATGTGGTTGTGCTACCTTTTAGAAATAATTTTTTTGTGCAGATTTATATAGCGCGAACTCGACCCAAAGGTATTGGAGTGCTTTAAATGAGCACCAGTTACTTTACACAAGGACACATTCATTTTTTGGTAGGTACAGGGGAGATTAAGTGATTTACTCAGAATCACAGGATGTTTAGCCAATGCCAAGGATCGCACCTTGTTCCTCAGCTCCAAAGTCGGCACCTCTAGCCGTGAGACCACAGTGATTTCAAAGTTTGGTGTTTGTAAGCAAATCATGTATGATCAGTGCTTAATTTGTAATGAATGAGTGCCTGTGCCCAAATTCTGCTCAGAGGCCTGCGACAGGCGCAATTTAATGTTGGTGCTCCGAATACCAAGGCTCTATAGTCTTAAATCCAAATCATGCCACTACCAGACACTCCCTGTCTCTTCGTCTTGCTCCTACAAAATCCTGCTGTCTCCCCATCTTTCACTTCCTCCTTCATTCCTCTTTGTGTATTTTCCCTCTCTTGCTAATATACAATGTCTAATGTGGAAAAATAAGTGCTGGTCTCCAAAAATGAGTGCCAGTTCAATCAATCAGGGGAATTAATTGCAAGTGCTCTACTCACCTGTGGGGGTCTCAAGGTGCAGGGGGTGGGGGGGTCAAGCAGCTCCGTTCAGTCGAATAAGCATGGTCTTGAGTGTCTTCCTGAAGATGTTCAGGGAGGGGGCGCGTCTAATGTTGATCAGGAGCTCGTTCCAGGTCTTGGCCGTGATGTAGGAGACAGCTCTTCCACCTGTTGTGGCTCTGCGTATGTGCGGGTTGTTGTCGAGGGCGAGGTCGGCGGATCGAAGGTGCCCCCACCGGCAACCACCGGCTTAAATTAAGCACTGCGTGTGATCTACAAAATCAAGTGACTGTGGTGTGAATAAAAACATTGTGCATCTTTTATTCCTAAATAACTAATAGGGGTGAGCTTAAACACAACTAAGGGGCACACAGAGGTGAAAGATATTCAACTATAGGAGAGTTACTACTTGGACATGGTGGACCTGGCAAGCCCTGCACTGCCCTGCAATGCTTTCATTGATAACTGAATCAGCCGACTCGGCAGAGGCTTGACTGTCTTCTGTTGTTTAAATGTTTAACAAAGCTCCACAACTTATATTGGTCAGAAGGGAAACTCAAAAGGATAAGAAAGAAAAAGAAAAGGCTTGATAGAGAAGCAAAAACCCAAAGAATAAATGATTTTACTGCAGATTTGGATCAAGCAGGCATTGTACTTCAAAGCTGACAGAACACCGTAATTAGACTAGCTCACAAAAGGTACATCCTCTGAGCCTAAAGTTAGTTTAGTCTAGGCCTCTTCTAGCCCAAATATGATGCTATGCAGCTCCTCAAACCAATTACCACAAAAAGTGAAAAAAGTGCTAGGTGCAGATGATTTGTTCACTCTTTCTTGGCATTTTGATCTTCTTCTCTTAGATGGTGAGTCTACATCATCCCCAAATTTTGACTTGAGGGCGAGTATTAACTTTAGTTGTAGGAGCCTCACACATCTGGGGCAATAATATGTATTAGGGTGCAATTTCCCTGTTTGCGCCTGGTGCACCTTAAAACAGGTGACTTTTCGTCACCATAGACAGAATGTAGCAACCCTCTGAGTGCAGCATTACTTCAGCAACAAATATCATCATGGAATAGTGATTGTTATAACACTAAGTCAGCTTTTTAAACGGAATACAAATTCATAGGTTGAAATAATATTTTGTATAGCAGTAACATTTTAAGGCATTCAAGGCTATTGGCAGCCCATAGTGATCTTAAGCATTTAACACCAATTCACATTGAAGCAGTTGAATTCAAACCTCCATTGGCTGGCGAACCGACTGAAACAACAGTCGTCACCTTGTCCTCCACTTAAACAGCCCATTTAATTTCATTAAAGCAGAAGATTTTCTCAGAATGGGGCATTATTGTCACCAGTCAGCCTAGTATGAGATATCCAACGGTGCTATTGGAAGAACTCAGGAAACCAGTAGTACATGAATTAAAGACTGACAGTATGTGTTCGATCTTGATAGAGGCTCGAGGAACTAGTGCCAGCTGGGCACTAGAGAAAAGACCACCGTGGTCCTGCCAACTCGATGTCGATGGCTTCAGAGGCTGAAGTAGCTATTGGAGGGTGTCCCACCAAGATTCCCCCTGTCCAGATTACAAAGTGCCTTTCCATCGAGGCAACTGTGGCGGGGATACCTCCAGGCTTGGGTAAGTAGAAGCGAAAAAAAAGGGGTGAAAACTCACCTTTTTTTTGTGGTTCCACCACCAATTCCATCTTCAACACCATTGTCCAGGTCCTCACTGTGCTGCTGCTACTTGACCATGACACTCAACCACCCCATTATTGCCAGATCCTAAGGTAGGTTTAGGTGGTGGGTGTGCATGTACAGTCAATGGTGTGTGTATGTTGTTGGTGTGCCATGCTATATCTAAAAACAATGATCAGTACAAATTACCTGCATGTACATTTTGACATATACACAACATATATATGTATTGAGATGTAAATTAAGTAGGGCCCGATTCACAGAACTAACTTAAGACAAAATCCTAAACTTACTACTTTTGGTATTAACAGAAGGCATTTAGTAGTAGTAAAGTTAGGATTTTGTCTTAAGTTTGACTTAAGACAAACTTAAGACAGACTTAAGACAGACTTAAGACAAACTTAAGACAAACTTAAGACAGACTTAAGTTAGGATTTTGTCTTAAGTTTGTCTTAAGTCAGTCTTAATTCTGTCTTAAGTCTGTCTTAAGTCTATCTAAAGTTTGTCTTAAGTCTGTCTTAAGTTTGTCTTAAGTTTGTCTTAAATCAAACTTAAGACAAAATCCTAATTTTACTACTACTAAATGCCTTCTGTGAATACCAAAAGTAGTAAGTTTAGGATTTTGTCTTAAGTTAGTTCTGTGAATCGACCCCATAGTACTTACCAGTATCCACATCACCATTGCCCCACTACGTCAGGACACCATTCCCAGGTGACCACCGGCTCGCTGGGAACATCTATATCGGCAATCCTGCCGGCCTGATGACGATGGAGTACTGCTAGCCCACAGAGAAGACCACCGCTGCGGCGGTCTCCTGTCTTTTGCCACAACATCTAAATACAGCAGACAGGCCGCTGTCAACTCGAAGGAGTACTTGGGACTGCCGCAGCCGTAGGACCGCCAAGATCTAAATCATGCCTTTAGTCCCATGGAATTCCAACCTGTGTCATCAGTGCAAGTTTGATTATCCTTCCTATGGACATGCAGAAGACTGGGGTTGGCTCTTGCAGCCCTTAAATGGGAATAAAACTGCATTACCTTCAACTAAAAATGGCACTAGTGGTCCAGTAAACACAATCACAATCTTATCCTGGAACATTGATGCTAGGTATTGAAATATATGAAAATATTCTACCTAGCCTGTGATTTAAGAGAGCAAACACTAATTCAGTTAAATAAAAGTTACTAGAACTATCTGTCTCAAACAGGAATATACTCTGGATTCTTACAGCAGATTTTATTCAGAAATTAGCCCAGATACTACCCACGGAATTCCACTTCAGCATTTTAGGTATAGTAACCTGGATAAACTAGACCATTCTCTTCTTGCTACTTTAGAGGCTCTGGGATTCAGAGGGCTGAATGGTTATATTTTTCCTGCTGTTCACATGGCTCTACTCATATAACAAGGGACATTCAATATTGAGTATGCTCTCATTTCCATGGGGGTTTTTAACAATATCTTGGAGTTTGCAATAATTCCAAGATGTGAAAGCGACCACTACCCTCAACGTACAACTTTTAGTATTTGCAACATGAATGCAGAACCCACACTGGTGGTGGGTCGGCATCATGTAAACCAATGGAAAATAATTTCATGGAATAGTGAATCGCTGGTAAAGTACTCCAACTAGAAGTAGCTCGGGGGAATGCCAATTGGTCAAACAAAAGATCTCATCCAGGGCCAGACTGGGAAGCGAAACCGGCCCTGGCATTGAGCTCCGCCAACCCCGGGTGGGAGGGTAATAGTGGAAAGCTTTGTGCTGCTTTTGTTGCTCAGGCCGATATTACAACAATGCTTCAAAACTGGCCCCAGGTAACAAAAACACCCCCCAGGGGTCTAAAACTGGCTCCCACCATGGCTGCCAACAGGGGAAATGCCCAGTGCCCGCTATGGCCAGTCTGGCCCTGATCTCATCCTCAATTGGGGAACTGCAGTAAGTGAGTTACGAAACTATCTGGGTGGTCAACTGCAACACCTCAATCCCATAAGAACTCCACAACACAAAACGTAGTATGCAAAGGAGCTAAGGGCCCAAAATAAAATACCGGACCAGGGAGCTAAATCTTTGTGGGAGTCCAGGAGGTGTGCTGAAGACCTACAATACAGAGACCTCTTTGCTTGCAAGAGCAAGAATCAGCAAGTCTTTTGCCATTATATCAATCATCTGAAAGACACCAGAATTTTACAGACGGAAACACGGTTGATCAGGCCTCATGGGTAGCCTATATCAAAGAATTGTAATATTTAAAAGATTTTGCATCCAACTGGCCATGAGCTGGCCGCTCGCTAACCTATTCTTGACAAATACATTTTAGGACAAGTTGCTTAATGTCGAGGTGATGCTGCCCCAGCTCGAATGGTATTCCTACTGTGATCTATAAACAGGTTCCAGGGTAGTGGTCAGCAGCTTAACAGAATATATTTAATGATTGCTTGGTCGTTGACTCCATACCAGACTCCTGGAAAGGGTTGGTATTACACCCTATACACAAAAAAGGAGCCGGAACAGTTATCTTTTTATAACTGTAGTAGATATTGAATCAAAATATTGTGTGAGTCTGACCTGGAAGCATAGGCACCAAAAAAAAATCAATAAGATTTATTCAAACGGGCTTTCAGGCAAAATCTAGTTCAATGGACAATTTGACCAGTTTGCCAATGTTAATAAATAATTCAGTTAAGGGAAAACAGCTATCCTAGGGCTGCGTAATTGATTTCTCTAAAGCGTTTAATCACATCACGAGGAGTCTAACACTAGTGGCCTGGAATATTCCATCTACCTTGCTGTGTGATATTCAATTATTATAATCCAGCAACTGAGTGCAAACAAAAATTGAGAGATAACCACACTCTCTCCCCAAAAGGGCCAACAAATAGAAGATTAAAACAAGGTTGTGTGCCTACCCCCACTCTCTTTAACGTGTTTATCTCAGACCTAAGCACTCAGTAATATCAAGCAATATCCCACTCACTTTAGGATCACTGGCAGCATGTCGGAAACACAAATATCATGGGGACAGAATATTGTGTCAAAAATGTTGAGGGCCAAAATATTGAAAGGCATGTGCCAATAGGTACGTATAGAGCTACTATTCTTAATTCCACATCTATGTACTTTGAAGATATGCACATCTGCAAGAGACATATATGTGGAATTATATAAAGTAAAATGTTGCTTATCTATAGAAACTTACCTTCTTGGTATTTTTGTCCTCGACATTCTTGACACAATAATTTTTCGACACAATTTCTTTTCTCTGATATTTTGTATGTACAACCCTCCACCTATTTTCAGCCAGCTGTTGACATCCTCGCAATATGCAGATGATGTGCTTCTTAATCAGAAAGGTGTGGGTCCACATAGGCGTTCAAATGTTTTAAATGAATTTTGTAAAAAAAAACTTTACATCAGTCAATTTTGACAAAACAAACATTTTTCTTTTTACTTTTTGGTAAAAAGGTGAACAAGAAAGAAGCCTGGCAACTGGGCAAACCCAAATTAAAAGTTGTTATAGTTACAAGTACCTGGGAGTGTGGTTGCAGGATCATGGATCACATCTTTTATAGCTGAATGCATTAAAATCGAAGCTGGATGCTCTAGTCCATGCTTTCCAGATGCTTTTCATAAATTATTGAACCCTTCACTAATTCTGCAATGATGGATCATCAGGGCAAAGTTAACCTAAGAATTATATCCTATGGCTCCTTAATGTTCCCAAAAGAAGTAGACCAATTTAAACGTTTCCCAAAATAATTCGTATCACCAGCTATTTCATCTCCCTGACAAAGCATCACAAGCCCAGGTGAGGCTTGAATTTGGTCTTATGGATCAGTAGCTGGACCAGAAGGCCTCTTTGATCAATTAAAGCGGCTTTCTTTTCTGCGAGATAAGGAAATACATTAGGAAAAGGAACCAGAGCTGGATGTTGATTAATTCCTGTAAGAAGCTGCAGACCCATCGCTATCTAGCTGTAAGCCATAGATGCTATTTTAAATTAAGGTTTATGCACCTACGGGTTGATTCATTTTCCTTGTTAGTCCTTATGCCAAAATGGGTGGTTTTTACACCTCTGTAGACTGTGTTCGCTTCATCAAGATACTGTTCTGCTCTGCCTTTGTCAGTGCTTAATTTGAGCCAGTGCTTTCTGGTGCTGAGCACCGGTACTTGGTTGATTTTCGGTGCTTGGCACCAGCACCTTATTGTCAACGCCACACTTAGGGCAGTCTGCCACAAGGTGGCACTGCTCATATAATTTAGAGATGAGCAGTATAACAGTTATTTAGGAAAACAATAAACATTAACAACATTGCTAATACCTGCCTCACAGCCATTCCTTTAGCTTTGGGGACCTGGAATCATCTGAACTGTCGCATTTACATGTGAGAGAGATGGTTTGTAGGTGTTCTGGCAGCAATGACGGGGCGATGGGTGGTGCAAGCTGCAGTGGCCTCCTGGTCAGAGCCCTGGTACTTAATGTAGGTGTTCTGGCAGCAATGACAGGGGCGATGGGTGGTGCAAGCTGCAGTGGCCTCCTGGTCAGAGCCCTGGCACTTAATGTAGGTGTTCTGGCAGCAATGACAGGGGCGATGGGTGGTGCAAGCTGCAGTGGCCTCCTGGTCAGAGCCCTGGCACTTAATGTAGGTGTTCTGGCAGCAATGACAGGGGCGATGGGTGGTGCAAGCTGCAGTGGCCTCCTGGTCAGAGCCCTGGCACTTAATGTAGGTGTTCTGGCAGCAATGACAGGGGCGATGGGTGGTGCAAGCTGCAGTGGCCTCCTGGTCAGAGCCCTGGCACTTAATGTAGGTGTTCTGGCAGCAATGACAGGGGCGATGGGTGGTGCAAGCTGCAGTGGCCTCCTGGTCAGAGCCCTGGTACTTAATGTAGGTGTTCTGGCAGCAATGACAGGGGCGATGGGTGGTGCAAGCTGCAGTGGCCTCCTGGACAGAGCCCTGGCACTTAATAGTTTACGAATTAAACACTGGCCTTTGTATTTGCCGCAGACTTTAACCTGAACAGAGATATTGCTCACAACTGTTATTTCTACAATTCGGAGTCAGCTCTTGCCGACAAGCATTCGGTTCCTGTTTGAGGGGTGACTTTCCTACGGGGACTGTTCATTTTCCACACGTTATAATATATTTTAGTCTGTCGCATGCAGGAAAGTCAGTCCTGGGGATTTGTCCCTAAACTGCTTTATCATCTATAAATGTTGCTGACATAATATTTTTTATAGGAGAGTCATCCTAGGCATGAAAGTACTATAGAATGCCTGGAGCATTAAACATGATTTATTTCCTTTTATATCGACTGTGGCTGATTTGCAGTATTTTCATTTTATGGATCAATTTAACAATATGGTTTTAAGTGGTGTATTGATACTTGGCACTTTAGTATTAAAGAATCTTGCTGGTACTTCACTGAGTGTCTATGACTGAAAATGTATTATTGGGTGGAGGTAAAAGGGTTGTTTTAATCTACATATTACCTCTGGCATCCAGCGGGATCAATTTTGCACATCCCTGTCTTTGATCTTATTGTAATGTTTATGGTTTTTATTAGTTTTATTAGCTGTAATAAAAATTTACTTATTTACTACGTGGACAGCTCATTCGACAAAGTGGATAGCATAACGATACAGCTTTAGCAGGTGGTAAAACAATACACTGATAAATTTTTTGTACCCTTTATACTATTTATTTAGTTGTTTCTACGTACTGTGACCAAAAGGTGCAACTAATATTCACTGATGAAAGGCTGAGCTGGCCCTGCATTTTTACTCGATTGCAATTAGGCAACGTGTCCTACTCGTAATGGCGTCAGAAATTATGTGAAATTATGCATGCATAATATAAAGTTTGCCTTGGCCTACCAGCATGATCTGAAGGCTCTATCAGATATCAGCAGAGAGATTTTAACTTCCAAATCCATTTTACAGCATAGGACAAGAGTCTAAGTCCTGTGCGTTCAACTAAAAAACACATCAGTATTCCCCAGAATCAGAGGCTTTTGGTGTGCAGAATGTAGAACAGATAAATAAAGAGTCTGTGCTCCAGCCTGTCTACCTGAACAATAGAGCAGCCCCTTCTGTGTGTGTACAATCTTTGACCTACAAAGGTGGCCTCCCTTTTGTAGCTTGTCTTTTGGATTCAAACCTCGGTTGGCTTTCCTGCCAGGAATAGATTCACACCTGTTCCAGTGACAGGCCTTTGCTGTTTCTTCCTGGGAATCATTTAAACGTCTTCCAAGGAAGCAGAAAGCTGTCTGGTGACCAGCAACCATCACTGGTAGCTGAAAACGTGGAAAAGAGAATGGTACCTTTCTAAAAGATGCTTTTACTCAAAGTTTTATTAGATTTGACTTGGGCATCAAGCACGGTTTCATGGAATTGATTCTTTTGATACCCTAGCGTACAACCCGGTACTCTCCAATGGGGCTTTTCACTGTTAGGACATATAAAAATATTTGTCCTACTTTTTAATATACAGCGCCCTGCCTTAGGTCTTGATGCAGCTACCACAGAGGTGACATATATTTTAAAAGGGGGATTGAACTTTATCAGTGGTTTAAAAGGCAAAGTCAAGTTCACAGTTTCCACCTTTTCTGCCAGCTAGCAATGGCAGGCTGGGAGTCATGTTTTTGCCTTGCTGCACTCATGGTGGCACAACTAGCTCAGTAGTCCATGAGGGACATATTAACTTACAGGCCTTAGGTAGCCATGGCACCATATACTAAGGACTTACAAGTAAGTTTACTTATGCTAATTGGGTATAAGCCAACTAAAGATGTTTTACTGAAGGGTCAGAGCACATGCCCTGAGTCTGGTTTATCCGGGCTTGGGCATTTCAGAGTCATTCCACTGGTGCGTAGTCGTCACAATGGGGGCACAGAGTGGGGGTGAACCTGCACAAAGAGCTGGTTCCTCACAATCTACTCAATCCCTTTTGTAAGGAAAAAAGCATTGGTGGGTACTTTTGTGAAGAAGCTGTCTGGAGATCCTTAGATACTTAGCAACCTTTGTAAATCTTTATAACTCCAGTTTCCTGCTAAAATTATTGGAAAAGAAGAAAAAGTATTTTTGCCCCTCGTGGCATGGTACCATGGTCTGTTTGCCATTGGAACCAAGCTGTACCTGGATGATGAGCACTTGTCATGGCGAAACTAGTCCTGGGTTGCTTCTGTTCTGGTTCGGTGAGGAGCTGGCCAGGTAGTATGGGCTGGGCTTTTTCCATAAAGAGCAGGGTCATGGCTGATTTGCATATGGCTGGGTGTCAACTGAGGTAGTATGGTGATGAAAAAAATGATGGGTTGTGATGCTATCCTGAGTGATTGCAAGTGGTTTGGCAAATTGCATGCCTTTCTCCCATCACCTTTTGTATGCTTGATGTACTGCCATTAGTGGCAAGTGTATGCCCAGAGGTGGGTCCGGTGCTCACTGTGACACTGTAAACCAAGCTATACCTGGCCATTGAGCCCTTATCGTGGTGAACCAGTCCTAGTTTGCTTGTGTTCTAGTTCAGTGAGGACCTGGCCTGGTAGTTCAGGCTGGACTGTTTCCATGAGGAGCAGGTTTAAGGCTAATTTGCTAATGGCCGAGTTTAATCTGAGGTGGCATGATGAGCAAAAGAACAATGGTTTGAGATGTTACCCACATCGATTGCCTGTGATAGGACAATTTACAAGCATTCCTCACATGACCTTTTGTGTGTTTGTTATTGTACAGTTACTCATGTCAATGGGTTGCTTCCTTCTTGCTCTTGTGTGAACTCCACAACATATACTGCAGTTGGCCATACATTTGTCACTCCTCAGAGCTATTCCCAGTGGCTTTTAATCTACCGCTACTGGATGGAGTCCAGAGAATATACTACACATGAAGCATGATCGCATCTCCTAAAGGTAATACCCTTCACCAAATGCCATATTCCTGGGCCAAATTTCAATGTGGTTTAAACTATTTGATAAAGATCACTCCAACGATGGTTGGTATCTGCGCAAGCAACTGCATCTGTTCCTACACCTTGTCTCAATAACCGTAAATTGGGGCATCTACACTCTTGTTAAAACATGGTGGGATCCATTTCTGCCATACATGCATGATACCAAAACAATTCCCACGTAGAAGAGACTGTAATTAAACACCCTTTAGACAATCATACACTTGCCTCTAATGCTTAAGTGCCCAATCTTTCATTCTATTTTAGTTTAAATCCAGGCTTTGCGCAAGAATAAAACTAGGGGTGGGCAAAGAATTCCGCTCTGCTGGCGGAGTTTTGCCCACTCTGCTCTCGGTGCTGAGTGCAGAGTTCTCAAAAACTCTGACAAGTGGAATGGAGCAGATTTTTCCTCCCAAGCGGCTTGCCAAAGGTAAGTTGGCGAGTGCTCGCAAGAAGAAATCACGGGTTAGACCTCCTCTCGGCAGGTTGTGACCGCTCGTGTTGAGAAATCTGCAAATCGCATTGAGGGAGCTGCGGCTCGAGTAGAATGTCTACCTGAGTGGCAGAAAGCTTCAGTGCCCTCTAGGGTGACACGTAGTGCCATTTGTGCTGATTTTGCAATGCGGGACAAACTCCCAGCACTAATAATCTGTAAGAGCATGACAACTTTACATACTCCGCCACAGGCAGAACGCCGCAGAGTGCGGCAGAGTATTTTTGTCACTTCGCTGAGTTCTGCGGAGTAAAACTGTGCGAACTCTGCCCATGCCTAAACATAAAACCAATAAGGACCCAACTCAGGTCTCATGCACAACATCAAAACACTACCTATATAAGCAACATGCTCGACATGCACTCTTCCTATTATAGAACTTCCAAAGAGCATTATACTACCCACCATCTCATAAGGGGTTGTTTTAAATGGGGGTCTCTGGTTGGCTATTCCCAGTGGCTTCTAATCTACCGCTACTGGATGGAGTCCAGAGAATATACTACACATGAAGCAAGATCGCATCTCCTAAAGGTAATACCCTTCACCAAATGCCATATTCCTGGGCCAAATTTCAATGTGGTTTAAACTATTTGATACAGATCACTCCAACGATGGTTGGTATCTGCGCAAGCAACTGCATCTGTTCCTACACCTTTTCTCAATAACCGTAAATTGGGGCATCTACACTCTTGTCAAAACATGGTGGGATCCATTTCTGCCATACATGCATGATACCAAAACAATTCCCATGTAGAAGAGACTGTAATTAAACACCCTTTAGACAATCATACACTTGCCTCTAATACTTAAGTGCCCTATCTCTCATTCTATTTTAGTTCAAATGCAGGCATTGCGGCAGAAAAAAAACTAGGGGTGGGCAAAGAATTCCGCTCTGCTGGCGGAGTTTTGCCCACTCTGCTCTCGGTGCTGAGTGCAGAGTTCTGAAAAACTCTGAGAAGTGGCATGGAGCAGATTTTTTCTCCCAAGCGGCTTGCCAATGGTAAGTTGGCGAGTGCTCGCAAGAAGAAATCATGGGCTAGACCTCCTCTCGGCAGGTTGTGACCGCTCGTGTTGAGAAATCTGCCATTCGTGTTGAGGGAGCTGCAGCTCGAGTAGAATGTCTACGCGAGTGGCAGAAAGCATCAGTGCCCTCTAGGGTGACACGTAGTGCCATTTGTGCTGATTTTGCAGTGCGGGACAATCTCCCAGCACTAATAATCTGTGTAAGCATGACAACTTTACATACTCCGCCACAGGCGGAACGCCGCAGAGTGCAGCAGAGTATTTTTGTCACTTCGCAGATTTCTGCGGAGTAAAGCTTTGCGAACTCTGCTCATGCCTAAACAAAAAAACAATAAGGGCCCAACTCAGGTCTCATGCACAACATCAAAACACTACCTATATAAGCAACATGCTTGACATGCACTCTTCCTATTATAGAACTTCCAAAGAGCATTATACTACCCACCATCTCATAAGGGGTTGTTAGAAATGGGGGTCTCTGGTTGGCAGTGGATGGCCACTGTCCAGACCGGGACCCTTCTTTCTAAGTCAGAATGAAGGGCTGCTCCCCTTTGACAACCCCTGCTCCACCATGTGATAATGTTGCACGAGCAGTTAGGCTAATCTCAGAGGCAGTGTGTTAAGCATCTATGACCGTACACAGTAATACAGTGAGGAACACTACAAAGGGACACAACACAGGTAGTTATCAAAAATAGTTATCTTTATATATAGGCTTATCACAAGACCAAATAATGAGGAAGCCACAATACTGTACAAAAATAATCCTCTCTTGATACTGTAAAAATAGTTCAAATGGGGAATGCAAAGTTCAGTCAGGGCAGTGGTCTCTGCGACCCTTTTTCTCACAGTTCCTGGATGTTGGTGTCAATAATCCACAAAATACCACTACGGCGTGATAGCGATGTTTTTCCTCACGCCCTTGGTCGCGGCGGCTTGCAACCGGACCTTAGCGATGGTTTCGAGGCCTGCAAACGTGCGGGGCGATGATCAGGTCAGCAAGCATTCAGCGGCAGCAGCGCAATGCTTTTCCTCACGCTCTTGGTTGTGGCGGCTCGCAAATGGGCCTAAGCGATGGTTTTGAGGCCCGCAAACGTGCGGTGCGATGATTTGGTCAGCGAGCACTAAGCGGCAGCAGTGTGACAGATTTCTTGACGCTCCTCGGCTGCGGCGGCTCGCTAACAGGCTTTAGCGACGAAATGAAGTCCACTGGGCCTGAGACTTTAGTCAGGAAGCTAGTTCTCTCTAGCCCTTGGGTGATTGCAGGTTCAAGATTAAAAAGTTCTCTTACAGCTCCTTTTCCCTCTTCTTTCCAGTCCAATGACAACTACTGCAGGCCAATCCAGGGAACAGCACACAACACCAGGACAGTCCTCTCCTGCAGTTTCTTTCAGTTCCACGGACAGAGGTTGGTCTTGAGATCCAGGGACAATACAAATTGTAGGGGTTTCAGCACAGATACTTATACCCCAAAAGTCTTTGTTCTCAGAAGCTACAAGTCACTGAATCCAGCCAGAACCAGTTCTGCCCAGCCCTGGAGCACTTTGTTTACCAGGCTGCATCCTTCCTTTCAGAAAGAGGGGGTCTGCCATCAGACACACAGTGGGAGGTGGAGCCAGCATTCACCTTGCCAGGCACAGCCCTATTCAGGTCCAGGAGCTACCCCTCCCCATACTCCAATGCAGATCTCTCTATTCAACCCAGGTCTGACTCAGCCTGTCCTGTCCCTCCAAAACCAGACAGCCAATACACATAACAGCAGAGCACACTGGAAGGCTTAGGCAAGAAAATACCTACTTTCTAAAAGTGGTATTTTCAAACAAAGAATATAAAAATAAACTTCACTAAAAGATGTATTTTAATATTCTGATCTCAGGCATACTAAATTCGATTTTCTACCATGTTCTATGGGTCAGTTAGGACTATAGAATGTAATAGCCAAACCTCCCATTCTGGCATAAGGAGAACAGGTAGCCTTACAGTAGTGAAAAACGAAATTGGGTGTAATTCACTACTAGGACATGCTACACACATCAGAGCATGTCCTACCTTACACATACAATGCACCCTACATAGGAGTGGCTTACATGATGCCAAGGGAAGGTTCAGGGGCCGGGAAGTGGGTGCACTTCACAGCCAAGATGGCAGTTCTAGACTGCACACAGACACTGCAGTGGCAGTTCTGAGACACACTTTACAAGCTGCTTCTGTGGGTGGCACAAACCAGCCCTGCAGGCCCACCAGCAGCATTTGGTTTACCAGCCCTGGACACACACAGGCCACATTACTAGGGACCAACAGGTAGACCAAATAAGCCAATCAGGGATACATCAATGCATATGCCATCTTTACACAGGGAGCATCCGCGCTGCAGCACTGAATGGCAGTGGCGCAGCGCCCAGAGCATCTATCACCAGATAAAACAGAGGAGGCACAGCGAAAAAATGGAAGGGAGACTCACGCCAATGGTGCCAGGTCTAACAGGGGTAAAATGTGATATATAAAAGGGATCACTGACATATTATTGATGCATACAATAGTGAAACTCAAAGACTGTGGAAAATAAACATTGTTAACAAAAATATAATGGTCCTATACCTTACTAATAAAACCACTAATATCGAGAACACAAATATCATTTTTTTAAATATTGATTTTTACTTACATCGGAAACACTAATATCAGAAACAAAAATATTGTGACTTTTAAATAAAAATATAATATGTTACAAAATATCAATTCACACAATTTAGACCGCAATAATACTGCAAAAGAAAAATCATTATCATTAATAAATTTGTAATCACAACTTTGGGCCTACTTATGATGTCGGTCGTAAAGCAATCCAACCTACTCATCCAAGGAAACATTACGACTGACTCGACCGCAAGCTTTTTGACCGCCGTATTATGATGTACTGCATGTAAAACTCCCACCAAGTCGGTCGGACAGCATTCGGCCCGACCGTGTCATTCGGAAACAAGTCCGAACCGACCGAGTCGGTCTGAAATGCCGTCGCATAGGCATTCCACTTACGAACAAGACTCGGTTGACCTTATGAACAGATTATGATGTTTCTAACGCGGTTTCAGAACCGTGTCAGTTTGTGTTACACATGACATGTGTAAAATGACAAAAACAGTCACAACAAGCATAGGTAGCGCCAAATAAAAAAAAAGGATTTAGATATTATGCACGCCCCCCAATCCATCTATATAGAGGGCCAAAAAATTACCATGATCCTTTGCACAGACACCACTGCTGCCAGCCCTCTGCCTTACAAACACACACACACTTAACCCACCACACAACTTGCACCAATTGTTTTTTTCAATTACTTCTTACAAACACACACTATATTTTATATTCACACTCACCCTCACCTTCACACTCACACTCACCCTCACCATGCCCCAGAGGAAGCAACCACGTTTTAAACATAAGGAGTTGATAGTGCTTGCAGATGAAATAGTCAAAGTTGAGCCACATTTATTTGGGACCCTAGTCGACCAGACCCCCATCAACCAGAAAAATAGTATGTGGGTCAGGATAGTCAACAAGGTAAATGCAGTAGCCGACACACCACGTTCAATGGAGGCTATCAGGAGAAAGTGGTATGAAGTTAGAAGAAGGGTCAGTAAATTGCTATCAAAAGACCCGGAAAATGCCCAAAGGACTGCCGGTGGCCCTCCTGCACCACCTGTGCACTTCACATCCTAGGAGGAGAAAGTGCGTGCCATCCTTTTTCTTTTTTGGCAGAGTTTTAAATAGCGCGAACATGACCCGAATCGGGTATCAGAGCACTTTACATAACACCAGTTGCGTTATATGAGGACACACATTCATTTTTTCCGCCGGAGATCTACGGACTCATAGAAGGACCAGAGTTTTGTAAGTTGCTACTCTACATTCCACTAAAGTTAGAAATTACACCTCTGCAGACATCACTTTGAAGGACCAAGTTAACTAAATCACTGTTTTTAGATTTAAAAAGACTATAGTCAATGAGCATGTGATGTGTATGTCACATAGATAAACCACATAACTGCTATGAAAATAAAAAAGCTCAAAACTACACACTTCTTGCAAACTCACAGCAAGGCTTTCTGGTCCAAAAACCAGTCCCCAGTGTCAGCCATCTTGCCAGCACATTTGCACTCACTATCAGGAAAACAGAGTCACAGGTAGGCTGGTTGGGATGGGTGGAAAGGGGTGTGTGGGCACTGGCCTGATGGGAGTTGTATTGACAGCAAACACTCCTCCCACATAGCTCATCAAACCCACCTGGAACTATGCTTTCCTGACAGTGGGTGGAAATGTACTAGCAAGATGGCTGACACTGGGGACTGTTGTCTGGAGCACAAGGACTTGATGGGAGTTGTATTCACGTCGGACAACAGGCACCCCTGTCGTACATCCTAATAGTACATTTTGAACCACTGTGAGGAAATCATAGTTCATTCTGGGCTGTTTGGGCTGGATGGGAGGAGGAGTGTTTGCACTCACTACATCTCCCATATGGCCCTCTCCTACACACACCTTTCTACCCAGCCCTACCAGACCACCAGGAAATATGCTGTCCCTGACCATGAGTGGAAATGTACTAGCAAAATGGCTGACACTGGGGAATGGTGTTTGGAGCACAAGGCCATGATGGGAGTTGTTGTCAAGTCAGACACTAGGCACCAGTGACAGCCATCTTGCAATTACACTTCCTCCTCATTGTCAGAACACCACTCTTCCTGTTGGCCTGGTTGGGCTGGGTAAAAGGTGTGTGTAGGACAGAGCCTGATAGGAGTTATAGTTATAGCAAACACTCCTCCTGCCACCAAGCGGAACCAGCTCATCTGGGCCTATGGGTACCCAACAATGAGGGGAAGTGTACTTGTAAGATGGCTGATACTGCTGCATGGTATTGAACTTGAAGCCAACTCCCATCAAAGCCTTGTGCACCAAACACCTTGCAACAGTGTCAGACATAATGATTGTACACCTCCATTAACTGTCAGGTACCCATAGGCACAGATGAACTGTTTGGGCTGTGTAGGGGGAGGAGTGTTTGCACTAACTACATCTTCCATTAGACACTGTCCTAAACAAACCTTTCCACCCAGCCCAAACAGCAGTCCCAGAACTATGGAGCCCCTGATAGTGAGTGGAAATGTACTGGCAAGATGGCTGAGTCCTGGGACTGGTGTCTGGAGCACATGGCCATGATGGGAGTTGTGGCCAACTCAGACACCATTTGGTCCTAGACTTATTTATCACGCATTAAGTCAAGGGACATTTATGATTCAAAATGCAATTTTGGCATGCACAAGGTACTAAATACATATAAAGCTTTCAAATGTGCACCTTCAATAAGAACAACAGCACCCACTGATTATTCAGGAAACTATCTGTTTTATTCACAGAAACATATTCAGCAGGTAAACACATTACCAAGTTATATAATAGTCAAGAGGTTGCTCCAAAGAGAAGGGTGTGGAGGGGTACTGTCTTTGTGTGAAATAGATAAAAGTGAAAAAAGACGGGGGATCACAGAGTGAAGATAGTTCAATATAAAATTATTATATTCATTATAATCTGCACTGGTTATAAGTAGCATCAACACCAGTTAGTTATGGCATATCCATCAATAATCATTTTCGTTGTTACTCAAGAATGCAGGGAGGTATCATCTGTTGGTGGATGGGATAATGGTGGCATATGGTACAGGCCCGCTTGGGGATGAGTGTCGACTTTTCGACCCGATTTAATGCGTAGAGGGTAATTACATCCTCAGCTTGCGGGTCTTCATCAGGACAGGGGAAGAGTGGGAGGCAACCTATGGGGAATCAGGAAATTGAATTCATTACCATAAAGTTTTGACCGATGATAAAAAGACCTAAAGGTACCTGGGTTACTGACCTACTATAGGTGCCTGTAGGTTGATGACCCTGAGCACAGCTCCTGGGGGTGGGTAGTCTGTAAGAATGAAGGTGCATATTAGATTTCCTAATCCAAGATGTGGTCAATCAATTCAGTAAACCCAATTATGGATAAAGTTTGAGGAAAGTGAAACTCCCTTTATTAGATGCAATAAGAAGGTAGAAAGGTTGTTTTCTTCAAGAGGCTAAAAAAAGGGCAGAGTCAGACCTCTGCTTCAGCAGGTCTGAATGATGCCTGCTGCAGCAGGTGAAGTGATGGAGCATCACAGTACAACATGGGGTGGGCTGGGCTGGGCAGGCGGGGCTGCGCTGGGGCTTTAAACACACACTTCTATCCTTTGACGGACGCCCTCGAATGCCCATGTTCTGTATAAAGGATGACTGCAGGCAATTTAGGACCCTGCTAAATGAGGGTGGTGTCCCCATGTGCAACCTTCACGTGGCAAAATCCTTAGCCTAAGATAGGCTGCTTTTGAAATCGGCTGAAGAGCATATGTTGGAGGATCTATCAAAGTGCAAGCCGTCCACCGTCTCAGAAGAAAGTAAGCATGGGAGGACATTATTTGCATAGGATAGCCCTCTTCTCAGTCCAATTATTATGCTGCAATTGCTGTAGAGTGTTACTACAGGGCAGCAGTATGAACACAAGAGCACACCGAGGCTTTTCTTCTGCTTGGTGACATACCTCTTTTTCATGTTGGTCTTGCAGGGCATATGGAGTGGAGGACTGAGATGACTGAGTGAATGAGCAATGAGGAATGGCTGGACTGTATTTGTGGAGTAGGGGGTATGTTTGGAAGGTACCCCAAAATTACCCAGAAGGCATGTCATTCTGTGTCCCCATCAACCTTCATAATGCACCCCCAAACCCCTTTTAATACTGCTCTCCCAAATTCGACTGCCACCGCCCAAATCAGAGAGTGTAGCCGGGTGCACTAAAAAAAACAAGGGTTACCTACCCTATTTAATCACCCCTAATGTGGGCTAGGCAACCACTGCATGAGTGCCCACATCTGGATCCACTCTGCTCTGACATCTCTTCACTGTCCCAGGATCCTCCTCCCTCTGTGACCCCTCTTCTTTGTCCTTGGTATTCCACCCACCTACCTACCCTTGCACTCCCCCTACACCTATCGCCTGAGTTCACTCACCCTACACTCCAACTCACTTAACAACTGTTCCCCTTCATTCACCTGTCACTGATCCCACCCCTTGCTCTCACCAGACCCATGCTACTTACCAACTACTCTGCAATCACCATTCGCCAGGCATGACTCCACTCTTACACAGCACGTGCACGCACACACACACACACATGTACATCTGTCTCACTTCCCTACTCTGTGTCCACTGTATGGTTTTGAGACCAATCATCTACCTTCAGGACCTGCATGGCAGCAGGCCGCAAATGTGGGTAGTGGAATTATGTGTGTGGGGGTGGTGATTGATGGGGATAGGAGAAGCTGCAGGAGAAGGAAGTTTAAAATGAAGGATCCCCATACCTTCCAGCCCAGGTCAACAACTCCTCTCTCATTGACTGAAACTCTGCTAGGCTCAGTCCATAAAATAAAGTTGTCTGTAGCTGGGAGCTTGAGGTTGTGTCAGGATCTAGACCCTCCATTGCTTGAGCTTTCGCTAGTCTCAGCCGGTGAGGTTTGGAGGTAGTTGCCAGGGAAAACTCAGGTTTTTACCTCCCGATTGGCTGAGCCTCTGGTAGGCACAGACTACATGAAAAATTGATTGAGGTATGGGAACTTGCTAATTCACCATCTTTCTCTTTTTTCCTGCATGCTGGTTGTAATTGATGACCTTTGTGGAGAGTTAGTGTATAAAGCAATAACAACCAGAAACTGAAGTCAAATTATGTGACAATTGTTTTAACCTCTCCTACATTGAGCTCTGGGGCCCTTATCAGGGCTCCTTCCTTTCTCTAGAGTCATTGATCAGTAACTTGACCTTCCTGGTGGGCAATTCCTGCCTTTTTCAATGCAATTTGCAGCACTGCATCACAACTGTTCAGTTCCTTATATACCAGGTGTGTAAGGACACTGCTTTCTTGTGCACTGGCTTGTATCCTAAGAGAACCATTAGCTCTCTCTCCCTGCCTGCCAAGCTACTCTGTAAACTAGAGTAAGTTGACGGATCAGCTGTAAATCGTTTCAGGATGACTAGCAGAATGAAATACCTTTTACCCTCTACCAGTCTTTTCACAGCTTGATTTGGCCAAGAGTATTCGGAATATTTCAGATTGCCTGTAACATCCCAGGAGCCTATTACTTGTGGGCCTAGCCTTTTTCGCCTACAAAGTCCTCCATTACAATAGATATTTTTCTATTTCTGCAGAGAAATCTAAGATATTATTAAAGACAGAGAAGCAAAAACAATATGTAAATTCCTTTATTAATAGTTGGACCAGAAGCAATAAAAGATGATGATAAACAATATGGTGCCTCAGTTGTGGCTCTTTGAGGCAGTCTGATTCATCAACCCACTCCCTTAGTGAAGGCAACACCAGCACCAATTAAAATGAATGGACATCTGTCCTTCTGAAGTAGGAAAGAAGAGACCCAGTCTTCCTCAGAATAGCAGAAGTAACAAATTGATGAGTTTATCAATGAAGTTGAACATGGAAGATGAATCAATGGAGACCATTCACAACCAGGAAGATGATGAAGAAAACAGCTTGGACAAGGCGGAGGTCACAGAGCAAATTCAAGTGATTTACGCTTAATCTGCAAAGTAAAAGGCACCTATTAGTAAGAGGCAAAACTAGTACATTCAAAGAAAAAATAATTATGTCTAAAAGATCAGCTTTTCAGTATACTCAAGTCACCCAAGCAAGCAGAGGGTTTGTGGGACGTTATGCACTTATGCTCACTTTTATCAGGTGGTCAGAATTTGGTTATGGAATACTGGGGGTGGGAACCGTTGGTTCTGGTTGCCATACTTGTACCAAATTCCAGCTTTTCTAAGTTATGCCCCAGAATCGGTAACAACTGCAATGACCGTGAAATGCAGATTCCTTAACGGTTCGGTATTCCCCAGTATGTAGACAAATGTGCTAACATGTTATACCTGCTTGTTACAGCAGAAAAGGTCAGCTAATTTGCCCACTAGGGCAGAAAGTAGGGTTGTGGTTAGGAGGGGTCAGGACAAGGAAGAGACAGTAGGGATGAGCATTGTCTGCTCCACATGGTACTCTGTATGGGTGGAGGAGTTTAAAGGGTCTTAGAGCCCTAAAAACTGCCAGTGCACAACAATACATTTATATTGACAAAGCCAATAGGGTTGACTTTTGAGTATTGAATACAAGTAAAGGCACATTACATACTGGTGCCATGAATACATTCAGCATGAACACAAGCAAACAAAACAAACTACATATATGCATCCATTTTCATGAATTCCAATAGACATAAAGGCACCGATGTACATGGATCAACAAATGTACAGGTATCGATTTACGCACACTAACTGCGATACAACATTGTGCAGTAGAGGGTACAAGATGATGTGCATAGAAGAGCACAGTGTGACGTGAATGAGGAGAACACGGGATGATACAACAAGGGAGCAATTGCGTTGCAGAGGGAGCCATTGTGTGGTTTACAGTATGGATAGTTTCAGACTGCCTTCGGTTTTTTGACAATTAGCATTTTGCATGGTGGGATTTTTAAGCCCATAATTGTAAAAGTGAAAAACTAATTGCCCCTGAATTCAAAGTTCATTTGGATTAAAAGTTAGAACTAACTGAAGGTGTCACAAACGACAAGAAATGCTTGTCAACAATGTACTTGTATGAGAGTGAAAAACTGCTATTTATCGTTATGATGTTGATAAATTTGCGTTGTTTGTGTTTTGTTGTTCTTTGCATTTCGGTGTCCCATTAAGAAAAATATATATATATCTACAGTGATAATCTCCGAACAAATCATAAACACTATATGTGCTTCCCTGTTAGTGGCAATAAAAGCACTTACCTGGCAATCGCACAAATTGGAAATACTACTGGAGCTGACACACATGCTTCTATCAAGAATAGCACTGCAACAGCAGGCAACACAAGTGAGGCCATAATTGAGAAACTAACCTCCCTGACGGATCTACTAACAACATTGATCAAGTAATGCAAACTTACTCGCAAAAGCAAGTTACAGATTGACAAGACTACCACGCAACAAGTGATAGGAACTAGGAAAAATAAGGAACTGGCAGAAAATGGAAGTGCACCACTAGACCAAAAAATATAAGAAACCAGCAATGAGAAGACCTGCAATATAAGCAAAGGGTATACCATGCACTAAAACGTTTAAGCAACCACAACCCTGTGACAAAGGGATTGAACACGACCTGCCTCAGGATGCAGAACCAGAGGCAACGACGACACAACTGTCGCAGAGACAAAAAAAGAAAAATTGCGCAAGGCACACAAGTCTAACAAAAGGGAACGTTTATCATTTAGTAACGTACAAACAGAAGCACAATCATCAACATCTGGCAAGCTAGAAATGCAGGAGGACAACATAGACGAAATAAGATCAGAGGCTGTGATGTTCTACCCCATCTTTCTCAGAAAAATATAGACTACCAGTACTGCTGAAGGAGGCCCATAATACGAATGTGCTGGGGCAAGAGAAGAAACAAATAAAACACCAGCAAATAATGGATCACAAACACAGCTGGGACCACAATGGAAAAGGGAAAGCTATATCCAGACAGTTCCCCAAATCTCACCTAATGAACAAATTAGGACATCCCCACATGCAATGAACAAAAACACTAACGGTGGGGCCTCCATACAAACAAGCTTCTGCACACAAGAAAGTCTAATCATGCAACATGCAACAGAGTATGAGAGAGGAACATGCACAAGAAGAAAAAGATTGGAAACACAACACCAAAACATCCCAGTCTGGGTAGAAGTGCGGAACCAGGCAGGGAAAATTCCATCACTTGGGCCACAAGCGGAAATAGGGTACACTGAAAGATCAAGCAGGCAATGCACAGTAGAAGAAGATGGGCAAGACTTGGCCAACAAAGACAACAGACAAAAGGATATTGTATGTTGGTCTGTATTAAATGAACATGGGCATAGATCTGATTCTCCACAAACCAACAAAAATGAAAGACATATTTATCAGCAAGACACGATTCAGGGTAAGGGAGCAAACGAGGAACACTGACTAACATCGGCAATGCCAGCTCAAATACTCACCCCTGAGTTCAACACGAAAGGGGCATGGGATATCTTAAACAGGTCCAATATACTACACCTATTATATAACATACCCTCTCTATCTCATCTTAAAAAAGCACATCTAACTTCAGTGAAATTTAAGCGCTACCCAGGGATCAGCCAAAGAGAATCCACATTAATTGAATGGACTGATATTTCGGATGTTCAGAACATTCCATGAGAAATCAAGCAATTCTAAGAGTGGTCCATATCAATCAACATACCAACTACATGAAAATATACACAGGTGCTATTGGGGAGGCAGAATAGAATTGGGCACCACAAAGAAGCACCTGGGGGGAATAATATCAACATTCAATTGACTAGCAGCAGGAGTGAAAATCTCAAGACAGAGGAGCAAGTAAAACATGCATACACAGAACAATCGGATTAGGCCTGGCTCCCTACAGCACTCGCGATTACAAGGCAGTTAAGCTCCTAGGGTAGGGGGAAAAAAACAACAAACCCCGTAAAAAGCGCCCTTAAGATAATTAACTGGAATGTGGCAGGCCTACCCTCACTTATGACAGATTATAAGACACTGACATTTTTTCAAAACAAGCGATATTCTATGCATGCAACAGACTTGCAGGCACATGCATCAAGCACAAAACCGGTCGCAAACGGGCAGATTCTCAGAATCTGCCCCTTTGCGACCGGTATTTTTGCATTTGGGATGCATCATCCCAAATGCAAAAATCGCTATTTAAGGAATCTCAAAATTGGGATTCCTTAAATAGCGATTGCATTTAAGGAATCCCTAATTGAGATTCCTTAAATGCAATGCATTACAGTTTAAAAAATAGCGATTTCGCTATTAGCGTGAGCAAATTACCATGAGGCTGGACCTCATGGTAATTTGCGAAAACTTAGAAAAATGCACTTATTTGCATTTTTCTAAGTTTCATGTTGCCCACACACATGCCCTTAGAGCATGTGTGTATGCAACATTTGTGCAGAGTGAACATACATGGGTGCAATAGGGTGTCATTTTGACACCCTTGCACCATCGAAATTGCGGGAGCAATTTGCGAGTACCTACTGGTACTCGCAAATTGCTCCCGCAATCTCTAATTCATTCCTATGGGCCTGGAGGCCCATAGGAATGAATGGGAAGACATTCCTTAATTGCGACTCGCAATTTGCTAGTCGCAATTAAGGAATTTGTGGGAATCGCTATTTCTTTAGCGATTCCTACATGCATAGGGTTTTGCTATTCCTTAATTGCGATTCCTTAATAATCGCTATTAAGGAATCGCAAAACCCTATGATGATGCATGTGCCTGATGGTCCACTATCCCATTCCAAGTCCAGGGTTTCAAACTATCTATATAGCTGCACACAAAAGAATATGTTTGGAAGATCAATGGGTGGCCTCACAATATCTGTGAAACTAGACCTGCAAGTGAAATTCAGAGAATGGACAAACAACTCCTGGGATATACAGGCAGTCAACATAAATGGACTTGCACTGAATGGAAGACCTACCTCAATATCGCTGATAAATCTGTACTTAAATCCCCATAAAGATACAAAATTGGCTAAAGTGAAGAACATCACTTAATGAATAAAGGAATTTCTATAGGAGTATCCAGGGAACCAGTGTATGATGGCTGGCGATTTCAATATCCGAAAACTAGATCAATTCAAAATAGCAAAATGAGGCCAACAAAGAACAATTTTACAAGCTTGTCTTAGAAAATTCGATCCCAGATCCAAGGGGGGGCATCGTGATCCACACTTATATGGACATATCTACCTTGGATTACATCTTCTTAAGTAAAGAGTTATTAAAAAAGGTGCACAACCTACCAAGTACAACAAAGGAGTGAAAGCGCTCATTATACTATCATCACAGAAGTCAAAATAGGTGCAAAGGTTCATCAAAAACCACAACTCAGCTGGTTGTATGCTTGAAACAAACACGGGCCCACTGCCAAAAAGAATTAAATGACGTCCAGCCAACATGAATAACTACGAAGGCTGGAAACAAACTCTTACAACCAGGACATGGGAGCATGAAGCAAAAATGGCAAAGAATTGGTCCTCACTGCTAGACAAGCTCCACGTGTCATTAGTGCCTCAAAAATACAGAAAATGGCAAGTAGTGCCCTAAAGAGGTTGATCGCCTTGACTCTCTGAGACCCGGAAACTTCTAGAGAGGAAAAGGATGTGCCTGTGCGCAAAACAACAACATAGTAAAGAAAGGACTAGCGGCACAGAAAGTAAAATGAAAGAGGCTAGAAAACAACACTAAAAAATAGTGGAGCACAAAACAACAACAAATTCAAGAACAATGGAAAGCTATGCACCTTGTTATCGCCCAGTAAGTTCAGAGAATTTAGTGCATACATAAATGGCCTAGCAAATATAATGTACGGCAAGGAGAATGTTGTACCGGCCTCTGTATGGGAGTTGCATGTAAAGAAATTATGTGTAGACTCGGACAAAACACAGTCCATCCATACGGTCCCGCTGAAGAACTCCTTAGGAGACTTGGAGGATAGTCAAATGTTACTTACTAAGGTGAAGATACTGAAGATATTGAAAAGTTCCCGGAGATACAGGCCCCAGGATCTAATGGCCTACTCAGGTCCATCTTTAAAGAAGACAGAACCTTTTGGGCTCCATTAATGCTTAATCTGTATAACAAATGTCTTGTCACATCTATCATACCGGAAGCTTGGAAGGGCTCAATCCTCCATTCAATACACAAAAGGCAAAAGGTGAATGCACTTAAGGAATCACAAATTGCAATTCCTTAAATGCAATGTAGGAAGCACCCAAGTTGTGCAATTTTGACTTAAGGAATCGCAAATTACCACCAAATTCAGGTTGGTGGTAATTTGCGATTTCTTTGAAAAATTCACTTTTTTGCATTTTTCAAAGGGCCATGTGGCAAACATACATGCCCTTAGGGCATGTATGTGTGCCACATGTGCACACATGCACATTTCAGGGGTGCAACAGGGTGTGCTTTAGGAACCCTTGCACCCTTGAAATTGCGTGCGCAATTTGCGAATACCTATTGGGTACTCGCAAATTTTGCACGCAATTCCCATCATTCCTATGGTACCAGCCGCAATTGTTTTCTCTCCTGCCTTAGTATCTCTACCTCTTACAGATTGCCTCATAATGTGATGCTTTGTCTCAATGTTGTCTCAATATTGTCTCAACCCCTCCTTCACATGCTTAATTCTTCATGATGAGGGAGTCTATGGCACTCTTTTGGGAGCCGGAGCCTTTGCATCGTTCTCACCTGTTACAGGCGGGGCACACTGCCTCTTGCACTTGTAATCGCAGCACTTCAGGGTCCCTTGGCATTCCCTGTCACTGCTGCACAGGTAGGGCACCACAATTCGGCACTTCGGTAGGTGGACTGGGCAGCTACCAGGTTTTCTGCAACAGAAAGGAGTACTGTTGTAGAATGCTGGCGAGTGGAGGGAATTTAGCTTTGTTTCAATAAAAAACAGTTTCCAGTAAGTCTGCAGGTTAACTAAAACTAATATCACATGGTTAGAATTCAATATCATTACAGGTTCCCACTGAGAATCTCATATAGGATTTATAAGAAGATTAGTAGAGTAGCAAAGAATCAGTTGTTGAACGATTCAGCCCATTAATGCTGCAATTAGTGCACGTGTAGCTTTAAACATGGAATAGCTGGTGGAATCTGAGCTTCGATACATTCCTCTGCATGTTGGCACTATCTTTAGTTACATCTTTCTAGTGTTATATTGTGGTATTTACGCATTTAAAAATTCAATATCAACACCCTATTACAGTAGAAATGTCATTTTAAAAATGCCTAGACCCGGGCATTACATATTTTTGGGCCTCTTGTTGAGAGCAAGATTGGATTGTGTGCCACACAATGGAAATTTTTTTTGAATTATTCATTAAAGTTTAAGAAACGTTCTCACACAAAAATAGGTGAAATATGTCTTGCCCAAGGCATCAAGCAATCTATAAAAGTCCCAGGTTAAGCTGGAAATAGCCCTATATATTAGGCTGAAGCAGGGTTTGGCAGGTTGGTTTAGCAACCAAGTGATGCAATACTGTCAAATCTGAATGTCACAACTGTGGGAACTCCTTTGGTTAGTCAAGACAAAGGAATGTCCAGATCCAGAAAATTGTGAAATGTGCTGTGTAATTTTGCTCTCCTTATTCCACTGCATTTATGCAATTCATTATTTTGCTTATTCATCTCCTCATTTATGTTTGCCAATCCAAATGTCAACTGTGCTTGATCATTTCCTTGTTGTGAGTGTCACCTAGAGGACTTTACTTCCATGTTGCAGCTGCACAAAGGAAAGATGAGGCAGGTTTACTATGTGCAGACAGCCCTTCCCAAATATTCTCTATCCATACAGTATGAGGCATCTTTCACTGCAACCCTAGTCTTCCAAGCCCTATTGCACTGGAAATGTACATTTTGGGATGCTCTGCTTTTCAGAAGTGGTCTCAGGATTCAAGCCAGCACATATTGTTCACGTTCACCAAAGTTGCATCACTTCCAAAACAATAGGGGTCTGTGCATGACAGACATCGGAGTTATTGCTTAGGCTATATAGGTTGTACAGGTTCAGATTTCAATAGGCAGAGTTATCCAACATATTAGACGAGTTTCCAAGAACAAAAACATAATTTTGGTTGCATATATCTTCCAGTGGCTTCTGACAGCAATGTTAAGCCTCAGAGCACACTAATCTTGCAGACTCAACCCTAACAGAGTCGAGTTGTCTATGTTAAAGTGATATGAACATTAAAGCACCAACAGTAGAGGTAGCCCTGGTTTTGGTTTACTTGTCTCTGGTTCAGGGAGGATGTGGCCTGGCCTGGCAGTTAGCACTGGACAGTTCCTACTGGAGCAGTGTCAAGCCTCACATGTACATGACTGGATGTAAACTGGGTTGATATGGTGAGTAAAAGAACAATGGGATGCTAACACAAATGATTGGCAGTGGTTAGACTAATTGCAAGCAGCCTCCCATCACCTTTTTGTGTTTGATGTACCACCCTAAGTGGAGTGGCCATGCCCAGACATGGTTCCATGCTCACTGCAAACACAAGGAGATGATGGATGGAGCGCTGAAACTTTTCAGACACTCTCCTCCAGTCACAGATCTAGGTTGAATCCATCATCGTTCTTTAGCTCACTTCACCACCTCAGTTCAGACCCAGCTATATGCCAATCAGTCTTGACCCGGTGCCTCATGGGAACAGTCCAGCCTGAACTACCAAGCCAGGTCCTCCCTGATCCGGAAACAAGCATCCTGGGACCGGTTTGGGGATAACACCCCTCATCAGCCAAGCTAGCTTGAATCCAGTGGCAAAGTGAGCAAGGGGCCCACATCTGGGCATACTCACTGTGCCACTGGAACCAAGCTACACCCGACTGACGAGCCCAGTCAGGGTGAATCTGTTTTGGGTAGTTTGTAGTTCAGTTCAGGGAAGATCTGACCTGGCAGTTCAGACTGGACTATTCCTACTGGAGTAGGTTGAAGATTGATTTGCATTACCTGGATCCAAACTGAAGTGGCATGGTGTGCAAAATAATGATGGGTTGAAATGTTTCCTTGAGTGATTGCAATTTGTTAGACTTATTGCAAGCATTCCTCCTATACCCTGTTAGGTGTTTGATGCGTGGCCTAAGTTGCAAGGTTATGCATAGACATGAGTCCCATGCTCACTGCACCACAGGAACTAAATTACACCTGACTGATGAGCCACAATGAGGGCAGAACCAATATAGGGTTGGTTATGTTCCAGTTCAGTGAGGACCTGATCTGGAAGTTTGAGTTAGACTGTTCTTGCTGGAGCAGTATCAAGACTGATTTGCATATGACTGGGTCCAAACTGAGGTGGCATGGTAAGCAAAAGAAAAATAGAATGGAATGCTTCTCAGAACAATTACTAGTGGTTAGACATGTTGCAATAATTCCTCATATCACGTTTTATGTGCTTGATATACCAGCCTAAGTCGCTTGGGTATACCCATACATGACTCCAAAGCTCACTGTGCTGCTGGAACCAAGCTAAACCAGACTGATATGCTGCAATCAGGGTGAGATCAGCCTTGGAGTGCATGTGTCCAGGGAGGATGTGGCGTGGCAATTTGAGCTGGACTGCCACTATTCAAGCAGGGGCAAGACTGATTTGTATATGGCTACTATTAATCTGAGGTGGGCAAAAAACAATGGGTTGGAATGCTACCGCAATCAATTGCAATTGTTTAAACTTTATGCAAGCATACCTCCCATCACCTTTTATGTGCTTGATATTTTCATCAGCTTGTTCATGTTCTTTCTTGACAATCCATTTCCTGATGGGTTTCCAACACCATCTCCATAATCCAGTAAAAGCTCATATGTAACACTCTCTATGTGCTTATCTATCCCACATTCAGTTGCGAAGTGTGGTGCTCCAATTCGGGAAGTAGCCCGCTGTGTCAAAGCTAATATTTTGCTATTAGAATACTGAAAGAGTGTTTGAAGTCTACTATAGAGACATTGTGTCCATAACATCAGGTTTGGATCCAGGTCTAGTTAGTTTCTTGTCAAGACTTAGGAGGAATCCATGGTAACGGCTGAAGAAGTCTTTAAAACAATACCAAGTTCAAGCTATACTAAGTTGGATGTTATAAGCTATAAAGTTATACCTTGGATGTTATTGTTCTTCATGGATGCATTACCTGGCATGATTGAAGAGGCACAAACGATGCAAGATTGTTTTAAAGTGTCACTTTCAAGATATTCAGTCGAAGAAGAGTTATTTGATTTTTAGGCAATGCAAACTCCTCTTTGTTTACTGAAAGGAGAAAAGATGTAGTGATGAAAATAAGTTTTAGTCTGATAAACATGTAATCTAGGCAGCATGGGTCAAGGGAAAGAATATCTTTTTTGTAGAGGGCTTAGTGAAGAGTCTAGATGTTAGGACATAAAGGCCTCTGCATAGTAATGGGTGGGTACCCCTGCCTTGAGTGCCCAATTGTACTGATGTCTGGATCCCTAAAGACTGATTATGGTGTTTTTGGATGTGGAAGAGCACCCAAAGTGCTACCCTCATAGTGGTGAAAGGATAGGAGGCAAGAGGTAAGCAGCACAGGTGCTGGTTGGATCATACTGTGTACTGATCAGTTGGAGTGAACAGGTCATTTTTAGCCTGTGTTACTGGGGCGAGGCCTACTTGCTCACTCAGTTTTTAAAGTTCCACTACTGTGTACTTAACTCACCCTTGGCCTTCATCAGGTTGGTGTGAAGTGTTGCACAGAGTAGAAGGTATATCTGCTTAGGGTGTATGTGTGCCTGGGGAGGGTGCTATACAGGGACAATGCTGTGTTATGAGACCCAATTTACCCCAATATAGGCCTAGGTAGTTGCACGACCTTTTATCAACATTTTTCCTACCTTACACGACATAACGGCTCTGGTGCTGACCTTTTACCTAGTTAGGTGCCGAATAAATGTTGTGTGGTTTTCTTCAAAAACTAGCCTCATTTATTATGCATGAGGATTCTTAGTATCACAGCATGTTTACCATCTTCTGCATAATAACTCCGTACACAAGTTACCACTATCGTCATCCTTGGCCAACAGTTCCACAGACCACAATACCATGACACATCTAGGTAGAACCCCTGAGGGTACCTTTCGGGTATATAAGTACCACTTCTTAACTGGGCAAATCAGAAGAGAAAAACGTCCATGCTGAAAAAGACGCTGAAGACCCTGCATGCAGGCACTCTAGCACGCAGTGGTCTGATATTCCTTGTGGGTTGTCCAACTCAAGACAAAGACGGGGTCCTTCATTCTCTCACAGCAGGTAATGGGTTGGCTCTTTCCTGGGGGATTCTTGGCTATACACCTACATACATGCTAGGTACACTTAGGTATATTTAGTTAGGGTTTGCATCCTAGGAGTACTCATGATTACTGCCATGTATCTATATGCCTGAATATGTTTACTGTTTTAGCACCATGGTAGAATTCTACCTTTTATTTACTCTGCTGGTGCTTATAATCGTATATATCTGTTTCTGTCTAGTGGTTGTTGCAGCACACATATATCATACTAGAATGACGCTGGCTCAATAAATACCTATTGAAAATGTCTCCATCGTTTATTCTGTGTATTTCTCTGAGACAAAGTGAGCACGAGTGACTGAGCAAAAAGTACTGTACTGTTTCCACGATCCCTGAGAAGTCATGGTTGTCATTTTCGATAGGTGCCAGAAACTATTCATTCCTTGGTAAGGTTGGGAGGTTTATAGTGGCACTGTGAGCTAGCTAGTCTATAGATTAACATTTCCTTTGGAGTTGTCTGAACCAGTCTGGACACCAATCCCTTAGTTTATGTTGTCTAAACAGGCAGATCCTCTATAGACATGTAGGAACTATACGACATGGCAACGTCAACGTTGGTTTGGTTCTTATTTAATAGTCATATCTGAGTAGTTCAGTCATGCTTTTCTCAGAGACCCCTACTCACTTTTACCCAGAGACATCTGGAGTGGGGAGGGAAAAGTCCGCTACAGCTGAGTAGGTATAACCTATGTATTGGCTGTAGGTTTATTCAAGCATGAAGGATTATACCTCCCCACATTGTGAAAAACCTTACCTCTTTTAACCATAGAGCTTCCACCCATAATGTCTCAAAGGGCAGACATAGGAGATAGCGGTACTAGTGGTACTAGTGGCACTAGTAGGGAGGAAGCTGACCAAGAAGGTGCTATAAACATTTCCGAAAATTGCAGAAATGTAGTAGCTATAAAATTAGAATATTTTGGTCTCCCAGCATTAGGCGGGACCGTTACCTTCGTGATTGAGGCACACGAGGCATACAGAACAGAGTTGTTCTATTTGTGGGTCAAATTTCCACCTGCAGATGCATGCACAAATAAAATTCATTCACACATTCCAAATGAAATACCCGATGATTACAATCCGTGCAAGGATATAAAAGTCCCATTAAAGTACAAGGAACATATAAACTGGTTTAAAGGCGCCCTCCCACATACCAAAGTAAGGGTGAAACTCGGTCTGGTCAGCAGGAACGGAGCGACTTGGCCGGTTTTAGCTGCTTATGCACTGTACCCAGAAATTGACACATTACCAGCAGCAGACTTATGCCCACTTCATAAAGAAATAATAAAACTTTACAGAAATCATGCACAGTTCATAATGCCAACACTCACACTTCAACCCACAAGGGTTACTCAGACAGGTCAAATACAAGGGACTGCAACAAAATTCACCCCACAAACACTGAATGTGATTATGGGAAGAATTCCCACTAAACTTGAGAAAATGCCATGCTGGGTATCACAGAAAAGCTCTAGGCAGTGTTTCCACACACAGGCCCGCAAGAAAAAAGTATAGAATACTGACAATCTGCTTCCAATGGGGCTAGCCCTCCCAACAGCTAATTGTACCACTTGGGGTACAGTTTTCGCTGCTGTTTATATTAGAACTCATGGTACCCCCTCAATTGCAGTCATACCAGAGGTATTGAAACCAATACAGAATGAGTACGGGGCAGATCCTGCCCTGGACTTGGGATGAAATTGATTGGCAATTTTTCCCAGGTATCTACAATGATGTTAGCAATCATAAAAGGGGAGGCAGCAGCAGTTGCCATACGCCTATGCCTGAGGGAATGCCCTCCTGCACAACAGGAGCGGGAATTACCTAAAATTATTGAAGAGACCAGTGCTTCGCTGGGTAGAGAAAATTTAGGAGCTAGACCTGTGAAACCGCAATTAATGGGTAATCCTGAAAAGGACAACTCAAAGCAAGCACCAGATTCTTCTAAAAAGAAATGGGATAATAAACAATCAAAAAACAAGCAGAATGCATCAAAAACACGGGGTGGGCCTCCTCAGCAGGAGCCCTCTGATAGGAAATATAACCTTAGAAACTGTGACAATATTAAGAAACCTGACAGGTATCACTGATACACATACCTCTCATTCCTTTCAGGGTTCCTCAAAAAACTTGGAGAGGGAAGAACAATCAGAACGCAGATCAGAAGAGCAAGCCAAGTCAAAAGACACACATCGCATTTCTGACCGTAATATCAAACAAGAAGATAAACCAAAATTAAAACCTCAATTTAAAAACAAGAAGGTAGCTGGCCTTAAAATAAGAAATGCCCATGCTACTGAAGACTCAAACTCTGAAGGGGAAAGGGCTCTGATGATGCAAGACAGCACAGCAGAAGTAACAGTAGCTCACTAGAACCTGATTTAATTTCTGGTGACAGCAACATTGAATGAACATATCACAGTGGAACCACCTGATACATGGGTAAGTATCCCCCATCAGCTTCATGAAATAACACTCCATATGGAGAGGGACATACCAAGAAAAGTGAAAGGTCTCTTTTGGGTGAACCTGACGTTTGGATACAATATCCTTTTGGCTGAAAAAGATTGGCCAGCTGAGTTCGTTATGGACTGCCCAAAAGGAGAGACCGTAATTTTACTGGCTTTTTCCGACCTTGTTCCAGAATCATTAAAACATTCATGCTCGCAGGAGTGGGCGGAAGCACTAGCTCCTGCATTATGCCGCAATCATGTAGGGTGGGATGCTGAGTAAATCACAATGAAATCCTGATAAAAACTATTCCCTTTTAGTGGCAGTGGATTCATGCTCTAGATTCCTGTGGGTTTGGCCACAGCGTTGGCTGACGCCCGAACTGTTATAAAGGATTTGCGAGTCTTCATACGGACATACGCAATTGGCACATTATATTCTGACCGTGACTCTGCATTTAGCTCTCGGGTTTACAAAGAAGCTGTAGGAAGTTTGGGTGTGGTCTTGCGGTACTCCTCCCCATATCATCCCGAGGGAAATTCGATTGTGGAGAGGAAAAACCGGGACTTAAAGCAATCCTTAACAGCAAGGGTATTAGGCTAGGGTGCCAGTTGAGTCAATAACCTATATGAAGTCCAGAGGGCACTTACTAACATGGCAAGAAGTGCCCTAAGAGGCTGTACTGCATGCAAGATCCTGTTTGGGACAAGAATGTGGGTTATCCAATCTTGATTGTGGCAGCACAGTGGCAGATGAAAAAGCATTTGACAATGATCGTTTGGCTGTTTTACAGTAACTAAATTAATTCCAGATATTACAAAGCAATTTCCAAGTAAAACACACCGCCACTGGGGAAGTGAAAGTGGTTACAGTAAGACCTGCCTGGCTCCCAAAGATCTGGAACCTGGTCGAGCAAAGATTGTGGACAAAAAAGAATTTGCACCTGTACCTGTCCTGGCTGTCGAAGGAACAAGAACAGTGCTTCTTCCGCCTCTTGCCGGCAAACAAGAAAAGAGATTTGTCCCCATCGATCCAATCGAATCACACTATGTGGCTGATACTGAATAGAAGGCTGCATGGGCTCATGGGTAGCCGCCCATCTCCTCTCACTACCATACAGGAAGTTCAGACAGAAAGAATAATAACATTTGAAGATTCTACTATACGAAGTAACTGAGTTACCAACAATGGAATGGAAATTGTGCCTGTTAAAATTGAACAGCTACAAAATATAAATGAAACACAGATCTCAATTCAGCCCAATACCAACATCTATGTGAAAATGTCTCATAATAAGTCATCTGCCAGTTCTACAAAACCTGCTTTGCTACCGAAGATAGATCAAACAGCGTCTGGGTATTTCATCAATTTTGATAATTTTTCTCTGGATCCGAGTGAACCTGAGTTGCCGCCAGCTTCTGTTTCCCACAAAGAAAAAATATATGATATCTGCCCTTGGCTGAAAAAGACTTACTTTGCTTCTCCCTGGCTACATCTCTGGATTGCAAATGGTCTACTTTTCCTAGTCCTTTGGATAGGTGTAAGGACTATTTTTTCCTGCTCCTGAATGGACTCTTTCTTCCAGAATGCTCCGCAGTACCACATGTGAACTTGGTACTGAAACCACATACATCATCTCATTGTGAACAAAGAGACCTGTCCTTTATCACTATTACAGTAGTTCCCGTTTCTGAAGGAATAGTTTGGGATAGGGTTTCATATGATGTTTTGGGCCTACTGAACTTTTGAAAACGCCACATTTATTTAAAATTTCCTGGAATTGTACTTTCACCTCCAGTACTTTCTCTGATGATTGGGACTTTGAAACCGAAAATAGTATGCTGTCTGATTTAGAACAATCTGCTGCATTCTCTAATTATGAATTTATGATGATAAATCAGATTTTGACACCATGTATTGTTCCCAACACTATGGTCATAATAGAAGTACCCCACGTAATGTTTTCACTGACCTTCAATGGGAACATTGCCAGACACCACCGAAAGGTAGTTTACAAATGTTTGCACAGAAGTTTGCATATTTTTCTGGGTTTAACATGTCAGACCCGACATCTTATTGTTATAAGAATGTGCCTACACCTGCAAGGAAAAATATGCTCACCAACACCAAACAGATATACTCAGCTTCCTTTATTTCCCTGGGGTCTTTACAGGGCTTCGACCTTTGGAGGGACATCATAGACACAAAATCTGTCTGGGGGCTAGTTCGGGGAACTGAGGCATTATTGAGAGCATGTCTCATACTACAGCAGAATATCTTTCTGAACAACACAGTGCAACAGACTTCCTGTCTTTGACTAGCCAAGATTAAGGACTTGAACACACCTCAGATTCCCTCACTCACATACTTCGAGGGGTGGCAAAATTGCCCACATCATAGTGAGGATATGCTAGATGACATTGTACATGAACATTCATACAATTCTTAAGACCCCAATTGGAAGAGATGGTTGGTTTGGCCGATCGACACAAATAAGTGTCAGTCAAGATTGAAGAGTACCACTGAAGGGTTTACTATCCATAAGCCATATCAACGCTATGTACAATGGGAACACACAGGGGTGGTGACATCTTACAGTGTTTTGAAGTTATGCCTAGAGTGGCTGAGAACCTCAACACTGTCCCAGGTGAAATAACACTTGTCCTTACTCTCAGATGACATGGATCTTAAAGATTTTTTGTTAGGTCTCCAGAAACCACCTTGTAAGTGCTTCTAATATGCTATTTACAATGAAATATGGAAAATCTCTCAACAGGAGGCTGCAGAGAGATTGCATGAAATTGACAGGGTTAACCTAGAAAAGGCTTTGTCAGTGTTCGACAATGGCATGACCACACTAACATCCAGGATTTATTCACTGGGCAACATTGTGTCTTCTGCAATAGATATAATAGAACAGGATCTGTCTATTCTTCAACATGGGCAATCGCAGTTGCGATCCATTCTATTATTAAGCTGGACACTACAATCATTGCGGTCTGGTCACGTGCCCTGGCAATGTATTAACCCTTTCGATGCGCATGACGGAGCGGTTCCGTCATGCGCATTGGTCACGCTGTGCGGATGACGGAACCGCTCCGTCACGGCCCCGCCCGCGCAACGAACCTTCAGCACGGCGCGGCAATCCGCGCCGCGCTGAAGGGGTTAATAGTACGTCTCTGTTTTCTGCATATAATCTAATAAAAAGGCAGACAATAATGGCATGAAGAGATGCAAAATATGCAATGCTGCACATTGAAAAATGGGGCCAATTACCTTTCACAGTGGCTGAGTCACCCTCCACAGAAGGGTTCATCAAAGCCCATATTACACTGCCATTCACAACATTTCAAGTTCAATATTGTCTACAGTATCATCAAGTAGGCAGGTACTGAACGTTGGGTAAGGAATACATGCATGAATCTTGGGAATTACCTTACAGATTTAGATGCAGGAATGGGGACACTGAGGGGCATATGTACAAGGAAGTGGCGGAGTGAGGCATTAGCCATCATGGCTTAACGCCTCATTCCGCCACTTCAGAAAAGCAAGGCTGCACCATATTTACAAGGATATGGTGCAGCCTTGTGTTTCCCCCTGTGCTGGCACTACACTTAGCAGTGTAGCGCCAACACAGGCACACTTGCACGATAGTGCAAGGGTGTCTGCATGCAGAGGAGGATTGCTTGTGTGTAGGAAGGTGTCCCATCCTGCACATAAACAATCCTGAAAGGCCATTTTGGCACTTCTATGTGTGCTGCTTAATGCAGCACACATGGAAGTTACAAAATGTCATTTGTTTTAAAGGATTGTTTATGTGCAGGAAGGGTCACCTTTCTAGACATAAATAATCCAAGGCTTTGGCGCTGCCTCCTATTGCCCTTGTAAATAGGAGGCAGCCTCTCTATATGAAGAGTACAGTGCATGCAGGATAAATGTATGTGCTCAATGTATGTGTACCTCTGAATGGTACAAAACATGAAGGATGTAGTGCGTTCATAATAGGAGCATGTGCTGGGTGTATATGTGCCTATGAGTGTTACAGCATATCACGGATATAGTGCTGGGCAGTGCCTTCATGTTGAATGCAAGTGGTGGATGTATGTGTGCCTTTGAATGGTACAGTATATACAGAATACAACACTGTGCAGTGTGTGCATGCTATAGCCATGCACTAGGTGTATGTCTGCCTGTAGATGGTACAGTACATGGAGAGCCGTAGGTTTCATTATGGAAGATCCAGTCCTGCATGGTGACACATGAAGTGGAGGTAGAGAGATCCCCCAACACAGATTTGTGGATTTCTGCATTCCTGTAAGTTGTTTGGGACACTCACTGGGGAGGGAAGGGTTAGGCCTCCCCTGCACACTTCAATGGGTGCTCTTTGTTTCAAGTCACAAGAAAGGGGCCTCGGCACCGCTCAGGAAGAAGATGGAGCAGATAAGAGAATCATAAAGAGTAGGGCTGGAAGCCTGGGCTAACCTTTTGATCCACTGTGGTTGACATCCAGGTGTGAACTCTAGTAACTCCCATAGCACTATCCACTTCAGAGACATCCCTGCTTTGGCAAACTGATTTTCAAGAGGAAGAGGGGGCAGAGGATTATGCTCTTCACAATAAGCAGAACCCCAACATAAAACCACAACGACTCAAACTCTAAATCACATTTAGGTTTAGAAACAGACTATAAGAAGGGGAGTTTGAGTCCTCAGAAATTGTCATCTGCAAGCAGCCAGACAGGTTGTGTGAGGAGGGGAAGCTCTGCAAGCCTTTTGCTTGTGAGCATGACTGGTGACTAAGGCCTTCTTAACTCCCTGCTGGGTTAGGGGACACCACCCAGGGAATATAAGACCACCTACCTTGAAGCTCCAGCACCTGCCTCCTACCTTCTTTCAACATCAATGTGCCCTGTGAGGAAAAGGAATGCGTTGGAGGGAGTAAGGTCCAGTGGGGAGTCCTGTCGAGTTGATTAGCGGTGTGAGGTGTGAGGAAATAGCTGCTGCACTGATCGGGTCGTTGCCTGTGTGCACTGATCGGGTCGATGCCCCCTGTATGCCAGGAGAGGGCTACTGTGAAGATAGTGCAGGATAATTGTAGCCATCCTCCCATTTGAAGCATGTGAACAGTTACCCTGCAGGAAAGGCACCAGAAAATCTCTAATCACTGCAGGAATGTGACCACGAGGGAGAGAGCCAGCACCAGTCGAGTGCAGTTGCTGATTGCGTGTGTGTCCGACTCACCTGACTTGGATTGGAGCCGCTGGAAGAGCGCATAGACGGGACACTGCAGTACTACAAATGCTTCACTTCTGCCAGAGTGGGTAAGACTTGTTTTAGGCCTTACCAGCCTGGGGGAGTTTGCTGCTAATTCAAGTGTGAGTGCACTGGAAGGCTATTGGCCTACATCAGAGTAGTAGAGGACTCTTGCGACTCAGACTTCTAGTGTGGAATACCCTGGATGTTGCCAATAGTGAATAGGGAATGACCATGATTGGTAATGCAAGAAGTGAGTGGGACAGCAAACCGCTAAAAAGACACCAGAACCACGACCTAAGAGGAGGATGTTGTCATTGTTTGTGAATGTTGTATTGCTTTTGTGTATGCGGTAGAAATAAAATCTTCTCTTGTTTCATGAAAGTGAGTATTTGGCTGTACAATTATTTATTGCTACTGCTGCATGCATTTTGAATTGTGAGCCATTGATCACTAATCTATTTACACACCGTCCTCCCTCCTCACCGAGGGAGCCTTGAGCTTCTCAGACCAAGCAACTCTGAGAGTCGATTGCAGAAGGGGTACTTGACCAAGTTGCTCAGACTAAGGCGGGAGTAAAAAGCCTCAACCCCTACGTTTGGGCCCAGTAGCTTTGTGGCCCTCTTAAAGAGGTTCTGACAGTGGGCAAATAGGCACCTACTTAAACAGCCCTAGAGAAGGCACAATGCATAGTATTTAGAAATGAAAGTGTTTTTAGCTGGGCCAGAAGAAGGGGAGGTTTTTCATTCCTGGCACCACACAGAACCAAATCCAACCACACCGTGAAAAATCATCATCTGCAAGAACAAGACCCAAAGTGGATAAGCACACTGGGCCATCACAACATCAGTAGATATTGGGAACCATTTCTATGTCTTCCCAGGTAAAGGTGAGAGGCAGATTGGCAAGGACTGTCCATTGTTTGAAGTAGCTGAAGAGAGCCCTCTGGGTATTACCAACTGTGCAAAGCAACTGAAGAAGGTTGACTTCGAGGCACCTCAGATACTGTGATTTTTAGAAGGTCATCCAGTGTTGAATTTAAAGATTGTAAATATCTTTAGTGAAAACAAATAATTTCAAAATGAAACCCTTGCAGAAAATCATTGTATTGGTTCTTCTGCAAAGTGTACCTAATCATGCCAGACTTACAAGATAAATAGCTTCAATTCCCAATTCATCCCGAGCCCTCAAAAGTATTTGAGGTTTGCAGTAGTTCAGTTTCATTTTCATTTCCTTGTTCTGATCTTCAGGTTAATGTCACCTCTGAAAGACTATGTCATGCCACCCCCTGACCTTCCTCTTTAGACTTCCTGATTTGCACAGAAACACATATACAGTCTTTGGGACTGTATTTATACACACCCGATTAGAGCGTATTTTCCAGAATGAAACCCACCCCTGTCCCGTGCATCCAGCACACCATGGTCCCTATATGTGTATAATACAAAATGTCATGCTTTCATATAGTATAACTCTGTATTGCATTAGGTCAAGGCAAAATGCGGAGAGAAACGATGTAGCGGTATGTTCAAATGCTGAAGGGAACTGATTCTAATAGAAGCGCACGTTACGTAACGTGCAGACGTCCGGTGGCCATCTTGGGTGTGGCAAGGCTATATATTGCCACACCCACCTTCTGGAAATTGCTTTGCCTTCCGCCTGTTGACAGGAAGACAACTCCACTCACCTGCTCTTCTCGCTGAGTAATATTCGCCTTTCCAAAGGGTTTGTTTTCGTCAGCTGTGCAGCGCTCGTAGACAGAGGAGTCATCGGAGCTGAAAAGAAAACAAAACAAAAGCTAAATTAACTTTTTCCTATGTTTGTCAAAAGGCGCCCAACTCAAGAAAGCAGGAAGCAAGCGCGTATTACTTACCTGTAGTTATCATCTCTTGGAACAATTTTTGGAACGCTTTTCCTGAAATGATAAAGACAGCATTTTAAAGTACAAAAGAACATTGTGATTCTACTGAACTTGGCAAAGTCATTTCTTGCGCATTTTGTTTACATTTTAGAGACAGTTTATGTTTAATATTTAGCTGTGAGTTTTTGCGTATACTATTTCTTTCTTTAATACAGGTCGTGATGATATGTAGTTTTGGAGCATATAGAAAGTAAGTGCAACATAAAACAGAATAAAATACTAAATGGGTAATTGATGACAGAACATTGAAAATAAGTAACTTATTTAATTTTTACATTCTCAACACAGGAGCAAGCCACTTTCTCCTAAAGACTAACACGCCTACAGATTCGAGCATCAATAAAACTACGCCTGAAACAAACATCACGACGACTAGAAGGACGCTATGCTCTACATACCCAAATCGCAGGTAGGAAATCACACAGTTAGATAGATTAGTCTCTGTTAGGAATAGGAAGTAGTCAATGTTAAGTTCTCTTATTAGACACGTTTCGTTACAATCTTCCTTGTTGCCTCGCAGGTCGACAACAGGGAGCAGCTAGCGTCCAGGATCCGGCCCTCCTCCCTGAACCCAACTGCGTAGCCTTAGTGTCTAATCAGTAACACAAGTTATAGGTTAGGGGACTGGGAAGATTGCTTGTGATCTCGACAGACTACACCAAGATTCTGGCTCCATAAGTGGCACTGCTTCACAAAGAAGGCATCTTACTTCATCCATATCTAGACGATTTAGTAGTGCATTCTACATCCAGGGATTTACTTTTGAAAGATGCAGAAAGAGCCAATGAGGCCTTACAGATTGTTGGGTTCTTGATAAACATGGGAAAAGTATACCTAGATGCAGCACAAGACAGACACTTCATTGGAGCCAGATTCAGAACAGATCTGGCAATAGTGACTCTTCTGGAGAACAAAATCATGACAATACTGACCCACCCAGATCCATAGTGTCTCATTATGCTACAAATTCAAGAACTTGGTTGCAGATACCAGGGTACATGTCAGCAATTCTGTACATTGTTCCACAGGCCTGGTTTCATTTGCAGAATGTTGTGAATCATAGCCTCCATCATTGGGAGTCTATTTGCCTAAACTACAATCAAAGAGTTCTCTTATTGCAGCTCATAAGACATGATATGGAATAGTGGTTGGATACTTTGATTAAAGAGGTGTTGCTATCCCATACAGAATGTTGAGTGATTACAACAGATTCCAGCAGCCAAGGTTGGGGGCTTGGTTGGAGAATCAGGTTCTTCAAGGGAACTGAACTTCTCTCCAAAAACATCTCTCTTCTGATGGAAAGGAACGGGAGGCAGTCAGGATGGCTTTGATGTGGTTCACCTCACTTCTGATGGGGGAAAGCAGTCCTTATCCAGATGGATAATATGACTGCAAAAGTCTACATAAAGAGACAGGAGGGACACATTCAGAATCATGGGTTCTTAAGAAAGTTTAAAGTATGTGACTAACAGCATCGGACAGAAAATAATAGAATTTATTTGTCAGAAATTCACATTCATGGGTTCTGAATTGACTAGCAGACAGACTGAGCAGTTTTCTTACGATTTGTGTCTGACTCCCAAAGCATTTTCTTTTCTGTGCCAAAAAATGTGGGCATCCAGTGATAGGACTTTCTGTGACGCAGACAAATTCTCATCTATGAGATTTTGCTCAAGGGGAAGATAAGATAAAGCATAGGGATAGATATGCTGTTCTACCCTTGGCCACTAGGCTTCCTGATTGTATTTTCCCCATTACCTCTAATTTGGAGATTTGTAGTTTGTGAATAAAGGGGGAAAGTTTGAGTGATTCTATTTGCTCCACTATGGCCATTGTTTTGGTATCCTTTTCTGATTCTCAGAAAGACCTGTTCAAACATTTTTCTGTTCCTTCTACTCTGAGCTTCCCTGTTCTTCCTCTGGAGATGTTATGACGACGTTGCTTAGTGGCATGGAAAATAAATGGTACAGTTTAAAGAAAAAGGGTCTTTCTAGACTAGTGTTAGCACTGTAAGCTTTCAGGCGCATTTCCACTTTAAAATCATATAATTCCATTAGGATACATTCAGAGTTTGGTGTGAAAGGAAGAACTTAGATATTTTAAAAGTGGATAGCATCCATAGTGTTACCTTTTTCAGGAAGGACTCCATCTAGGTTTTAAAATGCCTTCTCTCAAGATACAAGAAGCTGCCATTAGAGCCTTGAGAATCCATGGGGGTGGCATTCAAGACAGTGACTCTCTGGTGTCTCATCCAATTAAAGGATTCCCACATTTGAAGCCTTCTATTAAGTCTACAGTTCCAAGCTGGGATTCAATTTTAGTATTAGAAGTATTTAAGGTTCTAATCTCTCCTAGTAGACAGCTGGGAGAGCGGGGTTCTCTTTCCTGTAGGCAGGCATTCTTCAAAATATTTCCAGATAGAATTTCTCTTAGGTAAGGTTCATCCTTTATTCATAAGATTTATTCCTATTTTAATTTGGAGAAGGAGGTGATTTTAAATGGTTTTTTTTCTAACCATTACTTTTACAGATACGTTTTCCGGCATATGCAAAGTGGGATCTGACCCGGGGCCCCAGACTTTCAGGGGGCCCCATGGTAGAGGTGGCTCTGTTCTACAGTCTTGCCCGATGACCTTAAATAATTATCAAAAATATTGTTTTAAATACCATTTTCGATTAATTATGTTTAATGTGGGTAATGTGTGAGCGTCTATTACAAACATTTTGCAGAGAGGTGTTGTGTTGTGTTTACGTTTTATGCAACATACAAGAGACAAGTTTATTTTAGATGAAAACCGCACCTCTCATATGAGAGATGGGAGAGTGTCACAGAGATTATTTGCAGTAATATTAGTGAGCTGCTTCTGTGTTACAATATTGTCACTATCCCTGAATATTAGATGTAAACATATTTAGATGTTTGGACGAGTGTGGCTGTGCCTAAGAGGGCATGAAAGAGCTGAAACAGGATTATAAATTCGAAGATGTTCTGAACAGCGGCCCTCAAAATACGTTTGGCCCAGGGCCCCTAAAATCCTTAAGATGTCCCTGGAAAGAGAGGCTCCATAATGTAGAGGTAAATAAAGCTTTGTTGATCTATTTGGAAAGGGTCGCTCCTTTTAGTCAGTCTGCGCTTTTGTGAACATCAATTCATCTTACACGGCTGATAAACTTCTACTTAAGCTCAATAACATTGAATGAGGTCTTTAATTTCTTTATTTTACTAGGTTTCCAAAGTGCCTTGTTCTGTTGCTCAGGTTGGAGTGGGAATAGTAAATCTACCACTGCAGAGTCAAAAACTTTCACTACTGCTGCTTAGATTGGATAGGGAATAGTAAGTCTAACCCCTCTAAATTCCCGGGAGGCTGGAAGGGGGGGGGGGGGGGGGTTTATCCATAGTGGGGGCCTGTTTTGTTACCGGGCCAGTTTTGCAGTGGTGATGCAATATTGGCCGCAGTGCTCCACACATGCACCCCCCTGTCCCCCTCGGGGGGCTAGTCTGACAAAATTGCCGGGGCAGCTTTGGGTTCCTAGTCCGGCTCTGACTCCGTCAAGGAATTATGGGGATGGTGAACCCCCCTCTGCACCCATATGTTCATTGCCACTGCCTGTCAACTTCGACTTGCCTCCTTCTGCCTTGGTAACCCCTAGGATCATCATCCCTGCACCGCAAAACACCCGCTCCCATCATCATCAAGATCTCCTCAAGCCTCCTGGTTTATCCTTGTATATCCTCTCCACCCCAACTACTGCCACCATGTCATCGTCTTCCCCAACCAAACTCCTCTCTCATCCATGCCCTCAGCAACTGCAACTGCATCCCTCCTCCTGCCCTTTCATCCCCAATGCGTCTCGCAACGGTTATCCTCACCACACTGGTGTCAGCTTGTCCACTTCACGCAGAGGTGTCTGCCTGCAGCACCTCGCCATCGCCATGCTCGTTGGCATCCTCATCTCCCCACCCCTAGCTCCACATCATCCCGCAAACTCACTTATCCTTTTTGCAGTCATCTACACCCCGCCTCATAGGGACTTGTCACTCTGTTGCTCCATTAAAAAATGAAAAGTGTGATTGATTGGCTTTGTCAAGGTGTATTGAAATACACAAAGCGATAGAAGGCTTGTCTTATATGGGAGAAAGTGAAAACAATGCAGGCAAACCTTAGTTTTCATTGGCGCCTTCAAAAGGCAGGCTCCACTGTCATCCAGTTAATTAACTGAAAGACACTCTTACTCTGATATTTTTTTCATTTCAGATAAACCAGGGGTCTGCCCACCTTCTGTGACATGCATATGTGGTGAGCGCACGACTTGTCCCAATGATAGCGGGTTTATATATCTGTAAAAATGTTGCTAAAAGTAAGTTGCTTGTTCTTTGTCTCTGCCAATCAAATCCAGCATTATCCAAAACACATCTCCACCTCCTCCTGCTGTCTACATATCATCCATCAGGTGCTGTTCTCATGGCACAATTTAATTTTATTCTAAATGACTTCATCTCCTAACCTTCTGTTAAAGAAACTTTTTATTTTTACTAAACACATAACATTTACTGCAAGAGAACCTATTATTATTCAAGCAAGAATCATTAAAACATAATATGGCAATTCATTTTGAAATGTGTGTGCTTTTCTGTTCTCTCTAAGGCAAAGAAATAAATGGGGCTTTGTTTTGAAATATTTTACCAGCAACTAAATACGATAAGGCGTTGAGGTTACATGCTGTAAATTACGCGAGGCATCTCTATTTCTCACAAGAGGCACATCCCTCTTTTATCTGGAAGGTCAAGTTCAAGTTCTCTGAGCAAGCTAAACCATTTAGCTGTTTTCTGTTTTCTACACTTTAAAATGTCAATTCAAATCAAACTATATGCTACTACTGCACACATGTTCAAACATTTTTGTAAGTTAAAACCACATTCGATAGTGAGAACAAAATCTAAACTACTCACTAGTAAGGTCAAACTATAAATGAATTGTGCAAAGGGAAAGCATCTGGTTATAGCCTGTGGATATCAAAGTCCCATGTTTTCATTTGCCGCACCATATGTCTGGGTTTTATGTTTGAAATGAATTTTATGTTTGAAGTCTAAGAAAGATTTATCATAAGTAAGTAGTGCTCAATTCTATACGAAATTTTGACAGTGCCTCATCCCTTCCTCTGATGATTTAAAAAATCATCACACCTCTCACACCTCTAATGATCATCTCACCAACTTTATTGTACATATGAAATTGCTTAGAGAGCACTCTTATCATTTGTTGTATCAACGATATGTTTTTCTCTACCCAAAAATATTGCTTCTCATCTGTGGTGTTTGTAGACATGGTAATCTCATTACCAGACCTAATTTCTGTCGGCTGTGTAAAATAACTCTTCTAAAACTAGTATGATCAATATCACTGTTATTACAAAAATTGAGCACATATTAATTTTATATCTATTTCGAAGGTAACGCAAGTTTTGTCGGTAATCAGATCATATATAGCCAAGCTCAAAAGTTCAGTGCAGGGTTCTGTGAGTATCTTCGTAGAACGGTCAGTTTTCAGCAGTTCAGATTTCTAAATCGACAATCCTTAAACCTATTCCGTGTTCTTCTAAAAATGTTATCCCTAACTCCTCTTGTAGCTTTTTCTCGGGCCTAGGTTAATCTTCGGTAAAATATGTAACTAATATAATAAAGGTCTAACTGAACAGGTCTTATTGTTTTCTTTTAAGCTTTTGATAGTTCTCAGTTGCTTTTTCAGCTTTTCTGAGTTCTTTTTTGTCTCAAGCTTGAAATCAGGTTGGCTCATACAGTTCAAATCTGTATCACACAGTACATTCAATGTGACTTACAGTGCTTTGTCCATGCAATATGACCACTCAGGAGCTGAATACCTCTGACAGGGCACCATCAATCCTTTGGACTTTTTCAACCCAAGCCTTCCACCTATGTATTCACTTTGTTCCAATTCAGACATTGTAGATATGGGTGCAAGTGCTTGTTCAGGGGACAACTGCAGACTTCTCGGATACCCCTTTGGTGAGCTTTCTTCTACCTCCACTTGTTGGACCACAGCACTAGTTCCTCCATCAGAGGCAGGACCGGATTAATTCACCAATTGAACACCAGCTCCATCCGAGCTAGCTTCTACCTCTTGCTTTTCTGGTGCCACCTCTGTTTGCTCTAGTGCTGCCTGAGGTTCAGTGCGTTCCGCCTACAACTTGACTGACCCTCTCTCATGGTCTTTCAACCACTAATTGTGTATCTACTGGAAGAGAAGCTGTTTTATCAAGGGGACACAGGACTCTACGAATATTTAGTCATTGTGACCAGGATCACTTGGAACATGCATTTGATTCTTGGTTTCTACCAAGTCTTCAGAACGTGCTTCTCAATTACAATACCATCTCTTAGATTAAGGCTTTGGCACCATTCACTATGCAGATCTTGTGTGGCAGCTGCAACCTGGTGAGAAACGTATGCAGCACATCATCCAATACTTCCCAGCAATTGCTTGTCTTCTAATCTGTGATTTGTACTAGTGCTTTTACAGATACAGCATCAAGCCACTTCAGTGATGTTGAGACAGAGACCTTTGTTAAGCGAGACTCTTTGGCGTCTTTGTGTTGCTTGATTACTTTAAACTTAAGGTCAACAGCTACAGTGCAATCCTTGTTCAATCTGTAATTTTGCATACATCATCTTTGGGAACTCAATGATAGAGTGGGTATTTGATCTGATTTCGGAGAAACTGGCAATCTATAACTGGGGACAGATGTTTGCAATAACAAATTTGCTACTGTGTTGTTGTCATTTCTTCTGGTTGTGTTGTGCAGGCTTTAACCCATCTCGTGAAGATGTACCCTACGACGTATCTCAGATCATTGTAATCAGGCATTTCTAAGATTTTTTTTGCATTATCTTCTATTGAATGGCTCTTCTGATTTCCCTTTGTGTGTTATTTTCCCTGCATTCATTTGTTGACATGCCAGTCGTCTCTATTTCTCATGAGAGGCACATTCCTCTTTTATCTGGAAGGTCAAGTTGGAGCTCTCTGAGCAAGCTAAACCATTTAGCTGTTTTCTGTTTTCTACACATTAAAATGTTGTGTTGATTCAATCCAAGCTCTATGCTACTACTGCATACGTTTCAATATATTAATTGGGCAAAGGGGAGGCTTCTGATTAAAGCCGGTGAATCTCAAAGCCCCATGTTTTCATTTGCAGAACCATATGCCTCTGTGTCACGTCTGAAATGCATTTTATGTTTGAAGCCTAAGGCAGATTTGTCATTAGTAGTGCTTAATTCTATAGGACATTTCACATTGCCTTAACGCGAACCCCCCTCACCCTCCACATTACGCTATAGCACCACATCATCTTTGTAGAAAGGAAACAGTTCACTGCGAGTGAGAGGCATGAGCCCTGACAGAACTGCAAGTTGGAAATATCAAAATAAGTCACACTTAGAAATGCAAACATTGAAATGATTTCTATTAAGCGAGCTTTGGTAATGTGCACCCTACATGCATAGTAGTAATGAAATGAAGGTTTATGAGTTCCCTTATGTAAACAGAAAAGGAAAAAAGAAATGACCCCACAGGGAAGCCCCACTTGGATTATGGGTAATCAAAGACTTGACAGCCCACAGTAGAATGAAAACATTTTTGAACTTCAGTTGATTCACAGGATCGGGACTGTCTGAGTCTTCATAAGCCCTTGTGAGTCTTTGTAAGACTTAGTCCAAGGCTAATAAACAATCCTGGATTCAATGTTGAAACTTCATGGGTTCTGTTAAAAAATATGATCATTACAGAAAGGAAAAAGTAATTAGTTAGTTAATTAGAAATCCGCCTAATCAAAAGAGTCAAAGTGTTATTCTATAGCTCTAAGATAAGTTCTGCTACAAGGAAAGTCCAAGGAAAGATCTAAGTATAAATCACAGAGATAGACTGCCATAGAGCCTGTTAAGTTAGAAAGCCAAAGAAAGTCTGGGTCATCTTTGCCAAAATAAAACAGTTTTTTAATAAGGTTTCACGGTACAGAATTCACACAAATTTCATGGTATGATATGAAATAAGAGGGCTGGCCTAGAAATGTTGCAACCACGCAAACCAATCAATATTCTGCTAAACAACAGACTTCTAGAGAAACCCACTTCCTAATTCATTTCATGGGTTAGGTCAGAGCTTTCCAAACTGTGTGTCCCGACACAGTACTGTGTCGCCTGCAAATGGTGTGTGTGTCGCGGGATGACCCTGGTATTAACGGGCACTTAGCACTTAGCACATAACTGCTGCTAATTAAGAGGCATTCCTTTGAAAGCTTTGTTCTCACTATGCCTCGTCTATTGCATAATGTCTCCCAGTAAATGGTCTTTTAAAGACCTGCGAAGGGTGAGGCTGTGTGTGTGCCCAGGAAGCTGGGGTGAGGTGACAGAGGGTGACAGACAGAGGGAGACAGACAGAGGGAGACAGAGGGACGGAGACAGAGGAAGGGAGACAGAGGGAGGGAGACAGAGGGCGACAGACAGAAGGAGGGAGACAGACAGAGGGAGGGAGACAGACAGAGGGAGGGAGACAGAGAGAGGGAGACAGAGGGATGGAGACAGATAAAGGGAGACAGATGGAGAGACAGACAAGAGGGAGACAGACGGAGACAGACAGAGGGAGGGAGACAGAGGGAGAGAGAAGGAGGGAGACAGAGAGAGAGAGGGAGGGAGACAGAGAGGGAGACAGAGAGAGGGAGACAGACAGAGTGAGGGAGACAGAGAGATAGCGAGAGGGAGGGAGACATAGAGAGGGGGAGGGAGACAGAGAGAGAGAGGGAGGAGGGAGACAGAGAGAGGGGGAGGGAGACAGAGACAGACAGAGAGGGAGGGAGACAGAGACAGGGACAGACAGAGACATACAGAGGCAGAGGCAGGGGCAGACAGATAGAGGCAGAGACAGAGAGATAGAGAGGGAGACAGAGGGAGGAAGACAGCAACATACAGGGACAGACAGAGACAGGGACAGACAGACAGATAGAGGCAGAGACAGAGACAGACAGATCGAGGCAGTGACTGAGACAGACAGAGACAGAGAGGCAGAGAGACAGAGAGGGAGACAGAGGGAAAGAGAGAGAGGGAAACAGAGGGTGACAGAGGGAGGGAGAGGGAGGGAGAGGGAGAGAGAGGGAGAGAGAGGGAGACAGAGAGGGAGGGAGACAGAGGGAGGGAGACAGTGGGAAAAAGGGAGGGAGACAAAGGGACGGAGACAGAGGGAGACAGAGAGGGAGAAAAACAGAGGGAGGAGGGCAACAGATGGAGGGAGACAGAGGGAGGGAGACAGAGGGAGGGAGACAGACAGACGGAGACAGACGGAGACAGACAGAGGGAAGGAGACAGAGAGAGAGGGAACCGTGGGAGACAGAGAGAGAGGGAGACAGAGGGAGGGAGGCAGAGGGAGGAAGAGGGAGGGAGAGGGAGGGAGAGGGAGGGAGGGAAGGAGTCAGGCGGAGACAGAGGGAAGGAGAGGGAGACAGACAGAGGGAGGGAGACAGAGGGAGGGAGACAGAGGGAGGGAGAGGGAGACAGAGAGAGAGGGAGATAGAGAGAGAGAGAGACAGAGAGAGAGAGAGACAGAGAGAGGAAGACAGAGAGGGAGACAGAGAGGGAGACAGAGGGAGAGAGACAGAGGGAGAGAGACAGAGCGAGAGAGACAGAGGGAGACAGACAGAGGGAGACAGAAAGAGGGAGAAAGAGGGACAGCGAGAGGGAGACAGAGGAGAGAGGGAGGGAGACAGAGGGAGAGTGACAGAAGGATGGAGACAGAGGGAGGGAGACAGAGGGACGGAGACAGAGGGAGACAGAGAGCGGGAGACAGAGGGCGACAGACAGAGGGAGACAGACAGAGGGAGGGGGACAGAGGGAGGGAGACAGACAGAGGGAGACAGACAGAGGGAGGAGGGCGACAGAGGTAGCAAGACAGATAGAGGGAGACAGAGGAAGGTAGACAGTCAGAGGGAGAGAGAGGGCGGGAGACAGAGGGAGAGAGAGGGAGACAGAGGGAGAGGGAGGGAGACAGAGAGAGAGAGAGAGAGAGCGAGGGAGACGGACAGAGTGAGTGAGACAGAGGGAAACAGAGAGAGGGAGAGAGAGAGAGAGAGAGAGAGAGAGAGAGAGATAGAGGGAGGGGGAGAGAGAGGGACCGAGAGAGAGAGAGAGAGAGGGAGACAGAGTGAGGGAGGAAGAGATAGAGAGAGGGAGGGAGACAGAGAGAGAGAGAGATGTGTGTATGCCGTGTCTGGTGGCTCAGTGGATGAAGGCATCCACTGCAGGGGCCTCTGTTCAACCTCATGGTCTCAAATTTGCTCTCTACTTATTCACGTATTGTAGTTGACCTAATGGGAGTAGCTTTCTAAGACAGGGACTACCCATCTCCCTACTGTTACAGGTGATTTCAGTTCATTAGGAGCACAGGTTTTCTTTCATTTCTCCATATTATGTCTTGCAGTAGAGTGCATTTTCAAAGAACCCTGCAGATTGGGCAAGTGGAAGGTTTGTGGGAGACCATCTACTTCATCACATATATACATAGACAAACACAAAACCGGATTATCATTGTGAGTCTTGTCTGACATGAATATCATGTCCTAAATACCGCCTACAAAACTATTGTACCATTAGAATTAATATATTGCCAAAATCCAATAAGATGTTATTTGCGTAAACGACATTTAGGATACAATGTTTATGTCAGACAAACTTTCTGTATATTATATTTTGACATTCAACAATTGAAAAACACTTAAGAGAGTGAATAACCTTGAGGAACACCTTTTATTATGTTGTTGATTGGGAATTGTCTATTGTCTAGTGATACATCAGAAAGGAAATACTTCATCCAAGTTATGGCTGTGCTGTGAATAACCAGATTCTGAATAAACCAATTTTATAAACAGCTGCACCTCAGACAATCACAGGGAAACAGGAAAACTAAAATGAGAGAAAGAGTTGCATCACAGCAGTGGAACCTCTTACATTGATAATTAGAAACAGCACAATACATCAACATTACCTGCAACATTGACCACTGTTTAGAGTCATTACTCTCTGTCAAACTTTGGGCTCTATGTTTTTAAAGAATCTTCTATAATGAAGCTTTAGCTTGAAACTGCTTTTTTTAAACTCTTGAGAAGTACTCTGTTTATATATTAATTTTATACATGCACAAAGAAAATTAACAAGCATTGGCATAGCCAATAGGTCTCGCCTTTGGGACCTTATAAGTGTTAACAATGCAACAGTTAGTGTTGTTGCACCAAGAAAATTGTGTTGCATAACTAAATACTTATAAGGTCCCAAAAGCGAGACCTATTGGCTATGCCAATGCTTGTCCTAATAGTTCCCTTCACTGAGTGACTGCACAAAGGCTCTGTGCAATTTTCACATCCGCTTAATATAGTGAAAGGAACGAAGTCTGGTGTGAAGTGTGCTTTAAAATCAGTTTTTCTTTGATTAATTGTGCTACATTAACTTTAAAAACGGCTTACTTATTTTGCCTGTACACTTTTTGAAATGTATGTTTTATATACAGTGTTTTAGTAACATTGTAACATCCTGCTATTTGAGTGCTTGGTTAAGTGGCAATTTATTTTTGTTTCTTCACAAACAATAATGCAATGCATGATGCAACTGAAAGGTTTATTATTTAAACATATCAGTAGCAAGACAGCCACATCTTTGAATGTTTTTTAAAATTGTATTGCAAGAATACGGTGGTCATGTTTAGGTGACAACATATTATATTTTCTTTGCATTCCTTTTTATTTTTGTAGCATAAAATAACATATATCCCCCAAGCCCCCTCACATGAGCTTTGGCGGACTGCTCAAGCGGCCTCTCGCCGGACCTAAAGACTGCTGAAAATTGCAGATCACTTCTTAGGCAGCAATATTCTTTGTGGAATGCAGTCATTGGTGTTATTTGAACAAGCCAGACCTGTTTCCAGTAGCTACGGAAGTGTGTGACCTCTGCTTGAGATTTTTAAGGAGACTGGTTCAGGCCGTGGCTGGCGGATTGTGGGCTTTCTGCAGTCCTTTGACATGTGCATTTTCGGAAAGAAAAAAGTATGTTGCCAGATTATTTGCACCGCTCACATGGATTTATTTTTGTACTAATACCCAATTGCTTGTCGTCCAATCCCTGCTGCGCATAGTTCCACGTTTTCTGTTACTTATTTTTGTTTCCTGCAACTTTCGTGCGTGTATATTGAAAGAGTGCGTGGTTTCTCCTCTCGCCTCCACTCCCACTTGTATTTAATAGGTCAGGCAGTTACAGAGGAAGCTGAGTCCCAAGTAGTAAACTAAATGCTAGCCCACACCAGAGGTGGCGGGGAAACCTGCCTTCTTTGGGAAATGTGCAGTTTGTTCAAACTGGCGCCATTCTTCCAATGCTAACCAACTCCCTATTTAGCATAATAGTCCCCACTGGTGAATCAGAATTGAGAATCTATATGGAAAATGAGCGCTCACCATATTCTAAGCTTGAGAAACTCATAGGACCATTAAAACAAGCATCGCGGCACCGACGCTTTACTTTTAACATTAAAAGTAAAGTGCGGGTGCTGCGATTATATTAGAAAGTAAAGAAATAGATGTTTTTTTCTCTTTCTTAACTTTTGCTATAATCGGGGCACACGCGCTTTACTTTTAATGTTAAAAGTAAAGCGCGTGCGCCGTGATTATAGCCCAAGTAAAGAAATAGATGTTTTTTTCTATTTCTTTACTTTTGCTATAATCGCGGCACCCGCGCTTTACTTTAAATGTTAAAAGTAAAGCAATTCAAATTAAAGTAAGCCTGCTGCGAGGAAAACAAGCATGGCCGTAAAAGTAACGCACATCAAAGCGGCCGGGAAAGTGAAAGTAATTATGCGGAGGAAGAGATAAGAAAGGAAGATGGCGGCGTGCACTCGAAACGTGCACGCAAGCTTTATGCCAGAAAAAGGTTGTGGGTAGCACTTTGAAAAGCCCCTTAATAAAAGTCGAGCAGCAGCGCATGCGCTGCTCTAAACTCGACCTAAAAATTAGACATTGTCCAACCACTCAATTAACTCAACCAGACCAGTGACCAGTGACCGTATGTAAACCATGATCTATAGAAAGCTATAATTGCTTCTCTTTTGAATGTTGCAAGGGAATGCATCATATTTCTGTCTTTAGGATGTAACATGAAGCTTGCCCAGTGATCTTAGCTTTCTTCGATGACAAAACTAAAATCTTTAATCCATTCTAAAACCTTTCTAAGAAATATTTTAGCATAGCCATCAGAATCGTATTAGCATGTGCAGAATACATTCACAGCAACATGTTTTTTATTAATAAAGAGAATAATGACATTTTCAATATTAATTACATTTTGTTTTGTTTTGTCTTGAGGAAGACTAGTAAAATAATAGAAGTTGTCTAAACGCTTATCCATGTTTCTATAGAAGTCTTTGTATAGTGACCAATGTTGTCTAAATGTACCCTCCTATACACTCATCCTACTGGTCGGCTTGCCATGGTGCCTTTTAAAAAACATTCAAAGTTTTGGTACCGCGCCTTAATGGGCCGTCTCAGAAGGAAAATACATATACATTTTTGTGAAATCATATTTATTCATTTTATGTGATAAAAGTACTCATTTAGATGTATTTATATATATATTCACCAATCCATCTCTATACACTAAAAATGTACAGGCTGTATGTTCAAGACAAGACATACTTCCTCATCCTGGCACTATTCTGCTGTCTAATTAATAACCTCATTTTGTTAGGAACTTCTCCCAATCAGGGTCCTAACACAACAGTTTCTGAGGCAACAACTATTCTAGATAATCATATTATCATTCATCAATCATAGATCAGGAAATAATCAGTGGGGGGGGGCATCCACTTTACAATCTGACTCCATCTGTAGGCAGGAGCAGGAGACACGCACACCTGGTTTGAATGTGGACCTACTGAAAAGGGTGCAAACAAGTAGGGGGGAGAATTCAGTCAGAAGACAAGTCAATCTCTCATTGCTTAGAATTGAAGAGCTTGCTATGTGAGTAACTGCCATAGTTTGAAACCCTAGTCAACATGTTGTGAGCACAATCATATATATGAAGAGAGTATCAGTTTAGCTAGGTATATTTACAGCTCCTTCAAATCAAATTAGGAAAAACATAATTTACTTTAATGCATATTAGAACATTGAAATGTTTGGTGCTTCATTGAACGCAAACATGTGGCGGAGGACAAATAATGATTAGTAGAGACATTCTACCCCAGCATTAAATGTCTTGCCTTTCTGTTTTGCAGAATTTAATTTAAAACATTCTACACTTAGGGGCTGATTTACAAAGGGCCTCTGCACTTGTGGTGAAGGCCTCGCAGCCATGGCAGGAGCCCGCACTCGTCACGGGTCATCTGCAATGAGTAACTGCAGTGCGAGCCCCCTGCCAAGACTGCAGGGCCTCTGCCACAGCTGCGGAGGCCCATTGTGAATCGACCCCTTAGTGTGTGGAATGTTCTAATAGCAGTATACTCCTTCTGCCTTCAGCTATATTCGTAGTTCAAGGTCCTCTCTCTCATGGCTGGGTCTCACCTGTTGCTCACGCTTATAATTCGGGTGAGGGACTTCAACCTCTTCAGCAGTGGGCTATAAAGCTATAATGACAATCTGGCTCAAGAGGCCAGATTTCCAAAGTATTTTTGAGGTTTTAAACATCTCAATTCTGTGACAACAAAAATTATTTTGGAAATGTACAAACACCAAACTGCAGTTCTACAGATTCGCAATTTACTTTTGCAATTTGTTATTTTTGGAAGGGGTGTATTTATGGGTCAATCATGTAACTGGGTCCTTTCCAAATACCGAATCATAGTGGTATGTATTAATGCTTTGTGACTGAATTTCTGTCACAACACATTAATATTTTACCCCTTCTCAAACAAGTACATTGTGTACATCAACGACAAATTCTGTCACTGTTTGATCAATTGCAAAAACAACAGTTGATGGACAGAATGCAGAACAATGTCATACATTCACCCCAGTACAGAGATCTGGGCCTAAATCCATCGTTTTTTGCTCACCATGCCGTTCCAGTTTGAACCCAGCCATATGCAAATCAGTCTTGACCCTGTGCCTCATGGGAACAGTCCAGCCTGAACTGCCAAGCCAGGTCCCCCCTGGACAGGAAATAGGCATCCTAGGACCGGTTTCGTGGTTTCACCCCTCTTCAGCCAGGATAGCTTGATTCCAGTGGCATGGAGAGCACGGGACCCACTTCTGGGCATACCCTTCCCACTCGGGGTGACAAATGCAAAAACAACAGTTGGTGGACAGAATGCAGAACAATGTCATACATTCACCCCAGTACAGAGATCTGGGCCATAAATCCATAGTTTTTTTGCTCACCATGTCGTTCCAGTTTGAACCCAGCACTATACAAATCAGTCTTGACCCTGTGCCTCATGGGAACAGTCCAGCCCAAACTGCCAAGTCAGGTCATCCCTGGACTGGAAACAAGTATCCTAGGACCGGTTTTGAGGTTTCACCGATTTTTAGCCAGGTTAGCTTGATACCAGTGGCATGGAGAGCACGTGACCCACGCCTGGGCATACCCTTCCCACTTGGGGTGACAAATGCAAAAACAACAGTTGACGGACAGAATGCAGAACAATGCCATACATTCACCCCAGTACAGAGATCTGGGAATAAATCCATCGTTTTTTTGCTCACCATGCCTTTCCAGTTAGAACCCAGCCATATACAAATCAGTCTTGACCCTGAGCCTCATGGGAACAGTCTAGCCCAAACTGCCAAGCCAGGTCCTCCCTGGACTGGAAACAAGCATCCTAGGACCGGTTTCGGGGTTTCACCCCTCTTCAGCCAGGATAGCTTGATTCCACGTCTGGGCATACCCTTCTCACTCGGGGTGACAAATACAAAAACAACAGTTGATGGACAGAATGCAGAACAATGTCATACATCCTCGCCAGTACAGATATCTGGGCCTAAATCCATCATTTATTTGCTCACCATGCCGCTCCAGTGTGAACCCAGCCATATGCAAATCAGTCTTGACCCTGTGCCTCATGGGAGCATTCCAGCTCAAACTGCTAAGCCAGGTCCTCCTTGGACTAGAAACAAGCATCCTAGGACTGGTTTCGGGGTTTCACCCCTCGTCAGCCAGGATAGCTTAATTCCAGTGGCATGGAGAGCACGGGACCCACGTCTGGGCATACCCTTCCCACTCGGAAGCCCGAAACCAGTGCTAGGATGCTTGATTCCTGTCTAGTGAAGACATGGCCTGGCAGTTCGGTCTGGCCTGTTCCCATGAGGCACAGGGTCAAGACTTTTTTGCATATGGCTATGTCTGCACTGGGGTGGCGTGCTGAGCAAAATAGCGATGGATTAAACCCAGATCTGTGACTGGGGGTGAATGTTTGACAATGTTCAACATTCCGTCCATCATCTTTTTGTGTTGCACTGCTTGTTCAATGTCAGATCCTCATGCATGAGGTTGGCATCCACACATGCGTGTGCATTTGTTTTTCGGCTTTAGTCATGTAACTTAAATGATGAAAGTCAGAGACCACTGGACTGCAGGTGTGTGTGCAACAAGGTGGTAGCTAGCTCTGTGTGAGGTCAACAATGTTTATTCCGGACAGGATGGTGTTATAGTTGCTCTAACTAGGTATGCGTCACCATAGCATTACAGGACAGTTGTCCCTTTTGTACAGCCAAAAATGCTTTTTCAGTCTTTGTGTTGTCTGGTACAATTTGGTGTTTGTCTTTTCACATTGGTTCAGAGTTCCTGCCTGGTAGTGCTGAAAGTGGTTGTCATAGAAGGCTATGTTTTATATTCGGACAATAATAGTGGAATGTAGGTTTAAATACTGACATGACTGACTGAGCCTTTTGTTCTTCCATGACCTGTAAAACTGGTACAATCAAATGTCCAGTGCTATTTAAAACATTTACTCCCCTTTTCTATTTTTCTCGCTTAGAAAAAAAATTGTTTTCTGCATTGGACTTATGCCATCTCCCAAGTGTGTGCAGTGCTCTGGACAGTGCATTGTCTCATCAATGCCCCGAGGACTGTCACAGTGGCCCCTCTTAGCGTCACTGACTGTCCTCACTGATTGTGTTGCTGCAGGGGGACCATGGGAACTGGAGACTACAGACTGAGAGGTTCTTGGATGTGTAGGTGTGTGTGAGTGTGCGTTTATGAATGGGTGTGAGTTATCGGAGCCTTGTGTGTGCATGTGGCTTCTAGTAATGGGTGAAGTTTAGTTATGAAGGTATGCATAAGGTGGACCCTTAAATCTGATAACTGCTAATGGAGCCCTAGGCAACTCCATTCATAAAGAAACCATTGTATTCAGATATTCACACACTTTGCCTGGGTACAAAGCAAGGGGGGCACCACACTGTGAATTGATAGTGTTTGATACATGATAAGAATGCATTTGTTTTTATTTTAAATGATTTTGCCTCTTATACATATTGATGTAATGTGTCCCTCGGCAAACCTGCATTGTTATGCTTGTTCTTAGAGACATCACAAGTGAAGACACGTTTGAAACGCACCCTAAGGATGAAATGGCAGCTCCAGATGGTGAAGATCATAGTTGTTTTAAATTCCTAAATTTAAATAAGGTTGAGGTCTAGTCAGAGCATGGTGGCAGACAGAAACAGTTACACAGATGTAAGAAGGCATGCTCTTACCAGGAAAATTATCATCAAGGAGCAACAATGGCTCCCAGCCCCTTTCAGGGTGACTGAAACCTCAATGCATACTTCATGTTCAAGAATATCACTCACTGTGTCATCGAATTCGTTTTTGTGAAGTTTAAGTGAGGTGAACCTACAGGTGCTGAGTTGTAGCCATAGCCGTCACTCAGGAGCAAGGTAGTGGGCAAGGGGTGGAGTCCAGAGTTGAATTTATGTATTTGTGCATCAGTATGTGAGACTGTATATGTGAACATCTGTGAGCACGCATATGTGCACTTGTGTAAGCGTTTGGTCAAGGGAATGGGCTCAGACACATCTAATGGGACTCATCCTCGACAAACTGTGCATGTTCTTGGGTAGATACTGACAAAGCCAGCTATAAAGGGTGTTAGACGTGACATCCTTGGTGTGGTATTCCCATAAACATTTTGCCTTCACCCTTCCTGCTTTCCTAAATTCGTTTTCATGGCTTTCTGTGGACTTTATCACTGCTAACCATTGTTAAAATGTCAGTGTTCTCACCCTAAAACATGGTAAAAATGGCCTACACCTGATTGGCACATTTAATGTACTTGTAAGTTCCTAGTATGTGGCACTACCTGTACCTAAGCTTTGTAAATGAAATGCTATTAGTGGGCTTGTAGCAGTCATTATGAAATTAACCTAAGTAACTCTTTAAAATATGCCTCAGGCTGCAATTGCAGCCTGTAGTGCTGTTTTAAACTGCCATTTTGACTTGACAAACTAAACCTTTTTTTCAGGCTTAACCCATCCTTTTTAATTCTTATAAGTCTTCCCAAGGTTGCCCCTAACAGTTAGGGTAGGGTGCATGGTATTTAAAAAAAAATAGGATATGGGAATTTAAGTTTTACATGTCTTGGTAGTGAAAAACTCCTAAAGCTGTATTCACTGTTGTAAGGCCTATCTCTCTCATTGACTAACACTGGGTTATCTTATTGCATCTAATAAGTGATAACTTTGGATTGGGAGCAGATAGAGACATGGTGCTTAAATTTAAATTAAGTGCATTTCAAACCATCTTTATTGGTAAAGTTGAATTTTAATTTTAATTCACAGTTCTGAAAAGGTGACGTTTAGGAAGTTGGCATTTTGTGCGTTTTGCCAGTATCCTGGGTCACAATACTGTGAAAGGTTCTGATGTTGAGGTCAGTGTGCTGCTTCCAAACAGTGAAACAAAGGGAGCTTAGGTTGGCCCTTCTGGCAGGATGAGTGGAGAGGACTTGTAACAAACCCCATTTGAACTTCAGAAGGCTCTGCACCCTCAGGCGTGCACACACAAACACACACACACACACAAGTACACACACACACCCCTTCTGCATGCAGCGAAGGCTGCAGCAGCCCTTGCGTTTCTCTCCAGCAGCCAGTATCCACGCTGCGACACTCACACTTCAACCCAAACTGTCCCTTGGGGCTGCTGGGGCTTTCCACATCCTGATGTCGCCTCTGTTAAGAAAAGCAAGGTCGCTGTAGGATGTGCATCTCTCTACCTCCTGCATCAATACCCCTCATCATGGCGTCCTATCGGAATTCTGTCCACTGCAGACAGTCTACCTTCTTCAGCCATCTCTCAGCCTTTCAAATGACAATGGAGAATTAGATAATTTTAGAAAATAAGAGGAGCACTGCCACCCAATCCTTGCGGAGGAAGAATAAAATAACAATGTCAGTCATGTCCCTGCAGGTGATGTTGCAAGTGTGGAAGAGAGAACAAGTGCAGCTGGCACTGAACCACTTGAACAGGAAGTAGCTAATCAGGAAAAAGAGTTGCAGAAAAACAAGAGTCTGTACTAAGGTCATGGGGCCCTTGATCAGGACAGGCCAGACTAGCATGTTGTAGCAAAAGACATAAATAGTTTTGTAAAACATAATACAACTAGTGCCCAGGAAGGTCATCCTGTCTCCCCATGGTGGAGGGCAGGTGGGACATTTTTCCACCTGTTCCCTTACTCCAAGGGCCCACATTTCTGACAAGGAACTTGAACAGCAGAAAAACAAATGATACAAATTATATTTTTGCCCCAAATTCTCCTGGGGACATAGCATTAGTTAATTTAGACTTCCAGCGTGCAGTACCGCGTATAACCCTTGCTGTCTTGACAGCCTCTTAGAGCATTCAAGAGATTTCCTACTTCATAGCATGAACATAATTGTGCCTAGATTTACTGAGGGCTAACATTGCCGTTGCATCTTGCAAGGTGACTCAAGGCATTGCAAGCCCTTAAGTTAAATTTACTAAGCCACGTAAAGCCACCTTATGTGGCTCTCAATGGCTTAGTAAATGTAGAGTAGAGCAAGACACCGCAAGCCACTGCCTTGTGTTACTCTGCATTGGGAAGGCGCTCCGTGGGTAGAGTGTGGGTGTTTCCACGCATCCACCCATGGATCTTGGTGCACTCCCTGATTTACTTAGAATAGTTAACCTGGTAAATGGGTCAAAATGCTATGCCATCCCAACAGAGCTTACATGGGAAGAGAAACGTTGCTGAAGATTGCTTTTGTACAGGAAGGTGTCCCTTCCTGCACAAAAACATTCCTGCTTGTAACACAGGCAACCTTGCACACCCATGCACTATGGTGCAAAGGTGTCTGTGTTGGTGCTTTGCAGCATTCAGTGCGCCAGCTCTAGGTAAGGATAGGAATTCATCATATCTTAGTAAATTTGGCACATTCCTGCTCTCTCCATTTGACACAGCAACTTGTCTTGCTGCATTGTGCCAAATGTAAGTATATCTGGGCCTTGGTTTATAATGAAATCTTATTTTATTTATTTTTTAGTACTTTGAGTGCTTCTGTAAATTAGGCTGTTGTATTCCATTTTGGATGTTTTGGTTCAGTGTTAGGTTCTTTAATACACCTCTCCTGATCCTATTCATCATAATCTGATTTATGTATTTTCTTTAATCTGTTTCCCCCTGCTCAGTTTGTTAGAGCTTTGCTTGTTTATACAGTGTCTGGACTGCTTTGATTTCGATCCAGCAAATTGTCTGCTTCAAAACGCTGACATAATCCTAGCTGCCAGGTGGCCACATGCCATGTGTGGCATGTTCAAACAAAACAAAATTTGTAGCCAACAGCTCTCTCCGTGCAAGTATTTTTGACTCTGTACTTGTAATTCTAAAAACAATCAAGTTCTAAAGCACAACATACGTGCTACTGACTTAAAAGCCAGGACAGGCCGAATGTGTAACACACTTGATATGGGGCCACTTGGCAGCTATTCAAAAAGTTAAGAGTTAGAGTGGTTTGGTGTTTGCAGCCTCTTGATGCACTGAGATGCCTTGCACTATTTTGTTCAGTGTTCATGTATGTGTTTTCAGTGACTTATAAAGGTCTAGTATACTTTACCCCACGAAAACCTAAACAATCACGCTTCGGGCATGAGGTATACGCCAGTAACGGATTACTTCCGCTCAGATTTGAAAAACAAAAAGAGAATTGAAGAAATCACAAATAAATGCAGTTAAAAACCAAAACATCAAACACAAAGCCCCAGACAATACTGCTACATGACATATACATAAGTGCTGTTAGATTGGTGAGTGCTTGAGGTGTGAGTTCATGAGGGACTTATCCTGTATAAGAACTCTACAAACTAAGGGGCATATCAACAACAACCGGCGATAATTATCGCTAAGCGCACTTAGCGCTAGGATAATTATCGCCGGCTAGCGTTGATTTTTAGCGCTGAGATAGCGTGCTAATAGCAACGCTTATCTCAATAGCAATAAAAATCCTCACGCTAAGTGGCTAACGTGAGATTATCGCTGGAAACCCAGCGATAATCTCACGTTAGCTTGTTGATAGGGACAGACAAACTTAGCCACGATATCCTCCTTCCATAGGATATCATGGCTAAATCAGAAAAATACCAGACGTAAAAAAGCAGCGTTAACCGCGGTTAGCGCTGCTTTTTTTGTCTTTTACAGGGTTAGTGATATTCTTGATAATAGGAGAAATGTCGCTGAGCGACATTTCTCCTATTATTTTACTCTGGAACGCCCCCTTTGCATCTCATTAGAGATGCAAGGGGAAGCGTAGAGTAAATGCGTGCTAACATGCAAATTTGCATGTTAGCACCCTGTTGTTGATAGGGCGCTAGTTTTATCTCTGCTTTTTTGGCTTTTAAAGCCAAAAGAGCAGAGATAAAGCCCTTGTTGATATGCTCCGAAATCACCTCTGGGTCCTTGTGTATATAATTGGATATAATTTCAGGATTGAGAACTACAAAGGCTGGTTCCTAAGCAGTGCAGGTATTCTGAATCATACTGACACGTGAGTAAGGCTGCTTAGTGCTAAATCAGTCCTTCTCTTCTCTACGGACACTAATAATGAGTGCCGATTTGTGTCATGTTAGGTACCTGTTAAAATTTGGCGTGGCCAAAACCTGTGTAATTTGCTTTTGCTATAGTTAGACGGAATTCCGCATAAATTACGCAAAATGGAAACTTGGCACATAGGGGCCTATGCATCAACCAAACGAATACCGATTCCTTAATAGCGAAAATTAAGGAATCGCCATTAAGGAATCGGTAAATGACATGCATCAACAGATTCGGTAAAATTTAGCGATTCCTTAAAAATCGCTAAATTAACCGATTCCTACATAGCGGGGCACGCAAACTCCCCCTAGCAAATAGCGAGTTTGGTAATACCGAATTAGCTAATAGCGTGTTTGGTAATACCGAGTTAGCTATTACCGAATCGGTATTAGCGAAATCGCAATTTGCCGCGTCGCTCCGGGAACGTGCAGATGACATCACCAACCAGGAAATACTGCTGCCCCACCCACATTGCCTCGACAGAGGAGCAGACAGGAGCTGGGAAGGAGGACTGCCTGTGCAGAGTGAGGCCACACCGACTCTGCAAATCCAAAGCCACAAACATCATGGCGCAGGAAGTGCCATCCAGCGCAGAGTCTGCACGCAAACGAAAGCGTAAATTTTCAGACAGGGAGCTCGAGTACCTAATCGAGGGAGTCTCCAGCAAACACGACCGCCTCTTTGGCAAGCTGTCCCTCAAGGTGCCTGAGCAGGAGAAGCGGCGCATATGGCTGCGCATCCGTGAGAGGGTGAATGCTGTTGGCGTCACGACCCGCAGCATCGACGACCTCAAGAAAAGGTGGTACGACCTGCGGAAGCGTGCCAAAGAGAGGATTGCGGAGAGGCTCCGGGAGGCGAGCAGGACTGGAGGCGGAGCATCCACAGCACCAGCCAACACAGCCCTGGAGGACCTTGTGGAAGGGACGATAGAGCGGGAAGCCGTCGTGGGGGTGACCCAGATGGACACGTCCGGCGCAGCCACAAGTGCCCAAGGTAAGATGCATGCATGTGCCCACACCCAGCATTGCGTAAATCCATTTCCATGCTCCCAGCCCGATCTCAGTGTGTCTGCAGCTCTGGCACAGACAGCTTAACACATGACACCAGTGCATCTTGGGAGTTGTAGTCTAGTCAGCCCAGTGTGCATGTACAGGCGTAAATCCAATGACCATACACCACATCAGTTGAACATGGATGGAGACTGTTCATGTAGTGGACCACAGAGGGAGATTAATGTGTACAACACTTGTAGTTGTCATTATCCCACTAACCATGCACTGTTTCACACACAGATGCATCACCTGGGGATTCGGACGACAGCAGCCAGCTGGTCATATCGGAAACACCCGTCGAGTCAGACCAGGAGACAGCGCAGGACGCGCCTGCATCGCCAACACCTGCCACCCCAACAGCACCACCTCCACCAGCGCCACAAGCTACGGCACCTGCACCAGCGCCACAAGCCACGGCACCAGCCAAACAGGCTGCAGCTACTACAGCCTCAATAGCGCAGAGGCGCAGGTCCCAAGTTGCGCCCTTGCAGGAGATGGGAACAACCACCTCGCAATTGGCACCCAGGCAGAGCACATACACACCACCTGATGCACCACCTGGAGGTGCTAGACGCGCACGGCGGCACAGGGCTCGTCGCAGTTCCGTCTCCTCAGCCGAACAGGATGTCCCAACAACCTCTGCAATTGAGGAGAGGATGCTGCGTACACAGCGCATGCAGGGGCGACATGTGGCTAACATTAGCTGCAATATTGTGCGGCTTGCCAGGGAGATGCGCGCCATGACTGCAGCAGTCACGGACATGAGCAAGGCGGTCAGGGACATGACCACAGCGGTTGCAGAGGGCAATGCTCAGCTCAGGGAGGAGGTACATGAGCTCACCCGAGCCACGAGGGAGGGCCATGAGTGCCATAAGAGGAGTCACCGGCAGCAAATGTTGCATACCTCCGCCGCTACCAAGGCCATCACACGGCACAGCAACAGCACCGCTGTGTTGGCACGCCGCTCAGTCGCCCTGCAGGTGGACCTTGGGCACTTCTGCGGGGATGTCGCAAAGTCACTAGGACACATCACCACTGCTGTGGAACACCTTCAGAGCAGCACATGCAGTGCTGCTGCATTGGGAGGGGATGACACAAGTGAGGCTGCCTCCAGTGTCAGCAGCGTGTCACTGGCAGAGGCCAGCACCAGGCGCCGCAGTTCGCGTGCCTCCGCGGGGACAGGCCGTGGTGAGGCATTGGATACACCTGAGCGGAGGCTTGGGGTACGTGGGAAGCGCCACTAGACTGTTGGACATGCATGCAGGACCATGGTGGGGCAACCATGGCCATCCAATAACTGTGTATGCACAGGCGTGACTTTAAGGCACCTTTTATTTACAATGATGCAATTGGAGCATGATTTACAATGCTAGTTTTGTTGCACAATCCTCAGTGCTACTGTGCATTAAACAGTTGCACCCCAAACCAACTTGTAATGTCTCATTTCCCCATGTTTCAAAAATTATGTTGCATAATATATGTCCGCCTCCTATGGCCCTCTGCTGTGTTTGGGATGTGTGCCTGTCGTCGTTGGGCGGGTGGTTGGTCAGCCCGGTGGTCGTCATCCCTGTCCACCTCTATTGGTATCCCCCTTCTGGTGGCAATGTTGTGCAGCATTGCACATACAGCAATTATCCGACAGCATGTTTCTGGTTGGTATAACATGGCGCCGCCAGTCTTGTGGAGGATACGGAAGCGGCTCTTGAGGATCCCAAAAGTCCTCTCTATCACATTCCTCGTGCTGATGTGTGCAGCGTTGTAGCGATGTTCCTGCGGGGTTGCTGGATTTAAGTATGGGGTGAGTAAGTATTCCCGCAGGGCGTAGGCACTGTCACCTAGAGGATAGAAGCATAGACTTAGCATTGGTGATGTACATACATGTGTGGTGTTGGTGTGGGGAAGCGTATTTCTACGTACCTAGCAGGAGTCCCTCTCCAAATTCTCCGTTGATGAGTCGCCTGTGCATTCCACTGTTGCGGAAGATGTATGAGTCGTGTGTGCTCCCCGGGTATTGTGCCACTAGGTCCGTTATGATGTTCTTGGCATCGCACACAACCTGCACGTTGATAGAGTGGTATGACTTGCGGTTCCGGAATATGTACTCATTTGCAGCTGGAGGGCAAATGGGGACATGCGTGCAGTCGATGCATCCAATAACATGTGGGAATTGTGCCACCTGGTAGAAGGCCTGTTTGGTGCGGTCCAACTGCTGTGGGGTTGTGGGGAAGCTGATGTGTGTGCGGAGCATTGTCAGCATGGCATCTAGGAATTTCCTGAAGAAGCGTGACAGTGCGCTTTGCGAAACACCTCCGGCCACCGCAATTACACCCTGGAAACTCCCTGAGGCCAGTAGGTGCAGGCTGCATAGGACCTGAACGTGCGCAGGGATTGCATTTGTCCGGTATGTCTGGTGCTGCAGCAATGGTTCCAGGTCTGCAATCAGGCGCATGATCATAGCGCGATTGAGGCGATACTTCTGGTACACCTCGTCCTCATTCTGCCCGAGCAAGGTTATGCGCAGTCTGAAAACTCGCTCCTGGACCCTTCTCCTGCGCTGTCCTGCAGCATTGATCCGCATCCTCCTAGCAAGCACGTAGAGGGCAGCCATTTTGTGGGAGCCAACAGGGTCTCCTGGGCCACATTTAAGGGATTAGTGATTGCCTCAATCATTTGCACATGTAGGAAAAAATTTTGCATTTTTTTTTTTTTTTTGTAACTTTACCTCCAGGTTTTGATTCCCCTTATTTAGCTCTGGCAAAATAGCGATTTTAGGCATTTTCGTTATTAGCGAGTTTTGTTGCATTGGGGTGCGATTCGTTATTTGCTATTGGCACTTTCCGGGAGCTAATTGTGATTTCGGTAACTGCTAATTCGGTATTTAGCAATTCGGTAACTTAGCATTTTTGGTATTACCGATTCGGTATGTTAGCGGATATTTATTTAGCGATTCGTTATTTGCTCACGTTTTGGGTTGATGCATTGGGATTGGGGATTTGGGACTCGCTACCGGGAGCTAATAAGGAATCGGTATTTTACCGACTGGATTTTGGCTTGATGCATGAGGCTGTTAGTGTTATATTTTAGCATGAAATGTGTCCTTGCATCCATTATGAATACTAGGATGCATTTTGCATACAAAAAAATAGAGCAAAAGGAACAAGTGGTGCCAGCAACAAACGCTTGCATTCTGGTAGTTTTCGCTGTTCCTCTGCTCATTTGATAAGATTTTACTGCATGGTGAGGCATAATGGCATGTTTTGGGGAATTTCACGTAGCAGGTGTAAAGTAAAATTTGAGAAATTATGCGGGGTTTCTCTGGCTTAATGGAAAGTTCTAACGGGCCTAGTTGTCCCATTTCCTGAGAATGACCACAAGATTGTAGTGTGCTTTCAATCCACAACAGTAGGCATGCTGGGACTAATGGGAGCACACTGAATGCATTTTCATGTCCAAATTTGGGTTTGAAGGCTGAAAATTCTCTACTGGTAGAAAGTCATCATCATAACTCACAGCAAGATGAGAAGAGTGGTGTTGAATATTTAAGTATTAGGGAGGCACATGGCACAAAACGAGAGACTGAACGAACAGCAAAGAATGGAATGAGATATGATTCATGCAGTACCTGTATAAGCATTTTGGAGACCTAGGCCTGATTTATGATTGGTGGGACCACTATGTCAATTGCCTTTTAGGCAGGCAGGGTTTTTTCTTTTCTTTGGGAGTTTTATATAGCACAAACTCGACCCGAAGGAATCAGAGCGCTTTACATGAGCAGCAGTTGCGTTACAGACGGACACGTTCATTTTTGTTACGCACGGGGAGATTAAGGGGCGTATTCACAAGAAACTATCAACGTGATAAAAATGCCTCCCCAGTCACAAGCCGGTGTAAACAGCCCACAGCATCAGTTTACCTGCGATAGCAGCCACAAAAAACATCGCCACAGAGGACGCGTGCAACTATCGCTAATGAGATGCAGAGTGGGCATTCCCGTGCCAAAATCCACCACAACATCACACCACAACATTCTCAACGACCAGCCACGTGCGATAAAAACACAAAACAGGCGATAAGGCGTGTTAGCACCAGGAAATCTACAACTGCTCTGACCTGGTGTGAAGTCGGATGGCAGCCTGCACCACAAAAGGGAGACCAGCCCAGGGCCACACCCGAAGGGCAACAGAAGCCATGGAGCCACCCATCATGCGGCACGGACACCCAAGAGGGCCACAACACCCTCCGACACCACACCCACCCCATTGGGACCCCCCCCCCCCCCCCGGGACCAACCCCAATCCCAGACCAAGAAACTGCACACCAACACCACAAATCCCAATACAAACATTTCGCCTGATGTCGCACAAGCAGGAAAATCAACAGACATGCGTGGCCAGGAAATGGAGACTCAGTCAAACAGCAATGCAATTCACCACCACAAAACACCATAAAAACAAATGCCCAGACAACCCGTAGAATGAGTCCTAGCGGCTCCTCACTGGACAATCTGTAGCACACATCCTGAAAGACCAAATCCAAGAGAAGAAGGTGTGCCATGCGCTCAAACAAAGGTAAGACAGGGAGAGAGCGAGGGAGAGTGAGGGAGTGAGATTGCACAAGCAGAGCAAGGTCTCTCGGGCATCTGCCTCCACATGCCAACATGTGTGTGTGTATCGCCATCCGTACACCATGAGCCCAAGGCTGTGTCCCCATCTCAGCGCCAAAGCCACATCACATTCCGAAAATGCAAGTAGTAGTCAGACAAACACCAGGGATGAAAGCTCCATTGTCCTAATGCAGGAGGCGGGAGGACACCTGCACCTCTGACCTTGGTCCAGAATGCGCCTGGAACATCCTGAGAGAGATGCCATGGCAGACGGGGACGACTCCCACACCACGCATTGCCCAAATGAACTATCAGACTCATCCACACCCCACACACAGAATCCCCTGACAGTGGTACCCCCGCATTGCATGCCCTTGACACTCACGGAAACAGCAACCCACTCTCCCCATTTAGCACACACAACTGAATCATTGCTCAGAGCTATAGCATATCCTATACACAACTGCCGCAGTTCAGAAGAGTGCCCGTTCCACGAGACGCACCAACGCAATGGCAGGCCAAACCGAGCACATGCACAACCCCCGTCAAGTGGAACAGTACCGTGCACGTATGCTACATTTACTGGGCGCAGTGCCACTGGCAGTGCTGCAGATCAGTTACCGGCTCAGCTTCCGCATTGCCTACATCACATGCGTCCAGCCCAGGTTCCACTGCCGAACATGCACATTCGAGTGTCCCCTGGATGTCTGCCTATCCAACACAACTGTTGATGAATTGGACTATGACTTGTGTCTGCTCCCCCTGTTGGATCACGAACAAGAGTATTACCGAGACAGCCGTGCATGGGATGCCTTGACATACTGCATGTGTATTGGTGGTTGTGCATGGGAGATAGCACATTTCCTCGTGTGCAGTGACCACATCGAGGCGCTCCCCTATTGGGCTCTGTTGCGGATTGGTGAAATGGCGTAGGCTGAGCACACCTGCCCGGACCACTTATTGGTTTGGCTCTCCCTGGGGTTCCTTGAACACGACAACAACGTACTATTGGAACATATTGCGCATGAAGCTGTACGGGCATTCATGGATGAGTAACTATGTTCCTGCAGCCACATCCCATCGGCACCCACAGCACATGTCCCAACAACTTGTTGCATCGTGGGGATAGCTCACACATCCCACCACAAAAGAGGATACATCTGCCTTCATCCGGGCTCTGGATGCATGTGCGTGGAACAACGCGTGTGTACACACACCTGTTAAAGGTGATGCAGGTCCATGCCCGGTGCAACACAACGTCGTTTGTCAACTCTGCCAATTCGGACACCGTGCTGGGGGAGAGCACACACATGGCAATGTAGTATGACATGTGAACCCGTCGGACCCTCACACCTGATCACTGTCAGCAGAGCAGACAATCCACGCACACCGGAGGCAGAGTACTATGCAGATCCCATGGGCAATGAGTCGTGCCCCCTCACACGGGGAAATGGGCAGACACCAAACAACACATGACTCATACAGCAAGGCAAGGTGGGCTGAGAGCTTTGCCATCCGTGATGAATGTTGCCCATTTGAGCCCCAACATTTCCTGAACTTGGACATGTACCCATGCTGCGTGTAAGTGTCTTAAGCATGTCCCTGCCTGTTGTGGCCCTTGCCTCATCCGTACTGACACATACATGCCAATAAAGTCTTTGCAACTCCACTGATGTCGAACTGTGAGGTGTGTTGTTTGGATTGTCCACTCTTGCGCCACAATGAGCATCGTCCCCACACAGGGAGGAACTGACTGACACATGTGCAATGGGGGGGGGGTGTCCCTTAGGCAAGCTCCACCTCTGTGAGCCAGACATTGTTATTGGATAGGTGCTGGACACCATGTGCACTTATGTGACTTCAGCAATGTGAGTATGGTGTCCAACCCCTGACCATGTGGAGCAATCTCATATATCACAACAGAATGTGTCCACACAGATGTGTGTAAGTAAGTATGCAACGTGAACTTCTGGTGTCATATGTGTTGTAGGACACCACTCCTTGCCTGCTTTCGTTTGAGTCAGTCCTCCACACAGCCCTATTCAATACATGGATGTGTGCCTACGTTGGGGGTTGTGAGATTGTTGTTGATGTGCAATGGGGACACAGCTAGTACTCACCTTCAGAGTCATCCAATTGGCCATGTGTCTCAGGAATACACATGCGCATAGATGTCAGTTACCAGGGTGCACGATCATGTGCAATCATTGTACCTACATCCAGCCATACCTCCATACGTGAGTGAACATAGTGAGGACATATCTGTTTGATTTAGAATGTTTTATTCACATTCAGGTGATTGCGGGAGCTGGGGCTGTACATGTCCATCCAAGCCAACATCAGATGGAAGCCCAGTGGTGTACCAACCAGAGTCCTTTGGGGATTTCACAGTGATTGGGAAGAGGGAGAGTGCAGTCCCCAGTAGGATAGCTGTGTAATTGGCCAGCGGTGTAGAAACGGCAGTCCGTGTCGGGGTCCGGGTGAAAGTCGCAGAGAGTTCCGGGGGTCACTATGAGATGTTTCCCAGGCCATGATGCATAGGTCATGACCAGGCAGGGACAGGCCATACGGTGGTGATAGCTGCTACTGCCTCCTTCCCCACACAGTAGTTCACATCCCCTTGTTACTCCCCTGATATGGGTTCTGTGTCCTGTGTGTCCGTTGTGTGTGGCGGGGTGATGGCTGCATCACTGTGTGCCACTGACAGCAGACTGCGAAGGAGATGGGACAGCATCACTGTGTGCCACGGACACATCAGGGGTCGTAGCTGTGTGTGTCGATGTTCCCGCTGCAGTCATCTGGGAACGGCTCAGTGGCAGCAATGGCAAGATGAAGTACTGCAGGGCATTGAAGTCCCCAGGTACTACCGGCTGGTGTCCATCCATCCATGTCAGACATCCTTCCAGCCTGCATCCGCTCCATGGTCTCCATTGACCTCCGTATCTGTCCCAACTCTGTGCTGTCATGGCTGGTGCCTGTCTGCCCACACAGTTCTTGTGTACGATTCATGGCACCAGCGAGGTCAGCCAAGGTCTGTGGCGGAGCATGTTGCGGACAGGGGGTGTCCGATAGGGACTGCACGTGGTCCATGATAGGACTCAGACACCCAAGTATGGCATTGAGTTTGGCTGTCATGAGCTCGAAACCCACCCACAGCTGTTCAGCCAACTCCACCTGGAAAGACCACACACGTTGTATGTGCTCCATGTATTGGTTGGGGGGTCCTGGGAGACAGCTGTGGTGGTGTGTGTTTCCTGCTGTGTGGTCTGTGCAGGTGGTGGGGTCACCTCGAGGCATCTGGCCTGCCCTGCTCCTGGGGGTGGGGTGCAGAGGCTGTCCAGTATCCGTTGGAGGGTATCTTGACATATGTGCAGGTTGTCCCCTACATCATCAAGGATGGGGTTTGTGTTCTGATCTGCAGTAAGTGTTGATTGTCCCTCTGCAGTGTTAAGGGGAGATGCATGTTAACAGGGTTTCACATGTATGCTGGTGATTTGCATATGTTTACATTCAGACTGCATGCCAATGTACATTATGGATGTTTTGGGGGAGCTGGCTATTCAATGGCAGTCAGTGTGTTTTCCCAATACATAACATGACGGATGTGTGGTGGTACCCGTTCATTATCATCACACTGTGTCAGGCAATGCCAGATGTGAGTAGACTGTTACTACGCACGAGCAGAACCTGTTGTGGGCTCTGTCCTGTGGTGCTGGTGTTGCACATTGTACCACATTGCCGTCGTTGCTGATGTCCTGTGATTGCTATGTGTGTGTGCTCCATTGTGGGGGAGTTGCCCTTGCAGCTCTGATTTCGTGTGGCCTTCTCCCTTTGAGGCGGAGTACCTTTGAATTGTGTGCTTTTCGGGGCCTGATTTGCTTTTGCCTTGAGTCATATGTGCTCTTAGACAGATTTTGTGGCCTGGTGCATTGTTCGTCTGCTGCGTGTATTGTAAGGCATGGGTTGAGGGTGCACGTGGACATGTCAGGGTGTGACCTGCTCCTTTAAGGATGTGATCCGCACTGGGATACCTCCATGTCGATTCGTGGGCCATGTCATTTTTTTGGGCTGCTGCCATGCTATCGGACATGCGGTGTTACTTGCATAGTCAGTGTGGGACACAGAGACGCTGCTTTGCTGGATTCGGCACATGTGCATGGGTCAGTTGTGATATTGGTGATAGGGGGGCCCCTATGTGTACATTGTGGATGGGGGCCTACTTGGCGTTTCTATTTGTGTTCCGCAGTGTGCCAAGGCAATCAGGGACATGTTCCAGGGTCATTGTGGGTGTGCAGCGTGCTACGCATACTTGTGCATGTGTGCCTTTGTGCACATCTCCCTCCTGCCCCCCGTCCCAGGTCGTCACTCACCCTGTTGCTATTGGGTCAGGTCGTATCATGCTGTGTCCAGGCCCCCCAATCCTGCCACCTTTTCCTCACTGCTGACTGTGGCCACCATTTGCTCCAGTTCATCAGTCGCCTTTGCTGCCTTCCTGTTGTCGGCGAGCTTATGTTTGGTCTGCCTTTTTAGATCATGTCAGCGCCTCTTGACCTCCTCCAGTGACCTCCTGGACACTCCGACTGCATTGGCGTTGGTTAAGATGGCCTGCAATTTTTGGGTTTGGGTTGCCAGTGCCGCAGTGGAGGTGCCGAACAGTTGTTGATGGTGTTCGGTCACCTCCGTGACGAGGATCCGATCTTCCTGTGGACTGAACCCCGTCTTCCTCTTCCTCTTGTCCTTGCCCTTCCATGAACGAGGGTATCCTGGCTGGTCCTCGGTGGGGCTTGTGGTGTCTGGCTTGTCCTCTGCACTCGGTCCGGGTGCATCCATGTTGCTACGCAGTTTGAATTGGTTTTAGTGGGTTTTTTTTTCTTTTATAGTGCATTTTCCCGCCAGACGCATGGAATTTGCAGGCCTGTGGCTGGTTTTCGATGATTTGTGTACCGCGATTGTCCTCATCGCATGATTTTTCACGTTCACGTTTTGCAATTTTGCGGCGTGGCGGCTGACATTTGACGTGTTATCTTGTGTCTATTGCATGCTACCACCTTGTTGTGAATTCCACTTTGACACAGGGTTATTTTGAAAGTTGCGTTACGCTACTCTTGCGGTAGTTATCGCACGTTCTTGTGAATATACCCCTAAGTGTTTTGCCCAGAATCACAGGATGTTGAGTGCCCCTGCCGAGACTCGAACCTGATTCCCCAGCTTCGATGTCGACCACTCTAGCGCCTCACTCTGCTGCGCTCCAAACACCATTTCAGTGTAGAACCTGAGAGAGAGAACAAAAGAAAAAAAAGTCATGATTTTTGGAAGATTTATATCCAATCCACCCAAGCTCAGTTACAGAGCCTTAAAATAACCAAGTAAATCAAAAACTGGTGAACTGTGGCTGGATTAGATAGTTAGTGGAGACATTTTCCTACAAAAGGGAGATACTGTGTTAGAAGAGATGACTAATATGTCTTTTAAACTGACCTTTGATGTCTTGGCAATCTATAATGAAAAATGAAAAATTGGTTCTAGGCCCAACAAAGCTGCACTGCAGTGCAACTCCTGAACTTGTGACCACATCAGCCCTGAGGGAACTTCACCTTCTCCCCTTGCTGACCACACCACTCCAAGGCAAGAAGTAGCATGAATAAGGCCACCATTATAGGCACCCCAGCCTATCTGGCTAAGTTCATCCATCTCTGCTGCCTCTTGGGGCACACCCGCATCCAGACACGACCAAACTGGAGTGCAGGAAGATAAAAAGCAAGCCAACAGGCCATTCATCTTTAATTTAGGAAAGAGCGGAAGACACATGTTTTTAAAGAACATGATCATGATGGAGTAAATAGTCCACCCTAGAACCCACCACCACGAGCTCCATGCTCTTGCCGGCCACTAGGCCAGCGCGCTTCCTTTATCTCATAAGAACATTTTCATAACCTTAGAAGTATTGCCTCCTAGTCCCTGGCTTACCATGTTTCTGAGTTCCTACTATGTAGCAACTACTCACAAGACATGGCCATAGAGCTACGTTGTGTGCCTTCATGTTACTGATGTACATATGTTTCATCCTAGATATGATCATGATCAAGCCACTATGGTAGAAATGTATCAAAATTGACTAATTTATGAATAAATTTGACTTTCCTCTGCAACGATTTGTTTCAGGTTCGAACATTTGGCGACGGGAAGAGACTGCTGCAATTATTGATTCTGTGAAAGAGATATTTTAATGGACTCAAGACCATATGCCTTCCATTTTAGGTCGAGCATTCGAGACCAGTTTTATATACTTTAGTATATACTTATATGTGTATGTACGTTGTGGGTTCTGGAGATCAGCTCTAGGACTTGTCCGCTTCCGCTTAGGGACTTTTGTTTCTGTTCAACTGTTTCTATTTAACTGTCTTGAAAGAAAACGATCAGTAGAGGTCAGTAAAATCCCAGAATTGCTTTCTGCTGAGGGACTTTCTTTTTTTTGTAAAAAAAAAAATTCTGGCAACTGCCTCTATTTAACTTTCTTGATAGAAAACAACATGCAGAGGTCAGTAAAATACCAGAATCACTTTAGCATTTTCTAGATTCCAGTCCATAGAAATTGTTTTGCACGAGCACCTGTAGACAATAATATTTTTTTCAAATCTTGTATTTTCAATGATATTACCAGCGAAGGCCCTGATTTTATATTAAAAACAGAGCTTTGGACTATACCATTTCCAGCTGAAAGGCAATATTTCTCACCATGTGTTCCCATACTTGGCGTGTCACGCAGTTTGGTGCTTACTGTTAAAGAACAGTAGATGTTTCAGCACCCAGGCTAATGTGCTGCATAGCTAAATACATATAAGGTCCCCAAGGCGAGACCAATTCCATTGCAAATGCTTGTTATATAACAGTTGTCGATAATCTATTACAGGCATATGTGACATGGTGGCAGCTGTGCCCTTTACGTCTAATCACAAACAAATTAGAGTCTAAAAGCATAAGCATTGACAAATCCAAATGAAATGGCCTTTCCACGGATAGATGATTTTCTCTCTGATGGTTTGTAGTTCTGTAAATTGGTGAACATGCAAACATACAAATGAGCTCGTTGATGAATGGATAAATAGATTGGTCAGGCACACATGAATGAATTAGTGGGTGGCTGTCTGGATGGATGAATGGATGGGTGATTGAGTGCCTTCGTAGCAGAATTAACTTTATGGTGGAAGGATGATCAGGTGAGGCAAAGATGGATTAGTGGGAATACCATGTATAGATGCATTAAGCAGAGAATGGAGGGAAGAGTGGGTGCAAAGGTGACTGTATACGTTTCTTGTCTAGGTGGGTGGAAGAATGGGTGAGTGAGTGAGGGAAAAACAAATGAATCAGTACATTCATGTATGGCTGGAGGGTCAGATAGAAGGTCTGATGTATGGATAGATGGATGGATGGATGGATGGATGGATGGATGAGAGAATGTATAGCTGAATGCATGATTCAGTTCAATGCAGAATGGGTTGATTGATGGAGACACGATTCAGTGGACTGATAAATGCGTGAGTGGATTGATAAAGGGATGGATATATGGATGAATTGTAAGTGCATGGATGAATGTATGTGTGAGCGCATGGGCAGATGGCTGTGTGAATGAGGAAATGCATGAATGGATGAATGAGTGATTGAACACATGGATGGATTAATTGATTGAATGATAAGAATGGATGGATGGTGGATAAATGCATTACACAGTGAATAGATGAACGAGTGCATTAATTGATGAGTGATTAGTAACATTGGCGGTTTGATGCAGTTTTTGAATTTGATGGCTGTATGTTTAGAGGAGTGCAAGGTTTGATAAACGGGTAAGTGCATGGATGGATGGATAGGTGAGTAAAAGCATGAAACTAGGAGGGATTGAGTGCATTGCGGTTGAATGAGTTTCTTGTTTATATGACTGAATGGTTAAGTGAATGCAGGAATGGATGAATGGGTGAGTGAATGAATACAAGTATGTTCCCAGTGGAATGTGAGGTTTATATGATGATGGCATTTGTTTGCTTTTCCGTTTAACAGCTACACCTTTGCATTGTTTGCTGGAATTTCTTTCTTTGTACCTTCTATCCAGTGACAGTTATTTTTTGGTGCAGGTTGTACTTTCTGTGCTTACTGCATATCCTATCATCTTCATTCACCATGAGTACTGCCAGTATTCATAGCTTCACTAGATAATCCCAGGAATTGAAAGCTACATTTTCAGAGCAATACCTAGACACTTTGGTTGATCTAGTAAGGCAGCAGAAGACCAGCATTGTTAGGTGTTTGATTTTAAAAGATGGCGCTCCAAGCAAAATAAGCCATGTGGGGTAATATTGGCTTGCAAATAAATACACTATGATTAATTTGTGTAGCCAGGGCTGGGAAGCCAAAGCAGCACTGGCAATGTTTGTCAGACCAGCACCCATACAGTGCAATGAGCGAGCCTGACCACTACAAAGAATGTCTTTGGTGATTTCTCCCACAAGAAAATTTGGGGGAAATGGTGCATTCTACCACACATTTTTCATTATATATTTAATTGTATTAGCTTTTAAAGCACATTAAATGATGAGCTTACTATGCACCAGGATATGACAATCTTTGTTCGGGCTTTTCAATAATTCCCTAACTATCACTCTCCGACAGTGTCTCACTTCTCTACAAAGCCCAGCTCTCACATGTATTTAATCTGATTTATAGCACCTCTCATACCAGTGTAGGGTGTCAGAGCACTTTACATCACACACACGTACTGGGACAATGAATCATACGTGTCTAAGTCCGTGTATGGAAAATGTTACATAAGGCAAAAGGGACTAGAAGGTGTAGGATTCACGTGTACTGGTAGACATTTTTAAGAGTGCTTGGTTTGGAGAAGCACAAACTCAGGATTCAGAACATAACACAGTGGTTAGCATTGACTTTAATATTATGAATGTATTTCTACCCAAACAAACTTTTTTTTTAGCAACATCAGAATAATGAAAGACCAGGGAAAATTAACTTTTTGACCTGTATCATGCAGGTTACATGCAGCTCTTTGATTGCAGTTCATAGCTTACTGTGCTTGATTAAGATTGTAACTTATGAACTGCACAGAAACAAAAGAATCTATGTGACAAAAGCAATAACTCACTGAGCTATGCACATAAAATACTGTTATTTGATATGCATGATACACATTCTTTGCAGCAGGCATATTATCTTGCTGCACTACCTTCGATGAGTCAAAACTGCCACTATAAAAATCTCCCATCTCTCACCAGCAGGTACATTGTTCACCAGAATTATCTTGACACTTCTATTGTTGCCCAAAAACTGCTGGATATACAAGGAACTTTGCAGTGTTGTTAAAACTGCTGCACAGCTACCAGCTCCCACTAACAAAAAAAAAACGTCTCCCCACCCTTCCAGCTCTAGAGGAAACGCCCGATGCTCAGTACAGCCAGTCAGACCTTGGATGTAGCTCACTGTGTAAACCTCACTTAACCCACATTGTGATGAAGGTCTTGCATGTGATAGACACAGGAACTATGGAAGGGATTGAAGGTGTTGACACTAGAGGCAAGTGTGAGAATGTGCCTCTTTTTACCTGGTCATCCCCATCTTTTGTAGCCTGATGAAGCTGTTTTTGACACTGTGCACTGAGACACTGCGAACCATGCACCAATGCATGTTCACTGACCCCCAAAAGATGGTAAAATTGGCTAACTCATAATAGGCATATTTAACTTTACTGTAAAACCACAGTATATGATGCCCTGAATTCACCCATGGCAGGGAAAGGTAAATATCACCTATGGACTACAGCATTACTGTGCCATTCACTTATGTGACTAGGCAAATATGGCCTCAGGCCTACCACTGAAACCTGGCTGCTGCTGTTTTAAACCTGCAGTCCATCCATTCAAAATAACCCACAACGTAATAAACGTAGAAATTTAAAATAACTTGTCCTTACAGTGATTAGCACCCAAAAGCTATTTTCACTGGAGCAAGTTTGGCTGGCAGATAAGAAAACAATGTGATGGACTACCATCCACCTCAACTAATAATTCACTTTCTCACATAAAGCATTCTGCTCTTGTGAAGTTCTTTATTGCAATATATTTATTGATGTTGTTTTTGCTCTTTGCTTCTTGTTCTTTGCCTTTGCTGGATAATTTTTCCTAGTTACCTTTCTCTTTTTTCATTCTTAGATAGCCATATGGTAGATTAAGCAGAAGATGGAGCAAGAAAATAACAGATCAGCAGGTGACAGGTTTTTAATAGAGCTGAGTGAAACTAGATCCTTTTTTGCTCACATAGCAAGTTATTCTCATGAGAACTTTGGCGTCTAAATTAGCTATATAGGAGCTCTCTATCCATCTAAAAACTGATGATTTGGGATTTTTTTAAATCGCAAGATCCAACTTTTTACCATCTGCTAGTGAGAATAAATTCTCTTGCAGTCCTTTTCTAAGTTACTGTCTTTGTTGCAAGACATTTGTACTCAAACACTCGGCCCCAGTCGGCCATAGTTTATGGATATTCCTTCGCTTCGGGCTGAATGGGGGCCTACCCTTGAAGAGTTGGAGGCCCCCTCGAGAGCTGGGGCTCCTCTGCGCCACAGGGGATGCAGGGGCTTGTGTTAACAACCCCCTCCGCCCTCCGCCGCTTGGCACAAGCATAATAAGAGAGGATTACTACAGCTACGAGCACCCCAATAATTGGAATCTAATCGAAAATATGCTACACTACCGTAATACAAATTACAGCTAGGCCTGTTTTCGAAGTGGAACCAGATTCTCAGCCTTCCAAAGTCATGTTCTTCAAGGTCTGGTCTGTGACCTTGAAGGGAATTTCTTTTCCCGGAGTCCCCCCGGCAGGGAGCTCGCCTCTCTCTAATGGAAGATTAGGTCATGTGAGAGAACAACAGGAGCCCCATCTCTGCAGAGGAAGAACCACATCATAATGTCAATGGTGACGTGATGCTGGCAGAGAAGATGAGACAGAGGAAGGAACTATTGCCTTTGGCACTGAGCCAGCCGAGGAGGAATTATTAAGATGGAAGTGTTAAAGGAAGAAATAGCCCAGTACCAAGATAACAGGGTTAGTTTTAGAACAAAGAAGCTGGTGCAGTTCAAAGAAAGATATGAATAGTTTGCTAAATATTTATACTACTTGTGAAAATGAAGCTCATTCTTTCTGAATTGCATAAGCGGATGCAAATTGCACAGCGTGGATGGATGTGATGGAGCAAGGACTCGTAAAGAAGAGACTTGCTTGTAAGCAATCCTCTCATATAAAACCCATAACAACATACTAATAATGTATTATGTAAAATTAATATGCATTTTCATTACATATAAAGAAAGGGGAAGCTTGCCTATGTGTTATACTGATAAGTAACACAAGTAAAATCTAAAATGGCTGCTAAAAAGGATGGAAATCTTCTGCGCATGCGTCAACTGCATCTACGTAAAATGACACTTTAACGCTTTGGAGGGAAAACTTTGCACATGCGCAAATGCAACTAATATGGCCGCTTGAAAACTCACATGCTAGGCACCTGCTTATACTGGAAACTAAAACGAATTTTCACTAATTGCTAATGCACTAAGACTATTTTTAAGTAAGTGGGATTAGAGTAGAGATAGGTGGTATACAGTGAAAACATTTATTTTTTAAACTAATATTCAAATTTCTCGACTTTTCTAATAGTTCAAATGTGGGCCTCTGAGAGGGACTGTGGCCTGTATCCCTATTGACCTGCCACGCACGCACGGTGTAGATGAACTCCAAGTCACCCTGCCATCCTTGGATGTCCTCCAGAGGAGAATCGGCAACATACCCTGACCTGATGTCCTGCAAAAAGGAAAAGCACATAACAAATTGTATTCTTTATGTTGATAAAATTGTGGACACGGTGGGAATAAAGATTTTGTGAATGAGTAATAAGGGGTGGGAATATTAAACAAAGAACTATAGAAGTTTTATGAAAACTTGCATGGTTTGATGATCATCCCCTCTTGCCTGTCCAATCAGAAGTAGGGATTCCATAAAATTAAAAACTTTAGTGGGTGGTACACGAGCAAATGAAAGGTATAATTGGGCTAGTTTAGTTAGTTAGGTATTGTTATGCAGGCAGAGATGATGATGAAGATGGTGATGCTGCTGCTGTAGCTGAGCTCACCTTACAAGAAGATGCTGAGAGACTGAGATGCTGTCTGAGAGCTGATCGAATGCTGAAGAAGAAAATTTGCTGACTTAGAATTTTGAGCTAATTAATTAGAAGAATGTCGCAGAAGAATCGAGGAGTTAATTAGGCCATTAGAAGAAGATCGCGGAAGAATCGAGGAGGAAGATAGTGTCAGAGAGGTGTGCGATGCTGGCGCCGCATCTAGAAGAGGTCACCTATCCTGTCCCGAATCCTGTCCCGAATCCTTTCCTGAGAGCTGTCCTGAGGCCCTTATCTCCTGTTTCTTAATTAGGAGACCCTTCCAACTCCTTGCTCAAGGGGTTGGTTTCCACACCATTCTAGGTAAATATAATTTTGTGTAGTATGTCATTGTGCTGTTCCCTCTAGCCTCTCCTTCTCAGAGAATTGTTGTTGTAATGCTTATATTTGGGTGACTTTTGATTAGTAATGAATTTTCCACCCAGAGAAAAACGGAGTTCCTACTGTATTTGCTCATTTGAACTTAATAGATAAAATATAAAACCTTTCTCGAGTCTGTGATTATTTAAACAAACAAAATAAGAGATATGAATTACATATTAAATCATCAAACACAATCTAACTAAAATGATCTATTGACCTCAGGAGAGAATTATGATCAGTGACACTTTCAGTTGAGAAAATAGATAAAATGCATCTAAAAAGCATTAATCCTTAAACTTGACCAGCCGCAGGATTTGCCAGCCTAAATGTATGTGTGAATGAAGGTTTATGGGCCCAAATGAATGTATTGATTGATTGAGTATCAGAGGTTGAGATTTTCCCGCCCGCTCCATCAGATGGATGGATGAGTAAGGGATCGCCTGGATTGATAAATTCAAAAGTGCATTAATGGGTAGGTGAGCAAACGAATCCATGTTATTATGATGGATTGGGTGCATTGGTGGGCGGATGAGTTTCATGGATGAATGGTGTAGTAAGTGCAAGGAAGGATGAATAGGAGACCGATTGCATGTGAGAATCTTACCAGTAATTAGTAGACTGCGAGGTTGAATTGTGCATGGTATTTCTTTGCCTATACATTTTTATAGCAGTACATTTGCATTGTTAAAGTTATAAATGACTTAAAATGGTCATGTGATGCAACTCAATCAATGATGAACGTATTGCCTGGAAGTGTGCAATCTAATAGAGAGAATCTGCAGATCATTAAGAAAAGTGTGCATCGTCTTTCCATGGGGGGAGGGGGGCCTTAGATGCAACATGACAAATTATTTCATTAACATTTCTAACCAAATGGTTAGTACAAACGCTCTATTCTCTTCTACAGTGCAGGATAAGCCTGTATCGATGGGATTGGAAATGGTGCCCCTCAAACAAAGACTGAACCCTCTGCTCAAATTCCCTACAGTCTAGACTCTAATAACACTTAAAGGTGCTGCATGTTGGTTCATTTAGTTTGTGTTCCCTCTCTTTCTGCCAAGTTTTCCACAGAAGAGAGTCTATCGACGTTTTCTTCATTGCATTGATTTTAATTCTTTCAAGCTGTTGGGAGTGCGTCAATATTCTTATTTTATGACACATATTTCTAAAGTAGATTACTCGATGTGCCTTGTATTTTGTTGGTATTATGTAGAAGCTGAAATCAATGTGCATGGAAAATGACAATAAATGCATTTATGTATCCAAATATATGTTTTCAATACCTCATTTGCATACTCTAACAAACTATGCTGAGGTGTATCACAGCCGTTTTGGCACATATGTGCAGACAGGCAAGCTGGGAAAGGCCATCTTCAATGCCCTACACCTTTATAGAGAAAACCATCAATGAAGGAACTATGTTATACATTTAACTTTAGTATTATCAAAAGATCTTGGCTAATACCAGACTTGAAAATTAGTTGCTATCCACCATTTATTATTATTGGGATTATTGGGGCAGAAGTGCTGTGTGGACAGTGAGTTGTGAAAAGCACTTAGGATTCAGCACGTGAGGGTTAAACACACTGCAGAGAGGGAGCGAGGGAGGAGCAGCCCTTGGAAAACAGTGAGTTGTGTGATGTGACGCTTGCAGTGAGGGAGAAATATTGGTCAGAAAATGTCTTTCTCCCAGGAACCTCCAATTTCCTAGACTCGCCCACCACTGCAACTAAACCATCACCAATGAATAATCTTTGTATACCATTGCCCCGAATCACTTGTTGGGATATATCTTAATCTTAACACCATGTATGGAAATGTAGTGACAAGGAATGTATTTGTGTCAAAACTGAAGACAGTAAAGTCAATTCTAGGAGCGTCTCATGTGACCCAGCATAGGTCACAGGGGTCTAATGCCAACCCATATCAGGACCCTAGCAGATGCACACTGCGTCATTAAGGCATAGGTAAAAAAAACAAGCATTGGCATAGCCAATAGGCCTCGCCTTTGGGACCTTATAAGTATTTAGCCATGCAGCACATTATCCCCTGAACGTTCCTGAACGTGCTTGTGACGTCTGTTGGAGTAAGGTGTTGATGTATGGTGTCTGCAAGCCAAGTGGATTTGTGTATGATCTATGTGCTGCAATATGTTATGCATTGCTTTCTATACGGATTTCACGTGTGCTGGTGTATGAACGACTTGCAGATGCATATTACGGATGCAGGTGTAGGATTCAGCATGAGGTGCAGTGAGTGTGTGTCCCAGTGTGCTATGGATGGTGTTTCAGATGTGTCAGTAAGAGGGTTCAAGAGAACAATGGGGCTCTTGTTGTCTTGATTTCAGAACGCTACTTTCGTAGATATCGGATTTGGGTGTTACACAAATGTGTATGTGTTTATTTTGTTAGCAAATAACATATTAGTGCTACTCCGGAAAACTAATTCGTAGTGCTCCTTTGCGGTCATTTCAGACATCTGAACACATTGATACATTTTCAAAAGTAATGGGGAGAGCAGGCATATAATGTGCTTATCCTTTTACAAGGAGTGAAGGCTGAGGAACGCACACAGGCCTTCTTTATTGCCCCAATCACTCTTATCAGCCTGGTCAGTGCCCACATGTAACAGCCAGACGTTTAGGCTCTTGTTTCAAGGAAGTTCTTGCAGCTGAAAATAGGGAAAAAATCTAACATTTGGGGGCCGATTCCGATCCGGGTCGCAAGGGCACCGAACGCGATCCAGCCGGAAACACTACGAGCCGTACGCGTGTTTTCCGCCCGACTTGTACAGCTGTACGAGCTAGCAAGTACGATGTGAGCTGCGTGAAATTCACCGACCAAGTCGTTTCCGGGTCCGAACCGCTCCGTACGTCTCGGTCGTAAGCTAACCGTGGCGTGCAATAGATGCGATTTATGACCGAGCCAGTACGATGCACGCGTCGGACATCCTGTGCGAGCCGGAGTGTCCGTCTCGCAAAATGTCCGGGTGGTTGCCTTTGGGGGTCCGTGCCGGACCCCCTGTCACCCGAAGCCCTACGACTTGGACACTGGGGGAGACCCAAGGGTCCCCCCAACACAGGCATGTACGGTGCGGATGGCACCGACGCGTACCCATTGTAGGGGGCGCCCTTGCGCGAGACGTACCCATTCAATCAATGGGAGCCCATGTAAGCGTCGTACGACCGGCTCCCATTGACTTCTAAGGGAGTCCGACCGAACAGAGTCCGGTAGCATACGGCCGCATCGTACTCCCTCGGTCGGTCTGCAGGACTCTGGCTTGGTCAGAAAACCCTCCGGATCCGGCTTGGTCGGAGTGCTTTCCGACCCGGATCGGACTCGGCACCTTAATGGAAATGTCTCTTGTGAAACATCCATGGAAAGGGCTACTACAATAAAGACTGGTAGAGAGCTTTATCTAGTGACCAGACTGGACTTGCATTTATTTTATTGTGAATCTAAAAATCAAAACACGTTTACATGTCAAACATGTTGTTGAGAACCCAGTTGCCGTATGGCATACATATTCCAAAAAGCAAATTCCAGCCCACAGAGGCAATGGTGGTTGCTTTGAGGGCATTTATTGAGAAGACCAATGAACAAGCGCTGGAAAGTAACAAAGACAAGATTTACAGGCTTGTTTTATTTTGCGTTCCCACTGCCTATGGAGTGTTTTTATTTTTTCACACACTCTTGCTGTCAAGCTGGATTCCGGGGCCAGGGCAAAGTGCACGCATTTTCTGTTAAAAAGCGGCGCCCCCTTTAAACCGGCTGCTCTGTGCTGTAGACTAAGGGGAGAGTTAGATGTGCTGAGCAGGGAGTGCGGTGAGAACATGCGTCAATGCTCAAAGAGGCGAGGGTGTTTCCAAGCGGCCAGAGAGACCGGTACTGGCCAGAAACAGACCTGTTACTGTAATTTCAGGTGAGGCCGGTGCTGCCTCGTTTAGTGCGAAGTGGTCTGGGGGAAGCTTCACGGGGATTGTGCCATCTATTGCCAAAAAATTAAAATTAAATTCAAATCCCGTTAATAACGCAAGCCCGCTCCATTTGCTCACCCCAGGGGTAAATTAGTAATGTAAGTCTTGGAGCACAGGCTGCAAGAGGGGGAGGGGGAGGAGGCTTCGGTCGGCGAGGTAGCCCGGTGCACACTTGCCAGCACGGTCAGTGACTCACTCTGCAGCCGGCTTCAGGAAACAAAAAAAGCTAATTCCAGCCCACAGAGGCGATGCCATTGTGACAGCAGGTAAGTATGAGGAATGTGTAGTGCCTTGAGAGCCAAAGTCCCAGCGCATGCCCCTCCAATCCGGGGCATTGGTGCACAGTGGTGCGTCCTGCTGCCCCGCATCTCCGCAGTGCTGGGCGAGGACAGCCCCAGCGTCTGATGCCCTGGCACAGAGCCAAGGGAACACCGCCCCCGCCTCCCGCCTCCCCATCGACCGGTGCCCGGGGGTTGCCAGCTAGCACTGTACTGCAGCCAGCGGCTCTGGCGCGCCATGGCGGTGCCCAGGGATCACAGACAGGCACAGGCACGGGTGTCTATCGGAGCCTGGGCGAGACGCTGGGACTGCCACCTCTGTAATGCCGGTCGGGCTGGGGCTGCCGTCTGGACAGACTGGTACCTCAGGCATGGAGGGGCAAGGGTCAAGTCCAGACATGCCACGGCCTTTGCACAGGAAGTAGTGCTGGGGTGGTAGCATACATCCCATGGGCTAGGCAGGGGTAGCAGGGCAGCTAGCGGGCATCGCAGTAGGGCCGGGTGGGCTGGGGCCGAGTCCAGACATGGCACGACCTTTGCAAAGTCAGAAGAGCTGGGTCAGAGGACATCACGCGGCTGGTGTAAAGGCAGTAGGGCGACCACACCCCGGACATTGGAGAGCCTTAAGCGGGCACAGTCCAGCCAGCCCTTGGCCTTTCCTAAGCCTGTAGCCCCAGGGTCACTGCCAGGTCAATCCATTGCCTCTACAAGGGCTGAGCGGAGTCCGGAAAGGCCGGTGCACCAGAAGCAGCTGTTTGGACGGGAATGAGTGCAGCAAATCCGGAGCCTAGAAAGGCCACGTAGGGACCTGCCAGGGGCAATGAAATGCCCGTAGGGCCAGGGAAAATCTGTACAATCCATCCAGCGCCTTAGTAAGTAAAGCCTGTAGAGCTGGGAGTCTGGGACAGGTTCCAGAAAACCCAGCACCACTTCAAGACTGGTTGATCTTGGGCAGAAGGAACGCGGCATTCCAGTGCCACTTAAATACCAGCAAAGGGCTGGAGAACAGAGTAGATGGAGTGGCACCATGGAGGCGGGGGCCTCTATGTGGAAGTAGGGCTGGTTCAGTGGGCCAACGGGAGTGGAAGGGACTGCGGGCCGGTGAGGTGGGCCATCGGAAGGCCGGGCTGGGCATTGAGGAAGCGGGGGCTGAGCACGAGACGCAGAACCTTCCTGCAGCATTTCCCAACAAGCAAAAGAAAAATAAATTGTCGTGCGCCAGCTTCCTTCAACTTTGGGTTCGTCGCATGCACGCATGCACTGTTTAAAGTGAAAGCGTGCCGGAGCCAGAGTTGAAGGAAGCTGGCGTGAACAAGATGGCGGCAGACTGGCCACTGTCCCACGGACCCTCGCATGCTGTTTGCTATGGGCAGATGGCGAGAGCAGCCATCTTTGTCCATGCAGGCGCGTGCATGAGCCCACGGCAGAGAATCGATTCCAAAAGATCTCTCTGACGAGAGCAGCGAGACCTAAAAAGGACTGTGGCAGATTTTTTGCACCGTGGCTTTTAGACTAATTATAACTTTTTAGACAATTTGTAACACTTTTGAATGGAAACATTTATTTTCACTTCATCAAGTGATACAAAAAAGGGGGAATAATAGGGGGGCTTAAAGAGGACCTTATAGGCCCTTCGTAATTAAACTTGGAACATACAAATAGTACTACTCTCTCTGTCCACTTCTACATTGGGCAGACGTAGCTGGGATAGAGATGCTGTGAACTGGGATATAAACCTGAGTTAATCACTTTCTGTATTACAGATGAAGGTGCACACCTTCCTGTCCTCTTCAGTTTAAAACATCAAACCTTTAGAGATCAAATTACTGCACAAAATCCCAACCCCCACAACGAAGGATTAAAATCATTTTTGTATTTTATGCCCAGCTATTCAGTGCTAAAGAGGGAAGACCAATCACAATAACCCTTGAGGAATGCAAGTGACAATACATGGGCCATAGACAATGCAGAAACATGTCTGCATAGTGAGACAGTCTGGACAGCAGGATGGCAGAACAAATATTTCACACACGGTCAGGGTGAATCAGCGGCACTCTTACTAGCGGGTTGCTTGCCACATACACTAGAACGGAGGTGCAGGCTCCACCGTATGATACATGGCCCTGTTTGTAGGACTGCTTCTTTTGCTGCAACTATATTGTTGACTGATGCTCTGCTCCAACTCCCCATGATTTTACAACTCCCCTGACCAAATTTGAACCCGTAAGCCAGTTATCCACTTCTATACGGATCTTTCAAATACATTTTCCTGATGATGGCCCTCCTATCTATTTGGATCGAAACACCATTAACATTCCACTATATGAACTATTAATGATGTATTCTCAATATGATTATAACAAGAAACAAATTCTTCTGTACAAAACAACACATTTACAGATGGACATGTATATTCTTGATACTTTTTAACTACTACTGTACCGTATAACACATTGAGCACTGAGCACTTAAGCATTTCCCAGGCTTCATCTTACACTTTTTCGTTCAATTATTAAATGCCAAAACAACTGTATTTCATGGGAAGGATTGTGTACACATTCAATAAATGGGCATTTTGCTGATTGAATAATTTGTATATTCTGTCTCATGGTATCTCAAAGTATCTATCACATTAACTGTGACCAGTGTATGGGTACAGTCACTTGCACTTGCAGTACTGACACTGATATTGGCAGAGTTACTAGAGCTAACATTTCTACCAATGTTAGCTCTAGTAACTCAGCCAATATCATTCTTGACACTTGATAAATCACTAAGGGTTTCACATCTGGTATTAGCACTAATGCGTTACTAGACGACGCTTTGATTATCAAGCAGTGAGGGTGACTGAAGGCGTTACTTAGAGTTTGGCAGATAAGGGGCATTCACCAAAAATTGGCATTTGTCACGTTTGTCCGATTAATAGTTTATGCATGATTAGAGGATGGAGCATCTGCCAGTTTATGGCAGATGCCCCCTTTCACCAAACTCTAAACACCCCAGGAAAAACTGAGGCTGGCACCCATGGTACTAGGACTGAAAGCAACAGGTACTGAGGCTTGTGTTTTGGTATTTATATAATGATGGTGACTGGGTTACCACAGCTTGCATTGGCAGTACTGATACTGATAGTGACTCTATAGCTTTATTAGAGGTACTGATGCTGTTAAGTTATTACGTTTCGCAATGTTGGTGCTGGATAAGGGTGGTGTTGGCTTTTCCGAAGCTGGTGGTGCCTCAGAAGTAGCACTGGTTTTATCCATTTAAATAATGTAATGCTACCACAGTTTATCATGACACTTGTTGGACTTGTCCCTTTTTGCGGGTTCATCCCTAAACATTTTGCCTTTCTCCTAGCCTTTTTTCTGACATGGTGTTTGTGGTTTTAGGACTCTGGGCACTTTGGCACTGCTGTCCAGTGTAAAGTGCGTGTGCTCTCTGTGATAAACATGGTAAGATTGGTCTACACCTGTTTGGCCTATTTAATTTACCTGTCCCTTATAAAGTGGTATCTCATATAGCTAGTAAATTAAATGCTACGGGTGGGCTTGCAGCGCTGATTGCGCCACCCACCAAAGTAGCCTTGCAAACCTAACTCAGGCGTCTGCCATTGCAGGGCCTGTGCTCACAGTGTTACTGCCGCCGTGACGTGGCACCTAAAGTGTGTGACCTGTATGTGACCCTCCCTTTTACTGCATGTCATTCACCCCTAAGGTAGGCCCTAGCTAGCCCTATGGGCAGGGTGCATTGTAGGTAAAAGATAGGACATGTACCTTAAGTGTGTGACATGTCTTGGAAGTGACAAACAGCCGTTTTGGTTTCTCACTACTGTGGGGCTGACCTCCCATAGGAATACATTGGGGATTCCCTGATAAGTGTTTCAGTGGTAATTCATGATATGATAGGCGCAGCGTGGTCAAGTTTGGTATATTTGGAATAGCGATAACAAATGCTGCGCAATAGTGTGCGCAGATTTATTATAACTATTTTAGAAATGCCACTTTTAGAAGTTGGCATTTCTGTGTGCTATGTGTCTGCCTGCCTGATGTGAATTGCATGTCTGGCTTTTGAGTGACAGGGGCTGGTGAGGTGTGTGTGGCTCCAGGAGGGGCAGGGTGATTCAGCACTAGGCTGAATGGCACATCTGCATTTGGAGTAGTGGGAGGAGTAGCCCCTGGTCCCTGAATAGGCCTGTGCCTAGCCTGTACAATGCTGGCTCCGCCCACCTGTGGTGTGTTTGATGACGAGCCCCCACCTGACAAAGGGGAAGAGGAGCCTTGTAAAGAAAGTGCTCCAATCCCCCCCTGAACCAATTGCATCTGCTTCTCCCAAAGCCCTGTGCTGCAGACAAAGGAAATGGTGATATAAATATAGGGGCTGTGACCCCATGAAAGGGGTGTGTTGTTACTGTACTTGCTTGGGCTTGCCGCTGCTGGGGACCCAGGAGGAACCACCATGAGGGCTTACCTCCCTGCTGGAGGGCCCTGTGTGCTGGCCTTCCTGGACCCAGCTATGCCCCTTGAACATTAAAGGACCCCTAGCACCTCATGAGCGCTATATTTAAACTGCCAGGAGAGAGGAGCTGGCGTCTTTAGCGCGAGGCTGTGAGGGTATCCCTGCGTGTGGGATTCCCCCCTGCACTCCTCATCTAACAGCGGGAGCCTACCCCGTGATTATGCCGCATTTTTGCTAAAGAAGCGGGTGCCCTCCCTGCACTGTGGTGTCCTGAGATGGCGGGAGCCCACCCCGCATTTTGGTATCCAAAAACGGGAGCCCACCCCACATTGCAACGCTGAGAAGAGGAGAAGCCACCCGGAAGCCAGACGGCTGCGCCTGGTTGTGGGCAGGGCTAAGCTGACCGGTCAATTGCAGCGCGGCCAGAGAGGAAGTCAGGCAACGCGGTGCCTGACGTGGGGCGGGGTTCCATGGAGTCCCGAAGTCAGAGCGTACCTGAACGGGGTTCCCGCATCGGTGAAGAGAGCCCCGCATGCTACCAAGCCTGCCCGCTAACGAGGAGAAGAACCCGGTGAGCGGGGGCTTTTTGAGCCATGGCGGGAGTCGGGAGCGGCCCAGAGGAAACCAGAGAGTCCCAAAAGAAGCTCTGGTGAGTGGTGCTGGAGGCAGGCTTTGTTGGGGGTAGGCAGCAACCCCACCTGATTGCAGGCCGCTGCTCGGGGTGACCCGTCTTTTGTGTTCAGCAGCCCGGATGGAGGACCCGGTCCGGCTGAACAGATGGGAAGCACTGGGAAGATTGGTGATGGGTGCAGGCCCTATGACCTGCTGATTATTTCAGCTTATACCTCGTTTGGGAAGGGCATTGCAGGGCGAGCCCAGGACAGGGCCCCCGCTCCAGAATGTCCTAAGTTGGGGGACGATGACACTAGGTGGTAGTACACTTGCACTGTTGGACTTATACTACGTGGTACTTGTGTACTACTGAGAATGTGTTGCCTCAGGTGTGCCCTGAAGAGTAGGTACGTTAGTGCCCTGTTACTAATAAAGTGTTTATGCTTATGAGGATGCCCAGTGTTTAGGCATAATGTGCTCATGTTCTTATGTTTTTGCATAAGGTGTTTATGCCAATGTGAGGCCTAAGGCAAATGTTATGTGTCTGATGTTTCATGCCTACAGAGATGGTCTAATATGATGCTGAGTACAGTATTGCGCCAGTAGTTACTGGTGGTGTTTTACATTTACTACTTGTGCTTGTGATGGTTCTGACAGTATCCCCGATTAGCCCTGTCCTGTATATAATCCCCTGTGAATATTGCCTAGTGCCGGTTGGCACAGTGTAAATGTGTGATTATGTTTCTAATGTGTTTATGATAATACAAAGTCTTTTTTATATATAACCTTGTGTGGAGTTCCTTTTTATTGTGTGCCTAGAGTGTTGCTGCTGTGTGTGTGTTGCGCAAACGCTTTACACATTGCCTCTGGGATAAGCATAAATGGGGTGAGCAGGGGTTATCTTCAGTGTGTAACTCCCTTGCCCTGACTAGAGTGGTGGTTTCTGCCTGGCTTTGGCGCAAGCCACAGCCAACCAGAAATCCCATTTCTAATAACACTGTAATCCCAAGACTCTGTGAAGCCAACATAGAGGGCACTGCTCTCCACTGGATAACATTCTACCTTCAAAACAGCGCAAATGTCATCCATACCTCTACTTTTGAATCCAAACCCTACACCATAAAAGCAGGGGTCACTCAAGACTTTATCATCTCACCCATGCTTTTTAACATCTCCAGGAAGTCGTTACCAGCAATGATCAATGAATTTCAGCTCCCCTGCTCTAACTAAGCAGATGGCACACACATACTTCTTAAACTGGAAACCCCCAAAGACATTGGAAACTCTAAAGTCTTCAGTTGCCTCTAAGCCATTGATCATTGGGTGACGTAGAACCATCTGAAATTGAATGCGTCCAAAACTGAAATACTCACCTGTGGTGATTGGAAGTATTATGACCCACTTTCTGTCTAGCCTGACGATCTGGGACCACCTCCTAAAGTATCCAAGGAAGTAAGAAACCTTGGAAGTACCATGGACTCTAAGCTATCAATGAATGCCCAAGTGGATAAGTTAGCTAGTTAGCAAGTTCAAGCTTCATTACTATGAAAACTCTGCGACGCATCTTCCCCCACTTCCCCTCAAGGTCCAAGCCACTATCTCTCTTGTACTGTCTAATCTTGATTATGCCAATTAATTCTACTATGGAAAAGACTACAATGAGTTCAAAACTCTGCTGCCAGGTTGCTCCAACAGTTGAAGCCACAAGCCCACATCTCCCCAGCTTTAAGGGCCTGACATTGTTTCCCTGGTGCCAGAAGATCCACTTTCAAGCTTCTTTGTATCACCCACAAAGCAACACATAGAACGGGACCACATATTATCAGAATGGAAATCACAAAATATATACAACAAAGAAACCGCCGCCTCAGATTGGTGCCCCACCTCAAAATCCCAGCATATGAGGAAAACAACATAATTGTTTTGTCTATTTTTGTAAATTGTGTTGCATATAATGTCAACCTTGAGAAAGCCACAGGCCAGGATGTAGGGGAGAGGGCGAAACACGTGTTGACTGTTCTTGACACATTTTGGTTCATGTCTTCCGAAACCTTGTCCAAATATAAGGAATAAAAGATTACCCTGCATCAACTCAGGACTACTGACTTTATGAGCGTACTTGAAACCACAAATGCAGTGCATGATATAGTTGCTCAATCTTGTCCTTTAACAGCCAATAGACTCGTTTTATTTCATGTTGCCTGGTATGTTTCCCTGACCTGTAAGAGTATTTTCTTTTCCCTGATATATTTCTGTAGGATTACTTTTCATGCAACATGTAACTTGTATAGTGCCTGCTGTGAATGAGTCACTGCAGGATGTCTAGATGATTTCAGAGTGTGGGTGGGTGTTGAGGATGGGGCATGACTGAGAGCTCTGTAGGTGAGACTGAAACCAGTAGATATTGTTCACAGTGCCTGTAATTGGGTCAGAAAAGTATCCAAAAGAAATGGTCATCTATTCCCTGGCCTCTCTGTCGCATAGAGAGATGGAATTGGTTACATATAGACCAATGCTTCCCATTCTTCCCAGTGTGTTCCCTCCCCATCCTGCACCCTGTCACCCATCCCATCTCTACCACCCTCCCTGTTAGGGAGATTATATGGAAAACATTCCAACTGCATGACTAAGAGATCTGGACACAGAATGATGGTTACATATTGGCCAATTTAAATTTTGATTCTTTGGAAATGGAGACCGTACACAGCTGTCAAATGCACACAGAGATTGTCGCACAGGACATTACCAACTGAATGAAGGGATATTAAAATTGGTCCTGTACCCCTTTAGATGTCTCTCGATTCTCTGGTTCTGGGGATGTATGTCACTTTTCATGCCTGTGATGTTGTTCTTTATTTTTGTCTGCAGGGTAGCTGGGCCATCCTAAAAGGGATTTCCCAAGGCCTGGCTTGAACTCCACTAGTCAGTCTCTCAAGTCATCTTCTGGAATGGGTGTAGTTTGACCTCTGGCATGCTTACTCATGCTTACTCTGGTTTGGCACCACTCAGGAGCTTCCTGGTCACAAAGGCATTCTAGTATTATGGTGCCCTTCCACTTGGTTTACTAGGATTGGACTTACAGGTAGCCATTTTGGGTCAGAGGCTACGCTATTTGTTTACACGCCGCCACACTACTGTTTTTCTCTTCTTCAGAACTGTGCTACTCCGCTAGCTGCTGCCATCGGTAGTGGAAATGATCTATGGCGATGTTCCATGCCTCATCATGATTTCTACCCAGAAGCAATCCTTTTCACTGCCCTGGGGTCACGGACACTAGCCATGATTGATTTTATTTGCCTTTGTTGCCAAATGGCATCAGAGCTACCTGGGGGTCAGGGTTTGGCTCTGTGGGCTCAGTATGTTGGCACACCGCCATCTTGGCCAGAACTTCAAATGCTTTTTTTATCAACTAAACAGAATGCAGGTTTGGTGTAGAGAATGCAATATTCTTTATGTATTTAGGTAATGGGTCACATTATTTGTTCCTTTATGTGAGTTGTAGTGTACTGCAAAGCGAATCTCTGGTCAGGGTCCAGGAAAAGTATAGCACTCCCTGTACAATTTTCTGATTTAGATAGGATTTATCTTTATTTTCTGAGACTGAGATTAATGTAAGGGGATTCTTATACAGATTTGTGAAAGTAAACAGAGCTGGGGTATAAGCGAAAGTAAACATTTTTGTTACACTCATGCAATTTGCATAATTCATACAATTATGCATTATGCAAATTACGTCAAATGTTGAAAGTTAAAGGCAAAGGAGAGGGAGCGCAAAGCCTATCTTCCCAGCGAAGTTCACCCAATTGCTTTCTGGTAAATGCAGTATGCTTACTTCAAAGTTGCTGTAGTTTTTCACCAAAATTGGTGCGGGTAGACCTGTTATCTCTAGACACATGTTTCTGGGTTTGGCCCTGATTCAGCACAGACCAGTAGTAGTAGAGAGCATAGAAAAGTCATATGGGAATGCTGAAATGCTGCCAAAGTATTTAAAGGTCACAGTGCCACTCCACAGGCACACAGGTGCATACCAGGTGAGCATGTCAGCTCATTGGCTCAAGGGACTACTGCTGAAAAAAGTGGTATCATGCATTGCATTTACCATGATGCATTGGGGCAAATTGAGTTCTGGGATGTAAGGCAGTGTGCCCTCACCCTCCTTCTGTTTGGAAAGGCTTCCTTGAGCTGCTGAGCTGACAGAGTATGTTTAATGCACCTGCGCCCAGTGAGTGGTACTGAGACTTGAGAAGACTTTGGGCAGCATTTCCAGAAACACCAACAGTACTTGCTGCTCTCTACTGATGAAGGAATGAATCAAGAAACACTTATCTAGAGTTAAACAGCACAGGCTGCACCGACCAGGGTAAGAAAGTAAAGACTACTACTAAAGTAAGTGTTATCGTGCACTGCATTTACCATGATGCATTGGGGCAAATTGAGTTCTGGGATGTAGGGCAGTGTGCTCCCACCCTCCTTCCATTCGGAAAGGCTCCCTTGAGCTACTGAGCTGACAAGCTTGTGTTGATGTACCTGCGCCCAGTGAGTGATACACAGACCTGAGAAGACTTTGGGCAGCATTTCCAGCAACACCAACAGTACTTGCCGCTCTCTACTGATGAAGGAATGAATCAAGAAACACTTATCTAGAGTTAAACAGCTCAGGCTGCACCGACCAGGGTAAAAAAGTAAAGACTACTACTAAAGTAAGTGTTATCGTGCACTGCATTTACCATGATGCATTGGGGCAAATTGAGTTCTGGGATGTAGGTCAGTGTGCTCCCACCCTCCTTCCATTCGGAAAGGCTCCCTTGAGCTACTGAGCTGACAAGCTTGTGTTGATGTACCTGCGCCCAGTGAGTGATACACAGACCTGAGAAGACTTTGGGCAGCATGTCCAGCAGCCCCAAAACAACTTGCTGCTCTAGAGTCTAGACTACTACTGAAGTAAGTGTCATCATGCACTGCATTTACTATGATGCATAGTGGCAAATTGAGTGCTGGGATGTAAGGCAATGTGCTCCCAACCTCCTTCTGTTTAAAAATGTTGGACGTTATGCTGGTGTAAAAGTTTGCACAGTTTTTTTGCTGCAGGGAACTGGTACAAGCAGAAAGTTTACATTCAGGGGACAAGTTGGATATGAAATTGTTTTGAGAAAGACAGCGCCCGATTCACAGAACTAACTTAAGACAAAATCCTAAACTTACTACTTTTGGTATTCAAAGAAGGCATTTAGTAGTAGTAAAGTTAGGATTTTGTCTTAAGTTTGACTTAAATTTAACTTAAGTTTGACTTAAGACAGACTTAAGACAGACTTAAGACAGACTTAAGACAGACGTAAGACAGACGTAAAACAGACGTAAGCCAGACTTAAGTTAGGATTTTGTCATAAATTTGTCTTAAGTCTGTCTTAAGTCTGTCTTAAGTCTGTCTTAAGTTTGTCTTAAGTCTGTCTTAAGTCTGTCTTAAGTCTTTCTTAAGTCTTTTTTAAGTCTTTCTTAAGTTTGTCTTAAGTTTGTCTTAAGTCAAACTTAAGACAAAATCCTAACTTTACTACTACTAAATGCCTTCTGTGAATACCAAAAGTAGTAAGTTTAGGATTTTGTCTTAAGTTAGTTATGTGAATCAGCCCCACAGTTTCTGTTCAAACCGGTTCCATCGCAGGTATCCCAAGTGAATTTTGAATTCAAGGTTTGCCTTTCTGACTCGAAAGTGGAATTTGTACACTGTTATTGGAAAGTCAGAAATTATACCATCTGGAGATGGTGTCTTTGAGTGACTGTTTAAATTGCCAACAGAAGGAAAAATGTGTACAACTTTGTTCAATGTTAAGTTTATAGGGGAATTAACAATGTGCAAAAAGGATTTTGAGATGTGGCTCTCTGGTCAAGTGAGCGAGTAGACTTTTTAGTGCAATGGTAGATGTGGAAATGATCTGTGGGTCAATGGAAGTTCTGTGGTACATAAAGAACCTTGGTAGGTCCAAAATGTGATAGGTCACAGGAGAACTCGGGCACTGAAGGGGGTAAGGGGGTGTTACAGCCATGTGGGTTGGGTTTTGAGGTGGGATATAGAGCAGAGGTTTTATTGTAGATGACTAGGGGTTTTACTAATGAAATAAGATCAGAATAAGGATATGATTTTGTGAATTCTGCCCTGCCGCAATGAAAAAGTACAATGTTTGTCAACCATAAAGCGTGTCTGTGACTCATGTCCCTCAATGTTGTCTTGCCTGGTTCACAGCAATGATGAGGCCAGGAAATCTCACCCAACATCTAAAAAAAACATGCAAAGGAGGCAATGGAGGAAAATGTTAAACATATATTAAAGATGCTTTTTACCTGAACAATTAGTAACTTGTACTACAAGTGTTTGGTATAAGAGGCAGCTCCTTCTCTCTCCTCCCAAAAATAATCACAACAGATTACTCTACTGAAAGAAAGTGATTTTATTAAAAAGTATGGGGATACATTAAGTGAGAACACACAAAGGAGTGAGAACACACAAAGAAGATCAACATGGGCAGCATCTCTATGTAGGACTCCATTTCTGCATTCAGATATCAAGATTGCTTACGCATAACAAAGGCAAAGAGTCTTCAAACTGTAAAAAAAAAAAGAAATCAGAACTAAAGATCATACAGTCTGATCAATGATCAAAGCATTTATAGTGGCCACAAGGAATGACACTGCTGAGACCGGAGTTATCTGCTAGGCAGGATCTCATATACCTAGGACTGAGGATTTTTGGGGCACTATTAATTCTTCTCTCAAGCCAAGTGATGCTAACATCCTAATTCACTCTTGTATATCAGTCTTGTACAATACTTTAAATCAACATTTTATTACATCACTTAGAGTAACTAATTGACTCCTCAATAAAAATTAATTTTTTATGACAAATTAGTAAGCCTGGGCAAAGCGCTACGCTCGCATAGTTTGCGAATTTTGCGCTACTTCGCGCTACACGATTTGCACGTAGCACAGTGCAAACACGCGTAGCGTTGCGTAGTGCAGCGGTCATTTTTTGCTTGCTCGCGGTCCTCAACATCAAGTTGGCGACCCCGAGCAAGCAAAATGACATCCCGGCGGGACTTTTTCCTCGTTCGCGATCAGCATCATCAAGTTGGCGATTGCGAGCGTGGAAAATAAACCTCCCGGCGAGATTCTCAACGCGGGGAGGTCAGGTTTCTCATTGCGAGTGGTCGCGTATGTTCGCGACCGCTCGTGATGAGAAACTACCAGTCCGCGTTGAGAAAGCTGCCGCTCGAGTAAAAATCTACTCGAGCGGCAGAAAACTACAGCTCGCACTGTGCAAGATGCCGTTTTCAATGATTGCACAGTGCCGGATGCTTGTCCGCACTGTGCAATCATTGAAAACGGCATCTTGCACAGTGCGAACAGGGTACTACGCAGTTCGTGAAGTGCTACGCGTAGCTCGCGTAGTGCGAAGTGCACTTTGCATAGCTCCGCGTAGTGCTACTTCGCGAACTACGCCCAGGGTTACAAATTAGTACTACAGAGAGAAATCTGGCCTACACAGTTGGATACCTAATTTGAAACTCCAGTCCCTGCATAAAATCTAGCAACCCTGAAATCATCTTTTTTGTCAGTTGGCAAATCACTTTCATCCTGAGCCTGTGTCTCCCAAGTCTCGAGAGCTGTCACTTCATCATGTAACGTCATCATGTGACAGGTTTCTATATCTACAAGCTGTCCACTGCGCTTATCTATATTTCACCCATTAATCTCCACACTCTCTGACCATTGCATGAAAATATATCAAGTCCTTTTACCCATAGTATGCTGAGGCCTTGGTTATCTAAGACCACATTTCTTAACTCGTCTATTTTCTTTGCTCGCTTATTTTCTGGCAATCGTCTAATTTGGGTGCCTAGTGCCTGGTTATTCCTATTACACAGAACATCTCCATGTCTGTTCTTTAATGCTACCTATCTACCCAACAGCCAGATCTCTTCTCCATAATATTATTTCCATTTCCTCATGCTGTCCATCAATTCTAACTTACCCTTAAATCTTCATATCCATTTCCATGATCTCTCTACAACAACTTCGGCAGGATGCACTTTTGGGCGCAGTCAACCGTGCAGCACTTTAGATTGTCAGTGCAATGGTAATCGCTGTTGCAGTTGGGGGTTGTTGAGCCCTTCACCGCTAGACATGTAGTGGTTACCGGTGGACATGTACCAGGCTTTTCTGTAAAGAGGTGAGAATGTTAGAATGGTCAGTGCTATACTGCTACACAAAGTAGACATCAATGGTGATATCATTTTAAATCACCCATAGATCCCAAATCATATATTAGATACTTACCTCACCTGAAACCAAATCATCATAGTTCAAAGAGGCAAGAAACATGCTTTGGCGATCAACATTATATAACAGATAGATAGGCGCGTTATAGAACAGCTACTTCAATTTTATCAAATCCTACATCACAGACAAAAGATCTTCCTTTTATCCTAAGATTGGAATCACAGAGGAGTGAGGCTCTGATCAACATCACAGGATTAAAATCAAACCAGGGCGTGGAGCTTAGCCCAAGATGGCAACATACCAATAATAAGGGTTCCCGACATCAACTGTAGGGTAATAAGCATTTGGTCAGCCTGATCCTGACTCTTCCTAAATGATACTTGAAGCTTAGAAAACCAGTTGAGTTGTTGGCGGACACGAGAAGAGGGAAAAGCAGTTAGACAACCTCCAAAACCATGCCTTAATCAATGGATTTCACTTCTGCACTCTCAGAATTTTTAGGGACTGCAGATTAAGGGGCTGACAGAGGAGGTGTGATCCGCTTGTTAAGCAGAAGCTTATCAGTGAGGTGAGTGGTGATGAGGCACTGTTCAAGCACAACAGATGGATGGAAAGTCCCACTGGGTTGTGTGGTTAGAGGAGACCTGGATGTATGAAGGCAGACAGAGAGCCCACTAGGGTGTCTGTTAGCGGAGGCATTTGCTAGGAAAGAGGCATGAGTTGTGGGCATCACCTAGAGGGGCCAGGTCCAGCGCTGATGGAGCAAAATGGAGGACCTGCACTTCTGGAGGGAGGATGCCTGCCTCCGCCAAGGATCCAAAAGTGCCTGTGAGTCAGGACCCAAAGACCCTAATCACCTGAGTGAGCTCTGAAGTCTTCTGGTGGGGTGGCTGGTGAACACTAGGCCATAGATGCGGGAGGTGGGAAGAGATATGGCTGGTGCCAGAGTACAATATAATAGTGAGAAGGATACCTGCCACACAATACTTTGAACACAAGGAAGCTGGTCATGCAGGGTGAGCACTGCACTGTGGAGTGGCTTGCCCCAACACCAGAGAACATGCAGGTAATGGGGCATTGCACTAGAGAAGAGACAGGACAGTTATGGTGTATCAGTCCTCGGAGGCTGGTAGCTGTGTACATAGAGTGCCTGAAGAATGAACACCTGCCTATCACATACAGTCATTGGTACAGCCCCTGGGGTGGACACAGTCAGCCACAAGTAAACGACTGGTGAATACTTTGTGTGGGTAGAAGGACTCAGGCTTCTCACTCGTGGGTGAGCCCTGTGTTCTAAACTTGACATGTCAGGGCAGTGCCTTATGAGATGACAAGAGTACAGGAGAAAGCTGGGGGATTGCACTGATGCAATGGGTGTAAGGACCCTCTGCTTTGGGTATGGTGAAAAATAGAGAACACCATATTAAAGGCATACTCTAAAAAAGAGGAGTGAGATGTCAGCCAAGCAAAACAAGGTTAGTGTGACAGCCCCGAACCCAAGATATACGTAAAAGATCGAGATGAAGAAAATAACCAAAAGCTGTGTCAAACAATCTTCCAGGATATGAAAGGAGATATATGCTTAATAAAAGAACACATACAGCAGAGTCCTAAAGAGATGGGAAAGGAGGTCTCCAAGGTAGGTAATTAGGTCTATGCCCTCCAATAGACTATGGATGAAAAATCACTGCAACTTGAAGTATACAAGGTGAGATCCTCTGGCGTGACAAGCAAGTCATCATCCTCCAAGAGAATCAAGAAGAGAAATGCTCTAGTTGAAACGATACTCACATCAGGGGGAACCAAAGTGGGCAGAAGGGTGAGACGTAGAGAAGAACTTGTAAGAGCTCTTTGATGCGATGTTCGAAAAAACAGGAAGTCATCCACAATGGGTTGATAAAGTTCACAGAACCACTCCTGTGTCTACTGAGAAAAGAGGCCTTCTGATATGGTTGCTCACCTCAAGTTTTATGAAGAAAAATAACTCACTATGGAAAGTGCAAGCAAAAGAATGAATAATATTGAATATATCCTATGGTGCAGAAATTCAATTGTACCATGGCCATTGACGGATCCTACTCCAGAAATGGCACTTGTTCAGACAGCTTACCAAATTTATGAAAGACAAAAGAGAAAGGTAGAAAAGGCCCACCAGTATTGCATCATGTTTATATAGTAAGACACACAATGGACCACAAACTCTCTATCAGAGACTTGTGAGATAATGGGCATTGCAGCGGACAAGGGCTCTATGGATCTTGCCTGGCATGAGGCCCTGCCACTCTAATGGGCCCTTAAATGCTGCAGAGTGCAATTCCTGGTTCGAATGAAATCTTGGTAGTACACAGAACAAAAGGTGAATAAATTGCGGAATCTCTTCGCTCAGTTTCAAATCACACTTCCTTCCATAATGCTTTAAAGGGACTTTTGGCATCATAAAACCCAAAGACCCATTTGTTGACTCACTGACTGTTTTCCACAGCTCCTCTAGAATAGCAGGGGGCCTCCAAATGTAAAGAAGACTTGCTTGAAGGATCTCAGGCCCCCCTAGACCCTGCATACTGCGCCACCCTGCCTAGGATGGAGTGCCCAGAAGGAGGCTTTTTCTCTTTACGCCATCCACACTCAGACTCTACTGCAGGCTCAGAGCACAGTGCTAGTGGAGCTATAAGCCTGTAGATCCAGGAGGGGAGGACAAGGAGATGCAGTGTACAGAGGATCCTACTTAGTTTTAGGACATCAATGAGGTGAAGCCAACTATTCCAGAATGTCTCCCCTTCCCCATTAATATTCCAAGGAGGCCTGTCTTCATTGGGCTCCCCTCTACCCCCTTGTAGGCTCCATCACAGCACCCAGGTGCCGCAACCTCTCTCTTTTCTCTCCACCTCAGTCACTGATGCACAGAACTACTTCTCTCTGTATCCCTGCTCTAACTTCATGATCATTGGTTTTTAGCCCACACCCAGTGTTGAGAGGCTGATGCCCGGTTCTCGTCTACAACACCTTCCTCACAAAACTAGTACCTACTTTTTGTGGCATATTCTAAACAAAGAGAATTCTTGTGCAACAGGGACCCACCCCTTCTGGCTTCAGCTCCACTTTTACACCCTCTTTCGGGAGGTCCATGACATCTCAGTGACTCAACTCCGCCACGATCAGTAGAGAGTGGAGCCTTACCGGAAACAACCAAAGAGGACAGAACCCTGCAATATCATCTGATCCCACTCTGCATCACTCTGCAAACTGACTAGCTTTACCTGGTTCCCATCAAGGCACGTTCTCTGCCCTCCTTTTGCCTTGACACCGGGATACCCTTCTCCTGATCCACATAATAAAAATGGTGAAGGGCAAAGCACAAAAGGAAAGCTCAGAGGCGGACTTGTACAGCAAATTACCAGAGGGAGAGGGGAGCAATCATCGCAATAATCATGGCAAAGGGGCCTCCTTGCTTGCCATAACCCAGGATTACATGGAACAATTTCTTGGCGAAAAATGCTTGGCAATATCCTCCCTCAAAAAGGACTTCAAATCCTGCCACCAGGACTTGTGAAGGGAGATCACCGATCTGGGTCAGAGGGTGGACGGCCTGGAGCATTCACTGGGCTCCCAGGCAGAAGACCAGGAGATGATCTGGCACAGGATCCAGGCATTGGAGGGACAACAGGCGCTACAGCTAACACAGGAACACCTGGAAAACAGCAGCAGATGCAATAACATCTGTTTCTGGGAAAAACCTTGAGGAGCAGAGGGAGGCGACATAATGACCTCTACTCATAATTTACTGCAATCCATCAGGGGAGATCCTGAAACTCCACTAATACAATTGGACAGAGCCCACTGTACCTCAAATGTGGCAATCTGGGCAGATAAGGCCCTGGACATTTTCACACAGTTCCACTTCTTCACAGACAAGGAGTCCATCATGAAAGTAGCTAGAGGAAAGCTTGATATGGTCTTCAAAGGGTCAAACTATTCCAGGATCTCTCTCCTATCACCTTGAAAAAGCACCAATACTTTACAGACTTCCTTTGTGAACACAAAACCACTTATCAGTGGGGTCACCCCTTCAGCCCCAACTTCTGATGGAATGGCAGCCAGTACATTTTGAAATCCTTGGCTGATACAAAATCCATGCTGGAGCTTGATATTGATGTTGGCGATGGAGACTCCATACACTCCCACAACTCCAACCGGAAAGAACTATGCCCTGACTAGCATAAGACTGGCTGTAGTCTACGATCACACAAACCTAAAGACAGATTCGCAGCAGAGGCCAAAGCGTACATCATCCGGCACCTCTAAAACATGAAAACAACCTGCTTCAGGATAATGCCCTGCCCTTTTGGGTGTCGCACGCTCACAGATCCATAACCATTGACATTAAAGACACATGTCCACAGGGGCCCCTAGCTGTGGGGCCAAGAAGGGGGCCTGGACTCTTTCGTCCGACCTCTTGACTGAAAACAATGCAAATCTTCCACGACTCACCCGCACCATCGCTGACACCATTTTGCCTTCCCCCACCCCCTTTTACTCCCTGCAAGGAGAGAGTCACACCTCTATATGGGAGATGGTCTTGGATTTCCCATTCTGGAGAAAGTAGAGGAATGAGACCGGGCCCGTTGGTCACTCAAATTTTTTCCTGTTGATCTTCTTGTTATTTTCTTTCTTTCTTTCTTTCTTTCTTTCTTTCTTTCTTTCTTTCTTTCTTTCTTTCTTTCTTTCTTTCTTTCTTTCTTTCCCTTGGAAGTCTATCATCCCCCACCCTAGACCCCCTACCCTGCCACATCTTAATTAGTATTTCCCAGCACCCATACTGTTATGAGGGATCCTAACTCTTGCACTCTACTCTCCTTCAGTGTGTGGGGCCCCAATTCATCCAATGAACAGTGACAGATATAGAAATATGTAGTTCAAAATTATTCTAACATCCTCATTCTCTAAGAAACTCATCTCCTGAAATATGATCAACACTATATGAAGTACAATTAAAATACCCACCAATTTTGTGCCGCAGCACCCTTCAAATCAGGTGGAGTTGCTATACTGTTTAAAGCATGCCTTTAATCCTGTACCGTCATGAAAGATCCTTAGGGTAGATACTTAATACTCAACCCAATTGAAGGGCAAGATATATTCCTTACACAAGTGATGAGGGGCTAGCTGGGGAAAGCACAGTGAGACGTCATAGCAGTGGGGGGTCTCAACCTGGTTTGGGTCCCTCAAATAAACAGGAGCCATAAGACATGCCGGGGGGCGGGAGTGATGTCAGCTTTATTGAAAAAGGAAATCTTGGAGTTGGGACTAGTTGACACCTGGCGCTACTGCCACGCTGACATTCAGGAGTTCTTGTTTTACTCTCATGTCTACACATGCTATTTCCACATTGACTATCAGTTCACTGTCCATGCTCTCCTACGCACCATTGATATGAACTCCATCTCAGACATTTCCATCTCCGACTACGCACATATCACTATCACATGTTGAGGAGGAACAGGCTAGATTGTGACAGCCCACACTGGTGCCTCCTCCCTCATATCCTCAGGGATCCGGTGGATAAGCACATCATCCCTCAGGCAATCACTGGATACTTCCAACTCAACGCCCTTCCTGACACCTCCCCCCACACTCTTTAGGCCGCATTTAAGGCCTCTAAACAGGGTGTGATTTCCACTGTCGCAATCCCCACAGTGATAGAATCGTGCCTGTACAAACAACCCCTCACTGCTGCTATTCTAGCACTTGACCGAAGACAAAATCAAGAACCTTCAAAATGCGGTCTTTGACAACTAGCCATCCTAGACTCTACTCTAAATGCATAGAACACACTAAGCAAAACGGTATTTACTGGTCCTCAAACTGAGATATTATGACAAGGGCGACTACTGGCATGTAAACTGAGACTCTAAAGGTCTAAGCCCCACATAGCCCATACCTACACAGGCCCTACATCCTGGGCCATCTCAGAGGAAGTCAAACAACAAGTATTTCGAGATTTCTATCAGCAGCCTTACACTAGTACAACAGAGGATGTAGCAGCAATCTGAGTCTACCTTAGGGATTGTGACTAGGAGCCCATTGTGGACTACCATAGGGAAATAGTGGAAAAACAAATTGACTCTACTGAGCTATGACTGGCCCTCTAGGCCATGCATCTGGGTAAAGCCCTGTGACCAGATCGTCGCACGCCCTCTTTCGACAAGGCCTGTCACCCACTCTTTTAAAACCACCTCTTAGCGCTCTTAAACTCTTTCACCTTCTGCTCCAATATTACTCCCACAATATGGGAGACTGAGATTGCACTCATTTCAAAACCGGGCAAATTTGCATGTCTTTCCTTCCCATAGTTCTTTTACATACAGTCGGCAAGCTATACACAAAAATACTGGCCATAAAATTGGACCCTCTACTCGCTGACTGATCGATCCTGACCAAGTCGAATTTATGAGTCAGCGCCAAGGTGACAACGAGATCAGGCAACTAGCCCACCTAGTGGATTATGTTCACAAATTGAACATCCCAGTGATGATCCATTTTACTAGATGCAGAGAAAGCATTTTACTGAATAAGCTGGGCCTTCGGGGAAGCAGTCTTGGAGAAAATCCACCTCGGCCCAAAGATGAAAGACAAAAACATGGCAACATATTTTACCTCAACAGCAGTTATTAGGGTTAACGTCAAGCCCATGCAACCTCTCACACTAAATGGTGGAACAAGTCATAGCTGCCCTTTATCACCCTTGCTCTTAGCTCTAATAGTGGAGCGTCCTGCTATTAAAATATAGGAATGGCCCCTGGTGAGAGGGCTCCCCTTCGGGTGCAGACCTTGATGAGGGCATCTCTTTACTCTTTCCAACCCTTCCGAATCTCTATCCGCCCTAGTGGTGGTCTTGGAGGAATTTGAGCAAGTCTCAGGTTTCAAAATCAACATAACGAAATCACACATACTCAATCTGATGATCCCTTCCTGGGATGGCCCTCTCTTGCAGGCACTAGCTCTATTTTACTGAGCACCACACAGTATCCATTACTTGGGCCTTAACAATACCCCTAAACTTGAAGGTTGGACTAAAGACAACCAACCATAATACCACCACAGATCCTAGAAACTGTCTGGAGATTGCAGTCTCTTTGCCTTTCCTGTCTAGGACACATTAATGTTGTACAAAGATGTAAAGATAAACACCTTACCAAGGCTCGCATACCTATTACAGTCACTTCCTGCACCCATCCTCACCACTGACATCTTATTGCTTCGAACTAGACTCCTACCCTTCAGATGAGTAGACAAGAGATCACTTGTTCCGGCAAAACTCCTAATGCTACCAAGGGACAACGGCAGTTTGACATGCCCTAACGTGCTGAATTATTATAGAGCTGCACACATACTCTACCTCTCAAAATGGGTGGTCAAGGAGAGTGAGAAACCATGTACCACATGGACAGAACAGTGGGATGTTCCTATGGGGCCTGGCTTCCCTCACACTGCACCTTTGCTCTAAAAGCCCATATTTAGCTATGCCCATCAAGACAGTACTTGACATCTGAGACCAAATAGCTGTGAAAGGAGGTCTTACCACCTTTCCCTCCCCAACACTCTTATCACACAGAACCTTGACTTCACCCCTACACTCAGCCCAACTTCGTTCCCTGAATGGGACCGTGGTGAATTCAGGACACTTTAGCAATCTCTTTACAAAGGCCTCCATCAAGCCATCTGAACAATGCAAAAACAATTTCAACTATCTGAATCCTCCCACATCCAATATTTTCAATTGGGCCCAACACCCCTCTAATGCTGTGGCTGCCTCTCAATCTCTCATGCCTTTTGAGGCAATGATCCGATTACATCAGGGTGAAAAAGGCCTCACCTCCAACACATTTCAGGCTCTTCAGCACTGCAAGCCGGTCATGACCCATCCATATCAAACTCGCTATCAAACCGCACTGGGCAGTCCCATAACCACCAAACAATAGGAGGGACAATGGAGAGTCTCACCCAAAACCCACAGAAGCATCACCCACGTGAGACTCCACATCTAAAAAGATAGAACAGGACAACTTTGTTATGTGCTGTGTCTTCACATTCATAAAATTACTATTAGCAAAATTAAACTTGCAGTTTGTGGACACTAAAAAAACAGTAAGTTTACTTTTGTGAATCAGGATCATGCTAGGATTTTGTAAATTGCCAAAAGTGTAAATTGCTCAAAAGTGTGAGCCTCCAGGCCATTTTGGAGTACATTTACACTCAGATTTTGTGGATAGTCAAAACGTAGTAACTTACCTAAAAGTGTAAATTACTCATAAGTAAACGTTCCCTTTGTGAATCATCTACAGCTGAATTTACTTTCAGACTGCAGATGGTTTTACTGGGTTTGATTGACATTTCCCTTTGTTCTGACAACACCGCAGTATCTGATTCCCAAAGCGTGCACCTTCCTAGCACTGTCCCAAGTTTGTATCAACCTTGTCTCCCTTCTTCCATCACATTAACAACATCCCGGATGCTTCATCATTAAAGTTCTGATTGCCCAATTAAAACCCTTTTTGGTATCCAGAGGGTTTGAGGTTTTCTCACCTTCTAGAAGGGGCACGCACTTCCGTTCGCAGTCGACATCACAACACTTCGTATTATCTGGGCAGTCCAAGTCCCCCTGGCACTTGAACGTTCTAGGCAAGCACATCTTTGGTTCGAACGGACAAAAACCTGGCCTCTCTGTAAAAGAAAGGAAACTCATTGAACGACGCTGGAGAGTGGAGAGAATTAAAAAAAATAGGAGGAACATCATGATTTGTTTCAATGAATAATCCAGTTTTCTACAGAATGTTAACCCAATCCATTACTTCTAATAATCTGTTTGTTGGCAGTTCATAAATCGTGTGGCGTATTTCACTCTAATAATTCTGGCTACTGCTTCTGTCATGTGGAGCACCTTGGCAAAGTTGCAGTAATTCCAAAAATTAGTTACTGCATTACTCCACCTACTAATCTTGGTATTAATGCAAATGTAACTTTATATATAGAACAGGGCCGCTGACAGGAGTGGCATAATACAAGATTATTTCTCCCATTTTAGGGTTTATTTTCATTAAAACAGTCTTCCTTCTTTCTGCCAAAAGACTAGCATTAGCGTTCCTCAAAAACACCATAGCTCTCTGACTCCAACCTCTTAGCAGATCAATATCCACCATCCTCCATTTATATGAGCTTCTTCGGCCATATCCATAATCTTAGCCAGAGGACCAAGAGTATCTAGCAGTTTATCTTCACACTGTTTCAGAGACCGTTCTAGACCTTTTCGTGGATCTTTCCCTAACCTAAATAAAAAGGAGATTAACTCTGGGTCTAGATTAGGAGTATAACACACTTTATTATCAATTTGAGGTCTCGAACATTCTGCCTTTAAACAAACTGGCCAAGGTTTACAAAGACTTTGTGTCAGGCTTACGTTACTTTTTTAATGATGACCAGCTGCAAAGTCTACTGGTGAGGTCTACAAATAAAAATTTGCGTTGGGTTGTGTTGGAAATGTGATTACTGGTTGAGGGGGGTAATCTCCTACTCAAGCAGCAACCACCATCTCTGTGAGGGTGAAACACAAGCAAACCCCAAATTAACCTGTGCTTAACCATTTGGCAACTTGGCACAAAAGCAGCCAGGCTGAACTCAGAGGCAATGTGAAAAGTGTTTATGCAACATTTCAAACCGTAGTACGGTGAAAACACAACACAAGGAAAATCCCACAACAATTTTGAAAAACAAGAGTGAAATGTAATAAATTCTTTAAGATCAAAATGACAATAATTCAATCAATAGAACCGGACATAAGCGTTTTCACATTTTTAAGTAAAAATAGTGACTAGAAGAGCAAACTGTGGTAATCTGGTCAGACCAGAATAGTACAAAGTTATAAGCTCATGCCAAATGCAATGGAGCGCACCCACTGAACAAAGTACCTTGCATTCTGGATTCTAGAGTGTTGCGAGAATGCGTCATGCAGCACCAGTTCTGAGGATGCCATTGACAAGGGGCGGAGAATGCTAAGTCCTGCATCAAAGATGCATCACGCACCAGCGGTTCTGAAGAAACTGAGGGGCTGCAATGCGGAGTCCTGCATTGTCGTTGAGGATGCTGTTGACGAGTGGCTTGTTATACGAAAGCCTGCATTGAGAATGCATCACGCAGCAGCGATTCATAGATGACTATGAGCTGCAATTTGAGGTCCGGAATCAGGGCATGCATCGTTCTGCGGCGGTTTCAAAGAAATTATGAGGATACGTGTCATGCTGTGTCTGTTCTGCTTACAGGACAGCTGTGCAGTTAATCCACCTTCAAGCCCACTTCCAAGGGTCCAAGACTGGGTTGGCACCATTTGGGGGGGTAGGACTTACAGCAGACAGGGTCCAGGTGCTAGATTCAAGGTGGTTGGAGCCTTTACTGTCCCAAGGCTCAGATCAGGAAGCCAGCCAACAAGCCCTTAGGAGGTCCTGGGGTCAAGTTTTAGTCCTTGCACTCAGGCATTCGGGCAGCTGGGCAGCCAGGAAGAAAGCAGGGCAGCAGAGTAGCAGTCCTTCTGGCAGAGCAGCGTAGCAGCTCTTCTTAGTCTTCTACAGGTCCAGTAGTGTGCTTAAGACTGGGGACTGAGGGTCCAAAATTTATATCTGGTGCCCATTTTGAACTAAGAGAAGTGTTTGCAATTTCCTGCCTTCCTGTTATGGCCCCAGCTTGTCTGGGGTTACAAAAGACTAGTGTCATTCCCTTTGTGAGTGTGCTCAGACCGAGCCTTTGTGATGTGCACTTGTGGTAGGTGACAGCTCCTCCCCTCATTTAGTCAGAGATGGTGCATCCTGCCAACGTTTTCCCCTTTGCCTCACTGTCTGTGTCTGTGAGCAATACACAAAGACCAGCTGCCAGCTACACCTACTCATATGACTCAGGATACAGTCTGCTGGCACCAAATGGTTGGGACAAGAAAATGGAAACTTTCTAAAACTAAACAGCTAGAAAAAGGCCTTGCCTGCTGCCTTGTGATTTTACTAAAGAGGTGAAGACAGAAGTATTCAAACCAGGTGCATTAATTCCCAGACGATATTGATCGCAACACTTTCTTTATCTTATTAAGGTTCAATAATAATAAGACAAGGTACAGTGTGTCAAATGCACAGTTAAAAATCTAATCAACTGTACATAATAATAAAAAATTCCGTAACAAAGCCAATTGAGGGATCACTCGTGCTCCCAAATGCAAAAAAGTGAAAAAGCAAAAATCATGTCAAATAATACATACTCAACTTATAATAAGATACATTCAAAAACATATCGCCTAGGATGCCAATCAAAATTATTTATTTGGTACAAGTGGAAAAATGTCCTAACTCGAATTTCCACACAAATGTAAAGAAGGGGACAAAGTGAGGATTGCTATGGTCCGCCTAATCAGTCCATTTGCCCTTACACAATTATTTCAAACTATACAGTCCATCGTTCTTGGCCCGATATTGTTGACGTGTTTCAACCTCAATTGCTTAGAGTTCTCTCAGTCCTGTGGGACAAGGAGTCAACATTCACACTGTGTGTAGGAGGGGGCGAGGAGAGGGGAAACTATACATATGGGCTATAAGTAGATATGCTTGTAACAGTGGGCCCGATTCACAGAAGTAATGAGAGACAAAATCCTAAACTTACTACTTTTGGTATTCACAGAAGGCATTTAGTAGTCGTAAAGTTAGGATTTTGTCATAAGTCTGTCTTAAGTCTGTCTTAAGCCTTTCCTAAGTCTGTTTTAAGTCTGTCTTAAGTCTGTCCTAAGTTCGTCTTAAGTTTGTCTTAGGTCTGTCTTAAGTCTGTCTTAAATCAAACTTAAGACAAAATCCTAACTTTACTACTACTAAATGCCTTCTGTGAATACCAAAAGTAGTAAGTTTAGGATTTGGTCTCAGATTAGTTCTGTGAATCGGCCCCTTCCTCACTTACTCCATGGATGACTAATATTTTACAAAACGCACAATTCAGTGGTCAGTAATCAAACTGTAAGGTTATTGGATGGGACAATTTGTAATGCTTGTAATCATTAGCAGACTGCTTGGTGGCCTCCTGGTAATTTGAAAAACTCCAATTTGATTCCCCGCAGTTTCTTTCTTATTTTTCAGCCCATGTTGTTGCAGCCAATGACCCAAGACAACCAACAAAGACAGCCCTGCATCAGTAGCTTGCACCCACCTGATTCTCTGTATGTTGACTCTGTTAATGTTGGATGCCTTTCTCGAAATCAGTCACAGTGCCTCTTTAAAGGTTGTTCCTCCCTTGGGTATACCTTCTACTAATCATTGGTCAAGAGCTTTTAAAGGTTTCCTGTTATTGGGTGGCTAGCAATCAGTTTCTAGCAGCAGCTGTCAGTCACAAGCTAAAACGGGCTTCAAAATAAGCCATAAACAAGATCCTTTTGAATTTTTTCAGAAAATTCGGGATCTGGAAAGTAAGGCTCACATGCTGGAATCTCCTGATTGATTTGGCTTGTGAGTGTTTTTGGTCGACAGATGGTTGCTGGTTTTGCGTCAGCCCTGGCGAGTCAGCTGATCTGAAGTTTTTAATTTTGAAGAGTAAGAATAAGCGGCAATAAATAAAACATGAGCAGTGTTATAGCTCCAAAGATGCGGATGTGGTACAGGATACAGCCTAAAACAAGCATTGGTAAATGCAATAGAGTTTGCCTATGTGATTAATAATAAGTTGTTTTTTGTTGTAAGTTGTAGCTTGGTGAGTAGTTGTGCAATCTAAGTTACTGAACCTCTGTTAAGTGCTATGAATTGTTTATTGAGAAAGGAAATATATGAACAAGTTACTTATCTTCGGTAACAATATACCTGTAAGAAACATAGGTTAGTTGTAGATTCCTTACCTTAGAATTACCCCCAGGCGTCAGACTGGATCCAGAACATTTTTCGTCAGCAGTACCGCTGCGGGTCTAAAGGTGGTGTCGGTCGGCTCCGCGTTCGCCGTTGTCGTTGTGATCACTGAGATGACGTTGCGGTAGCTACTTAGACGCCGCCCTCGTGCGCTGACGTCAGTTCTGTACACGACTTTCCATGCCAGAGCGCAGAGCCATGCAAGACACTGACCACTGGTGCACAAAACTAGGGCCCTGAAAGCAAATCCTTAACCCTAGAAGTCAGTTCGCCGAAGGGGGAGGATGTGTGGGGCAGTAAGGAATCTATAACTAACCTATGTTTCTTACAGATATATCGTTACCGAAGGTAAATAACTTGTTCATCTGAAAGAAACAGTTAGTTATAGATTCCTTACCTTAGAATAGATACCCCAGCAATACCAACCCCGGAGGTGGGTCTGCGAACCAAGTTCACATCAGAAAGTCCTGGAGAACAGAACGGCCAAAGATGCCATCTCTCTGGACTTGGCTGTCCAGGCAGTAGTGTCTTGTGAATGTGTGCAGCGATGCTCACATAGCTGCCTGACAGATGTCATTATGGGGGACTCATGTCCCAAAGCAGTGGTAGCTGCCGTCGCCCTTGTGGAATGGGCACGCAACCCCACTGGCAGCTCCTTCTTTGCCAAGTAATAACACGCTTTGATGCACAAAACAACCGTCTAGAAATGGTCCGTTTGTGCACGGCCCGACCTTTTTTGGCACCCATGTAGCCAACAAACAGCTGGTCATCCACCCGGAATTGTTTTGTGCGATCCAAGTAGAAGGAAAGCCCACGCTTTGGATCCAGACGGTGGAGCCTGTTTTCTTCTTTGGAAGGATGCAGAGGCGGAAAGAAGGTGGGCAAAGTGATGTTCTGTCCAATATGGAAAGGAGTAACCACTTTGGGAAGGAAAGAAGGACGAGTTCGAAGGACAATCTTGTCCGGATGAACAGTCAGAAAAGGAGGTTTAGAGCTTGGAGCTCACTCAGCCTGCGCGCAGAGGTGATGACCACCAGAAAGGCAGTTTTCAAAGTCAGAAGCCTGAGAGGACAGTTATGTAACGGCTCAAAGGGAGCGCACAGAAGATATGTAAGAACCACATTCAACTCCCACTGGGGCATCAGGAAGGGAACAGGAGGAAAAAGATGAGTAATGCCCTTAAGGAAGCAATTTACATCAGGGGACTTGAAAAGAGAAGGCTGATCAGGAAGCCTAAGAAAGGCTGAAATGGCCGAGAGGTAGCCTTTTAGAGTGCCCAGAGCAGAGCCTTGCTAGGCCAAAGAAAGAAGGAGCAAGGGAACCTCAGAAAGAGGGGCAGAAAGGGGATCCACAGCCTTTGCTGTGCACCATGCCACAAATTTGTTCCATCTGCAGGCATATACCGTCTTAGTGGAGGGACGCCTCGCTGCCAAGGTAACATCATAGACTTTAGGAGGAAGGTCGAAAGCTGTCAACTGCCACCGCTCAATCTCTATGCAAGGTGGTGGAGGCTGGACAGGTTCGGGTAGAGGACCGTCCCCAGCTTCTGCGACAGAAGATCCTCCGGAAGAGAGAGTCAGATAGGAGGATTGCTGGCCAAGTGCAATAGCTCGGGATACCAGACTCTTCGTGCCCAATCCGGAGCCATAAGAATGACTTGGACCCGGTCTCGCTTAATCTTCTTCAGCAATCTGGGCAGAAGTGGTATAGTCGAAAAAGCGTATAGAAGACTGCAACTCTACTCACGACGAAAGCGTCGCTGAGCGAGTGGCGCTTTGGAAATCCCAATGCACAGATTGCTGACATTGCGCGTTCTCTTCGGTGGTGGATATTTCTAACCAAGGCTCTTCCCACTGTTGAAAGAGACCTTGCACCACCTCCGAGTGAAGACGCCATTCGTGATCCAACATGTACCTGCGGCTGAGTTTGTCTGCCCTGGCGTTCAGCGAACCTGCCATATGTTGAACCACCAGGGATATGCCCTGATGTTCCAGCCATGCCCAGAGACGTAGAGCCTCCATGTGGCCACCCCATCCCAGAAGAGATGCATCGGTCACCACTGTGAACTCTGGTTGGGGAAGGGAGAGGGATCTGCCGTTGACCCAATCCTGGTTCGTTAGCCACCACTGCAATAGGTATGCGGTGCCCTCTGAGATCTGGATGCATTCGGACAGGTTCCCCTAATGTTGTGCACACTGGAACGTCAGGTCCCACTGCAGAGCCCCCATATGCCATCTGGCATGGTCCACCAGCAGGATTCAGGAGGCCATCAGGCCCAGTAACTGGATGGTCATCCTGATCGAAACCCGGGATAGAGGCTGAAAGATCGGAATCATAGCCTGAATATCCCAGACTCGCTGTTCGGGAGGATAGACCCGAAACTGCGTCATGTCCAGAACGCCTCCGATGAATAGAAGCTTCTGAGAGGGAGTCAGGTGCAACTTTGGCATGTTGATGGAGAACCCAAGTGAATGCAAGAGGTCGGCCATAGTCTGGTGGTGGGAGACGACAGCTTGGGATGAGCTCGCCTTCAACAGCCAGTCGTCGAGATTGGGGCAGACTGAAACCCCTGATCTGTGCAGATGAGCTGCGACCACCACCATCCCTTTCATGAACACCCGACGGGTGCTGTAAGGTCAAAGGGAAGCACAGTAAACTGATAATGTTTGTTGCCTACCATGAACCGTAGGTAACGCCTGTGGGCCGGCAGGACGGAGATGTGAAAATAGGCATCCTGCAAGTCCAACACTATCATCCAGTCTCCAGGGTCAAGGGTAGACAGGACTTGAGCTAGCATCAACATTTTGAACTTCTCCTTCTGGAGGAAGCAGTTGACGTTCCTGAGATCCAAGATAGGACGCCGGCCTTTGTCCTTCTTGGGCACCAGAAAGCAGTGGTCATAGCAACCACGACCTACTTCTGGGACAAGAACTCGCTTGATGGCTCCCTTAGCCAAGAGAGCCATAACTTCCTGTTGGAGAAGGGCCAGATGATCCTCCGACATGCGATGGCACTGAGGTGGCATGGCTGGGGGGTAGTCTCAAAGAGGAGGGAGTAGCCCCTTTGTACTGTTTGCAGAAACCCACCTGTCTGACGTGTTGGTGCCCAGGGGGGTGATGGCAAATCCTGCCACCCACTGGCGATTGGTGGCCCTGGATAGTCGGACTAGGAGGGTTTGGAGGTTGCTGCAGAGGGGGCAGTGCTGGCTCCCAGAACCACAACAGTGGTTCCCAGGTCCCTGGCAATGCAGGGGCCGAACAGTTTGCTCTGGCCTGTGGCCCCAGAAGAGACATCATCGGGCACCCCTTCTGTAGCCACGAAAGGGGCGAAAAGCAGACTGCACAGGGCGAGTGGTGGAAAGGCCCAAGGACTTGGCCGTAGCCCGTGAGTCCTTGAAGCGCTCTAGTGTGCTGTCTGCCTTGTCGCTGAACAGGCGACGGCCGTCAAAGGACATGTCCATAAGGGTAGCTTGGACATCCCCAGAAAAGCCAGTTGATCTCAGCCAGGCGTAGCGTCGAAGGGCTACCGGCGTGGAAATCGTCCTGCCTAGCGAGTCGGCGGAATCTCGTCCACAGCGAATGGTAAACTTTACTGCGTCTCTCCCTTCGGCAACTGCACGGGAGAGTAGGGCCTAGGCCTTCTCCGGGTGCTGGGGCAGCACTTGAGGTACTGTATCCCACACGAAGTGGGTGTAACAGCCCAACAGACATGCAGTGTTTACCAACCACAGTCCCAAGCGGAGGAAGAAACATTTTCTTCCCAAGATGGTCCAGCTTTTTGGATTCCCTATCAGGTTGTGTGTTAGGGAATGCGCCTTTGGATATGGAGGCTTGGACCACCAAGCTCTCAGGGGTGGGGTGTTGGGAGCGGAAAGTGGGGATGCCCGGGGCCGGGCAGTGGCATCGGGCAATCATCCTATCCACAGGAGCTCCTGTGTTGGGTCTGGACCATGTCTCAAAAGGATGTCAGTGTGGGCTTCATTAAACGGTAGCAGGGGCTCCGAAGAGCTTGTTGCCACTTGAAGCACCTCTGTCAGGAGGTTAGTCCTGACTGCCACCGTAGGTAGCTTGAGGTTGACAGCCTCAGCTGCCCTACGCAACACCACGGCGTAAGACGCTCCCTCCTCCATAGCCACGGTAGGAGGAGACAACATGCCAAGGTCTGGTGAGGTATCCAGACCACTGGCTTCCCCCAGTTCCTCTCTCCAGTCTGTTTCGTAACCTAGCTGGTCAGCCAAAGTGTCTCCAGACCCCTCCCAGTCCTCCTCACCCTCCTCTGGCTGCCAATCGGGTCTCAAAGAGCCAGGGTAGAACAGAAGCACAAAAGTACCCGTCAGCGCTGGATCCGGTGTTGGTCGATGCCGGTCCAACTCCGTGTCTACATCTGGGTGGCGGCCAGGGTCGACGGCGGCTGGGGACACAACTGGTGTCGGCTGTGGACGTGGAGCCGGTGGAATCGGCACCGGGGGAGGTGTAATCAGGTCGACTGGCATCGATCCGGATCCAGGCCTGGATCCAAGGGGGCCCTGCGGTGCCAGAGCTGAAGCCGCTGGTGTCAAAGGCCCTTGGCCCCCAGCCGAGACCGGGGGGCCCAAAGGCTCATCGGTGGAGTCGGGCTGCCCAAAGATGGCATGCATTGCTTCGTAAAATGTACAAAGCTGGGCAGGTTCTCTCTGGGTCCCGGAAAGGGAGGGAAACTCGGAGTTGACCCTTGGGGCTCCGTATGCGGAGCTGCGTGAGGGGCAGCAGCCTCATCCCTCGTCGCGTCGGCTGACCGTCGGGGAGAAGTCGAAGAGCGACGGTGCTTCTCTGACTTCTTCTTGTGCTCGGACTTACCTGAGGAGTGCAAAAACTTTGAAGAAGACTGGTGGGGTGGCTCTGCGACCGGTCCCTCGACCTCCCACGTGACATGGATCTCGAACGGTGCAGTGCCGTCTGCCGGGCCTCAAGAAGCTTTCGGGACCGCTTCCGCAAAGTCTTCATATTCATGGTCTGGCAGTCGGAGCAGGACTTGGTGTCGTGGTCACACTCCGGGCAAAACAGGCACACGTGGTGCAGATCCGTCACTGACATCAGCTGGCTGCAGGAGCCACAAGCCTTGAATTTGGGTATCCCTGATGTGCACCAGGAGTCGAAGACTCAAATTTGACGTTGTCAAAGGTCGGCAAAAAGTCAGTCAAAAAGTGACTGAAGGTACCGCTGTCTCCGGATCTTTGCTGGCTGGCGCACAAAAAGAAAGAACTGACGTCAGCGCGCTAGGGCGGCATCTAAGTAGCTACTGCAACGTCATCCCGGCGACCACGATGCCAACGACGAATTCGGAGCCGACCGACGCCACCTTTCGACGCGCTGGGGTACTGCTGACGAAAAACTTTCCGGATCCAATCTGACACCTGTGGGCAATTCTAAGGTAAGGAATTTATAACTAACTGTTTCTTTCAGATTGTGCTGTTACTGGTATTACTGTAAAGTGGGGACATTAGATAAAGGGCGGAGGACAAAGGAAAAAAAGATGCACCCGACAAGTACACGTGAAATGGGTGCAGCCTCGGTCTAGCTCCTGGAGACTATCAATTCACTCTGTAAATTTGTATGAGTGTTTTCACTTTCATTTCAGTCTTGCTAGTGACGCAGCCTCTGCCCCTTATCACCCCTCCCGACATATATTGGCACCCTTGCCTCAAACCCAAAGGGTGCCAGTACTTTGAAGACCACTTGCAACAACTCCACCACTTTATAAAGTACAGTATAAATCACAGGTGAACAAAAATAAGTCACGTATCTATCTTCTCCTTACACTTTTAATTTGCAGTGCTACAAAGGCACACCTAAAGCACAAGGAGCTATATAAAAAGCAAGTTTGTATATTCAGTTAAGATAAGATGCTTAACAGTGAACCACACATGCAGGTCACTGCTGTCACACAATAGTTCTACTAGAGAAGCTCTGCTTTCATAACTTAACTAAGACTGTCTTGGATTAACGGCGGGCACAAATTAGTTTATTGGCCTCTTCCCATCTTAAATGCAGCACAGGTTGCATATTGCCTCCATTTTATGTGAACGACGCTTCTGATGAGGACTGACTGTCATCAGAAACAGCACCAAAATTGTATGAGAAATATGAAAGGATGCTGCAGAATATTTGTATGATGATTTATGTAAGGTGAGGAATAAGCAAGGAAAATGTAGCAGAACTGTCCAAATTGATTAATCTGGGTGCATCTATCTGCAAGCAGCACTTAAGAGGCTTTCTGTCCGCCTGAAGACAGAGCAATGTAACACAATATCCCCAGCTCCGTCTGAGAGTGGGGCGGCAGAGAGGGTAGGGGATAAGAGTTCTAGCAATGGGCTCACAGGCATTTCTGAGGCAGATTAGCACAGCCATGCGCACACAGTACCAGGTGATGCCTGACCTTTTTGCATAAACAACAGATTTGCTAGTACTGCTACTGTTTTAACCTCAGAATCACTTATGAGGACACATTTTGAAGAACAACAAAATGCGAGGAAGAATTTCTTTTTCCGATTTAATCGATTAATTTAATTATATCAAAAAACTTTATCGTCCTTCCATAAGACAAAGTGCACAAAAGAGTTCTAAATCACATAAATGAAACAACATACGTGAAATAAGCAACACACTTTTCAAACACACATTTCAACCATTCTAAACAAAGCACTCTTCTTTGTTCCAAACATACTGGTACTGATAAAACTTATTTCACGTATGTTGTTTCATTTATGTGGTTTAGAACTCTTTTGTGCACTTTGTCTTATGGAAGGACGATAACGTTTTTGATATAATTAAATTAATCGATTAAATCGGAAAAAGAAATTCTTCCTCGCATTTTGTTGTTCTTCAAAATGTGTCCTCATAAGTGATTCTGAGGTTAAAACAGTAGCAGTACTAGCAAATCTGTTGTTTATTCTATTACGGGCTCAGCTTTACTGCTTTCAGCCTACCTCCAAACTTTGGTTTGTGTGACCTTTTTGCAGCATCACCAGCTTAGCATGTAATGTGCGCTAAAACCTGCGGAGGCCAGCACCAGTATTTCTTGCACCCGTTTCGTGGAAAACAGCAAGACAACTTCGGCTGGTGAAATAAAAATGCCAGGCTAGAGACAATAAGGGAGGTGCAGAGGAGGGTGGGTGAAGAAAGTGAGGGATCACCAACGACAGTGAGGTGGGGGCATGGAAAAGTAAAACGAAAGAGCAGGAGATGGACTGCAGAGTCCAAAAGTAAACAAGAAAGAATGAGATGCTACGCCTATGAAAAGACGTGTTCACCCCCCACCACTTGACATAGTGAATGACCAAGATATCAACACATGCCAAAGGAAAGTGGAAGTAACAAGAAAGCAAGTTTCCTGAAAAATATTGTAAATAGAAGACTTCAAACAATTTATGTGAAAGCAGAGCACAGAGAAAGGCTGATACCTAGGAGAGCGGAGGAGAGGGTGACACCAGTCAGTGGGAGGAGGGCGGGGCTGAAGGAAATGGACTACGGGGCATGCACGCTCTCGAGAGTGCATGTGTCATGGTTGTGCCCGAGTTAGCGCTGCAGTAAAGGGGGAGGTGAAGGCAGAGTCACCGCCCGCATAAAACACGATGCGTCGGGAATACAGACGCTTCGCGTTCTAGTTGTTGGTCTCTTGCTTTAGCACTTCCGGGTCACTCCTGTCACTTCCGGGTCCTGGGCTCCAGCATTGGCATGTCGCGTCTGTGGATCCTGCTTCCCCTTCAAGAGTTGCTGAGTACCTTCATCTGCTCTCAGACACTGATTCTTTAAAGGCGGCACGGGGACCTTCCATGGCCCTTCTCCGCTTCTCTCGGCTCCTTCGACCAGAACCCTCACTTGGTTTGGCGGTAACGCACTAGCGCTAGTTAGGTGGCCCGACCCCTGAATGCTCCCTCTGGTTGCTGTGTAAGGGCTCCTTCTTGAGTGGGCATCCAGGCATCTGAATTTTCCTTAGATTCTCGATCTTGTACAGAGTGTTCTCACACATTATTTGGCATTATTTGTATTGTGCGATATATATATATATATATATATCCCATGACAGCTACCTCGGCTCCTGAGGCAAGGAGCACATAGTTGCATATCACAGAGCTCAGATTTTGCAGGGGTTGGCAGTCGCTTCTGCCCCTTTTTTTTGTGCACTATACAGGCCTGCTGGCTCAACTGATTAGGTGGCTGCTTACTGAATTTACGTTGATCGTTTGGAAGGTTGTGCTGTTAACAACCCACAAAAACATACTTTCTTTATAAGCCACCATGTATTACGTGTTCCTCACATGTTTGGGGGGGTAAGATATGCAACTACTTTACCTCATAAATACCCTACTGTGAATCAGTGTCATTAGGTGTTAACATTATCTTTATCTGTGTTTAGGAATATTGCACCTGTTGCGTTTTATTTCATTAACTGTGGACACAAGCGGAAGAGGGGAGATTTCCAGGTAGGATATTTTGCAGACCATTAGTTATGTATGCTTGCTCCTAGCCTATCCAACTGCTGATTTAGCCTTTTGTTCGCAGGAATTCTTCCGGATCCCAGTGGAGCTTTCGTGGTATTGGACGTGTGCTGGACCTGCCCTGTTTCTACTTCTCCTTCCCTTGTCTCCCCTCTTCCCCCTATTCACTGGTACTGCTTTGACATTGTTGGGCGGGCTAGTGGTAGAAGGAAGTTGGGATCTATTCATCTGACTCCTGCCTCCTGTCCCCGCAGAGACCTCAGGTGAGCCTGACAGAATGTTAAGAAGTAAATAAACGAGAGAGGGAGGAGGACAGGTTGCTTGCTCACCCGTATTGTAAAACAGTAATTACTATAGAAACCGAAATGTGTGTTTGCAATTGCAATTGGAGGGTGTTGAGGATATGCCCAATGTTGTTTATGGAGTGGTAACTTACATTTTGTATGAGATAAACAAAGATCATCCATTAAAACAGGCTAGTTAGAAGAAGAATAAATATTTTGCGGGAGACAATAATTTAAACATATGCATCGTAAGGAAATGTGTATACCATGTGTGAAGTTGTTTAGTAAACAACCATGCTTCAAATGTGAGGTCTGTGCGTTGAAGGCTTAATCTAATAAAATAAGTTTCACTCACCAAAGCAAATGAATATGAGTACTTGGGCCTCGGGACACTGATAAGAGAAACACACAAAGAACAACAGGAAATAGAACGCTATAACCAACAGAAACTGAGGAAAAGTAAAATGGCAAGCACAGGAAAAAATAAGAAGTACGGTTGGGATGTAAGCCCATTTTAAGATATATTAAGTATAATAGATTTCACAAGCACAGCGCAAGCACTGTGCAGGCAAAACATATAAATGGTTCCACTCTCCAGTGGTGTGTCTCCCTAGCATTCCCAGTGAGACATGCACCTTCTCTCAGGTTTTGATTGCTGTAGAGGAATTTGTGCAAAGTAAGAGAGTATAGAAGAAAAATGCAACAGCGAGACACAAGTAATAGGCTCATAAAGTAAGAAGGATTAGCTGAAAACTCCAAGGCCTCCATTAAAAGTTCCCCATTAATTCATCAAGGAGATATCAGAGCCATTATTAACAAATGTTGCTGGTACCTCCCCATGAACTAACATGAATTGTAAATTAAACTCTGAGGAATGGGAAATAATCTGCCAGAATTTGGATTTTGTACAGGTTTTCTTCAACTCCTGGGAGTTTAATGGAGAGCAAGTGGTAAATATCTTTGGCTGGGCCTGTTCAGGTTGGGGGTAGGGAAGGGTTGGCCATAAATTGGATTGACCGGGACAGCACCATGGGCGAAAAGAACACTTGGGAGCATATTTACAAGGGCATTGCATCACGCTTGCACCGCGCAATGTGGTACATGCACAACACAAAGCTCCTAGTCATATTTATGAAGCCACGCAAAACCACTTTGCGTGGCTTTGAAGGTCTTCATAAATATGAAGTAATGCAATCTAGCATAAATCTCTGCGTTGCATTATTCTGCACAAGCAAGGCATCCCATGGGCATTGTGGTTGGTGTTCCCATGCAAATCCAATGGTTTTTGACACATTCCCAGATTTAACAAACCTAGAAAACCTGGGACTGCCCCAAATAGATACACCTCGCTAGGTGTGCCGTAAGGAGGAGAAATACTTTATTGCTCCTTGTTTTTTCCTCTTTCTATGTTCGCTACCTTCTGCAGCACTCATAGAAAGAGGAAAATGCCTCTATGGATCATTTTTGTGCAGGAAGGTGCCCCTTGCCGCACAAAAACAATCCTGCCTACAACACAGGCACCCTTGCACTATGGTACAATGGTACCTGCATTGGTGTTAGGCTGCCGAAACGGTGGGAGTGCAGGGAGAAAGGACATGAATGCACCGTATTGTATAAATACATTGCATTCCTGCCCTTTCTCTGTGACGCAGGGCTGCACAGCAAAGTAACTTGTTGTACTGCCCTGCACCACAATTCCCATAAATATGCCCCTTGGAATTTGTTGCGGTAGCGGGGGGGTCGTTGTGGTACTTGGAATGGTCTATGGTGGTATTACCAATTTGGGTGGAATATCACTCCATGTAATAAGGGTCCTAGTCTACGTTTTCGGCTGAAATGAATGGACATGTGATTAAGTGGCAGGCCATTGGAAAGCCAGTGTTGTTGAATCTAGCAATATCGATAGCAGTGAAAGCGCTGACGGACACTGACGTTTTAATGACTAATAATTCCTGCAGCAAGCTTCAAGATTTTGAAGCTAGGAGAAAATAGGGTGGAAATGGCAGCATTCAGACATAATACTGCATATGATCTGCAAGCTTCAGGTCATTAATTAAACTTAAAACGAGATTAGCTAAACCAGTTATGTCAATAATGAAATACTCCTCTTCCAGAGAGCTCCCTTCTTTAATCCATCACCCATCACTCCCTACCTATTTTTAGGTCTCGCTGAGCCCAGCGCATGCGCTGGCTCGGAGAGACATTTTGTAGTTGGGATTTTTAAAGTGCTGCCTGTGGCCTAAAGCTTGAGTGCACGCGAGCATGCACGCGCGCAGCCGCCAATCACTGCTGCACGCGCACCACTCGCGTGCTTGCCACACAGCGCGTCCCGTCCTAGCGATCGCGATCACTTTCGCTTTGATCGCGATCGCTAGCGCGGCCAATGCTTGTTTTTATAGAGTTTCGTACAATAAGGATTGCGGATCTAGAGACAGCACCTGCCAGCCTGCATTGCCACACTACATTCACGCGCTGAAAAGAGAACACGCGTTGCGCAGCGCACTATTGCCCAATTTAGCTGTTAAAATACTTCCAACTTTGCATTTCAGTAACTGCAACATGCAAGCACCGGGCATTGCTTCAGCAACATAAAATTATTATTTTTTAAACTGCCAGCTGCCTCCGTGTGCTTATAAAGCACTGCATAACACCACCAGACTTTCATTTTAGCACAGAGGAGCACAGCAGAAATAAACACACAGCAGCAAGTTGTGACTGATGAGAAATAGTGGACAGCGTCTGCATAAACGTCCCTATAAAATAAAGATAAAAACTATTTCTAGTAAATAACTTACTTGTTAAGCTTTAGCAAAGGATGTCACAGGTTCCGCAGAGTCAATCGTGAGCTTTGAAGGATTATGCAGCCCTGCCTTGCGTGTGACTGCTACTTCTCATGCCCATTTAGAAGCAAGGTACTCGGCCAGCCCCTTCCTGTTCCTCTGCTATTTGCTGACAGCATGCCCTCTGGCTGCATTCCAAGCCCCGCCTTGCTGCACGTTCGCGGAAAGTAAACCCTCCTAGACGGTGGCAAGCCTTGCAATCTTTAAACCATTAAGCAGGATACTTGAACAGGTAATAAATAGAGATAAAAGAGCTGCCGACTTTGTAATTGGGGAACCGGGTTCGAGTCCCAACGTTGGCTCACCGTCCGGTAATTCTTGGCACATCATTTAATCTCCATGTGCTTAAAAAATGAACGTGACCTTGTGTAATATAACTGGTGCTCTTGTAAAGTGTTCTCGCGCCCTTTGGCTGAGTTCGCGATATATGAAACCACAAAAACAATGCAGGAGTGTTCAGAAACAGTTCCTTGAAATACTGTACGCAGTTACCTCTTAGAAAGCATGCATCAGCTGACGTGACTCTTGGAATTTTGGCCCTCATGCCAACATTTTGGATTTGCTGCCAACCTGGCTTGCCTGCCTTATCCCTGCCCCAGGCGCGGAGCTAAATGTTTGAATGACTTCCCTATTTTTCCAATTACAAAATACCTGTACAATACTTTACCTCTATGTCTCTCGTCCTCATTCTAGTCATTGCTTAAGAGTTGATCCACCTCACTGAGACAGGAAAACTACAGGAATGCTGAAAATGAAAACCCGCCCACCAGGCTGGGTGCCATAAATAAGCTTTTATTCCCCGCATCATCCTGTTTTGTTCCTGTCTGGACTGAGAGGAGGACTGCAGGAGAAGGAAGAGATAATGGCTAGGACTTGATCTCTCGTTCCTGTCTTTGGATTGTTCTTCAAGCTTGTTCCCTGCTGCACTTGAGCATACCCCAACGTGGATTTATATTTTAAATCGATTACAACTCTGATTTAATTCTAATTTTGTGGAAGAGTTGGACTCGTTCTTGTGCTTGGCTTGAAGCTGTACAAGAGGTTGGCAGAAGAATGCTATGTTTTATTTTGCATTTTGAATCCTTACTGATAAGTTATTTCCAAAGATGTGGCTGGAATTTCTTGTAGATGTTCTGCGCCACATCCTTAATTGAGAAAAGAACATTGGTAGAAATGACAAGTGCACATGCGTAGTAAATGAAAATTGGGCAGCGCATGTACACACTTTCTTTTTAAGAGACCGGGAAGGCAGGCAATCTGGAACACCTTATTATAAAGTCTCTGGAGGCCACATTAGTTTTCATTAGAAATGTAGTTCTGAAGGTTGTGAGTGCTGATTTCATGTTCCTGTGTCCTCTTGTTAATATCCATGGAGAAGCAATGCAGGGCAAGGAGGCATGCTTCTTGCTCCTCCTCAAACGCTCCAGGTTAGATCTCCTTCACCCAAAAGAAGTAAACCTACATTTAGAGAGGTGAAGAAAAATACGATTTAAGGGATCGTACAGGTGGCATTGGCAGATTTAGAGCAGAGAAATAGCTCTATTTATGACCATGGGAAGAGATCAGCTGTGTTGTCAGACTCGGAGGCCTCTGGATCAAAAAGCATTGAGAGGGAATGTACCCCTGAGGATGAAAGGGGCAGGTATGCGATTAAAGACATCAGTCCTTTGCATTTCTCTCTTCTAAGAGGTAATATGGGGTTTCTGACTCCGGAGGAGCTTGGTGCTCCGAAAGAGACTGCGCTTCACCAGTTTGTATATTCTCCACAGCGTTGTCTTCCAATCTAACCTCATTTTATAGATGTTGTACTACAAGAGTATAAGGAGCCAGACAAATTCTCTGTCCCGAATGTATGCAGCATCTCTACCTCCTCAATGATATAGACTCCATTAATGTCATATCCTATTCCTGAGGATTCGTTAATTGGGATTCTGGTAGTGACAAACTCTATGACAGAGGACGTTGTCAACAGACAAGAAGTTGGACTCAGCTCTTCAAAAGGTGTATTCTGGTTGACATTTAGCATTAAGAGCAGGCGTTTAGGGGGCATAGACTTTCCAATCCATAGTATCGGAATGTAAGACATTTTTAAAAGCAACAAAAGAGGGAACAGAATGCTCTGCTATTTTAGAGGTGATGGAGAGGCAAATTAATTCCTTTTGTGCGTATCATTTGATGCTGTGGGACCAGCTGCTTTGGCTAGGGGTGCTTCTACAGCTGCCGGACGTAATTTGTTTCTGAGAGAATGGCATACTGATGCTTCACAGAAATCCTCCGCTCTTAGTATGCCCTTCGAGGGAACACATCTTTTTGAACAGGAATTGGATTTTTTCAAGAAATGAAAACATTCCTCCTCCTTTAGGAATCTTCATCAGAATACTTCTTCAAACTTGGGGTGGGGGTTAAGGAAGCAAATTCTTTCATCAGCCAAAAAGACAACAATGGACATCCTTTAAAAGTTGTGGGAAAAGTTTCCAGTCCAAATATTCTCAAACGGAAGCAGGGGACTGATACATTTCAAAAGCCCGGACTATGCTGGAGATGGCCACTAGTGACCGGTAGAAGAGAGGATTTTGCACTTCAAAGCAGCCTGGGAGGCGTTTGTTTCAAGTGGGCGGGCTCACTAAAGAATATTCTGTCTCTCCTCTGGACTCCAAAGTAAAGAAGATACTGGTGTCGAACTGTACAGAGAAAAAGTCTGCATTTGCTCAAGCAATTAAGGATTTCATATTGATTAAAACAGTGACTCCAGAATGGTAATAAACCTCAAGCAGGTGAATCAATGAGTCATAGTAATCCACTTCAAAGTGGAGACACTACAGAGAATCATCCTGTTGATTCCATTCGGAGAGTTTATGGTAACCATAGATAGGAGAGATGCCTAACTCTACATTCCAGCTGCGAGCAGTCATCAGCGGTCTCTCAGGTTCTGTATCATGGAGATCAGTATCGGTTCCAGGTCCTTCCTTTCAGCCTGTGGTTGGATCCTAGAATTTACATAATAATGTTGATGATTCAGCTATATCTGCACGGTTGGTCACGTTTCCATACTTATAGGATTGGCTCCTTCAATCTCCATTACAGTCGAAGCGATTGAAAGGTTGGGAAGTTGTTTTTCTAAACTCAGAAGAATCAAGGGTTTCTGATCAATGAGGCAAAGTGTGGATTGGTACCACTCGCAAGATCAAACTTTTATAGGAGCATTGTTTTATTCAGTGAATTATAAAAACAATTCTAATGTAAAGATAACATTCCTAACTATAACATAACATTAACTTTAACCCCTTCTATGCCCATGATGAGATAGTCTCGTCATGGAGCGCGGTTGCGCTGTGCCCATGACGAGACTATCTCGTCATGGACCCCGCCCGCTAATGAAAGGCCCGGCACAGGAGGGGGAAAGGGCGGGGCACTCAAGGGGTTAAAATGTTTTCAGTGAAATATATATTTCTCCTAATATACAGTGCATGCCTTTGGAATTTGCAGTGTCCGAACAGCAATTTTTGGTTGCAGCGTACTATAAGGCTGCAATTGGTATTGTTCATGAAAGCTCTTCAGTATCATATTCGACTGCCACTGGACGACGCTAATAATAGGAATTGAAGTTTACAATGTAAATATAGTAGTTTTCCTAAGAAGTTGCTTAGGCCTCTCCTGGAACAAAGAGAAATAGCCTGCAGAAAGTCACAGCTCCAAATGTTAATGCAAAGCTGAAATAGTAAAAAAAATGACTCGCCTTTTTCAATCAAATTTCACCAAGTCTCAGTTTTTGACACTATTTATGAATGGGAAGTGCCCTTGCGTATGAGATGCATGAGACCACTAACAAACTGCAGGTGAATGCCAAACTGATACTCGCTAATGTTACCTCACAAGAGAGGAGCGCATGAGAGGATGCTGCCAGAAACAACAGGTGGCCTGTGTCACAAGCCTTTTCCTCAACAGAGGCTGCCAATGGTAACCAACACTGTAGTGCGCTATTGGGATGAAGTAACAGGATAATTATGCATGGAGATTTACCTTCACAGAGGTCATGTGTTAAATAATAATTGGTGAATGTAATTGTTTTGCCTTTGGAAGCGAATGAGAAACTCAAAACAGGTGTTGCAGACTTCCCAAGTGGGTGTGTGATTTGGATAGATCATCATAAATGAAGGATATATGTTCAAAATGCCCTGTACTATGCCTTGGATGTGGTTCATTTTATTCATAATTTATGTCGACACACATTGTTGTATATGGATGGTGGACTCAAGAGTTGGCGGTGTCCTTGACAGGTATTCAGTAATGAATCTGACTGGGTGTGCCACCCTCAAACAAACAGGAATCCAGTAAGTATGCTTCCCTTGGTATTGCCCACATGTTTTTCTTTTAAATTGAATATTTTCTTCAAAATTTTCTTGACCTTATATGAGAGCTAGAATATTGTTAACTACATTACAATAACATAAATTATTAAAAAGGGTATGTATATATGCCAATAAAATCAAAAAGCCTTTTCTTTACACGCATTGAAGAACAGATGACTGGCAATTATCCACTATAGCAGCTACCATTTGTGACTGCTTGGAAGTTTGCGAATAGGAAGGCACTGAAATATGTTCGTAGAGTTTTTGATTTAAAAGTCTATAGTGGATCAGTCTGGTTAAACAAGTTGATGAAGGGAGCAGCTCCTCCTCTAAGGCGGAGGAGTGTCTCTTCACTGAGCAGGTCTACACGGAAAAAAATAAAATGATAATATCTCATTGCTATTATTTTATTTTCTGTTGTTGCTCAGCTGGGTAGGGGTGGGCTGGGCTCTGACAGAGGAGCTGGAGGAAGAGTGGTTTGCACTCTCTTAAGTGCACATGACGGTTTGGCCAGCCGTCTCAGCTGGCCAAGCTGTCATGCTAATTTTGCATGTTCTCCACCTATGCTGCATTACAGCCTGGGAGGAAACATGCCCAGGATCCCTGTCGCCGTCTGAGCACAGAACCATGGCACTCAGACCAATCACAACGCTGCATTGCTTAGGTTAGCCTGGAAGACTGGAAGCTTCCTGTTCCTGCCCTGGAAGCAGGCTAAAAGAACCGAGAGGCAGCGGCACACAGGTAAATGTTGAATTTTATTTTTCATCCCCCCCCCCACGACTCACCCCACCCCACCAGTCTTAAATAGCATCCGCCACTGAGTTGATGTGCAAGTTGACATGCAATAAAACAGTGATAAAGTGGCATACAATAACAAGCATTAGCATAGCCAATAGGTCTTGCCTTTGGAACCTTATAAGTATTTAGTTATGCAGTACAATATCCTTGGTGCAACAACATCAACTGTTGCATGGCTAAACACTTATAAGGTCCCAGAGGCGAGACTTATTGGCTATGCCAATGCTTGTTTCTCACTCTTGCTGGTTCCTGTGTTTTCCCTTTGGTTCGGCATCTCACTCTTTCTCTGTCTTTCTGCTTTGTGTGTTTTCATTCGGGTTGCTCTCCAGAAATGCCGGAAGTGGAAAACAAGTTGTGCCAGTGCCTCCACCGGCACCAAGAACCACTGGCTCAAATTAAGCACTGGGTACAGATCCAGAAAGTAATGTGGTGTTCCAACCAAAAGCACCAGTTTTACAGAGGTACAACCTACGTTGTGTCCTTAGTCTATTTCTTTTGTTTAGTCTAGAGTTTATTCAGTGTTTGTGGTATACAACATCCAGGACATTTTTAAAAGGTGTGTAGGCGAAGCAAGGGTCATGTTGCTGCATTAAAACTCTTTGTCAAACTCCCATTGATTTCACGTGTTGGTCTTGAGAAAGGTACGAGGACATGGGCACACAGAAAAGAATATGAAAAATGAAATGTTGGAATGATACTTGGAATGGGCTGTGTATACTGAAACTTTTCTATAAATGTTTCCCTGAAGAAATCCCATATTGGGACTGGGCTATAATCTCTTATGATTTCAAGTAAAGAGAAGAAAAAAGAATATATGATTGGAAAATGCATGTGTCTTTGATGGTCTCTATAAAGTGACTGATGGACTGAATGTGGACGTTTTTATGACAATCACCTTGAGAATATAATGTATTGGACTTAGAAAATACAGGATACAGTCATTTCAAATGATCAGGCTGTGCTCTCCATTGTTTGCTTAGCTAACGTTGGCTCATTGGAGGAAGTATGCTGGCAGTCGGGCATCTTTGAGTTAGAACACTTGGGTACAGAAATTCACCTTGAGACCAGTCCAGTGAAGCTGGACCATCACTGCCAACTGCATTAGTAATTTTGTGGAAATCTTTGTACTTTAAATTTTGGTGAAGAGATGATTCAAGTGCTTTTTAAGGGGGTAGCAATTCAAAATATTGTTACAATAGTGCGTAGGCGCTATTCAACTATGAAAAGAATGATGTTTCCACTAGAGCAGAGCAAGCAAGACCAAAGAGACTATAAACATAAAGCATAAAACTAAGCAACAAATGGCCTTCTACCACTGTATCTGCAGAAATTGGGATCTTGGTTGACTGAGGTGTGAGGCCTGATCAAACAATGGCCACAGTCCCGTGCAGGATGAGCCACAAAACGTCACTAAATCAACCTGTGCTTAACCCTGGGTATCTTGGCACAAAAAACATGCAGGCTTAACCTAGAGGCAATATGTGAATTATTTATGCAGCACACAAACAGTAATAAAGTAAAAGCAGAAGACAAAAAAATGCTAAACCGATTTAGAAAAATAGATGAGCTTTTAAGCAATTATTTGACACCACCTCGACAAAAATCCGATCAGTAGTACCAGAGTTACGAATGTTTAAAGATATTAATGAAAATTGCGCCAAAAAGCACAAAGCACCAATTATGGCCATCTGGTCGTGCTGGACCAGGTCAAAATCGCAAGTTCAGGCTGACCGTGATGGTGCGCATGTCAGCTACAATCACCAGGCTGGGTCCAGTGAAGTTTTACCTTCTCAAACCTGTGCCAAGACTCCCGTTCGCAATCGAGAGGGCCACAAGAGGCAAGAGAGTATTGTGGGAGGCTGCCATCATCGCAGGAGGGTGTTTCTGAAGCCTTGTATTGTCGGTCCCCACAAGTGTTCAATGCTGTAGTTCGAAGGGTCGTGTTGACAGAACTTTGCACTGAATCGCGGTGTGAGCGGCAAGGTCTTGGTGCCAACTGGCCCATTTGCAAAGAGCACAAAAGTTTGATTTCAGCTCTCTGGGCCACACCCAGGGTCCAAGACCTGTGGGGCATCACTTGGAGTTTTGGGAGGTCAGCAGTTCCTCCAAAGCAGCAGTCCTTCTTCACATAGAAATATATCAAACAGATAAAATCTTCTTCCTGCTTTGAAGCCGATGCCATGACGAACACGCTGTGATAGACCTATATTACCAGACGTACATACTACATAACCTGATTGTCTTTGGGACATAAACTGTGCCAAAAGACATTATGGATTTGGCGAATCCCACACACTGGTTAAAGCCCTGAAGAAGTCCTATGTGGACAAAACGCGTCAGCTCTTGGATTTTATCTGTTTGATATATTTCTATGTGAAGAAATGGTTAATAAAGGACAAATGAAGAAAGAAAAACACCACAATGGAAGTTCTTAAATGCATACATAAAGAATGTGTTTGTTATGCTAGTGATCAAACTCAATCATCCGATTATTGAATGCTGAACCATTCTGTGTTCTCTCATATATATATATATATATATATATATATATATATCACTGAAAAAACCATAGGTTTCACACACGTTATAGTTAGGAATTAGCATTTAAAAAACCTTACAAATTCACTTAAAAAACCATAGGTTTCACACATGTTATAGTTAGGTGGATATTTCACTCGTAAAAAAACAATGAAATTCCCCCGTTATAGTTAGTTGAGATAACTATAACTCGCGCGCCTGCAATCCTCTGCTCATGACGTCACATATTACATCACTCATGACATGGTCAGTGGCATCACTCTTGCCATCACTGATGACATCATCCTTGTGATAGAGTGGCGGTCGCGCGAGTTATAGTTATCTCAACTTCTGCCTTCGGGGTCCTTCAGGGACCCCCTGACAAAGGCTAGGGGGTCAGGAACTCTCTACCCTGCCCCCTTTTCACGTTCGCCACCTTCCTTTTTCACTCTCGCACTGAAAACAAACAAAATGGCGGCCGACACTTCCTGATTTCGACCGATTCGAACGTTGACTAACATGTAACCACCAATCAGAATTACGCTCGCGCACGTTAGGGTGCGCGCACGGTGCGCGGCTATAGATATGTATGTGCTTTTAACTGCAATTTTCTCAGGAACTACTGAACAGATTGACTCCATATATGCAAAAGGCACATCCCTGACCTGAGGACTACCTCTCTGCCAAATTTGAAGTAATTCTGTTCAGCCGTTCGGGCTGTACCTTCGACTAAAGGTCCTATGGGAAAATGCATGGGGAAAATGCGTTTTGGGACCCCCCTTTTTTCTCGGCCCCCGCTTGACGAATCCCCCCGAGACTTGCAGGGTAGGAGCTGAGCAGAGCGCCCCATTAGTTTTTAAAATTTTGCGAAGATTCGTCAACCGGCGCCAAAGTTATTCAAAATAGAATTTTCAGATTCCCTATGGAAACACGGTCCTAACTATAACTATCTACTGGCGACCGCCAGTAGATAATATATATATATATATATACATATAATGGTTTCGTTCGTCTTTCAGCCTCTTGGATGCTCTTGGCTCCCCCTTTGGAAAAGGTCTAAGAGACCAAAATGCTTCAGGGAATAAGAAACGCCAGTGTATTTTAAAATGCAATACAATCTGCCTGTTTCATCAAGATGTGTGCAGCTCATTCCTTCTCGCTGAGAGGGGTTTTCTGCATATATATATGTATATATATTGTAAAAAGGTTCAAACTTAGTTATAGTTAGGAAAAATGTATTCATTCTTTCTACACAAATCAAACTTAAACTACACAAACATTAGAAATTCTAAAGCTATAGTTGTACCTTACATTGATAATCAATGTACCACCTTTAATTTACTATAACTTTATTTATTCATTCTATGCAAGTCAAACTTTAACAATACAAACCTAAGAAATGCTAAAGTTATAGTTATACCTTAAATCAATTATTTGTGCACCACCTTCAAATTACCATAACCTTGGCACCTCCTACTGACCACATTAACTCGCTCCTTTATGATGCACTACTTATATCCTTTTATGTTAAGAGTTTGGAGGCTGCCTCAGTCAAAAACTCACATTTGTGTGGAGTATTTGCTGGTCAAATGTTTAGCTACAAACTGTGACTGGTGGAGAAAGCAGGATGGAATAATATGAAACTAGCTTGTGATAAAATAATACCTTTAGACATCGGCCCGCATTTTAAAGAGCATCCGTTTGAGCCGCACATCTCCGTTTCACTGCAGTTTCCACAATCAACAATGCAATTTGTAGCACCTATTCCTGGAGGCAGCACGTATGGCGGGCAAAATCTTGCTATAAAAGAAAATATTCACATTACAATGCAGCTTACAATTCATAGTAAATATTGCAATGGGTTCCAAACTGTTCTGACCTCAGGATTTCCGCATTTGATTGGTGGCCCCTGTGACCCCTTCTTTTCCGATCATCTTCAGGCTCATGGTGTCTATCTTGTGATACATCAGACCAGGGGCGTGGGGACCCTGAGCTCCAGGGGGCCCCTTCAGCCCAGTACCCTGTCACCAGAGCTCCTGAGTGTGGTCAAAGGGGGGGCCCTTCCTGCACTTTGCAGTTGGGCCCCCTCAAGGTTTGTTACACCACTGCGTCAGACTCTTCGCGTGTCCTGTGACGCCACTAGGTACCTCTCTGTGACTCTTCATGTTCTTCACCTGACGTAAGACTCTACAGGCTGATTCTCTGCGGATCCACAGGACCCTAAATTGGGTACTTTAGTGTCTGTGACTCCTCATGGCTATTTTGTGGCCTGAGATTCCACAAAACATATACCTATGGGTATATCAGGTGTTACTCGTCATGTGAATCTCAATGCTCCTTCTCTGACAATTTTCTGTCCTCTGCCTCACCTCGGCTCCTACTTTTACTGTTAATCCCAAAGGCTCTTCTCAGCCCTAAATGATCATGGGTGCTTCACTTCACTGTGCCCCCTCAGACTTGAGACCCTTTGTAATGTTCTGACTCCTCTGCCAGGATCCTATGACTGTTCAAGTACTTCCCACGTGAGTCGCATGAGCAGAGATCTGCCCTGCCATATGGCTTGTGTTAGCCGTGTCTTGTGACCAGCCACTGGGGGAGGGTGGCCCGTATCTACTATTGATGGCGCAGGTGCAGTGACACCAAAGCCTAGATCCCTGAGCTGTCCCATTTAACCTTAATAATTGCTGTATTTTACTACCCCAACAGCAGTCAAAGAGGCCATTTTCCTTTCACACACCATGGTCCATGGCATCCTAGCTACACTACTCCGATCGGCCTACTTGTTCTCAGACCAATCAGGCTCTTTTTACGCCATAGCACTCCTTAGGATCTTGGCCTGCATCCTGAGCCTAGTTGCCATGGTTTTCATCGAAAGTGTTATATAGAGATAAGTGGTAAAATAAAATCTTCTGATTCATTGCTGGTGTGATATAGCTGGCTGCATTCACGAAGGCAGAATTACCAATGGTGAAATTCCCATCAAACTGTGTGGGAGTTTTAATTACCCCAAAGCCAGAATTACTGCATCTGCCAACAACCAACAGACTTTACATTATTGCTCATTTTAAATCAGGCCCATATACTATGTAATCACCTGTGGCATTTGATTAATTGGTTCCAAGTTCACTGCCATATATTAGCACTGTCAACAAGCAATGCATTCATTAATTGTTTTAATAAATGGTTCTAAGAAATTTTGATTCATACAGTATGACACATCCAAACCTCCCAACGCTTAAGTTGCCAAGGGTTTCAAACATGTGTACAGGTGGACTGGATTCATGGCAAATTTTCAAGATTACCATTGACAATGAAAATTAGTTAACTTTAGGTAAACCCTATCTACATTTTGGACACCCCTGATTTAGTGGATTCAGCCTTGCTGATCAGAGAGAAGATAAATCAGAATCAGTTTCAGAAATGTGCTTTAGAAAACTTAAGAGAGTCACTGAAGCCCTTGAAGGACATCAATTAGACAAGTTGTACCTCAGATTTAGTTAGATTTGTTGTCTTTGAAGCCAAAACTTTGAGAAAAGAACTTTGTGCGTTACCAGCATAATCCAAAGTGACTGGAGAGGGTGTGACATTAAACTGGCAAAGACACTACTTTCTCAGCCTCATTCCATAACTTGCATGCACATATTTTTTCAGAGTCAGCAGAACTTCAGTGTAAACTCCACCTAAACAGATTAGGATACCAAAGTTCCAAAACCTGCAATCCAAGACTTTTTTGTGATAATGACCTGTAGATCCGAACACCAATGGAGTGATCTTCAAAACAATATTCTAACTCGTTTCGATCCTTTAATAGGTGCAGATTTCTAACTTTTTTGAATTCACATACATTTCCTTGGGAAACTTTGACAGTCACAAATGTCCAGATGTATTCCTGGAAAACCATGGTGAATTACAACTTCTCATGCACAAAATATATATTTGTTTTTGCATAATAAAATTCACTTCCCCCTTGAATATTTGTCTTAAGGTAGGAAAATCTATTTCCCCTACCATCCTGATTTGAAGATGTCTTATTGGATAGCACAGGTTTAATGCTGGATGATAGTCAGATGGTGGGCTTGCTAAATATATGTGAAATATTGAATGTGTTTGTAATATATTATAGGACTTGGCAGATTTAAGATATGCATTGATGATTAATGTAAAGGATTGGCAACTTACTAGCAGCTGTCTAAATTTTAAATATGGATTAAGGGCAGGGATTATGAGCTAAACGTGTGTCTTTATTTGTTCTCATTGTAAATTATTGTGATACAGACATATTGAGCAATCTTTGTTCGAGGATATGCTCTCAATACTTCACATGGCCTTGGAAGCAGGACAAAGCCTAATTACTTTACAGGTATAAATAAAAGGAGTTTGAAAGCAGATTTCAAAGAAAAGAGAAGCTCAGAGAAGCATCTTTTATAAGAAGAAAAAATATAAAGAAGCTGAGTGCGGAAGCCCAGGTACTGTCAGATATCGCTAATGGAGAATTTCTATTAACAGACCGTGGCTGGTGAGAAGATCTTAAAGCCCAGTTCTTGACATTCTTGGTCTGACAGAGGTAAGTGAGACCCCTTCCTGTAGTCACGATGTTAACACTTTTAGAGCTTAAGCAGATTGTGCCTTCTAGAAGAAGCCCTAAAAGAAGTAAAACCCTGAACGGAAAAAGCCTCAAATGAAGACAGCAAGGCTTCAAGATGATAAATCAGAAAAGAGGTGTCCAGAAGAACAACAGGACACTAGAGCACAATGAAGCCAAGAAAGGGGCGAAGAACCACCAACAGTAGCAAGACACTCCTGAGGAGCAAGGAAACCCAGGCAGGGGCGAAGAATCCCAGCAGGAGCGAGCACATACACCAACTGAAGAGAAGAAGTGTTGCAAAGCAATGAGGAAGAGAATTCTACCCTGTTAGAAATGGGATTTCTGGTTGGCTAGGGCTTACGCCTAAGCCAGGCAGAAACCACCACTCTAGTCAGGGCAAGGGAGTTACATGCTGAAGATAACCCCTGCTCAATCCCTTGGTAGCTTGGCACGAGCAGTCAAGCTTATCCCAGAGGCAATGTGTAAAGCGTTTGCACAACACACACACAGCAGCAACACACAAGGCACACCACAAAAGGAACTCCACTCAAGGTCATATATAAAAATAGCCTTTGTATTATCCAAAACACATTGGAATAGTAATCACACAATATATACTGTGGCAACTGGCACTAGTCAATATTTACAGGGGATTATATACACATGACAGGGCCAATTGGGCCACTGTCAGAACCATCACGAAGCACAAATAGTAAATGTAGAACGCAACCAGTAATTATTGGCAAAACACTGTACTCAGCATTATATACTGTAACATAAATCACACTATGCAATAAGCATCACTTTATGCAGAAAACACCTTATGCGCCAACCTCATAAGCCTAAACACATTAGACAATACCCTCACAAGCATAAATACATTAAGTCCTAAGCAGAAATCACAATAGAGGCATAAATCAGGGTGCATAAATCACATTTATCATAAGCATCACATAAATCACATTAGGGCCTGGCGCCCTACCCACCGAACACTGACCCCCTGGCCAAACGACCTTCTCAGAGGGCTCAAATGCCCTATGTCCCAAATATCAGGGCTGGCTGCCACTGCAGCAGAATCAAAAGTGTGCAATTGCCCTGGCACCACCGTGCCTCCTGGGTCCCCACTGGGACTCCTCAAAATGCTCTGGCCTAAACATTGCAGCTGCCGCTAATTGCGGTGCAGCTGTGAAGGTAACTGTGGGCACTGGCACTCACTGTGCCCTCTGGGCCCCCACTGGGGCTCTGCCAACAAATGTAGACAAACATTGCAGCTGCCCGCTATGGCGGCACAGCTGTGAGCACACATTGAAAAGGGGCACTGTCACTTCTGTGCCCTTTGGACCCCTACTGGGGCACTACAAACAATGTGCCCCTAAACATGGGAACAGCCCGCTCTCCTGTGGGTCCGCTTAGAAAATAGGCACTGATAATGTACCAATCCTGAAGCCTCACTCACCGGGCTCTCACTGTACTCTGTGTCCTCCAATGCGGGGGAAGTCTGTCACTGGGAGCCCTCGAGGCTCCGGTCCTTTCCCTCGGGATCGGTTGAGCCTGCGAGGCTCGGTTCACCGGTGCAGGCACGCGAGGCTCTCCTCCTCTGCCCGGGGAGCCCCGCCCATCATCAGGCATAAGGCTTGCCTGGCTTCCGCTTTCCTCCATGGCATTCCTCTGGCACCGTCCAGTGCGGGGTGGGCTCCCGCCTGAATTCTCCTTCCGGCTTGGGGGAGTCAGGCCACGGCCCCAACCAGGCACGGCTGCCTGCCTTCCTCTGGGCCGATCTTGTTGGTGCGGCAGCGGCGGTTCCTCTTCTAGGTGGCAATGCGGGGTGCACACCCGCTTGAATATAATAACATAAGCGGGGTGGACATACGCCAACGACACCAAAAACAGGGTGGGCACCCACTGTTTAAATATGCACAAAGCGGGGTAGGCTCACGCTCGGTTGGGCAAAAGGCGGGATGGGCACCCACTCCACAATGCAGCAAAGGGGAATCCCTACGTCGGGATTCCCTCCAAATAGGCAGCAGCCCCACGCTGCACAGCCCACACTCTTTTTAGCAGGAAGAGAAGCAGAGCGCTCTCAAGGCGCTACAGACCCAAAAGTCCTTAGACGGAAAAGGGGGCAAAGCTGGGCCCAGGCAGGCCAGCACACAGGGCCCTCCAGCAGGGAGGCAGTCCCTCGTGGCGGTTCCTCCTGAGGCCCAGCAGCAGCAAGCCCCCCAAGCACAGGAACAACACAACTAATGGGGTCACAACCCAACATTTATACTACACTTCTCCTTTGTCTGCGCTGGCCCAGGGCTTGGGAGAACCAGTTGCAACTGGTTCTGGGGGGCGTGGAGCACTTTGTGTAAAGTGCTCACACCCTCCTTTGTGAGATGGGGGTTCTGCCATCAGACACACCACAGGGGGCGGAGCCAGCATTGTACAGGCTAGCCACACACCTATTCAGGGACCAGGGACTTCTCCTCCCACTACTCCAAATGCAGATGTCCAATTCAGCCTAGCGCTGACTCACCCTGCCCCTCCTGGAGCCACACACACCTCACCAGCCTCTGTCACTCAAAAGCCAGACTTGCAATTCACATCAGGCAGACAGACACATAGCACACAGAAATGCCAACTTCTAAAAGTAGCATTTCTAAAATAGTTATAATAAATCTACGCACACCATTGCGTAGCATTTATTATCACTATTCCAAACATACCAAACTTGACCACGCTGCTCCTCTCATATCAAGAATTACCACTGAAGCACTTATCAGGGAATCCCCAATGCATTCCTATAGGAGGGCAGCCCCACAGTAGTGAGAAACCAAAATGGCTGTTTGTCACTACCAGTACATGTCACACACTTAAGGTACATGTCCTCTCTTTTACCTACAATGCACCCTGCCCATAGGGCTAGCTAGGGCCTACCTTAGGGATGACTGACATGCAGTAAAAGGGGGGTCCCATACATGGCACACACTTTAGGTGCCACGTCACAGCAGCAGTAATACTGCGCACACAGGCCTTGCAATAGCAGAGGCCTGTGATAAGTTTGCAAGGCTACTTTGGTGGGTGGCACAATCAGCGCTGCAAGCCCACCATTAGCATTTAATTTACCACCCTGGGTATATGAGATACAACTTTACAAGGGACTGACAGGTAAATTAAATAGGCCAAATAGGTGTAGACCAATCTTATCATATTTATCACAGAGAGCACACACACTTTACACTGAACAGCAGTGCTAAAGTGCACAGAGTCCTAAAAACACCAACACCATGTCAGAAAAAGGCTAGGAGAAAGGCAAAAGGTTTAGGGATGACCCTGCAAAAAGGGCCAAGTCCAACATACCCTTTATATATTCCCAGAACAGAAAGTTACCTCAAGAATTGGTGCCACCATCTAAGATTAGGAAGCTCCCAGAACACAAATGGAAAGGTTGCCATTTTGGATAGGAAAAGGAATCACCCCATGAATCCTTCCAAAGGAGAAGGGAAGAGCTATGGTGTTCCCCAGCGTGGCCCCTGTGGAGAGAATCACCTGAGGCTACACCGGCAGGCTGGCCACCAAAAGGAAATCTTTACAGGTGAGTGAGGCAGCCTGCTGGTTTCATTGTCCACCATGGAGGTTAGTGCAAAGCACCTTGCGCTATATACAGCGGGACACAAGGGAAGCTGTTGGGTGAGGCACAAACTGCAATGCTGCCCACAGTATAACAGGTACACCCTGAATTACAAGAAAATAATTGTCCTAAACAAATAGGACTTAAAATACAGAAAATGAGCAAACCATGACAACAAAATCGATGAGAGCACAAGCAGATGTTAAGGTTGAATTTGCCATCTCCTGAATACAGTGTGAGTCCTTTCTCTAGATCCCAAAAATCGGTATAGTAGGTGTAGTCGGTGTGGACCTCCCTGTTCTGCTAAATACTGCCAGATGAATCTCAACACTCACTCTCTGACTTTGTGGATAATTTGAGTGCTGTCACTGGTGATCAAGAGATGGGAGTTAGCCCCTTGCAGAGTGCAAGCAGCACAGGAAGGAGGAAGGAGGAAGATGGTTCCACTCAGTGGCGTCACGGTGACCTTGGCTTCTGTATGGATCTCAGCTAATTGCCAATTTAAGATGCAAGTGGTCCAATATACTGAGATGGAGCCGTATGTGGTAGGTTGGTTTAGCAAACAAGTGACGCAGTGCTATCAAATACAAACGTAATAATTATGGCCATTTACAGATTAGCCAAGACAATGAAATGCCCAGATGCAGAAAATTGTGAAAGGTTTTTGGGTAATTTTTTAATTTTTCTATTTAGTTGAAAAATAAATGTGTTTATTTAGACAAGTGTTGCAACCAAAAGACACTGCATCAATACTGCACAACACAAAGAAAACAGGAGCTTGGAATACTCTATGGAGACAGGCTTTGCCATGAAGCCTTTTTCCAAATATCTAGGCCGATTCTTGGATGAAATGCCACTTTAAAATCTCAATCATAATTGGTTGTCTCGCATCACAGCGCCTATCCTGCTTGCAGTTCCACTCCTCCAAAATGTGTCTTATGAATTCTGCCCATTGGGTTCATATTCCCAATAACATTTCCCATAGAAGGCTCTCCATACCATTTTCCCTGCAATGCTCACTGGCACCAGGTTCCTCTAAACCAAGTGCAACAAAAAGCTAACCACATCCGTGCTTCTGACCTCATCACCCTTTCGCTGCAGTCTTATCACCTGGTCCCGCTACTCACAAATTCTTCTTTCATCTACTAGTGGGATTCTTTTGTGGAAGAAGCTAGCAAACCTTTATGCAGCCTCAATGCTCTCACAAACTCACATATCTTCTGAAAGGGGTGTCCTGTATTGCTCTTTTTTTCAGGACCAACCCAGAGAACCTTGACCACCGTGAGCGAGAGAGAGTGAATCAGCCACCTCATTGCCCAATCATGAAATATGAAGTGCTTGTAAAAATATCTTCCATAGCAGGCAATGAAGCACTAGTTCTTTCAGCAGCCTCAATACACACAACGCTTGTAGACATTCTACTAATGACTCTCTGCTGTTTCATTGTCTTCCACAAAAGTCACTTTCCTGTTCTTGAGTTCACACCCACAAAGTCTCAGTGATAAAACTAATTAAAATACCTCTGGAAATGAAATACCTTGCTGTGTCATATTCGTTGGTCTGAGATTTCTTCTGGCCAAGCATGACATCACCTGGCACTGTAAGTCTGTAAGTCTGCATCAGCCCCTATCTTTTGTGAGTGGCTCTAGGGAATAAATAGGTTCTCTAGGCTTGAGAAACTTATTTATCATGCATGAGGATGCCACTGAAGCATTAAAAGAACTGTGATAAGTGGTTGCCCCACTCTTGGATAATGTTCTTAGTTTTTTCCCCTCAACTTTGGGTAATCAAGCTAATAATATTTGTTATTATACTACACACGCTAACACTGTTGCCATTTCACAGTCCGTTGCTGTGCCCTATTCTGTTAATATGTGCTGTACTATTGAACAATTGTCAATAAAAAAAAGTGTTATTAAAACATAACTAACCATGTCAGATCATATTATGTTAAATGATCTCTATGCTGTAGGACAGGCTCTTGTGGGCTTTAGTTTGTATGGCACTAATATAGATCTGGCTGTGCTCATCTATGCTCTACAGCCTCTTTGGAAGCCGCTCTATGCATAACTATCAGCAAATATCATGAGTGCACATACTTTACCCTTAAACCCTACCGTACTTTTTTTTCTAATGGCTCCCAGTGGTTGCAAGGTCCCTTTTTTAAATTGGCCTATCTTGAACCCATTTTTTTCATGAGGACCCTGTACATTTTGATCACAATTTAGCAGTGTATGGTAATTCCATAATATCAACACGTTGTTGAACTTTATGACTGGAGACTTACAAATTACAGTTTAGTTATTCGACATTGGTGGCAACACGCTGTAATTTTGAACGATGACAGGTTTGACCTTCAGTAACAAACCAAATGTGAATTTTTCATTATAGCTTTACAGCCCACTTCTGAAGTGGTTAAAGTCCCTCTCCCAAATTATAGGCGAATCCCAGAAATAAGGGAGAGGGCCTATAACTACGGATATAGCCTGAGGCAGAAGGGGTATACTGCTATGAGAACATTCCACACAGTGAGGGTAGACCTTTCTAAATAAAACTGAGAGAAACACAAAAGGCAAGTATTTGTAATGTTGGGGCAATATTTCTTTACTAGTCATTATTTATTCTCTGCCATGCATTTGCCTTCTATGGAACACCAAACATTTCAATATTCCAATATGTATTAAAATACATTATGTTTTTATTCATTTTATTTTAAAGAGCTGTAAGTATACCTATCTCAAACTGATATGCATGCAGGCTTCGTAACTCTCATTTGGTTTGTCTTCGCACTATTGAAATTAACATTCAGGTATATGGTTTTGCACACAACAGATGGACTAGGGTTTCAAACGATGGCAACAATCACATAGCAAGATCCTCATTTCTAACCAATCTTTCTTTCGCCGTGGTTACCCGCGCCCCTTTCACTAGATCCCCATGTGTGCTTGTTCATTCAAGGCAGACCTGTGTGTCTTCTGCTTACAAGATGGAGTCAGAATGTAAAGTGGCTGCCCGCCCGATTGGTTATCTCCTGCTCTAAGACTGCTGAAGCCCTATGTTATTACTGTCCAGAATAGTTGTTGCCTCAGAAACGGATGTATTAAGAGGCAGAAGTGGGAAAAGATTCTACCCAAATGGGGTAAATCATTGGACAGCAGAATAGAAATAGGGTGGGGAAGTATAGCAAACACAAAAAGACGATAGACCAAATGAATATGACACTTTACAACGCACACGTTACAAAGCGTGTCATTACAACACATGTTTACATCGCAAAATCCATTACAACGCATGTTGTTACAACACATGTCATTACAACGCATAATCCATTAAAACGCAATTAGTATTCTAACCCCGCTGGGGCGTTACTTTGGGTAATGCATTGTAATGGATTATGTGATGTAATGACATGCGTTGTAATGGATTTTGCGATGTAAGAAATTTGTTGTAATGAAACGCGTTCTAACATGTGCGTTGTAAACGATGTTTCCCAGACCAAATGCAGAACATCATGCTTTTGCTTGCCACGCCACCACAGTTTGGACCGTGCCATATGCTAATCAGTCTTGGCCCCGTTCCACATGGGAAAAGTCAAGCCCGAATGCCAGGCCAGTTCCTTCCTATACCAGAAAACAAGCATCCTGGAAAAGCTTATGGCGTATAACTCCTCATCATAGCTTGAATCCAGTGGCATAATGACACAGGACCTACATCTGGGCATGCCCTTGCCACTAAGGGTGACTTATAGAAACACAAAAAGATGATGGACGGAATGCTGGACATTGTCAAGCATTCACCCCCAGTCACAGATCTGGGTTTAATCCATCTTTTGCTCACTACACCACACCAGTTTGGACCCAGCCATATGCAAATCAGTCTTGACCCTGCTCCCCGTGGAAACAGTCCAGCCTGAACTGCCGGGCCAGGTCCTTCCTAGTAAGGAAAACAAGCATTCTAGGATCAGTTTTGGGATATCATCCCTCATCAGCCTGGGTAGCTTAAATCCATTGGCATAGCGAGCATGGGGCCCATGTCTGGGCATACCCTTCCCACTGAAGGCGACTTATAGCACCACAAAAAGATGATGGGCAGAATCCTGAACATTGTCAAGCATTTACCCTCAGTTATCTTATGTTGTGTTAATGAATATTTGGTATAGCGCTCAACTTATCCCCCAAGGGGGAATCTCAGTACTGAGGTAACAGAAAAGTTAGGAGCAGTCATTAGAACAGCCAGGTTTTAAGCTGCATTTTGAAGCCTGCGAAGCCAGAACAAGCCCTAATGACAAATGAGAGTTTATTCCAGTGGTAAGGGGCCAGGTATGTAAAAACCCGTCCACCATACTTACATGTGCGAATGCATTGAGGGCAAAGAAGGAGCTGATTGCTTGAGCTAAGGCTTTTATCCGGACAATAATAAGCCAATTGTCCTGGTGGTATTTAGGTCCCTTACCTGCCAGAGCTTTATGCATCAGGCAGAGGAGTTTGAAAATTGCTCTCTTCTTTATGGAAAGCCAATGCAAGGTTCTAAACAGGGGGACTGAGGAGGTGCCCAGTGGCTGTTTGTTAACCAGTCGGGCTGCCGTATTTTGTACTACCTGCATCTTGGCAGGAAGGGATGCATTTGATAATACCACAAGCGAGTTTCCATAGTCCAGGTGGCTGATTATCAGGGCCTGGACCAGATTCTTGCTAGCAACCAGTGGCAAAAACTGGAAAATCCTTTTAAGAGGGTGCATTGTCCCAAAGAACATGCCACATGTAGATGCCTCATAGTCCTTCATTGATAGCTAGCTATCAAAGAGAATACCCAAATTCCTCACCGTGCTTCTGTGAGAGGGGGTAGGGCCAAGTTCCACAGGCCACGTAGTATAGAGAAATTATAGATAATGTGTGCACCGGACTAAAGAGATATCACCCATAACAGAAGTGAGACAGTGAGACCCTTCTTAAAAAGCAACTACTACCTTGACACCAAACTGCCAAGGGTAGAAAGGGAGTTAGTGGTGCCTCCATCTCCCGCATTCAAGCTACATAGCAAGGGCTTGCCACCAATATCTAGAGCAACTTCAATTTGGGGCAATATGACTTGTTTGAATCCCCAGATCCCTGGGATAGTGGTAGGCCTGGGCGGTAAATTCCGTTCCACTCACGGAATTTGGGTAATTTCGCGTAGTACTGAGGCAATATTGGGTTCCACTGTTGCAAGAAGGTGGGTCAAAAGTGGGTCATGCACCTGACCTGATGCTGTGGTCAGAGCCCATTTTGATGCAGTCGCAGGAGAATTGATTGACAAAATGCCTAATCTAGACATGTTACCATTAGCATGGCTAGGCCACAGTTTGCTTCCATTGACAGCTATTCACAAATGCAGAATAAAAGAGCACATTCATTTTATGTGAGTAAGCCTTTCAATCTCTCTGTATACTGTTTTTCTATTTCAGGAAAATCATTGAAAAAGAAGCCTAAACTTTGGTGTCTTTAATGTACTAGTTGTATTCACTTGAGGAAGATATGTGCAGGATATTCTTTATTTTGTAACTTTTCAAATTTTCCTGCTGATGTTCTGATTATGTCATTCATTATCTGAACAAACCATTCTATTGTTGTGTTGCATAAAATGTCAATTTCTTTCCATAATTAGTTATTCACAGCCTTATCAATGAAATGCCGTAGGTGCCTCTAGAAGTATGTTGTTTGGGAGATTATTGATTCGTTTAAGTGTTTGCAACATTGCTAGTCCAACCCTATTATGTCAAAAAAACAAAAAAAACATTTCTAAATCCATCCCTCTTCTATCCCTCCACTATACTTTTTGATCCAAATAACAGACTAATATGTCCACCACTCAAATTACTTTCATATTTCACTATACTAATTCACCACTAACACTGTATGGGTTCCAGAGTAGCATGCTACTCACCGAAAAAGCGCTTCAACACCCCATCAAGGGGAGCAAGCGCTATATAAATGCAAACCTTTTTCCCTCTGCTATCCCTCCACAATACTTCTCAATCCAAATATCTGACTAACATATCAACCGCTCGAATTACTTTTGTATTTTTACTATACTAATTCACCACTAATCCTTTATGGGTTCCTAAGTAGTGTGCTACTTGCCAAAAATGAGCTTCAACACCTCATCAAGGGTAGCAAGCGCTATATAAATGCAAACGTTTTCCCCTCTTCTATCACTCCACTGTCCTTCTCAATCCAAATAACGTACTAACATATACATCACTCAAATCACTTTAATATTTTACTATACTAATTCACCACTAATCCTTTATGGGTTCCGGATTAGCATGCTACTCGCTGAAAAAGTGCTTTGACGCCTTGTCAGGGGTAGTAAGCGCTTTATAAATGCAATTACAATACAATATTATACCAAGAAACACGTGTTTTTGAGACACTGAAGATAGTGCAGCTGCTGTGGCGCAATTTAATTGTTCTTAATGTAAAGCTTTGGCAAGCACATGGAAGAGCCCTAATGTGCCCGATAGACAGCTGGAATGACCTCCAGCAGAATCTAAGTCAAGTGAGCCTTGGAGAAGCTGGTGAGCATGGAGATATTAATACTCCTTTGGCCAGGAATAGAGAATGGCCAGCAAGGGTAGCGCCAACAGCATTACCTAGAAGAGCAGTGCTATATGTAACTCCATTAGGGACGGATGGGGTAAGAGGGTAAAGCCAGAAGCCCTGAGTGGTATCTGAAGAAAAGAACTATTGTGCGTCGGGCTACTGTTCATTTCTTCTCTGGGGGGGGGGGGGCAGGGTAAACAGGCCAAATGCAGTCACCCACAGTGAAGAAAATCAAGGAATTAAATGAACTGACCCACTGCCCTATGTTATATGCTTTGTTGGGAGGAAACAAATTGTGAATGAGACTTGAACAGACAATGGGCGAAGAGCGCGGACCGAATCCCCACAGGTTATGTTCACACATGTATTTTTATTGTGATTTGTTTTAAAATATGAGGTCGGCGAGGAAGCTCAAGTTATTTCTAGGCCAGGTGCACAGTTATCAATACTGCAGCAGATGCAGTGTGACAGGGGGAACTGGGTGCGAGGGGTCCCTGGACACCCCAATTAGAGCTGATTTGTACTTTCAAAACCAGTGGATGAGGGTACAAATTTTCTGGATTGCATTGGGGCCCATGGCACTCTTGCTACAACACTGCTCTAGGCCAGCCCTAAAAATGTCAGAATGTCTGATCCGCCAGGCTGACGACACAACACCAGCAAGGTCTGTGCACACATACTACTGTGTCATCCCGCTCCTGCGTCTAAGCTTGCTTCTAACTCCTGCTCAACTTATGAGGAGCACTTCTCCTTCAACTGGCTTCCCACCTTCACCTCAAGCTTCACCAGAGACAAGTTACAGCGAAGGGGCACCTAGCAGCACAGAGGCGAGACAAGAACTCCAGAACACCTAAGCAAAGTGTACATTTCTTTTTAAATATCGCTGCCAGATTGTGGAATCAGTTGCCATACACACTTACAAACTCGCCTGACCTGATCTCTTTCAGGAAGGGTCTGAAGACTTGGCTCTTTAAGGCATAACTTGTGTTATATTTTTAATTATTTAATACTTCAGCACCTTTACCTCATGGCTGGCAGGATGTTGGATGACAAGCGCATTGACGCCTTAGGGTGTTAGTTGTGCTATACAAATAAATAAATAAAATATTTTACAAAAAAAATTCTGAAGTTTGAAAATCTTTTCATTCTACTTTGGGTTGTCGAGTCTTTCGTTACCCAAAATCCAAGTGGGGCCTCCCTGTGGGAGCCTATGTTTTTGCTGAGGGAACTGATAAACCTTCCTTCCATTACGATTATGCATTTGAGTTGCACATTACCAAAGCTCGCTTAACGTGAATCCTTTTCAAGTTTGTATTTCTGAGCGTGACGTGTTTTAATATTTTCCACTTGAAAGTTCTATCAGTACAAGAGCTCGTACCTCACACTTGGAGGGCATGTTTTCCTTCCTACAATGATGCCTTCCTTACATGATGTGGCGTGATGGCATAGTGGGTGTATTTCACCTGATAGGGGTAAAACAAATCCACAGAAATTACATTATTTACACTCGCGTCATGCAAATTGTTGCCTGGCCCTTATTGGCACCAACAATGACGTCAAATGCTGGAGTGTGAACTTTGACGTCTGTGTTAATATTTGAAAACCCCAACACTTACCCCAAAAAAGGTTATGCTTCACCCGAATGGGTTTCCGTTGGACTGTTTTTAGCTCCAGTGAAACGACTGTATGCTGTACCTTTCTGTGGCGTCATACAGACTGCTCCACAAGCAGCGCCGCAGCACTTCAGGTCGCCCGTGCACCCGCTATCATTGGCACAAGTCGCGCGTGCAGCACGTATGCACATCACAGGAGGTGGGCAGACACCCGGTTTATCTGAAATAAAGAAACATCAGAGTAAGTGTGTCTTTCGAAGTTCATGATGTGGGTGATAGCAAGGGGTCGATGAAAGCTTATGTTTGCATTGTTTTAATCTTTTCTTACCAATCATTCCTATATTTTAATTTTAAAGAACCAATGAGATGACTTGTTCCCATGTGGCAAGGTATAGATGACTGGGGAAAGGATGAATGAGGATGCGGGTGGAGAAGATGTGGGGTTAGGGCTACGGAGATACCATGATGCCAGCCATCATGGCGATGAAGAGATGCTGCAGGATACATTAATCTGAAGTGGACAAACGGGCACCAGGTGTGATAAGAATGATCACTGTGAGGTGTATCAGGGATGACAGGGCTGGGGATGTTGGGCCCAAGGTTGAGATGGAAGATTGGTTGCAGAAGACGATGACATGGTGGGAATAGGTGGAATGGAGATGACCTGGCAAGGATGAGCCAGAGAGCTGATGGATATGCTGATGATGGCAGGAGTGCGGGCTGGAATGATGTGATGATGCTACACCGGGGACAGGGAGGCAGGAGGAGGCAAGTCGGAGATGGCAGGCAGTGGCGCTGGATGGTTGGCTGCATCATCCTAATAATTCCTTGATTGAGTTCTGATGGAGAATGAACAATGAAGAGGCCTGTGTTCAACTACAATCTGTCTCGTGGCAGGCAACTTTGTTAGACAAAGTGCTGCTAATTCTTTTTAAATTGAGAGCTTCTTTTCTATTCTCTTCTGTGACTGCATGTGTACAGTATTTTGAGCAGTGGCATTCCTATTGGGGTACAGGTGAAAGGAAAAGCCAAAGAATCCCTGAAGTTTTCTAACACATCCATAAATAAAGACAGATACATCAATTTACCAGCAGCATGAAAAGAATAATCAAGGCTCTCAAGTAAAGTGATAGCGAAGGTCAGCATCCCTACTCTAAAAATTGTTTCAGCATCACTGATGAAATGGGACAAGGGCGAGCAAGAAGTCGGCCTGCAGCAAATGGACACAATGAGAAAAAGAGGGAGGGGCAGGAGGGCAACAAGAGTGAGGTGTGGCAAAAACAACAAGGATACATCGGACGGGAAGTAGAATGGGAGAAAGTAACAAGACAGTCACATGAGCGGAATAAGGGACAGGGGAGAAAACTAAATATAATAACCAAGCATATGCTCCCAGACTCCTCTTGTGAGGGCTTCACAGAAAGTTCAATCTCCAAAGTTCCTTACTCAATCAGAGCTGGGAAAGCTGGGTGGTGGCTACCTACAGCCACTGATGTTGGCAGACTAGATACCACTTTGTCACTCTTGCTAATCACCCTTCATATCTATAAGATTGAACTCGCCCCTGGACACAAGCATGGTATATCTTTAATCATGGAAATAACTTAACTTTTTAAAAAATTTGTTACCAACCAATGGAGCAAAATTGTCATATTTTTTCTGTTTCCCTCTATTTGTAAGAACCTTCAGTAGTAACTGCTGCATATGCCAGGTATTTCCAACATTTGGGAGTAGGTATCTTCTAATCTTTCTCGATTTTCTGTCCTTTGTTAGGGAATCCTGCTATAGTAAGTCCACCTGGTGGAGAGGGACTGGTCATGGGACTACTGCTCTTCAGGCATTACCCCGGGAGTGCATCTTCGTGCTCTGCAGGACAAGCATCAATCATTCCCGCTGCCTTGAAACATGCTGCCTTCACCTTCATGCTTTTGGATTCTTTTGTTGTGAGATGTGGCATAGGTATATGCCTCTATTTCTGTCAACGTAGTCTGGTAGTGTGATTCCATGGACGTTTCATGGGCTTCTGTTTTCAGTCATTCGTTCAAGTCCATTGCCAGACTCCTCTCTGTTAGAGAAATCAGGTGGACATCATTTTGTTCTGGCTTCTACCAGGAGCGTTGATTGGATTGTTTCAATGTTCCTGAAAGCAGCCTGGATGATGGTCTGCAAGCATGCAGTGTGAGTGTTGCTTTTCTGTTTGTTGACTCCTTCCTTTGTCCTCTGCTCCACCTCCTCATTGGCCATGTTCCATGAGCTGCATTGTGTGTTCCAGTGCCTTGGGCAATGGGTGCTCTCTGTCCTCTTCTTTGGCTGTTTGCAATCGGGTGATTTTCTTTATGTGTAGGTTTTGAGGTAGTTCATGGTTTGCCATTTTCATTCCTTTGTGATGGGAGTCTTTTGAGGTTTCAATTTACCATATATAACAAGATTGCCACATATGCCAGTTCAACCCTAGTCCTATAGTGTTATGACTATTGGGGCTCGACCGTTGCCCCACCTAGCTTGTGGGCCAACATCTGCTGCTCAGAATAATTGCTCTGCAGTCTTATCCAGAACTGAGGCTGGTATAATTTATTCCTATGCAATTGTACCTTTCTGTTAAATTCCTATACATTGAAGAGTAAAGATCTTTATCTTTCCAGGGTGAATCATTAAAGCACTCTATCCTGATGGTAAGTAACATGGGCGGATGAGACAATCCTACTGTTCTCCTGTCCCTACTGAACTTTAAAATCAGCGCATTCATAATGTTGATTCTAGTTTCTTCTCTGTGAAGAGTGCTCACATGTTTATCTTAACTTTGTGGTTTAGTACATGTTGACTGCCTTCTGCAAAACATATTTCAGATTAACCATGGTGCAAGACTTCTTATCATCAACCAAAATAGGTTCTAATGGTTTCTTAAGGGATTAAGCAAAGCTTATAGATGTAAGAAAGTAAATAAGTAAATTATTGTTTAAGTTTACAATAAACTATATACATTATTAATTTCCATTAATACACACATCACAGGTTTAGAAAAAAGCAGGGTTAACGGCGGACTCCAATGACTGCACCTCCTTACTGTGTTCCCAGTATGTATAAATTGGTATAGTTAATGATGGTGTGCATACAAACGCCCCTGCATCCGCCGTTAGTAGATGCCAACTGCCAAGCAGATCAATGAAATTTCGGAAGGGGTTTGGGGCGGTGCACCACCAATTTGCTTGTCAATACATCACACCAAGTGGTCAGTAGTTGGTACTCAAAAAATCTTTATTTTAAATTAATTGTCCAAACAAAGCCTCAGCCAACGCGTTTCGTTCAGATTGAACTTCGTCAGGGCTGGAAGAATATAGAAAAACATAACATAAATAAACGCACCACACATAACATTTAAAAAGTACATTAAAAGACACCATTTAAAAGTTAACACATACTAAGAGAATATGCACAGGACAAATGATAGATGTACCCTAGGCAGTGAGTATACAGACATTACCAAACATAGCAATTTTATGCAAAACAACACATAACAATACAAATGAAACCATTACATTAGTAACAAGGGAGGCATAAGTGTGCCTCTGTGGTTCCAAAATATATATATTCTGAAAACCCTTATTGCTTGAGAGTATGATTTAATCAAGAATGCTCCCAATTTAAACATGATTCCTATATATGTAGTGTTATATCTAGATGCCCCATCTAGCCATGTGTAATATAAAATATTTCATCAGAAATTAGAGGGGAGGGATGGGGGAGGGACATATATGTGCCTGTGTAGGTCCAAAGTTAGATTCACCCAAGCTGCCAATAAACTCTTATACTCAGAGAAAGCAAAAGCAAGCTGATTAGGACAAAAGGGCAGGAAAAAACTTTTAAGAAACCGTCCCCCGTAGGGAGACACGTACCATAAGTAAAAGTGCGAGTACAATCCAATGGTATGACCAAAGTCTATGTAGACAAATATCCGTCTCGCGAAGAGCTGTGAATAACGTTGTATGTTTCAGGTAAACAGTCCTGATTGTGCTTCCAGTGCCACCTTGATAAGGACACTGTACACGATTCTGTCAAAGAAATAATAACAGAAAATAAAATAAAAATCAAAAAAATAAATCAACAAAAATGACAGAAAACAGCGCAAAGATATCAAATCAAGTCCAAAGATATATACATATATATATAAAGTTGGAAACAGACCCAATGTGGCTTTTGGTCGAAGTAAAAATGTCATTAGATACCACTAGGACGTGAGATTTGAACCGAACATATTGTCAGTCCAAAATAATAATTCCCACTCAGGTGTTTCTAACTGAAAAGTACAAAAGCAGTCCGTGAACATCCTACTTGTAAACACTACATGGAAACTGTAAATCCAAGGTTCCAAACCACAACCTAATAACAGAAAGCAAAAAACACGTAAATGAAATTGCCAATAGAACTGACAATAATTCGTAGAAGGTGACTCAGGACAAAATATGTTCCGCCCTCGTGTGGTGTTAAAACACCACCGTCCGTGCGGCAAGGCATCCGCCCTGTAGACACATGTGTAGGCAGAACCGTGCCACAGCACAAAGAAGGGAAAAAGCAAATGGAAAATCCCTTTGATCAGCCCGTAGTCAACCGCACTTTAAATGTTCCCAAAAGGCGAGTCAAAGCCAGGACTTTAATAAAACAGCCCCCTGGCTTTGTGCTGTGGCACGGTTCTGCCTACACATGTGTCTACAGTCACCTTCTACGAATTATTGTCAGTTCTATTGGCAATTTCATTTACGTGTTTTTTGCTTTCCATGTAGTGTTTACAAGTAGGATGTTCACGGACTGCTTTTGTACTTTTCAGTTAGAAACACCTGAGTGGGAATTATTATTTTGGACTGACAATATGTTCGGTTCAAATCTCACGTCCTAGTGGTATCTAATGACATTTTTACTTCGACCAAAAGCCACATTGGGTCTGTTTCCAACTTTATATATATATGTATATATCTTTGGACTTGATTTGATATCTTTGCGCTGTTTTCTGTCATTTTTGTTGATTTATTTTTTTGATTTTTATTTTATTTTCTGTTATTATTTCTTTGACAGAATCGTGTACAGTGTCCTTATCAAGGTGGCACTGGAAGCACAATCAGGACTGTTTACCTGAAACATACAACGTTATTCACAGCTCTTCGCGAGACGGATATTTGTCTACATAGACTTTGGTTATACCATTGGATTGTACTCGCACTTTTACTTATGGTACGTGTCTCCCTACGGGGGACGGTTTCTTAAAAGTTTTTTCCTGCCCTTTTGTCCTAATCAGCTTGCTTTTGCTTTCTCTGAGTATAAGAGTTTATTGGCAGCTTGAGTGAATCTAACTTTGGACCTACACAGGCACATATATGTCCCTCCCCCATCCCTCCCCTCTAATTTCTGATGAAATATTTTATATTACACATGGCTAGATGGGGCATCTAGATATAACACTACATATATAGGAATCATGTTTAAATTGGGAGCATTCTTGATTAAATCATACTCTCAAGCAATAAGGGTTTTCAGAATATATATATTTTGGAACCACAGAGGCACACTTATGCCTCCCTTGTTACTAATGTAATGGTTTCATTTGTATTGTTATGTGTTGTTTTGCATAAAATTGCTATGTTTGGTAATGTCTGTATACTCACTGCCTAGGGTACATCTATCATTTGTCCTGTGCATATTCTCTTAGTATGTGTTAACTTTTAAATGGTGTCTTTTAATGTACTTTTTAAATGTTATGTGTGGTGCGTTTATTTATGTTATGTTTTTCTATATTCTTCCAGCCCTGACGAAGTTCAATCTGAACGAAACGCGTTGGCTGAGGCTTTGTTTGGACAATTAATTTAAAATAAAGATTTTTTGAGTACCAACTACTGACCACTTGGTGTGATGTATTGACAAGCAAATTGGTGGTGCACCGCCCCAAACCCCTTCCGACACATCACAGGTTATTAATTAAAAAGACATTAAAATGATTTAGCAAACAAATAAAACAATATGAAACAGGTTAAATTAAATATGGTGCAATTAGGTCAGGCAAGCAGTTTTCCTCCCAGACCATGATGGCCTGCCTCAAGAATTTTACGGACTTGCTCACAGCTTTTACAGTACAACCCTTAAAGCGAAATGATAATGCCTCTGATATTGTTCTTTTGCCTGCTGCATTAAACATGGGCATTAGATAATTGTTTTTAGCGTAAAGTAGGGCTAGACACAAGCACATTATGTGTTCAATGAACTCTTGGGCTGAGTTACACATCCTGCACAAACTGTCAATGCAGCCATTTGATTTCCATATACCATTTAAATCCCTAAAAGGGAGATAACAATGTCTAAATCGCATGAAGGCAATCTTCTCCCGAGGCCAAATATTAATATTGAGATATGGTTACTTTAAGCTAGAAAATATTTCTGTGGTGTACCTCTTATGTTTACATCTAGAAGCTGCCTCAACATCCCTACTCAGAGTTAATGTTTTGATTCCCTTTTTCACCACCATTTTAGTAACTGATCTAGACATAGAGGCTAGTGTCACCTTCAAAGGCAGATTATATTCTGCCAGCAGCTTTTTCACTAGCCTTTCTGAGAGAAATGCTCCTCCCCTGGGTGCAGTTAATACTTTGCAAATAAGTGCCCTTAAGGTGTTGATTACTGCCTCCTTAGCATCTATGAAATAAGTGATACGATTAATGTCAACGGATAAAGGAGTCAATCCTAGTTCTAATCTTATGCAGCATAAAGGGGTAGACTGCTTAACCTAACAGTTTTCAAATGCAATTCAATTCAATTTGAGTAAATGTATGATTACAAATTTGGGCCCCACATAAAAGAACAGTGATAATCATTGCCTTTATGATATCCACCAAAGAACAACCATAAGCTGTGGAGAAGCTTTTTAGTGCTCCCAATATACTTGTAATTCACCTTTTTAAGATCTCAACATGATGTTTCCCAGTGAGATTTTTATCTATTATAAGACCCAAATATGGGTATTTCTGGACCTCCTCTACTGTAATGCTTCCTAACTTCCAGGTGAACTTAGAACTATTTCAACCAAAGGACATTGAGTTGGTTAAATAAGAAGATTATTTTCTAGATTGTGCAACTTGATTTGTATGGGTTGCCTATGAAGTCTGACCGGGGTTGTTGCCAAGATGGGAATTCGTGTGGATGTGAGGTGCACTCCTGATTATTGAATTTTCAGCAATTTTTAAAAATGTTATCTTATGGTGCTACACTGAAACGTATGCTGTCAGACATACATAGGCAAAAATCAATTAAATTATGAAGTAATTAATCTTTAATACAGTGTGCACTATACACTATGATGTGTCACAACATTAAACCAATTACATGAATATCATCCTGTTAATTGCCATTATTTATTCTCAAATTTTCCATGATTCTTCTTATTGCAATTCATTGGGATTCATGAATATACTTAATTATATTGCCACATTGCAAACACAATCTTCTTTGTGTGCACAAAATTTATACACAAAAAGAATAAAGCAATCTTAATTTTCAAGCCCAATGCATTTCGGGACTCGGTCCCTTATTCAGGAGAAATTCTGAAAAGGAATATATTACCCCAAAAATATGCAAGGGTTGATCTTCAACTCAATTCTTTTACATAAACTAGCCATTTCTATGTGTCCAGCCCCAGTAGTATGTTCACAGAGACGATTTACGGTGATTGTGACAGCAGGACCATTGAAGTAAGAGCTGTGGATAACCATACGTTTTTTCACAGTGTGTATAACATGCAGTGACTAGTAGTTTCAATGTGTTTTCGGTTGTTTCATTTCAGTTGTCCGTAAGACATCTACACACTTTGATTTTGGGCTCGCGCAGTAACCAGAGAGTAAGTAGATCTGTCGGGAGTAACACAGAGTAGTGCCACTATTATATATTATCTATCACATGGGTCGGTGTCAATTCAATGGGGAGTTTTAGATTTCGTAACAGCATGGCAATATGGAGATTAAATACAGATCGATCAGTATTTGATGCATTGATTTCCACGAGCACAAAAGCATGATAAATAGTGGCATGTGCACTATAGGTAATATAAAGCACGCTAAAAAAGGGTTCTGGACCTTTCACTGGAAGAAGTGCTTGGTGTGTGAGTAACAGGCAAGCCATATGAGCATGCAATAATAATATTAAAATAAGATTAAAAAATACGACTAGGGCTGGACACATAGAAATTACTAGTTTATGTCAAAGCCTTGAGTTGAAGATCAACACTTGTAAAAAAAAATTGTTATATTTTCTTTTTTAGAATTGTCCCTGAAGAAGGGACTGAGTCCTGAAATGCATTGGGCTTGAACATTAAGATTGTTTTATTGTATTTGTGTATATATTTTGCGCACACAAAGAAGATTGTGTTTGCAATGTGGCATTAATAATATGTATATTTATGAATACTAATGAATTACAGTAAGGAGAATAATGGAAAATTTGAGAATAAATAATGGCAATTAACAGGATGATTTTCATGTATTTTGTTTAATGTTGTGACACATCATAGTGTATAGTGCACACTGTACTCAAGTTTGATTACTTGATAAATTAATTGATTGTTGCCAAAATGACCAGATCATCAGCATAAGCTAAAAAGGGGACTTTAGTCTGCCCCAGCTTCCTGTCATGAGTAGGAAATTTAGGAGATATACCATAACCATTGGACTTCTTGACTCTAATCCAGGTTTTCCTGTGAAGTTTCTATTATCAGATGTAAATGACCTGGAAGAATCCTCACTCCTGAAGCTTCCCCCAAAGTCTAGTTCGATTCACCATATCAAAGACTGTTAAAAAGTCTATAAAGCAGACAAAAAGGTTGTTTTTCGGAATGTGGGGTTTCTAGATGATCATGGTCAAGGCTATGATATTGTCTGTCATGCTGCAGGGAGGGTGGAAGCCTGACTGATGGAAAGTTAATCTGTTTGATTGATCAACCCATACCAGCAGGCGAGTAGGAGGTGTTTTATGAATAATTTCCTATCTACATCCAACAAGGCAATGAGGCGATAACCATAGTGCAAATTTTTGGGGCCTCGCTTATATATAGGATGATACAAAATTGCTCCCTTCCATCAAGGGTATAACAGACCCGACCGTATAACCATGTTGAACAATGGGGTTAGAATCATGCCCCATTTTTCAGGGTTCAGTTTCATTAGGGTAACGGAGAGCCCATTTGGGCCATATGCGTATTAGGTCTTATAATATTTTATTTGTTTCACAATCTCTACATGGCTGGTTCTAAGTTGTGGCCTGTGTTCCACGCCTGCATTACACATCGGGCCTGATTCTAACACCATGGATAGTGCTGTCAAATGCTCTTCCCATTGATCATATGTTATATTGTAATCACTCTCAGCTTTATAAATTGTGGTGCCCTTGGTCGCTATGGCCCAAAAAACCTTGTAATTTTTAGTGAGCATTGCAATGTGCAACTATGACCATTTGCGTACTTGTTCTGTTTTTTTTAATATAACAAATTTCGGTTCTTAGCTTAGATTTAAATTTTTTCATGGTGGGTATGTTGTGTAGATTCCCTTCAACCTACAGCTGCTTTAATTCCTTTCTACATTTCTTCTTTTGTAGATTAAATTTGTGCTCCACTGTGCTTTTGCAAGTCCCCTTACTAGTATTTATTACAGGTGCTGTTGCTAGGAAGTTGAAAATTTGGGTAAGAAGAATAGTAAAAGAATGTATCTCACTTCTAAATCTTCCCATTTGGGTTTTAGTGGTTGATATAAAGCTCATAAAAAATGGTTGACCCCACATCTTATCTTGTAACTATTTACATCCATCCTTCCAACCTATTCTTTTTTGTCTTTCTCACCATTAAGTTGTCCTTACCTTGCAGCTTTCCTGCTTTGTATTCCACGGTTCTATGTCTTAAGGTGATGTGTTGTGGGTTGTGGTCGCTTTCAAGTGTGGGAATTATTTTAGAATCCTGTAAGTTTTCAATCTCATTGACGTGAAGAAATGTATAATCAATGACTGCTTGTTTGCCTGATGATTTGAAAGTTGGATTCGCTGGTTGATCATTCAAATATCTGCCATTTACATGACGAAACCCCAGGCCTGTTAAGGTGGAACTAACAAGTCTACCCTGTCAAGTGGAGTTTTTAGGATTGTCGATTGGAACGCTGGACAGATCATTGTTGATCTGCACCATCCCCTTGGGGGCCATTTTGCCCTTGTTGAAAAAATGTGTCCTTAAATTCACCTCAGCTTATAGATGTTGATAGCTGGCACACAAGATTCACAAAGTTTTATTCATTACATTTATTATGCATCTATATAGCTCATCCAGGAAGCTACATGGAAAACACTTTGGGGTCCAGTTACACATAGTATAAAATACAGTGGGCAGGCCATCCATACAAGGTGTCTTGCCCATGGCAAATTGGTCAAATGATATGCTTATTTCATCCACGGTGATTCGTGTTTATAGATTTTTCACTTATTTTGCTGTGAAACAGGTCATGGGTATCCTCTGTAGGTAATTCACGAGACGTTCAGGTCACGCCATGTTGGGCAACCAGTGTAATGTATTATAATATTTTGCGAAGAACTGACTATGTTCATATTGTCTGTTCAGATCAAACATATACATTTGACCTCAACCTTATTAAGCAAGCTAACAGTTCACCCACTTTGTTTCCTTCATTATGTTGTCTGACAAAATATTTCCTTTCATTGGCCCCACTCAGCCTTTTTACCAGTGTGTGTTATCTTTTATTACTTAGTAAATCTGCATTATTTTGTGGGTTAGTAATAGTTTGTTGTTTTAACTACCGTTTTTACCGGGAATGGAGTGTAGTTACATGATGTGGCTTAATGTAGTTATTTCAGAATTGTCGCATAATATGTGTAATGTGGAATTCACAAAATTATGTGAATTACTCCAGTGTAATTTAAATTTTGCCCACACCTAGCATTAATGAGGTGAATCACATTCCCGGCACCAACAAAACAGCAACCATTTGTACATTTTGACAAGGTGCTCTGCAGACATTGGGGGCACAACTGGGTCTTAGCTTAGTATCTCATTTACAGATATTGAGTTATTCCTAACACCAGTCTCACCAGGGTCAGTGTCTGACGTTGCATCTTGTAGATCTCTTTATTTTGTGACATCCTCCACGAAACAGACATGCTCTTTCCTGGGACGCCTGTTTCTGGTTGGTCTGCCTGGTGTTTGATTCCTCAGTCATCTGCCTGCTCTCCATTTTCTAGGCCCGGCTTTGACTTTTGGTCTAGCTAACCATTTGCATCAATCCGTTGCTTTCTTGCCATGTCTAAGTATCATCAATAGCAGATACTACAGAATGGGAGTGGGGGTGCGGGGGAAGGAATTAATAAGTACATTTAACAAAAAACTCTGACTTCTCCTTTATCCTCCCCGTTCTCCTCCTGGATTCTGTGGAAGCAGGAAGTACCCAGGCTCCCCTGCGCCAATCACAATGCTGCAATGCAGCATTGTGATTGGACAGAGCGCCAAGGTTCGGCGCTCAGACTGGGAATGGAATGGTACCCTGGGCATCAGCTCCACCCTTGCTGTATTGCAGGCTGGGTAGAGAACATGCAAAGTGCCAATGACATTTCATGTCGGCCGGGGCCGGCCGGCCAAAATGTCATGCGCACTAAGAAGTGCCTACCACTCCTCTCCAGCCTATAAACAACCCAGCACCGCCCCGCCCCAATCAACTCAGCCAGTATGATAAAATAAAATTATAATAATGTTACGTTATTGCCATTTTATTTTTCCGTTTTTAATTGCTCACTCAGTGAGCAGTGGGGTGACGCTCCTTCGCATTCGTGTAGGAGCCGCCACTGACTATGATTCAGGGTGAAAAATTGAATCAATTTTAGTCTTGAGTGCATTTTCGTATCTAGTGTGGTTTGAAAGATTGCGTCAAATGTTTCAGTATGTCATTCGAATTTGTTTTCAACATTCTGTTGTGGTAGCACCACCTTTTATAAGATGAAAATGTCTCTATGCGGGCCAGATACTTGTCCTACCACTGCACTGGTGATCACTATCTACATTCTTGGTTAAACCTCTTTACTGGTTTGGAAGTCATTGTAATAGTTCCTCAGACATATAACAGTGATGGACCACAGAGACATCAATAGGTGTGTGTGTGTTGCTTGGTGAATAACCGATGAAGCGATTGCCATAGACTTGAAATTTGGGGCTTACATAACTGTACGTTGCCCCAAAGAGGCAAAACACACACACACACACGCACACACACACAACACACTTATATATGCAGGGTGACTCACAACTATACTGCTCTACAGGCTAATAACAACAGAACATCAGCTACATACCTTCCATAGATGGCAGACATGTTTGTCCTGTCTTTGTGAGGCAGCACTTCAGATTTTCGACACACTCACTGTCCGAGGTGCAGAAATCCTCTCTTTCCTTCATGGCAGCCATGTCAGAAGGTGCCGGCGGGCATTCTCCGAGCTTTGCTGTCCAAAAGAAGAATGGGAAAAGACACTTGATAAATGCCCAGCCTTGTTATATTTGCTTGTTTTAGTGTGTTTTAGACATCGGCCATATAGAATTTACAAACAAAAGTTGGGAATGACAGAACGGTACCCAATCTGTTTCAGGTGTAGATAAAATGTAGCCTTCATTTTCTGCTGCCAAAAACTGTGAACATAAGAGGAAGACCTACTATTTCCCTGAGTGACAGAGTACCAATATTTATCTATCTATCTATCTATCTATCTATCTATCTATCTATCTGTCTGTCTGTCTGTCTGTCTGTCTGTCTGTCTGTCTGTCTGTCTGTCTGTCTGTGTGTCTGTGTGTCTGTCTGTCTGTCTGTCTGTCTGTCTATCTATCTATCTATCTATATATATATATATATATATATATATATATATATATATATATATATTATTACCTACTGGCTATATATATGTATGTATATATATATATTCACTGAAAAAACCATAGGTTTCACACATGTTATAGTTAGCGGAAATTTTAATCATAAAAAACCATTGAAATTCCCCCGTTATAGTTAGTGCAGGCAACTATAACTCACGCAACCGCAATCCTCTGCTGATGACATATGTGTCTTTATGAAAAAAAAATATTTGTAATATATGTATAGCTAAAATTTAATGAAAGAAGACATGGGCAAATAAGTGTCTAAATAAAGTATTAGCATCAGCAGAGGATTGCGGTTGCGTGAGTTATAGTTGCCTGCACTAACTATAACGGGGGAATTTCAATGGTTTTTTATGATTAAAATTTCCGCTAACTATAACATGTGTGAAACCTATGGTTTTTTCAGTGAATTTGCAAGGTTTTTTAAATGCTAATTCCCAACTATAACGTGTGTGAAACCTATGGTTTTTTCAGTGAATTTGTACGGTTTTTTAAATGCTAAGTTACGCGGGATGGGCCATGTACGCACGATGCGCTTCGCGCACCGTGCGCACATGGAGGACATATTATGCGCTTCGTTGTGAAAGGTAATCATTTATATTTTCGTTTGCTAAATATATGCCATGCACAAAAGGGGCACTTCGGGCACCTTTTGCACACGGGGTAGGGATAATGTGGATAGTTTTTTTTTTTAATTAATTTTTACCGTACGCGTACGGTAAGCGTAATCGGCGATTTAAAAAAAAAAAAAAAAATGCATTTTTGGCCTTGGGGGTTCTTTGGGGACACCATCATCAATGCTAGGTGGTTAGGAACTGAATACATTGCCCCTTTAGATGTTTTTTGCCTTTGTTTTTGCTGCCTCACTCAGAGTGCGAGAGAGAAAATGGCGGCCGCCGCTTCCTGGTTTCGACCGATTCGAATGTTTACTTAGATCTAATAGCCAATCAGAATCGCGCTCGCGCACGGCACCGTACGCGTACGGTAAGCTTACCGTAAGCGCACGGTAAGCGCACCGTAAGCTGGCTCAGATATATATATTGATTTAAATGCTATTTTCTCAGGATCTACTGAACAGATTTACACCAAACCTACAAAAGGCACTTCCTTGACCTGAGGACTACCTCTCTGCCAAATTTCAAGTAACTCTGTTCAGCCGTTCGGGCTGTAGCTGTGTCTAAAGGTCCTATGGAAAAATGCATGGGGAAAATGCGTTTTGGAACCCCCCCTTTTTCTCAGCCCCCGCTTGACGAATCCCCCCGAGACTTTCAGGGAAGGAGCGGAGCGGAGCGCCCCACCTATTTTGAAAATTTCGCGAGGATTCGTCAATCGGCGTCAAAGTTATTCCAAATAGAATGTTGCGGATTTCCTATGGAAACACGATGCTAACTATAACTATCTACTGATATATATATATATATATATATATATATATATATATATATATAAATATGTGTGTGTGTGTGTGTGTGTGACCATAAACGTGCATATTTCAGTATTCAAAAGAGTAAAGGAGTAAATGCTACATTAGCGAGTACCTCTAGCGGGAGCCTTGCAAAACTGGTCACCATTGTCCGAGCAGCACTTCTGATCCATGGGACAGTCTTTATCACTCTTACAAAAGCTATCATTGAATCTGTCTGGAACATGGACTCGCTCTGGTGGACACGCTCCAGGTTTCTCTGTCAGAACATAGCAGAAACAATATAAATGCATTAGTACATTAATTGTTCACATCTCGTTCAATCCACTTTTGCAGAAAGTGTTTGGCAATATGAGTGGATGGGCAGACTGTGTGTTTGCCCACCTTTGTGCTTCTCATTCTTGTACCTTTCAATGGAGGTAGACATTGAGCTGCACACCCAGAGCTGCAGCACTTCTCATCTTTTGGACATCCGCTGTCATTGGCGCAAGCATAGCGTCCAGGAATAAAGCAACGTATTGGATTATGTTTGCAGTAGCCTTCTTTCTCTGAAAAACAGAATATGGGCTTAATGATAAGAGAGGCCAAATGGTGTAACAAGCATTGACAAAACCAACAGATCTTGCCTTTGATAATGCGAGTGCTGAGTTATTAGCTTTGCTAGTGCTTCTTTGCAAAGCATTATAAAAATTAAAAAATACAAACAAATCACAATGCTGGAGGAAAAGTGAACATTTATTTCAATATTTCCAATCTTTATAAATGGGATGATTGTATTCTTCAAATGTGGTACCGGAAACTCTGAACAACATTTAAAAAGCCTACCAAACATGAGTCCATCGTAGAAATACCACCCAGGACAAGCTGCAAGTACTTAAATGCCATAACAGTTGTGTCACAAAATGTCTGAATTTACATGAAAACGATTGCAATTCACTTTCCATAGCACTAGAAATTTGAAGAAATACTCCAGCCATTATGGTGCTCTGCGTGAGATGGAGAGCCGAATTTAGGGTTTTTGAGAAAAGAGACATATTTCCAGTCAATGGTATGTATAGCAAGCAAATGAAATTAACAAGAAAGTCAACAAATGATAAGCAAGCGTCTGCCGCAAAGTATGCTATAAATATTGGTATTGTATGCAGTAAGCCTTCATCAACAAACAGCTAACCACTGTCTGTAGATGAGACCTAAAAAGAAGTACAAATCACAAAGTCCTGAAATGGACAGGTTAGTCTCATGTAGCAGAAGTGTGACTAGGCCATGCAAACCCTAGAGGTATGTATAAAAGACTGTGTGAGTGATGAATTTATTTGTGTAGAATACTTTTTATGCCAATTTTTCTTACCAGCGAAATAAAGTTGTGTGATGATGATGACTGTGTGAGTGCAGCAGACTGCCTCTCCCCTCACCATAATTGCTGCTTTTGGGTGCCAAAGCGTGGGTTTTGGTGCACCATGTGGAAGGCAGGAGATAAAAGATCACCAGCCTGATAAAATGTGCTCTTTAATCAAACCCATGAAATATATATGCCTATTGATGTGCTTTTACAGATTAGCTTGGAGGTGTTGGGTGCAATACATAGAGTATAGTAGGCAGGGATCTGAGGGGGAATAGCAGCATTTTGGGGGGAGAGCAAGAAAAGACATGCACTCCCATGGATTTCTCAAAGAAAACGATAAAAGTAGGTCCCTGATGTGAGACCTAGAACAATGCAAGTCATCCAGTCAAAAGGGTGGTAAAGAAGCTATGCTCCAGGGGAAGGACAAGCATACAAGAAAAGGAAGGAGATCCATTGAATAAGAAGCAAGCAAATGAAATTAACAAGAAAGTCAACAAATGATAAGCAAACATCTGACGCAAAGTATGCTATAAATATTGCTATTGTATGCAGTAAGCCTTCATCAACAAACAGCTAACCACTGTCTGTAGATGAGACCTAAAAAGAAGTACAAATCACAAAGTCCTGAAATGGACAGGTTAGTCTCATGTAGCAGAAGTTTGACTAGGCCATGCAAACCCTAGAAGTTTCTTGGCAGACTGGTGTCCTGAAGGGTTTGCAAAAGGTGTGGCCCCCATATATAGGCAAACCAGGCAGATCTCTGGTACTACCTATTGAGTAGGTTGTTGATGTAGTGCATACTAATGTAAAAATAATTAGTCTTAGGGTGTGGGAATCCCTGGTCCAAACATCCCATCTGCTTTATAGCATCTGTTCCACGAAGCACTGTTTATGGGAGCACTCAAACAATCAGATTCATCTGAGAAAAAGAAAATACTTATCTGAAGAATATGATCCTAACGCAAATACTCTTACTAAATTAACATTGACAGAGTCAGTAGGTCTAACTCTTTTTATATAAGTGCAAGTTCTTTGTCATTGAATGATGAGTGTGTGTATGGGGTTGAGTGGGTGAATGCAATAATTAGTCAAAGGTAGGAAGAGGTAGGGCATAACTGGAAGAATGAATGAATGGGTGAGTGTGTGCATGGATTACTGACTTCAAGAATGAATGGGTAAGTGCATGAATTGCAGAAGACAAATTACACCTATCTTACATCTGTTACTTTAAACAGTAGTAGTGATAATCAAGGGGGGAGTGAGTACACTGCCAGCATATCAGCACCCGTTCTTCCATTTCATTCTAGGAGAGGCAGTACATAATGTTCAAATCAATCACAAGTAGAAAAGTGTTTGCCACCAGTATGGCTGCAGGTAGAGCTTTCATTTCTTGTCTATCTTCAGCAGCAACTCGCAGGTGTATTTCAGAGTGCTTGGAGTGTCGCTCTAGTGTATCAGGCAATTACCACCAAAAGTATATAGGTGCCTCCCATGGCTTGTTAACCAATCGAAACTAGGAGGGAGAGAGTAGGTTGTCAGCAAGTCAGCATCAGCTCTCTCAATGTATTATGTTAATACAGTGCATAGATTTTTTTTAATTATTCCCAAGAAGAAACATGCTTGGCACCATTGTGGGCACACCCAGTGCTTACATTTCTGGACATGAGTTTCTCTGTTTTTGCATAGGGGTGCTTGAAGTCACTTGGTTGATCAGAAGGAATCTGTCTCCATGGTTTACCGTACATTAGCTAATTTACAACAAAGCACTCTTTCAACCACCCCCAAACCTGCCTACTACTTTCCACTAGTAATTTAAAAAGACTACGAACTGCATCATCCCAAATACAATGGCAGAACTGATGCTAACTTGCTGCTATTTGCCCTCCCCCTTGACTGTCAGTCTCCTCCTGAGGATAACTGTTTGACAATCCATAAATCAATCAATATTTGTTTAATGTAATGCTGTCACACCTTATGGTATCAGTGCGCTGAGGATGCCGGAACTCAGTCAAAAGCCAGGTCTTGAGCTTCTTCTTGAAATCTTCCAGAGGCGGAGGGGCAGGTTATTCCAGGTCTTGGCAGTGATGTACGAGAAGGAGCGGCCCCCACCGTGGTATATTTGAGGGGTGTGTGCGAGGTTGAGTGAGGGGAAAGACAGGTGTCTTGAGAGCTGGTGGAAGTTCAGTTGATGGTTTACATAGGACTGTCCCTGGTCATGTAGGGCTTTGCAGGCATGCGTGAGGATCTTGAACTTGCTTTTCTTCTGAACCGCGAGCCAGTGGAGGTTTCTGAGGTGTGGCATGATGGTGTCCTTTTGGGGAGGTCCAGTATGAGTTTGACTACAGTGTTCTGTATGGTCTGGAGTCTTCTGAGGAGATGGATGGAAATTCCAGTGTGGAGGGCATTACCGTAGTCGAGGTGGCTGGTAACAAGTTTCTGAGGGATGGTCTTTCTGGTGTCAAATGGAATCCATCTGAAGATTCTGCGGAGCATGCGGAGGCTGTGGAAGCAGGAGGAGATGACTGAGTTGATTTGGAGAGTTGGCTGTTGATGATGAAGCCCAAGTTGCACCATGATCTGTCAGCGTGGGTGTTGGTCTGAGTTCAGCTAGCCACCAGGTGTGGTCCTGTGTGGTGGTGTTTTTCCTGAGTATCAGCACTTCTGTTTTGTTTGAATTGAGTTTGACGCAGTTGTCTGTCATCCAACTGGCTATGTTAGTCATTGTGTTGCGGAAGTTGGTTCTGGTATTGGCAGGGTCTTTGGTGAGCGAGAGGATTAGTGGGGTTTTGTCGGCGTAGGAAATTATGTTGAGTCCAAAGGATCTCACAACATCTGCTCGAGGGGTCATGAAGATGTGGAAGAGGGTTGGGCTGAGGGATGATCCTTGGGGAGGCTGCAGATGAGGTTCTTGGGGGCGGAGGTGAAGGGAGGCAGTCGGATGCTCTGTGTGCATCCTGTTAGGAATGAGCAATCCATTTTAGGACGTTCTGCTGGATGCCTATGCTGCAGAGTCTGTCGAAGAGGGTGTGGTAGGAGACAATGTTGAAAGCCGCTGAGAGGTTGAGGACGATCAGGGCCACAGTTTCTCAGCAGTTGAGTAGGGTTCTGATATCATCTGTGGCATCGATCAGTTCTGTGATTGGACCGGAATCCTGACTGTTATTTGTCGAGGAGGTAATTGCGTTCAAGGTGTTCGGTGAGCTATTGTTTGATGGCCTTCAAGTACTTTTGCTGAGTAGGGGAGCATGGAAATTGGTCTGTAATTCTTGAGGACATTGGGGTCAGCAGATGTTTTTTTTTAGGAGGGGTTTCACTTTGGCGTGTTTCCGGCTGATCAGGAAGGTTGCATTCTAAATGGAGGTATTGAGGATGTTGGTGAGTTCTTAGCTGATTGGGATGGTTCCTAGGTTGAAGAAATGGTGGGAGCTGGAGTCGGTGGGTGTCCCAGAGTGGATGGATGACCATATTGTTATTGTTCGGTCAGCGTTTGTTGTTTGGAGGTTGAAGTTGTTGTAGATGTTGGCAATCTTGCTGTGGAAGTTATGTTATGTCATGCTGATAGGTATCTGCTATAGCACACGTCTCATCCCCAAAGGGGCATCTTGGCGCTGAGATAACAGAAGAGTAAGTAGCTTCAATTTAAAACAGCAAGGTTTTAAGCTGTTCCTTGAAGCCTGCGTATCAGTTCAAGCTCTAAAGACCAAGGGGAGTTTGTTCCAGTGGTACAGAGCCAGATGTGAGAAGGCCCGTCCACTGTATTTAGATGTACAGATGTGTAGAGGGCAGAGAAGGAGCTGATTTTTAGATCTAAGGTTTCTATCCGGGCAGTAAAGTGTCAATGTCTTGTAGATATTTGGGCCCCTTTCCTATCAGAGCTTTATGCATCAGGCAGAGGAGTTTGAAAATGGCTCTCCTTTTATTAGGAAGTCAATGCAAGGCTCTAAGCAAAGAGGCAGAAGGGGGGCCAGGTGGCTGTTTATTAACCAGTTGGGCTGCAGTATTTTGGGTTCACTGATAGAATATCGTCCCCCAAAATATCCCCATACACAAATATCGAGTTATAAATATCGACATCCTATATTTATAATGGTAAGTACAAAAATATTGAAAAAAAAATATTGATGTAAAAAATATAGTTGTACAGAATATCGATTTCAATATATGTATGAAAATAATATTAAATATATTAAATAATAAAGATTAACATAAATAAATTAGATTTAATACACATTGTAACAAATATAACAAATACATGTAAACATATGTATATAAAATGTAATGTATATATATTTACTTTAAAACAATAAACTATTAATTTTAATTTATTTTATAATTGTACATATGAAAATTTACAAACAAATACATATATATATATAGATATATATATATATTCAACACAAACAAATCTGAGATAGTTTCATATTACAAGCAAAGAAACAATATATGAGTCTTTTTATGTATTCATCTTCTGATGTTTATTCTTATTTTCTTTGTAGAGATTTACATATAAGAATCACAGTGATGCCTTCTTCTTCCTTTATGTTCAGATTTACATACAAGTATCACAGTAAAGCCAACACGTGTTTCGCGCACACAAAAAAATAAGCAATTACTCTTATTAATTATCTACTGATGACTTAATAATAATGATCAACTAATTATTAATGAATGAAATTAAATTACTTTCCACCCTTCAATTTAAATAAATATTAATACATTTTAACCATTAATTTATGATAATTAAATTACTTCCCATCCTTCCCATCCTTTACCCCTATAAACCCCACAACCCACTCCTAAAAAAATTACAAAATTGCCATAATTAATTACCAATTAATTAATTGGTATTAATTAACAATCAATTATTAATTAACTAATAATAAATTACTTCCCACAATTAACACTATAAAATGTCATGTCAACTAAATAAATATTACTAAATAAAAAATAGTCATTCATTTATTATAACTATATTACTTTCCATCCTATTCCCCTATCAACCCACAACCGGCTACGGAACTAAAAAACACAAAATTTTATTAAAATAAGATTGATAACTTCTAGAAATTTAACACATATATATTAAAACATAAAAACAATACTTATGCAAAAAAATAGATCACATACATTCAAAATACATACTAAAATACATAACACTAATTAAAAAATTGATATTTTAAACAACTATATTTATTACTTTAAAATCAATATTCCTGACCACCATATTCTATCTTTTGATATTTCTGTATCAAAATATTTCCAACACGATATTTGTGTAAGTCGACATTTCCAACTCGATATTCTATCTGCATACCGGTATTTTGAACTATCTGCATCTTGGCATGGAGGGATGCGTTTGAAGCTACTACAAGCTCATTTCCATAGTCTAGGTCAGGACAAGGATCTTGCAGGAGTCCAGTGGCAGCCACTGGAATAACCCTCTTAAGGAGGGTCATTGTCCCGAAACACATGCCACATGTAGATGCCACATGGGCCTTCATCGATAACGTATTATCAAAGAGGATACCCAAGTTCCTCAATGTGGTTCTAGGAGCGGGGGCAGGGCCAGGCTCCATCGCCCACCAAGCCTCAGCCCTGTGAAGATGAGCTTTACCTCGAAGTAGCATCTAGGTCTTGTCCCCATTCAGTTGTAGACAATTTGAGGACATGCAGCTGGCAATGTCTCTCATACAGGAGATAAATCGCTGTTTAACATCCTCGCTATCTTGCTCGAGAGAGATGACCAGCTGAGTATCATCAGCATAAGAAAGTATCTCGAAGTCATAGGACTTGACTAACCAAGCAAGGAGAGCAACATATATCTTGAAGAGAGTCAGACTTATGGTAGAGTCCTGAGGAACTCCCTTGTTCAGGAACACAGTCTTAGACTGGAAAGGACCCAGAGTGATGGTTTTAGTTCTATCTTTCAAAAAGTTGGCAAGCCAATGTAAGACGGTGACGTGTATACCTATCTCCTGAAGGTGTTGAATCAAAATAGGGTGTGACACGGTATCAAATGCCACCGTCAGGTCGGGAAGAACCAGCATAGCTAGCTTGCCGGCATCCATAGAAAGGCTGAGAGAGTCTGTTACTGCTACAAGGGTGGTTTCTGTGCTGTGTAGAGGGCGAAAGCCTGACTGAGAGCCATCCAGCAAGGAGTGAGCCTCCAGGTAGGATAACAGCTGTTTAGTTACGTGCGATTCCAGCAATTTGCCAATTAATGGGAGAACAGATATGGGACAATAATTGATGGGGTCTTTGAGATCAAGGTGAGTTTTTTTTAGAATAGGTGTAACATAAGCAGCTTTCTATTACCGGGGGACGGTAGATCAAAACAGCAATAGATTACATAAAGATGCGACTGATGGAATAATTGAGGAAGTGGAGAAGTGTGGCTCAATGGTTAGAGCGGCAGACCCTGATGCAGAGGTCTGGCCCGGGACCAGGGTTCAACTCCTGCCTCGGCGGGTCTTGGGCTCAATTTCCTCGGACCTGTTAATTCTCGCCTCGGTGCCTATTCTAATCATGGGTCCCACTCTGCAACTCTAGGCAATAGCTTGCTTAATCTCCACAATGGCCCCAACAGCGCTGGGATGCTTGGCTTCACCTTGGGGGTGCCCAGGAGTGGACATTTCACAGGGAAAAGCCAGGAAGGGTTCCTCAGTGGTATGAGTTACAGTGCCAGGAGACCCTAATTGGGTAGCAGTGTGCTTTACAAACACATTTACATTTATAGTATGAGGGGGACACAAATCAGCCAGGGAGCCGAATTTGATTTTAGCTATGAGGTCTGCTAGTTGGACATAAGTGGTCAGAGAGGGTGCCGAACAGTTCCTGGGAGGGTTGGATATTTGTTTTCAATGGCTACTGGATTGGAGAATTCTTTGACTATCGTGAAAAGCTACTTCGTATGGCCGCAGTACTGATGTGGGAAGAGATCGCTGCTCTCTTGGTCTTTTTTGATGCAGCCGTGATAGTTTTTTAAGGGCTACTTTGTGAGGTGCTTTGTCAGAGGGGTCACAGTCACTACTCAAGTCTGTGACAGTGACGCTCAGGATCTCAGCTCTGGGGACACACAGGACGGTACTCACATGCACGCTTTGGAGCACTGATTTACTTGACATAATGAAAGTGCCATTTCAAGCACCCCCTAACCTGCCTGGTACTTTCTGCTGAACTCAGAAATGTGTGTGATAATGCAAGCACCAACTGCACCAGCAGTGCAAACACATATCTACTTGGGATTGATTCAAAAACACTATAAACAAAATCTACCAGAATGCAATGAGATAACTGGTGCTGACTTGCTGGCAGCGTGCTCTCTCCCCATGTGAGCAATAGTGATAATGTCTGAAGAAAACCGTAAAGTAAATAATTGCTAGTGCTATTTGCACTAATTAACATTAGTAATAAGTCTCTAAACTTTGCATGAATTATAACTCAAATATCAGATATCTTTTTAAAATTCAATCAATTTATCATTTTATGAAAATACATGTTCTGCTGTCAGGCACAATGAATATTCATTAGGTTAAACAAATTGCTGCAAACAAAATATGAATAAAAACACTCTATTTGCAGTGGTGGCTCCTCCGCTAAGGCAGGGGAGTGTCACTCCACTGTTTTGCAGCAGTGAAAGAAAGGAAAAATAAAATTATAAGAATGTGATGTTATTATCACTTTTTTTTGTCCTGCTCCAGCAGCTTTCCATGACGTGCGGGGTGGGGCTGCTCTGCTCACAGAGCAGGGCAGGGGAGGAGTGGTAATACCCTCCTAAGTGCGCAATGACTGTTTGGCCTGCCTGCCAAACAGTCATTCACACTTTGCATGCTCTCCACTCAGGCTGCATTACAGCCTGGGTGGAGAACATGCCTAGGTCCCCACTCCCTGGCTGATGGCCGAACCACGGTGCTCAGACCAATTACAAAGCTGCATTGCAGCGTTGTGATTGGTCAGGGGACCCTAGGTGTGCTTCCTCGTACCAAACGGAGCGGAGGGACGATGACATCCCCCCCCCTTCCTGCACAAAAACAATCCCTTCAGGCATTACCTCTCTCTGTGTACAAAAATGAGGAGAAATAAAGATATTTCTCCTTGTTATGCATCACCTGGGGAGGCGTAGGTTTTTGGCACATTTCCTGGTCTGCCACTGCTGGTAAATCAGGAAATGCATCAAAATCCATGGATGCTGTGTGCAAACACCCACACAACACCCATCGAATGTCTCCCTGATGCAGAGTAAGGCAGCACAGTGATTTGCACTGCATTGCTTTCCTTAAGATTTATGAAGCCACTCAGTGTCACACAAGGTGGCCTTAAGTAACTTCATAAATCTATTTTTTTGTTGCTTCATTCAGGAGACTTGCAACGGAGCTTGTAAATAGGCCCCTAGATAACTTTCTGTCCACGAACCTCAAAACATGATTGCAAAGAAGTACCTTGTGCAACACATACCTTCCACAAATGGCAAACATGTTTTCTGTCCGTTGATGAAGCAGCACTTACTGCCCTCTGCACACTCACTGTCCGCAGTGCAGTAGTCGGTCTTTCTCTTAGCCTTCAGGTCCTCAGCTGGGCAAGTACCAGGTCTGTCTGGAAAAACAGAATGAATGAAGTACATGTAAAGAGAGGAAACCCTCTGCCCCATAATATCTGCATACACAACACTGACCTAGAACACACTGCAAGAAGGGAGCGTAGTTCTAGACAATTTGTTTCTGACCTAGAATGTTTCACTTACCCATTATTTTCATTACTCCATTTCTCCCTTTCTCTACTGAACCCATTACTATATAGGAGATGCAGGCCCTAACAAATTCCCCCTTCCTTTGGCAGTACTCCCATTGCACCTTTTCTCAGACCCTGCTGTCCTTACGGTCATCGTTCTCTCAAGGGAAGGGAACATGAAGGATGTCCCTATCACCAACGAATCACTATGCTGCAAATAATCCTGAGATCGTCGTGAGGTACTCCTGGGAGGGAGGATCATAAGTAGTGAGATGAGGAAGGGAGAATCATGGTAATGAATATTACAGAAAGAAATCAGATCCTTACCTCCTCATCGACTACTGCCACCCAGCTATTTATGTTCTTTGACAGTATACCATGCCAGCATTAAAATGGCCTGATGCTCTGCTTGAGCCTAACCCTTACCTCTCAATGCTTATTCTCAAATACAGCACATCAAAACCATAGAAATAGCACACTTCAAACCAGGAACATTCTGGCTTTAAAAAATAAAGCCAGAAATTTGGATCCTTGTAGAAAAGCTCAGGATCAGCCATTAATAGGAAATAAGAGTAGCCAACATGAAAAATCTACAAACATTTGATAGATATCAACCAACTGAATCTGGCCAAGAAGCTGCCATTCTTCTTGTTAAACATTTGAGACGAGCCTCAGTAAGTGCCGATACTGCTTTCTCAAAGAAAAGGCCTTCCTGACTCATCTTCTCAAACATGAGGTTAAAAACTTCTCGCTGCTGCCTGCTTTGCCAAAAATCATGAACAAACGATTGTCCAGACAGTACGCTGCAGAACAATGAAACTGAATCCCAGCTGGTCAGATAAAATCCAATCGCTTAACCTACTTATGCTCCTCAATAAGAGGATTCAGCAAACTACGGCAGCCAAATCTTCAGTTCACATTGAAAAAAGAACACCCCTTGAGAAAAAACTTTGGTCATATTCAAAGCCTAAATCGCTCCAAGAATACAATCAAAATTAGAAGCTCAACAGTTTACAGTTCTGAACCAGACCATTTGCAGATTCGATCAACACTAAAAAAAAACCATTACAGCCATAAACAGTTAGGAAAGCTCTTACATAAATTCCAAATGCACATCCTATAGTCTTGCCCAGGCTACTATGAAGACATTTGTCAGCTCTAAGGAACTAATGCAAAAAACATGCTAACAGCTGCATCCACATGAGCTAGCTAATTGAGCCAATTAAATGCATTGATAGGTCCACCATGGTCCCTGTACAACGACCTAGTCTTTGGCCAAGGTTCTCTCCATCTAAAACAAGCTCAACACCATGTCTTGAAGTCCAATCCTGTGGCAGAAAAACTGCTCTGAGAAATATTCTGAGCTATGCCTATGTACATTTTAGATAATGAACCAGTTTCAGCTAACAGTGGCCATGATTTAGGAGAAACCCATGGCCCTGCAATGCCGGAGATTCCATCTGTTAATCACCATTAATTAAGACTTCATATGCGTGAGACAATTATTTAAATATGGCCATACCAATATGCTCTCTTATGACAAAAAAATCAATGGAAGTGCCAAGACTCTAGTGAGAATCCTGTGAAAGGTTTTTTGAGGGTGCCTCGAATTCAGCTGGCATATAATTGATGAAACATCTCACTGCACACTCACTATCAAACAAGTGTTCGTCTGTAAGAACCTGTTGACCCATTTTAGGGTTATATTGAAACAGACCTGAAAAATTTGCACAGGGAAGACATTTGAATTTACTGTCAGACTCTTCTCACAGTACAAGCTCATGATTACTTCCCTTTTTTCTAACAGGTCCAGCATATTTGTAAAGAGTCCCAACTTTCTGAGCTGATTCATTAGGCCTCAGGTTCATTGTTAAATTGGAATTGGTTACATGATCATAAATATTTGGAGCACCATGTCTGATGTTCTTCAGCACCCAGGAATCTTATATAGAATTTCACGGGACCAGTTGGAAATGTATCAATCGATTCCTCAATGCCCATGTGGAATCAGATATTAAGGACTAGTCAGCAAATGTAAGATGACTTGAACTCAATATTGAAAGAATGTTTTCAAGCCATCTCTGAATAAGTGAGTCTTGAAACATCCCTTGTTTGATGTGAGAGAAACAGCGCTGGGACTGAAGACAAGTTCTTCCTCCCCACCTGTCAGCAGATCTGTTTACCCTGAACAGATTCAGAGGTCTGTGTAGAAAGTTTAGGATTTTCAGTTTCCTCCAAACTTTAGGTGGGAGTTGTAAGCCTTTCATACATATACATAGGGAAAGGCTAGAAGTTGAGTTGTGGAGCAATCACATCCACAATTGCTCAACCAAGTTCCAAGCTGTGCAGTGGTCCTGAGAGCTGCCATCCATTCTGCTTCACAAAGAATGCTTATGACAAAATGTCATCATAGGCCTAGCCAAAGTATGACATGAGTCCCTCGCAGGCAAAGAATGTCAAAACACAGAGGTTGTTGGGAATTGATCCTCCTGGTATGGGCTCTTCCACTTGGGGGATACAAGCTTATGGGAGGGAGGGGGGCCTATTTGAAAAGAAGGGATTGACATTTTAGCAAAGAGGTGCCTATAGTGAGAGTTGAGTACACCTAGAATGTAAAGAATTTGGATGTTTAAGAGGGTGATATTGTTATGAAGCCCAATTTGCCCTATACATGTCTTGTTTCCTGGTTTAGAGGTGGTCAGCGAATGTGTGAGAAGACATAGACATGCTATAGAGAAAGGAGATGAGATGGTTACAGATTAGGGGAAAAGTTAAATGGTGAAGAGACTGGACATTGCCAAAAAATTTCCGTTTGAATGTGGATCCTGGAAATGCACCCTTGTTTTTGGTGTACATTACTAGGACCTATTCATTTCCTGAGGGTCTGTGGATGTGGCAGCAAGAGACTAGGAGTCTTGGGAGATATATGCCACCTAGCCAGGTCAGGGGCGGAGTCAGAAACAAACAACCTCTATTTCACACAAGGCAACTTCCACAATTGCAGTAGACACCATCATCGGCAAATAATACCTACCAAAATGGTGGAGAAACATAGATTATATGGTGTGGTGAAGATGGTGCCTTCACTACGCTAGCTTTTCGTAAGCCAGTGAGTTGAACTTGAATTGCAGCCCTATGTTATCCAGTGAAAAGACAGGTTGTGTTTCTGTGATATTTGTACTTTCCATCTTTATTTCCTTTGAAGTAGAAGGATTGGCAATAGTTTTCACTTCCAAAGATGATGTGGCCTCCATCCTATTTTTGAGCCAGCTTGAACCCCCCCCCCCCCCCCCGAAAATTATTAGGAACTGAAAATTCCAATACTAACTAGCCAGAGAGTGACAGCTCAAAGTATGAGTCATGCATGTCTCTCTCTCTCTGCATGTCTTTATCTTATTTTGCACAGTGTCTGTGTTTCACACACTCCTAAAGTCAGTGAGGTATCATACTCACTGGCTTTAGAATTCTGTACAGTGAGAAATGGCAAGGATCCAGTGTTTTCTATGATCTCTTCCCAGGAAGGCACAACTTCTGCTGGTCCCTATAATGAGTCTTGCCCTCCCTTCCTCAATCTGTCTAGGGTGATTATTTAACAAGTCTAGGATTTGTGGCCAAGTGCATAGCACCATCGAACTGTTGAGAAAGAGTTTCACAAAGCTGCATCATACTGTAGCCATGTAAAGCAATTCCAGAAGATATAATCCTAGATATCCCTTGAATGAGGTTGACAACATGGACCGCTGACCCGTCTCACAGAAAGAAGTAGTTTGAGCCTGACTCTGTAGTAGACAAACCACTGACTGAGACACAATAATGAATAAATGATCTTCTGACTTTGTAGCCGGGGCAGATTATTTTTGTTTGGTACATAGTGAACTACTAGAAAATAAATGTGAGTCACTTAATTTAGCTATGAGGCACAGTGGCCTACTGGTGTCAGACTCCACCACATTTTACGGAGAAACAAATCTGAGGATTGAGGTTGAGACAGCTGCATCCATGGCCACTAATGGCCAAACCTGCTTCAGGTCCTTTCAATGGCAATAAGAGGTAGGGAGCATGCAGCTTATTTTCAAGTATGTCTAATCCTGTTACATTTTGGCTTGCCTTCAAAGAAGAGACTACCAAATCAGAGGTGACTTATTATAAAAGCAGGTGGCCTCGAGGCGTGGTGGATTACCATGGTTAGGCAAGACAAATAAGCATCACATTTACATCAGCCGTGCCTTGCAAGCATGGTGCGCTCCAGAAATATTAGGTAAGAATAAATTGAGCGTGCTCTGAATGCGAATCTCATGTGAATCATCACACTGTAATCAAGTGGTGTGTTATTTCTGTAGACTTCGTTATGCCGAGCATAAAGGAAACAAACCCAAAGTGTTGTGAATGCAAATGTGTGTCAAAAGTCGATGTGAAAAGTGAAGGCAACTAAGAAAGTTCAGTATACATGTAAAAAATTGCATCATTTCCTACTAGGCCTAACTGGGACACATGACAAGCTAACTTTTGTTTGCAGGACTAGCGGACTATCAGGCCTCAAGTTGTATACATGCATATGTGCACTGTGTTATACTCAGCATACACAGGGGCATAGCTTCAGGAGTCTGTTTGGGGTGTAATCCCCTCCTCCCAATAAATGCATCATACTTTTGATACTTGAGATCAGGGACGTTGAGTTGGGCTTGTCCATGCCTGTGTTGAATTTCCCTTTATCTGATAAACACTCACACCGTGGCAGGTGTCTCCATTAACTCGTTAACCACTTCCTTAGACAAAGGTCAGAGAAATATTCAAGGAATACTCAGAAGGGACTTTTTCAAGGTTTATTGAAGCGAAGTGATTCTTGTATAGAAAATACATACTGGAATGCTCAATAGACATAAGCAGACGAAAGTTATAATAAGTGTCAGGAAAGTGAACAGAACGAAAAGTTCCACTATTGTGCTGAAACAACATATGTATACAAGCATTTGAAATAACATAATAATTCTGCATACTCCGAGTATAATAAAACCTAACCTATGTGTACGTTCTACCAAGAAACCCCCTAATGAATGATCCAACCCCATTGCCTGGTGGGACCCCGTCTTGGTCATAAACTGGACACCCCTCAGAGAGATGTCAGTCAGCTGCTGGGTGAAAAGCTTCAGCATGTAGGGACCTCTCGAAGTCAGCATAAGTGCCTCCTCTGACTATACCCAGAAACAGATGCTTATATAAAGAAAAAGGCATCCTTGCCTTGGGCCGAGGCTGTGATCAGGCTGCCATTGTTTGTATTCTACAGATAGTTGTGTCACTAAATGGACATAAATAACAAACACATTTGCACCACATATGTTTCGGCCTTGTACACAAAGCCTACACAATATTATAGTGTTCTTGGGCAGTTGACTTGTGTAAGCAAGGTCCATGTTTCCAGGAAACAAACCCAAAGTGTCACAAACGCAAATATGTGTCAAAAGTCATAGTGAACAGTGAAGGCAACTACAGGAAAGATCTGTGTACATGTAAAAAATGACATAATTTCCTACTATGCCTAACTGGGACACATGACAAGCTAACTCTTTTTGCAAGAATAATGGACGTTCAGGCCTCAAAATGTATATGTGCATAAATACAAACACACCAGCCTTTTTCATACTAAAAATCAGCTCTCCGAATGTTGTAAGGCATATTTTTGTTTGTTGGACAGGTGAGTGATGGAATAGGTAGTAAGCTAATTACCCAATGGTTCCTGTAAAGCTGCTCTCCTCACCACCTCATCTCATTCTATATGTAGACTCCATGGACCACTCTTTCAAAAACAGCACCTTAACCCTTCTAGTACAAAAATACCCTCTATAAAGACGCCCACTGCTCCTTGAAATTAGATGAAGTCTAGTTAATTCGCACACTGACGATATTTAGGTGGGAGCTTACCCATCTCTGACTTTATTGTTGAATGAGACAGCATACGTAGTGGTGCAGAGTAGCATGGGTCCTAGATTAACTGATAAACCAAGCTTGTAGTCCATTATCCTTTGTTGGTTTTCCTTAATAACTTAACAGGATCATGAGAAGTACTTTTGGTTTTGTATCTGTGGCATCGCCATAAAGGTGATTTTGAAGAATTTTGTACTAACATGATTTTCTAGGTTAGTACTATCATTATCTTCCATGATTTAGATTTGCACTGGTAATTGTAGCTGCAGGTTCCACATGATTGATAAAGTCTCAATAACACGCAATGTGTGTAATCATTCATCTGATCTCTGGATTGACTAGTATGTGTATTGATAACAAGGAAATGGGACTTTCTAGATACTTTTACCCTGGTCCTCGCCACAACCAAATTTGCGGATTTATTTTACTTAGACACCCGGCATGATAGACGCGTGCTCTCACTTGGAGCTATTCAGAATGTTTCCCACAAAGCGGCAATTGCAGTTTACATATATGGAGAGAACCACATTCCTCCACTATGTTGCCCAGTGGGGTCTAGAGAAGTTACAGACTTAGTGTATTTTTGGTGGCATCAAACATCTTGTAAATGAGGGGCACAATGGATGCACTACATCTTTAGGCCTTCCTGAGTGCTCCTCATCATTCCTTGGAATTCCCACACAGGTAGATGTTGTGTACACTGGTTACACTATTTATAGTAGCTCTCTCTAGTGATTTTGCATGTTACATTTCAGAGAAATGTGTTGCTCTGGAGGTTGTGCATAACATTTGATATGCATACTTGCTGATGCTCTAGGTAAGGCATCTGCATACAGTTGCTGGCTTTCAAACAAAACTGTTGAGAGTTGATTGAATAAGTAAACTTCCTGTCTCCATGATTCTAGGTGCTTTAGACATATGACACCATTCTTGATGTGACCCTACAATTGAAATGGGTCAAAATCAGAGCCGAACTGGCAGTAGCGGGCAGCGGGTGTTTCCCTGGTGAGTCGGAGGGGTGGGATCTGGTTTTCTGGCCATGGAGGCCAGTTTTATCACTGGGGGCCAGTTTTGCAGCAGTGCTACAAGATTAGCCCCCAGTAAAAAAAACAAGAGCAGTGCTTTTTACTAGTGAGTTAACTTATTACACTTAAAAAGTAATAACACCAGTTTGGGAACAGATAGAGAAATGCTTTTCCACTCAAATGAATCACAATTTAAACCTCTCGTTGAACGTAAAGTCAGATTTTAAGTTACTTTTCTAAAAATGCCTGTTGGCATTTTTCTACCTAAACCCAATGTGCCTTTCTGCCAGTTTTCAGGGTCACATGGTTATGATTGGCTCTCCTGTGGTGTTTTGTGTATTGCTTTTAGACATGGGGACAAAAAGGCCTTGGCTGTTGGGAAGGGTGTTGCTCTCCTGAGCACGATGTCCTAGATGTCCTTGGGGGCTGTACTCAGCCCTTCCTGAGCTTCAAGGGGAAGTGTCAGGGCTTGGCCAGTCCCTTCCTGATTTTTAAGGGCTGCCTGCCCTGCTACTCACAAATGCAACTGACACCTAGGCCTGGCTGCACTTTGTTACCCTAGGCCGTTTGGAGCCAAACCCAGAAAAGGGGAAAGGTCAGATAAAGGGATCCCCCACCTACAGGCTGGCACTGGGAATAAAGGGGCACTTTTGGAACCTCTCTTAAGAACACTCTTGGACCTGAGGAAAATTCTGAAGAAAGACTGCCTTGCTGTCCAAAACGAACACCTGGACCTGCTTCTCTTGAATCCAGGCTCCCCAGAAGTGACTCTAAGGGTCAGTTGGCTTACCTCTTCTTTGAGCTATGGGGACACAACAAGCTTTCAGAGGCCTCCCTGCAAATGCCCAGCTGACCAGCACCAGCTGGACCTACCCGAGTCCTGCTGCTGGCCTCTGCTGGAGAGAGTCCTGATCCCCAAAAGGTGCCCTTCAGGTCTTGCTGGCATCAGAGGGCACTCATCCTCTGCCTAAATCAAAGGTTCTGAACTCCATGTGATGATCCAGAAGATTTTGGTTCTTCACAAGAATCTCCTGGGATAACTTGCTCTACATCAGTCTAGACTCCAAATGCGAGACACCAGCAATGACCGATTCTTTGCACTGAACAGCTCTTCATGTTGACAATGATCTCCTCACTTCCAACACTAAGCTCCGCTGCACCTCGCTGCATGGACTTGGACTAAGTGAAGGTAAAATCTTCATGGGGGCGAACCTGGTCCCTGTGTCTGACCTGCGTTCCATCGTGGTCGGCCTGAACTTGTGACTTTGACCTGGTCTAGTGAGACCAGATAACAGATTTTCTAGTGTTGTGTTTTCACTTTATTACAGTTTGAGTGCTGCTTAAATACTTTACACATTGCCTCTAAGTTAAGCATGACTGCTTTGTGCCAAGCTGCCAGAGGTTTGAGCACAGGTTTATTTAGTGATTTTTTTTGAGTCACCCTGAAAAGGAAGGATTGTGTTTATTATTTGAGTGGGGCTTCTGCCCCTCTCAACTAATAACTCAATTCCTTACATGCAAATATTTGTTTACCCTAGTGATATTTTGGTAGTCGATGTTGTGGAGTTGATATATGTGTAGGTCGATATTATTGACCTCGATATTATGAGACCAGATAACAGATTTTCTAGTGTTGTGTTTTCACTTTATTACAGTTTGAGTGCTGCTTAAATACTTTACACATTGCCTCTAAGTTAAGCATGACTGCTTTGTGCCAAGCTGCCAGAGGTTTGAGCACAGGTTTATTTAGTGACTTTTTTTGAGTCACCCTGAAAAGGAAGGATTGTGTTTATTATTTGAGTGGGGCTTCTGCCCCTCTCAACTAATAACTCAATTTCTTACATGCAAATATTTGTTTACCCTAGTGATATTTTGGTAGTCGATGTTGTGGAGTTGATATATGTGTAGGTCGATATTATTGACCTCGATATTATGAGATACAACTATATTTCACACCTTTATTAATGATGAACTTTCCACTATCAAGATCTTTGGAGTGAGCTAAATCACACAGGCCTAAGAATAGTAATACTCTCTACAAAGAGAATGAGTGGTTCCTCATGAAGCTAACAACCATAGGCATCTGTCAGTGGCAACCACACTAAGGATCTAAAAAATCAGTATGTAATCCAACTAAAAAGACTTTTGGTGCCATTCAGAGTTTGGAGGACCACCCTCCAAACAACTGGAGCAGTAGATCTACTTTCTCCATGAACACAGCCACGGGTGGCATGCTAAACTTAGAGTGGCGACCAATTGTGGCCTTTTGCCACCAAAGTGGCTCCCGTCTCCTAAGCCTTGTTTGCCTCAGGGAAAAAAGAACAGTGGCAGCAGGTCAGCGATGCCATGATAGACATGGAAGGCAGACCTATCAGCGCTTATGTCATATCTGAAAACAGACTCTCAAAGTGAGGGTCCATCCTTGGAAGTGACATCAGCAGTGTTCCTTGCATGTCATGAGGTGTATACCACTTTGTGGGGACATTTAAGACCCTTACCTGTACAGGACCACAAATGTTTACATTGCAATCGCAGTTAGTGAGAATGCTGCTGACTTGGCATTGGAGTAGATACCCTAAATATAGCAGCTCCTCAGATGCCTTGGCCACCAGCACCAGGCCTGCCAAACGTTTTTTCACAGCAGATGATGTTGGCTCCATTGCAATGTAAACAATATTTCCACGACCTCTATACAAGGCTGGGAATCAAGAGATAAGTGGAGTAAAAACTGCCAATTTGTGAATGCCCTTTTACATCTCACTCCTAAATGAGGCTTTTGTGTATTCCATTTCATGCAAGTGATGCTCTTTTGCACACAATTTGCATGTGATTTGAAGCAACAGATAATAAGATAGTGCATTTGCCCCTTTCGAAGAGACCCATCACATGGCGGTAAGGCAAGTAACATATTCTTTACAACAAGCACACTGAACATACCTGCAGCAGGAACCTTACAGATCATATCAAATTTGTCCTTGCAGCACTTCTTATCTGTTGGGCATTGTCCATCATGGTCACAGTAGGTGGAATTTTTGAAAATTAATTTGGGGTCCACATATCTTTCAGGTGGACACACTCCAGGCTTCACTATGAATAAGAACAAAAAGCAAATATAAAGTCATGCATTAAATGAATAACTCATCTACATCCCTTATGATTCACTGCAAATACTCCTTTTTTAGTTGTTATGATGCATTTTAATGGTAAATGATACTATATCTATATTGTTTACTTTTCCCAAACTTAAAAAGTGATTCAAATTGACATTGGGGACATTGTTAACGTTGAAACATGTAAAATAGCTAAATGAGTATTTGAAACATATACATAACAGGGTTGGTGTGTGCTTCAGGTGCACTTTTGGCAAAGAAATCTCTGCGAGTTAGACCTCATTGTCAGTTGTTTTAGTAATTTCTGTGTTGGAATGAACATTTTTAATTTTGTTTAAAAACATTTTTGGCTTTCATTGGCCTGAGCACAGCGTTTTCTATGATATTATTTAGATGTTTCATCTTTTTAATTGTGCCAGTATTTTATTTCCTGTTTCACTATTAAGTAACTCTACATTCTTGTTATTCTCTCATGTCACTTGTTTTATTTTCTCCTATGGGGTGTCGAGTTACATTTTCTTTTGGGTTATTATTGCAAAATGGGTTTTGTCCATTTTCTTCTTCTTTTGTAGATCCATTCTGATCTTGTGAATTAGCCGAACCCTGAGCAGGATGGTATAGCTCTTGTGATTTGTCCTTGGTAGTCGTAGTCGTAACTGCACCCTTGTGATTATGATTATGATTGGAAACACAATTGTCCCGACTACCTACCTCTATTGGGAGGGGCAGGGGTGGTGGCGCTTGATGGTTTGATGTTGGTAGCCCTCCCTGGGTTTTACTTGATATACCACCCTTATCTACAGGAATGGTAGTTTTCGGGCAGTTTACTTTTACTGAGGTTGCCTTCTCAATGTTCCCTAGCCTAAGCTCTATCTGGTGGAGTCTCAACTCGAGGGGGTGAATAATGGACCTTAGGAGAACCCCCATTTTTTGAATGAGTACGTCCTCCCTAGCTAGTGCGGCTGCGGGTGCGGGGGTGATCCCTTCTCTTGAATTAGATATATGTATGGTGTCTGGTGCATTGGTGTCAGGAGTGGTGGGAGCCTCCATATCCTTATCCGGGACTGGATGATCATTAGTGTTGGAATGTTTAGGAAGCTTAGACAGCCGTCCACCACCCTTTTGTGGACCACGTTTTCTCTTAGGGACCGCCCCCTCCCGGTTCCCCCGTGCCTGTCGTGTCATAGGCCTGGGTGGAATATCCGAAACCATCATGTCCCCTCTGGCTATAACTGAGCTGGACTCAAGAACAGTTGGTAAAAGTTTTGCACCAGTCATTATTGGTATAACAAAATTCGGCAAGGGTTCCGAGGATGGGGAGGTACCCAAGATATCAATGATGTCAGAAGCCAGCGTATTACATGTACGGTCCGGTGAGCATACATTTGCAATATGGCCCATTGAGGATCTTTTGGCTGCGGCAATATCCAAAGAAAGTCGACGCTCCATCAAAGTTATTTCGTGTCCTAACAGAGAGTTGGCTCTAGTTATAAAATTGTCCAAGGTCCCAGACACATGACCGCCTGAAATAGTAGCCTTGCTCCTTCTCTCTCGTGCTGCCATCTCGAAGCAGTCGCCGGACCGTTCAGGAGGCTCAATCCTTTAACCAGCTTATTGTGGTTAGCTCTGATTCATCAACCAGACTGTTGCCCTTAATTACCAGTTTTTTGACAATCTGCTACTACTATATAATTAATCTTAGCTATTACCAACATTTAAAAAGGGCTAAAATATAGCCGGTAGCGGTCACTTGCCTCTGTTGATCCGACCTGCACGACCTTGTCTTACGCCGTGCACTACTTTGCCCCACAAGAGACTTCTTCTTGTTTGTATTAAACCCTTTGATTTTCTAGGTCCTTCAGTCCTCTTTCACAGCCGTGTAATTGCTGTCTCAGTGCTTTCAATGCTTTTAACGTTTTTGAAAAAGACCCGGGGGCAGTGTTTATCGCATCCACGAGTCGCGATGACACACTCCCCGTCACAGCACTGTGACCCCCAGAGCCACGCTGACGCAGTACTATTTCAGCACCTCGGCAGCCTCAGCGGTAATGGCGGTAGCAACAGTGGGAGAACAACAATGGACTCTCCCCCCTCCTCACTCAGCGCGCACCTCACACGGCGCTCTGCTCCTCTGCAACCGCGGCGGTAATGGCGGTAATGGATGGTCGGTAGTGGCGCTCTCGGCTCCTCACTCGGCGTGCCGCTCCCCACAGCTTCACTCTCCGTGGCGTGGTGTGCAGGGGGGGCGTGGCAAAGGTGTGGCGTGGCGATGGCAGCAATGGTCGGGTCAGTCAACAGAGGTGAAGCAAAAGAATCACGCTGATGATACTCAGTAGTGACTTCTCCAGTTGGTCTGCCAAACTTTGCACGCGCAGGGGTCTTCGGTGGATGGTTCCCGCTTCAACACGTCACCAATTTTTTTTCTGTTTTTCTGTTCAACATCTTCCTATAGAACCCTAGTGTGGAAATTTAGCGTGCAAACTGAACATTATCTGCGCCATCTTGCCTCTCCCCAGCGCCACGCACAACGAATGCACGGCCGCCATTTTAGGCACCCCGCTCACTCTCGACCGCCAGCGTTTTCCCTTGGCGCTGCAAGCATCCCCCGCGCGCCGGCCACCCCCGCTCTCTCATACAGGCCATAAACCCTCTCCTTCTGCGCGACCCTGCTACGGAACCACTTCCAACCGACAACCCATACATGGTCATGCCTCTCCTTTGATAACCCCCCCCCTTCCTCTGCGCCCCATTGTCTGAACTGGTCCCAGGCCATCGCCTAGCCCTGCGGATGCAGTTTATTGCCCCTACTGTAAGGGAAACACCCCACATCAAAGGGATTACAGTAGAATCAAAGCCCCTACCCCCTGAGACCCGGCCGGTTGCACACACCCCCGGGAATTAGCGGAATTCCCTGCTGCGCGATAGCCATCTCCCACTGCGGGTAGGGTGGGAACCTCTACTGTAACCATGTGTGGGATCGGATCTGAGCCGGGGCTTCAGGGGATATTTCCCCGCACATCAAGGGAATCTCAAGAATGTACTATATGTAATAAAGCAATAAACCAGTGTATAAGAGACCAGGTCTCAGAGATGCAGTTAGAGCACCTCGTGACGATACCTTGCTGTCTGATCTGATGTGTTCTGCTCCGACGGAATAAAACTTTGTTTCCTGCCTTCCAGTCTCCGGCGCCTGCCTCTTTTATTGGTAAATCATCGAGTGGTATGAGAGGCGATTACCGCCGGGCAAATCCTTGAAAGATTATCGACTGAAACTGCCGCTACCATTTAACAATTGGCGTCCCAAACGTGGGGCCCATCAGCGACACGTGGATCCAGTGGGAGAGGTCCCGACGACAGAGTGAACGACTGCAACGATCGGGAGAGCTCCTGCCCAATAGACCCTCGTCTGGCAGCCGATCATCCGAACTTCACTGGTTCCGAGCAGACCTCTCTCGAGTGATCTACGGTCCTGACTGGGAACCATCAGGAGTGCCGCGGCAAATACGGAGAATAGAGGACGATCGGGCGCTGGAGGCGGAAGACGAGAAACTGTCCATGCGGTCCGGGTAAGGTCGTGAAATACGACAAAAGTGCGAAATAATTGATTGATTGTTTGAATACTAGTATTGCTCATTGATTGTTCTTTTTGAGATATTCGCTGTCTACAAACGGGGAGGAGTAGGAATACTCTCTCTCTCTCCCTTTGCAGATAGTGAAGGGTAGGTAACGCAGACTTTTGTCCCCGTTGAAACCCGTCGTGCCTATCTTTATCTCCCCATTGATTGATTGTCCGTACATTGATTGTTTTGAAGAATAGTGCTTTTGAGATATTCTCTGTTTGCAAATAACGTAGAATAGGAATATTCTGTCTAGTCTTTGCAAATAGTGAAGGGTAGGTAACGCAGACTTTTGTCCCCGTTGAAACCCGTCGTGCCTATCTTTATCTCCCCATTGATTGATTGATTGATTGTCCGAACACTAGTTGTTCGATATTGGTTCTTTGGAGGTATTCTCTGCTTACAAATAACGAAGAATAGAGATATTCTGTCTAGTCTTTGCAAGCAGTGAAAAGATAGGTAGTGCTGACTTTTGTCCCCGTTGAAACCCGTCATGCCTATCTTCTCCCCACTGATTGGTAGTTGGTTCTGCCCGGACCGCTTATTAGAGGTGAACCATCCGGCTCCACTGGAGGGCACCCCTAATAAGGACATGTTCACTAAATATGGACTAGTCGCCGTAGCTTATAGCAAGCTGTGGCATAAATATACCAAGAAGGACCCCGAAAGTCAGTGGCCACTGATGGGATCCTTCGACGACCATAAGATAGAAGCACTAGAAATAGCTCTGCGTAGCAATAAGACGACGCCTACTATGCTTGACAGTATCGGCATGTGGCGCAAAGAAGCAACGCAACGGAAAAAGAGGGAAGAAGTAAAAGCAGAAAAGGAATTACGAAAGGCAGCTCACCTTGCCGCTAAAAAGTTAGAAGAAGACATAAAAGAGAGAAGGGAAACTAAACTAAGACAGGAGCCCGAAACCTCAGGCCAGTACGCTGTTAGGACCCCTTCTCTGCTCTACCCTGTATTGTCCTCCAAGCAGCAAACGAATGACGAATTACTGTTAGGTCCCCCGACCATTTACATGCCCCCTCCGTATGCACCCTCCCAATCGGTAGTGCAACACCCACAACCCCCGAACACGAACGAAAGCAGTACAGGGGCCTCGGCCCTCACGGCCTCCGCGCCGGCTGAGCCTCTTGTACTGAACCTAACGTCGACTACAACGTTAGACGACCATGAGATAGGAAAGAAAGAGTCCACCAGAATGAATCGGTTAACTAAAGATGAACGAGCAGGAATTGACAAGATAGTAGGGACGCTGGTGGAGCGAAAAGAAAGTGAGGAGTATATAACGGACGTGTATAAATCGTATGCCGACAGCCGCAGACGACACTTCGTCGTACGGCTCTGTTATCGCACCCTGAATACATATGAGAATAGGTACCACGATAAAGGTCCCGAAGGCCTAGCGGCCCTATATAGGAAGGTAGACATTGGGGAAGAAAGAGAGGGCGATGTAACGAACCTCTTCACTCGTACACTCGAGGTCTACCGACACCTTAAAGAACATGGACAGACAACCACAACGGAAACCCCCATGGCAACTAAGCCCCAGGGAGGAAGGGCCGATGCCATGATGCCCATTAAAGAAGCTGCCCCCTACTGGGTCCCCCCACGGGGTCAGGGAACACACGACGACATCAACCACCAAGATGCGAAGGGAAGGGTTGTATATAACTGGGTCTACCAGCCGTGGGACCGGCAAGATATTTTGACCTTTAGAAAGACCCTACCCGACTTGAGAAAGAACCCGACTGCCTTCTACACTGAATTAGGCACAGCCTTAGGCTCAACGATAATGACGTTAGCAGATATCGACTTGTTCTTTGGGCTATGTTTGCCGGCTGATGTGTGGAAACAAATCCGGAAGGTTGACCACGCTGAGCCGTTCGGATATACCTGGGTACAACTCGATACCATAGATAAACAGCGAGAGCCAGGACAGAAACCCCCGAAAGCCATCTTAGAGCTCCCAGACAAGATTGTACAAAAACTGAAGACTCTAATCCCAGAAAGAAAGGTAGACTGGTCGATAGTGACAGCTTGCCGCCAGAAACCCCAGGAAGATGTGTCTGAATACTTCTCCCGATTCGAGACTGTGTTTTCCGATTACAGTGGCCAAGACATGACCACCGCAACCGGACACCACCTCTTTGTCCAGAATTATGTAAAGGGTCTGTCGCCAGAAGTTTCCCAGAAGTTACAGACCAGCGAGAGTAGTTGGGCAGCCTCCAAACCCGCAGCAATTCTCCAGATGGCCCAATACTACGAAAACCAGAAGAACGAGAACGATAGGGCGTCAGAGAAGAAGAAAAAGGAATTAAAGGAGAGGGTGATGATAGCACAGTTGCAGGGGGTGACCATAGGAAGGGAACCCCCAAAAGAGAATTACCAACCAACCGCCCCTAGAAAGCTACCCCCTAGAGACCATACACCTACGCCCTACAACGGACGGAGAGACTTAGATGGGAACCAATGTGCGTTCTGTAGAGGGTTCGGACACTGGAAATCCCAGTGCCCGGTCCTTCTGGAAATGAATAAAAATAGGAACCCCAGAGACACAGCATATGACCACAGAAATAGAGGACGGGAACGAGGGCACACGAACGACGCCATCAACGACAGGCCAGGCAGATCAAACACCTTTGATCGCCCCCGACAAAACCAGTGTCAGCAGTCCGACTATGAAAGCACTCATGTCTTCGCATAGGACCGCCAGGGGCAAGGGAGGGATCCAGTCGAACTCCGTGTTGACCAGCAAGGTCCTTACGTCACCGCTAAGGTCTTGGGCACAAAATCTCCATTCCTGGTAGATACTGGGGCGACACGTAGTGCGTTATCTAAACGACTGATTCCTAGGGCACCCTTGTCTGGCTCACACGTAACCTCAATAGGCTTTGACGGAACGCCCTCCACTAACCCCTTATCAGCACTAATCCCCTTTGATTTAGAAGATAACACCACTGACACGACCTTTCTGCTCTCCTCCAACACCCCCGATGCTATTATGGGACTTGATTTGCTAAAACATTTTCGAGCCACTATCAGATGCTCCCCAGACGGAGTTCGAGTCATCCTACACGATAACCCAGATCTGTCCAGACCCTGTCACACTCGGCGTATGCTCTCTATAACCGATGCCGATATGTCCCTACTCGACACATTACCTTCACATCTATGGGCTAAAACCGACTCAGATGTAGGGCGCATGGTGATCGACCCGGTACACATAACCGTCCGACCGGACGCAGTGCTCCCAAAGCTTCCTCAGTATCGGATATCCCCCGAAGGCGAGAAGGCATTGGTGGAAATCATCGAGTCCCTGGTCGAGGCAGGAGTGGTAGAAGAAGTAGCGAGTAATGTTTGCAACAGCCCTATCCTACCCATTGTAAAGAAGCAAGGCGAGGGGGATGAGAAAGCCTACCGTTTCATTGTTGACTTGCGAGAGGTTAACAAAGTAGTCATACCCCAGTACCCCGTAGTCTCAGACATCACCACCATCCTCACCCTGATTCCATCCACCGCCACCATCTTTACTGTCATTGACCTCAAGAACGCATTCTTTTCCATCCCCATCCACCCAGACAGCCGCTACCTGTTCGGCTTCACTTTAAAAGCCCGTTCGTACAGATTCTGTAGGGCACCCCAAGGTTACACTGAGAGTCCCAGTATTTACAGCCAGGCCCTCAAGAGGCAACTAGATGCAGTCCAACTACCCGATGGAGTGGCGTTGATACAGTACGTCGATGACATTCTTTTAGCGGCCGACACCACTCCACTTGCCGTCACAGCCACCATTCACCTCCTCCGCTTCCTTGCGGAGAACGGTCACAAGGTCTCCAGAAAGAAATTGCAATTCTGCCAGCCCCAAGTAACGTATCTAGGCCACCTACTATCCAAAGACGGGAGGAAACTTACCCCTGACCGAATTCAAACCATCCTAGAAACCCCTGTTCCCAAAACTCAGAAGCAAGTGCGGTCCCTAGTGGGCCTCACCTCCTTCTGTCGTCAGTGGTTGCCAAATTTCAGTCTTATCGTAAAACCTCTGCTTTCCCTGCTGGCTAAAGATACCCCCTTCCCCCTCCCCTGGACACCCGAATGCCAATCCTCCTTCAAAGAATTACGGGATGCCCTCTGCTCAGCCCCAGTCCTAGGAACCCCAAACTACACTAAACCTTTCTCCCTCTACACCCACGAAAGGGAGGGATGCGCATTGTCTGTCCTAACCCAGTCCATAGGCCCTAAACAACGCCCTTGTGCCTACTTCTCTGCCACTCTCGACCCCGTAGCCAGAGCCTTGCCTGCCTGCCTTCGAGCAGTAGCCGCCGCTGCTGTCTCTATCCGACAAAGTGAGGGGATCGTGCTCTCGAACCCCCTCACTGTATTGGTGCCCCATGCTGTTGATACCCTCCTGAACCAAACCAAAACTCAACACCTGACTAGCGCACGACTGACTGGGTACGAACTGACTCTGCTTGCACCCCACATCACATTGAAACGATGCACCACTCTGAATCCAGCCACTCTACTACCTCTCCCTGACACTGACCCCAATGCGTCCCCTATACATGACTGCGTGACCCTCACCGACGAACAGACCAAGAGTAGGGTTGACCTCCGGGATACTGCCTTCCCGAACCCTGACGGAGAACTGTGGGTGGATGGCTCATGCATCAAGCTCCCTGATGGCACCACCTCGGCTGCCTATGCAGTCACCACAGCTCGAACAGTTGTTGAGACGGCCCGCATCACACAGCGATCCGCACAGGCGGCTGAACTAATTGCCCTCACACGAGCCTGCATCCTGGCAGCAGGGACAACCGCAAACATTTACACAGACAGTCAGTATGCCTTTGGGGTAGTTCACCACTTCGGGCTCTTATGGAAAGAGAGGGGATTCTTGACTTCTCATGGCACACCCATCCTGCATGGAGACCTAGTCTCTGCCCTGACCGAAGCAGTCCTCCTCCCCACACGGTTAGCTGTGATCAAATGCCAGGCACACAAGAAGGTGACAGACATTATAGGTCAGGGAAATGCACTAGCTGACATTACTGCCCGAACCACAGCCGAGAATAGGTCCACGACCCGTATGTACGTGACCAGGTCACAAACTGAGAAATGGAAGGATGCTAGGGAAACGATTAGGGATATCCAACTAGCCAGCACACCACACGAATTAACTGAATGGGCCCGGGTAGGATTGAAGGACGATGACGGTTGTTGGCGAACTAAAGACTCGAACAAATGGCTGCTACCCGACTCATACTTGACCCCCATGCTGACCATGGCACACTCCCCCGCACACATAGGGTCTGCCCCCATGATCGAACTCATCTCCAAAGTCTGGCACAACGACAGAATACCGGACTCAGCCAAACGTCTGGTCCAACAATGCCTAGTATGCCTCCAACACAACCCTGGGAAAGGAACTGCTGTACCCCGGGGAGGGTTTGGGGTCCCCAATCACCCCTTTGAAGTCCTACAAATGGACTACGTCCAGCTAGAAAGGTGCCAAGGTTTAAAGTATGTGCTTGTCGTTGTATGTGCCTTCAGCAAGTGGGTGGAAGCCTACCCGACCCATGATAACACCGCTATGACTACCGCAAAAGTACTACTGAAGGAATTCTTCCCCCGATACGGCCTTTTCGAATTTTGTGGAGCGACAATGGCCCCCACTTCGTAGCCGAAGTTATCCAACTCATCTTAAAAGGGTTGGGTGTAAAACAGAAGTTCCATGCGGTCTTCCATCCCCAATCTGCAGGCCTGGTTGAGCGACACAATGCCACATTGAAGCTTAAGATAGCAAAAATAGTCGCCACCACAGGACTAAGATGGCCAGACGCTCTCCCACTAGCATTGCTATCAATGCGTTCCACCCCCACCAAACACCACTTAACCCCCTACGAGGTCGTCTTTGGGCGGCCCATGAACCTTTGGACTGCACCAAAACCATCATCCATCCACGACGTCCCGGACGTCCTCATGTCTGACTATTTGTATAACCTAACTAAGACATTGTCTGTTATCCACCAGCAGGTGCTGCACGCCATTCCCGATGTTTCCAGGGGCCCGGGACACGACATCCAACCCGGTGACTTCGTCTTAGTGCGTAACTTCCAGCGCACCAAGAGTCTGGAGCCCCGGTGGACGGGCCCCCTACAAGTCCTGATCACCACCCGAACAGCTCTTCGAGTGGAGGGGAAACGCAATTGGCTGCATGCACACCACTGCAAGAAGGTATCACCGACCCTGACAACCACGGACAACATCACCACCCAAGAGGAACTACTGGACAAAGACCGACCATCCCTGAACCGCGGCCCGGATACAGAGACACTTGAGTTGATTGAATATCCCGATCCCACTGTGCCATCCAAAGAAGGGTATAACTTGCGACGAAAGGAGAGAACTTCGGCTAAGCAGACCACAGGCTAAGTGGAAATCTCAGAACGGTAGCCTAGTCACCTAAAAGGCCACCAGGAGAGAAACTAAAACAAAGTCTGTGGTTCTGCCCGCTACCGAGTCTCTTGAAGGTGATGGAAGCGCCCGACATGAAGATGATGGAAGCAACCGGACGTCCGAAGATCCACTACAGAAACCCAAAGACTGACCGAATGCACAGCTTAAAGACTATTGCACTTTTCATTACCCTTCTCTTTTGCCTTCTCCTCATGGTCACCTTCTGGATCATGGAGGAGAGCACACCCGCTCATAAGACATTACTGACCACCGTTCAACCTACCACCACGAAAGAACATCATCTGATCTCGCTTTCACCCCAACTCCGAGAAAGGCGTAAGGAGTTCTGGAATAACTCTTTTGTGCAGTTGCTCCACCAACACAATCTTGCTACCAACGCCACTAATTGCTGGATCTGTGGACTGCTACCACACGCCACTGGACACTCTATCCCTTTCATCCCTTCACCTTTTTCTGTCCATGGTTCCTGCCTCGCCTGGCTAATCCTCCTGCAAGAAAGCTACAAGGACAATGCCACTTCCGGCAGAACCATGTCACACTTTTACCATGGGTTCTGGCTGAACAAAACTGGAAGAACTTCTGCCCTCTTCTGCCCTCTGAGATCGAACACTTCCTTTCACATGGACATCCCTGCCAAAGAACGAGTTGAAATGCAAGTGTTCAACAATCCAGCCAGACCCACCTTCTCTTACCTCCGGAAACGGACGGCCGCCACCCTAACAGTGGCCCTGTCCGTCATCAACATCACTGGGTCTGTATGCCTCGAAGGCCTGGGGGCACAGCTGGTGGGCCACAGCTCCTGCCTCATCACCCGAACATTGGACTCAGTTGACCCACCCTCCTTTGTTGCCTCCCCGAATATGTACTTCATCTGTGGTACTAAGGCCTACACCTGGCTTCCGAAAGGTTGGGGAGGCACCTGCTACATCGCCTTTGTCCTTCCTCCGACGTATGTGGCTCCAGCAAACCATCACCGACAGAAACGGGCCAAGGACATTGTGCAGGCCGACTCCACCGGAGCACAGTTCATGGACGCAGTCAAAGGCCTTGTTCCACTCTGGGGTCCGATGGCAAACAGCCGTGCCATCCGCCACTTAACCCAGGCAGTCGAAACGGCAATGAACATTACAGCTGGCGCCCTCGCCAACAACACCGCTGAGCTTCAGGCCGTCCGCCTGGTGGCTCTCCAGAACCGCCTTGTTCTAGACGTGGTTCTGGCAGATCGTGGAGGAGCATGCCGCATCATTGGGTCCAGCTGTTGTACCTACGTACCGGATAACTCACCCTCAGTCTACAAAGCAATTGAACATCTCCACAGACTGTCCGCAGAGGTTCATCAAGAACAAGAAGAATGGTCACTGGGGAGTTGGTTTTGGGACACTATTAAAGGTTGGGGATGGAGACTGTTTTCATTTATCCTGATACCGATTGTGTTACTATGTGGATGTTGCTTGGGAATTCAGTGTCTGCCACCTTTATGTCCACTTTTTATGAACTGCATCTGCCCTAAGACTTTGGACTTTGAAACTGAGCGGATGAAAGCTCTGAACGAGGTGGAGGTACGGGGTATTATGGGGATAGATCCAAACTAGGCAAGCTGGCGAGACATGTTAAAAGGGAGGACTGTGGAAATTTAGCGTGCAAACTGAACATTATCTGCGCCATCTTGCCTCTCCCCAGCGCCACGCACAATGAATGCACGGCCGCCATTTTAGGCACCCCGCTCTCTCCCCGCTCACTCTCGACCGCCAGCGTTTTCCCTTGGCGCTGCAAGCATCCCCCGCGCGCCGGCCACCCCCGCTCTCTCATACAGGCCATAAACCCTCTCCTTCTGCGCGACCCTGCTACGGAACCACTTCCAACCGACAACCCATACATGGTCATGCCTCTCCTTTGATAACCCCCCCCCCTTCCTCTGCGCCCCATTGTCTGAACTGGTCCCAGGCCATCGCCTAGCCCTGCGGATGCAGTTTATTGCCCCTACTGTAAGGGAAACACCCCACATCAAAGGGATTACAGTAGAATCAAAGCCCCTACCCCCTGAGACCCGGCCGGTTGCACACACCCCCGGGAATTAGCGGAATTCCCTGCTGCGCGATAGCCATCTCCCACTGCGGGTAGGGTGGGAACCTCTACTGTAACCATGTGTGGGATCGGATCTGAGCCGGGGCTTCAGGGGATATTTCCCCGCACATCAAGGGAATCTCAAGAATGTACTATATGTAATAAAGCAATAAACCAGTGTATAAGAGACCAGGTCTCAGAGATGCAGTTAGAGCACCTCGTGACGATACCTTGCTGTCTGATCTGATGTGTTCTGCTCCGACGGAATAAAACTTTGTTTCCTGCCTTCCAGTCTCCGGCGCCTGCCTCTTTTATTGGTAAATCATCGAGTGGTATGAGAGGCGATTACCGCCGGGCAAATCCTTGAAAGATTATCGACTGAAACTGCCGCTACCATTTAACACTAGGACATATCGTTTCTTTTAAATGCAAGGAACAGAGAGACCTGCAGAAAGCTAGTTTGATCTCTGTGTCCCCACATCAACGGCAGCTTGCAATGTAATCAATGTTGTGATGCTCATTAAGGTTGTCCGCCAGATTCCACCACCAACAAAGGCCGCGGGGGCATGCCGTGGAAGCAGCCCTTCAGTCATGCAGCTCACTGTACCCTACAGCATATGAAGTGTAAGGCACGGCTCCTTCACGATGTACCTGGCAGTGCTAGGGCGCTGGGGACTGGAGCGCTGGAGTGCTGGAGCACTAGGCGTTAACTAGGCGTTAACCACGAAAAGCCACGAAGAAGAAAAACATGCAGCTCCTGCTGTGATGGGCAGGCTTTTGTCAGGCAAGATTTTCACACAACCTGCGGCCTCACGTGGCTCCTGCCTCCCGCCACACAGCTTTCGCGGCACCAGCACCAGCCGCGTTCGTGCTTCGTTTTCCCCTCGCTGGTCACTGAGGCAGGTGCAGACAGGAGAGGCCCTCTGGTGAGGCGTGTGAGCCCATTGGCTGGTTTGCACGACCCGCTCACCTCCGCCTCCACTCGACCTCCGCTCCCCTCCTTGCACGGCCCCTAACTCTCCTCTAAACTTCCTGGGCTCCTGCCGGCTGCGGCGGCTGCTGCAAAACTCGGACTGGATCCCCATTTTGCTTTTCCGGATGTATTGCTTTTTCTGATCAACCGGTTTTGGACTTTTTACTGTGGGTGAGCATATCTACATATGTCTCACCCACGGAAATTGCATGGCAAACTGACTGCTAATGTTTACCAACAGTGTTTGCCTTTTACCATAAGATGGCTGCGATGCGGCAATGGTAAGAGGCCCTTGGCTGGTGACACATTAACACGTTTGCGGACTGTGCGAATGAGACTACCATTGTGCGCAACCCTGTAACTTCGTACAGGTAGCCCAGCTCGGCAGGACTCTGCAGTGTTACATGTTGAACTGGGGTGGGCCTTATAATAGTAGTGGGCACTCATAGATAAAATCAGCATGGTTTACTGTTTTGTCTCCAGTGACACTTTATTATACCCAGGGGGGAAATCTATCTTAGATGGCAGATTTGCTCCCATCTGGCCCATAAAGTCCAGCAAGATATCAAAATGGGTGAAATGCATGTGCCAAGATTAATTATGCAAGTCTCAAGCATATAGGTACATCCTATGGGTTGCCCAGATTTTTCTGATTTCCCTGCTCATGCTCAGTGCCAAGGCCTTATTTTGCATGGCTGCTCCAAGTTAGTTACACTGCTCCCCAGCAGAGGTGACAAAGGCCTCCGCACACAAAAGGAGTATTTAACAGTGCTTCCCTCAGCTCCTGAAATGGAAGGGATGGGGAAGAAATTCTGTTAGTTAGATGTCATACTGTACCAGGGCAGGGGACAGCACAAGCCCACTGAACGAAGGAGGGGCTCCTCTTTGAATCTTTGGTGGGAAAGACCCTGGCAGTGATGTCAGCGAGGGGTGGAACTAACCAGTGACATTCTGGATGGCACCATCTTGCACTTTCACAGCAGGCTGTGCAGAAAGTGTGGAGCAGAGGTAGAGAGGTGATGTGGCATCTTAGTATTGGACAGGGGGCCTGGATTCTAGAACCTTACAACCCCATTTAAAAACTCTTGCACAAAGGAAAGAGGGTGCTTTTTTCTGTTGGACTCTGGGACTGCGGCTGTGGCAGCAGACATGGTTAACTGGAAGGACAAACCACTGATGCCATAAAGGACTAAGGACTCTAGCCCCCAGTTGACCCCAGGACCAGTGGGTTTCTCCAAAGGCCAGTAAGGCTACCCCCTTACACCACCTGAGGACCATTTGGGGGAAAAGCTGGACTTGTGTACCTAAGCAAGAGAAAAAGAGCACCAGAGACAGAAAAAAGGAGGAAAGCTGGTGCACTGAGCCAGTAATACCTGCTGCCTGCAACTTACAGCCCTTTTGATGCCAGGACGCCCGCTGGAGCTGCTTCTGGTGGCTAGAGCTCTCTACCTGGAGTAAAATTAGCCTGCGATGATGAAAATAGGCTCCTCAGGGCCGTAGATGTCCACCTTCAAACATTAGATACGTTTGACCTCTGTTGAGGGACATAATGTGTGGGCCTTCACCGCCAGCCTGGAAATTACCTCAGGGGTGGGAAGGGCCCATTTTCGCCCTATCTCCCTAAAAGTCGATGCAATATATAGGGGAGGACCATCATTCTCCCCCAAAGATATAAACAAGGGGCTTGGGGCCCCATCTCTGGACCCCTGAATAGCACAGAAGAAAGATGTAGCACCTCCATGCCCCCCCAATAGTGATGGCCTCCCCCAGGCCCTTGCACGTGTCTAAGGGGAGTGGGGTGGCCACTGCACACCAAACACCAGGCATGCATGGAGCAGGCAGAGGAGAAGCATGCTGCTGGCTCCCGCTCCAGCAGAGATTGTTGCTGGTTGGGTAGGAAACCAGCCGGGGCACCTTGGGGTGGACTCTCCGAGCTGCCCCTAATGAGGACACAATGCTCAAAAGAATTAAACAATAAAACCCACAAGAAGCTGAGTGGCGTGAGAGAGGGAGAGCTTTGTAATGCTCTGCTGGCTTTCATATTTGCATATTGTTCTGCCTTGTGGTAGCCCCAAATCAGGCAGGGGCACCACCAATGATGTTGTGGGGTGGCTGCAGGAGGCACAGTAGCCTCCTCCCGGTGAATCTGAAGATTTTTTTATGGGGCCAGATATTTTTTCCACCAGACTTTTTTTCTTATATCAAGCACTCCCAAAGCTGGAGCTTTTGCTGTCCAGTTGGGAGTGCAGTGTCCACTTGGGGCTTGCTCTATGGCTGTATCTTCTGTGCCCTGAAGGTGTAGAAATAAACATGTAGACATGTTACGTTTATTTTTACTGTTTTGTTAATCATATATGTTGACAATGATTTTTCATCAATGTAAAAATGCTTTATTGACATTGAGGGTTGATTTTACACATGAGAAGTGACTAATAACATTGTACCCAATAGGCTTGCTTTATATGTCGTAATGGCCCTTGATAAAGCCAATAGGCTTGTTTTATTTAGAGTGATAGCCCCTTATATTGTGATGTCTATCTGGTATGATTGGGGGAGTACTCTTATTTTGAGGGTCCTGACCCATTAAATATCGAATGCAATTTCAGAGTGTTTGTAAGGTATTTTTTATCTGCTTTATGTATGTGTGTGCGCGTGCATGTGTGTAAATTAAGGAGTAGTATTTAGGAGTGTGTGTGTAATAAATGTACTTTTTCTTTTTCTAAAGACTATCATTCTTTGAGTGTTATTATTGCATGCCGGCGAATGGTGATTGCCAGCCGACTCCACCTCCCCTGAGCAGGCCTTGGACTGCTCTGCTTCGCTATCCTTAGAGAGGCAAGCGCTACAATGGGGTACTTGCTTCCCAGTAATGGGAAATATGTGGGCCTATTACATGTGCAAGGCTAGCAACATACACAACTAATAACCCCAATTTCCTACATTTATACTCGACAGGATTTGACAGAAAGATGGCGGGCAGATGTATGGTTACTTAGGGGCTTATTTAGAGATATGGCAGCCACACTGGTATATCTCTGCCCGCCCTATTTAGATATCTCTGCCTGAGTGGCAGAGATCTGCTTGCCTTCAGAGGAGCTGCCGCCACAGTGGCTTCTCTGAAGGTTTTTAAATTTGGTGATCAGTCGAAATTTCTCATGTGACTGCTAACCAAACATTTTTGGACGTTTTCACCAAGGGTTGGGGGAAAATATTAATATTTTTTCTGTGCAGGGCCACCAGAATTTTCCTGGCAGTGGGGAATGAAAATAAAGTACAGCAGAATGTCTGTCCTAAATAGCACCCACAGTCTAAGCCGCGTCCACTGGTGACCACAGGTCTGTCAGTCCTTTGTCGTTCAACAAACAGAGCCAGCGCGGCACTGCTAATGGAGACATGACTGTGCACCGACTCTAAACAGAGCATGCAGACTCTCAGTTTGGTGGATAGAATCTTCCGCCACATTTGTAGTAGCTTACCCTGTGTGCAAACTCCAAAGGACCCCCTTAGTCTCTAAAAGGTTTGATAATTAAAACAAATTTGAAATAGAGAAAAGAATGGGGTTGATGCCAAATCAGTCTGTGGCCCCTCCTTGGAGAAGTCGTCCAGGTAGGCGATGGAGTACTTTTCTCTCTATGCCCATTCAATGATTGCCCTCCTTGAAATGAGCACTTATTGGTTTCAATGCAGTGGTGCTAGCATACCCCTTCCACCCTTGACCTCTAAGATATAATCATTCATAGATAGCACTGTAATTCAATGTCATCATGTCTTTAATGCTACCTCAGGAAGCATGCTTGCCAGATTGCACCAGATACACAAACGCTGTATCCAGTGTAGGATTTTGCAAATCATTAATATCAAATGCAATGGGTTTTGAAGACTACAACTTCCAAAATCCACTGATCTATTTAATGAAAAGCTGTGGTCAATAAAATGGTGCTTAGTGTACATGGAGCAGGTAAACTAAACTATTTACAAATTTTCCTATTCCTAATTTAAAATAAAATGAATGCATCTTGCCATTTCAGAAAATGAAATAATAAAAACAATGCTATACACGTATATATGAGTTTATGTGAGTTTCTTTACTGTGCTAAACATTCATTTTATTTATAATATTCTCTGTATTTCTGCTGTCACATGAATGAAATGTTTTTGCCGTTTGGCAACTATAATAGCAAATGCTACACATGTTCTTTTCAATTCATGTGCTGTGTTTAGCAATTTGCATTTCTTATCTTTCTTGATGGCCCTTGCTTCCATGCAATAAATGACTTTAATGTGAGGAAAGCGTTCAACACACAGAGATCTGCTTGGAAAATGGAGGACATTACCATCAGCCAGCATTGATGTCAATCATAAAACTAAAATACCAAAATCCTGTCTCGGAATTCTCTTTGAACAAATTCAGTTGCACCATAAACAGTGGGCACACGATGAACATGGCAACTGTTTTATTAGCATGTGAGAAAAATAATCTGCCGCCCTGAGCCATGACACTTGCAGACATTGGCTGCAGCACCCCAAAAAAACGATCAGGTGAAGATGAATGAGCAATAAAGATACCTTTAACTTTAGTGTTCATCTTGTCACAATTGCTGTTTAAATGTCAGGCTATGTCTTCTGACAAATTACTGCTGGTAAGTGACCTAGGTGACAATTTTGCTGGGGTACAGGAAGTGAAAGGAAAGGCTGTACGAAGTCTGTTTTTTTCTAACACATAACAACAATAAAATACCTGTAAATTAACTATACACATTTAAAAATACATCAGCAATTAGCAAACAGCAAATTAAGCAAATTGTTTTAATTCTGAAGTGTGGTGCAAACAAAGATTTTTATTGGGTCAAAACAATTAAGACAATTTGCTTGGTGATGCGCAAATCATAATATTCTCTGATACTCGATTTCCATAGGTGCTCTATATTTCTTTATCAATAAAACTGCATGTCTGTGCATATGTAGTGGCTATTTCATTTGAAAACGTGCTGTGTGTCAATAACAGTGTGCTACCACACTAGTGCTTCACAATGCACCACACCCTACACACAGCACCCTCACCACTCTCCTGGTGAAGGGGTGTGGTACATTTGCTACACTTGTTTTCTGTATGACACTTGGGTTTTTCACAATCTCAATGGCTCCAGTGATATCACATTAATGGTGACACCTCCACTCTGAAAACTGTTCCAGGACCACTGTTTTCATACGTCCATCTCTCTTAACCAGTCACAAAACAACTAGGCATAAAAACTCCCTGGTCCCTGCTTGTGTGTTTCATGCCATCATTTGTCATGAATGGAGGAAATCCCATTAGGTCACATCTAAATAGGTAAATTCCACAGGCTCTTATACGGGTCAGCAATGACCTATAATCCATAGGTTACAAGTGTGACACTCAAAATATGCTGTCTCTATTAATTAGCAGTCATTTTCTTTATTGACAAAACTGATTCTTGACAATGGCATTCTTTAAACCCTCAATGCAACAAAGTTGTCTTTTAAAATGGGAAATTTAGCTTTTTCCTAGCCTCATAATTAGTGGAGAGTACCATTGCCTAATTCCGGCCCCTCACATTCTTTGTCATACTGTTTCAGGTCTCGCACCCAGTCTGGGCTCTCCTTTCAATTTCAAACTGCTACCAATAGGCTGCGAGGTACAGTTCACCAACGGGGCATTCCCAGGCTAGGGAACAGCGTCACACCACAGGTTGCGCATCCCTTGTTCTGCCCCAGAGGGACAAGGGGATCTTTCCTACCCTCAGGCCTCTTTCCAGGGTGACCTGTGTCCAGGGTGTAGCTGTGTATTTCGCACTTGACGCCCCACTACTTATGAAGTGTTTGTCAAAAAACACAAAATATGGAATGAAAAGCGGGCGCTTCAGGAGCCAACAGGCCTGGTGTGAGTGGAGTGAATGAGGTGGTCTGTACTCACCAGTGGTTGGTTGTTTTGTTTTCGATTGCCCACATGCCGCGTGCAGCCCGCAGAGGGCGAGGGCCGCTGCCAGCAGGAGGACGGGTGTGCTGCCCTGTCTCTGCATGGTGACTCTATGATCGGTGACTGCAGGTCTCGCCCAGTGCCCGTTTTTACACCCTCTCAGAGGTGCTTCTGGATGAGCAAGGTGTGGGAAACAGCCTCCAGGAAGACTTTGTTTGGACTCTCCCAGCTGGGTATTTCACACTGCATCCGTGTGCCTCTGCCAGGCCCGTGCCCAGGAGCGGTTCCCGTTTATCCCTGCCCCGCTTGGACTTTGCCAGTGAGTCAGAGATAGTTGTCTCTGTTTTATTTGTTCTCTTCTGTTACCCACTTGCCTCATAATGCTGACAAGCAGCCAAAGGTAACAAAAAAGGTTGGCTCGTCCTGCAAAAATCAGAGGTGTATGTCCCAAAGTGCTTGCATGGTCAGGCTGGGCGAATCCTAAAAATGCTGGTGTGGTTGGCATCACACGCACTACTGGCAGAGTTGGGCTGGATAGAATATAGACCTGGGCACTAAAATTAATGTGGATCGCATTAGTGCATTTGAAAGCTAAAATTGTGGCCCATAATTGCAAATTGAGGTAGCTTTGTAACTTGTAAAAACATGCCATGTAAGTGTTTTGCAAGGTGTGATAGCATGAATTTGAGCTTGCTGCAGGCTTTTTTTGTTTGTAATATGATATCCTGGGCTCAGAAACCCTGGCACTGGAGCTGCTTGAAGCCCAGTAGAACAGAACATCGTGCACATGTTATGGTGGACAGATTCTAGATTTATGGAACACATTTTGGCCCAAGTCATAGGGAGAGTGGAGCAAGAGCAGAAGTAGAGGTCTAGTTTGACCCTAAGATCCAAACCACGATTGTAGCCATTGCAAAAATTATCATTTGAAGGATGTTTCAAGGGGACATTACCTAAATATTATAAAGAAATAAAGTGCAAAACGCTAAAGGTTTTAATAACTGTTTTCATTTTTAGTACAATTGACTTTGTTACTACATTGGGATCTTTTAAAGCAATTTAATTACTTGTAAATATAAACAGTAATACTTCAAAACTTATCTCAAGAATTCCATCAATCAATTTAATGCATTCTCAAAAGAATCTGATTTAGGTAATACCAAATGTTACATTGAGGCACAGATAAGTCATTTACCTAAGATAACATAATTGGTCGGAGTAGTCAAGATCTGCAATTCTGCAATTAAAATCACTGGGAATTCTGGTCTCGTTTAACCAGTAATGCAGCTTTGGATGACATCGTGTTCAGTAAAGCTGACTGACACATACACAAGTATTTAATAAATGTAGGGAAGTAGGATCAGCTTCTTATGGTTATCCCCACTTTTTGCTTGATGTTACACTGTTTTTGACAAGTCTGACTGGGATCCTGCTAATCAGGACCCCAGTCTATCTATTCTCCCTAAAACGTTAAGTCATGTACTTAGGTACACTCCAGATTGGATACTGGAGTGCCCTTATAATCCCTAGTATACGGTACACATGTACCCAGGGCATAGGTACCCCAGAGGCCTCCCATGGGCTGAAGCATGTATAATGCCTCCCATGAGAGGCAATGTAAAATGGAACTACAGTCTTGCCATTGCAGCCTGTGTAAGATGGTGCACGCACCACTTACTTTAGATATAGGTTACTATATCTATAGGTCACTACAATTAAAATCCATAAATCACCCATATAGCAGGCTTTGACAATCCTGAAGGCGCTGGGTTTTAAATGAGAGGGTGCCCCTGCATGAGCAGAGCACCCCTGCAGCCTTCAGAGACCATTCTCCCGGGTTGTCGTTGACACAGCCAGACATATAGGCAGATGTGCATTATATGCTTTCCTAAAATGCGATCTCGAAATTGGCTGCAACAAACCATGTCGTGTTTGGTATCAAACACCTTGGAATCATACCTCCACACCGGTAACCAGTGTGGAGGTATGATTCCGCCCCTCAGAAGCAAGCTTTGTGGGTCCCTGGTTTTCCCGGTACCAGCCATCTCGACCCGGACAGCACAAAATGGATGCTGCACCACAGACACATTTTTGCCCTCCTGTTGCTGAGCCAAACTCAAGCAGAGGAAGGCAGCACAATAAGCATCCTGTCACAGGGAGGTGTGTCCACCTCCCAGACAGGATTTAGTGTATCGGGGCTGGGCTGGGTGGGTACACTTTCAAAGTGCCTGAAAGTCTGCTCGAGTGGCACATTTGGTGTCCCTTTGCATAGTCCAGTTCAAACCAGTATCCTCCCCACTGTCATGACCCTCCCCTGGCAGGGTCCCCTGAATCTTTCCAACCCTTTCCCGTGGGCAAAAAAGGGCTTACCTGGCTGTAGCACCCTAGATTCGACATGTACAAGATTCTGAACAAGAAACCACTGACCTTCGACCATCTGGACACTCTGGACTTCCTGGACTTCCACCGGGCCCGACTCCATCTCCTTATTCATCCAAAACATCGTCTGTCCCGTGCACGATACAGATTCCGTGCAGGACCTGTGGAGCATCAAGGACAACTGAAGTATGTCCCTTGGGGTGAAGGAGTCACTCCCCTGCCTTTGCAGGCACCATAACGCAACTGACCAGTCTGCTGATACTGAGCTCCTGCGGACTTCGAAGGCTCCAGCAACACAGGAGGTGGGTTCCTACATTCCTTGAGGTTGAGCTGCCCTCTCAATGAGATTGAGGCAGTATCCCTCCTAGGAACAGCATAACCCTAACCCCTGTGCACCGGGTACTTTTGCAGGTGCACATGCTTGTTGGGGTTCCCCAACTTCGTGCACTGGGCTGTCGATAGCCCCCACCTCTGTGCACATTTCGTACAAAGGACTTTGGCCTCCTCGCACTCTGTGCCCTGCAAGCTATTGCTTTATGAAACTGCTAGAGGTCCCTTTGCGACTCCTCTGCCTTCGGCCTGTGGGTCCATTTGACATTGCTTTTCTTGAGCTCCTCTGGTTGCTCTAGGCCTGCCCTGACTCCCCTTTCTGTGGTGAGTCTCCTGGTCCTTGCTGGGCCAGACCGTGACCCTCCTCGACATTCTTCATTGGTTGCCGCTGCCAAGGCTTGTTGGTGCTCCCGCCAGACACCGGCCCCTCAGTACTCGACATCCTTTGTGGGACAGCTCGTATCCTGCTCCTGGTATTCCTCAACGTCTCCTGGTCCCTGCAGCTGTAGAGTCAAGGTCTCCTTCATCCCACCTGATGCAACCGACATCGGTTGGCATTCGTCTACCGGGCCCCTGGTCTCTCCAGAGTAAGCCAGACTCTGTCCCCTCTGCTTTCAGGTTCCTTCCATCAAGAATCCACCTATGGATTCCACCGGACACTTTTCTTCTTTCCAGCAGTAGCATTTCTTTGAAGACTCACATTGAAAATGGCGGTGGTTTCAGACGCAACTTCAGTCCTATGCACCCGGCTTCCCTGGGACAGTTAACTTTGTTACTTTGGTATCCACGGGTGGGGTGGCTCTCCAACCTTCTATGTTCCAAAGGGTTTCTGCGTAATCCACTGTGAAGGGTCCTTAAACATTAAAACTGCAACCGCAACTCTCCCATTGAATTGTATGTAGCACGCGGTCGTGCTTTCACACTGCACCCGTTCTCCGTGGGGTCCCAATTTTCTCACCTTGGGTGGTTCCTTGGGGTCCCAGCGAATCTACATCCTCTAGACTCTGTCTTGACTCGAGTCGTGGTTCTTATACCACTATTTTAGTATATGGTTTGGTCTCCCCCTGGAACCCACTGTGTATTAGTGCCACTTAAGATTGTTTCAGTGCTACAGTATTGTGTGCTTTGTGTTAATCTGTGTGTAGCAGATACTGTGAGGTGTTTAAGGTGTTATAATAATAAATATATATTCTTAGAACTACTGCGTGGTTCTCCTTTCATTTAACCAATACAATATAGTTGCATTCTGGTAAAATAAAAGCTGTTTAACATATCTTCAAGACTAAGCCTGAAGGCTGCTCTTCACAGCTACCACTTCAATAGCTTTCTTAGGTTATCTTTGACCTCTTAAATCACCTTAAGGATTGTTTGGACTGGTGCAAGGTGCCCACTAACTCGTGGACATCATATGCCAGGCCAACTCTCACAATAAAGTAACAAGACACTGCATAGTAAATATGCATAGAACCAAGTTAGGTAAATCAAGTAGGTGTCAATCTAAAAAAGATTAAATGGCACCAAAGATACATAGGACCTCATTTAGTCTTCGGAGTGGTTTATTTACTCTGTCAGGGTGATAGAGTAAAACACTCTGTCGCCCTAATGGGGTAACAGCACTCCAAATTTAGAGATGTCTGCCTGCCCAGCAGTCAGTGTATTAAAAAGTTTGACTGACAGTACAGGCAACATGACAATATCATCCTTCAAACTTTTAACATGTTTTTGCATTTTCAAAAACAAAATCCCAAAGGGGGTATTACAAAGTCTCAGGAATCCAGGATATGTAGAAAAGTAGTTTAATTGCAGCACGGCTAATACATCCTCCAAGGTTGATCTCCAGATGCAAGTGAAGACAACCAGTGGAATTTACTGTAACAAACACTCCATAAGAACATGGAATGTTAAACAAAAGTATACAAAGCCCATGCTGAGGAAGACCAGGGACAGGATGAATATATACATAATAATGAAGTACAGAGAACAATGCAATAGGTAAAATGCAACACATCCCCCTCACAGAGAAAGAACTAATAAAGGAGGAAGAAAAACGATTAAACAAAGTCATTAAACAATTTCGGAACACGTCTGAAACGATTGTTAGACTTAACTCTGGAAGCAACAGACTCATTGTTTTGTCCACCATACATGTTTCCATTCTGAAAATTTGAGTTCCTAGAATCACACTTTTGTGAAAAGAAATGGTCAGGGCATTTAGCAATCCTCCTAATGTTTCAAACTTTGCCATCCTGAGTAATTACACTGTTGCTAAAAACTTGTTTTACTTGCATGGCTTTTCCAAATCTACTGGCACCCTTATTAACAAAACCGGGTTTTAATACTTTGACCCAATCACCTACACTGAAATTGTGCACCTTCCTTCTCCATTTTTTGTCATACCATTTCTTCATTCTGTACTGTTTGATTTCTACCCTCCTAGCAGTGTCATATACACATTCCCTCTCACTCGCCAAACTCTTGCAGTTTTCCTTGAACCACCAAGGACATACACTGGAGGCAGGATTTCTTCCTTTGAGCAACTTGAAAGGACTGACCTCAGCGGTGGAATGTGGGGTAATGCGCTGAACCCATAAGCGTTCTCTGAGCGCGCATTACCAATTTCCACCTTGTTTGAGAGAGTCAGTAACAACATTTTTGAGAACACGGTTAAAGCGCTCCACCTGACCATTCTCGTGTGGTTCGTAGAGAGAGGTGATATTATGCTTAGTACCGCAACTCTTGAGAAACATTTCCATCTCAGATGATGTAGGTTAAACCCCATTATCCGATAGAAGGGTAGAAGGGCAACCCTCACTTGCAAACACTTCTTTAAAAAAACTGATCACATCACGGGTGGTAGCCTTCGGAACAAATTTTACTTCTGGCCATTTGGAATGGTAATCAATAAGAACCAGAGTAAATCGGGAACTTCCCGGAAGCATACTAAAAGGACCTGAAATGTCAAAAGCAACTTTCTACCAAGGTTCCTCAGGCCACTTGACCACCTTTAATGGAGGAGTGTGCACCTTCAACATTTTTTCACTGGAAACACATTCTTGGCACTCTCTGACAATGCGATCAATAAATGTGTCCATACCAGGCCACCAGGAATAGTTTCTGATTAAGCGCTTCATGGCAGAAATGCCTGGATGGGTCTTGTTTGTGAGATAGTTTTAAAATTATATCTTGAACACCCATAGGCGGAATACACTTCCCTGCCTTGAGGATCAAATTGCCTTCCATTTCCAATTCATCTGCAACATTGTAAAAAGGTAAAAGATCTGATCTAATATCACTCTTCCTTGGCCAACCTCTTACCACAAATTATTTTAGATCATTCCATCTGTCATCACTTTGTTCGCTTTCTTCCCAGAGTTGTTCTGTGATTTCTTGATACTGTGATGGAATAATGTTATTTATTCCCACCACAAAATCTACATCTTTAACAACATTTACATTGTCATGACAGCAGGGTCGGCGGGACAGGCAATCTGCTGTTACCTTTTTCTTACCGGGAACATATTCTACTTTAAAATTATACTCTTGGAGTCTAGATGTTAAATGTGAAATTCTTGCTGTAGAATTTCATCCTCCTCCTGTGGACAAAATATACACTAACAGTTTGTGGTCCGTTCTGAGTATGAACTTACTGCCCCACACATGGATTCTTTAGTGTTCGACAGCCCAAACAAAAGCAAACCGCTCTCTTTCAATCACAGCATATCTGCGTTCAGTTTCATTAAGAGTCCTCGACGCAAAAGCAACATTCCACTCATCACCACCGTCCCTCTGTGACAAGACACTGCCAAGACCATAGAGGCTGGCATCAACTGTTATGATGCATTCTTTTCTCATGCGGAAAGGTTTTAAAGTGGGAGCATTAATAATATCATTCCTAATACTTGCAAAAGCCTCTTGTTGTTCTCCCTTCCACTCATAAGTAACATTTTGTCTAAGTAATTTTCTTAAAGGCTCCATTTTGGTGGCAAAATTCTCCACAAACTTGCTGTAATATTCACACATGCCTGAAAATGATAATAACTGCTCCTTATTACTGGGAGATGGAGCATTCACAATGGCATCAACATTAGACTTCTTGGGTATAACACCATCACAAGACAACATGTGTCCAAGATATTCCACAGAGTGCTTGAAAAGTTCACACTTGTGAGCCTTAAGGGTGAGGCCATGACATTCTAACCTCTTGCAAACTTCATTTAAATTAACTTCATGTTCAGATATATTTTTAGAGAAATCTAAAATGTCATCCTGAAAGCATTTGACGTAGGTGTCTATGTCCCTGAATATATGAAACATTACTCTCTGGAAGACTGACGTGGGCGACGCCAATCTAAAAGGCATTCTAGTGTACTGAAAAAGGCTTTGTGGGGTAATGAACGCCTTGTACTTCCTTTACTCTTCTGTGAGCTCTGTTTGGTGATATGCAGACCTAAGATCAAGTGTAGAGAATATCTGCGCACCTTCTAACATAGAAACCACCTCATTTATGTTAGGTAGTGGATGGCCATCTATGACAATATTGGAATTCAATGCTCTCAAGTCCACACACACTCTGAGCTTTTGATCAGGTTTGCGTACGAGGACAATGGGAGAAAGCCATTATAGGCTCAATGATACCCTCGTTGGATAACTCTGTGAGCAGGTCTCTTAGCTCGTCCCTAATATTGATGGGTACCCCTCTCAATTTTTGTTACACCAGGAAAGCATTTTCCTTTAATACAATATTATGTGTGAAATTCTTTAGTCTGCCCAAATTGTCCCAAAAGAATTTATTGTATTTGTTAATCAACTTTGTTACTTTATCAAGATTGACACTATTAATGTTATCAGTGAAAGAACTGTACATATCTCGTTCATCACATAGGGAAACAGGATCTTTGGACCGTGGATTAAGGATTAAGGATTAATCCTAACTCCCACTGATCACGCCAACCCAAAACATTCACTCCTCTCATAGCAATGTATAGTTTTATGTGAGCACACCTTTCTTTCAAATGTAAAAATACTTGAAAGAAACCCTCCATCTCAATTTTTGACCCATCAAAACTTTCAGTAGTGATATCAGATGGTTGTAACTTGTCATAACTACACACATTGAGTAACTTCTCCTTATAATATTGCGAAGTAATATTAGTCCAAGGTGACCCAGAGTCTACCAGGAGCTCTAAATCAACATCTAGGACTTGAAACGCACACTTGGCGACGGGAAGAGACTGCTGCAATTATTGATTCTGTGAAAGAGATATTTGGATGGACTCAAGACCATATGCCTTCCATTTTAGGTCGAGCATTCGAGACCTCTTTTATATACTTTAGTATATACTTATATGTGTATGTACGTTGTGGGTTCTGGAGATCAGCCCTAGGACTTGTCCGCTTCCGCTTAGGGACTTTTGTTTCTGTTCAACTGTCTCTATTTAACTGTCTTGAAAGAAAACGACCAGTAGAGGTCAGTAAAATTCCAGAATTGCTTTCTGCTGAGGGACTTTCTTTTTACTGTAAAAACAAAAATTCTGGCAACTGCCTCTATTTAACTTTCTTGATAGAAAACAACATGCAGAGGTCAGTAAAATACCAGAATCACTTTAGCATTTTCTAGATTCCAGTCCATAGAAATTGTTTTGCACGAGCACCTGTAGACAATAATATTTTTTTCAAATCTTGTATTTTCAATGATATGACCAGCGAAGGCCCTGATTTTATATTAAAAACAGAGCTTTGGACTATACCATTTCCAGCTGAAAGGCAATATTTCTCACCATGTGTTCCCATACTTGGCGTGTCACGCAGTTTGGTGCTTACTGTTAAAGAACAGTAGATGTTTCAGCACCCAGGCTAATGTGCTGCATAGCTAAATACATATAAGGTCCCCAAGGCGAGACCAATTGCATTGCAAATGCTTGTTATATAACAGTTGTCGATAATCTATTACAGGCATATGTGACATGGTGGCAGCTGTGCCCTTTACGTCTAATCACAAACAAATTAGAGTCTAAAAGCATAAGCATTGACAAATCCAAATGAAATGGCCTTTCCACGGATAGATGATTTTCTCTGTGATGGTTTGTAGTTGTGTAAATTGGTGAACATGCGAACATACAAACGAGCTCGTTGATGAATGGATAAATAGATTGGTCAGGCACACATGGATGAATTAGTGGGTGGGTGTCTGGATGGATGAATGGATGGGTGATTGAGTGCATTCGTAGCAGAATTAACTTTATGGTGGAAGGATGATCAGGTGAGTCAAAGATGGATTAGTGGGAATACCATGTATAGATTCATTAAGCAGAGAATGGAGGGAAGAGTGGGTGCAAAGGTGACTGTATACGTTTCTTGTCTAGGTGGGTGGAAGAATGGGTGAGTGAGTAAGGGGAAAAACAAATGAATCAGTGCATTCATGTATGGCTGGAGGGTCAGATAGAAGGACTGATGTATGGATAGATGGATGGATGGATGGATGGATGGATGGATGGATGGATGGATGGATGGATGAGAGAATGTATAGCTGAATGCATGATTCAGTTCAATGCAGAATGGGTTGATTGATGGAGACACGATTCAGTGGACTGATAAATGCGTGAGTGGATTGATAAAGGGATGGATATATGGATGAATTGTAAGTGCATGGATGAATGTATGTGTGAGTGCATGGGCAGATGGCTGTGTGAATGAGGAAATGCATGAATGGATGAATGAGTGATTGAACACAAGGATGGATTAATTGATTGAACGATAAGAATCGATGGATGGTGGATAAATGCATTACACAGTGACTAGATGAGCAAGTGCATTAATTGATGAGTGATTAGTAACATTGGTGGTTTGATGCAGTTTTTGGATTTGATGGCTATATGTTTAGAGGAGTGCAAGGTTTGATAAACAGGTAAGTGCATGGATGGATGGATAGGTGAGTAAAAGCATGAAAGTAGGAGTGATTGAGTGCATTGCGGTTGAATGAGTTTCTTGTTTGTATGACTGAATGGTTAAGTGAATGCAGGAATGGATGAATGGGTGAGTGAATGAATACAAGTATGTTCCCAGTGGAATGTGAGGTTGATATGATGATGGCATTTGTTTGCTTTTCCGTTTAACAGCTACACCTATGCATTGTTTGCTGGAATTTCTTTCTTTGTACCTTCTATCCAGTGACAGTTATTTTTTGGTGCGGGTTGCACTTTCTGTGCTTACTGCATTACCTATCATTTTCCTTCACCATGAGTACTGCCAGTATTCATAGCTTCACTAGATAATCCCATGAATTGAAAGCTACATTTTCAGAGCAATACCTAGACACTTTGTTTGATCTAGTATGGCAGCAGAAGACCAGCATTGTTAGGTGTTTGATTTTAAAAGATGGCGCTCCAAGCAAAATAAGCCATGTGGGGTAATATTGGCTTGTAAATAAATACACTATGATTACTTTGTGTAGCCAGGGCTGGGAAGCCAAAGCAGCACTGGCAATGTTTGTCAGACCAGCCCCCATACAGTGCAATGAGCGAACCTGACCACTACAAAGAATGTCTTTGGTGATTTCTCCCACAAGAAAATTTGGGGGAAATGGTGCATTCTACCACACATTTTTCATTATATATTTAATTGTATTAGCTTTTAAAGCACATTAAATGATGAGCTTACTATGCACCAGGATATGACAATCTTTGTTCGGGCTTTTCAATAATTCCCTAACTATCACTCTCCGACAGTGTCTCACTTCTCTACAAAGCCCAGCTCTCACATGTATTTAATCTGATTTATAGCACCTCTCATACCAGTGTAGGGTGTCAGAGCACTTTACATCACACACACATACTGGGACAATGAATCATACGTTTCTAAGTCCGGGTATAGAAAATGTTACATAAGGCAAAAGGGACTAGAAGGTGTAGGATTCACGTGTACTGGTAGACATTTTTAAGAGTGCTTGGTTTGGAGAAGCACAAACTCAGGATTCAGAACATAACACAGTGGTTAGCATTGACTTTAATATTATGAATTTATTTCTACCCAAACAAACTTTTTTTTTATCAACATCACAATAATGAAAGACCAGGGAAAATTAACTTTTTGACCTGTATCATGCAGTTTACATGCAGCTCTTTGATTGCTGTTCATGGCTTACTGTGCTAGATTAAGATTGTAACTTATGAACTGCACAGAAACAAAAGAATCTATGTCACAAAAGCAATAACTCACTGAGCTATGCACATAAAATACTGTTATTTGATATGCATGATACACATTCTTTGCAGCAGGCATATTATCTTGCTGCACTACCTTCGATGAGTCAAAACTGCCACTATAAAAAACTCCCATCTCTCTCCAGCAGGTACATTGTTCACCAGAGTTATCTTGACACTTCTATTGTTGCCCAAAAACTGCTGGATATACAAGGAACTTTGCAGTGTTGTTAAAACTGCTGCACAGCTACCAGCTCCCACTAACAAAAAAAAAGTCTCCCACCCTTCCAGCTCTAGAGGAAACGCCTGATGCTCAGTACAGCCAGTCAGACCTTGGATGTAGCTCACTGTATAAACCTCACTTAACCCACATTGTGATGAAGGTCTTGCATGTGATAGACACAGGAACTATGGAAGGGATTGAAGGTGTTGACACTAGAGGCAAGTGTGAGAATGTGCCTCTTTTTACCTGGTCATCCCCATCTTTTGTAGCCTGATGAAGCTGTTTTTGACACTGTGCACCATGCACCAATGCATGTTCACTGACCCCCAAAAGATGGTAAAATTGGCTAACTCCTAATAGGGATATTTAACTTTACTGTAAAACCATAGCATATGATGCCCTGAATGCACCCATGGCAGGGAAAGGTAAATATCACCTATGGACTACAGCATTACTGTGCCATTCACTTATGTGACTAGGCAAATATGGCCTCAGGCCTACCACTGAAACCTGGCTGCTGCTGTTTTAAACCTGCAGTCCATCCATTCAAAATAACCCACAACGTAATACATGTAGAAATTTAAAATAACATGTCCTTACAGTGATTAGCACCCAAAAGCTATTTTCACTGAAGCAAGGTTGGCTGGCAGATAAGAAAACAATGGGAAGATGGATTAAATATTATGGGGCCAAATACAATGTCAGTCGGAAAGGTTCCGAACAACATTCAGTTTGTCGGAATGCATGTTGGAAGCCTTGTTGCGAACCGAATCTGAAACATTTCCGACCGACCGACATTGTAATGAGGCCCTAAATCTGCTAACTCTGGATTAGAACCATCTAGAAATATGATTTTTAATATTTATTAAAAACCCAACTTAATGTTAAAGTCGGATTTTTTATGAATATTAATGAAAAGTAATTTTTAGAAAGTTGCCTTTTTCCTACCTGAAGCTCCTGGATAATATTTTGCATTAGCTCTCCAGCAAAAGCCCAGTGAGTGCAAAGCCTTGATGAGTTATGAAAACTATTCCCAGTGCAGGGGCAATGGCTTGGGTGGGGTAGGTGTTTTCTCTTACCCTGTCAGGAAGAACAGTTGGGGTGTACCTAGGAACCTCATTTTTCTTCAAAGGGGTCTCACTTGCCACAAGTAAATTTTAGATGACTGTTGGAAAGGCCACAGTTTTGTCCTTCCAGTCACGCAGGTACCAAACTCAGTATCCCCTGAACTGGTTTCAAGTGACCACAGAGGAGGGAACTGCTCAGTCCATTCACCTATCCCCCCAAAGTGTGACCTCACTGGGCTCAGAAAACAGGTTCCTCCTACTCAGAGCTTCTCTGCGGCAGCAAATCTGACCTTTTCAGTGGACCCCTGGAGAGAAGGTATGTGGTCTCATGGAACTCTATGTTGCTCTGCTAAAGGATTCTGAGCTCCAAAAAAGAGACTAAGTCCGAAGGTAAAATTCTTCACCAGACAAAGGCCCCAAAAGTATTAGATCAGTGAGGTGACTTTCCTGGGTGTGAAATATGAATGTCTCTTGCTCTGAGCCTTTCTCACCCAAAAAAAATGTTTAAGCGGGACCTCGGACAACACCTATCGAACTTCATGAGAACTACCTCCGATACAGCCTGCTGCCTTGCCCCACTGAAGGATTTTAACTTTCAGAAAAGAACGTCCAAGGTAAAACCTCTGACCGTGTAAACATTGTTGGTATATCCAACCTTCATCTATCGCGGTCGGCCCGAAATCCCAGTCTACCATGATCATTGACTGTCATTGGCTCTTTCTAATTTTTGGTGCTATTTTTCCTTGATGATTTAAAAAAAACATGTCTTCAGTTTCTCTTACTGGATTTTTGTTACTTTGATGTCATTTTGCTCATTACATTTTACTAATTTGTTTCTAAATTGGAGAGGTATTCTTATTGTGCTGTGTTACTGACCTCTGTAGCTGTTTTGGCACTTCCAAACGCTTTACACGTTTTCTCTAAGTTAAGCCTGTCTGCTTTACACCATAGCTACCAGGGGTCGAACTCAGATCTAAATTACTTAAACCTTTGATTGGACTTACCAAGTATTTGACTTCATTACTTGTGATGGACTACCATCCACCTCAACTAATAATTCACTTTCTCACATAAATCATTCGGATGTATGACGTTACAACGCATGCTTTTACACCGCATGCCGTTACAACGCATTTTTTACACCGCAAGATCTGTTACAACGCAAGCCTTTACAACGCATGCTTTTACAACGACGTACACTAGATGGAGTGCTGACATTAGAAATGTATAATTTACTATTCTAACTCCAGTCCACGTTGCAGTAGGGAAGGTGTTTGGATAGTAAAACTACACTATTTCTAATGTTAGCACGCCATCTAGTGCATTTCGTTGTAATGGCATGCGTTGTAATGGCATGCGTTGTAACAGATTTCGCGTTGTTACAGTTTCGTTGTAATGGTAGTGCGGTGTAAAAGTTGCGTTGTAAACGTTGTATACCAAGCATTCTGCTCTTGTGAAGTTCTTTATTGCAATATATTTCTTGATGTTGTTTTTGCTCTTTGCTTCTTGTTCTTTGTGTTTGCTGGATAATTTTTCCTAGTTACCTTTCTCTTTTTTCATTCTTAGATAGCCATATGGTAGATTAAGCAGAAGATGGAGCAAGAAAATAACAGATCAGCAGGTGACAGGTTTTTAATAGAGATGAGTGAAACTAGATAGTTTTTTGCTCACATAGCAAGTTATTCTCATGAGAACTTTGTCTTCTAAATGAGCTATATAGGAGCTCTCTATCCATCTAAAAACTGATGATTTGGGATTTTTTTACATCGCAAGATAGTGAGAATAAATTCTCTTGCAGTCCTTTTCTAAGTTACTGTCTTTGTTGCAAGACATTTCTACTCAAACACTCGGCCCCAGTCGGCCATAGTTAATGGATATTCCTTCGCTTCGGGCTGAATTGGGGCCTACCCTTGAAGAGTTGGAGGCCCCCTCGAGAGCTGGGGCTCCTCTGCGCCACATTGATGCAGGGGCTTATGTTAACAACTCCCCCCCCACTGCCACTTGGCAGACGTATATTAAGAGAGGATTACTACAGCTACGAGCACCCTAATAATTGGAATCTAATCGAAAATATACTACACTACCGTAATACAAATTACTGCTAGGCCTGTTTTCGAAGTGCAACCAGATTCTCAGCCTTCCAAAGTCATGTTCTTCAAGGTCTGGTCTGTGACCTTGAAGGGAATTTCTTTTCTAGGAGTACCCCCGGCAGGGAGCTCGCCTCTCTCTAATGGAAGATTAGGTCATGTGAGAGAACAACAGGAGCCCCATCTCTGCAGAGGAAGAACCACATCATAATGTCAATGGTGACGTGATGCTGGCAGGGAAGATGAGACAGAGGAAGGAACTATTGCCTTTGGCGCTGAGCCAGTCGAGGAGGAATTATTAAGATGGAAGTGTTAAAGGAAGAAATAGCCCAGTACCAAGATAACAGGGTTAGTTTTAGAACAAAGAAGCTGGTGCAGTTCAAAGAAAGGTATGAATAGTTTGCTAAATATTTATACTACTTGTGAAAATGGTGCTCATTCTTTCTGAATTGCATAAGCGGATCTAAATTGCACTGCGTGGATGGATGTGATGGAGCAAGGACTCGTAAAAAAGAGACTTGCTTGTAAGCAATCCTCGCATATAAAACCCATAACAACATACTAATAATTTATTATGTGAAATTAATATGCATTTTCATTACATATAAAGAAAGGGGAAGCTTGCCTATGTGTTATACTGATAAGTAACACAAGTAAAATCTAAAATGGCTGCTAAAAAGGCGGGAAATCTTCTGCGCATGCGTCAACTGCATCTACGTAAAATGACACTTTAACGCTTTGGAGGGAAAACTTTGCACATGCGCAAATGCAACTAATATGGCCGCTTGAAAACTCACATGCTAGGCACCTGCTTATGTTGGAAACTAAAACGAATTTTCACTAATTGCTAATGCACTAAGGCTATTTTTAAGTAAATGGGATTAGAGTAGAGATACGTGGTATACAGTGAAAACATTTATTTTTTAAACTAATATTCAATTTTCTCGACTTTTCTGATAGTTCGAATTTGGGCCTCTGAGAGGGACTGTGGCCTGTATCCCATGTGACCTGCCATGCACGTGCTGTCTAGATGAACACCAAGTCACCCTGCTATCCTTGGATGTCCTCCAGAGGAGAATCGGCAACATACCTTGGGAACTAACCTGATGTCCTGCAAAAAGGAAAATCACATAACAAATTGAATTCTTTACGTTGATAAAATTGTGGACACGGGTGGTAATAAAGATTTTGTGAATGAGTAATAAGGGGTGGGAATATTAAACAAAGAACTATAGAAGTTTTATGAAAAACTAGCATGGTTTGATGATCATCCCCCCTTGCCTGCCCAATCAGAAGTAGGGATTCCATAAAATTGAAACATTAGTGGGTGGTACACGAGAAAATGAAAGGTATAATTGGGCTACTTTAGGGGCATATTTACAAGCAGGCGTTAAAAAATTATCGCCGCTTTGGCGGCCGTTTTCAGCCGGAAAGCGGCGATAATTGTATCGCCTAATTAGCAAGGCCACGCTAACGCGTGAAACCTTGCTTTAGCGTGGGGATTCTTTACGCCCAGCTTTGCATCTCTAATGAGATGCAAAGTGGGAGTTCCTGGCCTAACATGACAGGAGAAAAGTCGCTAAGCGACATTTCTCCTATCATCAAACCCCACGCTATCAAGCATAGCGTCAGGAAAAGTAGCGATAACCCCTGTTATCGCTACTTTCCTCACGCCTGCTTCAGGACTGACTTAACCATGATATCCTATGGAGGGTGGATATCATGGCTAAGTTTGTGCGTCCCTATCAGCAAGCTAACACCACATTGTGTGAGATTATCGCTGGGTTTCCAGCGATAATATCACGTTAGGCAGTTAGCGTGAGCATTTTTATCGCTGAGGAGATAAGCGTTGCTGATAGCATGCTATCTCAGCGATAAAAATCCACCTTACCCGGCGATAATTATCCTCACGCTAAGAGTGCTGAGCGATAATTATCGCCGGGTGTTGCTGATATGCCCCTTAGTTAGTTAGGTATTGTTATGCAGGCAGTGGTGCTGATGGAGATGCTGAAGCTGCTGCTGAGCTCACCTTACAAGAAGATGCTGAGAGACTGAGATGCTGTCCGAGAGCTGATCGAATGCTGAAGAAGATTTGCTGACTTAGAATTTTGAGCTAATTAATTAGAAGAAGATCGCGGAAGAATTGAGGAGGAAATTAGGCCATTAGAAGACGATCGCGGAAGAATCGAGGAGGAAGATAGTGTCAGAGAGGGGTGCGATGCTGGTGCCGCATCTAGAAGAGGTCACCTATTAAGTCCCGAATCCTGTCCTGAAGCCTGTCCTGAGACCTGTCCTGAGGCCCTTATCTCCTGTTTCTTAATTAGGAGACCCTCCCAACTCCTTGGTCAAGGGGTTGGTTTCCACATCATCGTAGGTAAATATAATTCTGTGTAGTATGTCATTGTGCTGCTCTCTCTAGCCTCTCTTTCTCAGAGCACTGTTGTTGTAATGCTTATATTTGGGTGAATTTTGATTAGTAATTCATTTTTCTCCCAGGGAAAACGGAGTTCGTACTGCATTTGCTCATTTGAACTTAATAGATACAATATAAAACCTTTCTCGAGTCTGTGATTATTTAAACAAACAAAATAAGAGATATGAATTGCATATTAAATCATCAAACTAAATCTAACTAAAATAATCTATTGACCTCAGGAGAGAATTATGATCATTGAAACTTTCAGTTGAGAAAATAGATAAAATACATCTCAAAGCATTATTCATTAAACTTGACCAGCCGCAGGATTTGCCAGCCTCAATGTGTGTGTGAATGAAAGTTTATGGGCCCAAATGAATATATTGATTGATTGAGTATCAGAGGTTGGTATTTTCCCGCGCGCTCCATCAGTTTACTTGGTAGCAGAGCTATGTTTATTTTATTAGATAGTTTAGGTGACTATTGGTTATTGATTTATGTATTAACAAACGTGTTTGCGTATTCGTTTTATGTTGTCTGGAAATTCCCGGGAAGTGAATAGTGGGTGGTAAATGGAAGCCACACTGCAATGAGGTCGCTCATCTGTTAAGTATAACACTGAAAAGCTAGGTAGGGCTAGCAGTGTTAATTTAGGGACTTTTTTCTTAGTGTAAAAGTGAGAGAGATTGTCAGCAAAGAGTTCGCTGGTGAAACTTTGGTTTTATATCACCTAGAAAGGGTAATACTGAAGGTGTAACAGGTTCATCGGAGCTAGAATGAAGAGTAAGCGGAAGGTTTTACTCATAGTGTATGAAGAGTAAGTGGAAAGTTTTACTCGCAGTGACATAAACTATCCTTTGGTTTTTGTGGAACAGACAGAGTGGCGAATGTTTTTACATTGTTGTTAATGAAAATTTAAAGTAAAGATTGTAAGAAAATAAGTTTTGTAAAGGAGGGGTCAGTTGCTGGAGTAGTACTGACGTCACAAAGTGCCGCGCCGGGATTGGTTGAAGCAGTGGTTGTGTGAGTAACGCAAATCTGTAAAGGAGGGGTCAGTAGTGAGGAGTGATACTGACGTCACAGAAGAGTCACACTAGCATTGGCTAAGCAGAGAGCGTGAACTTGATTTGATTGGATAAAAGAATAAAAGCTTTATTAAGATTGGTGAAACCCTGAATTGTGAAAAAGAATCTAATTGGTTGATGAAATAGAAGTAATAATAATGGTAAATAGTGGAGTTTGTATGTGGAAATACAATCCAACCTTAGTGGGAAATCGTCCTGATAGAAGAAACTTAGGATTTGCAAGAGAAGAATACATAAGAGTACCCTCACTTAAAATGTACGGAGAAAAAAGAAAAATGTTGTTTATGCAGAAAATCAAAAATTATTTTAAGAAAGATAAACAGATTAAAACTAGAGAAGGAATTCTTATCCAGCCAGCAAAGACACCTGCCTCATTTATGATGATGGAAAGAGGCTATCATACGTGTGTGTGGTTAGAGAATTGGATATAATACACTAAAGATTATGGAGTTCTAGCTTTCCCAGAATATGGCACGTTCAATGAGAGAATTCTTCATAGTTTAAGAATGAGAATGAATAAATTAGAAGCCAGACCTAGACTAACGCAGTATGAAGCATTAGAAGAATGGGAGACTGAGGCGTATGAACTTGACAGACCTAGAAGTAGTAGAAATTATAGAGGATTTTTTCCCAGAAACATGTGCGATTCCCGAGAAAGTCAGATGAAACAATGGAGACAAGCAATGATCACAGAAGGACTGTATCCTGTATTAATGTCTGAGGAACAGTCCGGTGGCAAATGTATAAAGGAAGCTAAACATTTAACAATGACAGGTTGTGGAGAGTCAGAAGATGAGTTTTTGGAAGATATGCTTACTAAAAATCCTCCGCCATATCAGGAAGAACAGAGTAGAATCATCCCAAGTGCCCCTGTTTTAGGAACACCAATGGTTCCACAGGTCATATATAACCCAATGAATGAAAAGGTACTCCAAGAAAAGGAAAGAGAAGCAATAAATAAGAATAGAGAAGAACTCATACAGAAAATAACCCAATTGAATACCAACCCTGAAGCATTGACTATACCAGTAACCATAGGCCCTGTAGTTCCACTGTATGGGGATAAAGTAAATTGTCCTAAACCGTCAGTTATGACTACTCCCATCTTTGAACCAAGAAAAGAGAATATAATAATTGAGGATCAAGCTAGTGAATTTGATTCAGTGAATTCTTTAATGGATTTACCAATAAGAGAACAAGTTAATGAAACTCAGAGAAAAATTGTATCTGGTTGCTCAAAGGAAGGAAGATGAATGACGTCCTCTGGAAGTAGAAGTGTTATGGCAGTGACTCCAGAAGGCCTGGAGAGATGGACACAGGGAATCGAGAAACAGAGTTCACCACCAAAGATTTCAGACATATTTAAATTAAAAGTAGAGTTAGAAGAAATGATAGCTGGAAATGTGGGACTATGCAGATTAAATAACTACAGAGAGGAAGAGTTACTTTTCATTTGTCGAAGTATCACTAGAAATACAAAGACATTCCATGAAAAACTAACAAATTTGGCTACAGAAATGGAAATTGAAATAGGGAAATCAAAAGACCTACAGAAACCCTATAGAGCAGAATTTACCGATAAAGATTTGGAAAACATAATCTGGACAGTATCTGGACTAAAATTGCAAGTTAAGGAATTAATGACAATTTTACAGAAGTGGGGAGATTTATACAGGTGGAGAACTAGGTGGACGAAGCACAGGCAAATCGAATAACATCTAAATTTTTACTGAAACAATCGGGGAAAGTAGAGAGACTGTGCCCGATGATGGAAGTACCAGGAGGAGGCTATGTACATGTCCCATGGACTCAACAAGATATTTTGTCATTTACCAATGACTTTCCGAAGCTAAGAGAAAAAAACGGTTGAATGCTATAGACAGGTTGAAAGGTTTGTGAAGGTTTCTAAGGTTCTGTTAAAAGATCTGGATGGTCTATTTGACATTGTAGTGCCTGTAGAGTTATGGACAGAGTGTAAAATCACAGTTGACTGGCCTAGTGAAGAGCATCCGAGAGATGCGAAAACAGGAGCCCCTTCAGAAGAGGTAATGAAAAAGTATCTCCAGGTGATCATATTCTTGAAAAGCAAACTCCCGCCAAAAGAAACTGACTGGGTTAAAATAGATAGGACTACCCAAGAAATAAAGTGAGACTGTACATGCGTACTATGAACGCCTGTTACAGGTGTTCACATTATATATATATGCGGGTCGCTACACCTGTTTTTGCACAGTTCATCAACTTTATAGAGTCCTTTGTGACATGGCGTGCTCAGTGGTGACGTGCCCAGCCCAACATGCACGTGTATGACTAAACTGCAACACTTGGGACAACTTTCTGCCCCTGAACCACTGGCACTGCAAATTGCTCTTGCAGAGCATTTTCTTGTTGTCTTAATGGCTAGATCACTTTGTTTTCCATTGTGTAATCACTCCATTATTTCATCACTCTTTTACTCAGAAACTTTCCAATCCGCATGCAAGGTATTGTGGCACTTTCCCAAATTTCTAATGCTCCTGCTGGGCCATCCGCACCTCTCACCAAGAACACGACATAAGCCAGATTCATCGATAGCAGTTTATTCAAACCCAATGCATTTCGGGCCACAAAGGGGCCCTTCGTCAGAGGAAACTGTAAATGACAATTGATCAAAATTAAAATTCCATGCCACCAATGTATATACAAACATCTAATTTTTGCAAATTATGCTCACAGACTCAACTGTTCATGACCGTTAAATGTATTATTAACATTACTACAAACACCCCTTCGGTGCCTCTGGCCAAAACTCGGTCTCATCACTTCACCTTTGGCATTATAAAACTTAATTTAGCACAGTGAAACATTGCTACATTTCCCCCCTGCTTATGCCTCTAATCTCATTCTTCCCCCAAAAGCTCTCTCACAACTGAACCTTCCCTTCTCCCCATCAAAACATCCCTCTTCATGCTTTCCTTTGTTCTCTCCACCCCACTTCCTCTCGTATCTACATCACGTACCTGCTAACAAACAAACAGCCTCCGTTCACCATCACGAAAAAATCTCCTTTCCCTTTGCACCCGCCTGTTTTCAAAATGCTGTTCACTCCTCCCATATGGCAACCCGCCCCCTAATCTCCGCAAAACATTGCTCCATTTCCCCCCTGCTTATGCCTCTAATCTCATTCTTCCCCAAAGTACCAAAATACCTTGCATGCGGATTGGAAAGTTTCTGAGTAAAAGAGTGATGAAATAATGGAGTGATTACACAATGGAAAACAAAGTGATCTAGCCATGAAGAAAACAAGAAAATGCTCTGCAAGAGCAATTCGCAGTGCCAGTGGTTCAGGGGCAGAAAGTTGTCCCAAGTGTTGCAGTTTAGTCATACACGTGCATGTTGGGCTGGGCACGTCACCACTGAGCACGCCATGTCACAAAGGACTCTATAAAGTTGATGAACTGTGCAAAAACAGGTGTAGCGACCCGCATATATATATATATATATTGTTTACACAAGTCATGCCCTACCGGGTTAGCACCCATCAGAGAAAATTGCGCAAACAGAAACAGTTTGGTAACCATGTTTTCATCCTCATGCAAGGCGGGACATCGCTTTTCATGAAGCACGTTTATTTTTGGAGTCAGAAGAATGGGAAATCATCATATCAACTTGTTTAATGAAGAACTTTGATCAGAATATATTTTGTATACAACTTACATCGGTTTTAATAATGATTACAGCTGCTTTGAAATGCCAGAAAAATGTTACATGTATTTAGCATTCGAATCTTCTTTTAAATTAATGAATCATGGGAGTAGTAGTTTTGAGTAGGCTCGGGAGCTTAGAAAGCGGCACAGGTGATCATCGTGTGGAGATTAGGGGGCGGGTTGCCATATGGGAGGAGCGAACAGCATTTAAAAACAGGCGGGGGCAAAGGGAAAGGAGATTTTTTCGTGATGGTGAACGGAGGCTGTTTGTTTGTTAGCAGGTACGTGATGTAGATATGAGAGAAAGCGGGGTGGAGAGAACAAAGGAAAGCATGAAGAGGGATGTTTTGATGGGGGAGAAGAAAGGGACGGCTTAGTTGTGAGAGAGATGTTGGGAAGAATGAGATTAGAGGCATAAGCAGGGGGGAAATGTAGCAATGTTTTGCGGAGATTAGGGGGCGGGTTGCCATATGGGAGGAGCAAACAGCATTTAAAACAGGCGGGTGCAAAGGGAAAGGAGATTTTTTCGTGATGGTGAACGGAGGTTGTTTGTTTGTTAGCATGTACGTGATGTAGATACGAGAGGAAGTGGGGTGGAGAGAACAAAGGAAAGCATGAAGAGGGATGTTTTGATGGGGAGAAGAAAGGGAAGGTTCAGTTGTGAGAGAGCTGTTGGGGAAGAATGAGATTAGAGGCATAAGCAGGGGGGAAATGTAGCAATGTTTCACTGTGCTAAATTAAGTTTTATAATGCCAAAGGTGAAGTGATGAGACCGAGTTTTGGCCAGAGGCACCGAAGGGGTGTTTGTAGTAATGTTAATAATACATTTAACGGTCATGAACAGTTGAGTCTGTGAGCATAATTTGCAAAAATTAGATGTTTGTATATACATTGGTGGCATGGAATTTTAATTTTGATCAATTGTCATTTACAGTTACCCCTGACGAAGGGCCCCTTTGTGGCCCGAAATGCATTGGGTTTGAGCAAACTGCTATCGATGAATCTGGCTTATGTCGTGTTCTTGGTGAGAGGTACGGATGGCTCAGCAGGAGCATTAGAAATTTGGGAAAGTGCCACAATACCTTGCATGCGGATTGGAAAGTTTTGGAGTAAAAGAGTGATGAAATAATGGAGTGATTACACAATGGAAAACAAAGTGATCTAGCCATGAAGACAACAAGAAAATGCTCTGCAAGAGCAATTCGCAGTGCCAGTGGTTCAGGGGCAGAAAGTTGTCCCAAGTGTTGCTGTTACAGGTGTTCAAGCAGTATAGTGGATTTGAAAATAACGGAGATAAAGGAATGGGACTTTTGTATATCGTTTTGTATCAGGGTTGAGACCAGAAATTGGAGAGATGATTCAGCAGCACATGTTTTGCTGGCAAGTAAAACCCATAGAAAAGATCCTTAAGTATGCCAAGCACTGTGGAGACAAAATAGATAATAAGTGTAGAAAATTAGAAGAAAAGGTGATGTGGGCACAGGTAAAATTAGCGGAACATCAAGAACAAAAGCTAAATAGTCTAAGTGAGGATCAGGGGAAAAGACAGAGTCAGCAGAATGACAACAGGGAAAAACCAAGAGGAAGAATGAGTAGAGAGGAGGCAAAGAAGAAATTTCCGTGTCATGGGTGCGAAAAATTGGGGCATTGGAAAAACGAGTGTAAAAATAATCAGAGTAATAATGGCCCAAATCAAAATTTAAATCCACAGACGCAGAATGAGATGATATTGGATCAACCGCAACAGGTCAGTTGCCACCTGCCCCTATGTCAAATTTTGTGAGCAAAGCAAGGTACGGATTTCCAGGAGAAAGTGGTAAGAAAAATGTTGTAACTTTGCAGTTTCTTTTGAAGGATAATCACCTTTTTGGTAATGAGCAATGACGGTGCCTGAGGGGGGTGGAGGAAGAGTGCGTACTTGGCGCATCCTTACAGGTAGATCAGTCTGATCCATATATTGATGGGAAGGTAAAAGGAAACAATATTACCTTTTTGTTGGATGCTGGTGCTATCCGTTCTACTGTGAGAACAGCAGACATCCCAAACCTACCCCTCTCGAGAGAGGCCATCCAAGTAGTAGGTGTTTCGAATAAGCAGATTAGAACTCCAATCACAGAACCAATGGAGGTACGAATTGGCAATTTTAGAGAAATGCACAAGTTGGTAATGTGAGATTCTAGTCCAGTAAACCTGTTAGGAAGAGATTTATTGTGCAAGATGAATTGCACTATTTTCTGCACACCGGATGGTGTTGCAATTCAGACCCCTGATGAAGACAGTGTATATAAATTAATGCTAGCAAAACAAGGCACAGAAGCAGATGAAATGTATGAGCTGATAACAAAAGATTATTTATCAGATGAACTGAACACAACAGTAAATCCAGAGGTATGGGATTTCACTGGAAAAGACATAGGGTTAATGGCAAATGTAGACCCAGTAACAGTAACAGTGAAGGACGGTGCAGTTTACCCCAATACTCGACAATACAACATGAGTCCTGAAGTTAAGCCTGGTGTTGCAGCAGAGATTGTTCGAATGATAAAACAGGGAATCCGAAGGAAATAATGAGCAGTCCTTGTAATTCATCTATAATCGGCATTAAGAAACCTAGCAGAAAATACAGGATAGTTCAAGAGTTACAGAAAATTAATACAATTGTAGTGCCTTGTTGTCCAATAGGGCCCAATCCAGCAGTGATTCTGTATCAGATACCCTGGAATGCAGGATAGTTTACAGTAATTGACTTGTGCCAAGCATTTTTCTCGATCCCAATACACCCTGATAGTCAATATCTCTTTTCTTTCAAGTTTGAGGATCGTATTTTAGTTTGGAATCGTGTTCCTCAAGGGTATACCGAGAGGCCCTCGATTTTCAATCAGATTTGAAGAGATGTCTAGAAACACTAGTGATGCCCAGAAACTCAGTGCTAGTGCAATACATTGATGATTTGTTGGTGGCGTCAAAGTCACGAGATGATTGTGTTACTGACTCAATTGCCTTGTTGAACCATTTGGCTGATAGTGGACATAAAGTGTCCCCTGAAAAATTGCAATTTTGTCAAACAGGAGTCAAGTATTTGGAACACCTAATAGAAAGAGGAGTGAGGAAAATGACCCCTGAAAGAATAAAAATAATAAAACAGATGCAGCTACCAAACACCCAGATAGAAGTCAGAATGTTCCTTGGTGTAGTACGATACTGTAGGCAGTGGATTGTAGGCTTTTCACTGTTAGCAAAACCACTGAAACAAATGACAAAGAAGTGAGTAAAGGACGCTGTAGTTTGGGATGATGAGAGCATGGAGGCTTTTGTGAAATTGCAAAATTGTATATGTGAAGCTCCTGCCTTAGGTATGCCACATTATATCAAAGACTTTGCACTATTCTGTTGTGAAAGAGAAAATTGTGCTTTGTCAGTGTTGACACAACGACATGGTTTGATGCGACGTCCAGTAGCGTATTTTTCTGCTACTTTGGACCCTGTGGCGGCAGCATTGCCTGGCTGCTTAAAAGCAGTAGCTGCCACATGTCTGAGTCTCAAACAAAGTGAATCTATTGTGATGAGACATCCCGTAAAGGTATACGTCCCACATTCAGTGGACATTCTATTGAGTAGAACCAAAACACAGTACCTTACTCCTATCTCCTAGATGGATGACTAAGTACAAAAGAATTATTCAAGGAGCAGAAAATTTGTCAGTAGTCAGATGTACAGTATTAAACCCTGCTACTTTACTACCAGATGTACGTGGGGAAGAAGTAGAAGATGAGGTCAAACACGATTGTTTAGACGTGACAGTTATGCACTAAACCTTAATCAGACATACAGGAAGAGCCCCTAAAAGAGTCAGAACATGAACTATTTGTAGATGGCTCGAGCATGTGGCACGAGGAAGAAGGATTAAGTGCAGCTTGTGCTGTATGTACATTGGCTGGAATAGTTGAAGCATCCTATTTACCAGGAGTCAAATCTGCAAAAGTAGCCAAATTGGTTGCTCTAATTAGAGCATGTAAAATTGGGAAAAATTGGAAAGTAACCATTTACACTGATAGTCAGTATGGTTACGGGGTTGTGCGTGATTTTGGCCAGCTCTGGATGCAGAGGGATTTCATGACTTCTTCAGGATCCCCTATCAAAAATGGAAAATTTGTGAAAGAATGGCTGGAAGCCATTCAATTGCCAAAAGAAGTAGCAGTGGTCAAGTGTGCTGCACATCAGTCAGGAGATGACTATGTGGTAGCCGGTAACAGATGTGCTGACCAGGTTGCCCAATATTGTGCTAAAAATAAAATGGCAGTAAAGTAAACAAGAAAATTGAAACAATGGGAATTAGATGCCAACTTATGTGACTCTTGGCACCAGAAACATGGGAAGAAGTGAGACAGTTGCAGGATGAGATAGAAGTGAGTGAGAAGGAAAACTGGATAAAATTAAGGTGTCAAAGGAGAGCAGAAGATGACGTCTGGATTTATCCAGATGGCAGTCCAATGATGCCCGATTGTTTGCTCTCACAGATGGCAAGAATGTATCACGGGGACACACATATAGGCATGGACGCCATGATCAGACTTGGTTTAATCCAAGGTTTAGAGCTGTTGCAGAGAGACTTTGCCAGAGATGTTTAACATGTCAACAAATTAACCCAGGAAGAATAACAGTGGTCAGTGGGGAAAAATTGGAAAAGCAGAAGGACCGTTTGTGAGGCTGCAGATAGATTTCATCCAGTTACCAGCATGTAGGGGACTTTAATACATCCTTGTCATAGTCTGTTTGTTTTCCCGTGGGTGGAGGCATACCCTACAAGAAGGAATGACACAATAACAGTAGCCAAACTCCTGTTGAGATAATTGATCCCAAGATTTGGTTTTCCAGTAACTGTGGAATCAGATAGAGGAACTCACATTAATAATGAAATAATTTGATTAATCTGCGAAGCATTCAAAATTGAACAAAAACTTTACTGTGCATATCGTCCAGAGGCTTCTGGAGTGGTTGAACAAATAAATGGGACAATTAAGACAAGGTTGGCGAAGGTATGTGATTCCACCTCATTGTGTTGGCCAGATGCTTTACCTCTTGTTCTGATGGGACTCAGAAGCATTCCTGACAGGAACACAGGATTGAGTCCCCATGAAATTATCAAGAGCAACGAGATTAGCATTTATTCCAGGACACAAACTGCTAATTATAACCGATGATCTAGTGCTGGACTATTGTAAAAGATTGGCTGGCCTAGTGTGCTCTGTCTCCCACCAGGTTGGAGAAGGCGCAGGTGCCAGGCAGCCGGATCAAGCACATAATCTGAATCCTTAAGATTGGGTCGTGGTGAAGAATCACACCCGAGAATCTTGTCTAGCACCTAGATGGGAAATACCGCAACAGGTCATATTGGTTACAACAGCAGGGAAATGTGCACGTTCACCTAACTGGATACATGCCAGCCAAACAAAGAAAGTTCAATTTCCTGAAAAAGAACAACAACTGACACGAACAGTTGAAATTGATGAAGGTTGCACAGCTGAGGAATCTAGGATAACAGATTCTGAAGTAGCTGACGAAGAACAACCGAGCACAAGCCATGAGGACTGGATACCTGTGGTTGACATACCTGAGGTGATGTTATGCTATGTTATGTTATGTTAATATATTTTTATAAAGCGCCAAATCACCAACGGTCTCTAAGCGCTAACACATTGACCCAGAACCCAAACGCCCCCTACTGCCAGCTGATCAAACAAAGTTGGGGAAGCTTATCCAAATGCCTCAATAAACAAGATGGTCTTCAACTTCCTCCTAAAAGGAAGTAGCGCAGCTTCTCCACATAGGTTCTCCGGTAGCTTGTTACAGAGCTGGGGAATTACCACAGAGAAAGACCGACCTCCCAACGTAGCTCTTTTAAAGCACGGACAAGTCAGCAAATTTCTCCCGGATGAGCGGAGACACCGATTGTGAGTGTACGGCTTCAGTGGATCTTTTATATAGCTGGGAGCTGCTCCGTACTGAGCTTTGTGTGCAATACTCAGGCCCTTAAACCTGACCCTCTGCTTAATCGGGAGCCAATGTAGTTGTTGTAGCAGGGGTGTGGTGCTAGTTCTTCTTGGCAGCTTAAAAATTAGTCTTGCCGCATCATTTAGTGTCACCTGGAGTTTCACCAGGATTTTCCTGGGGAGCCCAATGTAGACTGCGTTGCCATAATCCAGACGTGATAGAATTAATGCGGACACAATGGTACGCATGGTGGAAAATGACAGCAGGGGAACTAATTTCCTAAGTTGTCTCATCAGATTCGAGCAGCTCCCCACAACCGTCGCTACCTGATTGTTTATTGTTAGCTTGGTATCTAACCTGATGCCCAAGCTCTTCACACCTGGCACCGGTATCGGAGTGGTGCCAAGCTCTTTTAGCCAGAAAAGGCTGGACCATGGGTTAGCCCCTGTGCCAAGGGCCAGCACCTCTGTCTTGTCTGGATTTACCCTGAGCGAGTTGTGGGTCATCCAGTTCATGGTGAACCGGTGGATATTCTGTACATTTAGCTGCGCCTAGGCAGAGTTGTCAATGCACACAATTAGCTGGGTGTCGCCGGCGTAATTAAACATCTGACAGTCCAGTTTTGCCAGTGCTTCTACCAATGGCTGAAGGTAGATATTAAAAAGCAACAGTGACAATGCCGAGCCCTGTGGCACCCCACATGGCAGAGCGCCGTACCTGGATATACAGTCACCCAATTGGACTTTTTGGGACCGATCCTCCAGGAAGGAGATAATCCACTTGAGGACTGTCCCAGTCACTCCCAGCCGTCGAACACGGGTTACCAGTAGTGCATGGTTTACCGTGTCGAATGGGGCTGAGAGGTCCAATAAGATCAATGCAGAGGGGCTATTCTTGTCCGTAGTGAGCCTTTGATAATCCAACACTGAGAGCATCACCAGCTCAGTGCTATTATGAGCCCTAAACCTGGCTTCCTGGGCATGTAGCAACTGGTGATCTTCCAGAAAGGACGAGAACACTCGGAGCATGTGTTGTTCGAGAACCTTAGCCAAGAAAGGAAGCCTTGAAATAGGTCTAAAGTTCTTTAAATTCTTAGTGTCTGCCCCTGGTTTCTTTAATAGAGGAATCACCATTGCTTCTTTGAACTTGTGTGGGACTTTCCCTGTAGACCAGGTCAGGTTTAATAGGGACAGCACCTCTGGCCCAATTACTGGAAGGCCCATTTTGAACACTCCTGGAGCGCAGGGATCCTCTGGTGACCCCGATTTAAATTTAGCTATTATATGGGCTAGGTCATTGGGGTCAAGGGCAGGGAAGACCGAGAGTGTGCCACCCTGAAAGTCTGGTAGGTCTAGAACTGGAAAGGGACAAGGGCTTAGGCGTGTGCTACCTATTTCCCTGATGATGTTTTGGACCTTAACTAGGAAGAAATCTTGAATTTTTTCACAGTCATCCTGACTGATGACCGCCCTATGTTCTTTCTTATGGGTCATCTCTTTCAATACTCTGAAAGTCTCTTTTGGGATGTTTATAGACTCCTTGATCTTTAATTCATAGTATACAGATTTAGTTGTAATAATTAGATCTTTATAGGAGGCTAGTTTTAGTTTATATTTCTCATTGATCATAAGGACAAGAAGCCAATCACAAGTAGAAAGGCAAGAAACTAGTGAGGATCAGACAGGTGTAGCTGGAAAAAGGAAATAAGACTGTTGGTGAATCTGAGAAGGATCAGATAAGGAGAGAAAAATATAGTGAGACGGAGGTGACAGAATACATTTATGGGTCTGAGGAGGGACAGATAGGTTTAGAAGAACACGTTCAGGCTGCAGAAAAACAAAGTGCAGTAAGCAGGGCCGGCTTTAGTGCTGGTGGCGCCCTGAGCGACAATATTTGTTGGCGCCCCCCAATGACCACCTCCACCACGGATTCTCTCACTAGCACCCTTTAACAGAGACCAAGTCTCCATAACCACACCCTCTCAGATGCATTGAATTAGATATATAGCGCCTCTCATACCAGTGTAGGGTGTCCGAGCACTTTGTATCACACACACATTACACAGAGACATTCAATCATACGTGTGTAAATCAGTGTATAGGAAATGATACATAAGCCAAAGGACTGAAAGTGTAGGAGTCACATGTCATCCATACTGGTAGGCAGTGTAGTTTAAGAATGCTTGGTGTGGAGAAGCACAAACTCAGAGTCGAAAAAGAAACAGCATAGTTGGGAGTTTTCTTTAATAATAAGAATCGATTTCTAGCCAAATTAACCCTTTTTGCAACATTAATCAATGTTCTAATAATGTATACTTTGCAGTGTGTATGCAGTTCTAGGATGAAAGTTAATAGCTCACTATTCTATATTAGGACTTTAAGTTATAAATTGCAAGTAACATAAGGATTTCTCTTTTAAAAGCAGTAACCTGCTGATCTGTTTACATCATACGCACTCTGTAATCTACTTGGTACACGTTCTTTGCAGCAGGCATATTAACCCTCTGCACTAACTTCACCCAAGTCAAAACCTCAACTATACAAAATGCTGATCTCTCTCCAGGAATATAATTAATCACACGAGTTATCTTGACATTTATGTGAGGCCTGGTAATTGCTGGAGGAAAGAAAGGCTGCAGCAGGTGCTTCAACACCATAATAAACTTTCATACACGGCGCCCCCAGGAAGCCAGCGCCCGGTGCGGTGGCACCGGTCGCACCGCCCTAAAGCCGGCCCTGGCAGTAAGACCTGAACAGAGCCAGATAGGTGAAGAAGAACAAGTTCGGGAAAAAGAAGAACAAACTAAAATGAGACCCGAACAGGATCAGATAAGGGAAGAAGAACGCTTTCAGGCAGATGACGCCTCGACAATAAGCCCTGAACCAGGTCAGAGAGAGAGGGACTTTGAAAACGAAGATAATCAAATTGTGCCACAACGTAACAAAAATAAAATAACACTCGAGAGAGACGAAGAATGCAAAAGTGCAGTACAAGCAAAGAAGGTTAGAAAAGGTGATAATTGGCCCAGTATTATCAAAAGGTTAAAATATCGCCTAAAGACGATAAATGAAGAACCTGAACAAGTGAATGAGGTCACTAGCCAAATTGACCCAACAGCTGAGAAACCAAGAAGAAGAAGTCAAAGACTAAGAATCCTGAATAACAAATTCAAAGGTCCTGATTGGACCTATGTAATCCTTGAAGATTTTGAAAATCTAGATTTGAATGAAGAAGGTGATGAAGAAGTAATCGCAGAACTAATTGACGAGGGTGAAGTGAGGCCACCTTGAAGAAATAAAGAAAATACATTCTTAAAGCAAAGTAAAAGAAAGAAGAGCAATCTTCTTAGATAAAAATGGCTGAGGAAAGAGTTACTGGAAGACCAAATCGAAACTGTTTTAGAAAATGTTGTAAAATATGTATATGTAGTGTATTGTTAGTGATGATAGTATGGTTAATTTTAACCATAGCAATACTTATTTGATGGTAATAGGAAAAATAGTACTGACACAAAAGAAAAGGTAGCTAATCAAAAGGGAGTTAGAGTAGAACTAGAAGCACCAGATGAGTTAGACTTACATCACACTGTGACAGATAATGAAACTGCTTTGAATGTATTTACTAAACTCTTGTTTCAGTATGTATGTAGACACCATGGATATTAGTGATTGTTATGTATGCATGAAATTACCAGCTTCAGTAGCACAAGGTGTTACTTATCACCATTTACCATTAACATATGGCATTTCCTGTAGTGTAGTAACCAGCTGATTCTATAAGACAGGAACATTACAGTATGATTTCTCAAACTTTGATGTGATATTTCCAGAGGTTCCTATTCGTAAGAATATGAATCCAGACCAGTACTTAGTAATCAAGCTGCACAATTTATGGGTACATTTTTCAATAGTCAATAGATATAGCAGAAGCTCACAAAAATAACTTAACATGTTCATTGATAGAAGAGGAGAAAATATTTTTGAATTTAGTTGAAGAAAGGAGACAGGATTTTCAAAAGGAAGCTAGTGAACAGAAACCTAAAATTCCATCATGAACTGAAAAGGAAAGTCTATATACACCTGGCAAGACTCATGCTGCAATGACTCTAGATTTTGAAAAGAAGGGAAAAATCTGCCTCCATAGGTTTAAAACTGATTATAACAATGTATATATTGGTTCCAGTGAATGTGAACATAACTTTTTGATTCTTGAAAGTTGGGGACTAAAAGGTGGAACAGATCCAGTTTTCCCTGGAATGTATTATGTGTGTGGGAATAAAGCCTATTTTAAGCTACCTGCACGATGGTATAGGAGTTGCTATTTTGGAATAGTATTCCCTAAAGTTTACCATGTAAAAAAGAATCACTGGAAGCAATGAAAACACAAACGAACTAACACGAAGGAGAAGAGCTAGTTTCTCAGAAATAGTAGGTGATATATTCAGTGCATTGATACCTTCAGTGGGAGTCATCTTAAATTCACAGAAGATTTGTAAATTGGCCACAGTAGTTGATTGTCTATCAACTGATACTGCGGGAGGTTACTTAATGATTAATACAGAAATGGTTGCAATCAAATCAATGGTTTTGCAAAATCGACTTGCTCTTGATATATTATTGGCAAAAGAGGGTGGAGTCTATAAAATGCTGAAAGTGCAAAATTGTTGCACATATATGCCTGACAAAAGTGTTGAAATTGGGAGTTATATAAAAAATATTTCAAAACTAGAAGATTTGAAACCACTGGAAGTTGATGGTGTTTGGAAGAAATTAACAAACAGTCTTACTTCAATCGGAACTTGGTTTAATAATATAGGCAAAGGAATTATAGGTCAAATAATATTACCAATACTTGGAATAACAATAATAGTTCTAATAGTAATGACCTTGTTCAAATGTTGTAGAAGAATAAAAAGGTACAAAGTGAACGAAAAAGGAAGGAAACGAATATATGAAGAAATACAGTTAGAAGAAGTGAAAGGAGAATTATAAAAGAAATTGAAAGGTCTAAAGGACAGAAAAGAGAAAGGAACAGAAACGATAGAAAAGGGAATAGAGATGTGCTAAAGCTGGCATCTAGTTCTGGGATGGGTAGTATTATGATGGCATATATGCCATCAGAGAGGGGATTGATGGAGCAAGGACTCGTAAAGAAGAGACTTGCTCATAATCAATCCTCTCATATAAAACTCTTAACAACGTACTAATAATGTATTGGGTAAAATTAATATACATTTTCATTACATATAAAGAAAGGGGATCCTTGCCTATGTGTTATACTAATAGGTAATACAAGCAAAATCTAAAATGGATGCTAAAAAGGCGGGAAATCTTCTGCACATGCGCCAACTGCTTCTACGTAAAATGACGCTTTAACGCTTCGGAGAGAAAACTTTGCTAATGCGCAAATGCAACGAATATGGCCGCTTGAAAACTCACATGCTAGGCAACTGCTTATGCTAGGACCTAAAACAAATTTTCACTAATTGCTAATGCATTAAGACTATTGTTAAGTAAAAGGGATTAGAGTAGAGATAGGTGGAATACAGTGAAAACATTTATTTTTTAAACTAATATTCAATTTTCTCAACTTTTCTAATAGTTCGAATTTGGGCCTCTGAGCCGCAGTGTGGCCTGTATCCCATGTGACACCAAAGGGGATGATGGACGGAGCATTTGAGCAAATCAAACACTCACCCCCATTCAACGGATCTGGGTTTAATCCATCATCATTCTTTAGCTCCCTCCACCACCCCAGTTCAGACATGGCCATATGCAAATCAATCTGACCCTGTGCCTCATGGGAACAGTCCGGCCCGAACTGCCAAGCCATGTGTTCCCTGGACCGGAAACAAGCATCCTGGGATCGGTTTCGGGTTCATAACCCTTATCAACCAGGCTATCTTGAATCCAGTGGCAAAGTGAGCAAGGGACCCACGTCTGGGCATACCGTGCCAACTTAGGGCGAGCAAACCGATACCAAAGGGGATGATGGACGGAGCGTTTGAGCAAATCAAACATTCACCCCCAGTCAACTGATCTTGGTTTAATCCATCATCATTCTTTAGCTCACTCCACCACCCCAGTTCAGACATGGCCATATGCAAATCAGTCTGATCCTGTACCTCATGGGAACAGTCCAGCCCGAACTGCCAAGCCATGTCTTCCCTGGACCGGAAACAAGCATCCTGGGACCGGTTTCGGGTTCATAACTCTCATCAGTCAGACTATCTTGAATCCAGTGGCAAAGTGAGCAAGGGACCCACGTCTGGGTATACCCTGCCAACTTAGGGAGAACAAAGCGATACCAAAGGGGATGATGGATGGAGCGTTTGAGCAAATCAAACACTCACCCCCAGTCAACTGATCTCAGTTTAATCCATCATCATTCTTTAGCTCACTCTGGGAGGACCTGGGAGGACCTGGCTTGGCAGTTCGGGCTGGACTGTTCCCATGAGGCACAAGGTCAAGACTGATTTGCATATGGCTGGGTTCAAACTGGCTGCTCTGTGCTGTGGACTAAGGGGAGAGTTAGATGTGCTGAGGAGGGAGTGCGGTGAGAACATGGCAAAGAACATGCGTAATTTCAGGTGAGGCCGGTGCTGCCTCGTTTAGTGCGAAGTGTTCTGGGGCTTGCGTGGGGGAAGCTTCACGGGGATTGTGCCATCTATTGCCAAAAAATAAAAATTAAATTCAAATCCCGTTAAAAACGCAAGCCCGCTCCATTTGCTCACCCCAGGGGTAAATTAGTAATGTAAGTCTTGGAACACAGGCTGCAGGAGGAGGATGGGGAGGAGGCTTCGGTCGGCGAGGTACCCCAGTGCACACTTGCCAGCACGGTCAGTGACTCACTCTGCAGCCGGCTTCAGGAAACAAAAAAAGCTAATTCCAGCCCACAGAGGCGATGCCAATGTGACAGCAGGTAAGTATGAGGAATGTGTAGTGCCTTGAGAGCCAAAGTCCCAGCGCATGCCCCTCCAATCCGGGGCATTGGTGCACAGTGGCGCGTCCTGCTGCCCCTCGTCTCCGCAGTGCTGGACGAGGACAGCCCCAGCATCTGATGCCCTGGCACAGAGCCAAGGGAACGCCACCCCCGCCTCCCCATCGACCGGTGCCCGGGGGCTGCCAGCTAGCACTGTACTGCAGCCAGCGGCACTGGCGTGCCATGGCGGTGCCCAGGGATCACAGACAGGCACGGGTGTCTAAAGGAGCCTGGGCGAGACGCTGGGACTGCCACCTCTGTAATGCCGGTCGGGCTGGGGCTGCCGTCTGGACAGACTGGTACCTCAGGCACGGAGGGGCAAGGGCCAAGTCCAGACATGGCACGGCCTTTGCACAGGAAGTAGTGTTGGGGTGGTAGCATACATCATATGGGCTAGGCAGGGGTAGCAGGGCAGCTAGCGGGCATCACAGTAGGGCCGGGTGGGCTGGGGCCGAGTCCACACATGGCACAACCTTTGCAAAGTCAGAAGAGCTGGGTCAGAGGGCATCATGCGGCTGGTGTAAAGGCAGTAGGGCGACCACACCCCGGACATTGGAGAGCCTCAAGCGGGCACAGTCCAGCCAGCCCTTGGCCTTTCCTAAGCCTGTAGCCCCAGGGTCACTGCCAGGTCAATCCATTGCCTCTACAAGGGCTGAGTGGAGTCCGGAAAGGCCGGTGCACCAGAAGCAGCTGTTTGGACGGGAAAGAGTGCAGCCAATCCGGAGCCTAGAAAGGCCACGTAGGGACCTGCCAGGGGCAATGAAATGCCCGTAGGGCTGGGGAAAAACTGTACAATCCATCTAGCGCCTTAGTAAGTAAAGCCTGTAGAGCTGGGAGTCTGGGACAGGTTCCAGAAAACCCAGCGCCACTTCAAGACTGGTTGATCTTGGGCAGAAGGAACGTGGCATTCCAGTGCCACTTAAATCCCGGCAAAGGGCTGTAGAACAGAGTAGATGGAGTGGCACCATGGAGGCGGGGGCCTCTATGTGGAAGTAGGGCCGGTTCAGTGGGCCAACGGGAGTGGAAGGGACTGCGGGCCGGTGCAGTGGGCCATCGGAATGCGGGGCTGGGCATTGAGGAAGCGGGGGCTGAGCGCGAGGCGCAGAACCTTCCTGCGGCATTTCCCAACAACCAAAACAAAAAGAAATTGTTGTGCGCCAGCTTCCCTCAACTTTGGATCCGTCGCATGCGCGCGTGCACTGTTTAAAGTGAAAGCATGCCGGAGCCAGAGTTGAAGGAAACCGGCGTGAACAAGATGGACCCGCGCATGGTGTTTGCTATGGGCAGATGGCGAGAGCAGCCATCTTTGTCCATGCAGGCGCGTGCATGAGCCCACGGCAGAGAATCGATTCCAAAAGATCTCTCTGACGAGAGCAGCGAGACCTAAAAAGGACTGTGGCAGATTTTTTGCACCATGGCTTTTAGACTAACTATAACTTTTAAGACAATTTGTAACACCTTTGAATGGAAACATTTATTTTCACTTCATCAAGTGATACAAAAAAGGGGGAATAATAGGGGGGCTTAAATAGGACCTTATAGGCCCTTCGTAATTAAACTTGGAACATACAAATAGTACTATTCTCTCTGTCCACTTCTACATTGGGCAGATGTAGCCGGGATAAAGATGCTGTGAACTGGGATATAAACCTGAGTTAATCCCTTTCTGTATTACAGATGAAGGTGCACACCTTCCTGTCCTCTTCAGTTTAAAACATCAAACCTTTAGAGATCAAATTACTGCACAAAATCCCAAACCCCAAAACGAAGGATTAAAATCATTTTTGTATTTTATGCCCAGCTATTCAGTGCTAAAGAGGGAAGACCAATCACAATAACCCTTGAGAAATGCAAGTGACAATACATGGGCCATAGACAATGCAGAAACATGTTTGCATAGTGAGACAGTCTGGACAGCAGGATGGCAGAACAAATATTTCACACACGGTCAGGGTGAATCAGCGGCACTCTTACTAGCGGGTTGCTTGCCACATACACTAGAACGGAGGTGCAGGCTCCACCGTATGATACATGGCCCTGTTTCTAGGACTGCTTCTTTTGCTGCAACTATATTGTTGACTGATGCTCTGCTCCTACTCCCCATGATTTTACAACTTCCCTGACCAAATTTGAACCCGTAAGCCAGTTATCCACTTCTATCCGGATCTTTCAAATACATTTTCCTGATGATGGCCCTCCTATCTGTTTGGATCGAAACGCCATTAACTTTCCACTACCTGAACTATTAATGATGTATTCTCAATATGATTGTAACAAGAAACAAAACTCTTCTGTACAAAGCAACACATTTACAGATGGACATATATATATTCATGATACTTTTTAACTACTACTGTACCGTATGAAACACATTGAGCACTGAGCACTTAAGCATTTCCCAGGCTTCATCATACACTTTTTCGTTCAATTATTAAATGCCATAACAACTGTATTTCATGGGAAGGATTGTGTACACATTCAATAAATGGGCATTTTGCTGATTGAATAATTTGTATATTCTGTCTCATGGTATCTCAAAGTATCTATCACATTAACTGTGACCAGTGTATGGGTACAGTCACTTGCACTTGCAGTACTGACACTGATATTGGCAGAGTTACTAGAGCTAACATTTCTACCAATGTTAGCTCTAGTAACTCAGCCAATATCATTCTTGACACTTGATAAATCACTAAGGGTTTCACATCTGGTATTAGCACTAATGCGTTACTAGACGACGCTTTGATTATCAAGCAGTGAGGGTGACTAAAGGCGTTACTTAGAGTTTGGCAGATGTGGGGCATTCACCAAAAATTGGCATTTGTCACGTTTGTCCGATTAATAGTTTATGCATGATTAGAGGATGGAGCATCTGCCAGTTTATGGCAGATGCCCCCTTTCACCAAACTCTAAACACCCCAGGAAAAACTGAGGCTGGCACCCATGGTACTAGGACTGAAAGCAACAGGTACTGAGGCTTGTGTTTTGGTATTTATATAATGATGGTGACTGGGTTACCACAGCTTGCATTGGCAGTACTGATACTGATAGTGACTCTATAGCTTTATTAGAGGTACTGATGCTGTTAAGTTATTACGTTTCGCAATGTTGGTGCTGGATAAGGGGGGTGTTGGCTTTTCCGAAGCTGGTGGTGCCTCAGCAGTAGCACTGGTTTTATCCATTTAAATAATGTAATGCTACCACAGTTTATCATGACACTTGTTGGACTTGTCCCTTTTTGCAGGTTCATCCCTAAACATTTTGCCTTTCTCCTAGCCTTTTTTCTGACATGGTGTTTGTGGTTTTAGGACTCTGGGCACTTTGGCACTGCTGTCCAGTGTAAAGTGCGTGTGCTCTCTGTGATAAACATGGTAAGATTAGTCTACACCTGTTTGGCCTATTTAATTTACCTGTCCCTTATAAAGTGGTATCTCATATAGCTAGTAAATTAAATGCTACGGGTGGGCTTGCAGCGCTGATTGCGCCACCCACCAAAGTAGCCTTGCAAACCTATCTCAGGCTTCTGCCATTGCAGGGCCTGTGCTCACAGTGTTACTGCCGCCGTGACGTGGCACCTAAAGTGTGTGACCTGTATGTGACCCTCCCTTTTACTGCATGTCAGTCACCCCTAAGGTAGGCCCTAGCTAGCCCTATGGGCAGGGTGCATTGTAGGTAAAAGATAGGACATGTACCTTAAGTGTGTGACATGTCTTGGAAGTGACAAACAGCCATTTTGGTTTCTCACTACTGTGGGGCTGCCCTCCCATAGGAATGCATTGGGGATTCCCTGATAAGTGTTTCAGTGGTAATTCATGATATGATAGGCGCAGCGTGGTCAAGTTTGGTATATTTGGAATAGTGATAATAAATGCTGCGCAATAGTGTGCGCAGATTTATTATAACTATTTTAGAAATGCCACTTTTAGAAGTTGGCATTTCTGTGTGCTATGTGTCTGCCTGCCTGATGTGAATTGCATGTCTGGATTTTGAGTGACAGGGGCTGGTGAGGTGTGTGTGGCTCCAGGAGGGGCAGGGTGATTCAGCACTAGGCTGAATGGCACATCTGCATTTGGAGTAGTGGGAGGAGTAGCCCCTGGTCCCTGAATAGGCCTGTGCCTAGCCTGTACAATGCTGGCTCCGCCCACCTGTGGTGTGTCTGATGACGAGCCCCCACCTGACAAAGGGGAAGAGGAGCCTTGTAAACAAATTGCTCCAATCCCCCCCTGAACCAATTGCATCTGCTTCCTCCAAAGCCCTGTGCTGCAGATAAGGGAAATGGTGATATAAATATAGGGGCTGTGACCCCATGAAAGGGGTGTGCTGTTCCTGTACTTGCTTGGGCTTGCTGCTGCTGGGGACCCAGGAGGAACCGCCATGAGGGCTTGCCTCCCTGCTGGAGGGCCCTGTGTGCTGGCCTTCCTGGACCCAGCTATGCCCCTTGGACATTAACGGACCCCTTGCGCCTCATGAGCACCATATCTAAACTGCCAGGAGAGAGGAGCTGGCGTCTATAGCGCGAGGCTGTGAGGGTATCCCTGCGTGTGGGATTCCCCCCTGCGCTCCTCATCTAACAGCGGGAGCCTACCCCGTGTTTATGCCGCATTTTTGCTAAAGAAGCGGGTGCCCTCCCTGCACTGTGGTGTCCTGAGATGGCGGGAGCCCACCCCGCATTTTGGTATCTAAAAACGGGAGCCCACCCCACATTGCACCGCTGAGAAGAGGAGAAGCCACCCGGAAGCCAGACGGCTGCGCCTGGTTGTGGGCAGGGCTAAGCTGACCGGTCAATTGCAGTGCGGCCAGAGAGGAAGTCAGGCAATACAGTGCCTGACGTGGGGCGGGGTCCCATGGAGTCCCGAAGTCAGAGCGTACCTGAACGGGGTTCCCGCATCGGTGAAGAGAGCCCCACATGCTGCCAAGCCTGTCCGCTAACAAGGAGAAGAACCCAGTGAGCGGGGGCTTTTTGAGCCATGGCGGGAGTCAGGAGCGGCCAGAGGAAACCAGAGAGTCCCAAAAGAAGCTCTGGTGAGTGGTGCTGGAGGTAGGCTTTGTTGGGGGTAGGCAGCAACCCCACCCGATTGCAGGCCGCTGCTCGGGGTGACCCGTCTTTTGTGTTCAGCAGCCCGGATGGAGGACCCGGTCCGGCTGAACAGATGGGAAGCACTGGGAAGATTGGTGATGGGTGTAGGCCCTATGACCTGCTGATTATTTCAGCTTATACCTCGTTTGGGAAGGGCATTGCAGGGCGAGCCCAGGACAGGGCCCCCGCTCCAGAATGTCCTAAGTTGGGGGACGATGACACTAGGTGGTAATACACTTGCTGAGGGGCGGAGGCTCCTGATGAGAGCACAGTAATGATGGTACACTGTTGGACTTATACTACGTGGTACTTGTGTACTACTGAGAATGTGTTGCCTTAGGTGTGCCCTGAAGAGTAGGTACGTTAGTGCCCTGTTACTAATAAAGTGTTTATGCTTCTGAGGATGCCCAGTGTTTAGGCATAATGTGCTCATGCTTCTTATGTTTTTGCATAAGGTGTTTATGCCAATGTGAGGCCTAAGGCAAATGTTATGTGTCTGATGTTTCATGCCTACAGAGATGGTCTAATATGATGCTGAGTACAGTATTGCGCCAGTAGTTACTGGTGGTATTTTACATTTACTACTTGTGCTTGTGATGGTTCTGACAGTGGCCCGATTAGCCCTGTCCTGTATATAATCCCCTGTGAATATTGCCTAGTGACGGTTGGCACAGTGTAAATGTGTGATTATGTTTCTAATGTGTTTATGATAATACAAAGGGTATTTTTTATATAACCTTGTGTGGAGTTCCTTTTTATGGTGTGCCTAGTGTGTTGCTGCTGTGTATGTGTTGCGCAAACGCTTTACACATTGCCTCTGGGATAAGCCTAAATGGGGTGAGCAGGGGTTATCTTCAGTGTGTAACTCCCTTGCCCTGACTAGAGTGGTGGTTTCTGCCTGGCTTTGGCGCAAGCCACAGCCAACCAGAAATCCCATTTCTAATAACACTGTAATCTCAAGACTCTGTGAAGCCAACATAGAGGGGACTGCTCTCCACTGGATAACATTCTACCTTCAAAACAGCGCAAATGTCATCCATACCTCTACTTTTGAATCCAAATCCTACACCATAAAAGCAGGGGTCCCTCAAGACTTTATCATCTCACCCATGCTTTTTAACATCTCCAGGAAGTCGTTACCAGCAATGATCAATGAATTTCAGCTCACCTGCTCTAACTAAGCAGATGGCACACACATACTTCTTAAACTGGAAACCCCCAAAGACATTGGAAACTCTAAAGTCTTCCGTTGCCTCTAAGCCATTGATCATTGGGTGACGTAGAACCATCTGAAATTGAATGTGTCCAAAACTGAAATACTCACCTGTGGTGATTGGAAGTATTATGACCAACTTTCTGTCTAGCCCGACGATCTGGGACCACCTCCTAAAGTATCCAAGGAAGTAAGAAACCTTGGAAGTACCATGGACTCTAAGCTATCAATGAATGCCCAAGTGGATAAGTTAGCTAGTTAGCAAGTTCAAGCTTCATTACTATGAAAACTCTGTGACGCATCTTCCCCCACTTCCCCTCAAGGTCCAAGCCACTATCTCTCTTGGACTGTCTAATCTTGATTATGCCAATTAATTCTACTATGGAAAAGACTACAATGAGTTCAAAACTCTGCTGCCAGGTTGCTCCAACAGTTGAAGCCACAAGCGCACATCTCCTCAGCTTTAAGGGCCTGACATTGTTTCCCTGGTGCCAGAAGATCCACTTTCAAGCTTCTTTGTATCACCCACAAAGCAACACATAGAACGGGACCACATATTATCAGAATGGAAATCACAAAATATATACAACAAAGAAACCGCCGCCTCAGATTGGCGCCCCACCTCAAAATCCCAGCATATGAGGAAAAAAACATAATTGTTTTGTCTATTTTTGTGAATTGTGTTGCATATAATGTCAACCTTGAGAAAGCCACAGGCCAGGATGTAGGGGAGAGGGCGAAACACGTGTTGACTGTTCTTGACACATTCTGGTTCATGTCTTCCGAAACGTTGCCCAACTATAAGGAATACAAGATTACCCTGCATCAACTCAGGACTACTGACTTTTTGAGCGTACTTGAAACCACAAATGCAGTGCATGATATAGTTGCTCAATCTTGTCCTTTAACAGCCAATGGACTTGTTTTAGTTCATGTTGCCTGGTATGTTTCCCTGACCTGTAAGAGTATTTTCTTTTCCCTGATATATTTTTGTAGGATTACTTTTCATGCAACATGTAACTTGTATAGTGCCTGCTGTGAATGAGTCACTGCAGGATGTCTAGATGATTTCAGAGTGTGGGTGGTTGTTGAGGATGGGGCATGACTGAGAGCTCTGTAAGTGAGACTGAAACCAGTAGATATTGTTCACAGTGCCTGTAATTCGGTCAGAAAAGTATCCAAAATACATGATCATCTATTCCTTGGCCTCTCTGTTGCATAGAGAGATGGAATTGGTTACATATAGACCAATGCTTCCCATTCTTCCCAGTGTGTTCCCTCCCCATCCTGCACCCTGTCACCCATCCCATCTCTACCACCCTCCCTGTTAGGGAGATTATATGGAACACATTCTAACTGCATGACTGAGAGATCTGGACACAGAATGATGGTTACATATTGGCTAATTTAAATTTTGATTCTTTGGAAATGGAGATGGTACACAGCTGTCAGATGCACACAGAGATTGTCGCACAGGACATTACCAACTGAATGAAGGGATATTAAAATTGGTCCTGTACCCCTTTAGATGTCACTCGATTCTCTGGTTCTGGGGATGTATGTCACTTTTCATGCCTGTGATGTTGTTCCTTATTTTTGTCTGCAGGGTAGCTGGGCCCTCCTAAAAGGGATTTCCCAAGGCCTGGCTTGAACTCCACTAGTCAGTCTCTCAAGTCATCTTCTGGAATGGGTGTAGTTTGACCTCTGGCATGCTTATTCATGTTTACTCTGGTTTGGCACCACTCAGGAGCTTCCTGGTCACAAAGGCATTCTAGTATTATGGTGCCCTTCCACTTGGTTTACTAGGATTGGACTTACAGGCAGCCATTTTGGGCCAGAGGCTACGCTATTTGTTTACATGCCGCCACACTACTGTGTTTCTCTTCTTCAGAACTGTGCTACTCCGCTAGCTGCTGCCATCGGGGCGTGGAAATGATCTATGGCGATGTTCCATGCCTCATCATGATTTCTACCCGGGTGCAATCCTTTTCACTGCCCTGGGGTCACGGAGACTAGCCATGATTGATTTTATTTGCCTTTGTTGCCAAATGGCATCAGAGCTACCTGGGGTCAGGGTTTGGCACTGTGGGCTCAGTATGTTGGCACACCCCTATCTTGGCCAGAACTTCAAATGCTTTTTTTATCAACTAAACAGAATGCAGGTTTGGTGTAGAGAATGCAATATTCTTTATGTATTTAGGTAATGGGTCACATTATTTGTTCCTTTATGTGAGTTGTAGTGTACTGCAAAGCGAATATCTGATCAGGGTCCAGGAAAAGTTTAGCACTCCCTGTACAATTTTCTGATTTAGATAGGGTTTATCTTTATTTTCTAAAACTAAGATTAATGTAAGGGGATTCTTATACAGATTTGTGAAAGTAAACACAGCTAGGGTATAAGCAAAAGTAAACATTTTTGTTACACTCATGCAATTTGCATGATTCATACAATTATGCATTATGCAAATTACGTCAAATTTTGAAAGTTAAAGGCAAAGGAGAGGGAGCGCAAAGCCTAACTTCCCAGCGAAGTTCACCCAATTGCTTTCTGGTAAATGCAGTATGCTTACTTCAAAGTTGCTGTAGTTTTTCACCAAAATTGGTGCGGGTAGACCTGTTATCTCTAGACACATGTTTCTGGGTTTGGCCCTGCATCAGCACACACCAGTAATAGTAGAGAGCAGAGAAAAGTCATATGGGAATGCTGAAATGCTGCCAACGTATTTAAAGGTCACAGTGCCACTCCACAGGCACACAGGTGCATACCAGGTGAGCATGTCAGCTCATTGGCTCAAGGGTCTTCTGCTGAAAAAAGTGTTATCATGCATTGCATTTACCATGATGCATTGGGGCAAATTGAGTTCTGGGGTGTAAGGCAGTGTGCCCTCACCCTCCTTCTGTTTGGAAAGGCTTCCTTGAGCTACTGAGCTGACAGAGTATGTTTAATGCACCTGCGCCCAGTGAGTGGTACTGAGACTTGAGAAGACTTTGGGCAGCATTTTCAGCACCATCAACAGTACTTGCTGCTCTCTGCAGATGAAGGAATGAATCAAGAAACACTTCTCTAGAGTTAAACAGCTCAGGCTGCACCGACCAGGGTAAGAAAGTAAAGACTACTACTAAAGTAAGTGTTATCGTGCACTGCATTTACCATGATGCATGGGGCAAATTGAGTTCTGGGATGTAGGGCAGTGTGCTCCCACCCTCCTTCCGTTCGGAAAGGCTCCCTTGAGCTACTGAGCTGACAAGCTTGTGTTGATGTACCTGCGCCCAGTGAGTGATACACAGACCTGAGAAGACTATGGGCAGCATGTCCAGCAGCCCCAAAACAACTTGCTGCTCTAGAATCTAGACTACTACTGAAGTAAGTGTCATCATGCACTGCATTTAATATGATGCATAGTGGCAAATTGAGTGCTGGGATGTAAGGCAATGTGCTCCCAACCTCCTTCTGCTTAAAAATGTTGGACGTTATGCTAGTGTAAAAATTTGCACAGGTTTTTTGCTGCAGGGAACTGGTACAAGCAGAAAGTTTACTTTCAGGGGACATGTTGGATATGAAATTGTTTTGAGAAAGACAGGGCCCGATTCACAGAACTAACTTAAGACAAAATCCTAAACTTACTACTTTTGGTATTCAAAGAAGGCATTTAGTAGTAGTAAAGTTAGGATTTTGTCTTAAGTTTGACTTAAGTTTAACTTAAGTTTGACTTAAGTTTGACTTAAGACAGACTTAAGACAGACTTAAGACAGACTTAAGACAGACTTAAGACAGACTTAAGACAGACTTAAGACAGACGTAAGACAGACGTAAGACAGACGTAAGACCGACGTAAAACAGACATAAGACAGACTTAAGTTAGGATTTTGTCTTAAATTTGTCTTAAGTCTGTCTTAAGTCTGTCTTAAGTCTGTCTTAAGTCTGTCTTAAGTTTGTCTTAAGTCTGTCTTAAGTCTGTCTTAAGTCTGTCTTAAGCCTTTCTTAAGTCTTTCTTAAGTTTGTCTTAAGTTTGTCTTAAGTCAAACTTAAGACAAAATCCTAACTTTCCTACTGCTAAATGCGTTCTGTGAATACCAAAAGTAGTAAGTTTAGGATTTTGTCTTAAGTTAGTTCTGTGAATCAGCCCCACAGTTTCTGTTCAAACCGGTTCCCTTGCAGGTATCCCAAGTGAATTTTGAATTCAAGGTTTGCCTTTCTGACTCGAAAGTGGAATTGTACACTGTTATTGGAAAGTCAGAAATTATACCATCTAGAGATGGTGTCTTTGAGTGACTGTTTAAATAGCCAACAGAACGAAAACTGTGTACAACTTTGTTCAATGTTAAGTTTATAGGGGAATTAACAATGTGCAAAAAGGATTTTGAGATGTGGCTCTCTGGTCAAGTGAGCGAGTAGACTTTTTAGAGCAATGGTAGATGTGGAAATGATCAGTGGGTCAATGGAAGTTCTGTGGTACATAAAGAACCTTGGTAGGTCCAAAATGTGATAGGTCACAGGAGAACTCTGGCACTGAAGGGGGTAAGGAGGTGTTACAGCCATGTGGGTTGGGTTTTGAGGAGGGATATAGAGCAGAGGTTTTATTGTAGATGACTAGGGGTTTTCCTAATGAAATAAGATCAGAATAAGGATATGATTTTGTGAATTCTGCCCTGCCGCAATGAAAAAGTAAAATGTTTGTCAACCATAAAGCGTGTCTGTGACTCATGTCCCTCAATGTTGTCTTGGCTGGTTCACAGCAATGATGAGGCCAGGAAATCTCACCCAACATCTAAAAAAAACATGCAAAGGAGGCAATGGAGGAAAATGTTAAACATATATTAAAGATGCTTTTTACCTGAACAATTAGTACCTTGTACTACAAGTGTTTGGTGTAAGAGGCAGCTCCTTCTCTCTCCTCCCAAAAATAATCACAACAGATTACTCTACTGAAAGAAAGTGATTTTATTAAAAAGTATGGGGATACATTGAGTGAGAACACACAAAGGAGTGAGAACACACAAAGAAGATCAACATGGGCAGCATCTCTATGTAGGACTCCATTTCTGCATTCAGATATCAAGATTGCTTACGCGTAACAAAGGCAAAGAGTCTTCAAACTGTAAAAAAAAAAGAAATCAGAACTAAAGATCATACAGTATGATCAATGATCAAAGCATTTATAGTGGCCACAAGGAATGACACTGCTGAGACCGGAGTTATCTGCTAGGCAGGATCTCATATACCTAGGACTGAGGATTATTAGGGGCACTATTAATTCTTCTCTCAAGCCAAGTGGTGCTAACATCCTAATTCACTCTTATATATCAGTCTTGTACAATACTTTAAATCAACATTTTATTACATCACTTAGAGTAACTGAATTGACTCCTCAATAAAAATGCATTTTTTATGACAAATTAGTAAACCTGGGCAAAGCACTACGCTACGCTCGCGTAGTTTGCGAAGTTTGCGCTACTTCGCACTACGCGAATTGCACGTAGCACAGTGCAAACACGCGTAGCTTAGCGTTGCGTAGTGCAGCGGTCATTTTTTGCTTGCTCGCGGTCCTCAACATCAAGTTGTCGACCGCGAGCAAGCAAAATGACATCCCGGCGGGACTTTTTCCTCGTTCGCGATCAGCATCATCAAGTTGGCGATTGCGAGTGTGGAAATTAAACCTCCCGGCGAGATTCTCAACGCGGGGAGGTCAGGTTTCTCATTTCGAGTGGTCGCGTATGTTCGCGACCGCTCGTGATGAGAAACTACCAGTCCGCGTTGAGAAAGCTGCCGCTCGAGTAAAAATCCACTCGAGCGGCAGAAAACTACAGCTCGCACTTTGCAAGATGCCGTTTTCAATAATTGCACAGTGCCGGATGCTTGTCCGCACTGTGCAATCATTGAAAACGGCATCTTGCACAGTGCGAACAGGGAACTACGCAGTTCGTGAAGTGCTACGCGTAGCTCGCGTAGTGCGAAGTGCATTTTGCGTAGCTGCGCGTAGCGCTACTTCGCGAACTACGCCCAGGGTTACAAATTAGTACTACAGAGAGAAATCTGGCCTACACAGTTGGATACCTAATTTGAAACTCCAGTCCCTGCATAGAATCTAGCATCCCTGAAATCATCTTTTTTGTCAGTTGGCAAATCACTTTCATCCTGAGCCTGTGTATCCCAAGTCTCGAGAGCTGTCACTTCATCATGTAACGTCATCATGTGACAGGTTTCTATATCTACAAGCTGTCCACTGCGCTAATCTATATTTCACCCATTATTCTCCACACTCTCTGACCATTGCATGAAAATACATCAAGTCCTTTTACCCATAGTATGCTGAGGCCTTGGTTTTCTAAGACCACATTTCTTAACTCGTCTATTTTCTTTACTCGCTTATCTTCTGGCAATCGTCTAATTTGGGTGCCTAGTGCCCGGTTATTCCTATTACACAGAATATCTCCATGTCTGTTCTTTAATGCTACCTATCTACCCAACAGCCAGATCTCTTCTCCATAATATTATTTCCATTTCCTCATGCTGTCCATCAATTCTAACTTACCCTTAAATCTTCTGATCCATTTCCAGGATCTCACTACAACAACTTCGGCTGGATGCACTTTTGGGCGCAGTCAACAATGCAGCACTTTAGATTGCCAGTGCAATGGTAATCGCTGGTGCAGTTGGGGGTTGTTGAGCCCTTCACCGCTTGACATGTAGTGTTTACCGGTGGACATGTACCAGGCTTTTCTGTAAAGAGGTGAGAATGTTAGAATGGTCAGTGCTATACTGCTACACAAAGTAGACATCAATGGTGATATCATTTTAAATCACCCATAGATTCCAAATCATATATTAGATACTTACCTCACCTGAAACCAAATCATCATAGTTCAAAGAGGCAAGAAACATGCTTTGGCGATCAACATTTTATAACAGATAGATAGGCGCGTTATAGAACAGCTACTTCAATTTTATCAAATCCTACATCACAGACAAAAGATCTTCCTTTTATCCTAAGATTGGAATCACAGAGGAGTGAGGCTCTGATCAACATCACAGGATTAAAATCAAACCAGGGCGTGGAGCTTAGCCCAAGATGGCAACATACCAATAATAAGAGTTCTCGACATCAACTGTAGGGTAATAAGCATTTGGTCAGCCTGATCCTGACTCTCCCTAAATGATACTTGAAGCTTAGAAAACCAGTGGAGTTTTTGGCGGACACGAGAAGAGGGAAAAGCAGTTAGACAACCCCCAAAACCATGCCTTAATCAACGGATTTCACTTCTGCACTCTCAGAATTTTTAGGGACAGCAGATTGAGGGGCTGACAGAGGAGGTGTGATCCGCTTGTTAAGCAGAAGCTTAGCAGTGAGGTGAGTGTTGATGAGGCACTGTTCAAGCACAACAGATGGATGGAAAGTCCCACTGGGTTGTGTGGCTAGAGGAGACTTGGATGTACGCAGGCATACAGAGAGCCCACTAGGGTGTCTGTTAGCGAAGGCATTTGCTAGGAAAGAGGCATGAGTTGTGGGCATCACCTAGAGGGGCCAGGTCCAGCGTTGATGGAGCAAAATGGAGGACCTGCACTTCTGGAGGGAGGATGCCTGCCTCCCCCAAGGATCCAAATGTGCCTGTGAGTCAGGACCCAAAGACCCTAATCACCTGAGTGAGCTCTGAAGTCTTCTGGTGATGTGCCTGGTGAATACACTAGGCCATAGATGCGGGAGGTGGGCAGAGATATGGCTGGTGCCAGAGTGCAATATAATAGTGAGGAAACAACAACAAAAAGGATACCTGCCACACAATACTTTGAACACAAGGAAGCTGGTCATGCAGGGTGAGCACTGCACTGTAGAGTGGCTTGCCCCAACACCAGAGAACATGCAGGTAATGGGGCATTGCACTAGAAAAGAGACAGGCCAGTTATGGTGTATCAGTCCTCGGAGGCTGGTAGCTGTGTACATAGAGTGCCTGAAGAATGAACACCTGCCCATCACATACAGCCATTGGTACAGCCCCTGGGGTGGACACAGTCAGCCACAAGTAAACGACTGGTGAATACTTTGTGTGGGTAGGAAGACTCAGGCTTCTCACTCGTGGGTGAGCCCTGTGTTCTAAACTTGACATGTCAGGGCACTTCCTTATGAGATGACAAGAGTACAGGAGAAAGCTGGGGGATTGCACTGATGTAATGGTCGTAAGGACCCTCTGCTTTGGGTATGGTGAAAAATAGAGAACACCATATTAAAGGCATACTCTAAAAAAGAGGAGTGAGATGTCAGCCAAGCAAAACAAGGTTAGTGTGACAGCCCCGAACCCAAGACACACGTAAAAGATTGAGATGAAGAAAATAACCAAAAGCTGTGTCAAACAATCTTCCAGGATATGAAAGGAGAGATAGGCTCAATAAAAGAACACATACAGCAGAGTCCTAAAGAGATGGGAAAGGAGGTCTCCAAGGTAGGTAATTAGGTCTATGCTCTCCAATAGACTATGGATGAAAAACCACTGCAACTTGAAGTATACAAGGTGAGATCCTCTGGCGTGACAAGCAAGTCATCATCCTCCAAGAGAATCAAGAAGAGAAATGCTCTAGTTGAAACGATACTCACATCAGGGGGAACCAAAGTGGGCAGAAGGGTGAGACATAGAGAAGAACTTGTAAGAGCTCTTTGATGCGATGTTCGAAAAAACAGGAAGTCATCCACAATGGGTTGATAAAGTTCACAGAACCACTCCTGTGTCCACTGAGAAAAGAGGCCTTCTGACATGGTTGCTCACCTCAAGTTTTATGAAGAAAAATAACTCACTATGGAAAGTGCAAGCAAAAAAAGGAATATATACTATGGTGCAGAAATTCAATTGTACCATGGCCACTGACGGATCCTACTCCAGAAATGGCACTTGTTCAGACAGCTTACCAAATTTATGAAAGACAAAAGAGGAAGGTACAAAAGGCCCACCAGTATTGCATCATGTTTATATAGTAAGACACACAATGGACCACAAACTCTCTATCAGAGACTTGTGAGATCATGGGCATTGCAGCGGACAAGGACTCTATGGATCTTGCCTGGCATGAGGCCCTGCCACTCTAATGGGCCCTTAAATGCTGCAGAGTGCAATTCCTGGTTCGAATGAAATCTTGGCAGTACACAGAACAAAAGGTGAATAAATTGCGGAATCTCTTCGCTCAGTTTCATATCACACTTCCTTCCATAATGCTTTAAAGGGACTTTTGGCATCATAAAACCCAAAGACCCATTTGTTGACTCACTGACTGTTTTCCACAGCTCCTCTAGACTAGCAGGGGGCCTCCAAATTTAAAGAAGACTTGCTTGAAGGATTTCAGCCCCCCCCTAGACCCTGCATACTGCGCCACCCTGCCTAGGACGGAGTGCCCAGAAGAAGGCCTTTTCTCTTTACGCCATCCACACTCGGACTCTACTGCAGGGTCAGAGCACAGTGCTAGTGGAGCTATAAGCCTGTAGATCCAGGAGGGGAGGACAAGGAGATGCAGTGTACAGAGGATCCTACTTAGTTTTAGGACATCAATGAGGTGAAGCCAACTATTCCATAATGTCTCCCCTTCCCCATTAATATTCCAAGGAGGCCTGTCTTCATTGGGCTCCCCTCTACCCCCTTGTAGGCTCCATCACAGCACCCAGGTGCCGCAACCTCTCTCTTTTCTCTCCACCTCAGTCACTGATGCACAGAACTACTTCTCTCGGTATCCCTGCTCTAACTTCATGATCATTGGTTTTTAGCCCACACCCAGTATTGAGAGTCTGATGCCTGGTTCTCGTCTACAGCACCTTCCTAACAATCTAGTACCTACTTTTTGTGGCATATTCGAAACAAAGAGAATTCTTGTGCAACAGGGACCTACCCCTTCTGGCTTCAGCTCCACTTTTACACCCTCTTTCAGGAGGTCCATGACATCTCAGTGACTCAACTCCGGCCACGATCAGTAGAGAGTGGAGCCTTACCGGAAACAACCAAAGAGGACAGAACCCTGCAATATCATCTGATCCCACTCTGCATCACTCTGCAAACTGACAAGCTTTACCTGGTTCCCATCAAGGCACGTTCTCTGCCCTTCTTTTGCCTTGACACCGGGATACCCTTCTCCTGATCCACATAATAAAAATGGTGAAAGGCAAAGCACAAAAGGAAAGCTCAGTGGCGGACTTGTACAACAAATTACCCGAGGGCAAAGGAAGCAATCATCGCAATAATCATGGCAAAGGGGCCTCCTTGCTTGCAATAACCCAGGATTACATGGAACAATTTCTTGGCGAAAAATGCTTGGCAATATCCTCCCTCAAAATGGACTTCAAATCCTGCCACCAGGACTTGTGAAGGGAGATCACCGATCTGGGTCAGAGGGTTGACGACCTGGAGCATTCACTGGGCTCCCAGGCAGAAGACCAGGAGATGCTCTGGCACAGGATCCAGGCATTGGAGGGACAACAGGCAGAGCTACACCTAAAACAGGAACACCTGGAAAACAGCAGCAGATGCAATAACATCTGTTTCTGGGAAAAACCTTGAGGAGCAGAGGGAGGCGACATAATGACCTCTACTCATAATTTACTGCAATCCATCAGGGGAGATCCTGAAACTCCACTAATACAATTGGACAGAGCCCACTGTACTTCAAATGTGGCAATCTGGGCAGAGAAGGCCCTGGACATTTTCACACAGCTCCACTTCTTCACAGACAAGGAGTCCATCATGAAAGTAGCTAGAGGAAAGCTTGATATGGTCTTCAAAGGGTCAAACTATTCCAGGATCTCTCTCCTATCACCTTGAAAAAGCACCAATACTTTACAGACTTCCTTTGTGAACACAAAACCACTTATCAGTGGGGTCACCCCTTCAGCCCCAACTTCTGATGGAATGGCAGCCAGTACATTTTGAAATCCTTGGCTGATACAAAATCCATGCTGGAGCTTGATATTGATGTTGGCGATGGAGACTCCATACACTCCCACACCTCCAACCGGAAAGAACTATGCCCTGACTAGCATAAGACTGGCTGTAGTCTACGATCACACAAACCTAAAGACAGATTCGCAGCAGAGGCCAAAGAGTACATCATCCGGCACCTCTAAAACATGAAAACAACCTGCTTCAGGATAATGCCCTGCCATTTTGGGTGTCGCACGCTCACAGATCCATAACCATTGACATTAAAGACACATGTCCACAGGGGCCCCTAGCTGTGGGGCCAAGAAGGGGGCCTGGACTCTTTCGTCCGACCTCTTGACTGAAAACAATGCAAATCTTCCACGACTCACCCGCACCATCGCTGACACCATTTTGCCTTCCCCCACCCCCTTTTACTCCCTGCAAGGAGAGAGTCACACCTCTATATGGGAGATGGTCTTGGATTTCCCATTCTGGAGAAAGTAGAGGAATGAGACCGGGCCCGTTGGTCACTCAAATATTTTCCTGTTGATCTTATTGTTATTTTCTTTCTTTCTTTCTTTCTTTCTTTCTTTCTTTCTTTCTTTCTTTCTTTCTTTCTTTCTTTCTTTCTTTCTTTCTTTCTTTCTTTCTTTCTTTCTTTCTTTCTTTCTTTCTTTCCTTCTTTCTTTCTTTCCTTCTTTCTTTCTTTCCTTCTTTCTTTCTTTCTTTCTTTCTTTCTTTCCCTTGGAAGTCTATCATCCCCCACCCTAGACCTCCTACCCTGCCACATCTTAATTAGTATTTCCCAGCACCCATACTGTTATGAGGGATCCTAACTCTTGCACTCTACTCTCCTTCAATGTGTGGGGCCCCAATTCATCCAATGAACATTGACAGATATAGAAATATGTTGTTCAAAATTATTCTAACATCCTCATTCTCTAAGAAACTCATCTCCTGAAATATGATCAACACTATATGAAGTACAATTAAAATACCCACCAATTTTGTGCCGCAGCACCCTCCAAATCTGGTGGAGTTGCTATACTGTTTAAAGCATGCCTTTAATCCTGTACCATCATGAAAGATCCTTAGGGTAGATACTTAATACTCAACCCAATTGAAGGGCAAGATATATTCCTTACACAAGTGATGAGGGGCTAGCTGGGGAAAGCACAGTGAGACATCATAGCAGTGGGGGGTCTCAACCTGGTTTGGGTCCCTCAAATAAACAGGAGCCATAAGACATGCCGGGGGGCGGGAGTTATGTCAGCTTTATTGAAAAAGGAAATCTTGGAGTTGGGACTAGTTGACACCTGGCGCTACTGCCACGCTGACATTCAGGAGTTCTTGTTTTACTCTCATGTCTACACATGCTATTTCCACATTGGCTATCAGTTCACTGTCCATGCTCTCCTACGCACCATTGATATGATCTCCATCTCAGACATTTCCATCTACGACTACGCACATATCACTATCACATGTTGAGGAGGAACAGGCTAGATTGTGACAGCCCACACTGGTGCCTCCTCCCTCATATCCTCAGGGATCCGGTGGATAAGCACATCATCCCTCAGGCAATCACCGGATACTTCCAACTCAACGCCCTTCCTGACACCTCCCCCCACACTCTTTAGGCCGCATTTAAGGCCTCTAAACAGGGTGCGATTTCCACTGTCGCAATCCCCACAGTGACAGAATCGTGCCTGTACAAACAACCCCTCACTGCTGCTATTCTAGCACTTGACCGAAGACAAAATCAAGAACCTTCAAAATGCGGTCTTTGACAACTAGCCATCCTAGACTCTACTCTAAATGCATAGAACACACTAAGCAAAACGGTATTTACTGGTCCTCAAACTGAGATATTATGACAAGGGCGACTACTGGCATGTAAACTGAGACTCTAAAGGTCTAAGCCCCACATAGCCCATACCTACACAGGCCCTACATCCTGGGCCATCTCAGAGGAAGTCAAACAACAAGTCTTTCGAGATTTCTATCAGCAGCCTTACACTAGTACAACAGAGGATGTAGCAGCAATCTGAGTCTACCTTAGGGATTGTGACTAGGAGCCCATTGTGGACTACCATAGGGAAATACTGGAAAAACTAATTGACTCTACTGAGCTATGACTGGCCCTCTAGGCCATGCATCTGGGTAAAGCCCTGTGACCAGATCGTCGCACGCCCTCTTTCGACAAGGCCTGTCACCCACTCTTTTAAAACCACCTCTTAGCTCTCTTAAACTCTTTCACCTTCTGCTCCAATATTACTCCCACAATATGGGAGACTGAGATTGCACTCATTTCAAAACCGGGCAAATTTGCATGTCTTTCCTTCCCATAGTTCTTTTACATACAGTCGGCAAGCTATCCACAAAAATACTGGCCATAAAATTGGACCCTCTACTCGCTGACTGATCGATCCTGACCAAGTCGAATTTATGAGTCAGCGCCAAGGTGACAACGAGATCAGGCAACTAGCCCACCTAGTGGATTATTTTCACAAATTGAACATCCCAGTGATGATCCATTTTACTAGATGCAAAGAAAGCATTTTACTGAATAAGCTTGGCCTTCGGGGAAAATCCACCTTGGCCCAAAGATGAAAGACAAAAACATGGCAACATATTTTACCCCAACAGCAGTTATTAGGGTTAACGTCAAGCCCATGCAACCTCTCACACTAAATGGTGGAACAAGTCATAGCTGCCCTTTATCACCCTTGCTCTTAGGTCTAATAGTGGAGCGTCTTGCTATTAAAATATAGGAATGGCCCCTGGTGAGAGGGCTCCCCTTCGGGTGCAGACCTTGCAAAATGCACTTTTTGATGAGGGCATCTCTTTACTCTTTCCAACCCTTCCGAATCTCTATCCGCCCTAGTGGTGGTCTTGGAGGAATTTGAGCAAGTCTCAGGTTTCAAAATCAACATAACGAAATCACTCAATCTGATGATCCCTTCCTGGGATGGCCCACTCTTGCAGGCACTAGCTCTATTTTACTGAGCACCACACAGTATCCATTACTTGGGCCTTAACAATACCCCTAAACTTGAAGGTTGGACTAAAGACAACTAACCATAATACCACCACAGATCCTAGAAACTGTCTGGAGATTGCAGTCTCTTTCCCTTTCCTGTCTAGGACGCATTAATGTTGTACAAAGATGTAAAGATAAACACCTTACCAAGGCTCGCATACCTATTACAGTCACTTCCTGCACCCATCCTCACCACTGACATCCTATTTCTTCGAACTAGACTCCTACCCTTCAGATGAGTAGACAAGAGGTCACTTGTTCCGGCAAAACTCCTAATGCTGCCAAGGGACAACGGCAGTTTGACATGCCCTAACGTGCTGAATTATTATAGAGCTGCACACTTACTCTACCTCTCAAAATGGGTGGTCAAGGAGAGTGAGAAACCATGTACCACATGGACAGAACAGTGGGATGTTCCTATGGGACCTGGCTTCCCTCACACTGCACCTTTGCTCTAAAATCCCATTTGTTATGTGCTGTGTCTTCACATTCATAAAATTACTATTAGCAAAATTAAACTTGCAGTTTGTGGATACTAAAAAAACAGTAAGTTTACTTTTGTGAGTCAGGATCATGCTAGGATTTTGTAAATTGCCAAAAGTGTAAAATGCTCAAAAGTATGGGCCTCCAGTCCATTTTGGAGTACATTTACACTCAGATGTTGTGGATAGTCAAAACGTAGTAACTTACCTAAAAGTGTAAATTACTCATAAGTAAACGTTCCCTTTGTGAATCATCTACAGCTGAATTTACTTTCAGACTGCAGATGGTTTTACTGGGTTTGATTGACATTTCCCTTTGTTCTGACAACACCGCAGTATCTGATTCCCAAAGCGTGCACCGACCTTCCTAGCACTGTCCCAAGTTTGTATCAACCTTGTCTCCCTTCTTCCATCACATTAACATCATCCCGGATGCTTCATCATTAAAGTTCTGATTGCCCAATTAAAACCCTTTTTGGCATCCAGAGGGTTTGAGGTTTTCTCACCTTCTAGAAGGGGCACGCACTTCCGTTCGCAGTCGACATCACAACACTTCGTGTTATCAGGGCAGTCCAAGTCCCCCTGGCACTTGAACTTTGTAGGCAAGCACATCTTTGGTTCGAACGGACAAAAACCTGGCCTCTCTGTAAAAGAAAGTAAACTCATTGAGCGACGCTGGAGAGTGGAGAGAATTAAAAAAAATAGGAGGAACATCATGATTTGTTTCAATGAATAATCCAGTTTTCTACAGAATGTTAACCCAAGCCATTACTTCTAACAATCTGTTTGTTGGCAGTTCATAAATCGTGTGGCGTATTTCACTCTAATAATTCTGGCTACTGCTTCTGTCATGTGGAGCACCTTGGCAAAGTTGCAGTAATTCCAAAAATCAGTTACTGCATTACTCCACCTACTAATCTTGGTATTAATGCAAATGTAACTTTATATATAGAACAGGGCCGCTGACAGGAGTGGCATAATGAAAGATTATTTCTCCCATTTTAGGGTTTATTTTCATTAAAACATTCTTCCTTCTTTCTGCCAAAAGACTAGCATTAGCGTTCCCCAAAAACACCAGAAGGCAAGACTTTAGAGGATCTTCTGAAAGCCTCTATAAAGCCCCCTACAAAAGACATAGAGGAAGCAGCCACAGACTACACGAGCTGGCTGGAGGCTGCCTGTATGCAACTTGCCCCCCCAACTATTATACATTCCACTCGGACAAGCCCCTCTGCCCCTTGGTTCTCTGAACAAGTCAGAGACCATAAAACCCGCTGCAAAAAACTAGAAAGACTATGGCGAAAAAATTACAAGGTAGAGGATAAAAAACGGCTTAACGCAGAGTTGAGAGCATACAAGGAGACAATTCGCATGGCTAAATGTGAGTTCTTTTCCAAACGGATCAAGGAAGCGAAAAACTCCCCTAAGGAATTTTTTCTACACAATCTCCTCCCTGGCAGCCCCTAAATCAGTAGAAATACCTCCTAGTCGCCAACTATGCGAAGATCTAGCCAAATTCTTCCTAAATAAAGTAGAGAAGATTTTCCATCCTTTGAACAATGAAAATAAGATTAATACCTCAGGCTCACTCACTCCAGATCTGTATCAGGAGCCCAATAGTAAATTGGACATATTAGAGAACTTTTCACCCATTAGTGAGGAAGAGGTATTCAAAGGACTTATGAGAATAAAATCAGGCTCCCCACATGACCCCTGCCCAACCGCAATTGCCAAACTAGCTCCCTCCACCATCGCATCGGGTCTTACCCCCCTGTTCAATAACATGCTGGACAGGGGAGAATTTCCCCTACGCTGGAAACAGGCCTCTATCCTACACCTCCTAAAAAAAGACAATTTAGATCCCACAGATTTAAATAATTTTCGACCCATTGCCCGACTACCCCTCCCAGCCAAAATCATGGAGGGCTTACTAAATAGACAGCTCAGTTCCTTCCTGAGATCAGGAGAGAGACTGGACTCCTCACAGCATGGCTGGACACAGCACTGAATCGGCCTTGATCAAATCAGCTGAAGATATCAGAAGGGTGCTGGACATGGGGGGTAGAGCCGCCCTGATCCTGCTGGACCTATCCGCGGCCTTCGATACTGTCCACCATAACATCTTGGTGGACCGTCTGAGGGCCAGTGGGATTCGGGGAAAGGCCCTCGACATCTTGCAGGCCTTTCTATCCGGCAGGACGCAGTTTGTGGCCTTGGGGGACTTCGAATCCGAGCCTTTTGTGCTCCCCTGCAGAGTCCCCCAGGGGTCTTCCCTGAGCTCGACTCTTTTTAATGCCTACGTCCCGACATTGGCACCAGTGATCAGATCCTTCGGATTTAATCTCACATCCTACGCGGACGACACTCAGATTGTGGTGTCACTGCGTCAAGGAGAACTGGATAGCACAGCAGACAGGTTCAGATGCTGTATGCGGGAGGTGAGCATATGGATGTCAGGAAACTGCCTGAAGCTTAATTCGGCTAAAACAGAGGTGCTACTGTTTGGTTCATGTGAGTGTTACGGGACACCGCGGCTCACGTCGCGCTGTCAGGCGCTGAAAGACTACACTTCCCGTCAGCCGGACGCTCCAGGTCACGTGGGGACGTCACCAACGTGCGTCCCATGTGATGCGGAAGCAGCGGATTTAGATGCGGCAGTCGACAGAAGACGCTGCCGATTATTCTTGGATGAACAGGCTTTCGGAGTTCGTGGCTACTTCGAGAGGTTGGGTAAGGGTGTCCGTGACACCGCTTCTACGATTGTTTCATTTGCTAAAGGCATTTGCTGGCCGTGGAATTCGACATCACGCTAGGATATTGCGTGCTTCAGCAAGGGGTTCCTACCCGCTTGCTGTTTCATAACAATTCTGCTGTACTTTATATCTGAGGGTAGCCATATTTCCCTTCGTTGGCGAACTCAGTCCTTGGATTATCACGAGTTCTTGCGAGGGAGAGGCACGGCATTGTCAGGTATAGAGGGGACGCCCTCGGTGTCTTATTCATGTACTTTAAAACCAGTGTATTTTGAGTGCGAGTGACGTAACTCTGCTCATAGTAACTATTCTAGAGTGGTTGATTGGAAGCCACCTGGATCCGCCTTTGCTTGTACCGGCTCTTTCAGGCGCTACTCCTGTGGAATTCTTACTGAACCTCCAGGACAGTTTTACGGTGCATTTCCATATGAGCTGTTTCTTCCTCTTTTCCTGAGGGTGCTTGCTGCTTTGTGGGCTCCAGGAGGTCTACGCTGCACCCCTGAGGACTGGGTAGTTCTTCTTTTTCTTTACAGGTTAGTGAGAGCCAGGCAAAGGTTGAAAGGGAGGGTGAAGAAGCTGGAGCGTAGGAAGGGGGTAAAGGTCTAACCATTATCTTCTTGTGTCATCTACAGGTCTCCTTCCCTGCTGTTCCCTTCCTTTCCTTCCCCCCGCTTAACCACCCTTTAGTCTGTGTTACCTGAGATCCAGACTTGGGGAGGTTGGGAGAGGGGCCCCATAGAGCATCGAATCGACTCCGAGGATACGTTCTGGCACCGTAACAGAATAATCGGCCCACGAATAGATTTATCCTCCTGGTCGAGTCGATTCTACCATGGCCACCTTGGAAGACGTCATGGCGGCTTTAGCGGCGATGCAGGTAGAACTCACGGCTTCACGTACTGAAACCGCTGCGTTACAGGCTAGGGTAGACAGAATGCAACGCAATCCCTTTGACTATGGTTCTCCACCCCCTCCTAGTTCTATGGTGGTGGAAATTCCTACCCCTATCCCACTAGCCCCACCGGAACGTTTCACAGGGGACATACATAAGGTACAGGTGTTCCTAACCCAGGTACTTTTACACTTCAACTGTAAACCAAAGCTGTTTTCCACCAACCAGGCACGTGTCTCGTTCTTGATCTCCTACTTGGCAGGGGATGCCGCGCAATGGGCAGTTCCTTTGGTTCGACAAGACGACCCAACGCTCTATGATTGGAATGCCTTCAAAGAAGAGTTTGAGAAAACCTTCGATCGGCGCAACGACACCTTCACGGCAGATCGAGAACTATTAGAGCTGAAACAGGGGAATAAGGATCTCTTGGGCTATCTCAACGCCTTCAGACAGCTAGTCGCCGAAACCCAGTGGCCAGAAGGGAAACGATCAGCACTCTTCTACCAAGGATTAAGAGAGGAACTTAAGGATGCGATAGCGCAAGTGGATCCACAACCCCAGTCCTGTGAAGCCTTGATAGATTTAACGCGGCGCTTAGATCAACGGTTACGAGACCGTCGAGGAGAACCGAAGAGAAGGGACCGATTTCCGGTTCGCTTTGAACGCTCCCGGTCTACGGAGCAAGGAACAGCAGCTCAAGAACCTATGGAGATTGGCACCATGAGAGCACCATTGACCTCAGAGGAGAGAGAGCATCGCAGAAGGGACGGCCTCTGTCTCTATTGTGGCAAGAAGGGCCATTTTTTGAAGGAATGTCCGGTAAAACCCAAGAGCAGCCGCCTTCGGCCAGGTATATCCTCCTGGAACTCTCCAAAGACCACGACGGAAAACTGACACGCTCCACGCAGGTTGAAGGGGAGGCGTCGAGCGGATTATGCATCCCTTCACTCAAGGATGGGTCCGAGGAAAGAAAAAACCACTTCTTTATTTCAGTGATACTGAAAGTGCACAAGGAACCCAGTATCACTCGTGCAATGGTAGATTCCGGAGCCACAGGGTGTTTCATGGATAAGAATACAGCCCAACGGTTAGGGGTCTCCTTGATCCTAAAGACGTCACCGGAAGTGGTGTTAGCTGTGGATGGAAAACCTCTGCAATCCAGTCCCATCAGTCAAACTACCGAACCGTGTGTGATTGAATGTTTACCTGGACACCAAGAATTATTGGAATTTGAAATCATACACGCTCCCTCGTACGGAATGATATTAGGATTGCCCTGGCTCGCTAAACACAATCCAGGCATAGATTGGAGTCGAGGAACCATAACATTGGATTCGGACTTTTGCAAAACCCACTGTTGGAAGGTGCCCGCTTCTAACACCATGACCTGTCATCACATTGCCACAGCTGCGGAAAAAGAGACACAATTGCCACCATGTCATCTACCGTTTCAGGATGTATTTGATGATCAACGAGCGGAAGAGCTGCCCCCACACAGACCCTACGATTGTAGGATAGACCTCAAACCAGGAGCAGTGGTCCCCTGTGGTAGGGTATACGCTCTCTCTGAGCCAGAAAATCAGCATTTACGTCTCTACTTGGATAAGTATCTGGCTTTGGGATTTATTCGACCTTCTTGTTCTCCAGCTGCTTCCCCTTTATTTTTTATACCCAAAGCCAATGGGGAATTAAGGACTTGTATCGACTTCCGCGCATTGAATGCCATCACCATACGCAACCAATATCCACTTCCGTTGATTCCAGTACTTTTAGAACAAGTGAGGGGAGCGGTGATTTACACCAAATTGGACCTGCGAGGGGCGTACCATTTGGTTCGAATGCGCCAAGGCGACGAGTGGAAGACTGCCTTCAAGACGCGGTATGGGTTATATGAATACCTAGTCATGCCGTTCGGGCTCTGTAACGCCCCGGCAGCCTTTCAGTTCTTCCTCAATGACGTTCTCAGACAATATTTGGATAAAATAGTGGTAGTCTATATCGATGACATCTTGATCTATTCCACACGCAAAGAAGAACACACACACCACGTTAACCTCATACTACAAGTGTTGCGCGACAACAAGTTATTTTGCAAGATCAATAAATGCGAATTCCACGTGTCCATAGTGGAATTCTTAGGGGTAATGCTTACTCCAAAAGGCCAGGAAATGGCCGAACGGAAAGTGACAGCCATCACAGAATGGCCACCCCCCAAGACAGTCAGAGACATACAATGCTTTATGGGATTTGCGAACTTTTATAGACGCTTTATAACTCAGTTCTCCAACAAAGCGGCACCGCTCACACGTTTAACCAAGAAAAACGTAAAATTCCAATGGACACAAGAAACGCAGTTAGCCTTTGATACCTTAAAGAACGCATTTGTAACAGCCCCCGTGTTAACCCATGCGGATCCCGAAGCACCCTTTATCGTAGAAGCAGACGCCTCTGATGTGGCGATTGGAGCCGTCTTATCTCAACGAAATAGCACCAACGGTCAATTGCATCCTGTGGCCTTCATGTCGAAAAAATTGAATGGGGCAGAGCAGAACTATACAATCACCGAAAAGGAATTGCTGGCCATAAAGGAAGCATTTCAGGAGTGGAGACACTGGCTGATGGGGGCACGACATACGGTCACAGTTTATACCGACCATCGGAATCTCCAGTTCCTAAAAACAGCTCGCCTTCTCACCCCAAGATTGCTTCGATGGATGACGTTCTTCGAGGAATACGACTTCATTGTGACCTTTCGCCCCGGGTGTCAGAACAAGAAAGCCGACGCATTGACACGACAGGATTCCTCGGTCGTCCCCGATCTTCGACCAGAGAGATCGATCCTTAACCCGCAGAAGGTCATAGGGGTCATACGGGTGGACCAATTCCTCCAAAAGGTAAAGGAGGGGGTGTTGACACGGAAATGGAAGGACTGGCTGCAACAACATCCAGAGTGGAAGAAGAAGCAGGGAGTGATAATGAAAGGGTCACAAATGCTCATCCCGTCCGTAGACTTACAGCAACAAGTTTTCCATTGGTGTCACACGGACCCTAGCGCAGGACATCACGGGAACGAGAAAACATGTGAAAAGATTCTGCGACAATGTTGGTGGCCGGCACTCCGAAAGGATGTCTCTAAATGGATCAAATCATGTGTGGTGTGCGCACAAACCAAGACCCCACCTGGGAAACCCTACGGATTGCTACAGCCGCTTCCCACTCCAGAAGCCCCATGGGAAAGATGTTCGGTAGATTTCATCGTGGGACTTCCGGCAGACAGGGGCCATACAGTAATACTAGTCATAGTAGACTTCGTCACCAAGATGGGTCATTTCGTGGCCTGTAAGACGCTTCCCACGGCCGGACAATTAGCCACTCTCTTAATGGAAAACGTGGTGAGGTTACACGGCTTACCCAAGGTCATCGTGTCGGACCGAGGGGGTCAATTCACTGCCAAATTTTGGAAAGCCTGGTGTACCGCCTTGCATATCTCATCCGCCAAATCCACCAGCTACCACCCACAAACGGACGGACAGACAGAAAGACTTAATCGCACCTTGAAACAATATTTGAGGAGTTATGTGAACGCTAACACGGATTCCTGGTTGGAATGGCTATGGTTGGCAGAGATCGCCTACAACAACGCACTACATAGTTCCACAAAATATACCCCATTTTACAGCACCTACGGTTTCCATCCCCGCTTTCTCCCGTTCAGTGCCCCTGGTAGGAGCGATAGCATTCCATCGGTTCAGGAAAGAATAAGGCATATACAAAAAACACTAGTACACACCAGGAGAAATCTGATAAAGGCGAAAACATTGTATAAAAGGCAAGCAGACAAACATCGAACATCAGGACCAGAGTATCAGAAAGGCGACCTCGTGTGGCTGTCCACACGTTACCTTCGCTTTAAACGCTACAGCGTTTTTAACCCTCGATATATTGGCCCCTACCGGGTGGTAAGACACATTAACCCAGTCGCGGTAAAGATCGCACTCCCCTCTCACATAAGACTTCACCCGGTATTCCACGTCTCATTACTGAAACCCGCTCATGGGAGTGGACCAACCGCCCCGGCACCTGTGGGGATAGATCAATCTGATGAGTACGAGGTAGACAGAATTCTGGACTCGAAAATTCGCCGCCACAAACTATGGTACCTCATTGCGTGGAAAGGTTATAGCCCAGAGGAAAACTCCTGGGAGCCCGAATCAGCGGTGCATGCCCCCAGACTGGTGGCCGCTTTCTATAGACAACATCCAGGCAAACCTTGCGCCTGTCAGTGCTCTCCGAGAGGGGAATGTCCTGTTACGGGACACCGCGGCTCACGTCGCGCTGTCAGGCGCTGAAAGACTACACTTCCCGTCAGCCGGACGCTCCAGGTCACGTGGGGACGTCACCAACGTGCGTCCCATGTGATGCGGAAGCAGCGGATTTAGATGCGGCAGTCGACAGAAGACGCTGCCGATTATTCTTGGATGAACAGGCTTTCGGAGTTCGTGGCTACTTCGAGAGGTTAGGTAAGGGTGTCCGTGACACCGCTTCTCCGATTGTTTCATTTGCTAAAGGCATTTGCTGGCCGTGGAATTCGACATCACGCTAGGATATTGCGTGCTTCAGCAAGGGGTTCCTACCCGCTTGCTGTTTCATAACAATTCTGCTGTACTTTATATCTGAGGGTAGCCATATTTCCCTTCGTTGGCGAACTCAGTCCTTGGATTATCACGAGTTCTTGCGAGGGAGAGGCACGGCATTGTCAGGTATAGAGGGGACGCCCTCGGTGTCTTATTCATGTACTTTAAAACCAGTGTATTTTGAGTGCGAGTGACGTAACTCTGCTCATAGTAACTATTCTAGAGTGGTTGATTGGAAGCCACCTGGATCCGCCTTTGCTTGTACCGGCTCTTTCAGGCGCTACTCCTGTGGAATTCTTACTGAACCTCCAGGACAGTTTTACGGTGCATTTCCATATGAGCTGTTTCTTCCTCTTTTCCTGAGGGTGCTTGCTGCTTTGTGGGCTCCAGGAGGTCTACGCTGCACCCCTGAGGACTGGGTAGTTCTTCTTTTTCTTTACAGGTTAGTGAGAGCCAGGCAAAGGTTGAAAGGGAGGGTGAAGAAGCTGGAGCGTAGGAAGGGGGTAAAGGTCTAACCATTATCTTCTTGTGTCATCTACAGGTCTCCTTCCCTGCTGTTCCCTTCCTTTCCTTCCCCCCGCTTAACCACCCTTTAGTCTGTGTTACCTGAGATCCAGACTTGGGGAGGTTGGGAGAGGGGCCCCATAGAGCATCGAACCGACTCCGAGGATACGTTCTGGCACCGTAACAGTGAGAACTTCTGGTCCCCTCGCTGGTGGCCAGAAGAAATGGGGGCTCCCCCTGCTCCGGTCTCGAAGGTAAAAAATTTAGGGGTCCTGATGGATGACTCTCTCTCCTTCAGGCCACATATCAACGCACTGGCCTCGACCACCCATTATGTTCTCAAAACCATACGGAAAGTCCTGCCCTTTCTCCCAGTAGAACACAAGAAGACAGTAGTGACCAGTCTGGTGCTGTCCCGGCTGGATTATTGTAATGGTCTGCTGCTGAATGCTCAGCAGGGACTCTTGAACAAACTTCAAATCCTGCAGAATGCAGCAGCACGCCTGATTACAGGCACCCCCAAGTTCTCCTCAGTAGTCCAGGACCTTGTAAAATTACACTGGCTGCCTGTTAGGAAAAGAATCGCCTTTAAGTCACTCTGCGTGATTTTTAAGGCTCTGCACGGCCTAGGCCCCCAGTGTATGACCCCTCTTTTCCAATGGTACAAGCCAGCTCGAGCTCTAAGATCTGCCGAACAGGGCCTGGCAGTAGTCCCCAGAGTTAGGAAAGCTTGTTGGGGAGGCAGAAGTCTCTCCCTGGGAGCCGCTAAGGTATGGAACTCGCTGCCTTCCAACCTTAGACAGATCCCCGACTTGCTCACATTCAGAAGGGCCCTTAAAACCTGGCTTTTCTCACACTAACTCTCTTTCCCACGCCTCCTAGTGAACATTCAGCGCCAGGACACCTCCGGGTAACAGTGCGCTTTAAAAATGCCCAAAATAAATAAATAAATAAAGAAAATAGCTCTCTGACTCCAACCTCTTAGCAGATCAATATCCACCATCCTCCATTTATATGAGCTTCTTCGGCCATATCCATAATCTTAGCCAGAGGACCAAGAGTATCTAGCAGTTTATCTTCACACTGTTTCAGAGACCGTTCTAGACCTTTTCATGGATCTTTCCCTAACCTAAATAAAAAGGAGATTAACTCTGGGTCTAGAGTAGGAGTATAACACACTTTATTATCAATTTGAGGTCTCAAACATTCTGCCTTTAAACAAACTGGCCAAGGTTTACAAAGACTTTGTGTCAGGCTTACGTTACTTTTTTAATGATGACCAGCTGCAAAGTCTACTGGTGAGGTCTACAAATCAAAATTTGCGTTGGGTTGTTTTGGAAATGTGATTACTGGTTGAGGGGGGTAATCTCCTACTCAAGCAGCAACCACCATCTCTGTGAGGGTGAAACACAAGCAAACCCCAAATTAACCTGTGCTTAACCATTTGGCAACTTGGCACAAAAGCAGCCAGGCTGAACTTAGAGGCAATGTGAAAAGTATTTATGCAACATTTCAAACCGTAGTACGGTGAAAACACAACACAAGGAAAATCCCACAACAATTTTGAAAAACAAGAGTGAAATGTAATAAATTCTTTAAGATCAAAATGACAATAATTCAATCAATAGAACCGGACATAAGCGTTTTCACATTTTTAAGTAAAAATAGTGACTGGAAGAGCAAACTGTGGTTATCTGGTCAGACCAGAATAGTACAAAGTTATAAGTTCATGCCAAATGCAATGGAGCGCACCCACTGAACAAAGTACCTTTCATTCTGGATTCTATAGTGTTGCGAGAATGCGTCATGCAGCACCAGTTCTGAGGATGCCATTGACAAGGGGCGGAGAATGCTAAGTCCTGCATCAAAGATGCATCACGCACCAGCGGTTCTGAAGAAACTGAGGGGCTGCAATGCGGAGTCCTGCATTGTCGTTGAGGATGCTGTTGACGAGTGGCTTGTTATACGAAAGCCTGCATTGAGAATGCGTCACGCAGCAGCGATTCATAGATGACTATAAGCTGCAATACGAGGTCCGGAGTCAGGGGATGCATCGTTCTGCTGCGGTTTCAAAGAAATTATGAGGATACGTGTCATGCTGTGTCTGTTCTGCTTACAGGACAGCTATGCAGTTAAACCACCTTCAAGCCCACTTCCAAGGGTCCAAGACTGGGTTGGCACCATTTGGGGGGGTAGGACTTACAGCAGACAGGGTCCAGGTGCTAGATTCAAGGTGGTTGTAGCCTTTACTGTCCCAAGGCTCAGATCAGGAAGCCAGCCAACAAGCCCTTAGGTGGTCCTGGGGTCAAGTTTTAGTCCTTGCACTCAGGCATTCGGGCAGCTTGGCAGCCAGGAAGAAAGCAGGGCAGCAGAGTAGCAGTCCTTCTGGCAGAGCAGCATAGCAGCTCTTCTGAGTCTTCTACAGGTCCAGTAGTGTGCTTAAGACTGGGGACTGAGGGTCCAAAATTTATACCTGGTGCCCATTTTGAACTAAGAGAAGTGTTTGCAATTTCCTGCCTTCCTGTTATGTCCCCAGCTTGTCTGAGGTTACAAAAGACTAGTGTCATTCCCTTTGTGAGTGTGCTCAGACCGAGCCTTTGTGATGTGCACTTGTGGTAGGTGACAGCTCCTCCCCTCATTAACCCCTTCGGTGCTCATGACGGAACGGTTCCGTCATGAGCGTCGGTTGAGCTGTGCTCATGACGGAACCGTTCCGTCATGAGCCCGCCCGCGCAAGAAACGGTCAACACCGCGGCGGAATTCGCGCCGCATGGAAGGGGTTAAGTCAGAGATGGCGCATCCTGCCAACGTTTTCCCCTTTGCCTCACTGTCTGTGTCTGTGAGCAATACACAAAGACCAGCTGCCAGCTACACCTACTCATGTGATTCAGGATACAGTCTGCTGGCACCAAATGGTTGGGACAAGAAAATGGAAACTTTCTAAAACTAAACAGCTAGAAAAAGGCCTTGCCTGCTGCCTTGTGATTTTACGAAAGAGGTGAAGACAGAAGTATTCAAACCAGGTGCATTAATTCCCAGACGATATTGATCGCAACACTTTCTTTATCTTATTAAGGTTCAATAATAATAAGACAAGGTACAGTGTGTCAAATGCACAGTTAAAAATCTAATCAACTGTACATAATAATAAAAAATTCCGTAACAAAGCCAATTGAGGGATCACTCGTGCTCCCAAATGCAAAAAAGTGAAAAAGCAAAAATCATGTCAAATAATACATACTCAACTTATAATAAGATACATTCAAAAACATATCGCCTAGGATGCCAATCAAAATTATTTATTTGATTCAAATGGAAAAATGTCCTAACTCGAATTTCCACACAAATGTAAAGAAGGGGACAAAGTGAGGATTGCTATGGTCCGCCTAAGCAGTCCATTTGCCCTTACACAATTATTTAAAACTATACAGTCCATCGTTCTTGGCCCGATATTGTTGACGTGTTTCAACCTCAATTGCTTAGAGTTCTCTCAGTCCTGTGGGACAAGGAATCAACATTCACACTGTGTGTAGGAGGGGGCGAGGAGAGGGGAAACTATACATATGGGCTATAAGTAAGTGCTTGTAACAGTGAGCCCGATTCACAGAAGTAATGAGAGACAAAATCCTAAACTTACTACTTTTGGTATTCACAGAAGGCATTTAGTAGTCGTAAAGTTAGGATTTTGTCATAAGTCTGTCTTAAGTCTGTCTTAAGCCTGTCCTAAGTCTGTTTTAAGTCTGTCTTAAGTCTGTCCTAAGTTCGTCTTAAGTTTGTCGTAGGTCTGTCTTAAGTCTGTCTTAAATCAAACTTAACACAAAATCCTAACTTTACTACTACTAAATGCCTTCTTTGAATACCAAATGTAGTAAGTTTAGGATTTGGTCTCAGATTAGTTCTGTGAATCGGCCCCTTCCTCACTTACTCCATGGATGACTAATATTTTAATAAACGCACAATTCAGTGGTCAGTAATCAAACTGTAAGGTTATTGGATGGGACAATTTGTAATGCTTGTAATCATTAGCAGACTGCTTGGTGGCCTCCTGGTAATTTGAAAAACTCCAATTTGATGCCCCACAGTTTCTTTCTTATTTTTCAGCCCATGTTGTTGCAGCCGATGACCAAAGACAACCAACAAAGACAGCCCTGCATCAGTAGCTTGCACCCACCTGATTCTCTGTATGTTGACTCTGTTAATGTTGGATGCCTTTCTCGAAATCAGTCACAGTGCCTCTTTAAAGGTTGTTCCTCCCTTGGGTATACCTTCTACTAATCATTGGTCAAGAGCTTTTAAAGGTTTCCTGTTATTGGGTGGCTAGCGATCAGTTTCTAGCAGCAGCTGTCAGTCACAAGCTAAAACGGGCTTCAAAATAAGCCATAAACAAGATCCTTTTTAATTTTTCTGAAAATTCGGGATCTGGAAAGTAAGGCTCACATGCTGGAATCTCCTACTTGATTTGGCTTGTGAGTGTTTTTGGTCGACAGATGGTTGCTGGTTTTGGGTCAGCCCTGGCGAGTCAGCTGATCTGAAGTTTTTAATTTTGAAGAGTAAGAATAAGCGGCAATAAATAAAACATGAGCAGTGTTATAGCTCCAAAGATGCGGATGTGGTACAGGATACAGCCTAAAACAAGCATTGGTAAATGCAATAGAGTTTGCCTAAATCTCCCATGGGTCTGCAGAGAGTTCTAGATGGGTTTTTGTGTTTCTGTGCGGATCGTGGATTGGAGATCAATGCCACAAAAACGGAATATATGATCTTCAATCCACCCCTCAGGACCCGAGCACTGCCCTTTATAGGGACAGTTAGGCTAGAACGGGTATATACGTTCGAATACCTGGGGGTGGTATTAAATCAGTCCATGTCATGGGACTCCCACTTAACCAAGATGAACATGAAACTTTCCCAGCTTGTGGGGGGCATTGCAAGAATGGCGAAGGGACTAACTTACAGGCCGTTTGCGCCTTGCTTGCAAATTTACATATGGAGCTGAGCTATGGGGTCATACCATGGGCCAGAAACTCCAAATCACGGAGAATGACTTTCTCAGACGTCTGACTGCTTTACCGAATAGCACCCCACTTATGCCGCTTAGATTGGATTTGGGCCTAAGACCAATTTCAGAGGTCCTCGGTCTTAAACCCTTGACCTTCTGGTGCAAACTTTGGTCGTCTCAGGATCTCCTGAAATATAGAGCTGAGCTGATGGAGATCTTTCGGTTGTGCAAAAGTACTCAAATTCCATGGCTCAGCTATATCAAACGAATTTGTGAGGCACTCGGCAGACCGGAGCTATGGTCTGATCCGGCAACGGCCTGTCTCAAAGTTTCCCGCAGGTCTATCTCCAAAGATTACTATGACTACTACCTGAGTGTTGCCACTACAAGTGCCCGAGTGGGCTCTCAAACAGCATATTTTCTAGGCTTTAAAGACTTTTTCCAACTAGATCTTATTTACGATGATATGGGCCCGCCCTTAACGAGGAAACTCTTTATGCAATGGCGTTACAACACACTGCCATTAAGGGCCTACACATTCCGCTGGGCACATTCAAACCACACTGCTCATTGCCCCATGTGTTTACTCCCTGAGGAAACGGATCTCCATATCATATTTTTCTGTCCAACCTATCGCAGAGCAAGGAGTTACTGGCTCAGGCCCCTCCTAAGCAATATGGGTTTTAGACAGTACGCCCCCGCTTTTAGAATATTAAAAACAGACCTTTCCCCCCCAATAGTACTTGCGGTGGCAACATTTTTAACTTCCATGTGGTTTACTCGCATGCGCTATATCAAGTCTTTGCAAACGAGCTAATTGCCTGATGCTCTTAAAAATTGTTGTTCATGGAATTTTATTGTTTTTATTGTATTGTACTGTAATGTTGTACTTTGTTATCTTTTATGGCCCTGGTGGCCGAAATAAAGATTTGATGATGATGATGATTAATAATAAGTTGTTTTTTGTTGTAAGTTGTAGCTTGGTGAGTAGTTGTGCAATCTAAGTTACTGAAACTCTGTTAAGTGTTATGAATTGTTTATTGAGAAAGGCAATATATGAACAAGTTACTTATCTTCGGTAACAATATACCTGTAAGAAACATAGGTTAGTTGTAGATTCCTTACCTTAGAATTACCCCCAGGCATCAGACTGGATCCGAAACGTTTTTCATCAGCAGTACCGCTGCGCGTCGAAAGGTGGTGTCGGTCGGCTCCGCGTTCGCCGTTGTCGTTCTGATCACTGGGATGACGTCGCGGTAGCTACTTAGACGCCACCCTCGCGCGCTGACGTCAGTTCTGTACACGACTTTCCATGCCAGAGCGCAGAGCCATGCAAGACACTGACCACTGGTGCACAAAACTAGGGCCCTGAAAGGAAATCCTTAACCCTAGAAGTCAGTTCGCAGAAGGGGGAGGATGTGTGGGGCAGTAAGGAATCTATAACTAACCTATGTTTCTTACAGATATATCGTTACCGAAGGTAAGTAACTTGTTCATCTGAAAGAAACAGTTAGTTATAGATTCCTTACCTTAGAATAGATACCTCAGCAATACCAACCCCGGAGGTGGGTCTGCGAACCAAGTTCACACCAGAAAGTCCTGGAGAACAGAACGGCCAAAGATGCCATCTCTCTGGACTTGGCTGTCCAGGCAGTAGTGTCTTGTGAATGTGTGCAGCGATGCTCACATAGCTGCCTGACAGATGTCATTATGGGGGACTCATGTCCCAAAGCAGTGGTAGCTGCCGTCGCCCTGGTGGAATGGGCACGCAACCCCACTGGCAGCTCCTTCTTTGCCAAGTAATAACACGCTTTGATGCACACAACAACTGTCTAGAAATGGTCCGTTTGTGCACGGCCCGACCTTTTTTGGCACCCATGTAGCCAACAAAGAGCTGGTGGTCATCCACCCGGAATTGTTTTGTGCGATCCAAGTAGAAGGAAAGCCCACGCTTTGGATCCAGACGGTGGAGCCTGTCTTCTTCTTTGGAAGGATGCAGAGGCGGAAAGAAGGTGGGCAAAGTGATGTTCTGTCCAATATGGAAAGGAGTAACCACTTTGGGAAGGAAAGAAGGACGAGTTCGAAGGACAACCTTGTCCGGATGAACAGTCAGAAAAGGAGGTTTAGAATATAGAGCTTGGCGCTCACTCAGCCTGTGCGCAGAGGTGATGACCACCAGAAAGGCAGTTTTCAAAGTCAGAAGCCTGAGAGGACAGTTATGTAACGGCTCAAAGGGAGCGCACAGAAGATATGTAAGAACCAAATTCAACTCCCACTGGGGCATCAGGAAGGGAACAGGAGGAAAAAGATGAGTAATGCCCTTAAGGAAGCAATTTACATCAGGGGACTTGAAAAGAGAAGGCTGATCAGGAAGCCTAAGAAAGGCTGAAATGGCCGAGAGGTAGCCTTTTAGAGTGCCCAGAGCAGAGCCTTGCTGGGCCAAAGAAAGAAGGAACAAGAGAACCTCAGAAAGAGGGGCAGAAAGGGGATCCACAGCCTTTGCTGTGCACCATGCCACAAATTTGTTCCATCTGCAGGCATATACCGTCTTAGTGGAGGGACGCCTCGCTGCCAAGGTAACATCATAGACTTTGGGAGGAAGGTCGAAAGCTGTCAACTGCCACCGCTCAATCTCTATGCAAGGTGGTGGAGGCTGGACAGGTTTGGGTAGAGGACCGTCCCCAGCTTCTGCGACAGAAGATCCTCCAGAAGAGAGAGTAAGATAGGAGGATCGATGGTCAAGTGCAATAGCTCGGGATACCAGACTCTTCGTGCCTAATCCGGAGCCATAAGAATGACTTGGACCCGGTCTCGCTTAATCTTCTTCAGCAATCTGGGCAGAAGTGGTATAGTCGAAAAAGCGTATAGAAGACTGCAACTCTACTCACGACGAAAGCGTCGCTGAGCGAGTGGCACCTTAGAAATCCCAATGCACAGATTGCTGACATTGCGCGTTCTCTTCGGTGGTGGATATTTCTAACCAAGGCTCTCCCCACTGTTGAAAGAGACCTTGCACCACCTCCGAGTGAAGACGCCATTCGTGATCCATCATGTACCTGCGGCTGAGTTTGTCTGCCCTGGCGTTCAGCGAACCTGCCATATGTTGAACCACCAGGGATATGCCCTGATGTTCCAGCCATGCCCAGAGACGTAGAGTCTCCTGACATAGGGTCCACGACCCCACCCCACCCTGTTTGTTGCAGTACCACATCACGGTGGTGTTGTCTGTAAACACCTGCACTACTCTTCCCTGGACAGAGGGAAGGAATGCTTTGAGTGCAAGACGAATTGCACGAAGCTCCAGAAGGTTGATGTGGTGCCCGGACTCCGCTGGAGACCAGAGGCCTCTGTTCTCCAACTCCCCCATGTGGCCACCCCATCCCAGAAGAGATGCATCAGTCACCACTGTGAACTCTGGTTGGGGAAGGGAGAGGGATCTGCCGTTGACCCAATCCTGGTTCGTTAGCCACCACTGCAATTGGTATGCGATGCCCTCTGAGATCTGGATGCATTCGGACAGGTTCCCCTAATGTTGTGCACACTGGAACGTCAGGTCCCACTGCAGAGCCCGCATATGCCATCTGGCATGGTCCACCAGCAGGATTCAGGAGGCCATCAGGCCCAGTAACTGGAGGGTCATCCTGATCGAAACCCGGGATAGAGGCTGAAAGATCGGAATCATAGCCTGAATATCCCAGACTCGCTGTTCGGGAGGATAGACGCGAAACTGCGTCATGTCCAGAACGCCTCCGATGAATAGAAGCTTCTGAGAGGGAGTCAGGTGCAGCTTTGGCACGTTGATGGAGAACCCAAGTGAATGCAAGAGGTCGGCCATAGTCTGGTGGTGGGAGACGACAGCTTGGGATGAGCTCGCCTTCAACAGCCAGTCGTCGAGATTGGGGAAGACTGAAACCCCTGATCTGTACAGATGAGCTGCGATCACCGCCATCCCTTTCGTGAACACCCGACGGGTGCTGTAAGGTCAAAGGGGAGCACAGTAAACTGATAATGTTTGTTGCCTACCATGAACCGTAGGTAACGCCTGTGGGCCGGCAGGACAGAGATGTGAAAATAGGCATCCTGCAAGTCCAACACTATCATCCAGTCTCCAGGGTCAAGGGTAGACAGGACTTGAGCTAGCATCAACATTTTGAACTTCTCCTTCTGGAGGAAGCAGTTGACGTTCCTGAGATCCAAGATAGGACGCCGGCCTTTGTCCTTCTTGGGCACCAGAAAGCAGTGGTCATAGCAACCACGACCTGGGACAAGAACTCGCTTGATGGCTCCCTTAGCCAAGAGAGCCATAACTTCCTGTTGGAGAAGGGCCAGATGATCCTCCGACATGCGATGGCACTGAGGTGGCATGGCTGGGGGGTAGTCTCAAAGAGGAGGGAGTAGCCCCTTTGTACTATTTGCAGAAACCCACCTGTCTGACGTGTTGGTGCCCAGGGGGGTGATGGCAAATCCTGCCACCCACTGGCGATTGGTGGCCCTGGAAAGTCGGACTAGGAGGGTTTGGAGGTTGCTGCAGAGGGGGCAGTGCTGGCTCCCAGAACCACAACAGTGGTTCCCAAGTCCCTGGCAATGCAGGGGCCAAACAGTTTGCTCTGGCCTGTGGCCCCGGAAGAGACATCATCGGGCACCCTTTCTGTAGCCACGAAAGGGGCGAAAAGCAGACTGCACAGGGCGAGTGGTGGAAAGGCCCAAGGACTTGGCCGTAGCCCGTGAGTCCTTGAAGCGCTCTAGTGTGCTGTCTGCCTTGTCGCTGAACAGGCGACGGCCGTCAAAGGACATGTCCATAAGGGTAGCTTGGACATCCCCAGAAAAGCCAGTTGATCTCAGCCAGGCCTAGCGTCGAAGGGCTACCGGCGTGGAAATCGTCCTGCCTAGCGAGTCTGCGGAATCTCGTCCACAGCGAATGGTAAACTTTACTGCGTCTCTCCCTTCGGCAACTGCACGGGAGAGTAGGGCCTAGGCCTTCTCCGGGTGCTGGGGCAGCACTTGAGGTACTGTATCCCACACGGAGTGGGTGTAACAGCCCAACAGACATGCAGTGTTTACCAACCACAGTCCCAAGCGGAGGAAGAAACATTTTCTTCCCAAGATGGTCCTGCTTTTTGGATTCCCTATCAGGTTGTGTGTTAGGGAATGCGCCTTTGGATATGGAGGCTTGGACCACCAAGCTCTCAGGGGTGGGGTGTTGGGAGAGGAAAGTGGGGATGCCCGGGGCCGGGCAGTGGCATCGGGCAATCATCCTATCCACAGGAGCTCCTGTGTTGGGTCTGGACCAGGTCTCAAAAGGATGTCAGTGTGGGCTTCATTAAACGGTAGCAGGGGCTCAGAAGAGCTTGTTGCCACTTGAAGCACCTCTGTCAGGAGGTTAGTCCTGACTGCCACCGTAGGTAGCTTGATGTTGACAGCCTCAGCTGCCCTACGCAACACCACGGCGTAAGACGCTCCCTCCTCCGTAGCCACGGTAGGAGGAGACAACATGCCAAGGTCTGGTGAGGTATCCAGACCACTGGCTTCCCCCAGTTCCTCTCTCCAGTCTGGTTCGTAACCTAGCTGGTCAGCCAAAGTGTCTCCAGACCCCTCCCAGTCCTCCTCACCCTCCTCTGGCTGCCAATCGGGTCTCAAAGAGCCAGGGTAGAACAGAGGCACAAAAGTACCCGTCAGCGCTGGATCCGGTGTTGGTCGATGCCGGTCCAACTCCGTGTCTACATCTGGGTGGCGGCCAGGGTCGACGGCGGCTGGGGACACAACTGGTGTCGGCTGTGGACGTGGAGCCGGTGGAATCGGCACCGGGGGAGGTGTAATCAGGTCGACTGGCATCGATCCGGATCCAGGCCTGGATCCAAGGGGGCCCTGCGGTGCCAGGGCTGAAGCCGCTGGTGTCAAAGGCCCTTGGCCCCCAGCCGAGACCGGGGGGCCCAAAGGCTCATCGGTGGAGTCGGGCTGCCCAAAGATGGCATGCATTGCTTCGTAAAATGTACGAAGCTGGGCAGGTTCTCTCTGGGTCCCGGAAAGGGAGGGAAACTCGGAGTTGACCCTTGGGGCTCCGTATGCGGAGCTACGTGAGGGGCAGCAGCCTCATCCCTCGTCGCGTCGGCCGACCGTCGGGGAGAAGTCGAAGAGCGACGGTGCTTCTTTGACTTCTTCTTGTGCTCGGACTTACCTGAGGAGTGCAAAAACTTTTAAGAAGACTGGTGGGGTGGCTCCGCGACCGGTCCCTCGACCTCCCACATGACATGGATCTCGAACGGCGCAGTGCCGTCTGCCGGGCCTCAAGAAGCTTTCGGGACCGCTTCCGCAAAGTCTTCATATTCAGGGTCTGGCAGTCGGAGCACGACTTGGTGTCGTGGTCACACTCCGGGCAAAACAGGCACACGTGGTGCAGATCCGTCACTGACATCAGCTGGCTGCAGGAGCCACAAGCCTTGAATTCGGGTATCCCTGATGTGCACCAGGAGTCGAAGACTCAAATTTGACGTTGTCAAAGGTCGGCAAAAAGTCAGTCAAAAAGTGACTGGAGGTACCGCTGTCTCCGGATCTTTGCTGGCTGGCGCACAAAAAGAAAGAACTGACGTCAGCGCGCTAGGGCGGCGTCTAAGTAGCTACTGCAACGTCATCCTGGCGACCACGATGCCAACGACGAATTCGGAGCCGACCGACGCCACCTTTTGACGCGCTGGGGTACTGCTGACGAAAAACTTTCCGGATCCAATCTGACACCTGTGGGCAATTCTAAGGTAAGGAATTTATAACTAACTGTTTCTTTCAGATTGTGCTGTTACTGGTATTACTGTAAAGTGGGGACATTAGATAAAGGGCGGAGGACAAAGGAAAAAAAGATGCACCCGACAAGTACACGTGAAATGGGTGCAGCCTCGGTCTAGCTCCTGGAGACTATCAATTCACTCTGTAAATTTGTATGAGTGTTTTCACTTTCATTTCAGTCTTGCTAGTGACGCAGCCTCTGCCCCTTACCACCCCTCCCCGACATATATTGGCACCCTTGCCTCAAACCCAAAGGGTGCCAGTACTTTGAAGACCACTTGCAACAACTCCACCACTTTATAAAGTACAGTATAAATCACAGGTGAACAAAAATAAGTCACGTATCTATCTTCTCCTTACACTTTTAATTTGCAGTGCTACAAAGGCACACCTAAAGCACAAGGAGCTATATAAAAAGCAAGTTTGTATATTCAGTTAAGATAAGATGCTTAACAGTGAACCACACATGCAGGTCGCTGCTGTCACACAATAGTTCTACTAGAGAAGCTCTGCTTTCATAACTTAACTAAGACTGTCTTGGATTAACGGCGGGCACAAATTAGTTTATTGGCCTCTTCCCATCTTAAATGCAGCACAGGTTGCATATTGCCTCCATTTTATGTGAAGAACGCTTCTGATGAGGACTGACTGTCATCAGAAACAGCACCAAAATTGTATGAGAAATATGAAAGGATGCTGCAGAATATTTGTATGATGATTTATGTAAGGTGAGGAATAAGCAAGGAAAATGTAGCAGAACTGTCCAAATTGAATAACTCTGGGTGCATCTATCTGCAAGCAGCACTTAAGAGGCTTTCTGTCCGCCTGAAGACAGAGCAATGTAACACAATATCCCCAGCTTCGTCTGAGAGTGGGGCGGCAGAGAGGGTAGGGGATAAGAGCTCTAGCAATGGGCTCACAGGCATTTCTGAGGCAGATTAGCAGAGCCATGCGCACACAGTACCAGGTGATGCCTGACCTTTTTGCAGCATCACCAGCTTAGCATGTAATGTGCGCTAAAACCTGCGGAGGCCAGCACCAGTATTTCTTGCACCCGTTTCGTGGAAAACAGCAAGACAACTTCGGCTGGTGAAATAAAAATGCCAGGCTAGAGACTATAAGGGAGGTGCAGAGGAGGGTGTGTGAAGAAAGTGAGGGATCACCAACGACAGTGAGGTGGGGGCATGGAAAAGTAAAACGAAAGAGCAGGAGATGGACTGCAGAGTCCAAAAGTAAACAAGAAAGAATGAGATGCTACGCCTATGAAAAGACGAGTTTACCCCCCCCACCACTTGACATAGTGAATGACCAAGATATCAACACATGCCAAAGGAAAGTGGAAGTAACAAGAAAGCAAGTTTCCTGAAAAATATTGTAAATAGAAGACTTCAAACAATTTATGTGAAAGCAGAGCACAGAGAAAGGCTGATACCTAGGAGAGCGGAGGAGAGGGTGACACCAGTCAGTGGGAGGAGGGCGGGGATGAGGGAAATGGACTACGGGGCATGCACCCTCTCGAGAGTGCATGTGTCATGGTTGTGCCCGAGTTAGCGCTGCAGTAAAGGGGGAGGTGAAGGCAGAGTCACCGCCTGCATAAAACACGACGCGTCGGGAATACAGACGCGTTCTAGTTGTTGGTCTCTTGCTTTAGCACTTCCGGGTCACTCCTGTCACTTCCGGGTCCTGGGCTCCAGCATTGGCATGTCGCGTCTGTGGATCCTGCTTCCCCTTCAAGAGTTGCTGAGTACCTTCATCTGCTCTCGGACACTGATTCTTTAAAGGCGGCACCGGGACCTTCCATGGCCCTTCTCCGCTTCTCTCGGCTCCTTCGACCAGAACCCTCACTTGGTTTGGTGGTAACGCACTAGCACTAGTTAGGTGGCCCGACCCCTGAATGCTCCCTCTGGTTGCTGTGTAAGGGCTCCTTCTTGAGTGGGCATCCAGGCATCTGAATTTTCCTTATATTCTCGATCTTGTACAGAGTGTTCTCACACATTATTTGTATTGTGCGATATATATATATATATATGTATATATATATATATATATATATCCCATGACAGCTACCTCGGCTCCTGAGGCAAGGAGCACATAGTTGCATATCACAGAGCTCAGATTTTGCAGGGGTTGACAGTCGCTTCTGCCCCTTTTTGTTGTGCACTATACAGGCCTGCTGGCTCAACTGATTAGGTGGCTGCTTACTGAATTTACGTTGATCGTTTGGAAGGTTGTGCTGTTAACAACCCACAAAAACACACTTTCTTTATAAGCCACCATGTATTATGTGTTCCTCACATGTTTGGGGGGGTAAGATATGCAACTGCTTTACCTCATAATTACCCTACTGTGAATCAGTATTATTAGGTGTTAACATTATCTTTATCTGTGTTTAGGAATATTGCACCTGTTGCGTTTTATTTCATTAACTGTGGACACAAGCGGAAGAGGGGAGATTTCCAGGTAGGATATTTTGCAGACCATTAGTTATGTATGCTTGCTCCTAGCCTATCCAACTGCTGATTTAGCCTTTTGTTCGCAGGAATTCTTCCGGATCCCAGTGGAGCTTTCGTGGTGTTGGACGTGTGCTGGACCTGCCCTGTCTCTACTTCTCCTTCCCTTGTCTCCCCTCTTCCCCCTATTCACTGGTACTGCTTTGACATTGTTGGGCGGGCTAGTGGTAGAAGGAAGTTGGGATCTATTCATCTGACTCCTGCCTCCTGTCCCCGCGGAGACCTCAGGTGAGCCTGACAGAATGTTAAGAAGTAAATAAACGAGAGAGGGAGGAGGACAGGTTGCTTGCTCACCCGTATTGTAAAACAGTAATTACTATAGAAACCGAAATGTGTGTTTGCAATTGCAATTGGAGGTTGTTCAGGATATGCCCAATGTTGTTTATGGAGTGGTAACTTACATTTTGTATGAGATAAACAAAGATCATCCATTAAAACAGGCTAGTTAGAAGAAGAATAAATATTTTGCGGGAGACAATAATTTAAACATATGCATCGTAAGGAAATGTGTATACCATGTGTGAAGTTGTTTAGTAAACAACCATGCTTCAAATGTGACGTCTGTGCGTTGAAGGCTTAATCTAATAAAATAAGTTTCACTCACCAAAGCAAATGAATATGAGTACTTGGGCCTTGGGACACTGATAAGAGAAACACACAAAGAACAACAGGAAATAGAACGCTATAACCAATAGAAACTGAGGAAAAGTAAAATGGCAAGCACAGGAAAAAATAAGAAGTACGGTTGGGATGTAAGCCCATTTTAAGATATATTAAGTATAATAGATTTCACAAGCACAGCGCAAGCACTGTGCAGGCAAAACATATAAATGGTTCCAGTCTCCAGTGGTGTGTCTCCCTAGCATTCCCAGTGAGACATGCACCTTCTCTCAGGTTTTGATTGCTGTAGAGGAATTTGTGCAAAGTAAGAGAGTATGGAAGAAAAATGCAACAGCGAGACACAAGTAAGAGGCTCATAAAGTAAGAAGGATTAGCTGAAAACTCCAAGGCCTCCATTAAAAGTTCCCCATTAATTCATCAAGGAGATATCAGAGCCATTATTAACAAATGTTGCTGGTACCTCCCCATGAACTAACATGAATTGTAAATTAAACTCTGAGGAATGGGAAATAATCTGCCAGAATTTGGATTTTGTACAAGTTTTCTTCAACTCCTGGGAGTTTAATGGAGAGCAAGTGGTAAATATCTTTGGCTGGGCCTGTTCAGGTTGGGGGTAGGGAAGGGTTGGCCATAAATTGGATTGACCTGGACAGCACCATGGGCGAAAAGAACACTTGGGAGCATATTTACAAGGGCATTGCATCACGCTTGCACCGCGCAATGTGGTACATGCACAACACAAAGCTCCTAGTCATATTTATGAAGCCACGCAAAACCACTTTGCGTGGCTTTGAAGGTCTTCATAAATATGAAGTAATGCAATCTAGCATAAATCTCTGCGTTGCATTATTCTGCACAAGCAAGGCATCCCATGGGCATTGTGGTTGGTGTTCCTATGCAAATCCAATGGTTTTTGACACATTCCCAGATTTAACAAACCTAGAAAACCTGGGACTGCCCCAAATAGATACACCTCGCCAGGTGTGCCGTAAGGAGGAGAAATATCTTTATTGCTCCTTGTTTTTTCCTCTTTCTATGTTCGCTACCTTCTGCAGCACTCATAGAAAGAGGAAAATGCCTCTATGGATCATTTTTGTGCAGGAAGGTGCCCCTTGCCGCACAAAAACAATCCTGCCTACAACACAGGCACCCTTGCACTATGGTACAATGGTACCTGCATTGGTGTTAGGCTGCCGAAACGGTGGGAGTGCAGGGAGAAAGGACATGAATGCACCGTATTGTATAAATACATTGCATTCCTGCCCTTTCTCTGTGACGCAGGGCTGCACAGCAAAGTAACTTGTTGTACTGCCCTGCACCACAATTCCCATAAATATGCCCCTTGGAATTTGTTGCGGTGGCGGGGGGGTCGTTGCGGTACTTGGAATGGTCTATGGTGGTATTACCAATTTGGGTGGAATATCACTCCATGTAATAAGGGTCCTAGTCTACGTTTTCGGCTGAAATGAATGGACATGTGATTAAGTGGCAGGCCATTGGAAAGCCAGTGTTGTTGAATCTAGCAATATCGATAGAGGTGAAAGCGCTGACGGACACAGACGTTTTAATGACTAATAATTCCTGCAGCAAGCTTCAAGATTTTGAAGCTAGGAGAAAATAGGGTGGAAATGGCAGCATTCAGACATAATACTGCATATGATCTGCAGGCTTCAGGTCATTAATTAAACTTAAAACGAGATTAGCTAAACCAGTTATGTCAATAATGAAATACCCCTCTTCCAGAGAGCTCCCTTCTTTAATCCATCACCCATCACTCCCTACCTGTTTTTAGGTCTCGCTGAGCCCAGTGCATGCGCTGGCTCGGAGAGACATTTTGTAGTTGGGATTTTTAAAGTGCTGCATGTGGCCTAAAGCTTGAGTGCACGCGAGCATGCACGCGCGCAGCCGTCAATCACGGCTGCGCGCGCACCACTCGCGTGCTTGCCACACAGCGCGTCCCGTCCTAGCGATCGCGATCACTTTCGCTTTGATCGCGATCGCTAGCGCGCCCAATGCTTGTTTTTATAGAGTTTCGTACAATAAGGATTGCGGATCTAGAGACAGCACCTGCCAGCCTGCATTGCCACACTACATTCACGCGCTGCAAAGAGAACACGTGTTGCGCAGCGCACTATTGCCCAATTTAGCTGTTAAAATACTTCCAACTTTGCATTTCAGTAACTGCAACATGCAAGCACCGGGCATTGCTTCAGCAATATAAAATTATTATTTTTTAAACTGCCAGCTGCCTCCGTGTGCTTATAAAGCACTGCATAACACCACCAGACTTTCATTTTAGCACAGAGGAGCACAGCAGAAATAAACACACAGCAGCAAGTTGTGACTGATGAGAAATAGTGGACAGCGTCTGCATAAACGTCCCTATAAAATAAAGATAAAAACTATTTCTAGTAAATAACTTACTTGTTAAGCTTAGCAAAGGATGTCACAGGTTCCGCAGAGTCAATCGTGAGCTTTGAAGGATTATGCAGCCCTGCCTTGCGTGTGACTGCTACTTCTCATGCCCATTTAGAAGCAAGGTACTCGGCCAGCCCCTTCCTGTTCCTCTGCTATTTGCTGACAGCATGCCCTCTGGCTGCATTCCAAGCCCCGCCTTGCTGCACGTTCGCGGAAAGTAAACCCTCCTAGACGGTGGCAAGCCTTGCAATTTTTAAACCATTAAGCAGGATACTTGAACAGGTAATAAATAGAGATAAAAGAGCTGCCGACTTTGTAATTGGGGAACCGGGTTCGAGTCCCAACGTTGGCTCACTGTCCGGTAATTCTTGGCACATCATTTAATCTCCATGTGCTTAAAAAATGAACGTGACCTTGTGTAATATAACTGGTGCTCTTGTAAAGTGTTCTCGCGCCCTTTGGCTGAGTTTGCGATATATGAAACCACAAAAACAATGCAGGAGTGTTCAGAAACAATTCCTTGAAATACTGTACATAGTCACCTCTTAGAAAGCATGCATCAGCTGGCATGACCCTTGGAATTTTGGCCCTCATGCCAACATTTTGGATTTGCTGCCAACCTGGCTTGCCTGCCTTATCCCTGCCCCAGGCGCGGAGCTAAATATTTGAATGACTTCCCTATTTTTCCAATACAAAATACCTGTACAATACTTTACCTCTATGTCTCTCGTCCTCATTCTAGTCATTGCTTAAGAGTTGATCCACCTCACTGAGACAGGAAAACTACAGGAATGCTGAAAATGAAAACCCGCCCACCAGGCTGGGTGCCATAAATAGGCTTTTATTCCCAGCATCCTCCTGTTTTGTTCCTGTCTGGACTGAGAGGAGGACTGCAGGAGAAGAAAGAGATAATGGCTAGGACTTGATCTCTCGTTCCTGTCCTTGGATTGTTCTTCAAGCTTGTTCCCTGCTGCACTTGAGCATACCCCAACGTGGATTTATATTTTAAATTGATTACAACTCTGATTTAATTCTAATTTTGTGGAAGAGTTGGATTAGTTCTTGTGCTTGGCTTGAAGCTGTACAAGAGGTTGGCAGAAGAATGCTATGTTTTATTTTGCATTTTGAATCCTTACTGATAAGTTATTTCCAAAGATGTGGCTGGAATTTCTTGTAGATGTTCTGCGCCACATCCTTAATTGAGAAAAGAACATTGGTAGAAATGACAAGTGCACATGCGTAGTAAATGAAAATTGGGCAGCGCATGTATACACTTTCTTTTTAAGAGACCGGGAAGGCAGGCAATCTGGAACACCTTATTATAAAGTCTCTGGAGGCCACATTAGTTTTCATTATAAATGGAGTTCTGCAGGTTGTGAGTGCTGATTTCATGTTCCTGTGTCCTCTTGTTAATATCCATGGAGAAGCAATACAGGGCAAGGAGGCATGCTTCTTGCTCCTCCTCAAACAGCTCCAGGTTAGATCTCCTTCACCCAAAAGAAGTAAACCTACATTTAGAGAGGTGAAGAAAAATACGATTTAAGGGATCGGACAGGTGGCATTGGCAGATTTAGAGCAGAGAAATAGCTCTATTTATGACCATGGGAAGAGATCAGCTGTGTTGTCAGACTCGGAGGTCTCTGGATCAAAAAGCATTGAGAGGGAATGTACCCCTGAGGATGAAAGGGGCAGGTATGCGATTAAAGACATCAGTCCTCTGCATTTCTCTCTTCTAAGAGGTAATATGGGGTTTCTGACTCCGGAGGAGCTTGGTGCTCCAAAAGAGACTGCGCTTCACCAGTTTGTATATTCTCCACAGCGTTGTCTTCCAATCTAACCTCATTTTATAGATGTTGTACTACAAGAGTATAAGGAGCCAGACAAATTCTCTGTCCCGAATGTATGCAGCATCTCTACCTCCTCAATGATATAGACTCCATTAATGTCATATTCTATTCCTGAGGATTCGTTAATTGGGATTCTGGTAGTGACAAACTCTATGACAGAGGACGTTGTCAACAGACAAGAAGTTGGACTCAGCTCTTCAAAAGGTGTATTCTGGTTGTCATTTAGCATTAAGAGCAGGCGTTTAGGGGGCATAGACTTTCCAATCCATAGTATCGGAATGTAAGACATTTTTAAAAGCAACAAGAGAGGGAACAGAATGCTCTGCTATTTTAGAGGTGATGGAGAGGCAAATTAATTCCTTTCGTGCATATCATTTGATGCTGTGGGACTAGCTGCTTTGGCTAGGGGTGCTTCTACAGCTGCCGGACGTAATTTGTTTCTGAGAGAATGGCATACTGATGCTTCACTGAAATCCTCCGCTCTTAGTATGCCCTTCGAGGGAACACATCTTTTTGAACAGGAATTGGATTTTTTCAAGAAATGAAAACATTCCTCCTCCTTTAGGAATCTTCATCAGAATACTTCTTCAAACTTGGGGTGGGGGTTAAGGAAGCAAATTCTTTCATCAGCCAAAAAGACAACAATGGACATCCTTTAAAAGTTGTGGGAAAAGTTTCCAGTCCAAATATTCTCAAACGGAAGCAGGGGACTGATACATTTCAAAAGCCCGGACTATGCTGGAGATGGCCACTAGTGACCGGTAGAAGAGAGGATTTAGCACTTCAAAGCAGCCTGGGAGGCGTTTGTTTCAAGTGGGCGGGCTCACTAAAGAATATTCTGTCTCTCCTCTGGACTCCAAAGTAAAGAAGATACTGGTGTCGAACTGTACAGAGAAAAAGTCTGCATTTGCTCAAGCAATTAAGGATTTCATATTGATTAAAACAGTGACTCCAGAATGGTAATAAACCTCAAGCAGGTGAATCAATGAGTCATAGTAATCCACTTCAAAGTGGAGACACTACGGAGCATCATCCTGTTGATTCCATTCGGAGAGTTTATGGTAACCATAGATAGGAGAGATGCCTAACTCTACATTCCAGCTGCGAGCAGTCATCAGCGGTCTCTCAGGTTCTGTATCATGGAGATCAGTATCGGTTCCAGGTCCTTCCTTTCAGCCTGTGGTTGGATCCTAGAATTTACATAAGTGGTTCCTCTGTTGATGATTCAGCTATATCTGCACGGTTGGTCACGTTTTCCATACTTATAGGATTGGCTCCTTCAATCTCCTTTACAGTCCAAGCGATTGAAAGGATGGGAAGTGGGTTTCAAAACTCAGAAGAATCAAGGGTTTCTGATCAATGAGGCAAAGTGTGGATTGGTACCACTCGCAAGATCAAACTTTTATAGGAGCATTGTTTTATTCAGTGAATTATAAAAACAATTCTAATGTAAAGATAACATTCCTAACTATAACATAACATTAACTTTAACCCCTTCTATGCCCATGACGAGATAGTCTCGTCATGGAGCGCGGTTGCGCTGTGCCCATGACGAGACTATCTCGTCATGGACCCCGCCCGCTAATGAAAGGCCCGGCACAGGAGGGGGAAAGGGCGGGGCACTCAAGGGGTTAAAATGTTTTCAGTGAAATATATATTTCTCCTAATATACAGTGCATGCCTTTGGAATTTGCAGTGTCCGAACAGCAATTTTTGGTTACAGCGCACTATAAGGCTGCAATTGGTATTGTTCATGAAAGCTCTTCAGTATCATATTCGACTGCCACTGGACGACGCTAATAATAGGAATTGAAGTTTACAATGTAAATATAGTAGTTTTCCTAAGAAGTTGCTTAGGCCTCTCCTGGAACAAAGAGAAATAGCCTGCAGAAAGTCACAGCTCCAAATGTTACTGCAAAGCTGAAATAGTAAAAAAAATGACTCGCCTTTTTCAATCAAATTTCACCAAGTCTCAGTTTTTGACACTATTTATGAATGGGAAGTGCCCTTGCGTATGAGATGCATGAGACCACTAACAAACTGCAGGTGAATGCCAAACTGGTACTCGCTAATGTTACCTCACAAGAGAGGAGCGCATGAGAGGATGCTGCCAGAAACAACAGGTGGCCTGTGTCACAAGCCTTTTCCTCAACAGAGGCTGCCAATGGTAACCGACACTGTAGTGCGCTATTGGGATGAAGTAACAGGATAATTATGCATGGAGATTTACCTTCACAGAGGTCATGTGTTAAATAATAATTGGTGAATGTAATTGTTTTGCCTTTGGAAGCGAATGAGAAACTCAAAACAGGTGTTGCAGACTTCCCAAGTGGGTGTGTGATTTGGATAGATCATCATAAATGAAGGATAGATGTTCAAAATGCCCTGTACTATGCCTTGGATGTGGTTCATTTTATTCATAATTTATGTCGACACACATTGTTTTTTTTTTGTTTTTGTTTTTTTTTTCCAAATTTTTATTAAAACAATAAATCAGTTACAAGCATGGGCCTACAACCACCAGGGCCGGCCGCTAGACTCAGAAAGGATCGTACATTACTTAAAGCAGTAGGCGACACCTGGGGCCCAGCCCCGTAAATGGCTCAGGATAGCTCGAGAGAAGCAGGAGACATACATTTAACATAAATAACAACAAAAAACAACAGGCGAGGCATACGGGCAAAATGCGTGGGTCAGGCTACATCCGGGGGACTTTTACTCCAAACCTTCAATTAGCTATCAACAGGAGGGAGTACTGAAAGATCGGGGGGGGGGGTAACGGGAAAGGAACATCTATATTCGATTATTACAATCAGTTGCAAGGAACCATCAAGGGTCAGGGGGACAAGGCAATATCGGTGTCCACTAGGGGGGGCGTACAGATACCCCCACGATACACGTTCCATTGCCCCCAAATTCTACCCCATGCCCCGGGTTTACCGCGGGCCACATATACAGTCTTCTCCCTGAACATACACCAGTCCATGTTTTCCTTCCATACTGACACGGTGGGTGGCCGCTGGGAGCCCCAAAGCTGCGCTATATCCCTCTTAGCAATCATGTAGCCCAGGGCCGCCCACCGAGTCTGCGCCGCGTTATAATCATTGGGCTCCCACACATTCAAGACACAGCGACGCACCTCCGGCAGCAGCGCCACCCCGGTGACTTGTCCCATGACCCCATGAACCCGACGCCAGTATTCCGCCACCTCCCGGCACTCCCAAAGGATATGGAGAAAGCTGGCACTGAGCCCACACCCCCGCTTGCAGAGCCCATCTTCCGAGAATCCCATCGAGACCAGACGGGGGCCCGTCACATACACCCGGTGGAGAATCTTTAACTGGACCAGGCGGAGACGGGCTGGAATGGCGACTTCCTTGGGGGACGATAGTGCGGACTGCCAGTCCTCGTCGTCTAATTCCACCCCGTCCCCCGTCCACGTCTCCCGAAGGCGCACCAATAGGTCAGCCCGATTATTAATGAGTTTTTTATAGATTAAGGAGATAGTACTGTCGGGAACATGACCATCAAGTATGCGGTCCTCGAGGGGCGAAGAGGCCGGGATCTTGGTCCCCTCCCCAAAGACAGAAAGCAGGGCATGCCGAACCTGGGCGTATCGGAAGAACTCCTTTTCCGTGAGTTCGTATTCGCTCTGGAGCGCCGCGAAGGTCTTAACCGCGCCCTTCATCCATAAGTCTCCCACTCTACTGATGCCAATCGTATCCCAACGGTCAAACCCCTTCGTTGTCCAGAGGCTTCCCAGTCGGTCGGAGGCAAATAAAGGAGTAGCGCATGTTAGTCGCTCACTCCAGCCCATGGCTACATTGGCCGCCTTCCAAATCCGTACCGCGATCTTAGTGGGGCCCGTCAGGGTCCGTCCAGCCGAGCGGGAGTAAAGCGCCCTGTTATAGTTACCGCCGGGAAGCAGGAATTTATCCATCTCATACGCCGGGTTCAAGCCAGGCGCATACGTGGCATGGTTAATGGCTGATAGCTGTGAGGCCCAATAATACCTGCGAATGTCGGGAAGCGCGATGCCCCCGTTGTACCAGGGGAGAGTGAGTTTGGCCAGGGCGATACGCGCCCGTCCGTCCCACACCAGTCTCCTCTGCAGGCTCTCTACTTCCCGAAAGTAGGCCACTGGAATGATGTCGAAGGAGTTCTGAAGTGCATAGAGGAACCTGGGAAGGGACATCATTTTAAACAATGCGGCCCGACCCAGTGGGGACAGGGGCAGCCTACACCACCGAGCCGTGTCTTCCCTCAAACGCCGAAGTGGAAGCAGGAGATTGTGCTCATAGCGAGCTACCGGGTCCAACGAGATGTGTATCCCCAGGTATTTAAAGCCGGACAGAGATATTTGGATCGGAAGCCGAGGCGGCAGGAGAGGGGGGCCACCGGAGATAGGATAGACACAGGATTTAGACCAGTTAATCGTGAGACCCGAATTTCTCCCGTAGGAAGTCAGAACATCGAAGAGAACGTTAAGCGACTGCCGCGGCGAGGTAAGATACAGGAGGATATCGTCAGCATATAACGAGACCCGATCCTCAAAGCCCGGGGCCCACCGGATCCCCCTGATCGAGGGCTCCCAGCGGAGCCAAGCGGCGAGTGGCTCCAGGGCAAGAGCAAAGAGCAGAGGGGACAACGGGCACCCCTGCCTCGTACCCCTACCGAGAGCGAAGGGCCGAGAGACCCGCCCATTTACCACCACCTGAGCCATGGGTCCCGTGTAGAGAAGCTTCACCCAGCCAAGAAATCCCTCCCCAAAGCCGAATTTGGTCAAGACAGCCCAGAGGAATGGCCACTCGATGGTGTCAAAGGCCATCGTGGCATCTAAAGAAACCAGCACGGCCGGTTCGGAGAGGTACTCTGCCCTGGCGAGGGCGCCATGGAGACGCCGCAAGTTGAGGGCGGTGTTGCGATCGACACACATTGTTGTATATGGATGGTGGACTCAAGAGTTGGCGGTGTCCTTGACAGGTATTCAGTAATGAATTTGACTCGGTGTGCCACCCTCAAACAAACAGGAATCCAGTAAGTATGCTTCCCTTGGTATTGCCCACATGTTTTTCTTTTAAATTGAATATTTTTTTTTAAATTTTCTTGACCTTATATGAGAGCTAGAATATTGTTAACTACATTACAATAACATAAATTATTAAAAAGGGTATGTATATATGCCAATAAAATCAAAAAGCCTTTTCTTTACACGCATTGAAGAACAGATGACTGGCAATTATCCACTATAGCAGCTACCATTTGTGACTGCTTGGAAGTTTGCGAATAGGAAGGCACTGAAATATGTTCGTAGGGTTTTTGATTTAAAAGTCTATAGTGGATCAGTCTGGTTAAACAAGTTGATGAAGGGAGCAGCTCCTCCGCTAAGGCGGAGGAGTGTCTCTTCACTGAGCAGGTCTACACAGAAAAAAATAAAATGATAATATCTCATTGCTATTATTTTATTTTCTGTTGTTGCTCAGCTGGGTAGGGGTGGGCTGGGCTCTGACAGAGGAGCTGGAGGAAGAGTGGTTTGCACTCTCTTAAGTGCACATGACGGTTTGGCCAGCCGTCTCAGCTGGCCAAGCTGTCATGCTAATTTTGCATGTTCTCCACCTATGCTGCATTACAGCCTGGGAGGAAACATGACCAGGATCCCTGTCGCCGTCTGAGCACAGAACCATGGCACTCAGACCAATCACAACGCTGCATTGCTTAGGTTAGCCTTGAAGACTGGAAGCTTCCTGTTCCTGCCCTGGAAGCAGGCTAAAAGAACCGAGAGGCAGCGGCACACAGGTAAATGTTGAATTTTTTTTTTCATCCCCCCACCACGACCCACCCCACCCCACGAATCTTAAATAGCATCCGCCACTGAGTTGATGTGCAAGTTGACGTGCAATAAAACAGTGATAAAGTGGCATACAATAACAAGCATTAGCATAGCCAATAGGTCTTGCCTTTGGAACCTTATAAGTATTTAGTTATGCAGTACAATATCCTTGGTGCAACAACATCAACTGTTGCATGGCTAAACACTTATAAGGTCCCAGAGGCGAGACCTATTGGCTATGCCAATGCTTGTTTCTCACTCTTGCTGGTTCCTGTGTTTTCCCTTTGGTTCGGCATCTCACTCTTTCTCTGTCTTTCTGCTTTGTGTGTTTTCATTCGGGTTGCTCTCCAGAAATGCCGGAAGTGGAAAACAAGTTGTGCCAGTGCCTCCACCGGCACCAAGAACAACTGGCTCAAATTAAGCACTGGGTACAGATCCAGAAAGTAATGTGGTGTTCCAATCAAAAGCACCAGTTTTACAGAGGTACAACCTACTTTGTGTCCTTAGTCTATTTCTTTTGTTTAGTCTAGAGTTTATTCAGTGTTTGTGGTATACAACGTCCAGGGCATTTTTAAAAGGTGTGTAGGCGAAGCAAGGGTCATGTTGCTGCATTAAAACTCTTTGTCAAACTCCCATTGATTTCACGTGTTGGTCTTGAGAAAGGTACGAGGACATGGGCACACAGAAAGGAATATGAAAAATGAAATGTTGGAATGATACTTGGAAAGGGCTGTGTATACTGAAACTTTTCTATAAATGTTTCCCTGAAGAAATCCCATATTGGGACTGGGCTATAATCTCTTATGATTTCAAGTAAAGAGAAGAAAAAAGAATATATGATTGGAAAATGCATGTGTCTTTGATGGTCTCTATAAAGTGACTGATGGACTGAATGTGGACGTTTTTATTACAATCACCTTGAGAATATAATGTATTGGACTTAGAAAATACAGGATACTGTCATTTCAAATGATCAGGCTGTGCTCTCCATTGTTTGCCTAGCTAACGTTGGCTCATTGGAGGAAGTATGCTGGCAGTCGGGCATCTTTGAGTTAGAACACTTGGGTATAGAAATTCACCTTGAGACCAGTCCAGTGAAGCTGGACCATCACTGCCAACTGCATTAGTAATTTTGTGGAAATCTTTGTACTTTAAATTTTGGTGAAGAGACGATTCAAGTGCTTTTTAAGGGGGTAGCAATTCAAAATATTGTTACAATAGTGCGTAGGCGCTATTCAACTATGAAAAGAATGATGTTTCCACTAGAGCAGAGCAAGCAAGACCAAAGTGACTATAAACATAAAGCATAAAACTAAGCAACAAATGGCCTTCTACCACTGTGTCTTCAGAAATTGGGATCTTGGTTGACTGAGGTGTGAGGCCTGATCAAACAATGGCCACAGTCCCGTGCAGGATGAGCTACAAAACGTCACTAAATCAACCTGTGCTTAACCCTGGGTATCTTGGCACAAAAAACATGCAGGCTTAACCTAGAGGCAATGAGTGAATTATTTATGCAGCACACAAACAGTAATAAAGTAAAAGCAGAAGACAAAAAAATGCTAAACCGATTTAGAAAAATAGATGAGCTTTTAAGCAATTATTTGACACCACCGCGACAAAAATCCGATCAGTAGAACCAGAGTCACGAATGTTTAAAGATATTAATGAAAATTGCGCCAAAAAGCACAAAGCACCAATTATGGCTATCTGGTCATGCTGGACCAGGTCAAAATCGCAAGTTCAGGCTGACCGTGATGGTGCGCATGTCAGCTACAATCACCAGGTTGGGTCCAGTGAAGTTTTACCTTCTCAAACCTGTGCCAAGACTCCCGTTCGCAATCGAGAGGGCCACAAGAGGCAAGAGAGTATTGTGGGAGGCTGCCAGCATCGCAGGAGGGCGTTTCTGAAGCCTTGTATTGACGGTCCCCACAAGTGGTCAATGCTGTAGTTCGAAGGGTCGGGTTGACAGAACTTTGCACTGAATCGCGGTGTGAGCGGCAAGGTCTTGGTGCCAACTGGCCCATTTGCAAAGAGCCCAAAAGTTTGATTTCAGCTCTCTGGGCCACACCCAGTGTCCAAGACCTGAGGGGCATCACTTGGGGTTTTGGGAGGCCAGCAGTTCCTCCAAAGCAGCAGTCCTTCTTCACATAGAAATATATCAAACAGATAAAATCTTCTTCCTGCTTTGAAGCCGATGCCATGACGAACACGCTGTGATAGACCTATATTACCAGACGTACATACTACATAACCTGATTGTCTTTGGGACATAAACAGTGCCAAAAGACATTATGGATTTGGCGAATCCCACACACTGGTCAAAGCCCTGAAGAAGTCCTATGTGGACAAAACGCGTCAGCTCTTGGATTTTATCTGTTTGATATATTTCTATGTGAAGAAATGGTTAATAAAGGACAAATGAAGAAAGAAAAACACTACAATGGAAGTTCTTAAATGCATACATAAAGAATGTGTTTATTATGCTAGTGATCAAACCCAATCATCCGATTATTGAGTGCTGAACCATTCTGAGTTCTCTCATATATATATATATATATATATATATATATATATATATATATATATATATATATATATACCTACTGGCGGTCGCCAGTAGATAGTTATAGTTAGGACCCTGTTTCCATAGAAAATCCGCAACATTCTATTTTGAATAACTTTGGCGCCGGTCGACGAATCCTCGCGAATTTTTCAAAATAGGCGGGGCGCTACGCTCCGCTCCTACCCTGAAAGTCTCAGGGGGATTCGTCAAGCGGGGGCTGAGATAAAAGGGGGGTCCCAAAACGCGTTTTTCCCATGCATTTTTCCATAGGACCTTTAGACAGAGCTACAGCCCGAATGGCTGAACAGAATTTAATGAAATTTGGCAGAGAGGTAGTCCTCAGGTCAAGGAAGTGCCTTTTGTAGGTTTGGTGTAAATCTGTTCAGTAGATTCTGAGAAAATAGCCTTTAAATCAATATATATATCTGAGCCAGCTTACGGTGCGCTTACGGTGCGCTTACCGTACGCGTACGGTGACGTGCGCGAGTGCGATTCTGATTGGCCGTTATATCTTAGTAAACATTCGAATCGGTCGAAACCAGGAAGCGGCGGCCGCCATTTTCTCTCTCGCACTCTGACAGGGGGTTGAAAAACAAAGTGCAAAACCATGTAAAGGGGCTGTTTAGACAGCTCCCAAGCACCTAGCCATGTCGAGGGAGTCCCCAACGATCCCCCAAGTGAAAAAAGGGAATTTAAATTTTTTCGAAAATTTCGCCGATTACGCTTACCGTACGCGTACGGTAATAAATAATAAAAAAAAAAAAATCCACATTCTCACCACTCCGTGTGCAAATGGTGATTGAAGGGCACCATTTGTGCATGGCTTATTACAAATGAACAAAACATATATTTTACCTGTCACAACGATGCTCATCATATGTCCTCCATGTGCGCACGGTGCGCGAAGCGCATCGTGCGTTCATGGCCCATCTAGCGTAACGTGGGCACGCGGTGCGCGAAGCGCACCGCGTGCTCACTGTGCGCGCACGGTGCGCGCATGGAACGAACTGCGTTAAGTGGGCGCGCACGCCACAAATGGCGTAAAGTAACTTAGCATTTAAAAAACCGTACAAATTCACTGAAAAAACCATAGGTTTCACACTTGATCAGGGGATTACAGAAGGACCCCCAAGGGTGAAAAAAACATTTTTTTATTTTTTTTTAAATTGCGAGGTGCGCACACCCTGCGCGCACGGCACGCACTGTGAACCGTGGGCGCTCGGTGCGCGAAGCGCACCGAGCGTCCACAGAGCGCGCACGATGAAAATTCTGAAAAATAAAAAAAAAAATAAGAACATTTAAAAAACCGTACAAATTCACTGAAAAAACCATAGGTTTCACACACGTTATAGTTACGAATAAGCATTTAAAAAACCTTGCAAATTCACTTAAAAAACCATAGGTTTCACACATGTTATAGTTAGCTGGACATTTCACTCGTAAAAAACCAATGAAATTCCCCCGTTATAGTTACTGCAGGCAACTATAACTCACGCGACCGCAATCCTCTGCTGATGACGTCAGATATTACATCACTGTATTTAGACACTTATTTACCCATGTCTTCTTCCATTAATCTTTAGCTATACATATATTACAAATATTTATTTTTCAGAAAGACACATATGTCATCAGTGATGTAATATCTGACGTCATCAGCAGAGGATTGCGGTCGCGTGAGTTATAGTTGCCTGCAGTATCTATAACGGGGGAATTTCATTGTTTTTTTACGAGTGAAATGTCCAGCTAACTATAACATGTGTGAAACCTATGGTTTTTTAAGTGAATTTGCAAGGTTTTTTAAATGCTAATTCGTAACTATAACTTGTGTGAAACCTATGGTTTTTTCAGTGAATATATATATATATATATCACTGAAAAAACCATAGGTTTCACACACGTTATAGTTAGTAATTAGCATTTAAAAAACCTTACAAATTCACTGAAAAAAACATAGGTTTCACACAAGTTATAGTTAGGTGGATATTTCACTCGTAAAAAACCAATGAAATTCCCTCGTTATAGTTAGTTGAGATAACTATAACTCGCGCGCCCGCAATCCTCTGCTCATGCCGTCACATATTACATCACTCATGACATGGTCAGTGGCATCACTCATGACATCACTGATGACATCATCCTTGTGATAGAGTGGCGGTCGCGCGAGTTATAGTTATCTCAACTTCTGCCTTCGGGGTCCTTCAGGGACCCCCTGACAAAGGCTAGGGGGTCAGGAACTCTCTACCCTGCCCCCTTTTCACGTTCGCCACCTTCCTTTTTCACTCTCGCACTGAAAACAAACAAAATGGCGGCCGACACTTCCTGATTTCGACCGACTCGAACGTTGACTAACATATAACCACCAATCAGAATTACGCTCGCGCACATTAGGGTGCTCGCACGGTGCGCGGCTATAGATATGTATGTGCTTTTAACTGCAATTTTCTCAGGAACTACTGAACAGATTGACTCCATATATGCAAAAGGCACATCCCTGACCTGAGGACTACCTCTCTGCCAAATTTCAAGAAATTCTGTTCAGCCGTTCGGGCTGTACCTTCGACTAAAGGTCCTATGGGAAAATGCATGGGGAAAACACGTTTTGGGACCCCCCTTTTTTCTCGGCCCCCGCTTGACGAATCCCCCCGAGACTTTCAGGGTAGGAGCTGAGCGGAGCGCCCCATTAGTTTTGAAAATTTCGCGAACATTCGTCAACAGGTGCCAAAGTTATTCAAAAAAGAATTTTCAGATTTCCTATGGAAACACGGTCCTAACTATAACTATCTACTGGCGACCGCCAGTAGATAATATATATATATATATATATATATATACATATAATGGTTTTGTTCGTCTTTCAGCCTCTAAGAGACCGAAATGCTTCAGGGAATAAGCAACGCCAGTGTATTTTAAAATGCAATACAATCTGCCTGTTTCATCGAGATGTGTGCGGCTCATTCCTTCTCGCTGAGAGGGGTTTTCTGCATATATATATATATGTATATATATTGTAAAAAGGTTCAAACTTAGTTATAGTTAAGAAAACTTTATTTATTCTTTCTACACAAATCAAACTTAAACTACACAAACATTAGAAATTCTAAAGCCCTAGTTGTACCTTACATTGATAATCAATGTACCACCTTTAATTTACTATAACTTTATTTATTCTTTCTATGCAAGTCAAACTTTAACAATACAAACCTAAGAAATGCTAAAGTTATAGTTATACCTTAAATCTAATATTTGTGCACCACCTTCAAATTACCATAACTTTGGCACCTCCTACTGACTACATTAACTCGCTCCTTTATGATGCACTACTTATATCCTTTTATGTTAAGAGTTTGGAGGCTGCCTCAGTCAAAAACTCACATTTGTGTGGAGTATTTGCTGGTCAAATGTTTAGCTACAAACTGTGACTGGTGGAGAAAGCAGGATGGAATAATATGAAACTAGCTTGTGATAAAATAATACCTTTAGACATCGGCGTGCATTTTAAAGAGCATCCGTATGAGCAGCACATCTCCGTAGCACTGCAGTTTCCACAATCAACAATGCAAATTGTAGCACCTATTCCTGGAGGCAGCACGTTAGGTGGGCAAAATCCTGCTATAAAAGAAAATATTCACATTAGCATGCAGCTTATAATTCATAGTAAATATTGCAATGGGTTCCAAACTGTTCTGACCTCAGGATTTCCGCATTTGATTGGTGGCCCCTGTGACCCCTTCTTTTCCGATCATCTTCAGGCTCATGGTGTCTATCTTGTGATACATCAGACCAGGGGCCTGGGGACCCTGAGCTCCAGGGGGCCCCTTCAGTCCAGTACCCTGTCACCAGAGCTCCTGAGTGTGGTCGAAGGGGGGGCCCTTCATGCACTTTGCAGGTGGGCCCCCTCAAGGTTTGTTACACCACTGCGTCAGACTCTTCGCGTGTCCTGTGACGCCACTAGGTACCTCTCTGTGACTCTTCATGTTCTTCACCTGACGTAAGACTCTACAGGCTGATTCTCTGCGGATCCACAGGACCCTAAATGGGGTACTTTAGTGTCTGTGACTCCTCATGGCTATTTTGTGGCCTGAGATTCCACAAAACATTTACCTATGGGTATATCAGGTGTTACTCGTCATGTGAATCTCAATGCTCCTTCTCTGACTATTTCCTGTCCTCTGCCTCACCTCGGCTCCTACTTGTACAGTTAATCCCAAAGGCTCTTCCCAGCCCTAAATGATCATGGGTGCTTCACTTCACTGTGCCCCCTCAGACTTGAGACCCTTTGTAATGTTCTGACTCCTCTGCCAGGATCCTATGACTGTTCAAGTACCTCCCACGTGACTCGCATGAGCAGAGATCTGCCCTGCCCTGCCCTCAATCCAAATATCTGACTAACATATCAACCGCTCGAATTACTTTTGTATTTTTACTATACTAATTCACCACTAATCCTTTATGGGTTCCTAAGTAGTGTGCTACTTGCCAAAAATGAGCTTCAACACCTCATCAAGGGTAGCAAGCGCTATATAAATGCAAACGTTTTCCCCTCTTCTATCCCTCCACTGTCCTTCTCAATCCAAATAACGTACTAACATATACATCACTCAAATCACTTTAATATTTTACTATACTAATTCACCACTAATCCTTTATGGGTTCCGGATTAGCGTGCTACTCGCTGAAAAAGTGCTTTGACGCCTTGTCAGGGGTAGTAAGCGCTATATAAATGCAATTACAATACAATATTATACCATGAAACGCGTGTTTTTGAGACACTGAAGATAGTGCAGCTGCTGTGGCGCAATTTAATGGTTCTTAATGTAAAGCTTTGGCAAGCACATGGAAGAGCCCTAATGTGCCCGATAGACAGCTGGAATGACCTCCAGCAGACTCTAAGTCAAGTGAGCCTTGGAGAAGCTGGAGAGCATGGAGATATTAATACTCCTTTGGCCAGGAATAGAGAATGGTCAGCAAGGGTAGCGCCAACAGCATTACCTAGAAGAGCAGTGCTATATGTAACTCCATTAGGGAAAGATGGGGTAAGAGGGTAAAACCAGAAGCCCTGAGTGGTATCTGAAGAAAAGAACTATTGTGCGTTGGGCTACTGTTCATTTCTTCTCTGGGGGGCAGGGTATACAGGCTAAATGCAGTCACCCACAGTGAAGAAAATTAAGGAATTAAATGAACTGACCCACTGCCCTATGTTATATGCTTTGTTGGGAGGAAACAAATTGTGAATGAGACTTGAACAGACAATGGGCGAAGAGTGCGGACCGAACCCCCACAGGTTATGTTCACACATGTATTTTTATTGTGATTTGTTTTAAAATATGAGGTTGGCGAGGAAGCTCAAGTTGTTTCTAGGCCAGGTGCACAGTTATCAATACTGCAGCAGATGCAGTGTGACAGGGGAAACTGGGTGCGAGGGGTCCCTGGACACCCCAATTAGAGCTGATTTGTACTTTCAAAACCAGTGGATGAGGGTACATTTTTCTGGATTGCATTGGGGCCCATGGCACTCTTGCTACAACACTGCTCTAGACCAGCCCTAAAAATGTCAGAATGTCTGATCCGCCAGGCTGACGACACAACACCAGCAAGGTCTGTGCACACATACTACTGTGTCATCCCTCTCCTGCGTCTAAGCTTGCTTCTAACTCCTGCTCAACTTATGAGGAGCACTTCTCCTTCAACTGGCTTCCCACCTTCACCTCAAGCTCCACCAGAGACAAGTTACAGCGAAGGGGCACCTAGCAGCACAGAGGCGAGACAAGAACTCCAGAACACCTAAGCAAAGTGTACATTTCTTTCTTTCAGATTGTGGAATCAGTTGCCATACACACTTAAAAACTCGCCTGACCTGATCTCTTTCAGGAAGGGTCTGAAGACTTAGCTCTTTAAGGCATAACTTGTGTTATATTTTTAATTATTTAATACTTCAGCACCTTTACCTCATGGCTGGCAGGATGTTGGATGACAAGCGCATTGACGCCTTAGGGTGTTAGTTGTGCTATACAAATAAATAAATAAAATACTTTGCAAAATAAATTCTGAAGTTTGAAAATCTTTTAATTCTACTTTGGGCTGTTGAGTCTTTCCTTACCCAAAATCCAAGTGGGGGCTCCCTGTGGGAGCCTATGTTTTTGCTGAGGGAACTGCTAAACCTTCCTTCCATTACGATTATGCATTTGAGTTGCACATTACCAAAGCTCGCTTAACGTGAACCCTTTTCAAGTTTGCATTTCTGAGCGTGACGTGTTTTAATATTTTCCACTTGAAAGTTCTATCAGTACAAGAGCTCGTACCTCACACTTGGAGGGCATGTTTTCCTTCCTACAATGATGCCTTCCTTACATGATGTGGCGTAATGGCATATTGGGTGAATTTCACCTGATAGGGGTAACACAAATCCACAGAAATTACATTATTTACACTCGCGTCATGCAAATTGTTGCCTGGCCCTTATTGGCACCAACAATGACGTCAAATGCTGGAGCGTGAACTTTGACGTCTGTGTTAATATTTGAAAACCCCAACACTTACCCCAAAAAAGGTTATGCTTCACCCGAATAGGTTTGCATTGGACTGTTTTTAGCTCCAGTAAAACGACTGTATGCTGTACCTTTCTGTGGCGTCATACAGACTGCTCCACAAGCAGCGCTGCAGCACTTCATGTCGCCTGTGCACCCGCTATCATTGGCACAAGTCGCGCGTGCAGCACGTATGCACATCACAGGAGGTGGGCAGACACCCGGTTTATCTGAAATAAAGAAACATCAGAGTAAGTGTGTCTTTCGAAGTTCATGATGTGGGTGATAGCAAGGGGTCGATGAAAGCTTATGTTTGCCTGCATTGTTTTAATCTTTTCTTATTCCAGACACACCTTATATTTCTTTGCATTTTCAGAAAGCATTAGCAAAGCCAATCATTCCTATATTTTAATTTTAAAGAACCAATGAGATGACTTGTTCCCATGTGGCAAGGTATAGATGACTGGGGAAAGGATGAATGAGGATGCGGGTGGAGAAGATGTGGGGTTAGGGCTACGGAGATACCATGATGCCAGCCATCATGGCGATGAAGAGATGCTGCAGGATACATTAATCTGAAGTGGACAAACGGGCACCAGGTGTGATAAGAATGATCACTGTGAGGTGCATCAGGGATGACAGGGCTGGGGATGTTGGGCCCAAGGTTGAGATGGAAGATTGGTTGCAGAAGACGATGACATGGTGAGAATAGGTGGAATGGAGATGACCTGGCAAGGATGAGCCGATGGATATGCTGATGATGTCAGGAGTGCAAGCTGGAATGATATGATGATGCTACACCGGGGACAGGGAGGCAGGAGGAGGCAAGTCGGAGATGGCAGGCAGTGGCGCTGGATGGTTGGCTGCATCATCCTAATAATTCCTTGATTGAGTTCTGATGGAGAATGAACAATGAAGAGGCCTGTGTTCAACTACAATCTGTCTCGTGGCAGGCAACTTTGTTAGACAAAGTGCTGCTAATTCTTTTTAAATTGAGAGCTTGTTTACTATTCTCTTCTGTGACTGCATGTGTACAGTATTTTGAGCAGTGGCAGTCCTATTGGGGTACAGGTGAAAGGAAGAGCCAAAGAATTCCTGAAGTTTTCTAACACATCCATAAATAAAGACAGAATCATCAATTTACAAGCAGCATGAAAAGAATAATCAAGGCACTCAAGTAAAGTGATGGCGAAGGTCAGCATCCCTACTCTAAAAATTGTTTCAGCATCACTGATGAAATGGAACAAGGATGAGCAAGAAGTCGGCCTGCAGCAAATGGACACAATGAGAAAAAGAGGGAGGGGCAGGAGGGCAACAAGAGTGAGGTGTGGCAAAAACAACAAGGATACATCGGACGGGAAGTAGAATGGGAGAAAGTAACAAGACAGTCACATGAGCGGAATAAGGGACAGGGGAGAAAACTAAATATAATAACCAAGCATATGCTCCCAGACTCCTCTTGTGAGGGCTTCACAGAAAGTTCAATCTCCAGAGTTGCTTGCTCAATCAGACCTGGGAAAGCTGGGTGGTGGCTACCTACAGCCACTGATGTTGGCAGACTAGATACCACTTTGTCACTCTTGCTAATCACCCTTCATATCTATAAGATTGAACTCACCCCTGGACACAAGCATGGTATATCTTTAATCATGGAAATAACTTAACTTTTTAAAAATTGTTCCCAACCAATGGAGCAAAATTGTCATATTTTTTCTGTCTCCCTGTATTTGTAAGAACCTTCAGTAGTAACTGCTGCATATGCCAGGTATTTCCAACATTTGGCAGTAGGTATCTTCTAATCTTTCTCGATTTTCTGTCCTTTGTTATGGAATCCTGCTATAGTAAGTCCACCTGGTGGAGAGGGACTGGTCCTGGGACTACTGCTCTTGAGGCATTACCCCGGGAGTGCATCTTCGTGCTCTGCAGGACAAGCATCAATCATTCACGCTGCCTTGAAACCTGCTGCCTTCACCTTCATGCTTTTGGATTCTTTTGTTGTGAGATGTGGCATAGGTATATGCCTCTATTTCTGTCAACGTAGTCTGGTAGTGTGATTCCATGGACGTTTCATGGGCTTCTGTTTTCAGTCATTCGTTCAAGTCCATTGCCAGACTCCTCTCTGTTAGAGAAATCAGGTGGACATCATTTTGTTCTGGCTTCTACCAGGAGCGTTGATTGGATTGTTTCAATGTTCCTGAAAGCAGCCTGGATGATGGTCTGCAAGCATGCAGTGTGAGTGTTGCTTTTCTGTTTGTTGACTCCTTCCTTTGTCCTCTGCTCCACCTCCTCATTGGCCATGTTCCATGAGCTGTATTGTGTGTTCCTGTGCCTTGCGCAATGGGTGCTCTCTGTCCTCTTCTTTGGCTGCTTGCAATCGGGTGATTTTATTTATGTGTAGGTTTTGAGGTAGTTCATGGTTTGCCATTTTCATTCCTTTGTGATGGAAGTCTTTTGAGGTTTCAATTTACCATATATAACAAGATTGCCACATATGCCAGTTTAACCCTGGTCCTATAGTGTTATGACTATTGGGGCTCTACCGTTGCCCCACCTAGCTTGTGGGCCAACATCTGCTGCTCAGAATAATTGCTCTGCAGTCTTATCCAGAACTGAGGCTAGTATAATTTCTTCCTATGCAATTGTACCTTTCTGTTAAATTCCTATACATTGAAGAGTAAAGATCTTTATCTTTCCAGGGTGAATCATTAAAGCTCTCTATCCTGATGGTAAGTAACATGGGCGGATGAGACAATCCTACAGTTCTCCTGTCCCTACTGAACTTTAAAATCAGCACATTCATAATGTTGATTCTAGTTTCTTCTCTGTGAAGAGTGCTCACATGTTTATCTTAACTTTGTGGTTTAGTACATGTTGACTGCCTTCTGCAAAACATACTTCAGATTAACCATGGTACAAGACTTCTTATCATCAACCAAAATAGGTTCTAATGGTTTCTTAAGGGATTAAGCAAAGCTTATAGATGTAAGAAAGTAAATAAGTAAATTATTGTTTAAGTTTACAATAAACTATATACATTATTAATTTCCATAAATACACACATCAAAGGTTATTAATTAAAAAGACATTAAAATGATTTAGAAAACAAATAAAACAATACGAAACAAGTTAAATTAAATATGGTGCAATTAAGTCAGGTAAGCAGTTTTCCTCCCAGACCTTGATGGCCTGCCTCAAGAATTCTACAGAGTTGCTCACAGCTTTTACAGTACAACCCTTAAAGCAAAATGATAATGCCTCTGATATTGTTCTTTTGCCTGCTGCATTAAACATGGGCCTTAGATAATTGTTTTTTTTAAAGTAGGGCTAGACACAAGCACATTATGTGTTCAATGAACTCTTGGGCTGAGTTACACATCCTGCACAAACTGTCAATGCAGCCCTTTGATTTCTATATACCATTTAAATAACTAAAAGGGAGATAACAATGCCTAAATCGCATGAAGGCAATCTTCTCCCGAGGCCAAATATTAATATTGAGATATGGTTACTTTGAGCTAGAAAACATTTATGTGGTGTACCTGTTATGTTTATATCTAGAAGCTGCCTCAACATCCCTACTCAGAGTTAATGTTTTGATTCCCTTTTTCACCACTGTCTTAGTAACTGATCTAGACGTAGAGGCTAGTGTCACCTTCAAAGGGAGATTATATTCTGCCAGCAGCTTTTTCACTAGCCTTTCTGAGAGAAATGCTCCTCCCCTGGGTGCAGTTAATACTTTGCAAAACAGTGCCCTTATGGTGTTGATTACTGCCTCCTTAGCATCTATGAAATAAGTGATACGATTAATGTCAACGAATAAAGGAGTCAATCCTAATTCTAATCTTATGCAGCATAAAGGGGTAGACTGCTTAACCTAACAGTTTTCAAATGCACTTCAATTCAATTTGAGTAAATGTATGATTACGAATTTGGGCCCCACTTAAAAGAACAGTGATACTCATTGCCTTTATGATATCCACCAAAGAACAACCATAAGCTGTGGAGAAGCTTTTTAGTGCTCCCAATATACTTGTAATTCAACTTTTTAAGATCTCAACATGATATTTCCCAGTGAGATTGTTATCTATTATAAGACCCAAATATGGGTATTTCTGGACCTCCTCTACTTTAATGCTTCCTAACTTCCAGGTGAACTTAGAACTATTTCAACCAAAGAACATTGAGTTGGTTAATATTAATAAGAAGATTATTTTCTAGATGTACATCTTGATTTGTATGGGTTGCCTATGAAGTCTGACCGGGGTTGTTGCCAAGATGAGAATTCGTGTGGATGTGAGGTGCACTCCTGATTATTGGATTTTCAGCAATTTTTTAAAATGTTATCTTATGGTGCTACACTGAAACGTATGCTGTGAGACATACATAGGCAAAAATAAATTAAATTATGAAGTGATAAATCTTTAAAATAGTGTGCACTATACACTATGATGTGTCACAACATTAAACCAATTACATGAATATCATCCTGTTAATTGCCATTATTTATTCTCAAATTTTCCATGATTCTTCTTATTGTAATTCATTAGGATTCATGAATATACTTAATAATAATGCCACATTGCAAACACAATCTTCTTTGTGTGCACAAAATGTATACACAAAAAGAGTAAAACAATCTTAATTTTCAAGCCCAATGCATTTCGGGACTCCGTCCCTTATTGTATAATCAACGACTGCTTGTTTGCCTGATGATTTGAAAGTTGGATTAGCTGGTTGATCATTCAAATATCTGCCATTTACATGACGAAACCCCAGGCCTGTTAAGGTGGAACTAGCAAGTCTACCCTGCCAAGTGGAGTTTTTAGGATTGTAGATTGGAACCCTGGACAGATCATTGATGATCTGCACCATCCCCTTGGCGTTCATTTTGCAATTGTTGAAAAAAGTTGTTCTTAAATTCACCTCAGCTTATAGATGTTGATAGCTGGCGCACAAGATTCACAAAGTTTGAACTTCTAGGATGATTTTATTCATTACATTTATTATGCATCTATATAGCTCATCCAGGAAGCTACATGGATAACACTTTGGGGTTCAGTTACACATAGTATAAAATACAGTGGGCAAGCCATCCATACAAGGTGTCTTGCCCATGGCAAGTTGGTCAAATGATATGCTTATTTCATCCATGGTGATTCGTGTTTATAGATTTTTCACTTATTTTGCTGTGAAACAGGTCATGGGTATCCTCTGTAGGTAATTCACGATACGTTCAGGTCACGCCATGTTGGGCAACCAGTGTAATGTATCATAATATTTTGCGAAGAACTGACTATGTTCATATTGTCCGATCAGATCAAACATATACATTTGACCGCAACCTGATTAAGCAAGCTAACAGTTCACCCACTTTCTTTCCTTCAATATGTTGTTTGACAAAATATTTCCTTTGATTGACCCCACTCAGCCTTTTTACCAGTGTATGGTATCTTTTATTATTTAGTAAATCTGCATTATGTTGTGGGTTAGTAATAGTTTGTTGTTTTAACTACCGTTTTTACCGGTAATGGAGTCTAGTTACATGATGTGGCTTAATGTAGTTATTTCAGAATTGGCGCATAATATGTGTAATGTGGAATTCACAAAATTATGTGAATTACTCCAGTGTAATTTAAATTTTGCCCACACCTAGCATTAATGAGGTGAATCACATTCCCGGCACCAACAAAACAGCAACCATTTGTACATTTTGACAAGGTGCTCTGCAGACATTTGGGGCACAACTGGGTCTTAGCTTAGTATCTCATTTACAGATATTGAATTATTCCTAACACCAGTCTCACCAGGGTCAGTGTCTGACATTGCATCTTGTAGATCCCTTTATTTTGTGACATCCTCCACCAGACATGCTCTTTCCTGGGACGCCTGTTTCTGGTTGGTCTGCCTGGTGTTTGATTCCTCAGTCATCTGTCTGCTCTCCATTTTCTAGGCCCGGCTTTGACTTTTGGTCTAGCTAACCATTTGCATCAATCCTTTGCTTTCTTGCCATGTCTAAGTATCATCAGTAGCAGATACTACTGAACGGGAGTGGGGGTGCGGGGAAAGGAATTAATAAGTAAATTTAACAAAAAACTCTGACTTCTCCTTTATCCTCCTCCTCCTGGATTCTGTGGAAGCAGGAAATACCCAGGCTCCCCTGCGCCAATCACAATGCTGCAATGCAGCGTTGTGATTGGACTGAGCGCCATGGTTCGGCGCTCAGACAGGGAATGGGACCCTGGGCATGTTCTCCACCCTTGCTGTATTGCAGCCTGGGTAGAGAACATGCAAAGTGCCAATGACATTTCATGGCGGCCGGGGCCGGCCAGCCAAAATGTCATGCGCACTAAGAAGTGCCTACCACTCCTCTCCAGCCTATAAACAGCCCAGCCCCACCCCATCAACTCAGCCAGTATGATAAAATAAAATTATAATAATGTTACCTTATTACCATTTTATTTTTCCGTTTTTAATTGCTCACTCAGTGAGCAGTGGGGTGACGCTCCTTCGCATTCGTGTAGGAGCCGCCACTGACTATGATTCAGAGTGGAAAATAGAATCAATTTTAGTCTTGAGTGCATTTTCATATCTAGTGTGGTTTGAAAGATTGCATCAAACGTTTCAGTATGTCATTCAAATTCGGTTTAAACATTCTGTTGTGGTAACACCACCTTTTATAAGATTCAAATGTCTCTATTCGGGCCAGATACTTGTCCTACCACTGCACTGGTGATCACTATCTACATTGTTGTTTAAACCTCTTTACTGGTTTGGCAGCGTTCTCTAAATCATTGTAATAGTTCCTTAGACATATAACAGTGATGGACCACAGAGACATCATTAGGTGTGTGTGTGTTGCTTGGTGAATAACCAATGAAGCGATTGCCATAGGCTTGAAATTTGGGGCTTATATAACTGTACATTGCCCCAAAGAGGCAAAACACACACACGCACGCACACTCACACACGCACAACACACTTATATATGCAGGGTGACACAACTATTCTGCTCTACAGGCCATTAACAACAGAACATCAGCTACATACCTTCCATAGATGGCAGACATGTGTGTCCTGTCTTTGTGAGGCAGCACTTCAGATTTTGGGCACACTCACTGTCCGAGGTGCAGAAATCCTCTCTTTCCTTCATGGCAGCCATGTCATAAGGTGCCGGCGGGCATTCTCCGAGTTTTGCTGTCCAAAAGAAGAATGGGAAAAGAAACTTAATAAATGCCCAGCCTTCTTATATTTACTTGTTTTAGTGTGTTTTTTTAAGACATCGGCCATATAGAATTTATATACAAAAGTTGGGGATGACAGAACAGTACCCAATCTGTTTCAGGTGTAGAAAAAAATGTACCCTGAATATAAAGATAGCAGTTGCACCAGGCTAAGTGCAAAGATAAAATGACACAAAACGTGGCAACTTCAGAGACACAACAAGAATCAATACAATGATGTAACTTGAACCATTAAAGATTAATGTTTTTATTTTAATGTTCTTTTTTTGGTTTCATTGCACTATTGATATTCATGATAGATATTCATTTATACAGAATTTTTGTGATTTAATTCATAAGATAAATTTAGTTACAAAAACCACATACATGGGACAATCTATTTTGTTACAAAAGACAACTACATAAAACAATCAAAAATCTACAATTAGATATGTCACAAAAATATGCGAGAATGATTCAATTGATTAATAATTCATTCAATGACATAGGAACAATCAATGAATATACAAAATTGTGAAGAAATAAAAACACTGAACAAGTTCACGGAATTATGAAATGACACGTTTCGGCAAAGCCTTCTTCAGAGTATTCTTTGTCAGTGATTACTATAGAATAATTAGTTGTTTATTCAAATCGCAGATCTATGATTGATCAAGAAGCCATCTGGCGGTCAGAATTGATCAAATGAGAGTAGATTGAGACAGGACTCGATGGCCGTTATGCGTAAAAGTGGGATAACCCCTGACTCTTATCCTCTAAATATGAAGCCCCGTATATCAGTTAATGGATATGAAGAGTTTGTTAGTTTATAGATGTCGTCAAAGGGATATTTCACTCTTTCACATCCCTAACATAAATAATGATATAGGTTTCCTCTTTTGTAGTGATGATCAGTGATAATTTAAATAATATCAATGGTCGATATCCTGGGGGTCAGAGGGCAATCACGGGTGTATCGGGATAAGGCAAAGATGTAACGTGGCTGGTTCCGCTATATCGCCATATCTCCGTATGGCGATATAGCAGAACCAGCCACGTTACATCTTTGCCTTATTTCATTGGTTTTTTACGAGGGAAATGTCCACCTAACTATAACCTGTGTGAAACCTATGGTTTTTTAAGTGAATTTGCAAGGTTTTTTAAATGCTAATTCCTAACTATAACCTGTGTGAAACCTATGGTTTTTAAGTGAATTTGTACGTTTTTTTAAATGCTAAGTTATGTATTTATTAATTATTTTTGTTCAGGTTTTTCACCGTGCGCGCACCGTGCGCGCGCTGTGGGCGCTCGGTGCGCTTCGCGCACCAAGCACCCACGGTGCGCTATGCGTGCCGTGCGCGCATGGGGCGCGCACACCGCGATTTAAAAAAAAATAAAAATTGTTTTTTTCTCCCTTGGGGGTCCTTCTGTGACCCCCTGACCAAGGCTAGGGGGTCAGGAACTGTCCACCCTGCCCCCTTTTTACGTTCTCCACCTTTGTTTTTCACCCCCTCAGACTGCGAGAGACAAAATGGCGGCCGAGACTTCCTGGTTTCAACTGATTCGAATGTTTACCGACATCTAACAACCAATCAGAATTGCGCTCGCGCACGGCAGGGTGCGCGCACTGTGCGCGCACGGTGCGCACGTATAGATATTGATATGGTTTTAAATGCTATTTTCTCAGGAAATACTGAACAGATTTACACGAGACCTTCAAAAGGCACTTCCTTGACCTTATGGCTACCTCTTTGCCAAATTTCATGTAATTCTGTTCAGCCGTTTGTGCTGTACCTTCGACTAATGGTCCTATGGGAAAATGCATGGGGAAAACTCGTTATGGGACCTCACTTTTTCTCGGCCCCCGCTTGACGAATCACCCCGAGACTTTCAGGGTAGGAGCTGAATGGAGCGCCCCATTTGTTTTGAAAATTTCGCGAGAATTCGTCAACCGGCGCCAAAGTTATTCAAAATAGAATTTTGAGATTTCCTATGGAAACTAGGTTGTAACTATAACTATCTACTGGCGACCGCCAGTAGATAATATTTATATATATATATAGAACTATCCATGTGTGACATGTAACATTAAATTAATCTGGGTTTCCATCTAGTTACTTTACGTGGCATTTAAGCTATGACTATAAGTGAAGAAACTATTTGTGGGCAATTTGTTTTTAATTTGCATTGTTTTGCACAGTTCAACCGAATGTTATTTGCACTATGTTTTCATTCTGTTTACACTGATTTGCGATCTTTGCACTTAATTGGCATTCTTTGTCCCTAAAAAGACATTTAAACCCGTGATATCATCATGTGAGTCTTTTAAATACTGATTTCTGGGGGAGTGTTAGAAAGCTAGCGTATTGTTGATCATGTAATAACGTGGTTTAAAGCACTGTCACTTTTGAAACACACTTGCACCTTAAACTACAAAAAAAGCAATAGAAAAAAATGGTTTAAAAATCATGTGACTGATGACGAGCGCGTCATGTGATCAAGGCCCTCCGGGGCTGAAACGCGTAATGGCTGTAACATCGCTGCACTGAGGGGAAAATAAACGCACTTTATCGCTGATTTGATGTGGTCTACGCTCCTTTTGGTTGGAAGGATTGAAAAAGCTTACGAGGAGTTCGTGGATATATATATATATATATATATATATATATATATATATATATATATATATATATATGTATATATATATTATTATCTACTGGCTATATATATATATATATATTTTCCCCATGTTAATTTCCATAGGAAACGTAAGGCACGGCTACAGTCCAAACTGCTGCACGCCAAGCCATAGCAAGCACTGCTCTGCTTCATGGAAGCAGGAGCATTGAAAATGCCCTCGTTTCCATGAGGGCGGAGCAGAATTGCTTTTGGACAGAGGGAGCTGCATGTTTGCAGCTCTCTCTGTTCAAAAGTAATGCCGGCTCATGCAGGAGGCGGGGAGCCGGCAGGGACCACGGGGGCCTTGAGGCTCCCCCTGCGGTCCCCAACATGCTGGCATGCCCCGGGAGATGTGGTCTCTAGGGCAATATCGGCCTGGTAAGGCGGGCCACGCCAGCCCCCTCCCCATTTCTAAAAAAAAAAGAATGCCTGGCCCCACGGGATGGGGTCTCCAGGGCCAGAATTGTCTCAGGGAAGGTGGGACACGCAGGCCTCCTATATTCAAAAGAAATAAAAAAAAAAAGGAAAAGGCCAAGCTCCTGGGGATGGGGAAGGTGGGGTTACAAGGCTATATGTATATGATATATGTGATCAAGGCTCTTCGGAGCCGAAACACGTTATGGCAGATTTACCTTGAGGTAAATAAATCGATTGAATGCACCAAAGTTGTGTCCATGCTCCTTTCTTCAATATTTGAAGCGCCAAGCAGCAGTGAAGTTCTTGGGATATATATATATAAATTATATATTATATATATATATATATTATATATATATATATATATATATATATATATATATATATATATATATATATATATATACACATATATATATGTGTGTGTGTGTATTTATATATATATTTAGATAGATAGATAGATAGATAGATAGATAGATAGATAGATATCTACACACAGAGAGAGAGAGGGAGAGAGATAGAGAGAGAAAGAGAGAGATTGACAGGCCTCCATAGTTTCTAGTGTTTGAGACCGTGGAAGGGATCTCATGGGTCAATGGTTTTAGTGCTCTCTAAAGTGAGACGTCCATGAAGTCAATGATCAGGTGTGGTCTGGACATCCCGCACTGTGGCATCGCATGCAGTGTGTTATAAACATGCCATTGCATCTTTGAATATAGTGCTCTCTGCCAGGAGAGAACCTGTCAAGTCTAGAAAAGAAGTACTAAGATAAGGCCAACACTTTGAAGTCTTAAAGATGTTGAAGCTGCCCATAAACGTGCATATTTCATTATTCAAAAGAGTAAAGGAGTAAAAGCTACATTAGCGAGTACCTCTGGCGGGAGCCTTGCAAAACTGGTCACCATTGTCCGAGCAGCACTTCTGATCCATGGGGCAGTCTGTATCACTCTTACAAAAGCTATCATTGAATCTGTCTGGAACATGGACTCGCTCTGGTGGACACGCTCCAGGTTTCTCTGTCAGAACATAGCAGAAACAATATAAATGCATTAGTACATTCATTGTTCACATGTCGCTCAATCCACTTTTACAGAAAGTGTTTGGCGATAGGAGTGGATGGGCAGACTGCGGGTTTGCCCACCTTCGTGCTTCTCATTCTTGTACCTTTCAACGGAGGTAGACATTGAGCTGCACACCCAGAGCTGCAGCACTTCTCATCTTTTGGACATCCGCTGTCATTGGCGCAAGCATAGCGTCCAGGAATAAAGCAACGTATTGGATTAGGTTTGCAGTAGCCTTCTTTCTCTGAAAAACAGAATATGGGCTTAATGATAAGAGAGGCCAAATGGTGTAACAAGCATTGACAAAACCAACAGATCTTGCCTTTGATAATGCGAGTGCTGAGTTATTAGTTTTGCTAGTGCTTCTTTGTAAAGCATTAAAAAAAAAAAAAAAAAAAACAATCACAATGCTGGAGGAAAAGTGAACATTTATTTCAATATTTCCAATCTTTATAAATAGCATGATTTATTCTTCAAATGTCGTACCGGAAACTCTGAACAACTTTTAAAAAGCCTACCAAACATGAGTCCATCTTAGAAATACCACCCAGGACAAGCTGCAAGTACCTAAATGCCTTAACAGTTGTTATGCCATTATGGTGCTCTGTGTGAGATGGAGAGACGAATTCAGGGTTTTTGAGAAAAGAGACATATTTCCAGTCAATGGTATGTATATATGACTGCGTGAGTGATGAATTTGTTTGTGTAGAATACGTTTTATGCCAATTTTTCTTACCAGCGAAATAAAGTTGTGTGATGACGATGACTGTGTGAGTGCAGCAGACTGCCTCTCCCCTCACCATAATCACTGCTTTTGTGTGCCAAAGCGTGGGTTTTGGTGCACCATGTGGAAGGCAGGAGATAAAATCACCAGCCTGATAAAATGTGCTCTTTAATCAAACCCATGAAATATATATGTCTATTGATGTGCTTTTACAGATTAGCTTGGAGGTGAAGGGTGCAATACATAGAGTATAGGAGGCAGGGATCTGAGGGGGAATAGCAGCATTTTGGGGGGAGAGCAAGAAAAGACATGCACTCCCAGGGATTGCTCAAAGAAAACGATAAAAGTAGGTCCCTGATGTGAGACCTAGAACGATGCAAGTCATTCAGTCAAAAGGGTGGTAAAGAAGCTATGCTCCAGGGGAAGGACATGCATACAAGAAAAGGAAGGAGATTCATTGAATAAGATGCAAGCAAATGAAATTAACAAGAAAGTCAAAAAATGATAAGCAAACGTCTGACGCAAAGCATGCTATAAATATTGGTATTGTATGCAGTAAGCCTTCATCAACAAACAGCTAACCACTGTCTGTAGATGAGACCTAAAAAGAAGTACAAATCACAAAGTCCTGAAATGGACAGGTTAGTCTCATGTAGCAGAAGTGTGACTAGGCCGTGCAAACCCTAGAGGTTTCTTGGCAGACTGGTGTCCTGAAGGGTTTGCAAAAGGTGTGGTCCCCATATATAGGCAAACCAGGTAGATCTCTGGAACTACCTGTTGAGTAGGTTGTTGATGTAGTGCATACTAATGTAAAAATAATTAGTCTTAGGGTGTGGGATTCCCTGGTCTAAACATCCCATCTGCTTTATAGCCTCTGTTCCACGAAGCACTGTTTATGGGAGCACTCAAACAATCAGATACATCTGAGAAAAAGAAAATACTTATCTGAAGAATATGATCCTAACGCAAATACTCTTACTAAATTAACATTGACAGAGTCAGTAGGTCTAACTCTTTTTATATAAGTGCAAGTACTTTGTCATTGAATGATGAGTGTGTGTATGGGGTTGAGTGGGTGAATGCAATAATTAGTCAAAGGTAGGATGAGTTAGGGCATAACTGGAAGAATGAATGAAAGGGTGAGTGTGTGAATGGATTACTGACTTCGAGAATGAATGGGTAAGTGAATGAATTGCAGCAGACAAATTACACCTATCTTACATCTGTTACTTTCAACAGTAGTAGTGATAATCAAGGGGGGAGAGAGTACACTGCCAGCATATCAGCACCCGTTCTTCCATTTCATTCTAGGAGAGGCAGTACATAATGTATAAATCAATCACAAGTAGAAAAGTGTTTGCCACCAGTATGGCGGCAGGTAGAGCTTTAATTTCTTGTCTATCTTCAGCAGAAACTAGTAGGTGTATTTCAGAGTGCTTGGAGTGTCGCTCTAGTGTATCAGGCAATTATCACCAAAAGTATATAGGTGCCTCCCATGGCTTGTTAACCAATCGAAACTAGGGGGGAGAGAGTAGGTAGTCAGCAAGTCAGCACCAGCTCTCCCAATGTATTATGTTAAGACAGTGCATAGTGTTTTTGAATTATTCCCAAGAAGAAACATGCTTGCCACCATTGTGGGCACACCCAGTGCTTACATTTCTGGACATGAGTTTCTCTGTTTTTGCATAGGGGTGCTTGAAGCCACTTGGTTGATCAGATGGAATCTATCTCCATGGTTTACAGTACATTAGCTAATATACAACAAAGCACTCTTTCAACCACCCCCAAACCTGCCTACTACTTTCCACTAGTAATTTAAAAAGACTATGAACTGCATCATCCCAAATACAATGGCAGAACTGATGCTAACTTGCTACTATTTGCCCTCCCCCTTGACTGTCAGGCTCCTCCTGGAGATAATTGTTTGACAATCCATAAATCAATCAATATTTGTTTAATGTAATGCTGTCACACCTTATGGTATCAGTGCGCTGAGGATGCCGGAACTCAGTCAAAAGCCAGGCCTTGAGCTTCTTCTTGAAATCTTCCAGAGGCGGAGGGGCAGGTTATTCCAGGTCTTGGCGGTGATGTGCGAGAAGGAGCGGCCCCCACTGTGGTAGATTTGAGGGGTGTGCGAGGTTGAGTGAGGAGAAAGACATGTGTCTTGAGAGCTGGTGGAAGTTCAGTTGATGGTTTACATAGGACTGTCCCTGGTCATGTAGGGCTTTGCAGGCATGCGTGAGGATCTTGAAGTGGCTTTTCTTCTGAACCGCGAGCCAGTGGAGGTTTCTGAGGTGTGGCATGATGGTGTCCTTTTGGGGAGGTCCAGTATGAGTTTGACTACAGTGTTCTATATGGTCTGGAGTCTTCTGAGGAAATGGATGGAAATTCTAGTGTGGAGGGCATTGCCGTTGTCGAGGCGGCTGGTAACGAGTTTCTGAGGGATGGTCTTTCTGGTGTCAAATGGAATCCATCTGAAGATTCTGCGGAGCATGCGGGGGCTGTTGAAGCAGGAGGAGATGACTGAGTTGATTTGGAGAGTTGGCTGTTTATGATGAAGCCCAAGTTGCGCCATGATCTGTCAGCGTGGGTGTTGGTCTGAGTTCGGCTAGCCCCCAGGTGTGGTCCTGTGTGGTGATGTTTTTCCTGAGTATCAGCACTTCTGTTTTGTTTGAATTAAGTTTGACGCAGTTGTCTCTCATCCAACTGGCTATATTAGTCATTGTGTTGCAGAAGTTGGTTCTGGTGTTGGCAGGGTCTTTGGTGAGCGAGAGGATTAGTGGGGTTTTGCCGGCGTAGGAGATTATGTTGAGTCCAAAGGATCTGACAATGTCTGCTCGAGGGGTCATGAAGATGTGGAAGAGGGTTGGGCTGAGGGATGATCCTTGGGGAGGCTGCATATGAGGTTCTTGGGGGCAGAGGTGAAGGGAGGCAGTCGGATGCTCTGTGTGCGTCCTGTGAGGAATGAGCAATCCATTTGAGGACCTTCTGCTGGATGCCTATGCTGCAGAGTCTGTCGAAGAGGGTGTGGTAGGACACAATCTTGAAAGCCGCTGAGAGGTTGAGGAGGATCAGGGCCACAGTTTCTCAGCAGTTGAGTAGGGTTCTGATGTCATCTGTGGCAGCGATCAGTTCTGTGATTGGACCGGAATCCTGACTGTTATTTGTTGAGTAGGTAATTGCGTTCAAGGTGTTCGGTGAGCTGTTGTTTGATGGCCTTCGAGTACTTTTGCTGGGTAGGGGAGCATGGATATTGGTCTGTAATTCTTGAGGACATTGGGGTCAGCAGATGTTTTTTTTTAGGAGGGGTTTCACTTTGGCGTTGTTCTGGCTGTTCAGGAAGGTTGCATTCTAAATGGAGGTATTGAGGATGTTGGCGAGTTCTTAGCTGATTGGGATGGTTCCTAGGTTGAAGAAATGGTGGGAGCTGGAGTCGGTGGGTGTCCCGGAGTGGATGGATGACCATATTGTTGTTGTTCGGTCAGCGTTTGTTGTTTGGAGGTTGAAGTTGTTGTAGATGTTGGCAATCTTGCTGTGGAAGTTATGTTATGTTATGCTGATAGGTATCTGCTATAGCACACGTCTCAGTAAGTAGCTTTAATTTAAAACAGTAAGGTTTTAAGCTGTTCCTTGAAGCCTGCGTATCAGTTCAAGCTCTAAAGACCAAGGGGAGTTTGTTCCAGTGGTACAGAGCCAGATATGAGAAGGCCCTTCCACCGTATTTAGATGTACCGATGTGTAGAGGGCAGAGATGGAGCTGATTTTTAGATCTAAGGTTTCTATCCGGGCAGTAAAGTGTCAATGTCTTGTAGATATTTGGGCCCCTTTCCTATCAGAGCTTTATGTATCAGGCAGAGGAGTTTGAAAATGGCTCTCCTTTTATTAGGAAGTCAATGCAAGGCTCTAACCAAAGAGGCAGAAGGGGTGCCAGGTGGCTGTTTATTAACCAGTTGGGCTGCAGTATTTTGGGTTCACTGATAGAATATCGTCCCCCAAAATATCCCCATACACAAATATCAAGTTATAAATATCGACGTCAAAAATATCGACATCCTATATTTATAATGGTAAGTACGAAAATATTGAAAAAAAAATATTGATGTAAAAAATAGAGTTGTACAGAATATCGATTTCAATATATGTATAAAAATAATATTAAATATATTAAATAATAAAAATTAACTTAAATAAATTAGATTTAATACACATTGTAACAAATATAACAAATAAATGTGATTTAAAAAATGTAAACATATGTATATAAAATGTAATGTATATATATTTACTTTAAAACAATTAATAAACTATTAATTTTAATTTATTTTATAATTGTATATATGAAAATTTACAAATATATATATATATATATATATATATATATATATATATATATATATATATATATATATATATATATATATATATATATATATATATATATATATATATATACGAAAACAAAAGAGGCCCAATACTGGAAATGTGGCTTTATTTCGAAATCCAGCAGCTTAGAATGCTTCCCTTTCCTAACGTTTCGGCCTCAGTAGCCTTGGTCACAGGTGGAAGTCAAACAAATTACTCGCTGGTGCGTGCTTTATTAGTGCTTAATCACGTGACTGAAAGTGCAAAAATACAAGTCCCACAGTGCATTGCAATGTCCTTCGAGTACGAAATCTGGAAGTCCTCATATATTTTGCCATCATTTGATATTCTTATTTGGCAATGGCACTGTTGAATGTGAAATGTTATTAAAAGCAAACAGTCAGGTGAGTATGTCTCGCATAGTGCTGTCATTCTGTAGATGGCTTCGAAACATACCTCATTCACCAGCACGATCATAGAGGGAAATAATCCATCTCGAATCCCTTCCAACGCGCGCTCATTTTTTCACAGTGACACAGTGATTTCCTTCGTAGGCTGAGTGCGCGAGTGGGTCATGCTCCTCAATAAATATCCAAACAACATTTTTCCGATTCCGGAGCCCCCGACCCTTCAGGGTGGCCTCTAGCAATGAGCTCGGAACAGCCCATCAAAGCACCTTCAAGTACGAAAACAAAAGAGGCCCAATACTGGAAATGTGGCTTTATTTCGAAATCCAGCAGCTTAGAATGCTTCCCTTTCCTAACGTTTCGGCCTCAGTAGCCTTGGTCACAGGTGGAAGTCAAACAAATTACTCGCGGGCTCCGGAATCGGAAAAATGTTGTTTGGATATATATATATACATACACCAATAACATAACATCTAATAAAGAAACATTATATTATAAATTAAAACATTAAACTATTTAAAAGTCTCTAAACTTAAATTTTCCACTTCAGTGAGTGGAACAGTATGTAAAGTGTTGAATAGCAGAGGAGTAAAAATTGCTATTCCCACTCCAGTGAGTGCAACAGTAGGGAAAGTGTTGGATGGCGGAGGGGTAAAAAATACTATTACCACTCCAGTGAGTGCAACAGTAAGGAAAGTGTTGGATAGCGAAGGGGTAAAATTTACTATTCCCACTCCAGTTCGTGCAACAGTAGAGAAAGTGTTGGATAGCAGAGTAATAAAAATGACTGTCCCCACTCCAATGAGTGCAACAGTAGGGAAAGTGTTGAATAGCGAAGGGGGAGAAAATACTATTCCCACTCCTGTTAGTGCAACACTAGGGAAAGTGCTGGATATCGGAGGGGTAAGAAAAACTATTCCCACTTCAATTAGTGCAACAATAGGGAAAGTGTTGGATAGCAGACGGGTAAAAATTCATATTCCCACTCCAGTCAGTTCAAAATTTAAAACAAACAAAGTATCACCAACACAAAATATAAAAGAAAGCAAAAAAATCTAAAAAATAGAAACATATTATAATGTTAAATAGATATGACAAATCCCTAGAAATATTATATTAAATTAATTTCAAAATAATTTACAAATATCTATGTTTAATTAGAAATTATTTAGAAACAAAAACATTAATTATGACATAAATACAATCCTTTGTATTTCCTACCCTATGACACTTCACATTTCACAACACACATCTAAATTTTAAAACAAATGTACCTCCATAATTAGCATAATTAACTATCAATTAAAGAAATATTATTAATTAAAAAGAAATTAAAACAGATACAAATTAATTTACTCCCCAAACGTTTCCCCTATAAAACCAAAACTCACACACAAAAAAAAGCAATTACTCTTATTAATTATCTACTGATCACTTAATAATAATGATCAACTAATTATTAATGAATGAAACATAAATTACTTTCCACCCTTCAATTTAAATAAATATTAATACATTGTGACCATTAATTTATGATAATTAAATTACTTCCCATCCTTCCCATCCTTTACCCCTATAAACCCCACAACCCGCTCCTAAAAAAAATGACAAAATTACCATAATTAATTACCAATTAATTAATTAATATTAATTAACAACCGATTAATAATTAACTATTAATAAATTACTTCCCACAATTAACACTATAAAATGTCATGTCAACTAAATAAATATTACTAAATAAAAAATAGTCATTCATTTATTATAACTATATTACTTTCCTCCCTATTCCCCTATCAACCCACAACCCGCTACGGAACTAAACAACACAACATTTTATTAAAATAAGATTGATAACTTCTAGAAATTTAACACATATATATTAAAAAACAAAAACAATACTTATGCAAAAAAATAGATCACATACATTCAACATACATACTAAAATACATAACACTAATTAAAAAATTGATATTTTAAATAACTATATTTTTGCAAACGATATTAATGACTGATATTTTTAAAAACTATATTTATAACTTTAAAATCAATATTCTTGACCACGATATTCTTGCTTTTGATATTTCTGTATCAAAATATATTCTATCTGCATACCGGTATTTTGAATTATCTGCATCTTGGCATGGAGGGATGCGTTTGAAGCTACTACAAGCTCATTTCCATAGTCTAGGTCAGGACAAGGATCTTGCGGGAGTCCAGTGGCAGCCACTGGAATAGCCCTCTTAAGGAGGGTCATTGTCCCAAAACACATGCCACATGTAGATGCCACATGGGCCTTCATCGATAACTTATTATCAAAGAGGATACCCAAGTTCCTCAATGTGGTTTTAGGAGCGGGGGCAGGGCCAGGCTCCATCAGCCACCAAGCCTCAGCCCTGTGAAGATGAGCTTTACCTCGAAGTAGCATCTAGGTCTTGTCCCCATTCAGTTGTAGACAATTTGAGGACATGCAGCTGGCAATGTCTCTCATACAGGAGATAAATCGCTGTTTAACATCCTCGCTATCTTGCTCGAGAGAGATAACCAGCTGAGTATCATCAGCATAAGAAAGTATCTCGAAGTCATAGGACTTGACTAACCAAGCAAGGAGAGCAACATAAATCTTGAAGAGAGTCAGACTTATGGTAGAGTCCTGAGGAACTCCCTTGTTCGGGAACACAGTCTTAGACTGGAAAGGACCCAGAGTGATGGTTTTAGTTCTATCTTTCAAAAAGTTGGCAAGCCAATGTAAGACGGTGACGTGTATACCTATCTCCTGAAGGTGTTGAATCAGAATAGGGTGTGACACGGTATCAAATGCCACCGTCAGGTCGGGAAGAACCAGCATAGCTGGCTTGCCGGCATCCATAGAAAGGCTGAGAGAGTCTGTTACTGCTACACGGGTGGTTTCTGTGCTGTGAATAGAGGGCGAAAGCCTGACTGAGAGCCTTCCAGCAAGGAGTGAGCCTCCAGGTAGGATAACAGCTGTTTAGTTACGTGAGATTCCAGCAATTTGCCAATTAATGGGAGAACAGATATGGGACAATAATTGATGGGGTCCTTGAGATCAAAGTGAGTTTTTTTTAGAATAGGTGTAACATAAGCAGCTTTCTATTACCGAGGGGCGGTAGATCAAAACAGCAATAGATTACATAAAGATGTGACTGATGGAATAAGTGAGGAAGCTAACATGGTTATAGTATGAGGGGGACACAAATCAGCCAGGGAGCCGAATTTGATTTTGGCTATGAGGTCTGCTAGTTGGACATAAGTGGTCAGAGAGGGTTCCGAACAGTTCCTGGGAGGGTTGGATATTTGTTTTCAATGGCTACTGAATTGGAGAATTCTTTGACTATCGTGAAAAGCTACTTCGTATGACCGCTGTACTGACGTGGGAAGAGATCGCTGCTCTCTTGGTCTTTTTTTATGCAGCCGTGATAGTTGTTAGGGCTACTTTGTGAGGTGCTTTGTCAGAGGGGTCACAATCACTACTCAAGTCTGTGACAGTGACGCTTAGGATCTCAGCTCTGGGGACACACAGGACGGTACTCACATGCACGCTTTGGAGCGCTGATTTACTTGACATAATGAAAGTGCCATTTCAAGCACCCCCTAACCTGCCTGGTACTTTCTACTGAACTCAGAAATGTGTGTGATAATGCAAGCACCAACTGCGCCAGCAGTGCAAACACATTTCTACTTGGGATTGATTCAAAAACACTATGAACAAAATCTACCAGAATGCAATGAGATAACTGGTGCTGACTTGCTGGCAGCGTGCTCTCTCCCCATGTGAGCAATAGTGATAATGTCTGAAGAAAACCGTAATCATGATGGCATCATTCCACTAATGTTAGGAAATAATTGCTAGTGCTATTTGCACTAATTAACATTAGTAATAAGTCTCTAAACTTTGCATGAATTATAACTCAAATATCAGATATCTTTTTAAAATTCAATCAATTTATCATTTTATGAAAATACATGTTCTGCTGTCAGGCACAATGAATATTCATTAGGTTAAACAAATTGCTGCAAACAAAATATGAATAAAAACACTCTATTTGCAGTGGTGGCTCCTCCGCTAAGGCAGGGGAGTGTCGCCCCACTGTTTTGCAGCAGTGAAAGAAAGGAAAAATAAAATTATAAGAATGTGATGTTATTATCACTTTTTTTTGTCCTGCTCCAGCAGCTTTCCATGACGTGCGGGGTGGGGCTGCTCTGCTCACAGAGCAGGGCAGGGGAGGAGTGGTAATACCCTCCTAAGTGCGCAATGACTGTTTGGCCTGCCTGCCAAACAGTCATTCACACTTTGCATGCTCTCCACTCAGGCTGCATTACAGCCTGGGTGGAGAACATGCCTAGGTCCCCACTCCCTGGCTGATGGCCGAACCACGGTCCTCAGACCAATTACAAAGCTGTATTGCAGCGTTGTGATTGGTCAGGGGACCCTGGGTGTGCTTCTTGGTACCGAACGGAGCGGAGGGACGATGACATCCCCCCCCCCTTCCTGCACAAAAACAATCCCTTCAGGCATTACCTCTCTCTGTGTAAAAAACGAGGAGAAATAAAGATATTTCTCCTTGTTATGCATCACCTGGGGAGGCGTAGGTTTTTGGCACATTTCCTGGTCTGCCACTGCTGGTAAATCAGGAAATGCATCAAAATCCATGGATGCTGTGTGCAAACACCCACACAACACCCATCGAATGTCTCCCTGATGCAGAGTAAGGCAGCGCAGTGATTTGCACTGCATTGCTTTCCTCAAGATTTCTGAAGCCACTCAGGGTCACACAAGGTGGCCTTGAGTAACTTCATAAATCTATTTTTTTTGTGCTTCATTCAGGAGACTTGCAACGGAGCTTGTAAATAGGCCCCTAGATAACCTTCTGTCCACGAACCTTAAAACATGATTGCAAAGAAGTACCTTGTGCAAAACATACCTTTCACAAATGGCGAACATGTTTTCTGTCCGTTGATGAAGCAGCACTTACTGCCCTCTGCACACTCACTGTCCGCAGTGCAGTAGTCAGTCTTTCTCTCAGCCTTCAGGTCCTCAGCTGGGCAAGTACCAGGTCTGTCTGGAAAAACAGAATGAATGAAGTACATGTAAAGAGGGGAAACCCTCTGCCCCATAATATCTGCATACACAACACTGACCTAGAACACACTGCAAGAAGGGAGCGTAGTTCTAGACAATTGTTTCTGACCTAGAATGTTTCACTTACCCATTATTTTCATTACTCCATTTCTCCCTTTCTCATCTGAACCCATTACTATATAGGAGATACAGGCCCTAACAAATTCCCCCTTCCATTGGCAGTACTCCCATTGCACCTTTTCTCAGACCCTGCTGTCCTTACGGTCATCGTTCTCTCAAGGGAAGGGAACATGAAGGATGTCCCTATCACCAACAAATCACTATGCTGCAAATTATCCTGGGATCATCGTGAGGTACTCCTGGGAGGGAGGATCATAAGTAGTGAGATGAGGAAGGGAGAATCATGGTAATGAATATTACAGAAAGAAATCAGATCCTTACCTCCTCATCGACTACTGCCACCCAGCTATTTATGTTCTTTGACAGTATACCATGCCAGCATTAAAATGGCCTGATGCTCTGCTTGAGCCTAACCCTTACCTCTCAATACTTATTCTCAAATACAGCACATCAAAACCATAGAAATAGCACACTTCAAACCAGGAACATTCTGGCTTTAAAAAATAAAGCCAGAAATGTGGATCCTTGAAGAAAAGCTCAGGATCAGCCATTAATAGGAAATAAGAGTAGCCAACATGACAGATCTACAAACATTTGATAGATATGAACCAACTGCATCTGGCCAAGAAGCTGCCATTCTTCTTGTTAAACATCCGAGACGAGCCTCAGTAAGTACTGATACTGCTTTCTCAAAGAAAAGGGAAAAGGCCTTCCTGACTCATCTTCTCAAACATGAGGTTAGAAACTTCTCGCTGCTGCCTGCTGTGCCAAAAATCATGAACAAACTATTGTCCAGACAGTACGCTGCAGAACAATGCAACTGAATCCCAGATGGTCAGATAAAATCCAATCGCTTAACCTACCTATGCTCCTCAATAAGAGGATTCAGCAAACTACGGCAGCCAAATATTCAGTTCACATTGAAAAAAGAACACCCCTTGAGAAAAAACGCTGGTCCTATTCAAAGCCTAAACCGCTCCAAGAATACAATCAAAATTAGGAGCTCAGCAGTTTACAGTTCTGAACGCTAGGAAAGCTCTTACATAAATTTCAATTGCACATCCTATAGTCTTTCCCAGGCTACTATGAAGACATTTGTCAGCTCTAAGGAACTAATGCAAAAAACATGCTAACAGCTGCATCCACATGAGCTAGATAATTGAGCCAATTAAATGCATTGGTAGGTCCACCATGGTCCCTGTACTACGACCTAGTCTTTGGCCAAGGTTATCTCCATCTAAAACAAGCTCAACACCATGTCTTGAAGTCCAATCCTGTGCCAGAAAAACTGGTCTGAGAAATATTCTGAGCTATGCCTATGTACATTTTAGATAAAGAACCAGTTTCAGCTAAAAGTGGCCATGATTTAGGAGAAACCCATGGCCCTGCAATACCGGAGATTCCATCTGTTAGTCACCATTAACTAAGACTTCATATGCGTGAGACAACTATTTAAATATGGCCATACCAATATGCTCTCTTATGACAAAAAAACAATGGAAGTGCCAAGACTCTAGTGAAAATCCTATGAAAGGTTTTTTGAGGGTGCCACAAATTCAGCTGGCATATAATTGTTGCAACATCTCACGGCACACTCACTATCAAATAAGTGTTCATCTGAAAGAACCTGTTGACCCATTTTAGGGTTATATTGAAACAGACCTGAAAAATTTGCCCAGAGAAGACATTTGAATTTACTGTCAGACTCTTCTCACAGTACAAGCTCATGATTACTTCCCTTTTTTCTAACAGGTCCAGCATATTTGTAAAGAGTCCCAACTTTCTGAGCTGATTCATTAGGCCTCAGGTTCATTGTTAGATTGGAATTGGTTACATGATCATAAATATTTGGAGCACCATGTCTGATGTTCTTCAGCACCCAGGTATCTTATATAGAATTTCACGGGACCAGGTGGAAATGCATCAATCGATTCCTCAATGCCCATGTGGAATCAGACATTAAGGACTAGTCAGCAAATGTAAGATGACTTGAACTCAATATTGAAAGAATGTCTTCAAGCCATCTCTGAATAAGTGAGTCTTGAAACATCTCTTGTTTGATGTGAGAGAAACAGCGCTGGGACTGAAGACAAGTTCTTCCTCCCCACCTGTCAGCAGATCTGTTTACCCTGAACAGATTCAGAGGTTTGTGTAGAAAGTTTAGGATTTTCAGTTTCCTCCAAACTTTAGGTGGGAGTTGTAAACCTTTCATAAATATACATAGGTAAAGGCTAGAAGTTGAGTTGTGGAGCAATCACATCCACAATTGCTCAACCAAGTTTCAAGCTGCGCAGTGGTCCTGAGAGCTGCCATCCATTCTGCTTCACAAAGAATGCTTATGACAAAATGTCATCATAGGCCTAGCCAAAGTATGACATGAGTCCCTCGCAGGCAAAGAATGTCAAAAACACAGAGGTTGTTGGGAATTGATCCTCCTGGTATGGGCTCTTCCACTTGGGGGATACAAGCTTATGGGAGGGAGGGGGGCCTATTTGAAAAGAAGGGATTGACATTTTAGCAAAGAGATGCCTATAATGAGAGTTGAGTACACCTAGAATGTAAAGAATTTGGATGTTTAAGAGGGTGATATTGTTATGAAGCCCAATTTGCCCTATACATGTCTTGTTTCCTGGTTTAGAGGTGGTCAGCGAATATGTGAGAGGACATAGACATGCTATAGAGAAAGGAGATGAGATGGTTACAGATTAGGGGAAAAGTTAAATGGTGAAGAGACTGGACATTGCCAAAAAAATTCCGTTTGAATGTGGATCCTGGAAATGCACCCTTGTTTTTGGTGTACATTCTTGAGTCTTGGGAGATATATGCCACCTAGCCAGGTCAGGGGTGGAGTCAGAAACAAACAACCTCTATTTCACACAAGGCAACTTCCACAATTGCAGTAGACCCCACCATTAGCAAATAATACCTACCAAAATGGTGGAGAAACATAGATTTTATGGTGTGGTGAAGATGGTGCCTTCACTACGCCAGCTTTTGGTAAGCCAGTGAGTTGAACTTGAATTGCAGCCCTATGTTATCCAGTGAAAAGACAGGTTGTGTTTCTGTGATATTTTTACTTTCCATCTTTATTTCCTTTGAAGTAGAAGGATTGCAATAGTTTTCACTTCCAAAGATGATGTGGCCTCCATCCTATTTTTGAGCCAGCTTGAACCCCCCCCCCCCCCCTCCCAGAAAAATATTAGGAACTGAAAATTCCAATACTAACTAGCCAGCGAGTGACAGCTCAAAGTATGAGTCATGCATGTCTCTCTCTCTCTCTGCATGTCTTTATCTTATTTTGGACAGTGCCTGTGTTTCACACACTCCTAAAGTCAGTGAGATATCATACTCACTGGCTTTAGAATTCTGTACAGTGAGAAATGGCAAGGCTCCAGTGTTTTCTATGATCTCTTCCCAGGAAGGCACAATTTCTGCTGGTCCCTATAATGAGTCTTGCCCTCCCTTCCTCAATCTGTCTAGAGTGACTATTTAACAAGTCTAGGATTTGTGGCCAAGTGCATAGCACCAAAGAACTGTAGAGAAAGAGTTTGACAAAGCTGCATCATACTGTAGCCATGTAAAGCAATTCCAGAAGATATAATCCTAGATATCCCTTGAATGAGGTTGACAACATGGACCGCTGACCCATCTCACAGAAAAAAGTAGTTTGAGCCTGACTCTGTAGTAGACAAACCACTGACTGAGACACAATAATGAATAAATGATCATCTGACTTTGTAGCCGGGGCAGATTCTTTTTATTTGGTACATAGTGAACTACTAGAAAGTAAATGTGAGTCACTTCATTTAGCTATGAGGCACAATGGCCTACTGGTGCCAGACTCCACCACATTTTAGGGAGAAACAAATCTGAGGATTGAGGTTGAGACAGCTGCACCCATGGCCACTAATGGCCCAACCTGCTTTAGGTCCTTTCAATGGCAATAAGAGGGTAGGGAGCATGCGGCTTATTTTCAAGTATGTCTAACCCTGTTACATTTTGGCTTGCCTTCAAAGAAGAGACTACCAAATCAGAGGCAACTTATTTTGAAAGCAGGTGGCCTCGAAGCGCGGTGGATTACCATAGTTAGGCAAGATAAATAGTCATCACATTTACATCAGCCGTGCCTTGCAAGCATGGTGCGCTCCAGAAAAATTAGGTTAGAATAAATTGAGCGTGCTCTGAATGCGAATCTCAAGTGAATCATCACACTGTAATCAAGTGGTGTGTTATTTCTGTAGACTTCGTTATGCCGAGCATAAAGGAAACAAACCCAAAGTGTTGTGAATGCAAATGTGTGTCAAAAGTCGATGTGAAAAGTGAAGGCAACTTTGAAAGATCAGTGTACATGTAAATAATTGCATCATTTCCTACTAGGCCTAACAGGGACACATGACAAGCTAACTTTTGTTTGCAGGAATAGCGGACTATCAGGCCTCAAGATGTATACATGCATATGTGCACTGTGTTATACTCAGCATACACAGGGGCATAGCTTCAGGAGTCTGTTTGGGGTGTAACCCCCTCCTCCCAATAAATGCATCATACTGCTGATACTTGAGATCAGGGACGTTGATTTGGGTTTGTCCGTGCCTGTGTTGAATTTCCCTTTATCTGATAAACACTCACACCGTGGCAGGTGTCTCCATTAACTCGTTAACCACTTCCTTAGACAAAACCATTTTTATAATGATAAAGAAAACTAATCATCAGACAGCATTGAGACCTTGTGACTCCAAACTAATTTTATACAGAGAAGCACCTCATTTATAAAACTATGATCCTTGCCCTTTCGGACCCAACTTGTTAATTATTTGATCAAATATTTGGAGTGTCATATACAATGTAAAAAAGGGTAGACATCAGTGGTCCTCTCTTAGATATTTCTTCTATTTTTTAGAGGGTGGATATGTGGGTGAGACAAAAGTACTAATATGTACAATGCCATATCTAGTATTGTGAAGCTTCACCCTGCATTGCTTAGGAAGGCAATAGATGCTTTGCTGAGAGGCCATGACGTTGGTGGTCTGTATGCTGCTGCTTATTTGAATAAATGACCAGAAAACTACCTGCTTGGATCTGTTTCTTCATTGAGCCTGGCCATAACAAGTACACAACATCCCCTCTTGTACTTCTATGTTTTCTAGTGGGAAGTAGCAGATGTGCTAAGAAGATTAATCTTTCCATATATCTGTATATACTTTCCAGCTTGTTGTGTAGTTTCTACTAATCAATAGGAACTGCACGTTTGTGGATGACATAAACTTTGGGATGGTGCTAGACTGATTCCGTGCACCCCCCCAAAGTATGTTGTCCCTTGGACCAGCTAGATTACAGAGCCACCATAAGCTCCCCTAACCTAGACAGGGAATGAACACTTCTGGAAACCACTGAACATGACAACCCTGCTCCCTCAGGAACTGTGGTGACAGACCTAGGACCTTTCACTCATACACTCATGCTTTTTTTTGCTCAGAGAAATATTCAAGGAATACTCAGAAGGGACGTTTTCAAGGTTTATTGAACCGAAGTAATTCTTGTATACAAAATACATACTGGAATGCTCAATAGACATAAGCAGGCGAAAGTTATAATAAGTGTCAGGAAAGTGAACAGAACGAAAAGTTCCACTATTGTGCTGAAACAATATATGTAAACAAGCATTTGAAATAACATAATAATTCTGCATACTCCAACTATAATAAAACCTAACCTATGTGTACGTTCTACCAAGAAACCCCCTAATGAATAATCCAACCCCATTGCCTGGTGGGACTCCGTCTTGGTCATAAACTGGACACCCCTCAGAGAGATGTCAGTCAGCTGCTGGGTGAAAAGCTTCAGCATGTAGGGACCTCTCGAAGTCAGCATAAGTGCCTCCTCTGACTATACCCAGAAACAGATGCTTATATAAAGAAAAAGGCATCCTTGCCTTGGGCCGAGGCTGTGATCAGGCTGCCATTGTTTGTATTCTACAGATAGTTGTGTCACTAAATGGACATAAATAACAAACACATTTGCACAACATATGTGTAGGCCTTGTACACAAAGCCTACACAATATTATAGTGTTCTTGGGCAGTTAACTCGTGTCAGCAAGGTCCATGTTTCCAGGAAACAAACCCAAAGTGTCACAAACGCAAATATGTGTCAAAAGTCATAGTGAACAGTGAAGGCAACTACAGGAAAGATCTGTGGACATGTAAAAAATGACATAATTTCCTACTATGCCTAACTGGGACACATGAAAAGCTAACTCTCTTTGCAAGAATAATGGACGTTCAGGCCTCAAAATGTATATGTGCATAAATACAAACACACCAGCCTTTTTCATACTAAAAATCAGCTCTCCGAATGTTGTAAGGCATATTTTTGTTTGTTGGACAGGTGAGTGATGGAATAGGTAGCAAGCTAATTACCCAATGGTTCCTGTAAAGCTGCTCTCCTCACCGCCTCATCTCATTCTATATGTAGACGCCACGGACCACTCTTTCAAAAACAGCACCTTAACCCTTCTAGTACAAAAATACCCTCTATAAAGACGCCCACTGCTCCTTGAAATTAGATGAAGTCTAGTTAATTCGCATACTGACGATATTCAGGAGGGAGCTTACCCATCTCTGACTTTATTGTTGAATGAGACAGCAGACGTAGTGGTGCAGAGTAGCATGAGTCCTAGATTAACTGATAAACTAAGCTTGTAATCCATTATCCTTTGTTGGTTTTCTTTAATAACTTAACAGGATCATGAAAAGTACTTTTGGTTTTGTATCGGTGGCATCGCCATAAAGGTGATTTTGAAAGATTTTGTACTAACATGATTTTCTATGGTTAGTACTATCATTATCTTCCATGATTTAGATTTGCACTGGTAATTGTGGCTGCATCTTCCACATGATTAATAAAGTCTCAATAACTCACAATGTGTGTGATCATTCATTTGATCTCTGGATAGACTAGTATGTGTATTTATAACAAGGAGATGGGACTTTCTAGATACTTTTACCATGGTCCTCGCTACAACCAAACTTGCGGATTTATTTTACTTAGATACCCGGCATGATAGACGCGTGCTCTCACTTGGAGCTATTCAGAATGTTTCCCACAAAGCAGGAATTGCAGTTTACATATATGGAGAGAACCACATTCCTCCACTGTGTTGTCCAGTGGGGTCTATAGAAGTTACAGACTTAATGTATTTTCGGTGGCATCACACATCTTGTAGATGGTGGGCACAATGGATGCACTACATCTTTAGGCCTTCCTGAGTGCTCCTCATCATTCCTTGGAAGATGGTGTGTACACTGGTTACACTATTTATAGTAGCTCTCTCTAGTGATTTTGCATGTTACATTTCAGAGAAATGTGTTGCTCTGGAGATTGTGCATAACATTTGATATGCATACTTGCTGATGCTCTAGGTAAGGCATCTGCATACAGTTGCTGGCTTTCAAACAAAACTGTTGAGAGTTGATTTAATACGTAAACTTCCTGTCTCCATGAGTCTAGGTGCTTTAGACATATGACACCATTCTTGATGTGACCCTACAATTGAAATGGGTCAAAATCAGAGCCAAACCGGCAGTAGCGGGCAGCGGGTGTTTCCCTGGTGAGTCGAAGGGGTGGGATCTGGTTTTCTGGCCATGGGGGCCAGTTTTATCACTGGGGGCCAGTTTTGCAGCAGTGCTACAAGATCGGCCCCCAGTAAAAAAAAAACAAGAGCAGTGCTTTTTACTAGTGGGTTAACTTATTACACTTAAAAAGTAATAACACCAGTTTGGGAACAGATAGAGAAATACTTTTCCAGTCAAATGAATCACAATTTAAACCACTCATTGAAGGTAAAGTCAGATTTTAAGTTACTTTTCTAAAAATGCCTGTTGGCATTTTTCTACCTAAACCCAATGTGCCTTTCTGACAGTTTTCAGGGTCACATGGTTATGATTGGCTCTCCTGTGGTGTTTTGTGTATTACTTTCAGACATGGGGACAAAAAGGCCTTGGTTTTTGGGAAGGGTGTTGTCCTTCTGAGCACGATATCCTGGATGTCCTTAGGGGGTGTACTCAGCCCTTCCTGAGCTTCAAAGGGAAGTGTCAGGGCTTGCCCACTCCCTTCCTGATTTTTAAGGGCTGCCTGCCCTGCCACTCACAAATGCAACTGACACCTAGGCCTGGCTGCACTTTGTTAACCTTGGCCGTTTGGAGCCAAACACAGAAAAGGGGAAAGGTCAGATAAAGGCATCCCCCACCTACAGGCTGGCACTAGGAATGAAGGGGCACTTTTGGAACCTCTCTTAAGAACACTCTTGGACCTGAGGAAGATTCAGAAGAAAGACTGCCCTGCTGTCCAAAACTAACGACTGGACCTGCTTCTCTTGAATCCAGGCTCCCCAGAAGTGACTCTAAGGGTCAGTTGGCTTACCTACTCTTTGAACTATGGGGACACAAAAAGAGGCCTCCCTACAAATTCCCAGCTGACCAGCACTAGCTGGACCTACCTGAGTCCTGCTGCTGGCCTCTGCTGGAGAGAGTCCTGATCCCCAAAAGGTGCCCTTCAGGTCTTGCGGGCATCAGAGGGCACTCCTCCTCTGCCAAAATCACAGGTTCTGAACTCCAGGTGATGATCCAGAAGATTTTGGTTCTTCACAAGAATCTCCTGGGATAACTTGCTCTACGTCAGTCTAGACTCCAAATGCGAGGCTCCAGCAATGACTGATTCTTTGCACTGAACAGCTCTTCATGTTGACAATGATCTCCTCACTTCCAACACGAAGCTCTGCTGCAGCTCCCTGCATGGACTTGGACCAAGTGAAGGTAAACTCTTCATGGGGGCGAACCTGGTCCCTGTGTCTGACATGCGTTCCATCGTGGTCGGCCTGAACTTGTGACTTTGACCTGGTCTAGTGAGACCAGATAACAGATTTTCTAGTGTTGTGTTTTCACTTTATTACAGTTTGAGTGCTGCTTAAATACTTTACACATTGCCTCTAAGTTAAGCATGACTGCTTTGTGCCAAGCTGCCAGAGGTTTGAGCACAGGTTTATTTAGTGACTTTTTTTGAGTCACCCTGAAAAGGAAGGATTGTGTTTATTATTTGAGTGGGGCTTCTGCCCCTCTCAACTAATAACTCAATTCCTTACATGCAAATATTTGTTTACCCTAATGATATTTTGGTAGTCGATGTTGTGGAGTTGATATATGTGTAGGTCGATATTATTGACCTCGATATTATGAGATACAACTATATTTCACACCTTTCTTAATGATGAACTTTCCACTATCAAGATCTTTGGAGTGAGCTAAATCACACAGGCCTAAGAATAGTAATACTCTCTACAAAGAGAATGAGTGGTTCCTCATGAAGCCAACAACTATAGCCATCTGTCAGTGGCCACCACACTAAGGATCTAAAAAATCAGTATGTAATCCAACTAAAAAGACTTTTGGTGCCATTCAGAGTTTGGAGGACCACCCTCCAAACAACTGGAGCAGTAGATCTACTTTCTCCATGAACACAGCCACGGGTGGCATGCTAAACTTGGCGACCAATTGTGGCCTTTTGCAACCAACGTGGCTCCCGTCTCCTAAGCCTTGTTTGCCTCAGGGAAAAAAGAACAGTGGCAGCAGGTCAGCGATGCCATGATAGACATGGAAGGCAGACCTATCCGCGCTTATGTCATATCTGAAAACAGACTCTCAAAGTGAGGGTCCATCCTTGGAAGTGACATCAGCAGTGTCCCTTGCATGTCGTGAGGTGTATACCACTTTGTGGGGACATTTAAGACCCTTACCTGTACAGGACCACAAATGTTTACATTGCAATCGCAGTTAGTGAGAATGCTGCTGACTTGGCATTGGAGTAGATACCCTAAATATAGCAGCTCCTCAGATGCCCTGGCCACCAGCACCAGGCCTGCCCAACAGTTTTTTCACAGCAGATGATGTTGGCTCCATTGTCATGTAAACAATATTTCCCCGACCTCTATACAAGGCTGGGAATCAAGAGATAAGTGGAGTAAACACTACCAATTTGTGAATGCCCTATTACATCTCACTTCTAAATGAGGCTTTTGTGTATTCCATTTCAAGCAAGTGATGCTCTTTTGCACACAATTTGCATGTGATTTGAAGCAACAGATAATAAGCTAGTGCATTTGCCCCTTTAAAAGAGACCCATCACATGGGGGTAAGGCAAGTAAAATATGCTTTACAACAAGCACACTGAACATACCTGCAGCAGGAACCTTACAGATCATATCAAATTTGTCCTTGCAGCACTTCTTATCTGTTGGGCATTGTCCATCATGGTCACAGTAGGTGGAATTATTGAAAATTAATTTGGGGTCCACATATCTTTCAGGTGGACACACTCCAGGCTTCACTATGAATAAGAACAAAAAGCAAATATAAAGTCATGCATTAAATGAATAACTCATCTACATCCCTTATGATTCACTGCAAAAACTCCTTTTTTAGATGTTATGATGCATGTTAATGGTAAATAATACTATATATATATTGTTTACTTTTCCCAAACTTAAAAAATGATGCAAATTGACATTGGGGACATTGATAACGTTGAAACATGTAAAATAGCTAAATGAGTATTTGCAGCATATACATAACAGGGTTGGTGTGTGCTTCAGGTGCACTTTTGGCAAAGAAATCTCTGCGAGTTAGACCTCATTGTCAGTTGTTTTAGTAATTTCTATGATGGAATGAACTTTTTAAATTTTGTTTAAAAACATTTTTGGCTTTCATTGGCCTGAGCACAGCGTTTTCTATGACATTATTTAGATGTTTCATCTTTGTCATTGTGCCAGTATTTTATTTCCTGTTTTAGTATTAAGTAATTCTACATTCTTGTTATTCTCTCATGTCACTTGTTTTTCTTTTGGGTTATTGATTCGAAATGGGTTTTGTCCATTTTGTACTTCCGGATGTATTGCTTTTTCTGATCAACCGGTTTTGGACTTTTTGCTGTGGGTGAGCATATCTCCATATGTCTCACCCACGGTAATTGCATGGCAAACTGACTGCGAATGTTTACCAACAGTGTTTTCCTTTTAACATAAGACGGCTGCGATGTGGCACTGGTAAGAGGCCCTTGGCTGGTTACACATTAACACGTTTGCGGACTGTGCGCATGAGACTACAATTGTGCGCAACCCTGTGACTTCGTACAGGTAGCCCAGCTCGACAGGACTCTGCAGTGTTACATGTTGAACTGGGGTGGGCCTTATAATAGTAGTGGGCATTCATAGAAAAATCAGCATGGTTTACTGCTTTGTCTACAGTGACACTTTATTATACCCATGGGAGAAATCTGCCTTAGATGGCAGATTTGCTCCTCTTTCGCCCATAAAGTCCAGCAAGATATCAAAATGGGTGAAACGTAGGTTCCAAAATTAATAATGATAGCCTCAAGCATATATGTACATCTTATGGGTTGCCCAGATTTTTCGTATTTCCCTGGCTCTGCTCAGGCTCAGGGCCAAGGCCTTATTTTGCATGGCTGCTCCAAGTTAGTCACACTGCTCCCCAGCAAAGGTGACATAGGCCTTCCCACACAAAAGAAGTATTTAACAGTGCTTCCCTCAGCTCCTGAACTGGAAGGGATGGGGACAAAAATCTGTTAGGTAGATGTCACACTGTATCAGAGCGGAGGACAGCACAAGCCCACTGAATAAGGAGGGGCTCATCTTTGAATCTTTGGTGGGAAAGACCCTGGCAGTGATGTCAGTGAGGGGTGGAACTAACCAGTGACATTCTGGATGGCACCATCTTGCACTGTCCCAGCATGCTGTGCAGAAAGTTTGGAGCAGAAATAGAGAGGTGATGTGGCATCTTAGGATTGGACAGGGGGCCTGGATTCTAGAACCTTACAACCCCATTTAAAAACTCCTGCACAAAGGAAAGAGGGTGCTTTTTTCTGTTGGACTCAGGGACTGCGGCTGCGGCAGCAGACATGGTTAACTGGAAGGACAAACCACTGATGCCATAAAGGACTAAGGACTCTAACCTCCAGTTGACCCCAGGACCAGTGGGTTTCTCCAAAGGCCAGTAAGGCTACCCCCTTACACCACCTGAGGACCATTTGGGGGAAAAGCTGGACTTGTGTACCTAAGCAAGAGAAAAAGAGCACCAGAGACAGAAAAAAGGAGGAAAGCTGGTGCACTGAGCCAGTAATACCTGCTGCCTGCAACTTACAGCCCTTTTGATGCCAGGAGGCCCGCTGGAGCTGCTTCTGGTGGCTAGAGCTCTCTACCTGGAGTAAAATTAGCCTAAGATGATGAAAATAGGCTCCTCAGGGCCATCGATGTCCACCTTCAAACATTAGTTACGTTTGACCTCTCTTGAGGGACATAATGTGTGGGCCTTCACCGCCAGCCTGGAAATTACCTCCGGGGTGGCCTACAGCCTGGGGGGGGCAAAACATTGGTGCAAGGATTTCTATTTTTACCCAGGGCGGGTTTGTGTGGGCGGTTCCTACCAAAGGCCCATTTTCGCCCTATCTCCCTAAAAGTCGATGCAATATATAGGGGAGGACCATCATGCTCCCCCAAAGATATAAACAAGGGGCTGGGGCCCCATCTCTTGACCCCTGAATAGCACAGAAGAAAGATGTAGCACCTCCATGCCCCCCCAATAGTGACGGCCTCCCCCCAGCCCCCTTGCACGTGTCTAGGGGGAGTGGGGTGGCCACTGCACACCAAACACCAGGCATGCATGGAGCAGGCAGAGGAGAAGCATGCTGCTGGCTCCTGCTCCAGCAGAGATGGTTGCTGGTTGGGTAGGAAGCCAGCCAGGGCACCTTGGGGTGGACTCTCCGAGCTGCCCCTAATGAGGACACAATGCTCAAAAGAATTAAACAATAAAACCCACAAGAAGTTGGGTGGCATGAGGGAGGGAGAGCTCTGTAATGCTCTGCTGGATTTCATATTTGCATATTGTTCTGGCTTGTGGTAGCCCCAAATCAGGCAGGGGCACCACCAATGATGTTGTGGGGTGGCTGCAGGAGGCACAGTAGCCTCCTCCCGGTGAATCAGAAGATTTTTTTATGGGGCCAGATATTTTTTCCACCAGACTTTTTTTTCTTATATCAAGCACTCCCAAAGCTGGAGCTTTTGCTATCCAGTTGGGAGTGCAGTGTCCACTTGGGGCTTGCTCTATGGCTGTATCTTCTGTGCCCTGAAGGTGTAGAAATAAACATGTAGACACACGTTAGTTTATTTTTAATGTTTTGTTAATCATATATGTTGACAATGATTTTTCATCAATGTAAAAATGCTTTATTGACATTGAGGGTTGAATTTACACATGAGTAGTGACTAATAACATGGTGCCCAATAGGCTTGCTTTATATGTCGTAATGGCCCCTGATAAAGCCGATAGGCTTGTTTTATTTAGAGTGATAGCCCCTTATATTGTGATGTCTATCTGGTATGATTGGGGGAGTACTCTGATTTTGAGGGTCCTGACCCATTAAATATCGAATGCAATTTCAGAGTGTTGCTAAGGTATTTTTTATCTGCTTTATGTATGTGTGTGCGCGTGCATGTGTGTAAATTAAGGAGTAGTATTTAGGAGTGTGTGTGTAATAAATCTACTTTTTCTTTTTCTAAAGACGATCATTCTTTGAGTGTTATTATTGCATGCCGGCGAATGGTGATTGCCAGCCGACTCCACCTCCCCTGAGCAGGCCTTGGACTGCTCTGCTTCGCTATCCTTAGAGAGGCAAGCGCTACAATGGGGTACTTGCTTCCCAGTAATGGGAAATATGTGGGCCTATTACATGTGCAATGCTAGCAACATACACAACTAATAACCCCAATTTCCTACATTTATACTCGACAGGATTTGACAGAAAGATGGCGGGCAGATGTATGGTTACTTAGGGGCTCATTTAGAGATATGGCAGCCACACTGGTATATCTCTGCCCGCCCTATTTAGATATCTCTGCCTGAGTGGCAGAGATCTGCTTACCTTCAGAGGAGCTGCCGCCACAGTGGCTTCTCTGAAGGTTTTTAAATTTGGTGATCAGTCGAAATTTCTCATGTGACTGCTAACCAAAATTTTTGGGACGTTTTCTCCAAGTGTTGCGGGGAAAATATTAATATTTTTTCTGTTCAGGGCCACCAGAATTTTCCTGGCAGTGGGGAATGAAAATAAAGTAGAGCAGAATGTCTGTCCTAAATAGCACCCACAGTCTAAGGCGCGTACACTGGTGACCACAGGTCTGTCGTTCCTTTGTCGTTCAACAAGCAGAGCCAGCGTGGCACTGCTAATGGAGACATGACTGTGCACCGACTCTAAACAGAGCATGCAGACTCTCAGTTTGGTGGATAGAATCTTCCGTCACATTTGTAGTAGCTTACCCTGTGTGCAAACTCCAAAGGACCTCCTTAGTCTCTAAAAGGTTTGATAATTAAAACAAATTTGAAATAGAGAAAAGAATGGGGTTGATGGCCAATCAGTCTGTGGCCCCTCCTTGGAGAAGTCATCCAGATAGGCGATGGAGTACTTTTCTCTCTATGCCCATTCAATGATTGCCCTCCTTGAAATGAGCACTTATTGGTTTCAATGCAGTGGTGCTAGCATACCCCTCCCGCCCTTGACCTCTAAGATATAATCATTCATAGATAGCACTGTAATTCAATGTCATCATTTCTTTAATGTTATCTCAGGAAGCCGGCTTGCCAGATTGTCCAGCTACACAAACGCCGTATCCAGTGTAGGATTTTGCAAATCATTAATATCAAATGCAATGGTTTTTGAAGACTACAACTTGCATAATCCACTAATCTATTCAATGAAAACCTGGGGTCAATAAAATGGTGCTTAGTGTACATGGAGCAGGTAAGCTAAACTATTTACTAATTTTCATAATCTTAATTTAAAATAAAATGAATGCATCTTGCTATTTCAGAAAATGAAATAATAAAAACAATGCTATACACGTATATATGAGTTTATGTGAGTTTCTTTACTGTGCTAAACATTCATTTTAATTATAATATTCTCTGTATTTCTGCTGTTACATGAATGAAATATTTTTGCCATTTGGCAACTATAATAGCAAATGCTACACATGTTCTTTTCAATTCATGTGCTGTGTTTAGCAATTTGCATTTCTTATCTTTCTCGATGGCCCTTGCTTCCATGCCATAAATGACTTTAATGTGAGGAAAGCGTTCAACACACAGAGATCTGCTTGGAAAATGGAGGACATTACCATCAGCCAGCATAGGGTGTAGGCGCCAATTGGTAATTTCACACTTATCAAAATATGTGGAGAACCACCTGCCTCTCTATTGTTTGTGGCCGAAGCAACAAAAGAACATAGTACATATTCCCCAGCACACGTAATCTCAATACATTTTCATTTCTGATGTTTTTCACATGAGATCAAAAGCGCATTAAATCAAGAGGTCAATTTCTTCTTATTCTTTTTCCAAGTCGTTTAATGAGTGATATCTTCCCAAGCCAAAGCCAACACGTGTTTCGTTGCCTCCGTATGTTTGTATATGCGACTTGTTCACGGCTGAACTGATTGACTGAATAGTAGTATATAGTGTGGCGATAATTCCATGCCACACCAATCCTGTGGCGTGAGGTAAAGTGATAATCTGCTGGGCATCAAAAATATTATCCCGGTATTCTTGTTTCAAAATCTTCCAGCTCGAAACGCCGATCCGCGTTCTCGCCCCTCACGCCGTCTCTCCTCGAGTACTCGAGGACGCGGATCGGCGTTTCGAGCTGGAAGATTTTGATAAATTACTGCTGGTAAGTGACCTAGGTTACAATTTTTCTGGGGTACAGGAAGTGAAAGGCTAGGCTGTAGTAAGTCTGTTTTTTCTAACACATAACAACATTAAAATACCTGTAAATGAACTATACACATTTCAAAATACATCAGCAATTAGCAAACAGCAAATGAAGCAAATTGTTTTAATTCTGAAGTGTGGTGCAAACAAAGATTTTAATAGGGGCAAAACAATTAAGCCATTTTACTTGGTGATGCGCAAATCATATTATTATCTGATACTCGATTTCCATAGGTGCTCTATATTTCTTTATCAATAAAACTGCATGTCTGTGCATATGTAGTGCCTATTTCATTTGAAAACGTGCTGTGTGTCAATAACAGTGTGCTACCACACTAGTGCTTCACAATGCACCACACCCTACACACAGCACCCTCACCACTCTCCTGGTGAAGGGGTGTGGTACATTTGCTACACTTGTTTTCTGTATGACACTTGGGTTTTTCACAATCACAATGGCTCCAGTGATATCACATTAATGGTGACACCTCCACTCTGAAAACTGTTCCAGCACCACTGCTTTCATACGTCCATCTCTCTTAACCAGTCACAAAACAACTAGGCATAAAAACTCCCTGGTCCCTGCTTGTGTGTTTCATGCCATCATTTGTCATGAATGGAGGAAATCCCATTAGGTCACATCTAAATAAGTACATTCCACAGGCTCTTATACGGGTCAGCAATGACCTATAATCCATAGGTTACAAGTGTGACTCTCTAAAGATGCTGTCTCTATTAATTAGCAGTCATTTTCTTTATTGATAAAACTGATTCTTGACAATGGCATTCTTTAAACCCTCAATGCAACAAAGTTGTCTTTTAAAATGGGAAATGTAGCTTTTTCCTAGCCTCATAATTGGTGGAGAGTACCATTGCCTAATTCCGGCCCCTCACATTCTTTGTCATACTGTTTCAGGTCTCGCACCCAGTCTGGGCTCTCCTTTCAATTTCAAACTGCTACCAATAGGCTGCGAGGTACAGTTCACCAACGGGGCATTCTCAGGGTAGGGAACAGCACCACACCACAGGTTGCGCATTCCTTGTTCTGCCCCAGAGGGACATGGGGATCTTCCCTACCCGCATGCCTCTTTCCAAGGTGACATGTGTCCAGGGTTTAGCTGTGTATTTCGCACTTGACGCCCCACTACTTATTATGAAGTGTTTGTCAATAAACACAAAATATAGAATGAAAAGCGGGCGCTTCAGGAGCCAACAGGCCTGGTGTGAGTGCAGTGAATGAGGTGGTCTGTACTCACCAGTGGTTGGTTGTTTTGTTTTCGATTGCCCACATGCCGCGTGCAGCCCGCAGAGGGCGAGGGCCGCTGCCAGCAGGAGGACGGGTGTGCTGCCCTGTCTCTTCATGGTGACTCTATGATCGGTGACTGCAGGTCTCGCCCAGTGCCCGTTTTTATACCCTCTCAGAGGTGCTTCTGGATGAGCAAGGTGTGGGAAACAGCCTCCAGGAAGACTTTGTTTGGACTCTGCCAGCTGGGTATTTCACAATGCATCCGTGTGACTCTGCCAGGCCCGTGCCCAGGAGCAGTTCCCATTGATCCCTGCCCCGCTGGGAATTTGCCAGTGAGTCAGAGATAGTTGTCTCTGTTTTATTTGTTCTCTTCTGTTACCCACTTGCCTCATAATGCTGACAAGCAGCCAAAGGTAACAAAAAAGGTTGGCTTGTCCTGCAAAAATCAGAGGTGTATGTCCCAAAGTGCTTGCATGGTCAGGCTGGGCAAATCCTAAAAATGCTGGTGTGGTTGGCATCACACGCACTACTGGCAGAGTTGGACTGGACAGAATATAGACCTGGGCACTAAAATTAATGTGGATCGCATTAGTGCACTTGAAAGCTAAAATTGTGGCCCATAATTGCAAATTGAGGTAGCTTTGTAACTTGTAAAAACATGCCATGTAAGTGTTTTGCAAGGTGTGACAGCATGAATTTGAGCTTGCTGCAGGCTTTTTTTGTTTGTAATATCCTTGGCTCAGAAACCCTGGCACTGAAGCTGCTTGAAGCCCAGTAGAGCAGAACATTGTGCACCTGCTGTGGTGGAAAGATTCTAGATTTATGGAACACATTTTGGCCCAAGTCATAGGGAGAGTGGAGCAAGAGCAGAAGTAGAGGTCTAGTTTGACCCTAAGATCCAAACCACGATTGTAGCCATTGCAAAAATTATCATTTGAAGGATGTTCCAGGGGACATTACCTAATTATGATAAAGTTGTAAAGTGCTAAACGCTAAAGGTTTTAAAAACTGTTTTCATTTTTAGTACAATCGACTTTGTTACTACATTGGGATCTTTTAAATCAATTTAATTACTTGTAAATATAAACAGTAATACTTCAAAACTTATCTCAAGAATTCCAACAGTCAATTTAATGCATTCTCAAAAGAATATGATTTAGGTAATCCCAAATGTTACATTGAAACAAAAGGAGGCACAGATAAGTCATTTACCTAAGATTACATAATTGGTCAGAGTAGTCAAGATCTGCAATTCTGCAATTAAAAGCACTGGGAATTCTGGTCTCGTTTAACCAGTAATGCAGCTTTGGATGACATCGTGTTCAGTAAAGCTGACTGACACATGCACAAGTATTTAATAAATGTAGGAAAGTAGGATCAGCTTCTTATGGTTACCCCCACTTTTTGCTTGATGTTACACTGTTTTTGACAAGTCTGACTGGGATCCTGCTAATCAGGACCCCAGTCTATCTATTCTCCCTAAAACGTTAAGTCATGTACTTAGGTACACTCCAGATTAGATACTGGAGTACCCTTGCCATTGCAGCCTGTGTAAGATGGTGCATGCACCACTTACTTTAGATATAGGTTACTATATCTATAGGTCACTACACTTAAAATCCATAAATCACCCATATAGCAGGCTTTGACAATCCTGAAGGCGCTGGGTTTTAAATGAGAGGGTGGCCCTGCATGAGCAGAGCACCCCTGCAGCCTTCAGAGACCATTCTCCCGGGTTGTCGTTGACACAGCCAGACATATAGGCAGAGGTGCATTATATGCTTTCCTAAAATGCGATCTCGAAATTGGCTGCAACAAACCATGTCGTTTTTGGTATCAAACACCTTGGAATCATACCTCCACACCGTTAACCAGTGTGGAGGTATGATTCCGCCCCTCAGAAGCAAGCTTTGTGGGTCACTGGTTTTCTCGGTACCAGCAATCTCGACCCGGACAGCACAAAATGGATGCTGCACCACAGACACATTTTTGCCCTCCTGCTGCTGAGCCAAGCTCAAGCAGAGGAAGGCAGCACAATAGGCATCCTGTCACAGGGAGGTGTGTCCACCTCTCAGACATGATTTAGTGCCTGAAAGTCTGAACGAGTGGCACATTTGGTGTCCCTTTGCACAGTCCAGTTCAAACCAGTATCCTCCCCACTGTCATGACCCTCCCCTGGGAGGGTCCCCTGAATCTGTCCAACCCTTTCCCGTGGGCAAAAAAGGGCTTACCTGGCTGTAGCACCCTAGATTCGACATGTACAAGATTCTGAACAAGAAACCACTGACCTTCGACCGTCTGGACACTCTGGACTTCCTGGACTTCCACCGGGCCCGACTCCATCTCCCTATTCATCCAAAACATCGTCTGTCCCGTGCACCATACAGACTCCGTGCAGGACCTGTGGAGCATCAAGGACAACTGAAGTATGTCCCTTGGGGTGAAGGAGTCACTCCCCTGCCTTTGCAGGCACCATAACGCAACTGACCTGTCTGCAGATCCTGAGCTCCTGCGGACTTCGAATGCTCCAGCAACACAGGAGGTGGGTTCCTACATTCCTTGAGGTTGAGCTGCCCTCTCAATGAGATTGAGGCAGTATCCCTCCTAGGAACCGCATAACCCTAACCCCTGTGCACCGGGTACTTTTGCAGGTGCACATGCTTGTTGGGGTTCCCCAACTTTGTGCACTGGGCTGTCGATAGCCCCCACCTCTGTGCACATTTCGTACAAAGGACTTTGGCCTCCTCCCACTCTGTGCCCTGCAAGCTATTGCTTTACGAAACTGCTAGAGGTCGCTTTGCGACTCCTCTGCCTTCGGCCTGTGAGTCCATTTGACATTGCTTTTCTTGAGCTCCTCTGGTTGCTCTAGGCCTGCCCTGACTCCCCTTTCTGTGGTGAGTCTCCTGGTCCTTGCTGGGCCAGACCGTGACCCTCCTCGACATTCTTCATTGGTTGCCGCTGCCAAGGCTTGTTGGTGCTCCCGCCAGACACCGGCCCCTCAGTACTCAACATCCTTTGTGGGACAGCTCGTATACACCTCCTGGTCTTCCTCGACGTCTCCTGGTCCCTGCAGCTGTAGAGTCAAGGTCTCCTTCATCCCACCTGATGCAACCGACATCGGTTGGCATTTGTCTACCGGGCCCCTAGTCACTCCAGAGTAAGCCAGACTCTATCCCCTCTGCTTTCAGGTTCCTTCCATCAAGAATCCACCTATGGATTCCACCGGACACTTTTCTTCTTTCCAGCAGTAGCATTTCTTTGAAGACTCACATTGAAAATGGCGGTGGATTCAGACGCAACTTCAGTCCTATGCACCTGGCTTCCCTGGGACAGTTAACTTTGTTACTTCGGTATCCAAGGGTGGGGTGGCTCTCCAACCTTCTATGTTCCAACGGGTTTCTGCGTAATCCACTGAGAAGGGTCCTTAAACATTAAAACTGCAACCGCAACTCTCCCATTGAATTGTATGTAGCGGTCGTGCTCTCACACTGCACCCGTTCTCCGTGTGGGCCTATTTTCTCACCTTGGGTGGTTCCTTGGGTCCCAGCAAATCTACATCCTCTATACTCTGTCTTGACTCGAGTCTTGGTTCTTATACCACTATTTTAGTATATGGTTTGGTCTCCCCCTGGAACCCACTGTGTATTAGTGCCCCTTACGATTTTTTCAGTGCTACAGTATTGTGTGCTTTGTGTTAATATGTGTGTAGCAGATACTGTGAGGTGTTTAAGGTGTTATAATAATAAATATATATTCTAAGAACTACTGTGTGGTTCTCCTTTCATTTAACCAATACAATAAGGTTGCATTCTGGTAAAAAAAAAAGCTGTTTAACATATCTTCAAGACTAAGCCTGAAGGCTGCTCTTCACAGCTACCACTCCAATAGCTTTCTTAGGTTATCTTTGACCTCTTAAATCACCTTAAGGGTTGTTTGGACTGGTGCAAGGTGCCCACTAACTTGTGGACATCATATACAGGCCAACTTCTCACAATAAAGTAACAAGACACTGCATAGTAAATATGCATAGAACCAAGTTAGGTAAATCAAGTAGGTGTCAATCTAAAAAAGATTGAATGGCACCAAAGATGCATAGGACCTCATTTAGTCTTCGGAGTGCTTTATTTACTCTGTCAGGGTGATAGAGTAAAACACTCTGTCGCCCTCATGGGGTAACAGCACTCCAAATTTAGAGATGTCTGCCTGCCCAGCAGTCAGTGTATTACAAAGTTTGACTGACAGTACAGGCAACATGACAATATCATCCTTCAAACTTTTAACAAGTTTTTGCATTTTCAAAAACAAAATCCCAAAGGGGGTATTACAAAGTCTCAGGAATCCAGGATATGTAGAAAAGTAGTTTAATTGCAGCACGGCTAATACATCCTCCAAGGTTGATCTCCAGATGCAAGTGAAGACAACCAGTGGAATTTACTGTAACAAACACTCCAGAAGAACATGGAATGTTAAACAAAAGTATACAAAGCGCATGCTGGAGAAGACCAGGGACAGGATGAATATATACATAATAACAAAGTACAGAGAACAATGCAATAGGTAAAATGCAACACATCCCCCTCACAGAGAAAGAACTAATAAAGGAGGAAGAAAAACGATTAAACAAAATCATTAAACAATTTCGGAACACATCTGAAACGATTGTTAGACTTAACTTTGGAAGCAACAGACTCATTGTTTTGTCCACCATACATGTTTCCATACTGAAAATTTGAGTTCCTAGAATCACACTTTTGTGAAAAGAAATGGTCAGGGCATTTAGCAATCCTCCTAATGTTTCAAACTTTGCCATCCTGAGTAATTACACTGTTGCTAAAAACTTGTTTTACTTGCATGGCTTTTCCAAATCTACTGGCACCCTTATTAAAAAAAACGGGTTTTAATACTTTGACCCAATCACCTACCCTGAAATTGTGCACCTTCCTTCTCCATGTATTGTCATACCATTTCTTCATTCTGTACTGTTTGATTTCTACCCTCCTAGCAGTGTCATGTACACATTCCCTCTCACTCGCCAAACTCTTGCACTTTTCCTTGAACCACCAAGGACATACACTGGAGGCAGGATTTCTTCCTTTGAGCAACTTGAAAGGACTGTCCTCAGTGGTGGAATGTGGGGTAATGCGATAAACCCATAAGCGTTCTCTGAACGCGCATTACCAATTTCCACCTTGTTTGAGAGAGTCAGTGACAACATTTTTGAGAACACGGTTAAAGCGCTCCACCTGACCATACTCGTGTGGTTCGTAGAGAGAGGTGAGAATATGCTTAATACCGCAACTCTTGAGAAACATTTCCATCTCAGATGATGTAAATTGTAACCCATTATCCGATAGAAGGGTAGAAGGGCAACCCTCACGTGCAAACTTTTCTTTAAAACAACTGATCACAGCACAGCACCTTTGGAACAAATTTTACTTCTGGCCATTTGGAATGGTAATCAATAAGGACCAGAGCAAATCGGGAACTTCCCGGAAGCATACTAAAAGGACCTGAAATGTCAAAAGCAACTTTCTGCCAAGGTTCCTCAGGCCACTTGACCACCTTTAATGGAGGAGTGTGCACCTTCAAAATGTTTTCACTGGAAACACATTCATGGCACTCTCTGACAATGCGATCAAAAAATGTGTCCATACCAGGCCACCAGGAATAGTTTCTGATTAAGTGCTTCATGGCAGAAATGACTGGATGGGTCTTGTGAGATAGTTTTAAAATGATATCTTGAACATCCATAGGCGGAATACACTTTCCTGCCTTGAGGATCAAATTGCCTTCCATTTCCAATTCATCTGTAACATTGTAAAAAGGTAAAAGATCTGATCTAATATCACTCTTCCTTGCCCAAACTCTTACCACAAATTATTTTAGATCATTCCATCTGTCATCACTTTGTTCGCTTTCTTCCCAGAGTTATTCTGTGATTTCTTGATACTGTGATGAAATAATGTTATTTATTCCCACCACAAAATCTACATCTTTAACAACATTTACATTGTCATGACAGCAGGGTCGGCGGGACAGGCAATCTGGCTATAGAATTTCATCCTCCTCCTGTGGACATAATATACACTAACGGTTTGTGCTCCGTTCTGAGTATGAACTTACTGCCCCACACATAGATTCTGTAGTGTTTGACAGCCTAAACAAAAGCAAACAGCTCTCTTTTAATCACAGCATATCTGCGTTCAGTTTCATTAAGAGTCCTCGACGCAAAAGCAACATTCCACTCATCACCACCGTCCTTCTGTGACAAGACACTGCCAAGACCATAGAGGCTGGCATCTTGTGCGGAAAGGTTTTAAAGTGGGAGCATTAATAATATCCAATTCCAATTTCCAAGCTTTATTTCGATCATTACAGACCATAATGGCAGAAGATAAAAAAGCATATAATACATAATTTTTTTAAGCATCTCAAGGTATAACCAATAGCAGTTCATTATACAACCTTGATAACAAGTTAAAAAGATATTGAAATTTAAAAAGCATTTAAAACAGTGAATTCATATTTAGTAAGTTCAAAGCTGTGGAAGATGGAAAAGGTACGTTTAGACTGCACTGGTGGAATTTAAAAACTTGCGACACCTATGCCACATGGAGTTAAGGAAGCGGGACACAGCAAAAACAATCGGGGGTGCGTTCCAGTTTGCATGACTCTGAGATCCTCCCGTGTCTGTCTGAACCCCAAGGTCCTGCATATTGGTAGGAGCCAGTACCTTCTAGTTGCAATATAACCTGGGCAGAAGAAGAAAACATATGTAAGGGATTCTTCCTGACTCTCACAGGCCGGACAGCCAGATGGGGAGGCTTTGGTCCATTTGTTTGTGAATGCATGAACTGGGAGGCAACCCCACCTAAACTGGACATACAGTTTCCTTGCCATAATTGGATAGACGTAATCGAGAACAATCTCAAATAAATATTGGTCTTTAACATTAAAAAAAATCTGAAGTTAAACAGCCCTTTCTAGCATTCCTATAGAGTTCACCCAGTCTGTAAGCTTTAACGAGCTCGAGGCATGAAATAGACCGGGACGCTTCCTCCGGGTGGGTCCATACATTTGGCCAGCCCAGTCCAAAGCAGAAGTCTTTGATATGTGCCAGCCAAGATATTTTTCCCACCCCTGGAAGCCCCAGGATCGCCTTGAGTTCCGACTGGTAAACTAGTAGTTCGGGTGTCGCCCATAGTCAGCGCCGAAAGGTCAAGAGTCGCAACTCAGTTTCCTCATTTATGGGTCTACGGCCAAGGTCCATGCATAAAGGGATGAGAGGAGTACTTGGCGGTAGACCCAAGAGTTGTCTCATAAACTTATTCTCAGTTCTGACAAGTGCACCTACAGGGCGATGTCCCCAGAGTTCAGCCCCATACATGATTGCGTTCCTGATTTGAACTTTGTAAATCTCTGTTAACGGGCCCAGTTGTCTTGATGTTATATTCCTATATAATTTTGCTAGGCCCCCGGTCATCTGAGCTAGCCTCAGGCCTGCCTTTTCTTGATGCGAGCCCCACCCAAAGGTTTCCGTCAACGTGACACCCAAGTAGTCAAAGACTGCCACCCTCTCCAACTGGGTGCCATATAGGGTGGGGTTGGGACGAGAAGTTCTGCTAGGATTAAATACCATATACTTCGTTTTTGCTGTGTTAATCTCTAGAACCCTGTCTTTGCAAAATATAAAAAAGGTGTCAAGAATCCTTTGGAGGCCCATAGGTGATTTAGAAAGTAACAAGGTATCATCAGCAAACATCATTGCTGGTACCTTGTTACGGGCAAGCTTTGTGGCATCGATATTGGCGATTTGGTTCAGTTGTTCCACCAAAGCATTTATATAAAGACCAAACAGTTTGGGGGCTAACACACACCCCTGCCTTACACCCCTATTCACTGGGAAGCATGAAGTCAATTCCCCGTGCTTCCCATATCTAACCTGTGCAAGGTTTCCAGTATGTAATCGCTTGATCAGGGTGAGCACATAAGGTGGAATGCCCAGTTCCTCCAAAACCACCCAAAATTTATGGCGAGGTACCAAATCGAACGCTGATCTAAGGTCAATAAAGATCAGATAGAGGCTCCCACCCTCTATCGTCACCGTCTTCCAGTATAGTAATTGCAGCCTTAAGATTTGGTCAATGGTGGAAATATTTTTTTGGAAGCCTGCCTGGTATGCACTCAGTGTTTCACGCTCTTCCATCCAGATCTGGAGACGATCTAGAATGATCCTTGCGAACAACTTTTGCGTTACATCAATCAGGCTTATTGGCCCATAATTTATGGGCAAAAGAGGGGCTCCATTTTTATATACTGGAAAAATTTCGGCCTCTAGCCAGGTGTCTGGGATTCCATACAGCTTAATATGGCATTAAATATTACACATAAATATGTGCCCCAGACATTGGGTTCTTCCCGATATAAGTCCCCGGGGATCTTATCCAGTCATGGGGCCTTTCCAAGAGGCAGGTTCCCAATAGCACTCAACACTTCAGTCAGAAAGAACCAAGTCTCATCTTCAGGGGGGAAATCTATGCCAATTAACTGGGAGCCCTCTCTGGGGTCCTTAACATCCTGGATGGAATACAATGATTGGAAATGAAGTTTCCATACTTCCACAGATATGTTCGGCTCAATGGGCGAACTCCCAGAGGAACTCGCAGTTCTAACCAGGGACCAAAACTCCTTCATATCTCTATTAGTAAGTGCCTGTTTAATCGCGTCCCATCTTTCGGACTCCCACTCATCTTTGGCAGACTTTATACTATTCCTATAGAGAGCCCTCCTAGTTTTTATCAAGAATCTATCTTTGGTTTTTACGGCGTCAATAAGAGCACTCTTTGCCATTCGGCAAGCGTTGTTATACCAGGTGGATTTCGGAGACCCTTTGCCCTTAGCATGCATCAGAGGATTAAAGATATTAGTTAGACTGACGGTGAGGTCCGAGTGTACGGCCATAATTCGGGTGAAGTGTCAGGAGCGCTAAGAGTTTGCGCTACCGTTTCCATCACCAACAAAGGGGGGATTATTAGGGAATAGAGTGCAGCTACCTTGTCTGGTGACTTCCTCAGATTATCCCATCTGATTCTCCTTCTATTATTGTCTAGGGATAGACTGGAATCAGAAAAGGGGCCTGGAATGGGAAGACCATGAAGGGAGGTGGAGTTCTGGCACCAAGGCATTGTAGTCGCTGTCGTGTCTTGGCAGGACAGCAAAGTCAATCACCCAATGCCAGATGCTTGCCTCCGCTAGAATATAATCAAGTAAAGATGATTGTCCCGGTCTGTTAAAGGTATGATTTCCTGGTTGGTCTGACTTAGTACGCCCATTACAAGCCCTCAATGCATGAGTTAATGTTACTGCATTTATCAGTAGGACCAGAGGAGTCCATGCTCTTACTGGAGGAATAAGTGGAGGAGGGATTAGCCTAAGAGAATCCTCTGTGGTAAGCAGGGAGTCAGTAGGAATGGTTAGTGGTTCAAATTGGCAATTGAAATCACCGCCTATTACCATCCTGGTGTTTGGGGGAACCAGGTCAATAAACGTGGAAAGCAAGCCTATGGTCTTAGATTCCTGGGCCAGAGTGGCAGGACGGGAATAGATATTGATAAAGGCAATCTTAGTTAAGGCGCTAAAGGTAAGGAGAGTACACTGGATATCCTCCGAGGAGGTGGCCAGCGGTTCAACAGTACAATCCAGGTGAGTGCCAACCCACGTGCCTAACCCTTCCGATGGTCTACCTCTGTCCCCCATAGTAGCTAACACATCAAATGTTGCAAAGCCCCTCATGTTGATATCATCTCTGGCCCAGGTCTCCTGGAACATGCGCACATCATAATTTTGTACAAATTGTATCCAGTCAGGGTTATGAAGTTTATTTTTAATTCTGGCAATATTCCATAACAGCACCCTCAGCTGGAGGCCCAAACTTGCGGTGGCGTCTTGCGCAGTGGAACCTGCGGTGTTTGGGACTAACGTGGGCTCTTGCTTGATCAGAGTGTTGCAAGTTTCCCCTTGTGGTAAATAACTATTCATGACCCTGGGTACAGTTTTGAAGTCAATAATATAGGGGATTCGATTATTTAATATAGTTGGAAGTACTTCAACGGGACCTTGTGCTCCCAGTTGAGGGTCATACTGGGATGCCTTTGTTGTATCATGGGTCACACCAAGAATATCTTCTGTGGGCAGTAGACCACTAGTATTCAGATTGACCTCTCTATGGGGGTCCCCTAGTCCCAGTTTAGAAAAGTTATCAAGTGAAATCGGAAGTCATTCTACTTCTTCAAGGGCCCCATACCTGTGAGCTACTGCAACGTTGTACTGGGTGCGAGAGGATTGGCCAGATGTAAAATGGGGATGAAGCCAGTGGGTTGGAACTCTTGTGCCTGGGGTCCATGATGGTGGATATTTGCAGGCATAAAAATAGTCCAGTGTGTGCAATTGTATCGCTGTGGGTGGTGCATGGAAACTGGGAATCTGGTGAGCCAAATATTGAACTGTCCAGGGATTACTAAAGTTGATGACTACAATTGCCATTGATTGTCTTAGAGGTTTTACCAACCCAACTCACTCTTCAGACCAGTAATATCTCACCCGCCCTATCATAGGGGAATTGGCCATGTTTGGTGAGCCAAAAAGGCACTTGTTTCTTAGTTCCAACTGTGTCTCTTCCCGTCCTGATTTTAGTTTGGGTACACCAGTCAAAACTATAACATAAGGGTGTGAGGCAGGTGGTAAATTAATTATTGGCAAGACCGGAGAGTCCCGGCCAGGGCCCTCACCAGGTGCTAGTGTGGGCACTGCCCTGTCTGCCGTCTGGACAGTGTGTACAGGTGCATCTCTGAATAGACCTCCCTGGTTCAGGTCAGAGTGGGAGCTCGCAATATGATTTTTGGCGCTAATGTTGGTGTTACGGGCCCCGGTTTTATCAGCATTCATAGAAGGTGGATGAGGTGGGCTAGGAAGGAATACACCTCTAGGTAATGAAGTTTGCTCTGCACTATCCGTCTGTGTACTACTATCTTTTTTCTCTGCTAGAGCCAACAATGTATTAGCCAAAGGATTGTTTCGTGCACACAGAGCAGATATCTGACCACTAGTTCGATTCCCTAGATGGAGCGCTAGTTCTTCATTCACAATGGCTCTCATCTGTGCCTCTAGTTCCACCACCAGACTCCTCACCCACAAGGGGCAGTCGGAGGTTTTATAGGGGTTGGAGGGGGATTCGACTATTTGTCCCGGTCTAACTGGATCGCCCTCATTAGTGCTTGTTTCTGAGCTGGGCTTCTTAATGGGGCCTTTCCCTTTTCCCGTTTTCTGTCTCACAACTTTGGGTATGCTAATGTTTGTTCTTCCTTTACGAGTTTTTGATTTTACTGGGGAAGTTTGTGGGAGTGATAGCATAGACCTGCTATGGCCGGAGAAGGCTATTGGCGCGTTAGGAGTCAGTTCTATGCTAGTTTGTGCTGAGGAAGGTATTTCTGTGGGTTTGGGGAAAAGATCGGCAGTCAAAGAAAGCCGTCTTTCAGTTAACTCAATTTCTGTCAATACTACCCCGATGGCTCTCTGGAGCATCCTATCAATTGAAGTTTGGGGGAGTGGGGCCGGAATTAATTCAGAAAGGTTTTTTTTGGGTACACAGCCACGCTTCCCCATGCTGGAAGTAAAAAAGGATGGGCTCAATCCAATACAAAGCATAGTCCCAGTAGAAGATGTAATACAATTTAGGATTAGAGCAGCAAATGGGAATACAAACAAAAACCAATAAATACAGAGTGGTGAGACTGACAAGGTCTTAGCCCAGGTGGGTCAAAAAGTGCAACGTGTGTAATACGGTTAGCAGCAAAGAGGGTATGTGAACACAAACCAGGGTGTATAGGCTATTAGGGCTAAAAATACAATAACCCAAAGGGCAAAAGTGTAACGTGCACAATACAATTAGCAGCAAGAAAGGCTTGTAAACATGGACCAAAGTGCAAATGCTACTAAAGCAAAAAAGACATTGGGCCAAAAAGGGACAATGTCAATTGCTTAGGGTAGATTTAACAACAAAATAAAAAACGTATGTGGATTTACAGTCATTAAAATATGTGCTACGGCGTCACTGTTTTAGATGTAAGACAAGTCCCAGGGTATTTGCTCAGGCCACGTTATGTTAACGACGAGTTGATAAAAGTTTTTTCCAGTCAATGGTGGCAAAAAAGGGGGACTATGAAGAGAAACAGACAATACCTCTCAGCCGTCACTGATGGAGCACGAGAAGTTGGACGCCTAAGGAAGTAAGTGGGGTGGCCCTGCCCTGCCCAGGGAAGTTAATTAGGCGCCTCCGGGCACAACGATGACGGCGGCTTGCAACGGATGCCGCTAGCGTTGCTGGGGAGTGTAGTGCAGCACTCCCCAGGTCCCCCTGGACTTGGTTCAAGGCTCGACGTATAGGTGCCCCCACTGGAGGGCAGAACAGGCAGCAACAACAGCAGTGAGGCGTCCCGCGATGCGGGAGCCCCAGGGCAGTTAATTAGGCGCCTCCGGGCTCAACGAAGATGGCGGCTTGCAACGGATGCCGCGAGCGTTGCTGGGGAGTGTAGTGCAGCACTCCCCAGGTCCCCCTGGTCTTGGTTCAAGGCTCGACATATAGGTGCCCCTACGGGAGGGCAGAACAGGCAGCAACAACAACAGTCAGGCGTCTGGGAATTATCCCAAAATGTAATAGGGCCAGAGCTAAGATCTCTCCGTCGTGGTGGCCTCCACTTGGCTCATTCCGCTCTCTCCCTCGGCAGGCAGCGCGGGCTGTGCATGGTGCAAGATCCGGGCAGGCTTGCTGTGCTCGCTCCGGACTCCTTGGTTACAGAAATAACAACAGCCCGGGCTTCCCCCGGTGGCTCTGACACTGCTCTCAAGCAGCCGCGGCCCCGCCAATGGAGCTTGCGCTGGGCTGCAGGACACTCCCGAGGGCTATTGAAAGGGGAAGGCTCACCACCCGTCAGCTGGACACAAAAGCAGCCTACCACCACTCCACGCTGATCCCGTGAGACTTCGTGAAAATAATATCATACTTGCAAAAGCCTCTTGTTGTTCTCCCTTCCACTCATAAGTAACATTTTGTCTAAGTAATTTTATTAAAGGCTCCATTTTAGTGGCAAAATTCTCCATAAACTTGCTGTAATATTCACACATGCCTGAAAATTATAATAGCTGCTCTTTATTATTGGGAGATGGAGCATTCACAATGGCATCAACATTAGACTTCTTGGGGATAACACCATCACAAGACAACATGTGTCCAAGATATTCTAAAGAGTGCTTGAAAAGTTTACACTTGGGAGCCTTAAGAGTGAGGCCATGACATTCTAACCTCTTGCAAACTTCATTTAAATGATCTTCATGTTCAGATAAATTTTTAGAGAAATCTAAAATGTCATTCTGAAAGCATTTGACGTATGTGTCTATGTCCATGAATATATGAAACATTACTCTCTGGAAGACTGATGCGGCCGACGCCAATCTAAAAGGCATTCTAGTGTACTGAAAAAGGCCTTGTGGGGTAATGAACGCCGTGTACTTCCTTTACTCTTCTGTGAGCTCTGTTTGGTGATATGCAGACCTAAGATTAAGTGTAGAGAATATCTGCGCACCTTCTAACATAGAAAGCACCTCATTTATGTTAGGTAGTGGATGGCAATCTATGACAATATTGGAATTCAATGGTCTCAAGTCCACACACACTCTGAGCTTTTGATCAGGTTTGCGTACGAGGACAATGGGAGAAAGCCATTCAGATGAGATTATGATCTCAATGATACCCTCGTTGGATAACTCTTTGAGCATATCTCTTAGCTCGTCCCTAATATTGATGGGTACCCCTCTCAATTTTTGTTTCACCGGGAAAGCATTTTCCTTTAATACAATATTATGTGTGAAATTCTTTAGTCTGCCCAAATTGTCACAAAAGACTTTATTGTATTTGTTAATCAACTTTGTTACTTTATATCAAGACTGACACTATTAATGTTATCAGTGAAAGAACTGTACATATCTCGTTCATCACATAGGGAAACAGGATCTTTGGACCGTGGATTAAGGATTAATCCTAACTGCCACTGATCCTGCCAACCCAAAACATTCACTACTCTCATAGCAATGTATAGTTTTATGTGAGCACACCTTTCTTTCAAATGTAAAAATACTTGAAAGAAACCCTCCATCTCAATTTTTGACCCATCAAAACTTTCAGCAGTGATATTAGATGGTTGTAACTTGTCATAACTACACACATTGTGTAACTTCTCCTTATAATATTGCGAAGTAATAATAGTCCAGTGTGACCCAGAGTCTACCATGAGCTCTAAATCAACATCTAGGACTTGAAACACACACTTAGGAGATTTTATATGGAAACTTTTGTCCGACCCACTGTTTAGGATAGATACCACAAACCCTTTATTAGTCTCCGGCACCTCTCTAACACTAGTAACTCTATTAGGCTTGGAGAAACTAGAATTGACATTCCGTGTTTGGTTAGAGTAACGTTTGTCTCTGCATACATTTCCAAAATGTCCAATCCTGCCACAAGCCTTGCACTCTCTATTGATTGCCGGACATCCTTGAAAAGACGCCAAATGGGATCTACTCCCACATCTTTAGCAAATGTTATGACTGAAGTTGTCATTTCTCTTATTAGGATTACGGCGAGCTTTGGACAATCGATGGTGGAAGGTAAGGAACGTTGAATGACGCGCCAGTTACTCCAAACCACCACAAAGATGTCCAAATAGATTGTTATTTTTGAAAATACAAAAACTTATGGCCCCCACACCATGGGAGGTGAGACCTACAGTTTAGCTGAAAGGGTACCTCGTCGCAGTTTGACAGCATACCCTCTCCACCAAACTCTAAATGTGCACCGTATTTTGCCCAGAGTCTGGGTACAATGGTACACATCTACTTAATTTCTAGTTACTTGCCTCACCCTTTTCAGTCTGATTAGGGACATTTCATACTGTTTCTTAGGGCACATATAATCACCAAAAAGAGTTTTAAAAGCAGCACTCGAGAAAGACTATGGCTCCACCCATATCATGATCTTCGCTACAGCATTTGATTGGTCTGTATCTATATTAATCCACCTAGGCAATAGTTCAATTGTCCATAATGAATAGATTCATTGTTAACATAACAAATCCATGTGGAATAAAGCAGAAAGGAGCTTTTCGTGGTATAACCACTTGACAAGTGCAGTAGGAAGGGTTGACAGTGGTAAGGGTTTGATTGTTTGGAGGAAGCTTGGCGCTCAAGCGTGTACGTGGTTTAGTCAAGTGAACAAAGGTGTCCGGTGCCACTAGGTCAGGGGGGACAAACCCAATGAAATTACCCCATGCAATGCGTAGGTCAAGACCTACAACAAAAACTGAAAATGAAATCCTGTGCACACGTATGGATAAATTAGCTGGTTCTGTATGTATTCAATAAATGCCAGAAGGAGTCAGACAGATTCTTAATAATGGATAAACACCGGTCGACATCAGGCGTGTTGCGTGCAAGATTCCTTTTAATGAAAAGTTTCAGTTTAATGTACAAAAGAAATTGATCAGCCGACACGTGTTTCGTCACAACCTGTAGCTGTTGTGACTCATCAGGGCTAAGGAAGGAAAAGGGGGATAAGGAAAAAATAAATGCAAATAAATATAAAATGACCACAAAAGGATGAAAATGAATAAATAATAAATGGAGCCATGGCAACAGTCAAAATGATGTAAGTCAAGAAAAGGAGAATGTCAAAGGACCGGCTCGACAAATGGTGTCGGTGAGGGAGACGGAGGATTCTACGGAGTGCTGGGAAAGGGGTGCCAAATAGAACAAAACAAATGGTCAAGCAAGGTCGTGGTCAACGAAAATGGGGAGTGTGAACAAGTGAGGCAGGCAAAATGTTGTAAACATTAGATTGACCGTGTGAAGACTAAGTCTTGCCCAAATGAGTAAGTTGGTATCTATGATGCAAAACAAAAAATTATAACCGTGGAATGATTAAATATAAAAGGAAATAGTAAGTAAGTGCCTGTTACAGGCAAGGTGGAAGATAAACGTGGTGAAGTAAGAGGTCGTATAACGTGTCTACTACAGTCTAGTGAACCAAAATAGGCGAGGTGCGAGGGCAGTAGTGGTATAAGCTAAACGAAGTGAGTCATGCCAGTGACAGGATATAGAAAGGCATGAGAAATGTTTAATCACAGAGGCGATCAACTAATGAGAGAAAATTCATCAAGTAAACACATTAAATGGTGAAAACAGTCAAGGACGAAAAACCAGGACTCAACAGAGACCAGGATTAGGAGACAGAAAACCCGTAGAGGGAAAAGATCAGGACAACGATCAATACAAAAAGAAACTGAGATCTGGCAACGGCAAGAAACAGTAACAACCAATACTAACATTCAAGTAGTCAATCTTTCCTCCACACCTCTCAATACCAACATGGTTTCTCTACTCAACAAAGGTCTCAATTTCAACCCTTATGAATCAGGAGACTTATGCAGATCCAAGATAGATCTCTTCAAATTCGTCAGGAATTTGAAACTCAAAAAACATTTTGAACTCATGCCCACATCTGACACAACAGGGAGAACCAATATCTGTCTCCTGGACTCTCAGACCATCAAAGATCTTAATGACACACATCTACTCCTCTCCATTACTGAAACTGATAACCCACCATGCAGCCTGGAATCACTACTACAAGACCTAGATATTGATCCCTACGGCACTATACCCAGTGGCTTAAAAACCAAGTCCAAATGGACACCCACTCTCCCGGGTGGGAATGCCATAGATGTCTTCCACAATCTTGTACTCGAAGATCTTGACAAATATGAAAAAAGACTCATGCACAAAACGATTAGGATCAAGGACAATTTAACTAAAGGAGAGAGATCTGCGCTCAAAACACTCAGTGCTGACCCCAATATCATCATAAAAGAAGCGGACAAAGGGGGTAATGTGATCATTATGAATCGCGCTGACTACCATAATGAAATAATGGGCCAACTCCAAGACCAAACCTGCTACGAACATCTCAACTACAATCCAATTGGCCAGTTGAACAATCTCATCAACAAAAAAATACTTACTTGGCAGACTCTAGGTATCATCGATGAAGACGAGGCACGGTACCTGAAAGTAACTAAACCAACCTTTCCCGTGCTCTATACCCTCCCAAAGATTCACAAACAAGCACCATTCCCACCAGGTCGACCTATAATCTCAGGTATAGGCGGTCCCACAGAAAAGCTCTCACAATATGTTGACCTCTTCCTCAACCCCATTGTTAAGAATCTGCCGTCCTATATTCAAGATACGAAACACATTCTTAGCATCCTCACAGACATACAATGGCAACCAAATATGATCATGGCCACCCTGGATGTAGTTTCTCTGTACACATCCATCGAACCAGACCTTGGTCTAAAGGTGGTGACCAAGTCTCTCCAACACCGTTCGGCATCATTGTGGGAACACACTAATATGATCTCAAGTATGATGGAGATTATACTCAATAACAATTACTTCCTGTATGATAACCAATGGTACAAACAAACCAAGGGAGTAGCAATGGGTTCAAAATTCTCACCATCTTTTGCCAACCTGTACATGGGAGCACTGGAAACTGACTGGCTGTGGGGGAAGAAAGCAGCCCAATGGACAGATTTCATCGTCTTTTGGGGAAGATACATTGACGACTGCCTGTTATTCTGGTCAGGCTCACAAGATCAACTCGATTCCTTCTGTAACTATCTTAACTCCAACGACATGAACATGAAATTCACATGCCAAGCCAGTAACAACTGTCTCTCTTTCCTTGACATTGAACTGTATGTGAAAAATGACACCCTACACAGCAAACTGGTTCGCAAAGAAACGTCTTGTAACGCAATTCTTCACGCAAGCAGTGCTCATCCTCTGCATCAAATTCGAACAATTCCCTACGGAGAGTTCTCCAGGGCCAGGAGAAACTGTAGCGAAGATTCTGAATTCAAAGACTGTCTTAATGACATGCAACACAGATTCTGTCAACGCGGTTATAAACCCTTGATCATCAAGAAAGCAACTAACAGGGTTAAAAATATCCGAAGAGCTATGACCTTACAACCCAAAACCTCTAAAGAAACAGACAAACAAACCGTGAGACTCATTACAGAGTACAATGCAATCAGCACTACCATGCGCAAAAGCTTCAATAAACATTGGAACACTCTACTGACCGACAAATCGCTAAGAAACAACATAACAGCACACCCACAAATTACCTTCAGAAGAGGAAGAACCCTTGGAAACAGACTGTGTCCCACCACACCACGCTCAGCTCCAACCTCCTCATGGCTAACCAGTCACACGGTCGGTTTTTTCAAATGTGGAAGCTGTGGAACTTGCAAATGGGCCATGAATGGCACCAAGGATTTCAGTGGATGGAATGGCAAAAAATACAATATCACGACTAACATTTACTGCAATACCAACTTTGTCGTTTACATTCTGCAATGCACCTGTAAATTACAATATGTGGGAAGTACGATCAGACCACTAAAAGAACGCATCAGCGAACATGTCAGAGCTATGCACAACGAAGATGCAAAGTACCCCATGGCTTCGCACATAGCTACATGCAAAACTCAAGGACCACGCAAGAGCCTGACTTTTTTTGGAATTGATATTGCCAAAAACAGTGTCAGGGGTGGTAACCGTGAATTAAGACTGAGAAGACAGGAAGCATCATGGATCATGCGTCTTCAGTCGGTCAAACATGGTCTTAACATTGACCACGAGCTTCAGTACTTCTTAGGGTCCTGACTCTTCATACCTTATGTTTCCTGCCTTATCATGTAACTCTATCTGCTCAGCCCTTCTGGCCCGCCAGCTGCATATTATCTACGTGTATCTCTGAACCCAGTGAGGTGTATTTTGTCTCTCACCTACTCAATTACGGCTTTATTGGGGTTACTTACCCTACTCATATGTGCATTTCTGGTTTAATTTTCTCTCCTTTGCTCGTTTCAGGTGTTTATATCATGCATTTTGTTGATATTTTAGACCATGGTCACTGACCCTCAGTGGTCTTTTCATTCTAAATTTACATGTTTGGTCCTATCTACTGTCCAAGTTTATTCTTGTTACACTCTCATTTTCGTACCACCCTTGTTTCTCCTCTTTATCTTGATTGATCTTCCTTCACACTCATTTTCACATTTACTTTTCTTATCCCTTTTCACCTTCCCCGGTTTATGTCACTCCTGTTGTGTCTTTCCCTTTATTGACCTTCCATCCCTCCTTTACATGCTTTTGGTTCAGTTGCACCATCTGACCCATCTACGTCAACCTGCGTCCTCACTTCCGGCTTTTAACCGGAAACACCATCAGCCGCTCTAGTTGTTTTCCAAACCCGAAGACTATTTCACTTCCGGTCTTACCGATACTCACCATTCCGCACCCTGGAATCGCGAGCTGATCCGTTACCCGAGACCGCTCTTCAACCGGTAAGGCCATGCACTACACACTCTTTCCCCTTCCCTACAGTGAGTAATTCTACCTGTACTGATCCACATTCCCTGTCTCTCCATGGTTACAGATCCTGCTATTTTAGTGTTATCCGTGCGATCCCAGTTCCCGCCGTTCCCTCAGCAGGTCCTTCTCCTCGAGTGACTTCGTACTGGGGTCCTTTTGACATATACATTTACTTCCGTACAGGTAGCTGCCACTCCCCTCACTCTTTTTCCTCTATTCACAACTTATTCTGTGCTCCTGTCACATTTCTCTACTGTTTTTCTACCCAGGATGTTTCTCTCATCAGCATTTTTTCTTGTTTTGCTTAATAATTGGTGCCCTGTACCTGCCATGTAATTGTTTCGTTTAAACTCGCGTCACTGACTTCATCAACCACTTACTGTTGCATTGTGTGCACTTTTGTCACTTTTTGACTTTGTTCCAGTTTCCTGTTTTATACGCTTCTTGCTTTTACCATGATTATTATCGTTCAGTACTGTCACCTTTCTTAATTGATTGAGTTATCCTAGTTTAGTTTAATTTGGGTATTTCTCCCATTATGACCTTCTGGTCGTTTCCAGATCAACATGTGCTCTCAATTGACTGTTTTTCGTCCTTGACTGTTTTCACCATTTAATGTGTTTACTTGATGAATTTTCTCTCATTAGTTGATCGCCTCTGTGATGAAACATTTCTCATGCCTTTCTATATCCTGTCACTGGCATGACTCACTTCGTTTAGCTTATACCACTACTGCCCTCGCACCTCGCCTATTTTGGTTCACTAGACTGTAGTAGACACGTTATACGACCTCTTACTTCACCACGTTTATCTTCCACCTTGCCTGTAACAGGCACTTACTTACTATTTCCTTTTATATTTAATCATTCCACGGTTATAATTTTTTGTTTTGCATCATAGATACCAACTTACTCATTCGGGCAAGACTTAGTCTTCACACGGTCAATCTAATGTTTACAACATTTTGCCTGCCTCACTTGTTCACACTCCCCATTTTCGTTGACCACGACCTTGCTTGACCATTTGTTTTGTTCTATTTGGCACCCCTTTCCCAGCACTCCGTAGAATCCTCCGTCTCCCTCACCGACACCATTTGTCGAGCCGGTCCTTTGACATTCTCCTTTTCTTGACTTACATCATTTTGACTGTTGCCATGGCTCCATTTAATATTTATTCATTTTCATCCTTTTGTGGTCATTTTATTTGCATTTATTTTTTCCTTATCCCCCTTTTCCTTCCTTAGCCCTGATGAGTCACAACAGCTACACGTTGTGACGAAACACGTGTCGGCTGATCAATTTCTTTTGTACATTAAACTGAAACTTTTCATTAAAAGGAATCTTGCACGCAACACGCCTGATGTCGACCGGTGTTTATCCATTATTAAGAATCTGTCTGACTCCTTCTGGCATTTATTGAATACATACAGAACCAGCTAATTTATCCAAACGTGTGCACAGGATTTCATTTTCTGCAGTAGGAAGGGGTTTTATCTGTGATTCAATGACAAATGCAATTAGAAACAGGTTTACACTGTGAACCTCTTGAGAAATTCAAAAGGAAGAAGTTTTACATTGTGAACTCTGACAAAAGGAAAGGGTTTTACATTGTATTCTCTGTGACAAACACTAAAGATGTGGGCTTTAAATTGTTTAAAACTGAGAGACTTTCTTAAACAGATACCAAGTTCAGGAAGGGCTGAAGAAGTCTGGGTTTCATTGTGTATATATGCAATATGTAATTTTATTTTTAGAATTTACTTGTGTGAGAATTAAAATACAGTTTTACATAGATTTGTTAAGTGCTGTTGAGTGGTTTGCAAAGTTCTGAGTTTGTAACCCAGTTCAGCTCCCTGAGTAAGCCTTGATTGCTCTGCCTCACCATTCTGAAAGTCAAGGTGGACTTAGAGCTCATCTTGGGTTCCAATGATGAGTTAGCCCCAGGGCTTTAACTTTGTCCTGTGCTGATCTCCCTTGCACGTGTTTGTTTGAGCAACACTCTGGATGTAGCTCTATTGCTTGTAACTGAGAGAGACATTGTGGATACACTGGGAAGGGGCGTTGCATGGCATAACACTGTGATAAATAATTAAGTTATATATATATATATATATAAAATCAATATAACTTCATTGCAGTAAATTGACATGAACAGTTCAACAGCCATGCACTGCATTTGAAATAACACAACCGCTGACCAATCTATTGCGTGTAGAGAAAAATATCGACAAAAGGATGGAGCCAAAGTCCATGTCTACTGTTTAAGGGTCATTGTGATGTTCACTTGAGCACTAAACTTTTTCTAGCCAAAGCTAAAAAGTGCCTTTTTCACACACAACTAGATACTAAACCTAAAATTACACTTGTATACAATGAAAGCTAACCATCTATGGCCCATTGTTATTTAACTTTCTGTGCAAGAAGGTCTCACAGTTTTAAACAATGTAACACCCATTTCTATGCTGTTTGTCAAGGGTGTCACAATGTAAAGCATTTACCAATTATGTATGCCAGGGAGCACACAATGTAAAACCTCTTCCTATATATGTGTGTGTGTGGGTGTGTGTGTGTGCGTGCGTGTGTGTGTGTGTGTATATATATATATAAATATATATATATATTTATATATATTGCATAATGTATGTGTCACTCTATGCCTGAAAGGGTATTGTTTTGACTTACACTGGGTGCTCCCTGGTGTCTGGACACAGCTAAACCTCTCTGAAGGCCTATAATGATAGCAAAACACATGCCAAGGGTTGCTTTTATTCATTTCAGGTTGGCTTGTTTGGTATTTTACCAATTCAAAGCTGTAATACTGTGCCTGGAGTGGTAAAGGCTTTTGTCACTTTGCTGCTCGGCATGGATGTCACTGTGCTAATCCTATGCTTAAAACCTCTGCTGTAGCAATGGCAAAAGACTTTGTCCCATTCTATCTTGGCGTGGATGGCATTGTGCTAATCCTATGCCTCAAGATTTTGATAAAAAAGCAGACATATGAGATGAGCAAATTTAGAGTGTTGCTGGTGTTGAGGATGCTCTATGAAGGAGCTGCTCTCCATCTAAACTTGGAAACTACCCATATATATGCTATATATATATATATATATATATATATATATATATATATATATATATATATATATATATATATATATAAAGTCCATTCAAATTGCTGGCCAACGCGGTGCAGCCAGATCGAGAGGGCGTGTCAGAAGGCCGGTGCCTGCAATACCGGCCAAACATGAAGTCCAAATCCCCACTCCAAGCAGAAAGAAGAAGGGTCTGACACAGCCAGGACGCGTAAAGAGGATTTATTCCAAGGTAGGTTACAACGCTGAATGTAACATTTGGCAGACGCGTTTCAGCAGTTCAGCTTTCATCAGTGCCTGTTACGATGTTTGGAGCCTCGCACCTGGTGGCCATTTAGATGTTCTCGTGGCCACTCCTACCATTTTGCTTGGGGCTCCTCCTTAGTTCTTAAAGGAATACTGCAAATCGCGTTGTAGATTCAGACAGGTGCATGCTGGTATTTGCAGTCCTTCTGTGGATCTTCCTTAAGTAAGTAGAGGATCCGCTCGCCCAGTGGCGTCCCAACGATGTGGCCTCCGGACTGCACCCAACCACAGCTGTCTGCGAAGTTGACAAACCTCATTGAAACCCCTTGACGCTCCCTGCAGTCAATGCTGCTCCTCTCTCCCCACGCAGTGTTGCTTTCACCCTGTGGTGCTACAGCCTGCGCGAGGGGGCGCCGCGTTTTGCATACACAAAGTCCATTCAAATTGCTGGCTAACGCGGTGCAGCCAGATCGAGAGGGCGTGTCAGAAGGCCGGTGCCTGCAATACCGGCCAAACATGAAGTCCAAATCCCCACTCCAAGCAGAAAGAAGAAGGGTCTGACACAGCCAGGACGCGTAAAGAGGATTTATTCCAAGGTAGGTTACAACGCTGAATGTAACATTTGGCAGACGCGTTTCAGCGGTTCAGCTTTCATCAGTGCCTGTTACGATGTTTGGAGCCTCGCACCTGGTGGCCATTTAGATGTTCTCGTGGCCACTCCTACCATTTTGCTTGGGGCTCCTCCTTAGTTCTTAAAGGAATACTGCAAATCGCGTTGTAGATTCAGACAGGTGCATGCTGGTATTTGCAGTCCTTCTGTGGATCTTCCTTAAGTAAGTAGAGGATCCGCTCGCCCAGTGGCGTCCCAACGATGTGGCCTCCGGACTGCACCCAACCACAGCTGTCTGCGAAGTTGACAAACCTCATTGAAACCCCTTGACGCTCCCTGCAGTCAATGCTGCTCCTCTCTCCCCACGCAGTGTTGCTTTCACCCTGTGGTGCTACAGCCTGCGCGAGGGAGCGCCGCGTTTTGCATACACAAAGTCCATTCAAATTGCTGGCTAACGCGGTGCAGCCAGATCGAGAGGGCGTGTCAGAAGGCCGGTGCCTGCAATACCGGCCAAACATGAAGTCCAAATCCCCACTCCAAGCAGAAAGAAGAAGGGTCTGACACAGCCAGGACGCGTAAAGAGGATTTATTCCAAGGTAGGTTACAACGCTGAATGTAACATTTGGCAGACGCGTTTCAGCGGTTCAGCTTTCATCAGTGCCTGTTACGATGTTTGGAGCCTCGCACCTGGTGGCCATTTAGATGTTCTCGTGGCCACTCCTACCATTTTGCTTGGGGCTCCTCCTTAGTTCTTAAAGGAATACTGCAAATCGCGTTGTAGATTCAGACAGGTGCATGCTGGTATTTGCAGTCCTTCTGTGGATCTTCCTTAAGTAAGTAGAGGATCCGCTCGCCCAGTGGCGTCCCAACGATGTGGCCTCCGGACTGCACCCAACCACAGCTGTCTGCGAAGTTGACAAACCTCATTGAAACCCCTTGACGCTCCCTGCAGTCAATGCTGCTCCTCTCTCCCCACGCAGTGTTGCTTTCACCCTGTGGTGCTACAGCCTGCGCGAGGGGGCGCCGCGTTTTGCATACACAAAGTCCATTCAAATTGCTGGCTAACGCGGTGCAGCCAGATCGAGAGGGCGTGTCAGAAGGCCGGTGCCTGCAATACCGGCCAAACATGAAGTCCAAATCCCCACTCCAAGCAGAAAGAAGAAGGGTCTGACACAGCCAGGACGCGTAAAGAGGATTTATTCCAAGGTAGGTTACAACGCTGAATGTAACATTTGGCAGACGCGTTTCAGCGGTTCAGCTTTCATCAGTGCCTGTTACGATGTTTGGAGCCTCGCACCTGGTGGCCATTTAGATGTTCTCGTGGCCACTCCTACCATTTTGCTTGGGGCTCCTCCTTAGTTCTTAAAGGAATACTGCAAATCGCGTTGTAGATTCAGACAGGTGCATGCTGGTATTTGCAGTCCTTCTGTGGATCTTCCTTAAGTAAGTAGAGGATCCGCTCGCCCAGTGGCGTCCCAACGATGTGGCCTCCGGACTGCACCCAACCACAGCTGTCTGCGAAGTTGACAAACCTCATTGAAACCCCTTGACGCTCCCTGCAGTCAATGCTGCTCCTCTCTCCCCACGCAGTGTTGCTTTCACCCTGTGGTGCTACAGCCTGCGCGAGGGGGCGCCGCGTTTTGCATACACAAAGTCCATTCAAATTGCTGGCTATATATATATATTATCTACTGGCGGTCGCCAGTAGATAGTTATAGTTAGGACCTTGTTTCCATAGGAAATCCGCAACATTCTATTTGGAATAACTTTGGCGCCGGTCGACGAATCCTCGCGAAATTTTCAAAACTAATGGGGCGCTACGCTCCGCTCCTACCCTAAAAGTCTCGGGGGGATTCGTCAAGCGGGGGCTGAGAAAAAAGGGGGTCCCAAAATGCGTTTTCCCCATGCATTTTTCCATAGGACCTTTAGACACAACTACAGCCCGAACGGCTGAACAGAATTACTTGAAATTTGGCAGAGAGGTAGTCCTCAGGTCAAGGATGTGCCTTTTGTAGGTCTGGTGTAAATCTGTTCAGTAGGTCCTGAGAAAATAGCATTTAAATCAATATATATATCTGTAAGCGCGCTCTGTGCGCTTACCGTAAGCTTACCGTACGCGTACGGTGCCGTGCGCGAGCTCAATTCTGATTGGCGGTTACATGACTGTAAACATTCGAATCGGTCGAAATCAGGAAGTGTCGGCCGCCATTTTCTGTCTCTCGCACTTAGAAACAAAGGTGGGGAACGTGAAACGGGGGCAACGAAGAGAGTTGCAGACCCCCTAGTGTTTGTCAGGGGGTCCAAGAAGGACCCAAAAGTACGAAAAATAAATTTAATAATTTTTAAAAAAAATTGCGGGGTACGCGTACGGTAAGCTTACCGTACGCACACGGCAAATAAAAAAAAAAAAAACAATCACATTTATTAAATAAATTAAAGGACCCACAAGGGAGAAAAAAACAAATGTTAATGTCTAAAAAAAGGTGAGGCGCGCACGGCATGGACTGCGCAACGTTTTTCACTGTGCGCAGGGTGTGCGCACAGTGAAAAACCATTAAAAAAATTAAAAATAAATACATAACTTAGCATTTAAAAAACTGTACAAATTCACTGAAAAAAACATAGGTTTCACACACGTTATAGTTAGGAATTATCATTTAAAATCTTGCAAATTCACTTAAAAAACCATAGGTTTCACACATGTTATAGTTAGCTGTACATTTCACTCGTAAAAAACCAATGAAATTCCACGTTATAGTTAGATCAGGTAACTATAACTTGCGCGACCGCAATCCACAATGTGTAATTTCAGATGTCATCATTGATGTCATGAGTGATGTCACTGACCATGTCATGAGTGATGTTATATGTGATGTCATCAGCAGTTTATTGTGGGCGCGCAAGTTATAGTTACCTGATCTAACTATAACGTGGAATTTCATTGGTTTTTTACGAGTGAAATGTACAGCTAACTATAACATGTGTGAAACCTATGGTTTTTTAAGTGAATTTGCAAGGTTTTTTAAATGATAATTCCTAACTATAACGTGTGTGAAACCTATGGTTTTTTCAGTGAATATATATATAGTTAGGATCATGTTTCTGTCATGATTCCAAGCGCAGCGCCACGACACCGCAAGGAACGGGACTCCATTTCCCAAGAGGTGCTGCAAGCACCACGTCACGTGCCATCGCAAGAGCCCCGGAAACGGATAAAGACCTCGGCTTCCTTGGGGGCGTTGCCAATGATTCCTGACCCGCAGTAGCTGATCAACGGCCCCGCCACGATCGTCCTGACGATTGCCTCTGCTCCAGCTCGCAAGTTCCTGACATGCCCGAACCCGCTGGTTGAATCCTGACGTCCCGCGTGAGCACGCTACAACATACTCGCCGGTAACAGTTTAGGTGAGTGTTTGGATGGAACCTTGTGTCCGAACCAATCCAGGTCCCCCGGGCCGTGCCGCCCTCAGCGAACCTGCGCTCCTCCGCCCCAGGATTTCTGGGCGTCGAGTAGAAGTGCAGGCATCCTCTGACTCCGGACCTGGCTCGCTCACTCCTCGCGTACCCGTGAAGCAACGGGACGGTGCGGAGGTGAGCGCCTCTACCGGCGCGACGCTCCTTCGCCCCAGGATTTCCAGGCGTCGAGTAGAAGCGCAGGCACCCTCTGACACCGGCTCCTCCGGACCTGGCTCGCTCACTCCTCGCGTACCCATGAAGCAACGGGACGGTGCGGAGGTGAGCGCCTCTACCGCCGCGACGCTCCTCCGCCCCAGGATTTCCGGGCGTCGAGTGGCAGCGCCGGCCAGTCTCGTTACCGGCTCCTCCGGCATCCTTTGGGCTCTCTCTCTGCACTCTCCCGTGAAGCAACAGGAAGGTTGAGAGGAGAACACACCACCCCCTTGCCACTTTGTCCCATTGGGCTTCCGCCCAGTGAAGGTAACTGGGCCGAGGCCACATCCAGACAACTTCAGAGAGATCCAGACAGGGGATGAAGGAGTATCGGGTACGGGGAAGAGTCAGGCAATGGGTGGGGGTTGTGGGGACGAGGGAGCAAGCAAGCACTGTGACTAAGCCTTCTACTTGTCTCTTTCAGGTCTCTCTCCCTGCAGTCCCTATCCTTCCTTCCCTCGCCCACCTGTCTTCTGAGTCCGAGGGTATTATACTTATTCCGGACTGGGGACGGATGGGAGGTGGACCCTTACATAGCATCGGTGTCATCCCGAGGAGAGGATCATTGAAGCCCGTGACAGAATCATTGGCCCACGAATATATCTCCTCCTGATCACGCCGGTGCACGGTCATGGCCACGTTAGACGACGTACTAGCCGCTTTGGCCTAAGTACAACTAGAATTGGCTGCGTCTAGAGCGGAATCAGCCACCTTATATGCCCGCCTGGATCGCATCCAGCGCAATCCCTTTGATGCAGGGAACCCTCCCCCTTCACAGACACCCCAGGTAGTAGTGGAAATGCCGACTCATATACCCTTGGCCCCCCCTGAAAGGTTTCACGGGGACATTCAAAAAGTGCAGGTGTTCTTGACCCAGGTGCAGTTGCATTTCCACTGCAAACCAAAGCTTTTCCTCACCAACCAAGCCAGGGTGGCTTTCCTTATCTCCTACTTAACCGGAGACGCCGCACAATGGGCTGTCCCCATCGTGCGAAGAGACGACGCCCTCTTGTACGACTGGGACGCCTTTCGTCATGAATTCGAAAAGACCTTTGACCGCCGGGCAGACACCTTCTCCGCCGATCGCGACCTCCTTGACCTTCGCCAATCCAGCACCGACTTCCTGGGGTATGTGAACAGCTTTCGCAGGTTGGTGGCAGAGACCGACTGGCCCGAGTCAAAACAAGCTGCGATCTTTTACAGAGGGCTGACAGAAGACCTGAAAGATGTTATTGCCCAAATAGACCCCCAGCCACGTACCTGTGCGGCCATGATAGAACTGGCTTCTTGACTGGAATACCGGCTCAGGGAAAGAAAGGGTGAACACAAAAGAAAGGATAAAGCTCCTCTTTTTTCCGACCATCCACGCACCACGGATCCGACATCAACCCGCGCTGACCCCATGGAGATAGGGATGGTGAGAGCATCCTTAACCCTCACAGAGCGGGACCACCGATGAAAACAGGGTCTCTGTTTATATTGTGGCAAGAAAGGCCATTTCTTGCAGGAATGCCCTGTGTGCCCGAAAACTAGCCGCCTTAGGGCCAATCAAACAGCAGCCAGCGCCAGCGAGGGACCGGCGGGAAACCTAAGTGCTTGAAGGAACAAGAAGGGACACCTTCAAGCTGTCACTCCATCCCTTCACTGGAGGCCGACACCTCCAAAGAACCAGACCACATATTCATCACCGTGCAAATAACGCTCGGCAGTGGCCCCCGTAACGTCAGGGCTATGATCGACTCTGGAGCCACGGGATGCTTTCTGGATTATAAAGAAGCAGACCGATTGGGGATCCCCCTCCTCCTTAAAATCACCCCCGAACTTGTTTTTGCCGTCGACGGTAAGGAACTGGAATCCGGTCCCATAAGACACATGACGCCATCCCTGAGGGTTACCATAGGAGAGGACCACAGCGAATGGCTCACTTTGAACATCATTCAAGCTCCACGGTGCAATCTCATCCTTGGGTTGCCATGGTTAAGAAAAAACGGGCCCAGCATCCAATGGGCTACCAACACGATTACGTTTTGCTCTCCCTTTTGTCAGGCCCATTGCTGCCAACAAAAGGACGCTCAAGTGCTAGAAAACGAATCCTCATACCATGTGGCCACAGCCGCGGAGAAGGAGGTGACACTCCCCGAATGGTACTCGTCCTATAAAGAAGTCTTCGATAAGCAAAAGGCGGAAGACCTGCCGCCGCATCGCGACTATGATTGCCGCATCGACCTGATCCCTGGAGCCACCGTTCCGTGTAGTCGGATTTATGCCCCCACGGAGCCCGAAACCAGTCACCTACGAGAATACCTGGACACCTACTTACAGCTAGGGTTTATCCGCCCCTCCAGTTCTCCTGCAGCGTCACCCCTCTTTTTCATACCGAAGGCCAACGGCGAATTACGCTGCTGCATCGACTACCGAGCCCTCAATGCGATGACCGTCAAGAACCAGTATCCCCTACCGCTCATTCCCGTTTTGTTAGAACAGGTTCGAGAGGCACGAATATATACCAAATTGGACCTCAGGGGGGCGTATCATCTGGTACGGATACGTGCGGGCGATGAGTGGAAGACGGCGTTCAAAACAAGATTTGGCTTGTACGAGTACCTGGTGATGCCGTTCGGGCTCTGCAACGCCCCGGCAGCTTTTTAAATATTTCCTCAACGAGGTACTAAGAGACTTCTTGTACAAATACGTGGTGTTCTATATCGACGATATTCTGATCTTTTCGTCCAACCCAGAAGAACATATCGGCCACGTACAGAACGTGTTGAAGGCACTTGAAAGAAACCGCTTGTTTTGCAAGCTCACGAAGTGTGAGTTCCACGTTACCACCGTGGAGTTCCTTGGTGTCCTGCTGACCCCCGATGGACAGATTATGACCAACAGGAAGGTCCAAGCGGTATCCCAGTGGCCGCAACCAACATCCGTGAAGGAAGTACAGAGCTTCCTTGGATTTTCGAACTTTTACCGGAGGTTTATCCACCACTTCTCTCAGACGGTAACTCCACTCACCAAGTTAACACGGAAAGGAATTCCCTTCCTATGGTCTCCCGAAGCCCAAACCGCCTTTGAACAACTCAAGAGGGCCTTTACGTCCGCTCCCATCCAACGACATGCCAAACCGGATCTCCCTTTTATAGTGGAGGCCGATGCTTCCGACGAGGCGGTGGGCGCTATTCTTTCTCAGCGCCATCCAGACACCGGGCTACTCCATCCTGTAGCGTTCATGTCCAAGAAGTTAAACCCCGCTGAACTCAACTACACCATCTCTGAGAAAGAGCTGCTGGCCATCCGCGAGGTATTCCTGGAATGGCGGCATTGGTTGATGGGAGCTCGACACCAGGTAACGGTGTACACGGACCATCGAAACCTCCAGTTCCAGCGGTCAGCTCGTTGACCTCTCTCCTCGTAAAAAGAGGTGGATGCTCTTTTTTGTGGAGTACCACTTCTTAGTCACGTATCGACCGGGGACTCAAAACAAGAAAGCCGATGCTTTATCGCGACAGGGTCTTTCAGACCTCCCTGCGGTGACACCCGACCAGTCCATTTTATCACCGGAGCAAGTCATAGGCAGCCTCAAGACCGTGTCCTTCCTACAAAGAGTGAAGCAAGGGATCCAAACGTTTGCCTGGGCTTCATGGCTAAAAAGCCATAAAGAATGGCGCCTGCAACACGGTCTTCCCATGTGTGGTTCCAGGGTACAAGTCCCCACACTCCCACTCCGAAAACTCGTCTTCTCCTGGTGTCATGACCTGCCCTGTGCCGGTCTCGCAGGGGGAACAAAAACCCTTGAAAAAGTGTTGAGGCAGTTCTGGTGGCCTTCCGTGCGGCCGGATGTGTTACTCTGGGTGAAGAGGTGTGCAGTATGTGCCCAAATGAAAACGGACCATCAAAGGAAACAAGGCCTGCTGATGCCTCTTCCTACCCCGATGAACCCCTGGGAAAGAATCTCGATTGACTTCGTGGTGGGATTACCGAAGGACCGGGGATGCACAGCGATCATGGTCGTCATCGACTACCTCACCAAGATGGGACACTTTATCGCCTGCAAACAGGTCCCCACGGCTGGGGTGTTGGCGAAACTCCTGTTGGTACACGTCGTGTGGCTCCATGGTCTTCCGTTGGGGATCGTGTCGGACAGGGGGTCGCAATTTACAGCGAGGTTCTGGAAGGTGTGGTGTGAACACCTTGGCATCCGCTGCTCCCTTTCCACAAGCTTCCACCCACAGACAGACGGCCAGACAGAGAGGCTTAACCAGACCCTCAAGCAGTATCTGCGCTGCTACACAGACCAGGCTTCGCACACATGGGTCGACTTGCTGTGGGTGGCGGAAGTGGCGTATAATAACTCCCAATACTCCTCCACTCACCTCACACCCTTCTTCCTAGCCTCTGGGTTCCATCCTCGCTTTGTTCCCTTTATCCTCCCTCGAGGGAACACTCCTCTTCCCGACGTACAGGGTAGACTCCGCACCATACACTCTGCCTTGAAGCAAGCCCGGATAAACCTGCAGAGGGCGAAAGACCGGTACAAAACCCAGGCCGACAAACATCGCCGGCCCGCACCAGTTTACCACAAGGGGGAGAGGGTGTGGCTGTCCACGAGGAACATTCGGTTCAGAAAACCTAGTGCCTTCACTCCCAAATTCACAGGGCCCTACCCAGTTGTCCGGCACGTGAACCCTGTGGCTGTACAGTTACGTCTGCCCCCGCAGATGCCCATACACCCGGTGTTTCACGTATCTCTGCTTAAGCCATCTCAATGTCCTGTTCGGAAGGGCCCGGCCCCGGTGTGGGTGCAACATGAACAGGAATACGTCGTTCGACGCGTCCTGGACTCCAAGCTGGTGAGGGGCAAGCTGTGGTACCTTCTTGCTTGGAAGGGCTATGGGCCAGAGGAAAACTCCTGGGAACCTGCCTCTGCGGTGCATGCCGCCCACCTGGTGGCAGCTTTCCACCGCCGCTCTCCTTCCAAGCCCGGGGGCTCCACGGGGCCCGGGGTCAGGGTGAAGGGGGATGTGCTGTCATGATTCCAAGTGCAGCGTCATGACACCGCAAGGAACAGGACTCCATTTCCCAAGAGGCGCTGCAAGCACCACGTCACGTGCCATCGCAAGAGCCCCGGAAACGGATAAAGACCTCAGCTTCCTTGGGGGCGTTGCCAATGATTCCTGACCCACAGTAGCTAATCAACGGCCCCGCCACGATCGTCCTGACGATTGCCTCCGCTCCAGCTCACAAGTTCCTGACACGCCTCCCACTGGTTGAATCCTGATGTCCCGCGTGAGCGCGCTACAACATACTCGCTGGTAACAGTTTAGGTGAGTGTTTGGAGGGAACCTTGTGTCCGAACCAATCCAGGTCCCCCGGGCCGTGCCGCCCTCAGCGAACCTGTGCTCCTCTGCCCCAGGATTTCCGGGCGTCGAGTAGAAGTGCAGGCACCCTCTGACTCCGGACCTGGCTCGCTCACTCCTCGCGTACCCGTGAAGCAACTGGACGGTGCGGAGGTGAGCGCCTCTACCGCCGCGACGCTCCTCCGCCCCAGGATTTCCGGGCGTCGAGTGGCAGCGCCGGCCAGTCTCGTTACTGGCTCCTCCGGCATCCTTTGGGCTCTCTCTCTGCACTCTCCCGTGAAGCAACAGGAAGGTTGAGAGGAGAACACACCACCCCCTTGCCACTTTGTCCCATTGGGCTTCCGCCCAGTGAAGGTAACTGGGCCGAGGCCACATCCAGACAACTTCAGAGAGATCCAGACAGGGGAGGAAGGAGTATCAGGTACGGGGAAGAGTCAGGCAATGGGTGGGGGTTGTGGGGACGAGGGAGCAAGCAAGCACTGTGACTAAGCCTTCTACTTGTCTCTTTCAGGTCTCTCTCCCTGCAGTCCCTATCCTTCCTTCCCTCGCCCACCTGTCTTCTGAGTCCGAGGGTATTATACTTATTCCGGTCTGGGGACGGATGGGAGGTGGACCCTTACATAGCATCGGCGTCATCCCGAGGAGAGGATCATTGAAGCCCGTGACAGTTTCCATAGGAAATCTCAAAATTCTATTTTGAATAACTTTGGCGCCGGTTGCCGAATCTTCGCGAAATTTTCAAAACTAATGGGGCGCTCCGCTCAGCTCCTACCCTGAAAGGGGGGTCCCAAAACGCGTTTTCCCAATGCCTTTTTCCATAGGGACCTTTAGTCGAAGGTACAGCCCGAACGGCTGAACAGAAATACTTGAAATTTGGCAGAGAGGTAGTCCTCAGGTCAGGGAAGTGCCTTTTGCATATCTGGTGTCAATCTGTTCAGTATTTCCTGAGAAAATTGCATTTGAAAGTACATAAATATCTATAAGCGCGCACAGTGCCGTGCGCGAGCGAAATTCTGATTGGTTGTTAGACGTCAGTAAACATTCGAATCGGTGGAAATCAGGAAGTGTCGGCCGCCATTTTGTCTGTCGCACTGAAAAGGAAAGGTGGAAAAAAGGTGGAAAACGTGAAAAGGGGGCAGGAAAGAGAGTTCCTGACCCCCTAGCCTTTGTCAGGGGGTCACAGAAGGACCCCCAAGGGTGAAAAAAACATTTTAAGAAAATCGCGGGTTGCGCGCACGGTGAAAAACCCTTAAAAAAAAAAACATATAAGAACATGAAAAGGGGGCAGGGTAGAGAGTTTCTGACCCCCTAGCCTTTGTCAGGGGGTCCCTGAAGGACCCCGAAGGGTGAAAAAAAACATTTTATTTTGTTACAAAAAATCGCGAGGTGCGCGCACCGTGCGCGCATGGTGAAAAACCCATAAAAAAAAATAAAAGAATTAAAACTGTTTATAATTTTAAAGAAGATATTAACTATGCTGTTCAACTTTATCCAAATAAAAAAAAATAATAATAATAAGAAAAAAAAATACATAAATTAGCATTTAAAAAACCACTGAAATTCACAAAAAAAACCATAGGTTTCACACACGTTATAGTTAGGAATTAGCATTTAAAAAACCTTGCAAATTCACTTAAAAAACCATAGGTTTCACGCTCATCATAGTTAGGAATTAGCATTTAAAACCTTGCAAATTCACTTAAAAAACCATAAGTTTCACACATGTTATAGTTAGCTGGACATTTCACTCGTAAAAAACCAATGAAATTCCCCCGTTATAGTTAGCTCAGGCAACTATAACTCACGCGACCGCAATCCACTGCTGATGACGTCAGATATTACATCACTGATGACATATGTGTCTTTCTGTAAAATAAATATTTGTTATATATGTATAGCTAAAGGTTAATGGAAGAATAAATTGGTAAATAAGTGTCTAAATACAGTGATGTAATATCTGACGTCATCAGCAGTGGATTGCGGTTGCGTGAGTTATAGTTGCCTGAACTAACTATAACGGGGGAATTCCATTGGTTTTTTACGAGTGAAATGTCCAGCTAACTATAACATGTGTGAAACCTATGGTTTTTTAAGTGAATTTGCAAGGTTTTTTAAATGCTAATTCCTAACTATAACGTGTGTGAAACCTATGGTTTTTTAAGTGAATATATATATATATATATATATTATCTACTGGCGGTCGCCAGTAGATAGTTATAGTTAGGACCGTGTTTCCATAGGAAATCCGCAACATTCTATTTGGAATAACTTTGGCGCCGGTTGCCGAATCCTCGCGAAATTTTCAAAATAGGTGGGGCGCTCCGCTCCGCTCCTACCCTGAAAGTCTCGGGGGGATCGTCAAGTGGGGGCTGAGAAAAAAGGGGGGTCCCAAAACGCATTTTCCCCATGCAATTTTCCATAGGGACCTTTAGTCCAAGGTACAGCCCGAACGGCTGAACAGAATTACTTGAAATTTGGCAGAGAGGGAGTCCTCAGCTCAGGGAAGTGGCTTTTGCAGGTCTGGTGTCAATCTGTTCAGTAGTTCCTGAGAAAATCAAATGTAAACTCATATATATATGTGGGCGGAGCCTAACCACACATCTCATCCTGAGATCTGATTGGCTGTCAGCACTTCATCCAAGAAGTGTTGGCAGCCATCTTGGGACCAATATACATGATAGCACCTCATTAAAAAGCATTGCAGTTAATAGAAGGTTTTAAGACTTTAGTTACATTATAAATCATTTGTTGATGGTACCATACTCATTTTAGGAACTGTGGTATGTTCTAAGGTGATTTCACCATGTGAAAAAGCCTTCTGCTGGGATATCATGATTGAGAGAAAAATATTTTCTCATGCTTTTCCCACAGAGGTTTGGAAGGTGATCTATAAGCTAAACTGAGAGCTTATTTTCTGTAAATTCACATTATCTTTCTCAGTCATGTGAGAATGAAGTCTGACATTCTCAGTAAAACATGTACATCCAACAAGGGCAGAGACTGTCAGTTGATTCCTTTGTGTTCTACTGCAGCTTCCCAGAGTGTTCCAAAGAACAACTAGAGCGCTAACAGTCCTACTTATTATAAACGTATGGCACACCTGAAGCCATCTTGCTTGGATTAAAGTGGTAACTCTTAAAACATTTAATTTAAAAAGGAACAAAATGAGGGGGTTCATTTTTCCATAAAAAGTATGATTAGTGCTGCAGAACGAAAAATTAGGGCACATTTTGAGTGACTTCTCAAATCCTCTTCTATTTCATTAAAAAATTCTGACATGCAGACTGAAACATGCACTTTCAATACCAGCAGCAGTTTTCCCTGGTGAGCAGTAGCTTTACTACAGTGATCTAATGAGCAAAAAGAGTGCTAACATTCTGAATTTATGGCAAATGTGTGACACATCTGAATGCCTTTTTGATGGAATCAAAGTAAAAAACTGAAAGTATTTCCTACTGAGGAGACTGCAGTAAATGAGGAAATTAGGAAACGTCATAACAAATAAGTCTCCCAAGATGGCCACCAGAGACAAAAGAGCCAAAATGTAGCCCAAATATCACCCAGATGTAGCCCAAGTATAGCCCAATGACAGAATGTCCCAGAGTGTTCTTAAAAACAACTAGAGCGCTTACTGTCTTCATTATGACAAAAGTATGGCACACCTGAAGCCATCTTGATTGGAATAAACTGGTAACACTTAAAACATTTAATTTAAAAAGGAACACAATGAGGGGGTTCATTTTGCCATAGAAATTATGATTAATGCTGAAGAAAGAAAATGAGGGCACATTTTGAGTGACTTCTCAAATCCTCTTCTATTTCATTAAAAAATTCTGATATGCAGACTGAAACATGCACTTTTAATACCAGGAGCAGACTTCCATGGTGAACAGTAGTTTTACTACAGTGATCTAATGAGCAACTAGAGTGCTAAGTTTCCGAATTCATGGCAAATGTGTGACATATCTGAATACCTTCATGATGGAATCAAAGTAAAAAACTGAAAGCATTTCTTACTGAGGAGACTGCAGTACATGAGGAAATTAGGAAACTTAAAAACAAATAAATCTCCCAAGATGGCCACCGGAGACAAAAGAGCCCAAATGTAGCCCAAAATCACCCAGATGTAGCCCAAATATAGCCCAATGACAGAAGTGTGCAAAACACTTATTATTTTGTGTTTTTGCAGTGTTATATAGTGCAGACTTGTCAGGTATTGGAGTGCTTTCATGAGCATTGGTTACATCACACAAGAACAAATTCATTTTGGTTGTAGACATGGGGAGACTAAGTGATTTGACCAGAATCACAGAATGTTGAGCTGAAGCAGAAACTCCAACCTGGTTCCCCAGTTGCAAAGTCTGCAGTTCTGGAAGTAACACCACATCCTCTCCCCTAAGTGCAACATTTAATCAAATGGTCAACTGGATAAAAAAAATAAAGATAACAATTAATTTAAAAGTGCTTTGTCGCTATTTGAAAACTCAGAAAATATGTCCTTATTTTAGTCTTTTAGAGCACTAACCATAATTTTGATGCCAATAAGACCCTCTCATATATGTAATTTCTAAAGGAAATGCTCTAGGTATTACAGTTTTGATTACATCAAGATGACGTCAGGCGTTCCACACTTTTGTAATAAATATAGAATGTTAGCAATCTAGTTGTTCATTAGGATACTGTTGAGAGGCAGAGGCCAGGGGCACGGACTCTGAAAATTGAAGGTAGGTAGGAGGGTGCAAAGGCAACAATTTAACCACACTGAGCAGGCAGGAAGGGCCGTGGCAGCACAACAGACTATGGAGGGCAGTGAAAAGGGGGGCAGGGGCAACAAACCAACAATACAGGACTTGCAAGAGAGGCTGTGGCAATGTAATAGACCATTGTGGGCAGAAGTAAGAGGCAATGGTAGTACAACCATACATGCCAACAGACCCGATTCAGCCAGGAAACGTCCAATGTTTTTAAGCTCAAATGGGCTTTATTTGATCTGTCTCCTGTCCACAATCTCCTCTTTTTAATGTAACTCAAAGGGGAAAATCAATACCCCAGTTTTTTTTCAAAATCTCCCTCTTACCAAGTTCAAAATGTTCGCAAGTATGGTACATTGGATCATGGAAGGAAATGGGGTTGGGACATGGACTTGGATAACAGAGGATAGGAGGGACATGGAGAGGTGCACCAAACTGACCCTACAGGGCAGCCATCAGGGTTTGCAGCAGCACAATACACCACACAGGGCATGCGGGACGGGAGTGCAGCACAACAATCCATAGAAAGCAAGAGGGAGGGGACAGGACCATGCACATGGACAACAGAGAACAGAGGGGCAAGAGGCAATGGTAGCTAGCTGACCATAATGGACAGACACGAGAGAAAGCTGCAGCATAAAAGACCATAAAGGGTAGGAGGGACGGATCAGGGGCATTACAATGGAACAGACAAGCCAGGAGGGAGGGAGTAGGGGTCTGCACATGTAAACAGAAGGCTGGGGGCAAGGGGGCAGGGCAGGAGCAGCAAGATAGCCATGGAGGTCAGGCAGGATGGGCACTAGAAGCAAGACACACCATGAAGAGCAACAGTGAGACTGTGATGGCATGCACAAAGACCATGGAGGGAAGGTGGGAGGGGGTCAGGGGCAGCTAACTGACCACACAGGGAAGGTGGGAGGGGCCATGGCAGCACAGAAGACCATGCATGGCAAGTGGGAGGGTTAGTGGCAGCACAATGGCTATGATGGGCAAGAAGGAGGGTGCAGGGGCATGCACAAAGGACGATGGAGGATAGAAGGGAGGGTCAGGACCTGTGCACAGACAAGAAAGTTCAGGGGAAGGGGCCTCACAACAGACTGCACGGGGCAGGCAGGAGGAGCAGTTGCAGCACAACAGACCAGGGAGGGCAGAAGGGTGTGGCAGTACAATGGACCATGTAGGACAGGAGGAAGAGGATAGGGGCATGGCATGTGGACAGGCAGGGTGGAGGTGGCAGGGACAGGTTACAGTCATCTGACAATGCTAGGCAGGTGGGAGGGGAGTGGCAGCTCAACAGAACACTCAGAGTAGAAAGGAGTGGCAGGTCCATGGAACATGGTGGGCAAAAAGGATGGAGCAGGGGCATGCACAAAGACATCGGAGGGCAGGGGGAAGGAGAATAGGGGCAGCAAGCTAAGCACAGAGTTTAAGCAGGAGGTCAATGATGGGGCATAGAATTGGGCAATGGAGGGCAGGAGGAGTGGACTGGTACATCATACTAAGTTGAGGGCAGTGGCAGCACATCAGACCATGCATGGCAGGAGGGAGGAGGCAAGTCCATGGATTCACACAACAGAGGATAGGGAGGAGGGGGATGGGGCAGCAAGCTAACTGTTCAGAGAAGGCGGGTATTAGGAACTTTATTGTTTTTAAAACGTGTGTCTGTGCGAACTACTTAAAATATGAACAAGTATGCAGCATAATCTCACTTTTATTCAGAAAGAAGTGGACGTTTGTGACTGTGACTCCGGGCTCACTTGGCAGAAACACCCCCTGACCCTCCACCCCCTATCGCAAAATGAAATGCCCGTGAAAAGGGTAGGTGAACACAGTGTTATATAGAACATAGTCCTGAGAGCACGATTGAAAATGAAAACTAGATATGGTGTATGGTATAAACTATGCACCAAAAAGTGTGATAGAAGATGAACTGGGCGTGAAATATAATATGCAATACGTTGTGCGCAATGACAGATTCATTGGAGAGCACAAGATAGCACAGGCACTAGCGCGTGCTATGCGATATGCGCCTTGGAGTGTAATCTGCACAGGGCAGTGTTGTGTAACCTAACTAGTCTCTAAAGTTGTAAAATAAAATATGTGCTGGGGAGTGTAACGTTGCATATGCACTGTGACAAAGATATGGATCCCAGATTGTAATATGTATGGCATAGCACTGTGCGTTATAACATAGGCATCGAGGAAGGCCCGTTAGATGGGGCAATATAACCCGTGCGAAGACAAGTGTGCCATGACATATTCACGGGGTGGTGTTACAGTGCACATGGGCTAGAGAGTGTCATAGCATATGCACTAGCTAGTGGAATACAACACAGAGGTGTGTGGCACTCGGCAGGCAATGGTGGGTGTAACACAGCATTGGGCTCTGCCAGGAGCGCGCTGTGACTCTCAAGTGATGTTCGTCCCCTTTCCAGAGAGTAAAATAAAAAGTATTACACATCCGGCAGTGGATGTGTGTTTTATTAACCGTGAGGGGGGTTTCTTGCATAGTTTTGGTCAAATTTTTGTCAAATCCCCTTTGAATGGCTTGGTGTGTATGTGTATAAAATGTGCCCGTCAATAGCTACCCATGTTTGTATAAATAAACGGAAAGGGTGTCTACCGGGATTAGGCACGGTAGGGCATCAGACATGTCAGAGCTTCACTAGTGGTGTAAATACATTCCACGTGGATTCATTGTATGCATAGTCGCCTTTTAATGAATATCACGCAAATCGTCATGGTGATAGGTACGTACGGTTTGTCCAGCATGTCCTAGGTGTGTCTATAAATATATATTTTTTAAAAATTATAAAAAACAGTGGCCGGTCCTGGGGATTGGGGTCAAAAAAATATAATTAGGAGACAGGCCCTGGGGGATGGGGTCATCAGGGCCAATAAATTAGAATAAGAAGGGGAACCACACAGCCCCCCTTCTTAAAAAATTAAAATAAATAAAAGACTGGCATCGTGCCGGAGGCCACGCCCCCTCCTTGCAGCACTCTGCAAACGCGCCCCCTGGCGAGTTGTAAGTTGGGGAATTAATTCCTCTTCAATACTGAGGGTTCCTGAGGGCCAACTAGCCCAACAGGCATCTCCAGTATGCGCCAGGGAGCTGCGCTGCAGACAGGTGTTCTGAGGCCAAGCCCCTTTTTACACCTCTCTGCAACGCAGCTCTGTGGCGCTTACTGGAGGTACCTAGTGGTCTAGTTTGACCCTAGGGACCCTTAGGATTCAAGGGGACTTAATCTCTCAAATTAGAACAGCCACAGGGCGTGTTTACACGGTGGTGAAGGGAGGGGACGGGGCCTGAGGTGACGTGTGCAAACACGCACTATGGCACGTTTTAAATTGGGGATATAATTTCCCTTCAATACTGAGGGCCCCTGGGGGCTAACTAGCCCACCAAGTGCTTCCAGTAAGCGCCACTGAGCTGCATTGCAGAGAGGTAGTCCAGGCCGTGCCACTTTTTACACCTCTCTGCAACGCAGCTCTGGGGCACTTACTGGAGGTACCTAGTGGGCTAGTTGGACCCTGGGGACCCTCAGGATTCAAATGAACTTAATCTCCCAACTAAAAACGGACACAGGGCGTGTTTACACAGTGGTGAAGGGAGGGGACGGGGCCTGAGTTAACGTGTGCAGAAACGCCCTGTGGCCTGTTTTAAGAGGTAGTTTTAATCCCCCTGCCCTATTATATACTAGGGGCTTACAGAGGAGGTCATGCTAATCACAGGGGGACCCCAACGCATAATGTTCCCTAGTGTATGTAGGTTTTTTCACTGTATTCTAAGTGTCTTTTAACATAGCACTGGCTCTAGGACTGGTTAGTCAGACTCAGTTACCACCAGTATCCGTCTGAAAAAGTTGAGGGTACAGGATGGTTTTGCAACAAGGATTCTTTCTGCTCTTCTTTTTGTTCTTTCTGCACGTTATCCTTCTTTCTGCACTTTTCTTCGTCTTTGAGGACTTCTGTTGCTTCTTTTTGCACTTCTTTTTTTTCTTCTTGCTTCACATGTCCTATCTCTGTAGGCATAGTTAGAAATTAGCATTTAAAAAACCTTTGAAATTCACAGAAAAAAACATAGGTTTCAGGGGTGTTATAGTTAGCTGGACTTTTCACTTGTACAAAACCATTGAAATTCCCCCGTTATAGTTAGTTCAGCTAACTATAACTCGTGCGCCCGCAATGCACTGCTGATGACGTCACATATTACATCACTCATAACATGGTCAGTGACATCACTCATGACATCACTGATGACGTCTCAAATGACATCACTGATGACTTCATCCAGTGAATGTGTGTTTTTCTGAAAATTACATATGTTTTATATATGTATATCTCAAGGTCGAGGAAGAATAAATGGGTATATAAGTGTCTAAATGGATGATTTGTTTTTGAAAAATTGATTGTATAACTGACTGATTAAGTGTATCTTAGTGAATACATGGCTTAGTGAGTAATGTTTAAATATGTAAATATCTGTATCAGTCTCTCACTTTGTGTATAAGTGGCTGCATGGGATGGTGAGTAGCTACATGAGCGTCTATATAGGTTATTAGTTGTTTTTTTGAGTATCAGTATGAGTGTCTGAGTGTCTGTATGGTTCGGTGGGGGGTATTACGTAGTGCATAGGTGCATGAATGAGTGACTCACTGTTTGTATGTGTTGAAGACAGCATGTGTGCAGGACTGTATGGGTGGATGAGTGTGTGCATGGGTGTGTTAGTGAGTGAATGACTGTCTCAATAGTGTCTTTATGAGTAACTACACATGTTTTAAACTAGTATATGTGACTATTGGTGTATATAAGTGAGTATATGTGAGAGTGAGAGATTGAAAGAGTTCCTGTATGAATAAGTATGTGTTTCTATAAGTGATTGTTGAAAAGACTAAGTATGTGTAAGTTTCTGTAGAAGTAAGTGTGGTGGTGTGTGTATAACTGTATATGCAAGTAAATGGATGTTTGATTCTTTACTAGCATGAGTGACTATGTGTGTGAGGAACTCTATGGATGAGTGGCGTTGTGTAACAGGATGTATAGGTGTATGAGTACATATGATGAGTGAGTACATGTATGAGTGACTGTATAGGACTGTTGGTGAATGAGTGGATGTGTATGTGGATCTTAGAATTACTGAGTAGGTTGTTGTAACTGATATTGGTATGTCCATTGTTTTGAAAATTTTAGTTTCTATTTTTGAATGTGTGTATCAAAGGTTATATTAGGCGGAGAGGAGGTCTGCCACTCTATCACAAGGATGATGTCATCAGTGATGTCATTTGAGATGTCATCAGTGATGTCATGAGTGATGTCACTGACCAAGTCATGAGTGATGTAATATGTGACGTCATCAGCAGTGTGGGCGCGCGCGTTATAGTTAGCGGAACTAACTATAACGGGGGAATTTAAATGGTTTTGTACGAGTGAATAGTCCAGCTAACTATAACGCCCCTAAAACCAATGGTTTTTTCAGTGAATTTCTAAGGTTTTTTAAATGCTAATTCCTAACTATAACGTGCCTGAAACCTATGGTTTTTTCAGTGAATATATATATATATATATATATATATCAAAGCACAAAGTTGTCCCCAACTGGCAAAGCCACAACTCGGCGTAGTAATCCATATACACAGGTAAGTAGCAGACCAGCGATGTGCACACTTACTGCTGTACGCGTTTCGAGCTTATATCAGCTCTTGTTCACTGGCGGCAAGGAGACAGGAAACGGAATTCAAGAACATGTGATTTATTTAAATGAAGAGTCCCGCCCCAATAGGCGCAGTGGTATGCTGGTCATAGTAGTCTTAGTAACTGCCACCACTACTCAATGTTCATTAACCAAGTGGTTCCGTACCTGCCTCCAAGTTAAAAAATAAACACCCGGTTGGGCATGCGCTCACTGCCTGGCTTGCATAAATACATCTTGCCTGAGTTGGCCACGTCGTCCCTCAATTAGGCCTGGGCCAAAATTCCGTTCCGCTCGCGGAAATTGCGATACTTTGGCATTTTCGCGTTCCGAGGAAAGCGCGAAAATGTCAAAATTGCCGCAATCCGCATCTTAGCGGTAATTTGTTTCTTGCTCGCGCTGCAAAAAAATACATTCTCGCGTGCGCGCGATCGCCTTACCTGAATCCCCGTGTTCGCCGACAAGTTTTCCCGACCCGGTCGCGTTCTCCACGAGATATTCGATTGTTGGTAGCCATTTTGCCCTGTCTCGTGACAGTTCACGCCCGCATTAACGTAATTTGTCGCACAATCACGTCATTTGTCACGCGATCACGTCATTCTTCTCGCGATCATGCACAGCGCGAGTATGAGAAGATTGAGATCTCGAACACGTCATTCTCCACCGCGAGCGAGAGCGTGAGGACGCGGGCACGTCTAATCGAACGCGAAAAGGAGAAAGAGACCCCGAACACGTCATATCCAACGCGACAGGGAGCGAGAGAACGCGATCAAGTCATTTTGGACACGCCATCAACATGCGGTGAAAGTAATGTGAAGCTCGAGAACTCGAGCATGTAAAATTTTCAATTTGGAGAAGAATATCAGCTCTATCAGCATGAAACCTTCTGCAAATGATGATTTTGGATGAAAACAACTCCTCAGATTGACATTTGGCTGTTCTTTTTTGTGCAAGGAGTCCTTTTTTAAAAAGGTGGGGAGAGGGAGGAAGTGCCACAGAATCTCCAACTTCCTGTTCCTGTCCAGCAGGCTCCTCCCAGTGCTTTGTCCATCTCCTGCTCATTCTGCCTTTGGATTTTGAGCTGGAAAGATCACTCTTTTTGTCTGCTGCATCATTGCAATTGGATTTGAGGATTTTTTTATTTGGATATTTTACAAGTAAGTGGTTGTTGTGTCTGTTTGATTGGGGGCATTGCAGTTGTTGTAACTACAATTTATTTTTGGTAACTATCATCATTCCTTTTTTTTAAAATGTTGTGGGTAGTAGTAGTCAGTAGTAGGCCCGAGCTAGTCATGGGCATGGCCTCATGGGTGTGTGCATGATGAAGCAACTGTTCCTTTGTTGTTTTTTTCATGTATTTCATTTTCAAGCATCATTTAGGGCATGGATGGCATTGGATTGAGTTGGGAAAGTGTGTTTTATGGGGTGGGTTTCTGATGTTGTTGGGCCTGGCCATGTGGCTGGTGGCCATTTTGAAGCCTAGGCCTGCAAGCTTGCCTGGCCTTGTCTGCCAACAGGCCTGATTTCATCCACTAGGATCAGAGCAGGTAGCCACAGCTTTATTAATCAAGTGTTTTCTGTGTGGTCTGTTGAATTTAGACATCATTTAGGGCATGGATGGCATTGGATTGAGTTGGGGAAGTGTGTTTTTTTAGGATGGGCTTTCTGATGTTGTTGGGCCTGGCCATGTGGCTGGTGGCCATTTTGAAGCCTAGGCCTGCAAGCTTGCCTGGCCTTGACTGCCAACAGGCCTGCTTTCATCCACTAGGATCAGAGCAGGTAGCCACTTCTTTATTAATCAAGTGTTTTCTGTGTGGTCTGTTGAATTTAGACATCATTTAGGGCATGGATGGCATTGGATTGAGTTGGGGAAGTGTGTTTTTTTGGGGTGGGCTTTCTGATGTTGTTGGGCCAGGCCATGTGGCTGGTGGCAATTTTGAAGCCTAGGCCTGCAAGCTTGCCTGGTATTGTCTGCCAACAGGCCTGCTTTCATCCACTAGGATCAGAGCAGGTAGCCACAGCTTTATTAATCAAGTGTTTTCTGTGTGGTCTGTTGAATTTAGACATCATTTAGGGCATGGATGGCATTGGATTGAGTTAGGGAAGTGTGTTTTTTTGGGGTGGGCTTTCTGATGTTGGTTGTCTTAAAGAAATGCTTTTGTTGTGTGTGTCTGGTGTGTTGGTGTGCAATGCATGCGCCCTGCAGACCTTTTTGGGGCCTGTGAATGTTCGTATTTGCTTTTTGTTGCATTAAAAAGGCAGAGCAGTGTGCTTTAGCATGCATCCTTTCCCTGGCTTTTATAGGCCTTTTGTCAGCTCCTGGTGTTTCCCAGGCCCCCTGCTTGTTTGTGATTTGTGAGTGTCCATGTGGCTGGTGGCCTTTTTTTTGTGTTGGGAGTTATTAGTGTCCTGCTTTTGCCATATAGGCCTGCATGGTTTTCCTATTGGCTTACTGCTTCCATCCATCCACCCCCTTTGCCAGCAACAGCTCCATGGATGCTGAGATGCTCAAATAATTTAATGGCAAATAGGGTCCACCCCACTTCCATTACATTTTTATTTTGGTGGTTCTTATTAACTTTCCTATCCTTCCTGAGAGTGTAGTGTGTGACTGTACACAGTAGTATAACATAGCCCTTGTTCAAAAAAAAATAATAAATGGCTAGACTATATCTTTTGTTTGCACTAGTACAGTACTAAGTAACTGAACCACAACAACAAATGCAACATTTCACTGATGTTCTTCTACTGGCTTATTTGCTTTTAGGTGCACAAAAAGCCAGAGGAGGGGGTGTCATCAGAATCACCCGGCTACCCCGTTGTACTGCCAGCCAGACAGAAGTCCTGCTGCGCATCACGTCCACGTGTGACCAGAACATGTTGTGCATCTGCATCCTGCCTGATATCTGAAGAAGATGGCCCCAAAGAAAGGTACCAGGTCCAGTACCAAGAAAGTTGCCGGTGAGAAGAAGGAACAGAAAAAGGAAGTGCCATTAACCACGACTGGTGGTGTGCCGGCCAATGTTTTTTTTGGCACCAAAAAAGTTACGCCTGCAGCAGCGTTGTCCGGGAACCAAGCTGGTAGCAGCACCTCAGCACCAGCGGTCCAACCCCACCAACCTAGGCCCAAGGGCTTTAGTGTCGCAGAGGTAGCCAGTCTACTAACGAGCAGCGAAGTTGAAGAAATGTCATTATCGCAAAGTAGTACACAATCAACGCAGGCCCAAACTCAGCAGATAAGTGTGCAGCCGCAACAAGAACAGCAGCAGCCGCAACAAGAACAGCAGCGGCTGCAACAAGAACAGCAGCGGCCGCAACAAGAACAGCAGCAGCCGCAACAGCCCACCATAGTAGTTGTTGCTCCTGACGTAGGGGCATTTCAGGAAATGGAGCTTCCTGCAGACAAAGTGGAGCAAAGTCAAATCACTGTTTCAGAAGATCTATTCTCTTCCAGACCACCAGCAAGGAAAAGGAGGCTTAGTCCATCATTTTCTTCTTCAAGCCCCGCTTCTGAAGATCGTGATGCCACTTGGCACCCACCAGCTCAGTCTGAGAGTGATATATGCCACAAGACAATGCTTCTGAAAAGGAAGGTCCCAGAAAAACTTAAGAGTTATGGAGGTAGATGTCGAAGAGGGGGGTGATGTTGATGAAGACGAGCCAGTCATCACGCACATTACTCCCGCCCCAAAGGGATTGGAGACCAACATTCTCACCCTATCCAGAAAGGCTGCTACTGAGCGGGATGTAGCACGGATATCACCAACACAGGTTACACCACCACTACCTCCAGCTGCCATATTTTCCAAGGCCCGGCAGGGACCTACATCCAGCTCAACCATCTCAGTAGGTAGTGGTAGTAAAAGTCCCAGTCTAGGTGCACAGGGTCACATTTCCAGCACACTCTCCAGTTCATCTGGTATTGAAAGTTGGACATCGAGCAGTGCCAGAAAGTTCTCCTCCCCAGTTTGGGACTTCTTTTCTGTTAGCACCAAGGAGGAGAACGTTGCTATATGCTCAATTTGTCGGCAAGGTGTTCGGCGTGGTAAGCTTGGTACAAACTATGGTACCGGAGGCCAAGCAAGTCATCTCAGAATACACCACACTATCGTCTGGGAGAATCTCCTACTTCAGTTAAAAGAAAGTAGAAAAACTCAACCCATTGAAGTTGGTCAGGAAGAATCAGGGAGCGATATTATTGCGGTGGAAGGTGAAGAAGAGGGAGGCATTTCTAGCCCTGTCCCCAGTAGTGCAATGGTACCGCCACATCCTCCTCAGTAACATCTGAGTGGCACCGCAGTAAGAGCCTTACTCAGAGTCAGGCTGAGACACCAAGGCGACCGAGTACCGCAATAAGACAAACTGTGTAGTTGAGCCTAAGTGGGTTAATGAAAACAGCATCACAAAGGAAAGTAATCCAGCCTACCATTGAGAGCATGTTTAGGTTGGAGGGGCAGTTCCAACGCAACCACCCAACGGCACGGTTGTACAATGCGAAGCTGGCTAAAATGTTAGCGCTGGACCTTCTTCCTTTTTCATTTGTGGAAGGGGTGGGTTTCCTTGAATTTGTGTCAGCCATCTGTCCTAAATGGAAGGTTCCCAGACGGTCCTATTTTGCAAGAATTGCTGTTCCGGCACTACATCATGATGTGCTGGAATTGGTTGGACAAGCTTTGCAGCAGAGTGCTGTTCACAATATCCACCTGACAACAGACATGTGGACCAGTTGCCAAGCCACAGATTACATGTGCATCACTGCACACTGGGTCTCTTTTGTGGGGGTTAGAGATAAGCTATCTGCACGAGGTGTTGTTGACACAGCTGCGATTTTTAAAGGTATTCGGAAACATGCAACTGTAGCCATGTTCGCCATGGAGAAATCTCATACGGCTGAAAACATTTTAGATGAGTTTTGCAGCAAGGTTTTGGAATGGCTGCGGCCAAGAGGGCTTAGTATTGGTTTTGTTGCCACAGACAATGGCAGTAATGTACTTAAGGCCATGGAACTTGGTTCCTATTTCAGGGTTCCGTGTTTGGCGCACTGCATAAACATTATAGTTCAAGACTTTCTGAAAAAAGAACCCATAGTCAGCAATTTACTGGCAATCTGCCGAATAATATGCACTCCTTTCAGCCATTCTTTTAAAGCTCGGAAGCAGCTGAGGATCATCCAACGTGAGCATAGGCTGCCAGTCAAGGCACTCATCCAGGAGGTGGCAACACGTTGGAACTCAACGTATTACATGCTTGATCGTCTGTCTGAGCAGTACAGGTCAATCCATGCATATGTCTGGAAAAGAAGAGGGGATGCTACTGTTAAAGGCATGAACCTTGAGATGGAGCAATGGAGCCTAATTAAATGCCTGACTGAGATGCTTTGTCCTTTTGAGGTCTTCACACGTGAAGTCAGCAAGGAGGACTGTACAATGGGCCAAGCTATCCCATTATTGCAAATGCTAGAGCATCAGCTGAAGAATGTGTCTGAATCATACAAAGGTGTAGAGGACAAAAGGAAAGCCTATGACTTGGTGGAGAGCTTAGCCCGTCGCTTAGCTGAAAATGTAAGGATACAAAATAACATTTTGTCACAAGAACATTACATTTGTGCCACAATTCTGGATCCACGTGCAAAATTTGGACTGAAGACATTCTTTGCTTTTTCCGAGATTGATGTTGCCCGCTACAAAACTTGTATAGCTGAAGCGGCCAGTAAGTTGGAAAACAAACGGCTGCTAATTAAAAGCCCGCAAGATCAACCCACAAGAAGTACTGCAGCAGGGCATGCAGGATCAAGTGCAACTTCGTCGGCTGAGGGCGGTGCGTTTGGATCACAACACTCACCATCACTATCGACAACAGCAACAATAACTGGATCATTAGGCCCAGTACAATCGTTAGACGATTGGTATGTACTGTTAAGCATTAATAAGCACAGTGCTGATGCACAGAGAAAAGAGCACGAAAGCTTACCAGCAGCACCCCTGAACATTGAGCGGATGGTCCAGGCCTATCTGGACGACCCAACAGAGGTGTACATTGATCAAAACCCATTGCAGTATTGGTATAGGAAAAGGTCTGAATGGCCACTGCTCAGCAGGCTGGCGATAAGCTATCTGGCCTGCCCTGTCACACGTGTCTCTTCCAAACGTGTTTTCAGTGCTGCTGGTTCCATTGTAACATTGAGAAGGACCAGTCTCTCGCCCAAAAACGTGGAGAGGTTAACAATGATCAAAATGAATCAGCACTTCATACCACCGAATTACACAATACATGAAACAATGGAGGAATATGAGGACAGCGGCTCAGGTGACGGAAGTAGTGTGTCACATGATGATTACCTACTACTGGCTGACCCCCCAGAGTTTGAGGACGAGCTATACTTCCCTGACAATTAGGCTTGCACTTACTGTCTTCCTCCCTTTTTCCCCCTTTATTTATGTGTCTGTCGTTCCGCTTACAAACTTGTGAATCACAACAAATCCATTACCACCGTCTTCTACTCTTCTTATTTAATATACAAGTTTCAGGTGTCTGCAATTTGACAGTACAGTCCTTCGAATCCAGCTCCTCCGCTCCATCATACTGAATATCCCGCCCAAATCCATTGCCCTCATGAATGATGATTGGATGATGGTAAATACTAGAAGAACAAATTCAAACTTTCCTAGTCCTGCCAAAAGAAGTGGAGCATGAATAAGATGACTACTATAGCTATCCTCCTTTCAGAGCCGAGAGAGACTGCCCATTAACTGAAACTAAGATGGAACAGGTAATGATTGATGCCATGCATTGGACGCAGAGTCGCAGACTGAATGATTTTGTGTGTTTGTTGTGCATGAAGTTATGTAATTGTGCACTAATCATCTTTCTACAGAACACACTAAACTTAACTCAAGGTGAATTCAATTTTCCCCTTCTTGCAAATAAGAAATTTGTACTTCTCCTGCAGCTTTCTGATACATTGCTTTTAATTCAATACAGGAAGGGAACTCACTCAATCTGCGCAATGAGTATGATTGACACAACAGCACCGTCCATGATGATGCTGGCGAAATAGACGGCCCGTTATCTTTAGATGAGAAGGAACAGGTAATGACAATTAATGGCATGCATTGGACAGTGGACACCTGACTCTGAGCGATTAGTGTTTGTGTTTTTGTTGTTTGCTTATTGTGCAAAAAGTGAAGTCAAAGTGTACTAGTAATCTATTTTTCTGTACACACTAAAGACTGACTCAAGTCAATAATAATTCTACTCTTGTTGTGTAATAACAATTTTACTTCTACTGCAGGCCGATTTTCACAGTCAGTCAGTAAAAGTATCGGAGATGATGATGAAGTCAGGAGGACGTTTCATGAGTGGCATAAAACATAGCCCCTTCGCTGCCAGGCCTTTTCCCCCTCCTGTGCCAAGCCTTTTTTTGGCTATTTGGGGTAGTGCGCGATGAGGCCCCTGTAACTTTTTGACCACATAAGGTATCGATGCCAAATTTGTGTCCTTTTCTTCCAACATCATGGGGATTCTAAAGGTACTCAGGGTTTGTGGATTCTCCTAGAGGGGTCACAGAAATGAGCCAAAGTACAGCAAAACTTTGTTTTTTTTCAGAAAAATTGGAAAAACGGGCTGCAAATGAAAGCATCTGGGTTTTTTCCCTGCAAATGTTATCAAAAAAGGATTTGTGGGGTTGAAATCACCATTTTCCCAGCTTTTCGGGGATACCAGACTTTTTTCAGAAATCCAACATTTTTTTACACAGTTTTGGCATTTTTCTGGGACACAGCCTATTTTTGCTATTGTTTGTGCTTTTGACCTCCTTCCAGTTAATGGCAGAAATGGGTACAAAAGCAATAATGGATCCTGGAAAGCTATACATTTTCGAGAAGAAGACAAAATTCTGAATTAAGCAAGGGGTCATTTGTGTAGATCCATCAAGGTTTTTTTTATAGAAACAAACAGTTAAATATAGGATAAATTGAAAATTTGTTGAAAAAAACAGCCTTTTGTGTCAACGTTTTCACCTGTAACTTCTTCTAATTATGACAGCTCTTTGAAAGCAATATACCGTTACTGGTTGTGGGGATATATAGGACTTGTAGGTTCACCAAGAACCCGACGAACCTAGAGCCAAAAACTGAGCAGTAACTTGCAATGGTTTTTTATTATGAACCGGGTATATAGTAATTATTCTGTAAAAATGTGTACATGGAAAAATCGGTATGAAAGACACCTATGTATTTCTGAAATGGGAACAAAATATAGAGTTTAGAAACAGTAGATATTTGCACATTTCTGAAATTGGGAATACTCATACTAGCATGAGAATTATCAGTCATTTTTTAGAATGACTTCTTTTTTAAACAATATCTTTCATTTGGAAGGCAGAAATGCATCGAAAGTCAATAGATAATAACAGTTCCTTTACAAATCTGAATTACCCTAAATCTCCCGATAAAAATGGTACCTCACTTGTGTGGGTAGGCATAGTGCCCATGACAGGAAACGGCTCAAAACGCAACGTGGTCACAACTCAATATCGCAGTGAAAATGTACCCCTTTTTTTTGCAAAGTGCCTAGCTCTAGTGTTTGAACCCTAGCTCTGCGGGCACCTTGGTAAACCTAGCAAACCAATACATTTTTGAAAACTAGACACCCAGGGGAATCCAGGATGGGGTGACTTGACTGCCTCCCACCAGGGTCTGTTACCCAGAATCCCTTGCAAACCTAAACAATTGTCAAAAAAACACATTTCCCCCACATTTCTGTCGTGGAAAGTTCCGAAATCTGCATGGATCCACAAATTTCCACTCACCCCGCGTTCCCCAAAGTCTTACAAGAAAAACGCTACCTCACTTGTGTGGGTCGGCCTAGTGCCCGCGACAGGAAACGGCGCAAAACGCAACGTGGTCACACCTCAATTTCGCAGTGAAAAATGACCCTTTTTAGGCAAAATGTCTAGCTGTAGTTTTTGAACCCTAGCTCTGCGGGCAACTTGGGAAACCTAGCAAACCTATACATTTTTGAAAACTAGACACCCAGGGGAGTCCAGGATGGGGTGACTTGACTGCCTCCCACCAGGGTCTGTTCCCAGAATCCCTTGCAAACCTAAAAAATTTTCAAAAAAAACACATTTTCCCCACATTTCTGTTGTGGAAAGTTCCGGAATCTGTGTGGATCCACAAATTTCCACCCTCCCCGCATTCCTCAAAGTCTTACGAGAAAAACGGTACCTCACTTGTGTGGGTCAGCCTAGTGCCCGAGACAGGAAACGGCGCAAAACGCAATGGGGTCACACCTCAATTTCGCAGTGAAAAATGACTAGCTGTAGTTTTTGAACCCTAGCTCTGCGGGAACCTTGGGAAACCTAGCAAACCTATACATTTTTGAAAACTAGACACCCAGGGGAATCCAGGATGGGGTGACTTGACTGCCTCCCACCAGGGTCTGTTACCCAGAATCCCTTGCAAACCTAAAAAATTGTCAAAAAAAACACATTTCCCCCACATTTCTGTGGTGGAAAGTTCCGGAATCTGCGTGGATCCACAAATTTCCACCCCCGCCGCATTCCCCAAAGTCTTACGAGAAAAACGGTACCTCACTTGTGTGGGGAGGCCTAATGCCCACGACAGGAAATGGCGCAAAACACAACGTGGTCACATCTCAATTTCGCAGTGAAAAATGACCCTTTTTGGCAAAATGACTAGCTGTAGTTTTTGAACCCTAGCTCTGCGGGCACCTTGGGAAACCTAGCAAACCTATACATTTTTGAAAACTAGACACCCAGGGGATTCCAGGATGGGGTGACTTGACAGCCTCTCTCCAAGGTCTGTTACCTAGAATCCCTTGCAAACCTAAAAGATTGTCAAAAAAAACACTTTTTCTCCACATTTCTGTCCTGGAAAGTTCCAGAATCTGCTTGGATCCACAAATTTCCACCCACCCCGCGTTCCCCAAAGTCTTACGAGAAAAACGGTACCTCACTTGTGTGGGGCGGCCTAATGCCCGCGACAGGAAACGGCACAAAACGCAACGTGGTCACATCTCAATTTCGCAGTGAAAAATGACCCTTTTTTGGCAAAATGACTAGCTGTAGTTTTTGAACCCTAGCTCTGCGGGCACCTTGGGAAACCTAGCAAACCTATCCATTTTTTAAAACTAGACACCCAGGGGAATCCAGGATGGGGTGACTTGACTGCCTCCCACCAGGGTCTGTTACCCAGAATCCCTTGCAAACCTAAAAAATTGTCGAAAAAAACACATTTTCCCCACATTTCTGTGGTGGTAAGTTCCGGAATCTGTGTGGATCCACAAATTTCCACCCACGCCGCATTTCCCAAAGTCTTACGAGAAAAACGGTACCTCACTTGTGTGGGTCGGCCTAGTGCCCGCGACAGGAAATGGCGCAAAACGCAACGTGGTCACACCTCAATTTCGCAGTGAAAAATGACCCTTTTTTGGCAAAATAACTAGCTGTAGTTTTTGAACCCTAGCTCTGCGGGCACCTTGGGAAACCTAGCAAACCTATACATTTTTGAAAACTAGACACCCAGGGGAATCCAGGATGGGGTGACTTGACTGCCTCCCACCAAGGTCTGTTACCCAGAATCCCTTGCAAACCTAAAAAATTGTCCAAAAAAACACATTTTCCCCACATTTCTGTCGTGGAAAGTTCCAGAATCTGCTTGGATCCACAAATTTCCACCCATCCCCCCGCGTTCCCCAAAGTCTTACGAGAAAAACGGTACCTCACTTGTGTGGGGAGGCCTAAAGCCCGCGACAGGAAACGGCACAAAACGCAACGTGGTCACATCTCAATTTCGCAGTGAAAAATGACCCTTTTATGGCAAAATGACTAGCTGTAGTTTTTGAACCCTAGCTCTGCGGGCACCTTGGGAAACCTAGCAAACCTATCCATTTTTTAAAACTAGACACCCAGGGGAATCCAGGATGGGATGACTTGACTGCCTCCCACCAGGGTCTGTTACCCAGAATCCCTTGCAAACCTAAAATTTTTTCGAAAAAAACACATTTTCCCCACATTTCTGTGGTGGTAAGTTCCGGAATCTGTGTGGATCCACAAATTTCCACCCACCCCGCATTTCCCAAAGTCTTACGAGAAAAACGGTACCTCACTTGTGTGGGTCGGCCTAGTGCCCGCGACAGGAAACGGCGCAAAACGCAACGTGGTCACACCTCAATTTCGCAGTGAAAAATGACCCTTTTTTGGCAAAATGACTAGCTGTAGTTTTTTAACCCTAGCTCTGCGGGCACCTTGGGAAACCTAGGAAACCTATACATTTTTGAAAACTAGACAACCAGGGGAATCCAGGATGGGGTGACTTGACTGCCTCCCTCCAGGGTCTGTTACCCAGAATCCCTTGCAAACCTAAAAAATTGTCCAAAAAAACACATTTTCCCCACATTTCTGTCGTGGAAAGTTCCAGAATCTGCGTGGATCCACAAATTTCCACCCACCCCGCGTTCCCCAAAGTCTTACGAGAAAAACGGTAACTCACTTGTGTGGGTCGGCCTAGTGCCCGGGACAGGAAACGGCACAAAACGCAGCGTGGTCACACACACCTCAATTTCGCAGTGAAAATTGACCCTTTTTTGGCAAAATGACTAGCTGTAGTTTTTGAACCCTAGCTCTGCGGGCACCTTGGGAATCCTAGCAAACCTATACATTTTTGAAAACTAGACACCAAGGGGAATCCAGGATGGGGTGACTTGACTGCCTCCCACCAGGGTCTGTTACCCAGAATCCCTTGCAAACCTAAAATATTGTCAAACAAAACACATTTCCCACACATTTCTGTGGTGGAAAGTTCCGGAATCTGCGTGGATCCACAAATTTCCACCCTTCCCGCATTCCCCAAAGTCTTACGAGAAAAATGGTACCTCACTTGTGTGTGTTGGCCTAGTGCCCGTGACAGAAAACGGTGCAAAATGTAGTGAGGTAACATCAAAATTGCCTATCTCAAAACCACCTGGTTTTGCAAGGGGGGTCACTTGGGTTTTTGGACCAGTGCATGGCAGCCATCTAGGGAAACCTACCAAACCCATACATTTCTGAAAACATGACACCCGGCGGCTTCCAGGGAGGTATGGCTTGCGTGGATCCCCCAACGTTTCCTTACCCAGAATCCCCTGCAAACCTCAATTTTAGCTGAAAAAAACACTTTTTTCACACATTTGTGTGTGGGAATGTTGTGGCATCACTGGGCTCACTCAAATTTCCCACCACCCAGCGTTCCCCTGGGTCTCCTGGTAAAAATGGTGCCTCACTTGTGTGGGAGGCCCAAGTACCCGCGACAGGCAAGGGCCCAAAACGTAGTGAGGCGACATCAAAATTGCCCATCTTAAAACCACCTGGTTTTGCAAGGAGGGTCACATGGGTTTTTGGCCCGGTGCTGGGCGGCCATCTAGGGAAACCTACCAAACCCATACATTTCTGAAAACTAGATACCCGGCGGCTTCCAGGGAGGTATGGCTTGCATGGATCCCCCAACGTTTCCTTACCCAGAATCCCCTGCAAACCTCAATTTTAGCTGAAAAAATCACTTTTTTCACACATTTTGGTGTGGGAAAGTTGTGGCATCACCGGGCTCACACAAATTTACCACCACCCAGCATTCCCACAGGTCTCCCGGTAAAAATGGTGCCTCACTTGTGTGGGAGGCCCAAGTACCAGCGGCAGGCAAGGGCCCAAAACGTAGTGAGGTGACATCAAAATGGCCTTTGCTAAAAAACTTGGTTTTGCAAGGGGGGTCACTTGGGTTTTTGGACCGGTGCTAGGCGGCCATCTAGGGAAACCTACCAAACCCACACATTTCTGAAAACTAGGCACCCGGCGGCTTCCAGGGAGGTATGGCTTGCGTGGTTCCCCCAATGTTTCCTTACCCAGAATCCCCTGCAAACCTCAATTTTAGCTGAAAAAAATCACTTTTTTCACACATTTTGGTGTGGGAAAGTTGTGGCATCACCGGGCCAAAAACCCAAGTGACCCCCCCTTGCAAAACCAGGTGGTTTTGCGATAGGCCATTTTGATGTCGCCTCACTACGTTTTGGGCCCTTGCCTGCCGCGGGTACTTGGGCCTCCCACACAAGTGAGGCACCATTTTTACCGGGAGACCTGGGGGAACGCTGGGTGGTGGTAAATTTGTGTGAGCCCGGTGATGCCACATCTTTCCCACACCAAAATGTGTGAAAAAAGTGATTTTTTCAGCTAAAATTGAGGTTTGCAGGGGATTCTGGGTAAGAAAACGTTGGGGGATCCACGCAAGCCATACCTCCCTGGAAGCCGCCGGGTGTCTAGGTTTCAGAAATGCATGGGTTTGGTTGGTTTCCCTAGATGGCCGCCGAGCACCGGGCCAACAACCCAAGTGACCCCCCTTGCAAAACCAGAACGTTTAGCAATAGGCCATTTTGATGTCGCCTCACTACGTTTTGGGCCCTTGCCTGCCGCGGGTACTTGGGCCTCCCACACAAGTGAGGCACCATTTTTACTGGGAGACCTGGGGGAACGCTGGGTGGTGGTAAATTTGTGTGAGCCCAGTGATGCCACAACTTTCCCACACCAACATGTGTGAAAAAAGTGATTTTTTCAGCTAAAATTGAGGTTTGCAGGGGATTCTGGGTAAGAAAACGTTGGGGGATCCACGCATGCCATACCTCCCTGGAAGCCGCCGGGTGTCTAGGTTTCAGAAATGCATGGGTTTCATAGGTTTCCCTAGATGGCCGCCGAGCACCGGGCCAACAACCCAAGTGACCCCCCTTGCAAAACCAGAAGGTTTAGCGATAGGGTATTTTGATGTCGCCTCACTACGTTTTGGGCCCTTGCCTGCCGCCGGTACTTGGGCCTCCCACACAAGTGAGGCACCATTTTTACCGGGAGACCTGGGGGAACGCTGGGTGGTGGTAAATTTGTGTGAGCCCGGTGATGCCCCAACTTTCCCACACCAAAATGTGTGGAAAAAGGGATTTTTTCAGCTAAAATTGAGGTTTGCAGGGGATTCTGGGTAAGGAAACTTTGGGGGATCCACACAAGCCATACCTCCCTGGAAGCCGCCAGGTGTCTCGTTTTCAGAAATGCATGGGGTTGGTAGGTTTCCTTAGATGACCGCCTAGCACCGGGCCAAAAACCCAAGTGACCCCCCTTGCAAAAACAGGTGGTTTTGCGATAGGCCATTTTGATGTCGCCTCACTACGTTTTGGGCCCTTGCCTGCCGCGGGTACTTGGGCCTCCCACACAAGTGAGGCACCAATTTTACCGGGAGACCTGGGGGAACGCTGTGTGGTCGTAAATTTGTGTGAGCCCAGTGATGCCACAACTTTCCCACACCAAAATGTGTGAAAAAAGTGATTTTTTTCAGCTAAAATTGAGGTTTGCAGGGGATTCTGGGTAAGAAAACGTTGGGGGATCCACGCAAGCCATACCTCCCTGGAAGCCGCCTGGTGTCTAGGTTTCAGAAATGCATGGGTTTGGTAGGTTTCCCTAGATGGCCGCCGAGCACCGGGCCAAAAACCCAGGTGACCCCCCTTGCAAAACCAGGTGGTTTTGAGATAGGCAATTTTGATGTCACCACACTACGTTTTGGGCCCTTGCCTGTCGCGGGTACTTGGGCCTCATATATACTCCAAAACAATACCACTCACTTGCCAGAGGCAGCTAAACTACTCACCACCACCTACTCTGTACAGACACAGTATGGATCAACAATATCCCACTAAATAAGAAAGAGAAAAGCATTTACACATAAGACTATGCAAAACACATCGCAAAGAATTTCATGCTCAAACCACTAACTAAATATGCCGCCATTATGACATCACTTACAAAAAACTTCATTCAGACATTACAATATTACTCATTTGGAGTAAATACAACAAAAAAAAAATTCTTACCAAAACAATGCAACTACACAAAACTGCAGAACAACCACTGTCGAAACCGGAAACAGGAATCAAAAGCTTTAGACTAGAATAAAAAGGAGAAAAAAACGTTATTGTCACATATGCATATAATGCTCTAGACCATCACGTACTGCGCAAAATGTATTACTTGAACCTCCCACTTTCAAGAAGGAAAGATCGATGGCCCAATCCTTTACAAGCAACGCAGCGAGAATCTGGAGCTCCGCCTCAGCTCCGGACCACCCCCTCCCTCTTCCCAGTCCTTCAAAACTGACCTCAAAGTTCTCCTCCTGCAAAGACGCTTCCAAACTTAATTCACACCCTCTCTATTGTCTGAAGGAAGTCTTTACATTATAGGAAATTCTGTTCTCCATGCCCGTAGAAGTGCCTTCCCAGTGTGTTCCTGTGTTTTGAGTGTCTGCCATTTATTGCACTTTTATACCTCAACTTGTACTTTGTACTCTTTTGTAACTTGCACACATGTCACTTTTCCTCTTGTAACGTATTGTTTGCTACCTCTTGTATTTTGTTTGCTTTTGATACATGCACTATTACCACCATTGCCTCATGTAACATAACGTTTGCTCTTGTTTTCAGAGTGTCTGCCATTTATTGCAGTATTTTACCTCATGTGACATCCATCACAAAGCTGCGTGAATAATTACCTGGTAATCCCCTCAGCACAATGCAAACACCCACCCGATATAGGTACCCAGTGAGGTCACACCATTCGCATCACCCTAACCAGCTTAAGGTTCATGTAGCCTCAGTGACAGTCACAGCGACTGGATCACTGTTGCTCTAGGGTGTGCTGCTTCGTAGGCCTGCCCGCAACACTGGAGATGAACTTCAGTATGGATTGTGGTGGACAGGCCTTCAAGGTTAACCCACAATTGACACCACTACAGTACACCTGCTTGTGCTAAGACATCAAGCCTTCTAAGGTCTAGTGGGGCCTTCTACGGTCTAGCATGGGAATGTGCTCCCTCAGTACAGTGGTGTGGTGGACTGGTCATGAATGCTGAATCCGGTTCCCCAGTTCCAAATTCGACAGCTCTGGCCATAGTGCCACATCCCCACTGAACGCCATACTTGCCCACTGAGAGAAACTCGCACTGCCTTCAGCTATAACCTAAGTGTGCCCGCTATAAACACTTGGCTGTGGCTCAATTCAAATTATGCACTTGATAAAGGTAATACGCTGCCTAAGAAAAAAAAAACGCAACCACTCATAGGGAATGCAAAGCATGTGAAATGTAAGCAGAAACAACATGGTTACCTAAACGAACTCTCACTAACTATTCAGAAATCAGCAAGTGGTTTCACCTGAAAAGTTATGGACATGACTAGAGGGCCCTGAAGGGAACCGTTTTACTGTCCATTGCTTACATCCTTACAAAACATAAGCAGTATGGTATAAAAAGACCACATCCATAAACACAGAGTCCTGGTGCACATTGTGTTTTCCAATTCACCCATCAACCAGGTATTGCAGTACCTCCAGGAATGGTACACTCTCCCAACCTGGAAACAACAATGCTGTTCAAAGAAAGACGAGAAAACGAAAGTAGCACTTCACTGGCAAACTCTGTAAAGTGATGCTGGTGTATTTGGATGTAAAAAAAAACAATCTGGCCACTTTGCAACCCCTCTGTCTTGCTTTATTTAGTTGTGTATTTATTTCCCATATAATATCTTCTAACTCTCTCCATCCTGCTGCACTTTGTAATAGTAAAGATCAGAAGAAGGGCATTACTCGGCAGAGCGTTTTTTCTTTTTTGGATCCATTTCACATGGAAGCAACAGACAAAAAACACGAACGAAGCCGAGCCTTGCAGCATGGCTTCGACCTCCCCCTACATAGTGCCACCACCCTAAAAAAAAAAAACGAGGTATTGCAGTACCTCCAGGAATGGTACACTCTCCCAACCTGGAAACAACAAGGCTGTTCAAAGAAAGACGAGAAAACAAAAGTAGCACTTCACTGTCAAACTCTGTAAAGTGATGCTGGTGTATTTGGATGTAAAAAAAACAATCTGGCCACTTTGCAACCCCTCTGTCTTGCTTTATTTAGTTGTGTATTTATTTCCCATATAATATCTTCTAACTCTCTCCATCCTGCTGCACTTTGTAACAGTAAAGATCAGAAGAAGGGCATTACTTGGCAGAGCACAATGCTGTTCAAAGAAAGACGAGAAAACGAAAGTAGCACCTCACTGGCAAACTCTGAAAAGTGATGCTGGTGTATTTGGATGTAAAAAAACAATCTGGCCACTTTGCAACCCCTCTGTCTTGCTTTATTTAGTTGTGTATTTATTTCCCATATAATATCTTCTAACTCTCTCCATCCTGCTGCACTTTGTAATAGTAAAGATCAGAAGAAGGGCATTACTCAGCAGAGCGTTTTTTCTTTTTTGGATCCATTTCACATGTACGCAACAGACAAAAAACACGAACGAAGCCGAGCCTTGCAGCATGGCTTCGACCTCCACCTACATAGTGCCCCCACCCTGCAAAAAAAACTAAGATCATAACAAAATCCCCCCTCCCAGGCCCCAAAACTCACCTTGACTCTCCGATGCGCAGGAAGCAAATGGCTTCCTGCGCTCGGAGAACAAAGGGGAACCCTCTGATGACGTCAGCGCGGCTCGCACGCTGACGTCATTGATGACGCGGGGGTGGGGGGCGGGGGGAGGCAGGGGAAGGTCTATCTCTGCCTTCCCCATAAAAAAAAACAACCACTCACGGGGGGGAGCGCCAGCGCTTCCCCCGTGGGTGGGTGTCATGACGAGCTGGACTCGTCATGGGCACAGCGCGACTGTGCTCCATGACGAGTCCAGCTCGTCATAGGCACAGAAGGGGTTAAAAGCCTAAAGGTAAACACGTCAACAACAACCACAGCAGACCCAAATGTCTGTGTAGAAGTGGAATAGAGTGTAGCGGTGGGATGACTGGGGTGCATTGATTTACTAACTTAAACTGTAAAATGCTATGTTTGGAATGGATAATGTGCTTTGCCTTTGTCCAACTCTTTAAAAAAAAAAAAATAAGTACTCTAAAGTCTAAACGTAGGATGTGCTACTGCTAAGCAACGTGCCGTCAGGCCTGTCACTGTGGGCCTGCTCTCTCCTGTTATTGTTGAAGGTCAATGCTGGAAACAGACTAAAGTAGAGATGATGCATACATGCCACCTCGGAAAGTGTTCTTGTTGCACTACACCATAACTTGTGCATTTGTTTCAACTTTGTTTCTCAATATCCCCTTTGGTTTTCCATCTACAATTACAGGCCGTGCCTTGCCCTATACTTTGGAAAACATTACAATGCACACTTACCTTACCAAAAAATTGACATTTTTTTTCCAGCTGGGCAGTGGCGAGTGGTGACACACCCAAGATTGATGGACGAGAAGACCAAGAGGAATGCCGAGATGCAAATCCAGTCCACATTTTTTACCAGGATAACACAGAAACAGTATCAACTTTTATCTTCTTTTAAATAATTTCAATATTTTTTTTGTATACAATCTATACAACAGTGTGTTCTTGTTGTTGTCCTTATCATCATTAGGTTTGCTCTCTGTTTACGATTCTTCCCTACCAATATTTAACATTTCTATTTTCTATCTGTAAAAGTATTAAGGCCGGAACAACAGAACAAGAAGTGTATGTAATCCGGGTCTCTCATCGTCATGCATGCATTTCCTTTTTCTCCCTTAACATATGGATATGGTAGTCTTCAAAGATTGTCGTTTGTTTGTCCATGCATACTGTTTTTCAATGTCAAACCTTTCCCAAAACCTCCTTCCCATCCATTCAACAAACCCTAACCCTCTTCCCCCGGGCTCTCTGACTTATTGTCGAGGTGTGACTAAATTAAATGTACACCAATACTTAATCACACACTTGCTGGGGCGGATGTGGCGAAAGCAACAGTACTTCAATTTCAAGGCAGAGCGATGATCTTCTTCTGCTTGCCCACCCATGAGTAGGATATTTTAGAGGTTATTTTATTTTACAAGGGAACATATACCTCAGCATTAATTGCCGGCATTGATTGGATTTGTTTGTTGTCATTCCTTATACACAGCACTAACTGTTAGGCTGTATGCCTAGTCAAGTGACTTGACACATCTATAGTTTGTAACTCTGTCTAGTAGGCTATCCCAACCACCATTATGTTTTGTTGTAAAATACTTTAGCATATTATTGTTGCTCGGTAAGTTCTGTACTGTACTTCATTCTACTACTCCTCTAACAGTCTCTCAAAGGCGATTGACTGTCTCCTTTTCTTTTTTTGCAAATTCTGCCGCCCTGCCAGTGTCTACTACTACTACTATACTACCACCACCACCCCAATCATGGCATGTTAGAAAAAGGAAACCATCTTTACCATGGAGCCATTGCTGTGCCTAAGTTAAACATAAACATCAAGCACAGGTAAGAGAGAAGTTTGGGGGAGGCAGAATTAATAAAGGACATGTTTTCAATGAATTCAATTTCACACACCAGTCCAGATAAATAATGCATAGACTAGAGGGCAGACTGAAAGTACTAGTAGGACAAGTCAATCAGTGAGGTGTGTTGCATCTATCTGTTTGTGTCTTACACAGTCAGCCAATTATTTAAATCAAACACAGGCTATGGGCGGCCCTGCACCAGCAAGGAAACAGTGTGATGTAAAACAGTAACCCCACCTACAAAACATTAACGTTGCATGTAACATAGAAAAATATATTTAATTTACCCTAACAAAAATAAACTAAAAACCCACAAAAGCTGACCCACCCCCCTCCCTAACCCCAACCAATGTCCGTAGGAAAGTCCAGGAGAAAATAGTAGTCCGAAAAGCAAAAACCCAATGCCCAAACCAGTTCCCACCCACCCAAACAAGAATTAAAAAAGGGGCAGAACTTGAAGACAGGTGTGGGGCGGGACTGAAGGAGGACACGCATCTGCTCCTCTAAACGGGCGACGCGGCATCTGAGGGTGCGGCAGTTGCAGCCACAGTGGGGGGGCACCAGAGATGGCACTGCGGTGGCGGCGGGCAGCCGCCAGACGGTGGCGCCGTACCGCTGGAGGGCGGTGGCTGGGGCCCGGGGCACTGGAGGAGGCTTCAAGTGCTGCTGCAGTCTCCTCCTCCTCTGCCAAGACCACCAGCCGCCGGTATTCACGCTGGATTGCCTCCAGCTTCCGGCGCCGTGCCTTGGCGGCCAACTCCTTTCGATTGAGTTTAGGGGTAGCTGTGTATCAAAAAGAACAAAACAAGACAATTGTAAAATATACTCTTAGAAAAACAGTAAGACAAGTTAATTATTTATACACATCGTGGCATGGTAGAGTAGCACTATAAAGCACAGTAGTACATAACATTTTAAATCTCGCCCGTCCTTCTTCCTTCCACCCGTCTTTCACTTTTTAGTTGAACAGTGCACCAGGTGCTCTTCTCCATAAAACTTTCAAAGCGGAGTTGAAATCAGATAGATGAGGCCATTGGTTACTCAATACTCCCGCTCCTATGCCAATTAAAGGGATTCTAGTCTTCTAGTTCACTCTTCAAACGTTCACAACAACTCATACTTACTTAGGACATCGGATGTTGGGCGGACTTTGTTAGCCCGCCATCCTCATGCTAAAACGGGTGGGGGTCCCGTGGGGACAATTAATTAGGAGGACGCACCTGGCACAGTGGTGAGCGCATCCTGTTTTTTTTACATTCTGGTTGGCGGTGCCGAAAGCAATGCTAAAAATACTTGTTGTGCTGCTTTTCCAAGCACAACATGACAGGCCCCGCGCTGACCTGTCACGTTTTTTTTGTAAAGGCAGGGGGGTACCATAGCATAGGTACCTTCCATGGGGCCCCAAGCATACTCTGCAATGTCTGCATGCCTTTCCGTGGCGGACGGCAATGACGCTACGCAAGGCATTCCAAAATGCAGATTATATGGCTGGCGGTGTGTTCAGAGAGACACCACCACCATATTGAACCCTTTTCCGCCTGGTCGACATGTGGGGGTTCTGACTCTTTTCTACAGGGATGGCGGGAGGTTTGTCCCTGCGGTGTCGGCGGTGAAAACCGCTGGCCCGGCGGGGGCAATACGCCTGCCATCCTAATGGGGCCCTAAGTCTCAACAGTACAGTATACATACAGTACACCCTTGCAGTGAGTGTACTGTCAAGTTCAACAATAGTTAAGGATTATGAATCTAACTTACCACCGCCCGCCACTGGTGCTGCCACTCCCCCTACCGCTCCATCGGCGGTATCTGCAGCAACTGCCGCATCCTCTCCCTCCGTGTCACCTTCGCTGGCCCCGGCAATGGTGGTCGGTAGTGCGCCTAGAAAACATTACACATTTATTAGGCGTCATATACACCTCCCCCTATTGATCAGTAGCAAGGTTGAAAAATGAGTTAATAGTATACTAACATACATCACTAGTACAAATCAGGTAGTAGTAGAGTAGACACTAATATTTATATATGATCATACTATCCTTTGCTTAGTTAGCCCGTGCCATGCAACCATTTTACCTATGTGTCTTTTTTTTTGCACATGTGACGTTACCTTGCAGCTTTTTGTATAAGACACCTTTGAGCCCACATGACCTCCCTCACACTGCTACTGTCTACGCGCTGCGTACAAGAGGTCAACAAAAACATTAACATGCCACTTTTTTATGAAGTACTGGTGTACTGTTAGTCCATATTGCTTATCCATAAATGCTACACTTTTTGACACGGCTGAGAAATGCTTGCAAGTTGCAATATACTAACTAACGCGCACCATTTAATTTTTCGCATTACAGACGGAAGATTCCCTTCTACGAACCAGAGCTTTGCAGTGCTTATGAATGATGCAACAACTACCAGTACTAGGTTCTTCTAAAGTGAGGGGTCCCTTCACTCAGATCTTCATTTATAAATTTATATAAACTAAATTCCTAGGGGATGGTGGTGCTGCCTTCCACCACTGTTCAGTTATCATGATTTAATTCCCAACTGTAAGTAAGTGTAACAATGTTTATTGTTTTAATGTTATTGATTTTCCGGTTGGTGCTGCATTTTATAATAGAACAATGTACATAGCTTCTCAATTCAAAATAAACATTTTGAACTTACATAGACTTGGTGGTATTTGGTGTGGACTAACTTACACGAGTGAGCAAATTAAAGTAAGGATGTGCATGTGCATTGCTTCCACGACTGAGAGGTTGGGTGTGTTATGTTCTGGGTTGTCTACTTGTTGGGTATCTTGGGGGGAGGGTTCGGAGACCTAATAGTTATGACAAGATAGTACTATAGTCGAAAAGGGGATTGTGGGGGGTTCTGAATTTCTGATTGAGGTGTGTGAGGAAGGTCCAACCTACCATCACCAACATCCTATTTTCTTGTGCAAAGGTCTGTATGTGCAAGATCCCTTCAACAGTAGTAGTATGTCCTATAGGCTATCATATCAAAATAGTAATATATCTGGTTGGGCATTTGTTGCTGTGAATTGTCAAAGCCTCAAGATTAACAAAGACTCAAGATCAATAAGACTAGAAGTAGTACAAGAGGACGATCCAAAGGACTGGACTCAATGGCTAGAGCTACTGGTGCATCTGAGTTTTATTACAACCTTTCACATAAAGAGTGGCACTGGCCAACTGGGCAAGCTTAGCTACTACAGTACAGACAGACTGATAGTAGTAGTAGAACTGAGAGTCATCATAGCAGAGGCAGGGATAACAAGATTTTTGAAACCGTACAGATTGAAGGATAATTATTGGTAAAAAATATCATTGGGAAACTGAAACAATAGTTCGTGAAAAATATGGTGCAGTAAAAGTTATGGAATAAGAAATATTATTAAAAACAAGAAGACTTACTGGGGCCAGCAGAGGAGCACTCATTGGTGTCCTCCTGGTGGTGGTGTTCGGACTGTTGTCCCGCCGACTGCCCACTCCCTGTCTGTCTGCCCCTGGGTGCTGATGAACAGGAAAGATATAAGAAAGAGACAAACATTGATGGATGGTGTCAAACAAATACAATATTTTTAAAGAACGGTCAAAAAACACTTATGTAAACAACAAATGCAATAACTAAATTGACCAATCTCATCTGGTCAACAAGTAGTATCGGGGGATTTGCGGATCGACTACTTAAGTTACTATTTATCAACAGTAATCCAGTCTTCCATTCTGATTCCAGAATACTAAGTTACAACTAAGCCTAAGTACGACGTACCACTCGACCTAGCCCACCTATTCCAGGCATGCCAATTGTACATTAAGTATGCATTTCCACTTCTTTTATTCCTCAACAATGCACATGGTCAAATGGAGGACACATGACTACATTTTTTGTATACACCAAATTTTGGGTTGATTGATTGATGCTGATGTTCTGCTAGTGCTAAGTCAATTACCACCACTCATTGAACAAACTAGAAAAGGTTCTAATAAAGACTGCCGTAGTAGCAGCACGTCACGTAACTGAAAGGGCATCACGCATACCACTTACAAATTAGAAACTCATACAAAGTACCTAAACCTAAGTATCAATCCACCCCTATCTCTTAGTGACAGGACAAAGTAAGGAGTGGACTAGAGTCACTGTAGCATCACGTAACTTAATTTCTCTAAAATAAACTCTTACAGAATCACGCTAAGCGAGCGCAAACGCAAAGTTGCAATCAAGTAAGATTAGTAGTAGCGCAGAAGAGCAACTGTGTCATAATCACAGAAGACTTTTAAATGTAATTAACCTGGAATGTAAGCAGCAACACTCTAGCTGGTTGGAAGAAAAAAAAGATATTCGCAATATATAACACAGAGCAGAAGAACAGACACAAAGTAGTAATAATTAAATAGTTACTCACCAAGCCCCGGGACCTCCACTCCTAGCAGGTCCAGCAGGTCCTGCTTACGGTCCAGGATGTCGGACCACCGGTGCATCAGCTGCGCCTAGGTGCGCCGGACCCCAGAGAAGCGCAACACGAGAAGCGCAACACTGCCCGGCGCACCTTCCCCCACCGCTGCCGACGCTCCCGGAGGCCTGCCACCTGCTGCCAGGGTTGAGGGAAGGTGGCGCTGCACAAAGAAAATGAGTGCAGCCAACTCCACCTCCCCAAATAAGGCCCGTGCCGGCACCCCTTGTGGCCCCTTGTGGGCGCCGCCTTCCGCAAGGAAGGTGGTCGCGGCTCTGGCTGCGACGACCAGCCCTACCCTTTGACATGGTTCTGGGACGGGGCGGGAAAGAAAAGGTAATAAAATTAAAGAAGTAAAGGAAATAAATAGCAGGCAATAGAAAGAGAGAAAAAGCAGCTAAAAAACAAAAAAAAAGTTGACAAAAACCAAAAATATAGAAGCAGGAAAATATTTAGAGAAATAAAAAAAAAGAAAGATGTTGGACTTGGCCCTTCTGGCAGGTTCACCCCTGGACTTTTTGGCTTTTTATTGGTGACTTGGTGTGGTAATTGTTTGGTCTCTGCGCACTTTCCCTGTGTCCCAGGGTAAAGTGCGTGCGTGCTCTGAGTGCATGTGGTGAGATAGGCCTGCCCTCCCATAGGAATGCATGGGGAGTGTATGTGTCCCTAGTAGTTCCTGATGCGTGGGGTGTGCAGGCCCGAGTTTGGTATGTGCGGACTCGTGGGAGTGAATGCTGCGCGATGATGTGTGCGGCGTGCATGTACCTAGTGTGGAAGTGCCACTTCTAGAAGTGGGCACTTCTGTGTGCAGTGTGTCTGTCGCGTGATTGGCTGGTCGGGTCATGTGACGGGCTAGGGATTCCCCAGAGTCAGGATGAGTCACCCAGTGGGGAATGGGGAGATCAGCAGCTAGATGGGTGGGAGGAGTACACCTGGGTCCTGAATGGTTTTCCACACACAATGCTGGCCCCGCCCCCTGTGGTACGACTGACGACCCTAGCCCTGCCAGTGAATAGAGTGAGGGGCTGAGCACATCAAGGGTGCTCCCCAACCAGCTGCGACTGGTTTTCCCCCTCACCCTGAACCCAGAACAAAGGGTTTGCCTGTATAAAAATGGGGCTGTGTCCCCACAGAATCTGTTCTCTTCCAGGATCCTGCCTGAGGGGGCTGCTGCTGCTGCTGGGCCAGAGGACCGCCACTTGGACTACCTCCCTGCTTGGAGGCCCAGTGAGCTGGCTCTGGGCCCAGCCCTGCCCCCCTGCCCACCTTCCTAAGGACTTTGCTGAACTTTGGTGCTTGCTGGCACCCCTAAGCGCCTGGAGGCGCTTTTCTTTCATTTATAGCGCTAGGAGCGCTTTATTGGTGGCCAGCAGCGCGGAGCTGCCATTATTAGCGAGGGAACCCCGACGTAGGGATTCCCTGCTATTTTGCCGTCCTCGCGGGTGCCCACCCCGCTTATTTCCGCCTCGTGTGCTGTTAGGTAGCCCTAGCGGGTGCCCACCCCGCCAGGGACTTCGTGCCGTATTTTTATCCCTAGCGGGTGCCCACCCCGCCAGGGAACTTGTGCAAAGATCACGGGAGCCTACCCCGCATCAAAGAAATCACCGCCGACTGGCCCGGGAGCCGGGGAAGTACCGTGAGGACTTCCCCGCAGCGTAGGAACACGCCGCGCTGGGATTGGATGCCGCGGGAGGCGTCCCCTAGCAACCGGGACTCGGCCGACCCGCGTCATCCCAGACGCCAGGAGAGGACGACCCGGAAACAGGAGAGCGGAGGCAGCGCGGGAGTCCCCGGAACCGCCCGGTAAGTCCGAAGGGCTGGGGGGACTCCGCGCCTGTGTCGGGGGCATTCGGGTAATTCCCTAGAGCTCCGTGTAGCTCCAACGTGGGCACAGTCTTCTTTCGAGTCCCCCGATCGGGACTCCAACGTTGGGGGCACTCTTGTGTTCAGAGCCCCGTGGCTCCCACGTGTACAGGGCATCCTTGTGCTCAGAGCGCCCAGAGCGCTCCCACGAACGGGGGCATTTCTCTTTGAGCCCATCGAGGCTCCACCTTACGGGGGCATTCCTTTTCAGTTACGAGCGGCCCCAGAAGGCAGTGGGCCGCTCCAACGAAGGAGCACATTGTTATTTAGAGCCTGCGAGGCTCTAGGGGGCATTGTTCTTTGTTTCTGAGCGTGAGACGCTCCAATGTACTGATAGTGGTTCCGAGCCCACGAGGCTCCAACGAGGCCAGCAGTGGTTGCGCAGAGCGCTCAGAGCGCTCCAACGTTGGGGGCATTTCCTTGGCGATTGAGTGGCCCCAGATGGCAGCGGGCCACTCCCACCTTGCCCCACAATATTGATCAGAGCCTGCGAGGCTCAGGGGGCCACAAGTGTTTTCTTAGAGCCACGAGGCTCCAACCCCTGCCATATTTGTTTAGGAAGGCACAGTGGTGCCCCAGCATTTCACCAGTTGCCCAGCACTTAGTGGGCAACTGCTACGTGTAGGTTGTGCTTTGTGCGCCCTGGTCTGCGCAGCCTGCGCCGTCGCGCCCTGACTTTGCTGGGACATAGGGCGTCCTAGCCCCGACAAGGCCAGTTGGCCTAGGGACTGCCACAGGTGGTGGCTTATGTGAGTTCTTGCGCAATTGTGTTCCTAACCTGCACCTCTGAATGTGTTTATGCGTCATGTGCTTTGCTTTACACCTCTGAATGTTATGCATCATGTGTTTATGTGCTTAGACCCCTACAGGTATAGTGATACTTAGGTGGTTGTTTTCTCCCTAGTACAGGTGGTGCCAGTGAGGTCCTGATTCCCTGCGCAATATTTTCCTAAGGTGGTTAGGGTTGCGTAGGTGGTACTTACCTGATACCAGTAGTGACTGGTTGTGTGCTAGGTGTAATTTTGTGCAACAGTAATTTTATTTCCTATGTTCTAAGAGTGCTAATTCCGGACAGTGGTCCAGGTGGCCCTGTCCCCTGTATATATAATCCCTTGTAAATTCTGCCCGTGCCTGTTGGCACACTGTAGAGTGTGTGTTTTTATCTAATGTGTTGTGTATAATACAAAGGCTATTTTTATAGAATACCTTGTGGGGAGTTTCCTTTGTGGTGGGCCTTGGGTGTTGTTGCTGGGTGCGCGCGCAAACGCTTTACACATCGCCTCAGGGATAAGCCTGTCTGCTCGTGCCAAGCTACCAAGGGGGTGAGCAGGGGTTATCTTTGGCGTGTAACTCCCCAGCCCTGACTAGAGTGGTGGTTTCTGTCTGGCTTTGGCGCAAGCCCTAGCCAACCAGAAATCCCATTTCTAACATTGGTGATCAGCGGTGGGATTTGGACTTGCGTTTGCGCTGTACCGCAGCGGCAACTGGCCGCACTACAAAACTCTGCATTTAGATAAATCACATGGTATAGGGATTATTGTTTTAAAGTTTGTTTTTAATTGTCATTTCTTTGGAAATGTGGTTTTGTGCACTGTGAGTTAGGTGTCCCTAGCTCGGGAGGGTAGATCATCCCCCTTAGTGCATTGTGTTTCTGGATTCACCAGAGGGTGGGATCCAGTGGTGGCAGCGTAATAGTGTCCTGTACATTTGTCCCCCGCCCTGCGCCCAGAGTTGGTACCTGTGTCACGTGGTGGTCAGGTTGAGGAATCAGGGGTGGTAGAAACTGCCTTACCAGTCCGAGGGGAGGGTTGTGTGTGTGGATGAATGGTGTGTGGCACTAGGCAAGTGAGTGTGAGTTCTCTGGGTTAGAGAGCTTGCTGAATCTTTTTGTGAATTGTGTGCTCCTGTGTGAAACTCAGACCCCTAGGTTCCCTGTATAATTGTTACCATAACGTCCGCCAGAATGGAGCCTGCTTGTGATCCCTATGAGCTAGCTTGGCGCCAGAGGCAGGAGTTAGAAAGGTACTGTACAGAGGAAGAGTCAGAAGAGGAGGTAGAGGATGACAATACCTGGACGCCAGTAGAGAGTGAGGACCCCATAGGTAGGGCGTCCCTTGCTGGGTCCAGCGTAGGAGGCAGCGCCTCATCCCTTTCCCTGTCCCCAGAGGAGTGGGAAGATAGGAGGAAAGAAAGGGAGCACCAGCTGGTGTTAGAGAAGCTCAGGTTAGAGCATGCTCAGGCTATGGCGCAGCTGGAGGCCAGGAAGCAACAGCGAGAGACTGAGTGGGTCTTGGCGCGGGAGAGGGTAGAGGAGGCTGAGAGGGCCTCCACCAGAGGCAAAGTAGCTCTGGAGGGTAGACTATCCTCTGCGCGCAGTTTTAATTTTCTGGACTCCCCAGGGAGGGTTGAGTCCAGTGGTAGTAGCGATGTAGATTCCAGTGTAGGAAATCCCAGTCCCAGTTCCCCCAGTCTGGTACCTGTTCCCCAGGAGGAGGAGTTAAGGTTGAAATTCAGGGGCAGTAGGAAACTGTCTCACCAGACTTGGGAGGAGTTTGTGGATGGATGTGAGGATGCAATGTTTGATTGGATTTCCACAGCAAGTGATTTTGATATACTGTGTAATCTGGTTCTCAAAGAACACCTGCTCAGTTGTTGTGTGCCGGGGCTGCGCCAACACCTGTTGGGGTGTGGATTGTCTGAGCCATTTGACCTGGCGGAGGAAGCAGAGCGCTGGGAAAGGGCTAGAGGTTCTCTAGAGTCATTAGGGAGTGACTCCAAAAGTAGTGGGTCAGGTATCTTCCAGCCCAGCGTGGTGGAAGAGGCTCAGTGTAGCCCAGCTAGGTCCCAGGATAGCGAGGAGGGTGTAGGGGCTCACTGCCTGGCTCAGTGGAGCAGGAGTGAGAGGGTGACCGAGGGTCCCCGGACGTACGAAACCCTGCCTCAGGACTTGGATGGTTCCATGAGGGAACACCAAGTTGGGGACCTAGGCTGTCCTGTTAGCCCATTTGAGGGAGATCTCCTGGTGAGTAGAGGACCTGGAGCACCTGTAACCAGGGCTCCTGTGGTTCTAGAGTCTGGCAGTACCGCTCCGGTAGGGAGGGTACAGGAGTCCAGTGTGAGGAGTGATTGGGGGATGAGTTTCCCAGTGGAAGAGCCTGTGGGTCAGGGACTACCCAGTTGGGCTAGGATCCCGTGTAGTGACCAGGGTGGCACCACTCCTGTTCTGGGGGATCTCCGCGCACTGTCAGGTGGACAGGGGACAGGAGATCAGCGCCAGACAGACAGTCGCTTGACGTATGTGTCCTTTGATAGCCTCAGGGGGATGGAGTGGAAATCCCCAGAAGTCCTGGAGTGCCAGGCAATTATTCCACCAAAGGTTCTAGGACGGAGGTTGGGAGGCCAGGTTCAGGATCAGCCTGACCTGAAGGGTGGGACGTCTGTAATCAGCGTCCCGACCAGTTCTTCTTCCAGAGGTACCGCCCCAGTTGGTAGGGAGCAGGGTTCTGGAAGGGGGTGCAGAGGGTGGGAGAGCCCACCTCTGCCCCCGGTACAACCTGAGGGGTTAAACCCTGGGTTGGAATGGCGTTCTAGGTGTACCCCTCGCCAGAGGAGGAGGAACCCTAGGAGAAGAGGTAGGGGGAGGAGAGCCTTCCCTGAGACTCCTGGTCCGCCTGAGGGTGTAGACCCTAGGCTGGAGAACCAGTGGCAGTCTAGTCCTGTCTTTCAGAGAGGAAGAGTGGAGAATGGCCGCTATGTGCCAGGGGTTACTACCCCCCACTCTGTGGTTAGGCAAAGACCAGTGGCACCTGGGTGGCCTAGGGCCTGGTCTTGGCCGCGGACAGCTTGGGAGTACCAGTGGGGTAGCCCAGTTGGTCCAGACAGTGGTGTTAAAAAGAATTCCATGGGTTCACCGTGGCGTAGAACCGGAGGGTGTCCATGCAGTTGCGGGCCCGCGTCCGTGTTCTATCGCCCCAAGCAGGGAAGTCCATCACGGTGGTGATTGGTCTGCCCTCCGTTTTGGCTGGAAGGGGGTTGTGTTGGACTTGGCCCTTCTGGCATGTTCACCCCTGGACTTTTTGGCTTTTTATTGGTGACTTGGTGTGGTAATTGTTTGGTCTCTGCGCACTTTCCCTGTGTCCCAGGGTAAAGTGCGTGCGTGCTCTGAGTGCATGTGGTGAGATAGGCCTGCCCTCCCATAGGAATGCATGGGGAGTGTATGTGTCCCTAGTAGTTCCTGATGCGTGGGGTGTGCAGGCCCGAGTTTGGTATGTGCGGACTCGTGGGAGTGAATGCTGCGCGATGATGTGTGCGGCGTGCATGTACCTAGTGTGGAAGTGCCACTTCTAGAAGTGGGCACTTCTGTGTGCAGTGTGTCTGTCGCGTGATTGGCTGGTCGGGTCATGTGACGGGCTAGGGATTCCCCAGAGTCAGGATGAGTCACCCAGTGGGGAATGGGGAGATCAGCAGCTAGATGGGTGGGAGGAGTACACCTGGGTCCTGAATGGGACAGGGTTTTCCACACACAATGCTGGCCCCGCCCCCTGTGGTGCGACTGACGACCCTAGCCCTGCCAGTGAATAGAGTGAGGGGCTGAGCACATCAAGGGTGCTCCCCAACCAGCTGCGACTGGTTTTCCCCCTCACCCTGAACCCAGAACAAAGGGTTTGCCTGTATAAAAATGGGGCTGTGTCCCCACAGAATCTGTTCTCTTCCAGGATCCTGCCTGAGGGGGCTGCTGCTGCTGCTGGGCCAGAGGACCGCCACTTGGACTACCTCCCTGCTTGGAGGCCCAGTGAGCTGGCTCTGGGCCCAGCCCTGCCCCCCTGCCCACCTTCCTAAGGACTTTGCTGAACTTTGGTGCTTGCTGGCACCCCTAAGCGCCTGGAGGCGCTTTTCTTTCATTTATAGCGCTAGGAGCGCTTTATTGGTGGCCAGCAGCGCGGAGCTGCCATTATTAGCGAGGGAACCCCGACGTAGGGATTCCCTGCTATTTTGCCGTCCTCGCGGGTGCCCACCCCGCTTATTTCCGCCTCGTGTGCTGTTAGGTAGCCCTAGCGGGTGCCCACTCCGCCAGGGACTTCGTGCCGTATTTTTATCCCTAGCGGGTGCCCACCCCGCCAGGGAACTTGTGCAAAGATCACGGGAGCCTACCCCGCATCAAAGAAATCACCGCCGACTGGCCCAGGAGCCGGGGAAGTACCGTGAGGACTTCCCCGCAGCGTAGGAACACGCCGCGCTGGGATTGGATGCCGCGGGAGGCGTCCCCTAGCAACCGGGACTCGGCCGACCCGCGTCATCCCAGACGCCAGGAGAGGACGACCCGGAAACAGGAGAGCGGAGGCAGCGCGGGAGTCCCCGGAACCGCCCGGTAAGTCCGAAGGGCTGGGGGGACTCCGCGCCTGTGTCGGGGGCATTCGGGTAATTCCCTAGAGCTCCGTGTAGCTCCAACGTGGGCACAGTCTTCTTTCGAGTCCCCCGATCGGGACTCCAACGTTGGGGGCACTCTTGTGTTCAGAGCCCCGTGGCTCCCACGTGTACAGGGCATCCTTGTGCTCAGAGCGCCCAGAGCGCTCCCACGAACGGGGGCATTTCTCTTTGAGCCTATCGAGGCTCCACCTTACGGGGGCATTCCTTTTCAGTTACGAGCGGCCCCGGAAGGCAGTGGACCGCTCCAACGAAGGAGCACATTGTTATTTAGAGCCTGCGAGGCTCTAGGGGGCATTGTTCTTTGTTTCTGAGCGTGAGACGCTCCAATGTACTGACAGTGGTTCCGAGCCCACGAGGCTCCAACGAGGCCAGCAGTGGTTGCGCAGAGCGCTCAGAGCGCTCCAACGTTGGGGGCATTTCCTTGGCGATTGAGTGGCCCCAGATGGCAGCGGGCCACTCCCACCTTGCCCCACAATATTGATCAGAGCCTGCGAGGCTCAGGGGGCCACAAGTGTTTTCTTAGAGCCACGAGGCTCCAACCCCTGCCATATTTGTTTAGGAAGGCACAGTGGTGCCCCAGCATTTCACCAGTTGCCCAGCACTTAGTGGGCAACTGCTACGTGTAGGTTGTGCTTTGTGCGCCCTGGTCTGCGCAGCCTGCGCCGTCGCGCCCTGACTTTGCTGGGACATAGGGCGTCCTAGCCCCGACAAGGCCAGTTGGCCTAGGGACTGCCACAGGTGGTGGCTTATGTGAGTTCTTGCGCAATTGTGTTCCTAACCTGCACGTCTGAATGTGTTTATGCGTCATGTGCTTTGCTTTACACCTCTGAATGTTATGCATCATGTGTTTATGTGCTTAGACCCCTACAGGTATAGTGATACTTAGGTGGTTGTTTTCTCCCTAGTACAGGTGGTGCCAGTGAGGTCCTGATTCCCTGCGCAATATTTTCCTAAGGTGGTTAGGGTTGCGTAGGTGGTACTTACCTGATACCAGTAGTGACTGGTTGTGTGCTAGGTGTAATTTTGTGCAACAGTAATTTTATTTCCTATGTTCTAAGAGTGCTAATTCCGGACAGTGGTCCAGGTGGCCCTGTCCCCTGTATATATAATCCCTTGTAAATTCTGCCCGTGCCTGTTGGCACATTGTAGAGTGTGTGTTTTTATCTAATGTGTTGTGTATAATACAAAGGCTATTTTTATAGAATACCTTGTGGGGAGTTTCCTTTGTGGTGGGCCTTGGGTGTTGTTGCTGGGTGCGCGCGCAAACGCTTTACACATCGCCTCAGGGATAAGCCTGTCTGCTCGTGCCAAGCTACCAAGGGGGTGAGCAGGGGTTATCTTTGGCGTGTAACTCCCCAGCCCTGACTAGAGTGGTGGTTTCTGTCTGGCTTTGGCGCAAGCCCTAGCCAACCAGAAATCCCATTTCTAACAAAAGATAAAAAAAGTGGCTTTAAACAAAGGATTGAAAAGATGTAGAGAGGATTCAAAATCAGGCCCCAGAACCATGCAATAGAGTAAAAAAAAAGATGGACGCGCCCATTGCGACCACGTGCGCAAGTTCGCGAGATATTTTCTCCCCGAGCAAGCGAAAAGCAACGCGATCAAGTAAAAGCGGTCGCGAACAGGAAATATCTACCATGAACGGGCGCGAACATGCATTGCGGGACCCGGAACAGGAACTAAGTATCGCGAGAGGGTGGGACAAGTGAAAACAAGATGGCCGCGTCCGTGAGCAACCACATGGGTAAGTTGGCGAGCCGCGATCACGCAAAAAATACAGCGAACAGGTGGGAAAAAACGTCCATGTCTTCACGATATTTCCGGCTTGTTTGCGGAGATTTTCAGCATTTTTGCGATAGTTTGCGAAAGTTAATTTCGCAAATTCCGCCCACCCCTACCCTCAATGCCTCTTAGTATCCTGCAAAGAGGTCCCGAATGTGTCACGGTGGGGCTTCGCCGCGGCTGGACCCGCCGCTCAACATCAAAACACAAAGTTGTCCCCAACTGGCAAAGCCACAACTCGGCGTGGTAATCCATATACACAGGTAAGTAGCAGCCCAGCGATGTGCACACTTACTGCCATATGCGTTTCGAGCTTATATCAGCTCTTGTTCACTGGCGGCAAGGAGACAGGAAACGGAATTCAAGAACATGTGATTTATTTAAATGAAGAGTCTTGCCCAATAGGCGCAGTGGCATGCTGGTCATAGTAGTCCTAGTAACTGCCACCACTACTAAATGTTCGTTAACCAAGTGGTTCCGTTCCTGCCTCCAAGTTAAAAAATAAACACCCGGTTGGGCATGCGCTCACTGCCTGGCTTGCATAAATACATCTTGCCTGCATTGGCCACGTCGTCCCTCAATGCCTCTTAGTTTCCTGCAAAGAGGTCCCGTATGTGTCGCGGTGGGGCTTCGCCGCGGCTGGACACGCCGCTCAACATCAAAACACAAAGTTGTCCCCAACTGGCAAAGCCACAACTCGGCGTGGTAATCCATATACACAGGTAAGTAGCAGCCCAGCAATGTGCACACTTACTGCCATACAAGTTTCGAGCTTATATCAGCTCTTGTTCACTGGTGGCAAGGAGACAGGAAACGGAATTCAAGAACATGTGATTTATTTAAATGAAGAGTCCCGCCCCAATAGGCGCAGTGGCATGCTGGTCATAGTAGTCTTAGTAACTGCCACCACTACTCAATGTTCGTTACCCAAGTGGTTCCGTACCTGCCTCCAAGTTAAAAAATAAACACCCGGTTGGGGATGCACTCACTGCCTGGCTTGCATAAATACATCTTGCCTGCGCTGGCCAAGTCGTCCCTCAATGCCTCTTAGTATCCTGCAAAGAGGTCCCGCATGTGTCACGGTGGGGCTTCGCCGCGGCTGGACCCGACGCTCAACATCAAAACACAAAGTTGTCCCCAACTGGCAAAGCCACAACTCGGCGTGGTAATCCATATACACAGGTAAGTAGCAGCCCAGCGATGTGCACACTTACTGCCATATGCGTTTCGAGCTTATATCAGCTCTTGTTCACTGGCGGCAAGGAGACAGGAAACGGAATTCAAGAACATGTGATTTATTTAAATGAAGAGTCTTGCCCAATAGGCGCAGTGGCATGCTGGTCATAGTAGTCCTAGTAACTGCCACCACTACTCAATGTTCGTTAACCAAGTGGTTCCGTTCCTCCCTCCAAGTTAAAAAATAAACACCCAGTTGGGCATGCGCTCACTGCCTGGCTTGCATAAATACATCTTGCCTGCATTGGCCACGTCGTCCCTCAATGCCTCTTAGTTTCCTGCAAAGAGGTCCCGTATGTGTCGCGGTGGGGCTTCGCCGCGGCTGGACCCGCCGCTCAACATCAAAACACAAAGTTGTCCCCAACTGGCAAAGCCACAACTCGGCGTGGTAATCCATATACACAGGTAAGTAGCAGCCCAGCAATGTGCACACTTACTGCCATACAAGTTTCGAGCTTATATCAGCTCTTGTTCACTGGTGGCAAGGAGACAGGAAACGGAATTCAAGAACATGTGATTTATTTAAATGAAGAGTCCCGCCCCAATAGGCGCAGTGGCATGCTGGTCATAGTAGTCTTAGTAACTGCCACCACTACTCAATGTTCGTTACCCAAGTGGTTCCGTACCTGCCTCCAAGTTAAAAAATAAACACCCGGTTGGGGATGCACTCACTGCCTGGCTTGCATAAATACATCTTGCCTGCGCTGGCCAAGTCGTCCCTCAATGCCTCTTAGTATCCTGCAAAGAGGTCCCGCATGTGTCACGGTAGGGCTTCGCCGCGGCTGGACCCGACGCTTAACATCAAAACACAAAGTTGTCCCCAACTGGCAAAGCCACAACTCGACGTGGTAATCCATATACACAGGTAAGTAGCAGCCCAGCGATGTGCACACTTACTGCCATACGCGTTTCGAGCTTATATCAGCTCTTGTTCACTGGCGGCAAGGAGACAGGAAACTGAATTCAGGAACATGTGATTTATTTAAATGAAGAGTCCCACCCCAATTGGCGCAGTGGCATGCTGGTCATAGTAGTCTTAGTAACTGCCACCACTACTCAATGTTCGTTAACCAAGTGGTTCTGTACCTGCCTCCAAGTTAAAAAATAAACACCCGGTTGGGCATGCGCTCACTGCCTGGCTTGCATAAATACATCTTGCCTGCGTTGGCCACGTCGTCCCTCAATGCCTCTTAGTATCCTGCAAAGGGGTCCCGCATGTGTCGCGTTGGGGCTTCGCCGCGGCTGGACCTGCCACTCAACATCAAAACACAAAGTTGTCCCCAACTGGCAAAGCCACAACTCGGCGTGGTAATCCATATACACAGGTAAGTAGCAGCCCAGCGATGTGCACACTTACTGCCATACGCGTTTCGAGCTTATATCAGCTCTTGTTTACTGGCGGCAAGGAGACAGGAAACGGAATTCAAGAACTTGTGATTTATTTAAATGAAGAGTCCCGCCCCAATAGGCACAGTGGCATGCTGGTCATAGTAGTCTTAGTAACTGCCACCACTACTCAATGTTCGTTAACCAAGTGAATTTGTGAAATGAGTTATGTTATGTTTCTATACTAAAATGTAGTACTTCTTCTAGATGAAGAAATGTGTTTTGGTATAGTGCAAGGGATAGTGTTGTTTGTCTGGAATCACACAGTGAGTATGTGTGCATTTGGGAACCTCTGTGAGATAAGCATTTGGTAACATCGTGTATTTGCTGAGAGATAACTGTTTTAAAACCGGTCAGGTTGTCAAGTTTTAGTAGCATTAGAAGCCAGTCATTGCTTATGCATTGATAAAATAAGTCATGCTTTGACACTAATGTGCTGTACTTCAATATGTAGATTGTGTGTAGTCTCCTTACACCTTGAACAGTATTGAATGAGTTTTGTTAAGCTGCTAGGGATAGTGTTGCTTGTCTAGAACCACACTGTGAGTCTGTGTGCATTTGCGAACCACTGTGAGAGAAGTATGTGGTAATATTGTGTATTTGCTGACAGATAACTGTTTTAAAACCTGTCTTGTTGTCATGTTTTAGTAGCATTAGAAGGCAGTTTTTGCTTATGCTTAGATTAATGAGTCAGGCTTTGACACAAAAGTGCAGTCCTGAAATATGAAGATTGTGTGCAGTTACCTTACCACTTGCACTGTAGAGAATGAGTTTTGGTAAACTCCTAGGGATAGGGGTGCTTGTCTAGAATCACACTGTGAGTTAGTGTGTATTTGGGAACCACTTTGAGAGAAACATTTGGTAACATCGTGTATTTTCTGACAGATAACTTTTTAAAAACCTGTCATGTTGTCAAGTTTTAGTAGCATTAGAAGCCAGTCTTTACTTATGCGTTGATTAAAAGAGTTAGGCTTTGACACAAAAGTGCAGTCCTGAAATATGTAGATTGTGTTCAGTTCCCTTACCACTTCCACAGTAGTGAATGATTTTGGTAAATTCCTAGGTATAGTGGTTATTGTCTAGAATCACACTGTGAGTCTGTGTGTATTTGGGAACCACTGTGAGAGAAGCATTTGGCAACATCATGTATTTGCTGACAGATAACTCTTTTAAAACCTGTCATGTTGTCAAGTTTTAGTAGCATTAGAAGCCAGTCTTTGGTTATGCATTGATAAAATGATTCATGCTTTCACACTAAAGTGCAGTACTGAAATATGTAGATTGTGTGCAGTCCCCTTACCCCTTCCACAGTAGTGAATGAGTTTTGGTAAGCTGCTAGGAATAGTGTTGCTTGTCTAGAATCACACTGTGAGTCTGTGTGCATTTGGGAACCACTGTGAGAGAAGTATTTGCTAACGTTGTGTATTTGCTGACAGATAATTGTTTTAAAACCTGTCATGTTGTCAAGTTTTAGTAGAATTAGAAGCCAGTTTTTGCTAATGCTTTTATTAAATGAGTCAGGCTTTGACACAAAAGTGCAGACCTGAAATATGTAGATTGTGTGCAGTTCCCTTATCAGTTCCACAGTAGTGAATGATTTTTTGTAAACTCCTAGGTATAGTGGTTGTTGTCTAGAATCACACTGTGAGTCTGTGTGCATTTGGGAATCACTGTGAGAGAAGCATTTGGTAACATCGTGTATTTTTTAGCAGATAACTCTTTTAAAACCTGTCATGTTGTCAAGTTTTAGTAGCATTAGAAGCCAGTCTTTGCTTATGCGTTGATTAAATGAGTCATGCTTTGACATTAATGTGCTGTACTTAAATATGTAGATTGTGTGCAGTACCATTAAATCTTCTAGACTAGTGAATGAGTTTTGGTAAACTGCTAGGGATAGTGTTGCTTGTCTAAAATCACACTGTGAGTCTGTGTACATTTGGGTAAGGATTGTGAGAGAAGCATTTGGTAACATAGTGTATTTGATGACAGATAACTATTTTAAAATCGGTCATGTTGTCAAGTTTTAGTAGCTTTAGAAGCTATTCTTTGCTTATGCATTGATAAAATGAGTCAGGGTTTGGCACTAAAGTGCAGTACCATGTACTATTCTCTTCAATGTGCCAGAGCTGAAACTTTAAAAGTTTTACCCAGGCACTAACCTAGCAGTAGTCTGATGATTTAGTCAGTTTCCAAGTACTAATGTTGTGAACCATACATTACCACATAGATTGCTTCAAATGTCTATGCAGTATGCATGCAGTCTTCTAACATACTATACACTTGTCTTTCACATCTTCAATTCGCTAGTCAGTATCCATACACTTCCAGGAAACACTCTGTAACTCCCTTTGCAGTCCTCTAGTGACCCATTCAGCACCATGTACTAATCCATTCACTGTGCCAAAACCCAAACACTTATAAATTCACCAAGATACTATATTTGCAGTACTCTAATCATTCAGTCAGTGCCTAAGTATTCATGCACTGAGCCAGGCCTTAGCACATGGACTGCTTCAAACCCCTATCCACTATGTATGCAGTCTTCTAACCACCTAGACACTTGTCTTTCACACTTTCAATTCCCTAGTCAGTATCCATACAGTCCAGCAAACATCCCGTTACTCCCTTTGCACTCCTCTAGTGACCCATTCAGTACCAAGTACTAATTTATTCCCTGTGCGAAAAGCCTACCACTTATAAATTCACCTAGGCACTCTCCTTGCTGTACTCTAATCATTCAGTCAGTACCCAAGTACTCATGAAGTGAGCCAGGCCTTAGCACATGGACTGCTTTAAATGCCTATCCAGTATGGATGCAGTCCTCTAATCACCTACACAGTTGACTTTCACATCTTCAATTCCCTAGTTAGTATTCATACACTTCTAGCAAACACCCTGTCACTCACCCAGTGTGTCTCCTTATAGTACTGTAAGCATTTTGTCAGTTATCATGTAGTCTTACATTGAGTTAGGCTTTAGGGCATGAACTGCTTCAAAGTAGTATGCACTATGCATGTAGTGTTTTAACGATCACACTTGTGGTTCAGGGCTATAGTTTCTTAGTCAGTTTTTATATAAAATGTGTTTGTAATGTAATTGAATATTATACATTTTAAAGTTATTAATATACATTTATTTGTGATTCTTTTTACAGATACAGAACAGGAGTGTTTCTCATCCGTTTGCACTCTTCTCGTGCAAGATTGTTTGGATGAAGGGTCCTTAGGTGATTCATCATACTTGCTGTGCCGCACAAGTATTTTTTATTAGGATCCCCTCGTAACAGAACGCTTTTGAAAATCTTGCGCGTGACGAAGGTGGCATTGGTCTTTGTTTGCCCCTCGAGAAAACTAGAAAATTTCCACACCACTGAAGAAAAACGTTGTGGGCGTGGTGCATCCTCCAAAAATTCATTCTTAGATTCGGTGAATATTTTAAAGTAACAACATTTACAGTTTTTATAAGTTAAACTTATAAAATGTTGTTAGCTGTATGCATTTTATATATCTGTGATTTGTATCTTGTTTTTTTGTTTGAGAATAGCATGTTGTTTTTTTTAACAATCTTTGAGATTGTTTTTTTTTTTGCCTGCTGTTAAGTGATGAGTACAATTGAAATCACTATTTTTAGTGAAATTTAATATATTCTGAGAACAGCAAAAGAGGCAAAAAATTTACTTTGTGGAAATTATGCTGTGTTGTAAAAAATTTATTATTACATGTTATAATTTTTTTTTCTTTTCTTTCACAGATCCAAAATTTTAAAATAAGCAATTTTTATGAATTTAGATTGGAATGAAAATGTGAAAAAAATGTGTACCATTTATTATTCCTATTACTGTGAAGGTAAGTTTAACTAAGTCTCAATATGCAGAATGAGGAGGTCTGCAAGAAGCTACAAAGTTGAAACATGTTTCTAAAAACACTCTGTTTATACCTATGTAGTTTTGAAATCTGACCATAATCAGATATCATGTGACCTGCAAAAAAAGAGATTTCAGGGGTTCATAATATGTCCCATTTTAGCTATTGAAGGACCGCAATTATTTCAATCATTCTTCTTTGAACATCTTTGCAGACAAAACTCTGTGCTTACCTTTTATCATTCGCAAGTAATTTTAAAAACGGAAATATGTCACTTTTTGTAGCATAGTTATTGTGTAAGATACTCTTTCATATTTACAAAGAGAGGAAAAGGCACTCTGTGCACTTTTTATACTCCATGTAAATACAACTTCATCATGTAGACCACTTTGTGTTGAAAGGGTGTTTTATAAGTGTTGTTGTGCATGATTCCACTTAATACTCATAGAACAAGACACATGTCTAGATTTATCAGAAATCATAAATCTTGATATGTGTGTGAATGGTGCACCATTCTAAAATTGGTGTAGGAAAGCACAACAAGGAGAATTGTTTTAATTTCTCCACATTTTTATATCTTCAATGCATGCTGAAATGTTCAGCATACATTGAAGGTGAAAAATGCATTTTCTCATTGTTTTTGTGCAGGAAGATGTGTCTTCCTGTAGAAAAACAAACCGCACATGACACAGTTATCCTTGCACTATGGTGCAAGGGTGCCTGTGTCACCACATGGCTGCAGTTTAAGCAGCCGTGCAGACAGAAGCATAGATTTGCAACATATTTATGTACATATGTTGCATCCCTGTGCTTCGGAAGTACTACAGCACACTGCAGCTAAAGAGGTTACTGTGTGATGCTGCAGCACTTCCTCATAGTTCTGCACTTATACATTCACCATACGCTACTAATGCATTCATTCAGTCAATTACATACTACACATACATTCATCTAAACTTTCACACACTAACAAAGAAATTTAGCTCTTTTTTTAACCAGGAAAGTTAATTCTTAGAAGAACTTTTTTTTTTCTTCTTCTTCTTTTTGGTTTTTTAATTTGTTTGTACTTTTTGGAACAATTTTGTTATTTTTGTAATTTTTTTCAAAAGGAAAAAAGAAAACAGGAGGAACAAAACAGTCAACTTCTGCAAAAAAATAAAAATAAACACAAGTTTAGACCTTGTGGTTTTGCTGCGCTCGGCAGATTAGTTCAATTGACTGCTCGCCATAACATAGTAGTTTGTTGCATTTAATGCAACTAATTTTTAGTTTTCCAAATTCTGGACGTATGTCCGGGTGAGTGCTTGATGGTGATGCTGCAGAAGTGCTTGCCACTGCTGGCTGAGGCTGCTGTCGGAGTCTTCTGCATTCCTGCTTGGCCAGGTTCACGGGATGCAGAGTCTTCAGGTGTTTTAACATACTTGCAGTCCCACAAGAGTATATTTTTGATGGATCTCCTCTGGAAAGCACTCTTCGACATATTTTACATGTCACTTTAGTTGAATTAGTTTTATTTTGTCCTTCTAGGAAGGAAAAAAAATTCCACACCACAGAGGTGTATCTTTCTGGGCGTGGAGGTTCCACAACAAATTCCTCATCGGACGAATGGTCTGATTCTGATGGTGGCTGCTGTGCAGAAGCCATTGTCTTCAGAAAAATTGCAGCTGTGGAAATCTTCCCCCAAAAGTTTCTTCTAGTTCTAAGGTGTGAGATGTTCCACCAAAGAAGCTCAAAGAATGATTGAAATGGGTGGGGTCTTTCAATAGTTAGAATATGAAGTGTAATGAACCAATCAAATCTCTTTTTTTGCAGGTCACATGGGATCAGCGCACCCTGTGCATACGGAGCACGCACCCAGCGCGCATCCACGTAATTGAATAAAAAAAAAATTATAGGATTAGATGTAAAAATATATTAGTTTTAAAACTAGTTTAGAGTTTGTCTTCAATTAATATTCACATGAAATACATATATATGTTTTTTTAAATGTTAAATATTTTGCGGGATCCGCGCACCTACCGCGTCATAGACGCACATGAAGCATCGCGGAAGCGCTTAAACGTTGCATTACGTACATTGAACGTGTCACGTATAGGCTGGGAGTCGCGTACCGGTCGCCTTGCAATCGCGTGCTAAACACGTACCCGACGCATACCATGCGCGGATGCTATCGCGTAGGGATCGGGAGCGGTGCGCATAGGGTGCGCGGATTCAAAAACATGGAAAAAATATATATAAAATAAAGTTTTGAACATATAGTTAAAAAAATATTTTTAAATATATTAAAAAATATGTTTGAAAAACCCATTAAATTCAAATAATATTTTTTAATTTTTAAAAGAATTAATTGGAAAAATAAGTTTAAAAAATGGTGATACAAATGTATAAAAAAAAAATGTATGAAATTGACACACTGAATTTGAAAAAGATAGAAATCCAATCAAAATCATTAAACATGATATCTTCAGAGATCAGTTAAAGATAGGAATTAGCATTTAAAAAACCTTTGAAATTCACAGAAAAAACCATAGGTTTCATGCACGTTATAGTTAGGAATTGGCATTTAAAAAACCTTTGAAATTCACTGAAAAAACCAAAGGTTTCATGGGCGTTATAGTTAGGAATTGGCATTTAAAAAACCTTAGAAATTCACTGAAAAAAACATAGGTTTCAGGGGTCTTATAGTTAGCTGGACATTTCACTCGTACAAAACCATTCCCCTGTTCTAGTTAGTTCAGCTAATTATAACTTGCGCCCCCACAATGCACTGCTGATGACATCACTCATGACATGGTCAGTGACATCACTGATGACATCTCCAATGACATCACTGATGACATCAGTGATGACATCATCCATGTGATAAATTAGTGCATCTTCTCACACCCTAATATAACCTTTGATACACCGACTCAAAATTTCAGACGGCCATTTTGAAAACCATAGATACTCCAATACCAATAACTACATACCCACTCATTAACTCTTAGGTCTACATACATCTCCACTCACTAACCTGTACAGTCACTCATACTTACAGTCACCCCGTACAAGACTATCATATGCATTAATACACCTATATAGACACTCACACACTGCCAATCATCCATTGAGGTACTGACACACCTAGTCAGTCGTGCAAGTAATTAAACACAGTCCAATTTACTCACCTATACAGTTAAACACACTCAAGTTCACTTACTCATAAAAATAGTCCCACATTCTTACGCTCTTATACAATCATTGATACAAGCACACACTCATCTATACAGCCACTCTCACAATCACTCACTCTCACATATACCCACTTATATACTCTTACACACATATATACTGCCTTTCACATATGTAGTTAGTCACACATGTATCACTGAGATATACATTAGGCCTGGGCTAAAATTTCATTCCGGTCACGGAAATTGAGATAATTTGACATTTTCGCGTTCCGCGGAAAGTGCGAAAATGTCAAAATTTCCGCATTCCGCAGCTTAGCGATAATTTGTTTCTTGCTCGCACTGTAAAATAATACATTCTCTCGTGCGCGCGATCACCTTACCTGAATCCCCGCATTCGCCGACAAGTTTTCCCGATCCGGTCGCATTCTCCATGAGATGTTGTATTGTTTTTAGCCATTTGCGCTGTCTCGCGACAGTTCCCGCCCGCAGTGACGTCACGTCTTTCTTCTCGCGATCATGCACCGCGAGACAACTGAAAACAAAATGGCCGCGCCCGCGAGCAACCACATGGGTAAGTTGGTGAGCAGCAACCATGCAGAAAATCTCGCGAACATGCGGGAAAAAAAACTTCCGCATCTTCGCGATATTTCCGCGTGTTTGCGGAGATTTTTAACATTTTCGCGATAATTTGCGAAAGTGAATTTCGCAAATTCCACCCACCCCTAATATACATTCAATCCCTAACACACCCATACATACACTCACCTAACCATACAGTTCATCACAGATGCACTCTTAAAACCATGCACCCATAGAATCACCCACTCACACATCTATGCATAGTCACACACACCCTACCCACACAAACACTCTGGCACCCATACAGATACTCAGACAACCAATCAATAACCCATATAGACACTCATATAGGTATTCACAAAACCATGCAGTCACTTATACACCTACACACAGACACATACAAAAATTCACACAGTTTAGTCACTAGTCTGCAGTAAGATACACTTAATGACTCACTTATAGAGTGAGTTACGCACCTAGAAAATCATCCATTCACACACTTGTACACCCACTCATTCTTCCACAGGCCTTTCACTATAAATATATAAAACATATTTAAACTTCACAGAAACACACAGTCACTCTCCTGATAACAGGTGAGTAAATCGGAATTCGTAGTTCGGCTGATTTTAGAGGAATATTTGTACATTTCAAAAATGGACACTGAAAATGTTCTGGTGGAAACCACACAATGGATTCCTATGGAAGGAAATACGAGTTACTGGCAAGTTTGCTTAGAATTACTTTTCAGGGTCAGTGCTGGGCTAAAAGATGCAGCCCTGGGTTCTCTTCTGATAACAGTTGAGTAAATCGGAATTCGTAGATCGGCTGATTTTAGAGGAATATTTGTACGTTTCAAAAATGGACACTGAAAATTTTCTGGTGAAAACCACACAATGGATTCCTATGGAAGGAAATACGAGTTACTGGTAAGTACGCTTAGAATTACTTTTCAGGGTCAGTGCTGGGCTAAAAGATGCATCACTGGGTTCTCTCCTGATTACAGGTGAGTAAATCGGAATTTGTAGTTCGGATGATTTTAGAGGAATATTTGTACGTTTCAAAAATGGACACAACATTTTCTGGTGAAAACCACGCAATGAATTCCTATAGAAGGAAATACAAGTTACTGGTAAGTACGCTTAGAATTACTTTTCAGGGTCAGTGCTGGGCTAAAAGATGAAGCACTGGGTTCTCTCCTGATTACAGGTGAGTAAATCGAAATTCGTAGTTCGGCTGATTTTAGAGGCATATTTGTACAATGGTGAAGGAAGGGGGAGGGGCCTGAGGTGACCTGTGAAAACACACCCTGTGGCACGTTTTAAGTTGGGGAATTAACTCCTCTTCAATCCGGTGGTCCCCTGGGGGCCAACTACCCCACAAGGTACCTCCAGTATGCGCCAGGGAGCTGCATTGCAGAGAGGTATTCAGAGGCCATGCCCCTTTTTACAACACTCTGCAACACAGCTCTGTGGCGCTTACTGGAGGTACCTGGTGGGCTAGTTGGTCCCCAGGGACCCTCAGGATTGAAGAGGAATTAATTCCCCAACTTAAAACGCGGCACAGTGCGTGTTTGCACAGATCTCAACTCAGGCCCCGCCCCCTACCTTCACCACTGTGCAAACGCGCCCCGTGGGGTGTTTTAAGTTGGGGGATTAAGTCCCCTTGAATCCTGAGGTCCCCTGGCGGCCAACTAGCCCACCAGGTACCTCCAGTATACGCCAGGGAGCTGCGTTGCAAAGAGGTGTTCAGAGGCCACACCCCTTTTTACAACACTCTGCAACGCAGCTCCGTGGCGCTTAGTGGAGGTACCTGATGGGCTAGTTGTCCCCTAGGAGACCTCTGGATTGAATAGGAATGAATTGCCCAACTTAAAACGCGCCACAGGGCGTGTTTGCACAGTATCACCTCAGTCCCCACCCCCTACCTTCACCACTGTGTAAACGCACCCCGTGGCGCGTTTTAAGTTGGGAGATTAAGTCCCCTTGAATCCTGAGGTCCCCTGGCGGCCAACTAGCCCACCAGGTACCTCCAGTAAGCTCCAGGGTGCTGCATTGCAGAGAGGTGTAAAAAGGGGTGTGGCCTCATTACACCGCTCTGCAACGCAGCCCCCTGGAGCATACTGGAGGTTCCTGGTGGGCTAGTTGGCCCCCAGGGGCCCCCAGTATTGAAGGGGAATTTGTTCCCCCTCTGCAAACGCGCCAGGGGGCGCGTTTGCACAGTGATGAAAGGAGGGGGCGTGGCCTCCGCCGCGATCCCGTTTCTTAAAAAATATTTCTTTTTAAGAAGGGGGCTGTGTAGCCCCCCTTCTTTTTCTTATTTTTTTGGCCCTGGGACCCCATCCCCCAGGGCCTGCCCCCAATTTGTATTTGAGGCCATAATTTGAGCCGGGGACCCCATCCCCCGGGGCATGGCCCTTTTAAAAAAATTTATGGAGGGGGGCTGTGTAGGCCCCCCTTCTGTGGCCACCTATGGCCCCGGGGAACCCATTCCCAGGCCATTTTTTTTTTACATTTTTTTTTTGGGAGGGGGCCCCCCTTCCGTGCCACTACTGGCCCTGGGGACCCCATCCCCCAGGGACTGGCCTCCGTTGGGGGCCGTGGGGGTTCTCTAATCCCCCCATGGCCCTGACAGCTCCCCGCGTCCTGCGGGAGCCGGCATAGCTTTTCCACATGGGGAGCAGCATGATCGGTATTTGGAAGAGAGAGCAGGTTTCCTGCTCTCTCTTCCAAATACCAAAACAGTTTGCTATGGCAGGATGGGAGCCGCAAGGCTCCCACCCCACCATAGCAAACAGCAGTGTCCCGGAGGTGGGCACCCCTGGACACTGCAGGAGCCGGCCCTGGGGGGTGGCGGTCCCCAGGGCCTTCTTTGGCTCCAGGAGGGGGGCCTCACGGCCCCCGTCCCACTGAATTTAAAGCCCCGGGGGGTGGTGATCCCCGGGGCTTGGGGGTCGGTAACGAACCCCAAATTTTACATAATTAGTGCCCCGGGGAGGTGGCGGTCCCCGGGGCGTGTGGGGGGGCTCGAGCCCCCCCACACAGATTTTTTATTTAAAAAAAAAAGCCCTGGGGGTGGCGGTCCCCGGGGCTGCGGGGGGCCAATGAGCCCCCCCGCATACAATAAATTAAAGCCCCGGGTGGTGGCGGTCCCTGGGGCTGGGGGGCCCCTCTGGGCCCCCCATTATAATAAAGAAATTGCCCCCGGGACTTGGCCCCCGGGGGCTAAATCAAAACGAAGCGCTTCGTTTTTTTTTTCATTAGCGGGATGCGCATCCCGCGATTTAAAAAAAAAATTGGGGGCCTTGGGGGTCCTTGTGGGACCCCCTGAACAGGCCTAGGGGGTCAGGGTGTTTCTACCCTGCCCCCTTCTCGCGTTTTGCACCTTTATTTTGTGCTTTCTTGTGCCTCGGTTCTACCGAGGCACAAGATGGCTGCCAACACTTCCTGATTCAGAGTGTTGGCAGCCAATTAGCATTCAGCGCGCGATCGGGAGGGTGCGCGCTTGGTTCGGGGAGGGTGCGCTTACGGTGCGGGTAGGGTCTGCGGATCCTCCACGGCCATAGATATTTATGTACTTTTAACTCTAATTTTCTCAGGAACTACTGAACGGATTTACACCATTTAAGCAAAAGGCACGAGTCTGAACTGAGGACTACCTCTTTGCCAAATTTGGTTTCATTCCGTTCAGCAGTTCGGGCTGTAGCTGCGACAACAGATCCTATGGGAAATTGCATAGGGAAAACGGGTTTTGGGACCTCCCTTTTTTCTCGGCCCCCGCTTGACGAATCACCACAAAACTTTCAGGGTAGGAGCAGAGTGGAGCTGGCCAAAGGTTTTGAAAAATTTGCGAAGATTCGTCAATCGGCGCCAACGTTATTCCAAATAAAATGTTGCGGATTTCCTATGGAAAATAGGTCCTAACTATAACTATCTACTGGCGACCGCCAGTAGATAATATATATATATATATATATTACCTACTGGCTGTTACCATGTTACCAGTAGGTAGTTATAGTCAGGACCATGTTTCCATAGTGAAAAGCATTTTTATTGACTTGGCTTGGCTTTAACTTTGGTGTTGTTTGACCAATCTTCATGACATTTTCCCAAACAAGTGTCAAGGTGGGCTCTATTGGAATGGAAAGTTTGGGGTGATTGGTGCAGTGGGGACCGAGAATTTGGGCAACAAATAAGGTTACATTTGTATTGTTAATTCCGATAGGAACCTTTAGCCACACCTACAGCCCAAACCGCTGAATGGACTTACACCAAATTTGGCAGGGAGGTAGATGTTGGTTCAAGGAAGTACCTTTTGCTTATTTGGCATAAATCCATTCAGTAAATTTAAGTTTAAAATTATAGTGATATATCTGGCTGCAGATATTTTGTGAAGGTTTCACGATGAATTGCGAATGCACACGCCAATGGGAATTCTCTGATTGCCTGGATGCAACCTGAACAGAAAGTTGCGACTTTTTATCTATCAGGAATGGTTCCAGAAGCTGAACTTTTCTGATTAAGCTAATATAAGGGGTCAGAGTAGAGATACTCTGACCCTATGTTTGAGAAATGGGGGTGTTAGTGAGACGAGTTATGTGTCAAAATTGATTTTTTTAATTGCGCACGATATTCGCGACTGCCAGCATAGCACTCCATGTACCATCGCAGAGACATAGTGACTACCAACGTCGTTGTGAATATTGGTAAAAATATAAAAAAAATATATCAGTAAATCATTAATATGCATTGGTATAGAGATAGTGAGATTTTGATAAATGTTTTAATAGACTTAATTTTATAGTTAGCAATATATAGTATCCAATATTAAATCTCATGAGGAAAATGGCACTTTTATAAAATGGTCAGGTGTAAACCCCCTAGCATTTATGGATAACTTAGTCCAAAAGAGTCAAGGCGATGTTTCCGCCTGTTGAGGAGATCTTCTACAGATTTATATGTCATAACAGCTTTCTGTAATATAGTGGGCACTATTTCTCAAGACCTAAAATTTAAAAATAAGAAACATGCCCACTCACAGCCAAGATGGTTTGACTAAAAGTGCAGCACAATAAACCAGGAATTTAAAAAACCACTAAAAACTATACCTAGGGATAGGGAAGTTGTGAGCACTCTATTAAAAGAGTATAGGCAGAGTTTAAACACAAGGAAAGCAGAAATTAGGGAATCAGCATGGGATAAGTTTGTACAGGCGGCAGAGACACGTGACAACACACTATACTGGAAGGCCCTAGATCACCTTTTTTTCAAAGATGAGGCAGCCACTAAGATTGAGACCATAGTACCATTGGTAGAATGGTTATCACACTTTGAATCTACATTTAATCCAAACAAAGAAGACTCTTTAGTTCCTGATAACAGCTATACTATAACTGTGGCCCCTCCAATTTGGCTCCCATTTCACTAAATGAAATTAAAACTGCCTCAGATAAAAGTGCAAATGGAAAGGCTTCTGGCATATATGGGTTCCTATTGATATTTTTAAAAGTAACATAGATTTTTGGTCCCCAATCATACTCAGGGTCTGTAATGCCACAGCAGGGGGTGTATTGCCCACTAGTTGGGTGGAAGTGTTACAATCCCGATTTTTAAGAAGGGCTATAGAGGGGACACAAAATGCTACTGACCTATATCCCTACTTGATTCAACATCTAAGCTGATGGAAAGAATCCTTTTAGAAAGGTCAGAAAGCTGGGTAAGTGAAAAAAACATCCTTACCGAATCGCAATATGTTTTTAGAAGGCGTATAGAGACCATCAAGTAGTGCGTCAACCTTGAACTATATACCATCGCCAAGGAGGGCAAATTATATATTTGTTTTGTAGATTTGACAAGTGCCTTCAATCTTGTAAATCACGATAAGCTATGGCAGTGCTTAACAAAGATGGGTGCTCCAGAAGACATTATAGTTTATCTGTCACAAACCTATGCGCTATTAGCTTCAAGAGTCCGCTATGGTTTTAATTTTAATGGTAATTGTACCCCCTGTTTTAGAGTTACTAGAGGCATACACCAAGGGTGTGTCCTTGCACCACTTTTATTTTCCCTTCACATAAATAATGTTGACATTAAAAGCAGATGTCCCTAGAATTGGTAACCGTATTACTCCAGTCCTCTTGTATGCTGCCGAAGCTGTACTGTTATCTAGGACAGCTAATGGGCGACAATGTCTATTGGAACATTTTGCTTTTTATATGATTGGGAAAAATGTAATACTTAACCTTAGCAAAATTTACAAAGGAGATCATAATGGATTGCTTAGCCTTTGATTACTATAAAAAAAATCCCATGGCTTCAGTTTATTTACAATCTTTTAACAGAGTGCAAGGTGGAAGTCAATTTTAAAGATCCACGCTCATTGGGAAATACAGTAAAAGGGATTTCAAACAGAGACTCCTAAAATGAAGAGCTATACTAAGAGATGGGGCACTATGCTCTATACAGACGATAAAATTATATTGTAAAGGGCCAGTATCATTGTGTACCCAACCATATCTATTGTTTACAAGAAATGTACAACATAGATTTTTTCTAACCAGACAACGTTTGGGTATTCTCCATCACTTGTTCACATTCCCAAAGATGGTCAAGTGGAATCGCACCCTCCCGAATTGCCCCTGTATTGGAAAATCACCACAGACAACCCTGCACTTTATGCTCTTTTGTAATTTTTATAGAGATATTAGGAAATATGTTTTACGCCCACTGTTCATTGATAGCAAATTGTATTTTTATAAACAGGTTTTTAACTAGATCTGTAGGTTGGTAAATGAAATGATTTGTAATGCAATAATTGATTTTGTACAATTAGCGATCAAAAGAAGAAAAGGCAATTCCCATTTGGAGGCCTTAATATATGAAAAACTGGAAACCTGAGATATTATTCTGTTATGTCTAAATCCTATATAACATTTTAACTTACTTAGCAGATTTTGCACCATATTTTAACCTATTTTTAATCTATTTCTATTGTCATGCACTTTATGTACTAGAATGTATTGGATTGATTAAGTATTTGGTATTTTTAAAGGAACAATGTAAACTTTTTAGAATGCTTTTATGATTGTATTTTATAAACCGAATAAAGCTTGACTTGACTTGAGTTATCTACTGTGATGGTTAGAATGAATTTATAGTTATAATATTTGGATGTGTTGGTGGCCATTGAATGTCTGGTTTTGTTTTCCGTTTTCGCGGCGTGTCCATGGGGATCGCGAATATCAACATCATCGCGGTCTCCCAGAGTCACCATGAAAACAGAAAAGAGGATTTAGAGATAGTTGTTCTAGTTTGAGTTTGAAGTGTACAGTAATAAACGCCTAAAGGGCCGATTAGGATGGCTGGCGGACTTTAGTCCGCCTGCCACCCTAACGGTGGTGGGACCGGCTGCCAGTGGTGCGACGGTCCCGCACCAGCAATTAGGCATCCTCCATTCCCAGCATTGTGGCGGGCGCCACAATGCTGAGAATGCACTGTGTGCAATGTCATGCACAAGGCATTTGCATGCACAAGGTGACAGGCACCGCGCGGTACCTGCCACCTTGTCCATGACAATGTAGGGGGGGTACCATAGGTACCCCCATGTACACCCCCTCCCCCATACCCTGGGGGCCCGCAACTGGCCCCAGCAAGCACAATCAGCATGCCTTCCTAATATGGATGGCGGTGTCTAGCAGACACCGCCACCATATCAGGCCCCTTTTCTGCCCGGTCACCTGTGTGACCGGCGGAAAACCGGCAGACGGTCTTTCCGTCTGGCGGTGTCCCCCCGGCCATACTAATATGATGGGGGAAATGGGTGGCGGGCGGGGTGTGTTGTAGGGTGGATCACCACCGCCATCGAGGCAGTGGCGATCCACCCTACATCCTAGTCGAGCCCTTAGTGTGTAAAATACTGTAATATGTGTGCATATATGTTTTGTCACTTTATGGAAAAGGCTCAACCGTCATCGTTAATTGCGACGTCGTGACGTCCCGGATAACAGCAAAAACTGAAAATAGGTCCGAAAGATGGTTTTTAAAGAAACTTGGTACTAAAATATGACTTTAAACTTGCTTTGAAAGAAGTATGAATATAGTAATATGTGTAGGGCAGGGTTCAGAATGGACTTTTTTACATATTATTTTTGGGTGTGTTAGTGGTCATTGAATGTCTGCTTTTGTTCTCGCAACGTGTGCGAGAGTATCGCTATGTCGTCGCACATATAAAAAATGTATAGGAAAAAAACAACTTTTATTAATACACTGACGAAAATACAAGCTTATAAAAATACCCCTAATAGAGCCATTGTAGATGGAAAATTTGATGTAAAAACCTTCAAAATTCAATTAAAAAACATAGGTTTCATGGACTTTATAGTTGGGAAAAAGAAGCTTAAAAAACCTTAGAAATTCACTGAAAAAAACGAATGTAACAAGGACGTTATAGTGAGGATTTAGCATTTAAAAAAACTTAGAAATTCAGTGAAAAAGCCAAAGGTTACAGGGACGTTATAGTTAGGCTGATATTTCACTCATACAAAACCAGAGAAATTCAGCTCTTATAGTTAACTGAGCAAACTATAACTATAACTCACGTCACCGCAATGCACTGCTTATGGCCTCACATATTACATCACTCATAACATGGTCAGTGACATCACTGATGACATCACTATATATATATATATCCAAAGTACCTGCTGATAAGCAAAAACGCACTCTCAGTAGCTATGTAAGTAACAAATTTAAATTAAATTTGTTACTTACATAGCTACTGAGAGTGCGTTTTTGCTTATCAGCAGGTACTTTGGATGAAATTTGCTGGCGGTAGCTCTACCGGCTTAACGCACCACCCGACAACGGGCGAAATTCCAGGAGGAGCTCACAGCATCGCTTTGTATATATATATATATATATATATATATATATATATATTCTGCTCCAAAGATTGTCCACCAGGTGAGCAGCACTCGATCAGCAGCTTTGTTTATGATAGGCATGGACGAGGATCCGCTTGCAGAAGCCGCTCCGTAGTGGAATTGCCTGACGCGTTTCGAAGCTCCATATGCTTCTCTTCAGAGGCTTTAACGGAGACGGTGTGTGCAAACGCTGAACCTACTTCGCCATTTTCATATTGCACTCCCACCAATGGGAAGCTCGAATGAGACTGTGCATTGTGGGAAATATGGTCCGGATAGCACACAAATCTTGTCCTGTATGGACCCTGCAAGTGGACTCGTCCTCAATCCTGTTTGCCGCTGCTGGCCCACATTACTGACATGATGGTTACCATGTCAGGTGGCCCACGTAACATTGCGGGGTGGTGCAAGCTCCGCGGCAGGACGGCTGCGTGTTACATTCTGCTCCAAAGATTGTCCACCAGGTGAGCAGCACTCGATCAGCGGCTTTGTTTATGATAGGCATGGACGAGGATCCGCTTGTAGAAGCCGCTCCGTAGTGGAATTGCCTGACGCGTTTCGAAGCTAAAGATATGCTTCTCTTCAGAGGCTTTAACGGTCGCCAGTAGATAGTTATAGTTAGGACCTATTTTCCATATCTAGGAAATCCGCAACATTCTATTTGGAATAACGTTGGTGCCGATTGACGAATCTTCGCAAATTTTTCCAAACTTTTGGCCAGCTTCGCTCCGCTCCTACCCTGAAAGTATTGCGGTGATCCATCAAGCGGGGGCCGAGAAAAAAGGGGGGTCCCAAAACACGTTTTCCCCATGCAATTTCCCATAGGATCTGTTGTCGCAGCTACAGCCCGAACCGCTGAACGGAATGACACCAAATTTGGCAAAGAGGTAGTCCTCAGTTCGGACTCGTGCCTTTTGCATACATGGTGTGAATCTGTACAGTAGTTCCTGAGAAAATGAGGGTAAAAAAGTTAGTCATATCTATGGCCGCGGAGGATCTGCAGACAGTACCCGCACCGTAAGCGCACCCTCCCCGAACCGAGCGCGCACCTTCCCGATCGCGCACTGAATGCTAATTTGCTGTCGAGTGTCTCTCTACATTCGAAACCAGGAACTGTTGGTGGCCATTTTCTGCCTCGGTAGAAGCGAGGCTGAAGATGCAAGGGGAATAAGTGTGTAAAACATATAAAGGGGGCAGAGTGGAAATACTCTGACACTCTAGAGGTGCTAAGGGGGTCCCAGAAGGACCACTTGGGGCCCCCTTTTAAAAAAAAAAAACACAGCGAAATGCGCTCACGGTTCGCGCATTCTATCGCGTTGGATGCACGGATTCTCTCGCGTTGGGTGCACGGATCCACGGCAACGTTTTTTGAAAAACGACAAGAAATCATTGGTTGTATGACAACTTTCTACACTGAAAGGTAGGGTGTATATTTCTGTTTTTTAAAGGTATAATTGTTATTGGTTAACAAAAACAGATTGTAAGGAACATATAAGCTGATATGTTGAAAAGTCAAGCACACTTCCTGTCTTGTGTAGGAACATTGTGTGCTGAACTTGTGACCTGTGAGCTCAGTGCAGTGTTCCATGACCTGTTTCTATGGTAACAGGCAGAAGGCAGATTGGGGGAAGGGTTGAAATGTATTTCAGTTGGAAACGGTTGAAATGTTTAACCAATAGAAATGTGTGTTTGCTTTTGAGTTTATGTGCGAAGGTTTGTGATTTGATGTTTACATGTATATGTGTGAAAAATGAAAGGGAAACTTTTTCATTCTTTGCTTTTGCTGAGAGGTGCACAGTGCAGAGATTCTGTAAAAGAAAATATGGTGAGTGATTGATATACTTCTTAATCTACAAAAGAACTTGAAAGTTGAGTTATTTAATTGTGAGGGGATGTATGTAGACTATTTTGATTTTAATCAGACTAATGTATTTTTCCTGCTAAAGTTTAGGGAGTACTTTTTTTCTCTACAATGTGTGTGCATGTAGAAACCATTCTGTGATAAGAATTTGTGTTTTTCATGTGTTTGTAAACAGATAACTGCAGTTTTTATATTTTGGTAGAATTAGAAACCAGTCATTGTTTATGAATTTGTTAAATTAGTTATGTTATGTTTCTATACTAAATGTAGTACTACCTCTAGATGAAGAAATGTGTTTTGGTATAGTGCAAGGGATAGTGTTGTTTGTCTAGAATCACACAGTGAGTCTGTGTGCATTTGGGAACCACTGTGAGAGAAGCATTTGGTAACATCGTGTATTTGCTGACAGATAACTGTTTTAACTTGTCACGTTGTGAAGTTTTAGTAGCATTAGAAGACAGTTATGACTAATGATTTGATTAAATGAGTCAGGCTTTGACAGAAAAGTGCAGTCCTGAAATATGTAGATTGTGTGCAGTTCCCTTACCAGTTGCACTGTAGTGAATGAGTTTTAGTAACTTCTAGGGATAGTGGTGCTTGTCTAGAATCACACTGTGAGTTAGTGTGTATTTGGGATCAGTGTGAGAGAAGCATTTGGTGATATCATGTATTTGCTTACAGATAACTTTTTTAAAACCTGTCATGTTGTGAAGTTTTAGTAGCATTAGAATCCAGTCTTTGGGTATGCGTTGATTAAATGAGTCATGCTTTGACACTGATGTGCTGTACTTAAATATGTAGATTGTGTTCAGTACCATTAACTCTTCCAGACTAGTGAATGAGTTTTGGTAAACTCCTAGGATAGTGTTGATTGTCTAAAATCACACTGTGAGTCTGTTGGGTAAGGATTGTGAGAGAAGCATTTGGTAACATTGTGTATTTGCTGACAGATAACAGTTTTGAAACCAGTCAGGTTGTCAAGTTTTAGTAGCATTAGAAGACAGTTATGGCTTATGCTTTCATTAAATGAGTCAGGCATTGACAGTAAATTGCAGTCGTGAAATATGTAGATTGTGTGCAGTTCCCTTACCACTTGCACTGTAGTGAATGAGTTTTGGTAAACTCATAGGGATAGTGGTGCTTGTCTAGGATCACACTGTGAGTTAGTCTGTATTTGGGATCAGTGTGAGAGAATCATTTGGTAACATCATGTATTTGCTGACAGATAACTGTTTTAAAATCTGTCATGTTGTGAAGTTTTAGTAGCATTAGAATCCAGGCTTTGCTTATATATTGATTAAATGAGTCATGCTTTGACACTGATGTGCTGTACTTAAATATGTAGATTGTGTGCAGTCCCCTTACCCCTTCCACAGTAGTGAATGAGTTTTGGTAAAGTCCTAGGATAGTGTTGGTTGTCTAAAATCACACTTTGAGTCTGTGTGCAGTTGGGTAAGGATTGTGAGAGAAGCATTTGGTAACATCGTGTATTTACTGACCGATAACTGTTTTAAAACCTGTCATGTTGTCAAGTTTTAGTAACATTAGAAGCCAGTCTTTGCTCATGCGTTGATAAAATTAGTCAGGCATTGACATTAAAGTGTAGTCGTGAACTATGTAGATTGTGTGCAGTTCCTTTACCACTTCCACTGTAGTGAATGAGTTTTGGTAAACTCCTAGGGATAGTGTTGTTTGTCTAGAATCACACTGTGAGTCTGTGTGCATTTGAGAACCACTGTGAGAGAAGTGTTTGGTAACATTGTGTATTTGCTGACAGATAAGTGTTGTAAAACATGTCATGTTGTCAAGTTTTAGTAGCATTAGAAGACAGTTATGGCTTATGCTTTCATTATATGAGTCAGTTATTGACAGTAAATTGCAGTTGTGAAATATGTAGATTGTGTGCAGTTCCCTTACCACTTGCACTGTAGTGAATGAGTTTTGGTATACTCATAGGGATAGTGGTGCTTGTCTAGAATCACACTGTGAGTTAGTGTGTATTTGGGATCACTGTGAGAGAAGCATGTGGTACCATCATGTATTTGCTGACAGATAACTGTTTTAAAACCTGTCATGTTGTGAAGTTTTAGTAGGATTAGAATCCAGTCTTTGCTTATGCGCTGATTAAATGAGTCATGCTTTGACACTGATGTGGTGTACCTAAATAGGTAGATTGTGTGCAGTACCATTAACTCTTCCAGAGTAGTGGATGAGTTTTGGTAAACTCCTAGGATAGTGTTGCTTGTCTAAAATCACACTGTGAGTCTGTGTGCATTTGGGTAAGGATTGTGAGAGAAAAATTTGGTAACATCGTGTATTTGCGGACATATACCTGTTTTAAAACCGGTCATGTTGTGAAGTTTTAGTAGCATTAGAAGCCAGTCTTTGCTTATGCTTTAATTATATGAGTCAGGCTTTGACATAAAAGTACAGTCCTGAAATATGAAGATTGTGTGCAGTTCACTTACCACTTCCACAGTAGTGAATGATTTTTGGTAAACTCCTAGGTATAGTGGTTGTTGTCTAGAATCACACTGTGAGTCTGTGTGCATTTGAGAACCACTGTGAGAGAAGCATTTGGTAACATCGTGTATTTGCTGACAGATAACTAATTTAAAACCTCTCATGTTGTCAAGTTTTAGTAGCATTAGAAGCTAGTCTTTGCTTATGCATTAATAAAATGAGTCAGGGTTTGACACTAAGGTGCAGTACCATGTACTATTCTGTTCACTGTGGCAGAACTGAAAATTTAAAAGTTTTACCTAAGCACTGTCCTAGAAGTAGTCTGATTATTTAGTCAGTTTCTAAGTGCCAAATAGACTGCTTCAAATGTCTATGCAGTATGCATGTAGTGTTCTAACATACTATACACTTGTCTTTTACACCTTCAATTCCCTAGTCAGTATTCATACACTTCCAGGAAACATCCTGTCACTTCCTTTGCAGTCCTCTAGAGACCCATTCAACAGCATGTACTAATCCATTCACTGTGCCAAAACCCAAACACTTATAAATTCACCAAGACACTCTCTTTCCAGTACTCTAATGATTCAGTCACTGCCTAAGTTTTCATGCACTGAGTCAGGTCTTACCACATGGACTTATTCAAACCCCTATCCACTATGCATGCAGTCCTTTAAGCACCTACACACTTGTCTTTCACACCTTCAATTCCCCAGTCAGTATCCGTTCACTTCCAGCAAACACCCTGTCACTCCATTTGCACTCCTCTAGTGACCCATTCAGCATCATGTACTAATCCATTCACTGCGCCAAACCCTAATAAATTCACCCAGTCACTCTCCTTGCAGTACTCTAATCATTCAGTCAGTACCCAAGTACTCATCCAGTGACCCAGGCCTTAGTATATGGACTGCTTCAAACCCTTATCCACTATGCATGCAGTCCTCTAACCACCTACACAATTGTCTTTCTCACCTTCAATTCTCTAGTCAGTATCCATACACTTCCAGGAAATACCCTGTCACTCCCTTTGCAGTCCTCTAGTGACCCTTCAGCACCATGTACTAATCCATTCACTGTGCTAAAACCCAAACACTTATAAATTCACCAAGATACTATCTTTGCAGTACTCTTATCATTCAGTCAGTGCCTAAGTATTCATACACTGAGCCAGGCCTTAGCACATGGACTGCTTCAAACCCCTATGCACTGTGCATGCAGTCTTCTAACCACCTAGACACTTGTCTTTCACACTTTCAATTTCCTAGTCAGTATCCATACAGTCCAGCACTTGTGACTGCCTTTGCACTCCTCTAGTGACCCATTCAGTACCAAGTATTAATCCATTCCCCGTGCGAAAAGCCTAGCACTTATAAATTCACCTAGGCACTCTCCTTGCTGTACTCTAATCATTCAGTCAGTACCCAAGTAGTCATGCAGTGAGCCAGGCCTTAGCACATGGACTGCTTTAAATGCCTATGCAGTATGGATGCAGTCCTCAAATCAACTACACAGTTGTGTTTCACACCTTCAATTCCCTAGTTAGTATTTATACTCCTCTACCAAACACCCTGTCACTCACCCAGTGTGTCTCCTTATAGTACTGTAATCATTTAGTCAGTTAGCATGTAGTCTTTTAGTGAGGTAGGCTTTAGGGCATGAACTGCTTTAAAGTAGTATGCACTATGCATGTAGTGTTTTAACGATCGTCACATTTGTGGTTCAGGGCTATAGTTTCTTAGTCAGTTTTTATATAAAATTTGTTTGTACAGTAATGGAATAGTATAAATTTGAAAGTTATTAATATACATTTATTTGTGATTCTTTTTTACAGATACAGAACAGGAGTGTTTCTCATCTGTTTGCACTCTTCTCGTGCAAGATTGTTTGGATGAAGGGTCCTTAGGTGTTTCATCATACTTGCTGTGCCGCACGAGTATTTTTTGCTAGGATCCCCTCGTAACAGAACTCTTTGGCAAATCTTGCGAATGAAGAAGGTGGCATTGGTCTTTGTTTGCCCCTTGGAAAAAGTTAAAAATTTCTTCACCACTGAAGAAAAACGTTGTGGGCGTGGTGCCTTCTGCAAAGAATTTTCCTCAGATTCATTAAATATTTTAAAGCAGCAACATTTACAGTTTTTGTAAGTTAAAATTATAAAAGTTTGTTAGCTGTATACATTTTATATATCTGTGATTTGTTTCTTGTGGTATTTTGTTGAGAATACCATGTTGGTTTTTTTTAACAATCTTTCTGATTTTCCAGGTCTGTCGTCAACATCCGTGGTTCCCATAGGAGTGTTCCACCTTGTTGTTTTGTATTATTGTTGTTACATTTTGTTTATTAGTTTATTGTTTATATTTATGTTAATAAAAAAATAAAGTTTGAAAATAGTTTATCGTTTATATATTTATTATTATAAAAAATAAAGTTTGAAAAAAAAATTATTAACGTTTTTGGTTGTTCTCTTAACTGCTGTGTGACTCTTTCTTGTTCTTATTACTGTTATTTGATGGAGTCCACCATGGTGTTAAATTTTGGGGCACTTATCACTGGAATACTGGTGAAATCTGCAGTTTGCACCAACTTCTGAATAGTGTGTTAGATTTATCTCAACTTTACTTCCGTTAAAGTGCTCATAATGAAATGGAAAGTAGCCGTTCACGTGCAAAAAGACACGAGGTGCACCTTTGCGATTTATTCTAAATACTAAAATCCTGTATTGTATTGCACTGAGGTATTGGCTGCACTTACAGTGTACACACAAAATCTATTAAGAAATCTCATTGTATTTATATTGATTGGGAATAGTGCATCAGGTGCTGGATCTTGACACACTGCTCAGTTCGTATATTGTTGTGCACACGAAAAAAATCACATCACAACTTTCACACCAATTGCAATGCGAAACAAATTCCGGCGATAAGACACGTTAGCACCAGGGATTTTACACCTGCTTTCTGCTGGTGTTAAGCAGGACAACTACCTGCACCATGAAAGGGAACACAGCCAAGAGCCACACCAGAACACCCACAGGTGCCATAGAGTCAATAAGCATGATACAGGGATACCCATGAGGGCCAAAAGACTCATCTCAACAACTCCAGGACTGCCAATGCCCCCCAAACCCACATCTTAGTAAGTGTGTCCCTGTGGTCATTGTCTTAGCATGATAGGCACGAGTCCTGCAACATCACAGTGTGCTGTCACCTCAGCGTTGGCAGTGAGCCTGGATGTGTAGCTACGTACGCATCCTCCTGCATGCACAACTGGCGTGTGCTGGTCTGTCGTTCACAGGTCAGTGCAGGGGTGTGCCTATCCGGCAAGGGGAACGGGTGTCTCGGACATGTCCGTGTACAGGAAGTGCGGTAAGTGTGTCTCTGTGTTCTGGTGTGGCCTGTTACAAGAGCCGCAGCAGTCGATGTTGTAAAGTGGCATGCACCACCTCCAAACGGCACTGTGATGTTGTAGTTGGAATGTAGCAGGACATGCGCAAATAGGCATTACAATGGCGTGCCGTACGAGTGCATGAGATACAACAGCTCACCGAACAAAAGTGTGGGGGCTTGTGGGAGGGAGGAGCAGCCGTTTGGCAACATAACACACAGTGAACTCGACCATGTGCCACATGCTGGGCATCTCATCCATGATGACCACAGTTGCAGACATCCCACAACAACAACGACTGGCCTTTGTACACATCCTGTATGAATGCAGTGTGGTTTTCACTTCTATGCTCGTTCAGTGGTGTGATGTTGGCAGGTTGTGTGACTTGTGCTCCTTGTTGGTGTTTTTAATTTTGGCCATTGTTAGTCTATATGTGTGTTGTACTTAATTGTGCATGTGTGCCATTCTGCCCATCTACCCCCTCCCCCCACTCCCTGCTTCTTCCTCTTCCTAGTGCTGTTGTGTCTATAATTTTGTTGCTGCACACATAAATACATGTAAAGAATAAATTAGAATAGTTTCTTGATTCTTTTAGGTTTCAAAACTTCTCCATTGGTTTCTTTGTAATTTTCCATATGAACCATTTTTTTAAATATTCAACAACACATAGAAGTCAGAAGTGCAACGTATTCTATCAACACACTTTCTAGAACATTCTACAACATGTGCAGGTTAAAAGTTCATACATTTTTTAAAACTTTACTATATTTTTTTGTAACATTTTCTTGAACATTTAACGACACGTGCAGGTTAAAAGTTGACGATTGTTTTAAGTTCGAACAGTGCCTTCTAAATGCAAGTAGCAGGTGTGGTTGAGCTGAGCAAATTTTATCCTATGATAGGTACTCCACGTTGAAACTGCTTTTTCTTAACCAATCACAAAGATGCTTTTCCACAAAACTAATGTGCACCCTACTTTTAAAAAAAGAATGCTTTTCATGATATCTTCAGAGATAAGTTATAGATAGGAATTAGCATTTAAAAAACCTTTGAAATTCACTGAAAAAACCATAGGTTTCATGCACGTTATAGTTAGGAATTGGCATTTAAAAAACATTTGAAATTCACTGAAAAAACCAAAGGTTTCAGGGGTGTTATAGTTAGCTGGACATTTCCCTCGTACAAAACCCTAGAAATTCCCCTGTTATAGTTAGTTCAGCTAACTATAACTCGCACCCCCGCAATGCACTGCTGATGACGTCACATATTACATCACTCATGACATGGTCAGTGACATCACTGATGACATCACTGATGACATCTCAAATGACATCACTGATGACATCACTGATGACGTCATCCAATGAGTATGTGTTTCTGAACAGTTTTATTATGTTTAATATATATAGGGAAAGGCCTGTTGAAAAATAAGTGGGTGTACAAGTGTGTGAATGGATGATTTTCTAGGTGCGTAACTGAGACTATAAGTGAGTCATTAAATGTATCTTACTGCAGACTAAACTGCGTGAATGTCTGTATGTGTCTGTGTGTTGGTGTATAAGTAGCTGCATGGTTTTGTGAATAGCTATATGAGTGTCTATATGGGTTATTGATTGTTTGTCTGAGTATCTGTATGCGTGCCTGAGTGTTTGTGTGGGTAGGGTGTGTGTGAATCTGTGACTAGATGTGTGAGTGGGTGATTCAGTGGGTGCATGTTTTTAAGAGTGCATCTGTGATGGACTGTATGGTGGGTTGAGTGTACGTATGGGTGTGTTAGTGATTGAATGTATATCTTAGTTGTACATGTGTCAGTAACTACATATGTGAAACGCAGTGTATATGTGTGTAAGAGTATATAACTATCTATATGTGAGAGTGTGTGATTTTGGGAGTGGCTGTATGCGCCATAGTGCAAGGATATCTGTGTCATGTGCTGTTTGTTTTTCTGCAGGAAGACACAGAATTTGTTAGTGTTTTTATGAGTAAGTGAACTTGAGTGTTTTTAACTGTATAGGTGAGTAAATATTACTGTGAATAATTATTTACATGACTGACTAGATGTGTCAATACCTCAATGGATGATTGGCGGTGTGTGAGTGTCTATATAGGTGTATAAATGCACAGAGTAACTGTAAGTATGAGTGACTGTACAGGTGAGTGAGTGGAGATGTATGTAGACCTAAAAGTCAATGAGTGGGTGAGTAGTTATTGGTATTGGAGTATCTATGGTTGTCAAAATGGCCGTCTGAAATTTTGAGATCACTCTGGGTTCAAGGCAGAATTCAGCTCTCCCTCTGGGTCAGAGAGCAGCAGGCAGCAGGGCAGCACAGCAGAAAAGTAGTTCTTCCAGAGCAGCAGTCCAGCAGAGTGACAGTCCTTGTAGCAGCAAGTCTTCTGAAAGAGGTTCTTTATATGTCCTGATGAGTCTGATTTAGTAGGGTCAGAGACTCAGTACTTATACGCAGTTGTGCCTTTGAAGTAGGGGTGATTTCAAAGAAGAGTCTTTGAAGTGCACAGAGGTCCTTCCTTACCAGTCCTGGCTCCAGACTCACTACAGGGGGGTAATCATCCCTTTGTGTGGGGGCAAGACACTACCCATTCAGCTGTATCAGCTCTTCCCTCCCGTTCTGCCCAGAATGAGCCATCAGGATGCAGATGTGCACTCAGACACACCCCCTAGTCTTCCTTTGTGTATGGCTGTCTAGGTGGAATGCATAAAGTTAAGCTGTCACCCACCCCAGACGTGTATTGGAGGCAGGCTGCAGGCACACAGAGCTTTAAGAGCAGAGAAATTCCCATTTTCTAAAAGTGCCATTTCTAAAATATTAATGTTGAATCCTACTTTAACAGTAAAGACCATTTGTGATTATCATTCCAAAGATATAAAACATGACAGAGCTGCTCCTTTCTAATTAGGACTTACAGCTTTAAAAAGTGTAATAAGGAATTCCCAGTGTTAACCTCTGAGTGTTTTACACTGCCAGGTCATGCAAAACTTAAAAGTACATGTCCTACCATTTACTTAGACAGCACCCTGCTCTATCGGTTACCTAGGGCCTAACTTATGGGTGACGTGTAATAAAAGAGGAGTTTAGGACTTAGCAAAGGGTTTTAAATGGCAGGTTGAAATGGCCATACAAATGCACTCACAGTCTCTGCGGTGACAGGCCTGATTCATGTTTAATGGGCTACTTGTGTGGGTGGCACAATCAGTGCTGCAGGCCCACTAGTAGCATTCCATTTACAGGCAGAAGTAGTGCACTCTATTAGGGACTTACAGATACATCAAATATCCCAATTGATGATATACCAAATGCAACCAAGTTTAGCACTGGTCAACAGTGTTTAAGTGTCAGAGTCCTAAGGCCAGCAAAACGAATGAGCAAACAGGGGAGGGAAGCAGGCAAAACGTTTGTGGGAAGACCACACTAAGGCTGACAGGTCTAACAGTGCCAAATTGAATTGTATCGCAATACAATTTTAACAGGTGGTATAAAAATATATTGAGAACATGTTTCCATGTTTTTATATACAGGGTTTACTTTTAGTTTCTACATGCTGTGACCAATAGGTGCAACATATATCCAACCATGAAAGGCTATGCTGGCCACACAGGAATTTGAAGTCAAACACAAATGTATGCAGCAAGGACTTAAATCAGCAAGAAACTTGCCATATTGGTCAAACTGAATGGCACTCATTTTATCCAAAATAAAGATTTAAAAGTCTGAAGCTTCCCATAAGGATGATCAATTTGTAAGCTGCTGAAGGCACCTTGATGTCTGCAGCATGGACTTAAAACTTCCTCACCCCTTAGCTTGATTGCTAACATTATAACCTGATGCTTCACCACTTTAATAACTGAATTTTCCACTAATTTAGAATTATGGGGAATCGGCATTGACCACTATCAGTATGAACTGCTCTGCTTTAGAACAAGGTGTGCAACCCACACAAGCTGTGTTTAGCAAAGTACACAGACCAAAAGATATTGGGAAATATTTACAAAGGGATTGCAGCACCAGAACTCCACTTTGTTTTACGTTCCGATGGTGCAATGCCCTGCACCATATTTGTAAATTGCCGTTCGTAAATATGGTACCCTTTCACACAGTTTTCTGTGTGAAAGGGGTGTGCAATGGGTGTTGCTGTGAGTGTTCCACAGCCATTGCTTTTTGACACTTCCCCAGATTTAGAAAATGTGTAAATCTGAAGCAGCGTCAAAAACGTAAGCCATGCAAAAGCAGGAGTTAGTCTAGCGCAACGAGGAGGAATACTTTAATTTCTCCTTGTTTTTGCTCTTTCTATGTGTGCTGCATTCTGCATTACACATGGAAAGAGCAAAACGCAGTTAATGATTGTTTATGTGCAGGAAGGTGTACCTGTTGAAAGAAACCCGGGAAATACTTTGATGCCATGGCCAGTAAAATATACTGTAGACATGCAATGCATTGTGCAAAAGGACAGATCCCTGACTCTTTTACGAGCATCCTAAAAAAGGCTGCCTTAAATATGTAGTGGGCATATGATTACTAACAAACACGTTAAGCACACATTTGTACGCATGTGCTCAGTCACCAGAAACACATATTCATACTCAACGACAACACCGACACAATAAATACCATCTAGACATGTGTCGGTGAGTAAATCAGGACGTTTTCTTCGGTATAGTAGAATAATCCAAGCAACCTTATCCAAAACACACTAATTTAGTTCATTTAAGCACTGACTTGAAGAATAATATGGCTGCAGAGTGAAGTCACAAGTGACCACAAGTGAAAGTCGCAAACCTAGCTAAAGATTGATAATGAAAACTTGTAAACCAGTATCATGGCCTTAAAATTCTGTGAGATGCATATACTGAATATCCAGCCATCAATCACTGGGATTAGTAATGTTGAAATTGGACGTCAAGGGGCAGATTTACATGCCCATTGTGTCTTCTTGCACCGCCATTGCATCACTTTTTTTGACACAATGGCGGCGCAAAAAATGCAGCCTATTTACAACGAGATGCATCTAGGGAGATTGTTGTAAAGCCCTGCGTCACATTATACCTGCGTCAGGTATAATGTATGCAGGGTGGGCGTTCCTATGCAGGAAGGCCTCGTAGAAGTGACGCAGGGAAATCTACAAGATTTCACTGCGCTACTTTTAGAACGTCAAAACCTTATGCATGCTTGAAGCAGGAGTGACGCAGTACAGTAAGTATAGGCCTCAAAATACATTGCTGGAGTTGCGTCGTGCTTGCAATACGACTTCAGCAATGCGTGACTTTTGGGCCAACAGATGCGTTTGAATTTCTGATGCATCTGGTAATCCTTGCGCCATGGAGCACTGTATTGTAAATACAGCGCATCCATGGTGTCGCAAGGACATTTGATGCTGGTGCAAGGAAACTGATGCATCTATGCAGAAGCGTCAGTTCCTTGTAAATCTGCCCCCAAGTATTTGCATTTGCACATATTGCTTCGGGCATCAGTTGGAATTAACCCCAAAGTGACAGAAACAGAGACATTGCATAATATGTTGAACTCAATATTTACAAAACAAAGAATTACTTACGCTGAGTAATTCCAATAGCCCAGGATTTGACTTTGTATTACCATGTATTTAGGACTTCAAAGGCTACAGTGCAAAAGTAAGTGTTGATCTTCACCTACCAGTCCTGGGAAATGTGAGTGCTTCATTAGCTGTTAACCTAGGAGTGTATACTGGGGTTTTCAAGTGTTTTGGGGTGATCTTAAGATTCTTAACAGCTTTCGTCCAGTTTCATTACTCCCATTCTTAACTAAATTTATTGAAAAAGCATTTAATTGCCAAGTCTGTTCCTTTATTGAAATCAATAATCAGTAATCTGTTGAACAAGGTGCAATCTGGAATCTGACCTTTACATGACATCCACATCTGTTATGTTATGTGGATTAGTATAGCGCATTAATCACCCGAGAGGGTATCCAGGCCCTTGCATCTAGGTGTACCCGATCAACATATGGGATGTATTGCAACAAGTGATGGAATAAATGCTCGAACAAATCTTTGACACTAGCGATCGCCTGGTGCTACATTCCAGTCCATCATTTTTCATCCACTTTGCTACTATATTTTAGGGAGTGGGGTTGGTTCATATGAGTGCATTACCAGCCTCTCGCCCTTTATTACTGGATAGAGGTGGAACTCATTGCCCGTTTAAATGATGCATCTTAATAGGTCCACTACTTTATCAGCCAGAATAGCCCGGCAAGCACAATCCGCTTAAAGTCTAGGCGGCCAATGACTCAGCACTAACTGGATCCATTGGCTGAATTTTCTTTACATTAACGGATCAATGGTGGATGAAATACAGAGGTTGGATTGTGCACCATATTTAGCGTTTCTTCCAGAAATTAGGGCATTTTCAATTCCCTGCCGACTTAAAAAGCGGACCCTCATCTTTTGAATGGAGGGTTTGTGCATCAGAGGGGAGGCTGATCAAAAGGTCACAGCTGAGATTCAATGAAGCGCCAGATTTTGTAGGTAGTGATGCCCTTGTCTAGAAGGCTTTGTACATAACACAAAATGTTTTAAATATGATCCAGAACTCCTCCAAAAGACAATAGAGCGTCTTCAAAACTGGGCAAAAGCAAAAACATTCTGGCCATACGATTGTGTGCTTTTCGCAGCTTGGTGATGACATTTTTGGAAGTTCACTGTAGCTCTCTTTGATCCCAGGCCTCGTAATGCCTTTCTTCAGTGGTTGGTTTTAAGGATTGACTGTAGGAGTGAATGATGACTGACTTAGACTTACAGGCCACTACGGGAGTGACTCAAAGGTGCCCTTCCTTCCAAGATTACAAATTTGGTTCTGACTCTGCTTGCACCCAGGAATGACTCTTTCATAAAACAAAGGGAGGGTGTTGTGGTTCTCTGTCCTCATAGGGAAACTTTTAATTATAGTGTACAATGAGCTATTGTTTTGTCATCAGGGACATGTTGTGTCATAGTACAAAATGTTTTTACAGATAAGCGCAAATAAATGGTAATCAGTGCCAGAATAAATTACGCACACTTTGTTATGGAATTTAAAAGAATCTCTAATGCATTCAATCATCTGTGGCCCAACCTTCAGCGCTTCCTTAAGGCCCATACTCTTAACTCTGAAACTTTGTAGAAGATATATTATCAGAGTGCACATTCACCACCAAGGGCGCTATTGACAGATAATAGATGTGCATTGTTATCCAACTCAATAGCACACATTTTAAAGGCCCAGTTTAGTTGAGAGGTTGAGAGGGTCCACCTGGGATTTAAACCTGTGCCCATGGGGATGAGGACAGATCCCTGCAGTGGATGCAGTGGCCCACAAAGTAACAAGTTGTGACTTTATCATTTTCGGGATGAAAAATCCTAAATATTCTTCCACTTTTTAGAATATTTTGTCCCATTCTGGTCTTAGATTGTCATGCCCCTCCATGGTGCGCAATGTTGTATTGCAGGTCAAACAGAATTGTAATATTCCATAAATAAAAATTCACCAGTGCATCTAGCACTATGCCAATTGCTTTTTTTCACGAGAAAATCATTCAATTTCACTTGGACTTTTACAAAACACTGTTCAAAGATCATACTTTAAATTAGCAGACTACTTTTTTGTCACTCGATATTTACCAACGTATCCAGCACCCTTGAAAAAATCTTGTGGCAGATTTACTTAGAATTGATGCATCGCAGTGCAACAAGGCAAGTTGTTGTGCTGCATTGCGTGAATTAGAAACCCCCAAAAAGCACCATATCTACTAAGATATGATGTTCTTCAGCTCTCTCCCTGTGCAGGCGAACCTGAGGCTGCCTAGAACCAATGCAGACAGCCTTGCACCATGTTGCAAGGATGCCTCCATTATGGGCAGGATTGTTTTTGCTTGGAAAGGAATACCTTCCATCACAAAAACAATTATGGAGGCACCCTTGCAACATGATGCAAGGGTGCCCTCATTGGCACTAGGGAGCCTCAAGTTCAGGAAGGCAAGCCTTCCTGCACAAAAACAATCCTTAGAGGCATATTCCTTTTCCTATGTGTGTTGTGATGTGTTTCTATGTGTCTACAGGGATGCACAAATAAAGGGTTATTGCATACCATGGAGCTATACCACATACTGGGTGATTTCGCCTATCTTCAAAATGGCACCGATCAGGCGATTTCAGGTCTACGCCCTGTGTGGTCCCCAAAGGTGAGCAGTGGGGCCAGCTGGACATCAGACATTGTTTTCTTCCTCATCTGTTTTTCTATGTTTATTGAATGCACTTGCAACGGATCTACAGTAATGTAACTAGTTGTTGTGACACTGTAACATGTCTTAATTCTCATGTAAAGCTCTCTGATACCTCCGGGTCTAGCCTGGATGTCCTCGTCTCCTCGCTATTTCTCCAACCCGCTCCCCCCACCTCTTCCCTCCTTCATTCTTTGCTTGCCTCCCCTATTCCTTTCCTCTCTCCCCTGAATCTCTTTCCCCCTGCCTGCTTTGTTTATCCTTGTGCCTATGGTCCGCTCAATCTCCCTCCCCGTCGCCCTTTTACATTACCCCTTTACCATTCTACACGCCTTGAACCAATGTATGTAACGCGTAATTGACGTACCTACCATAACAATGTGTAACTTGTAACCTATGTAACCCTACCAACCCGACTCCCTACAATGGCCCCCTCTAGTATGCCCTTGTCCAAAGCACTCCTACTCCCCTTGTTGGGGATAGATGCAGCATTTTTGCCCTGAAGTCTCAGAGACCCTGCTGAGAGAGTCCACAGTGACAAGGGAGTCTCACATAGTGAAGGACTGGGATTGATCCCCTTACCACTGGGAACCGTCTCGTACCCTGCCGGAAGTCGGACACTGTTCACGCTGGGCATTCTACCCCCTCCCCCTCCTCCTCTCTCCTTCATTCTTCTAAGTGTGCCCATGACCAAAGCAATCCTCTCCCCTTTTTGGGGAGGGATCCAGCATCTATGCCCTGGAGTCTCAGCGACCCAGCTGAGAGAGTCCATGGTGACAAGGGAGTCACACAAAATGGAAGATTGGAATGATCCCTTTACCGCGGGGAGCCATCTCCCACCCAGCAGGACATCAGACACAGTTACTTCCTTGTCTCCTCGCTGTGTCTCCTATCTCCCCACCTCTTCCCTCCTTCAATCTTGCCTTGCCTCCCCCATTTCTTTCCACTCTCCCCTGAATCTCTCTCCCCTGCCTGCTTTGTTTTCCTTGTGCCAATTCTCCGCTTAATCTCCCTCCCTGTCGTCATTTTACATTACCCCCTTACCCTCTACATGCCTTGAACCAACGGATGTAACTTGTAATTGCTGTACCTTCTGTAACAATCTGTAACTTGTTACCTATGTAACTCTCCTCATGTAAAGCGCTCTGATACCTCAGGGTCTAGCCAGCGCTATATAAAACTCAAGTAAATAAATAAATACATCTTCACCTTTTTCACTTTTTTCATTTGCCTTGCTACTCCTACTATCTTGAGCTCATCACTGTGGTATTTAACATACCTTCCTTCATACAAAAAAATCCCTGAGCTCCTCCCTCGCAGAGAGGGGGTTGTAGCCTGTTCAATGACTAGGCATAACGGCACGAGGAGAATCCCAATGATGGGGTGTGGGATTTCATCCTTTTAAAGGGATACTGCTCTGCGGCTAGGTCTCCACCTTGACAGCTTTTGCCTTTAGACCCAAAGGTTTCTTGTTTGGGATTATTGTACAGTTATCCATTTCTATGGGGTGCTTCCCTGGTGTTCTTGTGTGAACTCCACAACTTCACTACTGCTGGCCATATAACAGTTGCTCCTCTGGCCATTCCTAGGGGGTTGCTAGTCTGCCACTGCTAGATCCACTACATATAATATACATGTGTCAGAACCCTACAGCCCCTCACAAAAACAAGGAAGAAATCAGTGAATATGGTGTATATACTAAAGAACAGAACTAGGTCAAAAGGAACTAATAAAAAGCTAACGCTGGTAATGAGAAAATCCAAGATGGCCACTGTTAGAACTGGTGGTTTCTAGTTGGCAGAGGTAGGTACCTTTGACCAAATATGGACCCTTGCTTCTAGTAAAGGTAAGGGGGTACACTCCTAAAATAATCCCTGCGCACCCCCTTGGTAGCTTGGCACGAGCAGACAGGCGCTGAACACACATCCAGGTAGGCGGCACTGAAATCTTCCAGTCCAGCCAACACCTGGTTGACCAACCTCTGAAAGCTGGCAGGGGCATTCTTCATCCCAAAGGGCATAACCTGGAATTGGTAGTGCCAATCTGGTGTGGAGAATGCTGACCTCCCTCTTGCCCCATCAGTCAAGGCGATCTGCCAGTACCCAGAACCGATCAATGAGCTCATCAGCTCTGGGGATAGGGTGCGCGTCAGTCCTGGTGACTGAATTGAGCCCTCGGTAATCCACACAGAACTAGCGTTCTGGCGTGGCACCCGGTGTGGCAGCCTTTGGGACCAAGACCACTGGGCTGGCCCAAGGACTGTTAGAGGACTCAATCACCCCCAATGCAAGCATCTTGGAAACCTTCTCTTTGATGCAAGCTCTCACCCTGTCAGTCACTCTGTAAGTTTTGTACTTAACAGGAGGACTGTCCCCAGTGTCTACATCATGGACACGCCAATCAGTGACACTTGGAATCAGGGAAAACAAATCAGAAAACTGTCCCAACAACTGGTGACAGTCATTTTGCTGCTCAGGGGTCAGGGTGGAAAAGAGGTTAACACCATCCACTGACCCATCTTGCACTCAGAAGGTAAGGAAGAGGCTCGGACTCCTCCTCCATTCCAGCATCTGTAGCTAGGAGCATGCCCACTTCGGACCTTTCTAAGTGGGGCTTCAGGTGGTTGACATGTAGGACCCGCAAAGGGTTCCTTGGAGACCGCAATTCCACCAAGTAGGTTACAGGACTCTTGCACTACACCACCTCAAATGGTCCGGTCCACTTATCCTGGAGCAAACAGCACTTCACTGGGGCCATGACCCACACTTTCTGACCAGGCTGAGGCTCAAGCAGAGTAGAATTCTGGTCATAACACCGCTTCATCTCCTGGCTGGCTTCCAGATTCGCCTCAGCAAGTTGTCTGAATCACCTGGTTCCTGAAGGCCAGCTTGTAGCTATATACATCCTGGGGAGGTTTCCTGGGAGATTGCTGCCAGCCTTCCTTGACCAAACTCAGAGGTCCTCTCATGGGATGACCATACAGAAGTTCAAAGGGGCTGAACCCTAGGGACTTCTGTGGCACCTCACGGTAAGCAAAGAGAAGGCATGGCAAGAGGACATCCCACTTACAAGTCATGGGTTTCTCAAGACCCATAATCATGCCTTTGAGGGTCCAGTTGAATCTGTCAACCAGCCCATTACCTTTGGGGTGGTAAGGAGTGGTGAACTTATAAGTTACCCCACACTCCTTCCACAGGGACTTCATATACTTAGAAATGAAGTTTGTATCACGGTCTGACACCACCTCTCTGGGGAACCCCACATGGGAGAAAATCCCCATCAGTGCACGTCCCACCACGGGGGCCATCACTGTCTTGAGAGGGATGGCTTCCGGGTTGAGGAAATATGAATTTTGTGATCAGTTATGTCCCCTATCGTAGACCCCAACGGCTCCATGTACATGCTATACGTACATGTATGTTCCCTCCTGCTCCAGTTTTGAAGACGCAAATATATGTGCGTCCACCGTCAATATGTCCTCTTTCAGATCCACCATGAATGGGTCAGATATTCCACTCCTAAGTATAAAAGGCCACCGACTTTATGTGGTTCACTTTCCACATTTTACAGATTCAGGCGAGTAGGCCCGAATTCTGTCATCAAGCCTTTTCCTGTCTTCTCTCTCTGAAAAGCTCCAGTCTGAGCCTGCATCTGTGACCATGAACTTTGTCTTACTCCCTGCGCGGCTAACGGTGCCTGATCCAGCCCGTCGTCTGCCAAAAACTGTATTTCACCTTCAAGATTATCTCCTCTGCCCCTCATCCGATGCATTCCTGTCTAGCAGTTTAGGTAAACATTCCTCCAGCTACCGTGCAAAGGGGCCAGGCCTCGCTGTCCTCATGCAAGTAATTCATATCCCTGTTACCATGGAATATTCCTACCCCCTCGCATCTAGTGTAGACACTAAGACGCTTGTACACGCACTAACAGTCAGTATAGTCAGTATAGAATAAGATTCTATCCTAAGGAGACCTCTCTTTTTGGATAACACAGTTCTTTAAACATAGGATATTAGATATGATTTGGGATTAGGTTGACATAACCCCAGACTTCTGTCTCCACATGTAGAGCTAAATGTCAAGTCCTTTCTCCCTCTAGTTGCACGTCAATCACACGTCATGCGGCTGCGCACGCATCTCTGCCAAATATTTCTGCTGACATTGCCGGATTCTCTTATGGATCCACCCACTTATGACATCATGTATAATGACGTTTTCTAGTTACGCCTATTCTAGTTACGCATGCATAGTTCATTTTGTCTTATCAGTTGATACGCCTACTACATCTGTTTCACTGTAATGCCTTTTCTATAAAAATGATTACCTGTCAATAATATATGCCCTTCCTTCCTGAACTTTCGTGGTGATGGAATAGAACGCCAACAATTCGAATTGTATTCCTTTGTATAGGAATAAAGCCTTTTTAAACCTCTAATACCACGGATTCTGCCTCTCATTTTACTGAGTTGTTCTTAATAGACTTTACCGCATAAAAAATAGTACCGGTAACGAAATATTTACCACATAAATTGGCGCCCGAACAGGGACACTTTCTCATCTCACGCGCCGGCGGTGCGTTGCAGGCCCGGTCTCCTGCCACAGCTGAACGGACAAAAACGCGTATCTGCAGGATTTCCTGTATCTCCCTCCGGCCAAGCGGGGACGACTGAGGCTGCGATCAACACCCAGACGAGGCGGTGAGAAGTGCGAAGTATCCCGACCAGAGCCTAGCTGAGAGAGCAAGATCCGAGGTATACAGAGACCCGCCAGGTTCCGAAGTTCCGAGTCCAGTCCGGTCCAGTCCAGTTTCAGTTCCGTTCCGAGGCCTTCTGTCCCGAGCTACCTGGTGAGTACCATTACCGGGGAGGCATTTAACGTGCACATAGTCTGTGCCGGTCAAGACGGGTTTGGGTACACAAATCCGGTCTGCACTGTTTTAGCAGTGTATCTGTACTGTTTAGCAGTATATATATAGTATGTTTTGCATATAAATAAATATAAATAAGTATTATCTAGTGTCAGTATTATGTCAGTAACTAGTTTTCTATTAGTTATCATTGTTCGTAAAACTGTTAAGTGTTAAATGTTTCGAAATACGTTCTATATACTGTTGTGTGAATGACTGTTCATTATTGTGTTTTTGTAAAGTGTGTTCTAGTAATAAGGTCTAAAAATGCCACTCTTCTCGAAACTAAGACAGATCAAAACTAGAAAAGGTGTACTCGAAGAAGCTGTTCCCATCCCACCGAGGGACACTCCAGGGTACTTTATGTATCATAAGCATGGCCTAGATGCCGTACTATTTCTTGATTTATGGGTGGACTACACCAAAGAATTACCAGAGAGTCAGAGATGGCCCGCAACGGGGACCTGGGATGCAGATTGCATCATGAGAGTAGAAGAAGAATTATGGAAAAAGAAAGCCAGACAGTCACAGAAAGATGCCATTGAATTATGGCGTAAAGAATCATATAGACGTACAGAAAAAGCACTCAGACAGGAAGATAAGGGTAAGGAGAATTCAAATAAAAACCGAGAAAATCTATTACTTGAGGAAGGTACCCGAGTAAAATCAGAACAAATAGACAGACAAAGAAACGCCCTTATGAATGGTATGTATCCACTTCTGGCCGAAGGGTTACCTAAGGCTACTCCGGAAATACCAAAAGACTTGCCACCTCCATTGTTTCCGATAAAAGCACATCCCAAGGGGCATCCTAGAACCGCAGAAGATGTTTTCCTTTCCTCTTATTTAGATGACGCAGCTCCCGAGTATGCTAATACCGCACCACATAGACCGCTTGCCGATGATGCTCATCGCCAAGACTCTCCGTCTGTACCTCCACAACAACAAGCTTCGACACACATTCCGACAAACACATCTGTTTCTACAGCTTTTCCCGCAACGACGGTTGCTGTCTCACCTTCAACAAATCCTTTCACGTCCAGCACCCCAGACGGTGCTACAGGAGGTACGACAGACATTTTTTCTACGCCACCCAGAGGAAATAAATTTTCCCTTAGAGAATTAGCACACCAACGTACGCCCAAACTAGCAACCCCCGACATGCTCAAGGAACTTCTAGTAGATTGTAGATATGATCCTGTACCCGGTAAACGGGACGAAATGCTGCTGTCATCATTACGTATTCGACGAGCCGCAATATATTTAACGAAGCTACCAGGAATGGCTACACATTTAGAAAATATATATCACTTTGTCCAGTCAGGACGAGGTCCTGAAAGTATTAGCAGAGCCATGGAGTACCAGAAAGCGGAGGTACAGGGACAACTGTTACGTTTCCTTATAAACTGTGTAATCAGAAATCAAGACAGGCCTGGGGTAAATCCGGAAGAAATGCAAAAACTTGTCACTTGGGGCCAGAATATATCAGACGGAAGACATGATAAACAGTTATGTATAGTAGCTATGTACCGAAAGATCCGCAAAGAAGTAGAACGAATACACGAAGAAAGATTAGAGATAGACGCCGCTGACTTAAACAGAGAGGAGGAGGAACAAGAATCAGACCAATTAGATACAATAGCTTATGTAGGTAGAGGAAGACCCCATATTAATATCAGAGGTTTTAACGACCCAATACGTCCAATACGTCCAGAATGTAATAGACATCTTCCAAACCCTATGCTAAATACAAAATCCCCTGAACACTTATTCCAAGCCGCCGATAAATTACTCCGAGATCGAAGGGGGTACCACGTGCTCGATTCCATGGACGAACAAGAATTAGCCAGGTCAGCAGTACAATGGGCTGACAGTCCCGGCGAATACAATGACGATGTACTTGCACACATTTCTGAATCTAGACCCATATGAACAGCGTTTAGCTAGTATATACATGATTCAACACCTCCTTATATTATATAAAGGCCAACACTCCGATCCAGGACCCTTACCTGACATATTGACAGAACTGCTCACGAATATATGGAGAGGGTCAGGTACTGATTTGATTAAGGAAATTCTAGAATCCCGCAACCAATATTTAAACTTCGTATGCCCAGAACACGTTCCAGTTCCCATCATGGGAAGAAAAATGTATCACATAGATAGACAGAATCCGTTACGCGAAGTACACCCAATTAGAGGTGCCGGTGATAATTTTACACGAGTGTTTGTGTACACGCCTATAACTAAACTAGAATTATTAGAAATGAAGAAAGTAGTACCCAGCCATGACAAGGACCCAGCAGGTTTTCACCGTGAGATAAAAGACATGTTACTCATGGGAGAGTATACCTACCCTGACATTATGAAAATATTAAAGGTCCTATTACCCGCCGGTGTTTATGAGAAACTCAAAGAAAAGGAATGGGAGGTGGGAGACCAAAAGATAGATTGGACAGCATTAGAAAACGAAGAAAAGGCCCGAGCTGCAGGAGCAGGGCTTGGGGAAAAGACTACAGCACTAGCAGGACTACTAATACAGGTACTGCCACGTTTATTAACTACGAAAAAGGAAGACTGGGGTGCAATCTCAGCCTGTAAACAAAAACCAGATGAAGACACTAGTGATTTCTATTCCCGATTTGAAAAATGTTTTAGTATAAATAGTGGCATAAAAGCTAGTAGTGAGTCATATCCACATCTGTTTGTGACAAAATTAGTCGAAAATTCTCTGCTACAAGTCAAGAATAGAGTATTGAAATTCGAAAGTACCTGGCAAGGTAATACCCCATCACAGATGCTACAGATGTTACAATATCACCACAATAGAATTAGAGAAGAACAAGAACACGAACAAAGACGTATGAAAGATACGAAAATGAAATTGCTTGTTGCACAATCAGTTCCAGCCGATAGTCATCAAAAGGGTGATTCCGCAAGTCCTGCGAAAGGGACATGCAACTACTGTAAACAACCAGGTCATTATATACACGATTGTCCAGTCCTGAAACATAATATTGCCACAGGTAGAACACATGAGAGACCACGACCACCTAGACAGGATCAGAATCAACAGCAACTGCCTCAGCAGGCACAACCTAGGTTAACTCCGCAACAATTAGCTCCGCAACAGGCAGCTCCACAACAGATCGTAGCACCACCACAAGCGCAGCCTGTTGCTGCAACACAAGCAACAACACAACAAATGTATCAGTACGCACAAACAGATTATCCCGATTATCAACGATACTCATGAGATAGCCTAGAGAGGGAAGTTGGCTTACCCCTTATAGAGGTTCCTGTAGACCAAGAGGGACCTTATGTACATAGTGAACTATTAGGGGAAGACAGAAAGTTTTTACTTGATACAGGGGCAAGCAGAACAACTATAAGACGCAGTGAAGTTCCAGGGGCACCCCTCTCAGGCTCACAAAATATTTCCCTTGGATTCTCAGGAAAACCTATAATTAATGATGTAACACAACCTCTTCCACTTACAGTCGGTCCATTAACACGTACTACAGATTTATTGCTTACTAAATCATGTCCAGAAAACTTGTTAGGTATAAAAACATTGAAAGCTCTAGGAGCCATAATATGTTGTTCTCCGGAAGGAGTACGACTATTTTTACGTGACTTTAAAGGTCACTACGTATCCAGAGACATGGATCACCGACTGCAGAATTTACCTACACAGTTATGGCACAAGGCCCCACTGATGTTGGTTGCATGAACATTACACCATATCAAGTCACACTAAAGACAGGAGTGGTACTACCACGAATGCGACAATACAAGTTACCACCAGATGCTGTAGTGGCTTTACTACAAATCATTGACGAGCTTATTGCCCAAGGAGTAGTTGTCGAGACCGACTCCAATGTATGTAATTCTCCGATAATTCCGATTCTTAAAAGAACGGATCCAAAAGCACCACCAGTATATCGGTTAGTTATTGATCTGCGCGAATTAAATAAATGCATTGTACCACAATACCCTGTGGTCCCAGATATCTCCTCATTACTCACAGCCATAGACTCAGAAGCAACGTTTTTCACTGTAATTGATCTCAAGAATGCTTTCTTTAGTGTCCCAATTGATCCAGAAAGTCAATATCTTTTCGGTTTTAGTTTAAATGGACGAAGTTTTAAATTCACACGCGCACCTCAAGGATTTACAGAAAGCCCCAGCATCTATAGCCAAGCACTGAAACGAGAACTTGACAGTATCCACATGCCAGTTAACACTGCACTGCTTCAATATGTCGATGATCTGCTGATCACCGCCCGAAGCGAACATGAATGTGAAAAAGCATCACTGACGGTTTTAAAATTTCTGGCCGACAAGGGGCACAAGGTGTCCCCTTCCAAGCTGCAATTCTGTGTCCAGCGAGTTGTTTACCTTGGGCACTCGCTGTCCAAGGAGGGAAGGCAGCTTACACCCGATCGCATCCAGTTAATTGCTAACATGCTACCACCCAAGACACAAAAGGAGGTGCGGGCTTTTATAGGCCTCACTTCATACTGTAGGCAGTGGATCCCTCAATATGCATTTCTAGCAAAACCACTCATCCAGTTGACAACACAGGAGGCAGCCACATCGACTGTCCTCCCTTGGACTCCAGAACATACACATGCCTTTGAAAGCTTAAAGAAAGCTTTATGCCAAGCACCTGTCCTAGCAACACCATGTTACAGTAAACAGTTTACACTCTTTGTTACAGAACGCGAAGGTACTGCTTTGTCAGTACTCACTCAGGAACAAGCAGGATCACACAAACCATGTGCTTATTTCTCTAGTACATTAGATCCAGTAGCTCAGGCACTTCCAGCGTGCCTAAAATCAGTGGCAGCAACAGCTTTAGCAATCAGACAAAGCGATGCCATAGTGTTAGGACACCAATTGACAGTACAAGTACCACACGCAGTAGAGGTTCTCTTGAACCGCACACAAACACAACACTTGACTATAGCAAGACTCACCGGTTACGAATTAACATTGTTTCAGCCACACATAGAAATCAGACGTTGTAATACGTTAAATCCTGCCACACTGTTACCAGTAGGCGGAACAGATCCATTGGCACATGATTGTGTCGAAGTCATTACTATCACGACGAAACCCAGACAAGACTTGACAGACATCCCTTTATCAGATCCAGACTTGACATTATATGTAGATGGGTCATGTATGAGAACAAGTACAGGAGAGTTAGTGGCCGCTTACGCAGTCACAACAGACACTGAAGTCATTGAAACAAATTGTATTAACACTTTGTCAGCTCAAGCAGCAGAGCTCACCGCTCTGACACAAGCCTGTATTCAAGCCACAAATAAGAAAGTCAACATATACACAGATTCACGTTATGCATTCGGAGTCGTCCATGACTTCGGCGTACTGTGGCGAGAGAGAGGTTATTTAACTTCTCACGGTGCCCACATCCAACACGGACCCCTCATTCAAGCCCTATTAGACGCGATTCATTTACCTACTGCAATATCGATTATGAAATGCAAAGCCCACACAAAAGTTACCGATATCATTTCTCAGGGTAATGACCTAGCTGACAGAACAGCTAAACAGACTGCTCAGAATCAGACTCACACAACTGACATGACAAAGACAATAGTCCTGACACCAACACATTGCATGACAGTTAAGGATCCCGCCCTTGATATAATTGACATACAGACACATGCTACACCAGAAGAAATAAAGAAATGGACTGAATTAGGAGGGATCCAAACAGATCAAGGATGGATAACGAAGGAAAAATCTATATGGTTTCTTCCCGACTCAATGGTCCAAGTCATCATTAACACTATACATAGTCCAGCGCACCTAGGAGAAAAAGCTATGCTAGACAGCATTCAACACATTTGGTTCAACAAACACTTGCGAGCCGCAGCGAAACAAAAGGTTCGTACCTGTATGATATGTTGTCAGTTTAATCCAGGTAAAAGCATCCCCGTAGAACAGGGTGGATTTCAAACTCCCGATCATGCTTTTGAAGTCCTCCAGATGGATTATATCCAGATGGAACGATGTCGAGGATTCAAATATGTTCTCGTAGTTGTCTGTGCTCTTTCCCGTTGGACAGAAGCATACCCGGTTTCAGATTACACTGCCCCGACTACTGCCAAACAGTTAGTTCGAGAATTCTTCCCACGGTACGGTTTACCACGTGTTGTCTACTCAGATAACGGCCAGCCGTTCTCATCCGAATTAATGAAACACGTTTCCCTTCTATTAGGATACCAATGGAAATTTCACTGTGTCCGACATCCCGAGGCGGCAGGTCTCGTGGAACGCCATAATCAAACCCTGAAAATTAGATTGTCCAAAATATGTAGAGAGAAAGGAGTCGATTGGATAGTAGCCTTACCAGTTGCGCTCTTTTACATGAGAATGGTAGCACATTCTCGAACAGGGCTATCCCCGTATGAGGTGATCTTCGGTAGACCACCAAATATGTGGGGGACGCCTATACCTCGTAAAATAACTGACGTTGACTGTAATATGCTGACAGATTACCTGGCTTCCTTGATGTCTGCACTACAATCTTGTCGTTCACAGGTATCCGCAGCTTTTCCCGACAATACTGAGGTGAAACCCAATGACGTGGTTCCTGGGGATCTGGTTTTGGTCAGGAATTTCGACCGGAAGACCCAACTGGATCCTAGGTGGAAGTCACCGAAGTTAGTTCTACTTACCACAAGGACAGCTGTGAAAATCGAGGGAAGGAAAGGGTGGTTGCACTCGAGTCATATCAAGAAATTTTATGGACTACCATCCAGCGTAGAGACTCAACCCTGTATTCCCTCACAGACAGACTCAAAGCTCCCTTTGGCTGAATTGACGAAACCAGAACTGTATAAACTAAAATTGAGGTCCAGTAAGTCAGACAATTTGATTGTTTAAGTCCTCTCCAAGGTGAATCGGTTGAATTTGTCTCTGACATGTATCCTCTGGACCGGAATAGAGAAAGAAATAATCAAATGCTGCTCAAAAAGCATGCGTATTGTAAATCATTTCGTAGTCATTGTACAGTAACATTATTAATTTAGTTTTTTCTAAGTCTTTTGATCATCATTGTCAGCATCCTATTGCACATGTATTATCCTATTCCTAAGCGTGCTTATAATATAACTGCAGAACATTCTTTTAGTGAATTACCTCCACATGAATTGTCTTATAGATTTGCGCTGCGCAATAACACTTTCATTAGTATGCTACATCATTCTCATCAAACCAGCAATGCCACAAATTGTTGGATATGTGGCCGACTCCCTCCCTATCAGAACTATAAGGGAGTTTTGCCCCTCTTTCCCTATCCGTTCACACACAATGGCTCCTGTGGAGCATGGTTCAGTTTGATTAATTCCCTAGATTCGAATTCCGCAGTTTATCAAGACAACTGGGTATGGGGAAACCTGAACTTAGTTTTGCTTAAAGTCTGCTACCCTAACAAGGAGGGACTTCCCAAAAGAACAGGAACTGATCTAGAAAATGAAGTATATGGATTAGGTAATTTTACACTTAACCTCATGATCCTGAACGTTGAATCTGAAGCTACACCAATCTTGCCCGCCATGTCCGTATTCCCAGTAAAAGGGGAACTATGTATAAGAAAGAATGGCTCCATACACATGGGCCATAGTAAATGCACCACTGTAATAAAATTCAGTGATCAAGGCAAGTCTACATTTAGAGCTTCTCGTCATTCCTACTTTATATGTGGCCAGACCGCATATATACGCCTACCTTTAGATTGGGATGGTACCTGTTACATAGCTTTCCTTCTACCACCTGTTTTCCTAGCTCCTCCTGATTATTATAGAAATACCCATTTAGTACACAATAGACAGCAGAGAGATCTCCCAATTGTTGATTACACTGAAACAGCATGGGAAAAATACACAGATTTCAATAAAGGTTTCTTTCCCTATATAGGTACAGTCACTAATAGTAAGCTGATACGTAGATTAACCAGAACCCTTGAAGCAGTAGTGAACGAAACTATTTCCGCCTTAGGCAATTTAACAGAAGAGCAGTCTGCTATGCGGATTGTTGTGCTTCAAAATCGTCTTGTCCTTGACGTCATCCTGGCCGATAGGGGCGGAGCTTGTAGGGTCATCGGATCAAGTTGTTGCATTTTCATACCAGAAAATTCGCCGTCAGTATATAAAGCCATAACCCGCCTTCATAAGATTGTAAGCCAGATACACCAGAGTCCAGGCACCTGGACTTGGTCCGGTTGGTTCTGGGGCGTATTGTCAGCCTGGGGATGGAGAATGCTCTCCTTCCTAGGTATTGGCTTTCTCGTACTATTCAGTTGCTGCTTATGTTTACAATGTGGGCCAGCGATTTGTGGTCTGTGTGCCACCTCGTGTATCCCACATCCAAGTTTTCGTTCGAGATCCCGGAAGAAGAAAGAAGAACAAATGATGTTATATGAACAGATCGATGGATTGATGAAGATCGATATCTCCTAAGGGTCCGAAGGGGACAAGGAGGGAATGAGGAAATATGAATTTTGTGATCAGTTATGTCCCCTATCGTAGACCCCAACGGCTCCATGTACATGCTATACGTACATGTATGTTCCCTCCTGCTCCAGTTTTGAAGACGCAAATATATGTGCGTCCACCGTCAATATGTCCTCTTTCAGATCCACCATGAATGGGTCAGATATTCCACTCCTAAGTATAAAAGGCCACCGACTTTATGTGGTTCACTTTCCACATTTTACAGATTCAGGCGAGTAGGCCCGAATTCTGTCATCAAGCCTTTTCCTGTCTTCTCTCTCTGAAAAGCTCCAGTCTGAGCCTGCATCTGTGACCATGAACTTTGTCTTACTCCCTGCGCGGCTAACGGTGCCTGATCCAGCCCGTCGTCTGCCAAAAACTGTATTTCACCTTCAAGATTATCTCCTCTGCCCCTCATCCGATGCATTCCTGTCTAGCAGTTTAGGTAAACATTCCTCCAGCTACCGTGCAAAGGGGCCAGGCCTCGCTGTCCTCATGCAAGTAATTCATATCCCTGTTACCATGGAATATTCCTACCCCCTCGCATCTAGTGTAGACACTAAGACGCTTGTACACGCACTAACAGTCAGTATAGTCAGTATAGAATAAGATTCTATCCTAAGGAGACCTCTCTTTTTGGATAACACAGTTCTTTAAACATAGGATATTAGATATGATTTGGGATTAGGTTGACATAACCCCAGACTTCTGTCTCCACATGTAGAGCTAAATGTCAAGTCCTTTCTCCCTCTAGTTGCACGTCAATCACACGTCATGCGGCTGCGCACGCATCTCTGCCAAATATTTCTGCTGACATTGCCGGATTCTCTTATGGATCCACCCACTTATGACATCATGTATAATGACGTTTTCTAGTTACGCCTATTCTAGTTACGCATGCATAGTTCATTTTGTCTTATCAGTTGATACGCCTACTACATCTGTTTCACTGTAATGCCTTTTCTATAAAAATGATTACCTGTCAATAATATATGCCCTTCCTTCCTGAACTTTCGTGGTGATGGAATAGAACGCCAACAATTCGAATTGTATTCCTTTGTATAGGAATAAAGCCTTTTTAAACCTCTAATACCACGGATTCTGCCTCTCATTTTACTGAGTTGTTCTTAATAGACTTTACCGCATAAAAAATAGTACCGGTAACGAAATATTTACCACAGGGTACCGGGTGGCATGGTCCACCAAGACCAGGATGAACCTGTTGCCCATGGCTGTCTTGGGATCCAGAGGCCCCACAATGTCAATGTCCACCCTTTCAAAGGGAGTGCTGACCACAGGGAATGGCTGGAGAGGAGCCTTTTGCTTCCTCCCACTCTTTCCACTTGCCTGGCAAGTCTGACAGGTCCTGCAATAAGTATCTGAACTCTTGCGCATTTGGGGCCAATAAAAATGGGTGACAAGCCTTTCAAAGGTCTTGTCCTGCCCCAAATGTCCTGCTAAAGGCACATCATGAGCCAGCCCCAGTAGGAAGGCTCTGAAGCGCTGGGGTACCACCAGCACACGGGCTGATTCAGGATCAGCAACCTTAGGCTCACTATACAGGAGACCATTCTCCCAATAAATCCAATGTGATCCAGACTGATCACCTGCTGCCTGGTTTGCAGCCTGCTGCCGCAAACCCACAAGAGAAGGGCTCATCTTCTGCTCCTTGCAGAACTCTTCCCTGGAGGGTCCTCCTTCCTGCTGCCAATGGGTCAGCTCAGGCAGGTCCCCCAGTTCAGCTACCTGCTCCCCTGTAGGTTCCAGGGAATCCCCCTCAAGGTCTGCCTCCTCCTGGACCGTGGGAACTGTGGGGGCGGGTTTTCTGTACCCACGGCCTCTTCGCTTTAAGGCAGGCACCTGGGCCACTCTTTCAGGCTCCAGGTCCTCTTGAACACACTTACTGTCTGCCATGGACCGTGTGGTCACACACGCCCACTCAGGCAGACCCAACATCTCCAAATGAGCACTTCGCTCCACCTTGGCCCAAGGGGAGCTCTCCAAATCATAACCCAACAGACATTCGACAGGCATGGCTGGCCTCACAGCTACTTGAAGGGTACCAGAGACCCCCCAGTCGAAGGGAACCTGAGCCACCTTGCAGTGGCTCTCTCTGTTGTCAGCGGCAACAACTGGGTAAAATGCATTGGGGACCACCTGCTCTGGTGTCTCTAAGAGCCTCCACTCTATGGCCATTGATGGTCATCCACTGCCTGTACTTTTTAGTGTTATCAGGCAGCTGGGTCCTGGGTACCACCTCACAGTCTCCTAAAGATACAATGGACATCTATGCAGGACCCCACCCACCTTGGGCACCCATCTCCTCCCCCAGGGCTACACTTGCCATCTGCCGGGGTGGTGTACCAGTGGGTGCTGTCTTATTTCTCTGTGGGTACTGGGGATCATAAAAGCTATGGCCCACTTCACCACACTTGAAGCACTTCAGGGGTCCCCAATGAACAGGCTTACCTGTCGGGGCCCCGGGCTTCTTCTCAGGGTAAGGCTGGGAACCTTTCCCTTGGTTCCCTTGGAGATTACTTTGGGGCTCTTTCTGGAACTCCCTCTGTTTACCCTTGTCCCCCCACTCTTCTGCTGGGGACCCTGCCCACCTTTGGCGGAGTCTCCCATATGACCCTTCTTGACCTGGGTTCTCACCCAGCGGTCCGCCTCCTCAGCAAGCTTCCTAGGGTTAGTCAGCTTGCTATCAATAAGGTGCTGGTGTAGCTCTGGAAAACAATTATTTGACAAGTGCTCCCATGAAATCAAATTATAGAGCACTTCAAAATCATTCACTTTGCTACCCTTCACCTTACCATCCAATGCTCTGCCAAAGAAAGAAACATATTCTACCCAAGTGCTAGACCTCAGTTTCTTACAATTCCTAAACCTTTGTCTATAAAGCTCAGGGGTCAACCCATACCTAGACATTAAGGCCTCTTTCATGTGTACATAAGAATTCTCCTCTTCAGAAGGCAAATCGAACAAAGTGTCCCGCCCATCACTGAGGAACCGCCCCCACAACCCCGCTCCCCAATCCTTCTCAGGGACCCGGTGGGAGGACATAGCTACCTCATAGGCCTTGAACTATTGCCCAATATCTTCATTCTTATGTAACTCCTTAATAACATTCTTGGGAATGAACACTCTTGTTTCTACAGGCATGGATGGTGCGCTGCCACCAGAGGAAGAAATCTCTAAACTCTTAGCTTTCAATTCCAATTCCCTCAACATTGTCTCATGCTGCAAATTCATTCTTTTTTCTACAAAAGGTCACCTTCTTATTCTCCAACTCCATCTGCCCACCTATTTTGAGCTTGGCCAGCACCATCTTATGCATCCTATCTCTCTCCCTGTCCTCCAGCTCTCCTGAGGACATGCCTTTTGAAGAAACACTGCTGCCTTTTCTAGAAGGCACTTTCCTCCCAACCAGGCCCAATGGCCCCTCTAGCTGATCATCTAAATCCGACTACCTCCTCCCTAGGCTCCTCAGGATGCTCATTGGCATTCCTAGATTCTACCCAGGCCCTCAGCACCTTTTGGTATTCCTCATTCCTGGTGAGGCCCTTTATAGAGATTTTAAATTTCTTGCAAGCAGCTTTGAGGTCTGGCATAGTGTAGGTGTCTATCCTATCCTTTTCAAACTCAATGTCAACAGGTGCAACGGATGCTGCTTTACTCATGGTGAAAAACAGTTGGTAGTTCTCAAAAAGCAAAAAGAAGTTCCAAGGGAAATTCTACCAAAAAGTATGTGGTCGCATTATGATCTGCACTAGAAGTGTAAACCAATCACTGTATATGAGTCACAAATGCAAGTCCAAATCCCCACCGCTGACCATCAATGTTAGAACTGGGGGTCTCTAGTTGGCAGATGTAGGTACCTTTGACCAAATAGGGACCCTTGCTTCTAGTCAGGGTAAGGGGGTACACTCCTAAAATAACCCCTGCTCACCCCCTTGGTAGCTTGGCACGAGCAGACAGGCTTATCTCAGAGGCAGTCTGTAAAGCATTTGTGAACACATACAGTAATACAGTGATAACACTACAAATGGACACCGCACCAGTTTAGAAAAATAAGTAATCTTTACTAGACTTAACACAAGACCAAACGACAAAAATCCACAATTCTGTGATTCAAAAATAGTCTCTAAAATGGTAGAAATAGATAGTTCAGTGTAGATGGTAAATGCGACACTTTACTCTCAACGTGCCTTGGATGTGTCACGCAATACAAACAAAAAGGTTGCAGGGAAGGTGATGCGTCGGTTCCTTGCTTCGGGGGAGGTGATGCGTTGGTTCCTTACTGCAGCGCAGGGGAGGTGATGCATCGGTTCCTTACCGGAGAGGAGGTGATGCATCGGTTTCTTACTGTGATCCGGTGCGATGCGACGAGATGGCGCCTCGATGTGATGAGACGATCCGGTGCGATGCGAGAAAATGGCGTCTTGATGCAATGCAACAATGTTGGATGTGATGCGTGCATGCCCGACGGTGCGGCGAACTCGGTAACTTCTGAGCCACGACAGGCTCTGCGACACGCTTCTCCAGTGATGCGACAGTGACCTCTGCGGCGGCCACACGCTTAACCAGTGATGCGACGCACTTCGTCGATGATGCGACAGCAAACAGCTGCAGTGGAGACACGCTTCTGCGGCGTTGCGACGGCAACTGCTGCGGCGGCGACACGCTTCTCCTCGTTGCGTCGCTTCCAGCTCCCGGTGACATGCAGTCTTCTCAGAGGGCCCAAACAACAGTAGGCACCTCTCTGCAGGCAGAATTCCACAGCAAGAGAATTCAGGGGAGCTGGTGGTGAAGTCTTGTATCCCTGGAACTTCAGGCAGGAGGCAAGCTCAGTTCAAGCCCTTGGAGATTCTTCTTCAAGATAGCAAAAGTACACACAAAGTTCCTTTTCTCCTTTCCTTGGCAATAAAGTAACCACTGCAGTCCAGCCCCAACAGCACAGCACAGGGGCAGTCTCCTCCTTCAGCTTCCTTGGTTTTTCTCCTTGGCAAAGGGTCGTCTTGATTCCCAGAAGTGATCTAAAGTCTTGGGGTCTGGGCCCCAGTATTTATACACCAAAATCCTTTGTCTCTGAAGGCAGAGAGTGTTGGTACCTAGTCCAAACCAGTTCTGTGCAGTCCTGGAGCACTTTGTTGACAGGACTCCTTCTTTCCTTTGACAGTGTGGGCCAGGGACATCAGACGCACCACAGGAGGTGGAGCCAGCATTGTGGAAGGCAGGCACAGCCCTATTCAGACCCAGGTGCAGCTCCTCCCACCACTCTACATGCAGATAGGTATTTTCAGCCATGTGCTGACTCACTCTGTCTCTCTGGAATCCCCCAGCCCCTGTCACTCACAAACCAGACATGGAATACACATCCTAGCAGGCTTGGACAGTTAGGCAAGAAAATACCTACTTTCTAAAAGTAGAATTTTCAAACACAGAATTTTAAAACCAACTCCACTAAAATATGTATTTTATCATTCTGAGTTCAGGCATACACAACTTGAATTTCTACCTAGTTCCCTGAGTCAGTTAGGATTATAAGATGTTATAATCAAACTGCCCATTCTGGCCTATGGGGAACATGTAGCCTTGCAATAGTGAATAACGAAATTGGCTGTAATTCACTATTATGACATGCTACACACACCAGGGCATGTCCTACCTTATACTTACAATGCACCCTGCCCTTGGGCCTACCTTAGGGGTGTCTGATATGAAGAAAAGGGAAGGTTTAGGGACTGGCAAGTGGGTGCACTTGCCAAGTCGATATGGCAGTCACAGACTGCACACAGGCTCTGCAATGGCAGGCCTGAGACACACTTTATCAGCTGCTTCTGTGGGTGGCACTACCAGTGTTGCAAGCCCACCAGCAGCATTGGATTTACATGCCCTGGGCACACATGGTGCACTGTACTTGGGTCTGACAAGTAAATCAAATAAACCAATCATGGAGTCACTAATTCAATACAACACTTTGCAAAAGGGAGCACTTGCACTGTGGCACTGAATAGCAGTGGCACAGTGCCCAAAGCATCTAGACCAGCAAAACATATAGCAAAAACACAGGAGGCAACAGCAAAAAATGGAAGAGAGGCCCACGCCAATGGTGCCAGGTCTAACAACCACCAAGAATTTACATACAGTGCAGCGTTCTTGTGTTGCGGAGCTGAAGGCAGGAGTGGAATGTCCAGGGAGCTCACCTTTAGAATCTCACATTTCACCTGAGGGGAAACCCAAGTAAAGAGCCTTTTTTCCCTAATGGCATGAAAGCTAGTCAGGGTAGTTGCGTTGCTTTTTTCAACAATTATTTGTGGTGGTTACTTCAGGAAAATACATTTAGTGAGACATCTGTAGAGAATTAAGAGATTTTTGGAGTTCTATTCTAGTGAGCATTGTGTCAGTATAGATTCAGTATTAAAAGTTTAATGAACACTCAAGTTAGAGAAAAGCCTGAGAAGAGTTTCATGAGATGTCAGCGTTTGGTGTTCCTCTCTAGTCATCTCTATGCTCTTACTGTGCGGAGGAGACTAGCGTTTCTGTTAGGAGTCTGCTCACTCTTTTGAACCGAGTAGTTTAGTTCATGTGAGCCACTATTCTCCTTGGTTTGTTTCTGCAGTGAGGGGACTAGTGTTTCTGTCACACATTGTTTGTTTTTGGCATACAAGCTAAAAGATTAGTCAGAAGAGTTGAGAGTGCAGTCAAGTTTTTTTGGCACATTTCTTTGCTTAGTTATTTTAATGGAAGGAAGATAATTGTTTTAAAGGTTTTAGCTGACCAAATGCAAGGGTAAATATTTTACCAAATAAAAAAACGGCAGTTGTTTTTGGAGATCGTCAAGTAATCTCCCAATAATCTACAAGAATACGAAAAGAGAGAATAAGTCATCCTTTTGGTAAGAAGTAACCACAGTAAATTAAGAAGAGGAACCACCTCATTAAATAAGAAGAGAGGCAAGAGTCGTCGTCTATCTGGTATGTACCAGGTTAAAGGTAAAATTGATTTTAAATTCAAGACTTTCGGAAGAGTATTGTTTAGAATTGCATGCATGTTGCTTTTCTCTTCCAGAGGTCATATCTTTGATGCTTAAAGATAGAAGCTGAAGCGGAACAACAATAAAAAAACTTGAAAGGTGAAAAAACGAAAGAACCAAGACGAAGATAGATAAGCAGTCTCTTCTCTCTCTCTTTCTTCTCATCCCCTTTCCCCCCTTCGAGGATCTCTGTCGATCTAAAAATTACTCTCTGGGGAGGAGAGAGAGCGTTGGAGAGGGAGGTTGGGAACTAGGCAAAATTCTGCTTCCGTGCAACACATTGAGAGTGACCCTGACAGAGTGAAGTGCCCACGTGGGTTCTGCCCCTGAGCAGAATGGCTGAAGTGTTAGATGTAAAAAAAACTAGGAGAAGTTTTAGAAGTTATCCAAAATGAATTAATGGCAGTTAGAGACGAAAACAAGAGCTTAAGACAAAATGTACTGTTTTCCAAGAGGGAAACGTCAGATTTAACAATCAAAATGAATGACCTAATAGCAGGGACTAGTTTTAAAATTCCAATGCAAAAGGAAGAAGATTCCAGGAGAACTTCAAATCCACTGTCGAAGGTCACAACAGAAGTCATACACTCTTTGTCTCTTCTGATTCTTCTAGCCCCTCCTGAGCGATTTAATGGTGACCCACAAAAAGCTCAGATATTCTTAACTCAATGTACACTGCATTTTATGTGCCGTCCTGTGGTTTTCACTGATGAACAGTCTCGGCTGGCCTTCATACTATCTTATTTGAGTGGAGATGCAGCATCGTGGTCAATACCGTTAGTCAGCAGAAATTGTCCAGTGTTATATGATTTGGAAGAATTTAAGAAGGAGTTCCTCAGAATTTTTGATCGACGAACGGCTTCACAAGCCACTGTTAATGAGCTAATGGAGTTGAAGCACGGGAATCGAGACCTAATAGCATACTTAGCTCAGTTTAATAGGTTGGTGGTCGAGACGCAATGGCCGGAGAATAAAAGAGTAGCAGTTTTCTACAGAGGACCGAAGGAAGAACTTAAAGATGCTCTTGCTCAAGTGCTGAAAAGACCCACTGAAATTTCAGCGTTAATTGACTTAGTGCTTGATATAGATTTTTGCCTCAATGAAATACGAGGAGAGAAGAAAAGGGATTTTCGGTCAAGCACACCAAGATGTGATTGAGTTAAGGCAGAAGTGGCAAGGTTGTTAGAAGGGCTGCATGGTGTAGAACCAATCTGAACGGAAGGCCCCCCCTAGGGTAATTAAAGGTCCAAGAGAAGGGGGGGAAGAGACCAAAGAGTTATCTGGGAAAGCTCTTTCTGGACCTATATTATTTTATATGAGACTTAAACAAGTTCTCGCCTGCCAATATAGCACAGAAAACTAAACAAAAAAAGTTATTTATTTAGTAACCATTTTTATTTGTATTTTGTCACTTTTATCAATTTGATTAAACATTCATTAAGAAATTCTATCCATTATTTAGTTAACATTTCACATGTATATTCATTTAATACTATCCAAAACCTAAAACATAACCCCGTGGCTAATCATGTGCAAAACAATTCATACTCTCACACATACATCAGTCATACTCATATCCTTAAAATAGCAACAAACATTTAGTGGTTTGGCATAGTCTCCAAGACAAGTTTGAAAGAAGAAAACAACAATAGGTACAGTTATTGCTAATAGTACTGGGTCTCTGGAGACCTCTCCTCAAGATGGAAAGGGCCTACGCGCGTTTCGGTGAGAAGACACCTTCTTCAGGGCCACCAACAGGAGGGGCAACAAGCCCTAAATGATGCGGGGAGATCTGTAGGGGATTAGATATGATAATTTTAAATAAGGCAGGTAACGTTTTAAACAATACGTAAAGACTTCATACCACTTAAGTAAGTCCGGGATCACTCAGACATGTTACAAAAGCCAGCAAGTTCCCACTCTGTATACAAGTAGCTTGCATGTTTAAAAGTGTCTACAAAAATAGCCCCTGCACCAAGAAAATAAACAAGAAAATAAGAGTAGCCCTCTAAGTGCAGAGAAAGAAAAGGAAATAATACAAAAGATAAACTACCTTGGTGACAAAGTACATCAGTAAAGTACCAGTCAAGATAGTGACGTAAAAAGCTGTCTTGTCCGTTCAGTGATTTTCAGAGCACTCTGCGTCCGAGCAGAAAGAGTTTTTTTGTAATTATTTTGATTACCATATATTAATAAGCGTAGTCTCTTATGTTCTCTACATGTAAAGCACGAGGGAGTACTTACCCTTACGCTAATACGAACGTTGTGACTTTACTAGTCCAGAAACATATGGCAGTACGGATTATGTTCTACGATTTCCGCTGTAGGATTGCGTCCAAGGGGGTCCGATGTAAGTGCAGCTTGTATAACCCTCTAAGGAGATGTCAACAGTAAAATAAGATGTATATTACGAGTGACCAACCTAGCGTCTTAGTGGCATCGTGTTCGAGACACAAGTTATTCTACTGTACTCAACTGCTTACCCTTTTAGAAGCTCTATTAGTCCAAAAACATGTGAGTTCCTCTGACATGTGTTGATTCCGCGCAGTAAGCTGTCACCATACATGCGATTGATTCTTACTGCTGACCGGGGTGCCTCTGGGGAAATGAACACGTGTATTGTTATCGGCTGCTTGCCCATTTGTCTCGTCAACTGTGGTGTGTCTATGGTTGAAACGCATGTGTGCTTCTAACAGTGTGTTGTGTAAGTTACAGTCCGTCGTAAGAGAAGGCGAAGGAGCTCTATTATTTAATTTATGCTGATAAGGTTTCACGTATATGCTAATTCTAGATTTAAGGGTATATACCAAGAAAACATCGCAATAGCGGGCAGAAAACTGATAGCACAGGGATTAAATTCCTTTTTTGACGCTGTGGTGTTAGCGAGGGCATAATACTGTATGCTGGTAAACATGCTAACCGAGTGCTAGTAGATATAATACGCCTTTCTTATGTGCTAAATAAAAGCTAAGCGCTGAGTCTAAAACGATTGAGACAGCTAACAAGGCTTACCCGGTAAACGCAGAATATCGATCCAGCTTGATCATCACCATCCGGAAAACAGTCGGAATTTGTGATGTAGTCGCGGGTTTTAAATGTTATACTGGTTAGTGATTGGTCAGAAGGAGGGTCACATGATCACAGTAAAAGAACTCATACTGGCAGTGATTGGTCCGAAAGAAGGTCACATGGTATTCTGCGCGATCGCAACAAAGCTTTCAATCCGATACAAAGTGTAAGTTACTGACGGTGCCATGTTGTAGTGTAAGACTAGCTATGATATATCTGATATAGATACATCCTGTTGCTCAACTAAAGCGGATATAACAGTTGCGGGGCACTCCAAGGATACCGATTAGCGGTAGTCTATCTATTACTGGTAATTACGGAATGTCTAACAAAATTAGATTATTTAATGGAACATTTCACTAATGTTGCATAGTTGTAGAATTAAGGAGAAGTACAAACTCATAATGGATACACCGTTGGTAGTCCCAGAGTGTTAAAGTATGCTGCCATCCAGGTGTGTTTTCTCAACACACCACACAAGGGATGTTTGTAGGCAGATAAATCCGTAAGTGTTTGCGATGGTGCGTAGTGGATCCTTACAGCTGGTACACCATAAATGGTGGGACTGTGTAAGATCTAGGCTACATGATACATAATACAGAAATTAGATGGAAAGCACGTCATACAAAGTCGTCAGAGCAATATCAGATGTTATGGTAAGTAGGTGCTGATGTAAGTGTGGCTCATGGGTCAGCCTTAATCCTGATAGGCAAACTAAGTGACCAGCCACACAATTTCTTCATTAAGCCCTTTGCGCACTGTGTCAAAGTAGAAAATCCAAAAGGATTCTCTTTCTTTTCTTACCTTCTCTGTGTCCCGTCCTGCTTTCGGAGTGATTTTCTCCAGTATCAGCCACCGAAGATCTGTCTCAGTGTGGTGCTGATCCAAGAAGTGGCTTACCATTGGGGCTTGTCTTTTTCCCGTTCTGATTGCAGATTTGTGTTCGGACAGTCTAGTTCTAAACTCTCTACCTGTCTCCCCTATGTAACCTAGTCCACAAGGACAAAGTATCAGGTAGACCAGGTTACTGCTTCTGCAATTAGTATGACTTTTCAGTTTGGCTGTTTTGGAGCCATAATTGCAAATTTGGGTGGTAATCGCTGAGGGGCACGCATGGCAATTGCCACATTTATGATTGCCTAAGATGGGAGGGAGTCCATCGATAGTCGTCTGATGTCCTTTGCGTGAATATGGCCTGCTATGAACCAACTTATCTCTTAGGTTGGAGTTTCTCCTGAATGCTACGATGGGGGGAGCTAGAGCACTATCTTCTTCGCAGACATTAAGGATTTTCCAATTCTTATGTAGTACCTTCTGGATCTTGTTGTTCAGACTAGAATGGTTAACTACACAGACGATCTTATCAAGTGAGGGTTTTTGTCTCCCAGAAATCAGTGCGTCTCTGTTGTAGTACTTGGCGCGTTTCATGGAGTGTCTCACTAACCGTCTGGGATATCCTCTGTGAAGGAGTCTCTTTTGGAGTTCTTCTGCATGGATGGTGAACTCACTTATGTTGGTACAATTACGCCTGATCCTTAAAAATTCTCCAAAGGGGATGGAGTCCTTTTGACAACTGGGATGAAAGCTGCTATGCTGTAAAATGGTGTTTTTCGCAGTTGGTTTTCTGAAGAGACTAACTTCAATGTTGCCTTCACTGTCCATAATCCAAATGTCTAGGAACTCTACTCTTTCTGTGGAGTATTTGGCCGTAAATTTTAGGTTCGCATCATTGAGGTTAAGCCATTCAATATATTGTAGAAGGTCCTGTTCATTCCCTGTCCAGATGAAAAAGATATCATCTATGAATCTATGCCATGCCTGTATGTTCTCATAGAAAGGGGCTACTTCGTTAAAGATGTGTTTCAGTTCGAACTCGCCCATATATATATTCGCTACACTAGGAGCACATGAAGCTCCCATACTGGTGCCTTTGATCTGGTGGAAGAGAGCATCTCCAAATTCAAAAAAGTTGTTATGAAGTACTATATCAAGGCACTCCAAAATGAATTCGTTTGGTCTGTCGCCCGGAGTTCTAGATAGAAGTGCTGCCACCGCCTCTAAAGCTAGATCTTGGGGAATGTTTGTATACAAAGACTCAATATCTAGTGTCTCATATAAAATAATATAGGTCCAGAAAGAGCTTTCCCAGATAACTCTTTGGTGTAGAACCAATGAAAATTGGAACTATCTAAGGGCCTCAATCTAAGGAAGAGAAAGAAAAGAGGAGGTTAAATAAACAATGTCTTTATTGTGGTATCAGCGGACATTTCGTACAAAATTGTCCACAGAGACCTAAGCAGATGTCAAAGAAAAACTTGCAGCACCATCAGTAGGAGAAGTTGTACTGATGAATGCCAATACAAACACAACTCCCACGGAGCACCTGTTGGCAAACACCTTCAAATCTTCCTTTCCTCATTTGGTATTAACCATGTCCCTGAGATTTAGAGAAATGGAATTGAAATGAATCACTGTAATGATCGATTCAGGAGACCCGGGCAATTTCTGTGATTTGAAGTTCGCAAAGAAAGCTGGTGTTAAGGCTCTAATTAAGGAAAAGAGTCGCAACGTTCTGATTCTGTGCAACACATTGAGAGTGGCCCTGACAACATGAAGCAAGATTGCATCTCCTAAGGGTAGCACCCTACACCAACGGGCACTTATCCTGCCCCATTTTCAATGTGGTTTGAACTATGTGATACAGGCCATTACAAAGGAGGTAGGTATCCACATAAGCACTGCATCTGTTCTTACATCTTTTGTCTATAACCTTACGTAGGGACGACTTCAAATGTGTTGAAACATGATAGAAGTTATTTCTGCTATACATGTGTATTAGAAATTGGGTTTCTGGTTGGCAGAGGTATGCACCCTGTCGAAGCTGGAACCGCAATTCGAGTCAGGGTAAGTCAGACACACACACTAAATAACTAAATAAAACCTGTACTACCTCTGGTAGCTTGGCACTGGCGGTGGGTGGTAAGCACCACTCCGCCGGTGGACTTCACTGAGTTTTTGTTACTCCGCTCTCCGCTTGGAGGGCGGGGTTTGGTAAAAACTCCACCTACACCATGTAGCAGAGTTTACAGTACCCACCATTAAACTGTGCACTCCTGTACGTGCTCTAAGTGCACGGGAAGATTGTGCAGCTGCCAGCTATACCGTACAAACCTGTGCACAAGTGTGTTACTTAACTGTGTCGCACTGTTTTCTATGGCTGACGCTTGATCCGTTGTGTACATCATGAAATGCTCCGTTCATTTCTCACACCTAACATGGCTGACTCACGCATCCTAGTGTTTAGGATTAGATTTTGACATCTTACATAGGCCTCAGTTCGGTATGTTGTTCTGGGGTTTTTCTGATTCCGCTTCCATCCCCAATGTACATGGCCCTGTTCTGTTGTTCTCATGCCAGCTGCCAGAATGTCCCACTTCCTGTCAGTCAGGGGCGTGGTTGGAACCTTAGCAGAAGCGTTTTTTGTTCCCTGACAGACCCGCTGTAGCGCCGTAGCATTTCCCGGGACAGGCCTCGAGGCGCAGCAGGATTCCCAGGGCACCTGGTAGGAGTGGGGGTGAAGACACAGGTGAGAGCAGGGTGCCTGGGGATGGATGGGGGAGTGGCACCGCATGTGCTCCTCCTTGCGGGAGGGTGGGTGGAGTTTCAGTGGATGAGACGGCATGGGTTTAGCGGCCAGGGTGTCAGTCATAATGGGAGGAAATGTCAAGACTGACAAGACGTTGTCTGCTTTCCATACTGTGGGTATTTTCTGAACTGACTACGCAGTGGTGCTTAACATACCGAGGGCAGGGTGGGTGCTGGCTTGACCATAGTGCTTTTATTTTTTACTGCGTAATTGTGTAAAAACTGGTACTGCAATATGTACTTTGTATGGTTGGGCAATTGTGTTTTGCACAGCAGGACAGTGTGGTCACTGACATCATGGGGATACATGTAGTTAAATGGACATATACTGCCTTAGAACTGACCGGTAGTTGCCTTATTCTGAAGGTAATATGTAACATGACCAATTTGTAGCACACGAGCAACAGCCTTGGCACCCTTGGCACAGAGAAACAATTAGGGGTGGGCGAGTGGAGCAACCTTGTATCCGCGTATCTCCTTGGAATTCAATGACGTTTTTATGCAACTCTGCAAGCTCTGCACACCTCTAATTGGTGCAGAGCAGTCAGGCTTAACTGAAGAGGCAATGTGTAAAGTATTTGTGCAACACTTCAAACAGTAAACCAGTGAAAACACAATACAAAAAGATACCACATCTGGTAAGAAAACTTCTTGATTTAATTAACAAAACAAGACCAAAAATCCAATAAGTAAAACCGGAGTAAAGAATTTGTAAAGAATAAACTGAAATGTAGAATTTAAAAGCATAAAGCACCAAACGGGGTTATCTGGTCGTGCTAGACCGAATCAAATACAAATGTTCAGGCTGACCGCAATGGAGCATGGATTGGATACAGGGACTAGCAAAGTACCTTAGTTGCGTCGTCGATGGCACTGAGATGCAGGAAACAGAGAAGCGATGCATCATCGTCGAACCACAGGGTAAAGTTGGTCCATCTGAGCTGAGCTGCGCTTTGTCGAAGATGCATCGGAACTGGAGGCGATGCACTGCACAGTCAACAATGCGATGTCCTTGATCCTCGCAGCACCTGCGATGCGTTGTCGCCGATGACAAAACACCGGTTCCGAGTTGCGCAATGGTGTTGATGCGTGGATGTTTACTGGAGAAGCCCTTTATACCCACTTCCAAGGGTCCAGGACTGGATTGGCACCACTTGGCAGGGCAAGATTCTTAAATGGCAGAGTCCAGGTGCTGTAGCATGTGAGTTGGAAGTCGTTGATGTCCCTGGGACTTCAAAACAAGAGGCAAGCGAACCCTTAGAGTCACTTTGACTCTGGGTTGGAGAGATGTTGGTCCAGTCCTTCTCACTCCCAGGCAAGGAGGGCCGCAGGTCAGCACAGCAGAGCAGGACTACAGCAGAGAAGAAGTACAGAAAAGTTGCAGTCCTTTCAGCAGCACATCAGTCCTTCTTCCTGGTAGAGTATCCACAGATACAGAAGTGTACTGAAATGGTGGTGTCTCAGTTCCAGTACTTATACCCAGTTGTGCCTTTGACGTGGAGGAGACTTCAAAGAGAGACCTTTGAAGTGCTCAAAGTCTCTCCCTTCCTGCCCTGACTCCAGACCCACTACAGGGGGGTATGCAACCCTTTTTGGGGTGACAGGACACAGCCTATTTAGGTGTAAGTGTCAGCTCCTCCCTCCCATCCTGCCCAGGATTGCCCAACAGAATTTGGATGCCCCATCAGTTAAACTAAGCTCCCTTTGTGCCTGGCTGTCTAGAGGGAATGCACAAAGCCCAGCTGTCACCCTCCCCAGACTTGTATTTTGAGACAAACAGAAGGCACCAAATGGCTAAAGTAAGAAAATGCCAACTTTCTAAAAGTGCCCTTTTCAGAAATACAATTTAAAATCTGACTTTACCATAAGTTGTGATTTTAAATTGTGATTTTAGAGACATCAAACTTAGTGGTTCAAGCTCTTCTCAATTGGAAATGACACTTATAAAATGTAATTCAGTAATCCAAATGTTATCCTATGGGAGAGAGAGGCCTTGCTGTAGTGAAAAACGGGATTAAGAGTTTTTCATTACCAGGACATGTAAAACTTAAAAGTACATGTCCTTCTTTTTAAATACACTGCACCCTGCCCTTTGGCTGTTTAAGGCCTATCTTAGGGTTGACCTTTATGTATTAAAAAGGAAGGTTTGAGCCTTGCAGGAGGGTGAACTTGCCAGGTTGACATGGCAGTTTAAAACTGCACACACAGACTCTACAATGGCAGGCCTGAGACTACTTAAGTGGGTGGCACACTCAGTGCTGCAGGCCCACCAGTAGCATTTAGTGTACGGGCCCTGGGTACATGTAGTACACTTTACTGTAACTAAATAAAATATTCCAATTGTGGATATGTCAATGTTACCATGTTTAAAGTAGAGAGCACATGCACTTTAGCACTGGTAAGCAGGGCTGAAGTGCCCAGAGTCCTAAAGCCAGCAAAAACGAAGTCAGCAAAACAGGAAGTCAGTAGGCAAAAAAGTTAGGGGAAACCACACAAAGGACAGCAGGTCTTACAATGCAAAATAACAAAATAATTCCCATGTAGAACAGACTGCACTCACAAACATTGTATGCAACCATCCACTAGCCTCCAATGCTTAAGTGTCCTATCTCATAATCCATCTCTGTCTCAAATCCAGGCATTGTTTCAGGAAAAATAAGATAGGATCGCAACTCAGTTCCTCACAACATGAAAACACTACTGATATAAGCAACATGATGGACATACACTCTTCCTTCCATAGCACTTCTACAAACCATCATACTACTTAGCATCACATTAGCGGTATAATGTGATATATAAATGCAACTACAATACAATAAAATACAATAAATCACTATGTCCAAATTGCTCCTTCAAAAGCCAGAAAATGCAAGCATACTTCCAATAAAAATTCAGCAGCAGCCCCACACACCACATAAAGGGTGCAAAGTAACTATTCAGCACTCCACAGTGTAATTACTATATTGTTTGGCATTCAAGGAGGCAATAATGTAAACAAGCCTTGGCAAAGTCAAGAGGTATGCCTTTCAAGTCGAATGGTGCTTCCTATTTGATTTAATGTGTGAATAGATGAATGGAGAATGACGCTATGTATATATCACTGGAAGAGTCTGTGTGCTGATGGATTTTGGAGGGATTGATCCAGAGGTGGAAGTGGGCAGGGGAACAAGGGAACAAAGTTTCCAAGCTGTATAAATTTGATAAAAACAGTTCCTATATATATTATTTAAAAAACAACCATTCCTGAATGGAGAGAAGCAAGACAAACCTTCTCTCTGGGGTGTCTCCTACCTGAAAGAAACGTAAATGTATGCAATTGGTTAATCAGCTAATGTGATGGTTGCCTGGGAGCAGTATATATTTTAATTAATAGAATCTGAAATGTGTCCTTTTAAGGGATGCTAATAAAAAAGGCCTGCACTTGGTACAATCAAAATATTAATTAAAACATAACTTTTGTAAGCACTGTAAACATTTAAACAAAATCTTTTTGCACATTTTACAGCATGTGTGCAACCATCTCATACTGTGTGTAATAGGTGTCTTAAACTAATGATTTACTGAGGCATCAACCAGGATTCAAATGTATACTGCCCGAGTACACCCAACTTATCTGCAGCAATCACAATAACCAAATAAACCACATACTCTTCTTTACCGCTGGATGGATCAGTATATGGGTGAGTGTATGGATAGAAAAGGGAGGGCATAGATAAATGCTGAATACATGAATGGATCAAGGGGGAAATTGTAGTGAGGGTGGCAGAAATGTGTTGCTGATTTCTTCAGAGATCTGAACGAAAGACACTCATTAGGTTTATTCCATGTTTTTCAACACGCTTGTAGTGATAGCAAGATGCAGAACCTGTTTCTCTACATCATTTTAACCACCTATTTTATGGCCGGACCTTTTAGCTTATGTGACTCAATATAGACAATGATGGGGTATGTTCCCTCTACAGTCATTGGTGCATGCATCATGAGTGGTCTTCCTTGTGGTCTGACTGGTCTGTCACTGCATCCCACTATAATATTGCCTGGTATATTACTTAAAAAATAATGTCCTTCTCCGAGAAGTGGTATATTACTTAAAAAATAATGTCCTTCTCCGAGAAGTTTTAGGACCTCCGTACCGCACTGTGACTCCCAGTAGGGCTTCAGTGTATTCTCAGTTAACTAAACCAATAAAATCCTCAACATCTGCTTCTCATTAGATATTCATGTGTTCTATCAACACCTATTGATTTTATGGTGGTATTGCAATTTTAGAAATTGAAATTTCGATTCCAGGCTAAATTGCTCATTTACTTTCTTTACATCGAGCATATACTCTTCCATTGTTTACCTTAACTTCTGTGCCTGTCCATTTTTACGGTTCCCACAGTTACTACATGTTAGAATGCCCTTCCAAAAGTATTGACTCTCTGCCCTCCGGTATTCATAGGTATAGAAGTGGATCTGGGTCGTGCTTTTTCAACCAGAAGAACAAGCAAGTTTAGTCCACTTCCATCCAGAGAACGAACTACAGCCTGTATCATACTTTTAGAAACAACATACATCCTAAGCTAAAGACTTCAAATAACAGGCACAAGTGTGGGGAGACTCAATCCTAGTGGTGCCACCAATGGAAGTGCCAAAAATTGGTTACAAACGACAACCATACAAATTCATGCATCCCTATTCATTTAGGGAACCAATGCAGAGATCTCAGCAAACATATATTTCCACCCACACCATACGGTATTCTCCATTTATGGTCAGATTTAATAACCCTATGATATGGAAGTCCATCTGGACAACACACACACTGCTCTTCACATCAAACAGTGCAAAGTACTATACCAACATCATCAATGAAACCAACAGCAGAGGAAGAGCGCTTTTAAAGTCAAACAATGATCAACCCAACCCCCTGCCAGATCCATCTATTCCTCACTCCACACAAAAGTAAAATCTCATCAAACTCCTCTTCAGTGAAAAACACACAATATCTAACAGCAGATTGGCAATATCAAGCCCTCTCATCTCTCACACCTACCCTTTCCATACTAATCAGCAATGGTCCTTCTTCAAAGCCATATCTCTTGCACATCTCACCAACATACTCAACTCTCTGAAAAGCCATTCTATATAAAGATGATGTCTTACCCTCATCCGCTATAAACACTCTCTGTGGGGATTCTCTTTCACCTCTACTCATCATTATCAATGCCTCTCTCTCACTCAAGGCATCATCCCAACAGCTCTCAAGACTGGCCAGATTCTCTCACTCCTAAAGAAATATACACTAGACCTTGATGACTTATCCAAGTACCGGCCAATCACCAACATACCATTCACTGGCAAGATAATTGAAAAATCAGTCTATGTTCAACTCCTAGATCACATTAAAGCTAACCATCTCCTGCTTGGCTACCAGTCTGAATCAGATTACACTGCAGCACATAAACCACTACCTTACACATAGCAGACAATGTCCTCATGATGACAAATGAAGATATAATCTGCCTTGAGATATTGCTCGACCTCACAGTTGCCTTCAGCACAGTCGACCATTCCACCCTCATATGCGCCCTGAAGCCTCAGCTGGAATTCACTGGCAGTGTACTTTACTGGTTCTCCTCCTACATTGCCAACTGACACTAGTTCGTTCACGTAGGAACCTCCAGGTCCCAACACATCCATATCACCTATGGAGCTGCCCAGAGTTCCACACTGTCCCTTATTATCTTCAAGCTCTGTATGGAGCTGCTTGGTGCACCCATTCACAGATAAAAGCATCAACATTCACCAATATGCTGATGATACACAACTCTACCTGAAAGCGTTCTCTGCTTCAGACAGCCAACGCCTCAAGCGCCACCTGCTCATACTCAGACCTGGATGTCCAGTGCTTACCAGAGGCTCATCCAACTAACAGAGAATTCCTGTTATTTGCCAAAATCAATAAACAGTATAAACATGACTCAAAGACATGAACCTTAACAGGTTCAAACCTCAACCTTCACTTAATTCCAAGTCATTTGGATTCACCCTGGACCCAATTCTCACCCTCAAGTAACTCAGTGCCAAAAGAAAAACCAAAGGCTGCCTTGTACAATCTTTCCATTTAAAGAAAGTTACCCCGTTTCCTCCAGAAAGCGACTTCAGAAGGTATGGTGAATCACTTCCTATCCCAGGGACTTTGTCTAAAAGACAAACCTAATCCACTTGGACAATTAAGATTAGTGAACTACTGAGTAGGAAGAAACAAAATGTGTGTGAAAAGCACCAGAATTCGACCCTTGTGTTGTCTATCCCAACATCTGGCTGTATGTGTTTTTAATAAAACAAGGCGGTGCTCAGAAGGAGAACCTTAGAATTTAAAGTAATCCAGTATATTGCTTATAAATCAAAATTGAAAGTTGCATTTCTGTTTTTCACCAATATCTCAGCAGTGGATATTTTTCACAACTTGGAAGTTGGACGAAGTTTTAAGATTTTAAGTCACACTTTGAGAAAACCATTTCCTCTCAGTATGATGGAAGCCGGCCAGAATTAAAGTCTAATTTGAGATCTGTAGGATTCATTTGCTACAAGAATTGGAATTTTGCACTTCTAATTAAGATCCATTCAACTTCTGCCAGAGGTTAAGTTGAAATGGGGGTTCTAGTCGTAATATATCTATAAATTACATTTATAAGCTGTCTCTGTTGGGCATTGAGCATTTGTTTGCATTATGTAAGCCTATGTGATACCGTCTTCTTTCTTCCCTTTATTTTTCTTTGTTGAGAGCCTTTTGCAGTTTGTTGGTGACAGGAAATATACAGATGTAGGAGTACAACGAAGTTGACTTCATGGTGGCTCCTATACTTATTCGTTCATTCTCGACACCTGTATCTAAATTCCATTAATCGCGTTTGACATTCTGTCTCATGAAAGCACATGGGCATAACTGATAATGCAGTAGATGTAGGAGCATCATGGCACAGGGGTACTTGTGCCCTCTATATCCCAATCATGGCTGAACTTTAGAAGCCAACTGGGCTTGAAGGGGTTAATTTTCTTTGCTTGCATCAGGGCCTTTGCTACTTAGCCACACCACTGTGAAGGCAACGTAAGAGGTGAATGCCATATGCACAAAGGAGGGGTTAAGCCCACACATGCAGAAAAGTGCATGCATGAGGAACATTAACTCAACACCCTTAGGTATAAAAGTCACTTGAAAGAGTTCCAACACTGGTTGAGTTTATTCGTCGTAAATATGCAATGGAACGCCGAGTGCAAAATAAAATTAAACAGAACTTAATGTCTCCGTTTGCTACTTTGCATATTTACTATTGAGGTTGCACAATGCGGCTATTGCTCAATCTTGGGAATGCATAATTAAAAAAGTCAATTTAAAAAAGTGGTGACTGTAAGGATCGCTCGAACCAAACTTTGATCACTTCTTTCTTGCCAGTTTCCCCTCTCATGAACACAATGTGATTTGTTTCAGCAGCTACACAAATATTTACCTTACTGTCGAAATGTTTGCTGTACATCGTGCACTTTTCAGCCATTCAGTGAACTGTTTTTTCTGTAATTCCAGAAAAAACTGTTTACACAACATGATTGTTTATGGCTTGCTACATAGCCAGTTTTGGTTGTTATTTCATTAATTGCAATTTTTGAATGTATAATATTTTGAATTTATGATCCAGTTTCAGCTCTTACGTGCCCTCTTTGGCCAGGTCACTTGTACAAATTCTAAATGTGCTTACATCTAATATTCAGGGATAGTGGCGTGTGCTTTCAATATTATAACACAGCAGCAGCACACTAATATTACTGCAAATATCTTCAGGACACCCTCCCATTTCTCATATGTGAGATCCTGCTTTGATCTAAAGAAACTATTTATGGATACCGCTCGAAACATAAACACAAAGGGCCGATTCACAAAGGTAAACTGAGAAAAAAGTCTAACTTTACGACTGTTGGTATTCACAGAAGGCATTTACTACTTGTAATAGCCCTTTGTGAATAACAAAAGTTGAACTTTATGACTTTCGGTATTCACAAAGGCCATTTAAGAGTAGTAAAGTTAGACTTTGTCTTGGGTAAACTTAACATTTGGGTGCCGATTACGATCCTGTAAAAAAATTCCCCGTACGACTCGTATCCGGTCTGCTCACCGTACGAATCGTACAAGTGCCGTACAAACTGCCAAGTACGATTCGCATGTGAAAAAGTCCATACGAGTCGCATTGGGAATAATTCCCCACATGTCCTCGGGTCGGAAAATGTGTCCGACACGTCCCCGGACGATTTACCGTACAAACGTGAAAAGTGAAGGTTGACCGCGCAAGTACGATCCATCCCGTGCGTCCGATGCCACAACCGTATGGAAAAAACACCATCCGCACCGAACTCCCATTGCAACCATGGAGACATGTGCCCACATACGCGCCGTACCCCCCCCAGGCCCCGTGAGTATGCGCCGTACCCCCGTGTATGTACACCCCTGTACGTGTCGAACCCCCCGTGTATGTACACCCCTGTACGTTTGAGTCATACCCCCCGTGTATGTACACCCCTGAACGCGCCATACCCCCTGTGTATGTACACCCCTGTATGCACCGTACCCCCGTGTATGTACACCCCTGTACGTGTCGAACCCCCCCGTGTATGTACACCTCTGTACGTTCGAGTCGTACCCCCACCCGTGTATGTACGGTGCGTACCCCCAGCGCTACGCGCTGGGGGTACGCACCGTACATTCACGGCTGGGGGTACGACTCGAACGTACAGGGGTGTACATACACGGGGGGGTTCGACACGTACAGGGGTGTACATACACGGGGGGTTCGACACGTACAGGGGTGTACATACACGGGGGTACGGCGTGTACTCGCGGGGGCTGGGGGGGGTACGGCACGTACTCACGGGGGCTGGGGGGGTACGGCACGTACCGGGCCCCCTATTCTGGTCGTTTTGCGGCGTACTTCGCTTTTCCGGCACTGTTTGGGTGCCGTGAAAATATTGCCGTCCGGACTGCTGTCGGTTCGAATCGTACTTCCTGGGTCATGAAACGCTGCCTGACAGCGTCCCGACGTCACGTCGGAGCATTCCCGGATCACATTCGTATGTATATTTTCGTCAGACGGTGTTTTTTACGATTCGTACGATAATGGTGTTTCCGTGCGAATCGTACTTCCATGTTTGTAAATTTTTACGACCGGGTACGAGTCGGACGGAGAAAACGCTCCGACCGACGGTTCGTACCCGGTTTTTCCAGGATCGTAATCGGCACCTCGGTCTTAAGTTTAACTGAGACCAAAAAGTTAAACTTAAGACAAAATCTTAAGTTTAACTGGGACAAAAGTCTAACTTTACTACACGTAAACGATTTTTGTGAATACCGAAAGTCGTAAAGTTAGACTTTCGTCTCAGTTCACGTTTGTGAATCATACCCAATCTGTTTATTAAGTTTTAAGGGCAAGAGTCTCTGCATAACAGAACTGGCTCTATCAGGGGGACTCCTGAAATGATGGGGACCTGCGCCAGAGACCACTTTGCCCATGACTTAAAACGTCTCTGCCTAAGCCATGGCTAATTACATTATGAATATATATCATTGTCCCTCCTCGGTAGATTGCAAAGAGCAAACATCATGGCTTGTTGTACAGTTACCAATTTCTATGGGTGCTGCCCTGGTGCTCTTGTGTAAACTGCATAACATACACTACAGCTGGTCATACAACAGTTGTGCCTCTGGCTATTCCTAGGGGGTCGCTAGTCTGCCACTACTGGATCCAGGAAATATACTATACATGAAGCAAGATTGCATCTCCTAAGGGTAGCACCCTACACCACGCATGTCAGAAATTGGGTTTCTAGCTGGCAGTGTTATACATCCTGTCCAAGCAGGAACCACATGCTAGTCACGGTTAGTCAGATACAAACACTAAATTAACCTATGCTCACCCTCTGGTAACTTGGCACAGAGTATTCAGGCTTAACTGAAGAGGCAATGTGTAAAGCACGTGTGCAACATTTCAAACAGTAAAACAGTGAAAACACCACACAAAAGGATACCAAATCTGGTTAGAGAAATAGAGCTTAATTTAATTACCAAAAAAAGAACAAAAATGCGTTTTTAAATAATAAACTGAAATGTTGTACGTAAAATCATAAAGCTCCAACAGGGGCTATCCGGTCATGCTACACTGGGTCAAATCCCAAAATTTAAGACGACTGCGATGGAGTGGGGGTCAGATACAGGGATCAGCCTTGGCCCTTTGCAAAGTACTTAAGTTGCTTCATTGATGGCGCAGAGATGCGGGAAGCAATAGGCAATGCATCCTTGTCAAACCACAGGGTGAAGGTCATGCGTCGGTGCCGAGCCACGCAAAGTCGAAAATGCATCAGAACTGGAGGCAATGCACTGCACAGTTGGTGATGCAATGTCCTCGATCCTCACAGCAGCAGCAATGCGTCATCGCAGATGGAGATGCACCAGTACCGAGCAGCACCACAGTGTTGATGCTTGGATGTTTAATGGAGCAGAATGCACTTTATACCCACTTGCAAGGGTCCAGGTCTGGACTGGTACCACTTGGCAGGGCAAGATTCTCAGATGGCAGAGTCCAGACACTGTAACAGGTGAGTTGGAAGTATTTGATGTCCCTGGGACTTCATAACAGGAGGCAAGCCAGTGAGCCCTTGGAGTCACATTGGTTCTTGGTTGAAGAGATAAAGATACAGTCCTTCTCACTGCAAGGCAAGGAGGGCAGCAGGTCAGCAAGGCAGAGCAGGACTCCAGCATAGTACCAGTCCAGCAGAGTGGCAGTTCTTTCAGCAGCACATCCTGGTAGAGTATCAGGTCCAGAAATGTACTGAAATGATGGTTTTTGAGGTCCAGTACTTACACCCAGTTATGCCTTTGAAGTAGGGGAGACTTCACAGAGGGACCTTTGAAGTGCACAGAGCCCCTGCCCTCCCTGCTCTGGCTCCAGGCTCAATACAGGGGTTTGCAGCCCTTTGTGGGTGGTGGACAGGTCACAGCCTATTCAGGTGTAAGTGTCAGCTTCTCCCTCCCATCCTTCCCAGGATTGCCTAACAGGATGTGGATGCTCATTCGGTCAAATATAAGCTCCCTTTGTGTGAGGCTTTCTAGAGGGAATGTACAAAGCCCAGCTGTCACCCACCCCAGACCTGTATTCAGAGACATGCAGAAGCCACCAAAGGGCTAAAGTAAGAAAATGCCAACTTTCTAAAAATGCCATTTATAGAATTACAATTTAAAATCCAACTTTACCATAAGTTGTGATTTTAAATTGTGATTCCAGAGACACCAAATGTGGGGGTTCAATCTCTTCCCAATTTGAAATTACACTCAGAAAATATGATTAGGTAATCCCAATTTTATTTTATGGGAGAGCTAGGCCTTGTAGTAGTGAAATGAGTTTAAGAGTTTTTCACTACCAGGACATGTAAAAGTTAAACGTGCATGTCCTACTTTAAATACACTGCAACCTGCCCTTGGGCTGTACAGGGCCTACCATAAGGGTGACATATGTTTTAAAAAGGAAGGTTTGGGCCTGGCAAGAGAGTGAACTTACCAGGTCAACATGGTAGTTTAACATTGCAACCACAGATTCTGGAATTGCAGTCCTGAGACATGTTTAAAGGGCTACTTAAGTGGGTGGCACATTCAGTGCTGCAGGCCCACCAGTAGCATTTCATTTACAGGCCCTGGGCGCATGTAGTGCACTATACTAGGAGCTTATAAGTAAATTAAATATGCCAATTTTGGGTAAGCCAATCTTACCATGTTTAAAGTTGAGAGCTCATGCACTTTAGCACTGGTAAGCAGGGATAAAGTGCCCCGGATCCTAAGGCCAGCACAATTGAAATCATCAAAAGAGGAAATTAGAAGGCAAAAAAGTCAGGGAAAACCACGTCAAGGATGACTGGTTTAACAATGCACAATACCAAATTAATTCCCATGTAGAACAGACTGCCTCACACACATTTTATGCAATCATCAACTAGCCTCTAATGCTTGAATGTCCCTCTCTTATTCCATCTCTGTTCAAATTCAGGCATTGTTACAGGAACAATAAGATAAGGTCGCAACTCAGGCCCTCACATACAACATCAAAACACTACTGATTTAAGCAACATATTGGACATACACTCTTCCTTCCATAGCACTTTCACAGATCAGCATACTCCCTGGTAACTCATTAGAGGTATGATGTGATATATACATTAAGCCCGAGTGGATAACTCCGCTCTGCCAGAGAAGTTGGCAGAGATTTAAAACTCCGCACTCCGTTTGGAGGGCAAAGTTTTCCCAAACTCTGCAATCGTAACAAGGCGGAGTAGGACTTACCTTCTCCTCCAGTCCCACGGTGTCCTGCCAGGGTCAGGTATGAGTTCATGCAGTACGCCATGCGCACTGCAGTTCTTCCTGTTGTTAAATAATTGAAACCGGTGCTGCCAAGCAGCAAAGGCGAGTGTAGCCACAGCAGCAGAGAGGACACCATGTGATTGGAGGAGAAGGTAAGTCTCCCTGCCAGCCCAGCAGGCATTACTACGCGGGAAAGGTTTAGCGGAAGGGGAGTGCGGGATGTTTAACGGGAGGGGGAGGAGGAGTGGTATGGGGGTGTGGGTGTAGCCGGAGGGGTGGAGGGGTATACGGGGCAATGAGTGACTCCGCCAGTCACGGAAGTCCGCAAGTTTTCTAGTAACTCCATGAAATTCCACAAGGGGTTAATATAAATGCAAGTACAATACAATAAAATACAATAATTTGCTATGTCCAAACCGCTCCTTCAAAAGCCAGAAAATGCAAGAATACTTCCAATAACAATTCAGAAGCAGCCTCACACACCACATAAACGGTGCAAAGTAATTATTCCGCACTCCACCGTATGATTACTCTATTCTTTGGCATTCAAAGAGGCATACAATATAAACAATATAAGATTAATTGAGAATGATGGGTAAAAGGTTCTATTACTGGAAGAGTTTGTGTGCTGATGGATTTTGGAGGGATGGATACAGAGATAGAAGTGGGCAGGGGAACGACGTTTCCAAGCTTTATAAATTTGATCAAAACAGTTCCTATATATTTTATTTAAAAAAACAACCATCCCTGAATGGTTGCATTGCCACAGGTTGTAAAGGGAGAAGAAGAGAGAGAAGCGAAGCAACCCTTCTCTTTAGGGTGTCTCCTACCTGAAAGAAACATACATTTATGCAATTGGTTAATCAGCTAATGTGAAGGTTGCCTGGGAGCAGTATAGGTTTTAATTAATAGAGTCTGAAATTTGTCCTTTTAAGGGATACTTATAAAAAAGGTCTGCACTTGGTACAATCAACATATTAATTAAAACATAACTTTTGAAAGCACTGTAAACATTTAAACAAAATCTTTCTGCACATTTTACGAGAGCATGTGCGCAACAATCTCATACTGTGTGTAATAGGTGTCTTAAACTAATGATTTACTGAGGCATCAACCAGAATTCAAATTATTGACTGCCCGAGTACACCTAGCTTATCAGCAGTAATCACAATATCCAAATAAACCACCCCACACTCACTTACTACTCCCCAGTACATCATGCGCACTGCAGTTCTTCCTGTTAATTAATTGAACTGGATCAGCAGAGCAGCAGAAGGCGAGTGGAGCCACAGCAGCAGGAGCAGGCAGGACACCACAGGACTGGAGCAGAAGGAAAGTCTCCTGGCCAGCCCAGCCCAGCAGGCCTAGCTATGCGGGAAAGGTTTAGCGGGGGGTTATGTTTAGCAGGAGTGGGAGGGGCAGCAGTGGGTTTAGCGGGGGACGGGGTTTAACAGGAGGGGTACAGGAGGACGGGGGTCAATGAGTGACTCCGCCAGCCACAGAACTCTGCGGAATTTCACTGAGTTTTCCAGTAACTCTGTGAAATTCCGAAGAGTGCTACAATGCAAGTGCCGCTAAGAGTTCATATAAATGCAACTACAATACAATAAAATACTAAAATTCGCTATGTCCAAACCGCTAAAGCCGAAAAATGCAAGAATACTTCCAAGAACTATTCAGCAGGGGGACGCATGAATAATGCCCTTTCGTGTTTGTTGTTTCTCTTTCCCCTTTAGTACTTCGAGAGAGTGTTACATAGGGGATCCCTCGGTGCAGGAACAAGTTGTTCCTGGCCAACCTTATTTCAGGTAATGAGGTTATTTTAAGAATTGGGATCAGAAAGGTCCTAATGAATGCCGGTGTGACCCTATATCCCGTGCACAATTACGAAGGCAGAAACATGTCAACATATTGGCAGTAAGGAGGGGTGTAGGAGTTCAATACTTTCTTCCTGTCACCACCATCCTTCACATTTTTAATCCTGGCCGGAGGGTCCAGGAATAAACTTACGCACAGAGACACCTCCGAGCTAGTTTTAATCTTCACTGCACTTTTTCTTTTGGTGATCCAATATATTTTAACTGCCTATTTCTGTATATTTCATATATGTCTTGTCTTCCCTACCCTATTGCTCTACCCCAGTCGTTGGTCTGCGCAGGGGTGTACTGAAGGAGCCCTATGATGAAGCAAGTCACAATTTTGTGAGTGAGTTAAGTATTTTCACACCAAGCACAAGCTACCACAACTTTTTCACCACTCTACAATCCTCTATGTGTGTTTAGCGCTGTAAGGTCTTGTGTCCTGTCTCAGAGAAGAAGGATTGGGAGTGGACTGTGTTTCCGAGGTGCCCAAAATCCAGCCTCAAGGCCTGGTTGGTTCCAGGAGGGGGGCCTAGTCTATACCGAGATGTCATCCCCTGAGGGGAATCCCTAAGTGCCAGGTGAGCTGGGGGGACTGCTGTAGCTAGCATTCCAGAGTTCTTTTGTCTGGCAGCACCACTTCAGTTGGGAGGGTGCCTGAGTGCAGAACAACAGGCGCAGGGGGAGACAGTCCCCAGGGGAACGGCCAGTGGGTCAGGGGTTGCCAGATCTGAAGTCAGAGCACCCCAGGACTGACCCTGGTGAGGTGGATAGGAGACCGGAGACCGGAGCCAGGCAGAATCTCGCACAACTCAAGAGGAGTGTGTTTTCCCTGGGGGTGGTGGGTGTACTCCCCCAGAGGCCCTGGGTTTCCAGGCACAGGTCCAGCCTAAGGTTGCTGACCCTCGGTTGGAGAGCCAGGTTCAAGGTGTCTCATCTGATCTGGAGGGAGGGGTGACTGCTAATCATGCCACTACCAGATTGTCTTTTGGGGGTGCTGCTCCAGGCAGGAGGATTCAGAGCCTCAGGAGGGGTGCGGGGAGAGCATCACCCCGACCCCTGTGTGGCCTAAGGTACAGACATTGGGCTGGTGTACCAGCTGCAGAATAACACCCCTGAACTGGTGGGAGAATTGTGCAGAACACCTGCCATTGGTCCCCTGGCAATTCAGGATTCTGGGGGAACCGCTCCATGTGGAAGGGTGCAGAGCCCCAGGGAGGAGGACAGGGTATAGAAGGGCCCACCACAGTCCCTTGTTCAGCCTCAGGGTACAGACTCTAGCCTGATCTACCAGTTGCAGGATAGCACCCCTGAACTGGTGGGCAAATTGTGCAAGACACCTGCCACAGGTGCCCTGACAACTCTGGAGTCTGGAGGTACCGCTTCTGGTGGGAGGGTGCAGAGCCCCGGGGGGGGGAAAGGGTGTGGAAGAGCCCGCCCAGTCCATTGTTGAGCCTCAGGGTACAGACCCTAGGCTGGTGGACCAGTGTCAGGAGGCCATACCTGACATGGACGGGGTGAGAGTGGACAATGGGTGCCAGTTATCCTGGGCTACTGCCCCCACTCTCTTGCTGCCACAGAGCTTAGAGAGCCCTAAGAGGCATGAGGCCTGGCTCTTGTCACTGATAGCTGTCAGTGGCCCCAGTGGGTTGCTGTCCTTGTGGACAGAGCTGGCCGGGGCAAGAGTCACACCGTGGGAGTGGACTGATCCACATCACTGTGTTGGCCATGGTGGTACCGTCACCTGCTGGCACACACCAATGGGGTCCGAAGGTGAGGAGAAGGGTACCCCGAGGGTTAGCCTAGTGGGCCCAGAGACTATGGGCAGAGGGATCCCAGACTTTTTTGCTTTTGGGCCTCCTGTCTTTGACCCCTGGTAATAGGACTCTGGGCACTTCACCACTGCTATTCAGTGCTAAAGTGCATATGCTCTCCATGTAAATTGTGTTTATGGATTGGTATTTCCATGAATGGCCTATTTGATATACTGGTAAGTCTCTAGTAAAGTGCACTGAGAGTGCCAGGGTCTGTACATCAAATGCTACCAGTGGGCCTTCTTACAACAAGAGGTTGTTTGGGCGTGCGTTGAGGGTTATTGCATTCAACAAACCACTTTGACAACTAAAGTGGCTAGGTGTCTTTATTTCACCTTTCTAATTTTCATTTGATTATTTGATACATTGACCATTTAAATCATGTCATAAAGAAAGACAATACACTTTTAGTGACATTCAACACTACATCAAAAAATAATTACATCACCTATGTCATTCAACACTTAAATGACCAAAAAGGAACAAAGCATTACGAAAAATAACAAACGAAAAGACAGACCAGTCCTAAACTTGACAATAGAGTAATGGCGGCACAAATTATTTGCGTATTCACAATCTAACAGCCTGCCATACACAGTTAGCTGATACTGTTTTAATCATTAGAATGATGGTGGTTACAGCTAGCTGGGGTAGGTCGACGTGTTTCAGAACGATACTTTTCTTTTTGGGTTCTCCTCAGGACCAGGACAGGTCGAACACATTCAAGGGTGTTGATCCCAGGTGCTGTGTTTAACAATAAATAACGCACAAAGTCGCTTGATGTAGAGAAATTCTTTTGAATGTCTAAAGAATTGCCAAATGATGATTCCAGTAATGAGTTTTAATCAAACGTCATGTAGAGTCGAGCCTTAAGGGCCGCTTTACTTAAGATGATTTAAGCGTGGGCGGTGCCGTCATCTATTTTTCAAATTCCTTTAGCTCTGCCATATTTCCCGATTTAAACCCACATACTAGGGCACTGTACACGTTGTGTCAGTGGCCCTGTATTCTTGCTAATTGATCCTGTGTTACTGTGTTGGAAACGCGTTCGTGTATTATTTCTAATCGTTAATCGTCGCTCCCTGACAGCGTCTCTCTCATCAGCGGCAATTCAACAAGGCGGAAGTCACCACTGTGATTCAGTGCTAAAGTGCTTATGCTCTCCATGTAAATTGTGTAAATTGTGTTTATGGATTGGTATTTCTATGATTGGCCTATTTGATTTACTGGTAAGTCCCTAGTAAAGTGCACTGAAAGTGCCAGCGTCTGTACATCAAATGCTACTAATGGGCCTGCAGCACTGATTGTGCCACCCACAGAAGTAGCCCTTTAAAGGAATCTCAGACGTTCCACTGCAATGTCTGTGCACAGTTTGTACTGTCATGTCGACTTGTCGAGGTGCTGAAGGATATGAGGATTCCCTTAGAAATGTTGTCATTGGTGGAACGTCTCCACGTAGATAATTATGCCAGGGTGATAGGGTAAATAGAGTCAAGTCACAGACATCATTAAAATTATTAGGGGGGTCTGTCAGTGCTGCGTTCTGGCCCCAACGTTATTTTCTCTATATATCAACCTGGTGGTTGATTTCTTTGCCATGATACCAGTGGATGTGCCTTGGCTGGGCAATGAGAAAATTGCAACACTCCCTTTCGCAAATAACACCCTTCTTGTCTCCAAAACACCTATGGGGTTTCAAACGCTATTTAATCAATTCAAGAATATCTGTGATAAGAGGGGTCTTGAAATAAACACCTAAAAAACGAAACTCATGATGTTGAACCTCCATAGATCACTTAAAATATTACTAACTCTAAATAACATCCCCCTAGGGAGGGTGAGTTGTTTTGAATATTTGGGTATTACATTTTCAGAAGGCATGTCCTGGAAACAACATCTTCAGAAGGCCAGCCTTAAGTTTACTCAGGTAACTGGGGCCCTCAGAAAGGAACACTGTTGCTCTTACACAAAACCAGTTGCTCCAGCTCTGGAGATTTATAAAAACAAGGCTGTTTGCTGTGCTCTCTATGGGGCCGAGTTGTGGGGTTTCGAAAATGTGAACTGCCTTACAGTAATGGAAAATAAGCTCCTTAGAAATGTAGTGACCCTTCCCTCAAGTACACCACTTTACCCTCTCAAATTGAATGTGGGCGTAAAATCTGTTAAAGAATTTGTAAAACACTGTCCACTCCTATTCTGGCAGAGATTAGTCTCGACCCCTGAACTGCCCCCATATCCTTTAGCCTATTAAAACGTTTGTTCTATAGAAACATCTAAGAAAATAGGCCGGATCAGGAACATCAGAATCCTACTCAACAAATTTGGGGTAAAGGGGAGTTGTATCAATTGCCCAGAATTGCCTACAAAAAAACAAATTAAACTAATGTATTGGGACTAGGTAGCAAAGAATGATGCATGGGATAGCAGTCGGGGCAGACTAACTGAGGAATTTGCTGACTTTAAATTTCATGTACCTTGAAAGGTTACCTTTACCTTATTTTTGGAGACGGGCAGTTAAAAACTCAACATCCAATTCAGGCATGGCTCTCTACCCCTGAATTGACTTACAAACGTATGGTCATGCAATGCTGTACAGTTTAAAGGCTGTCCCTGCTGCCCTGCCCCAATTGAGTCAATCGGTAAGGAAGTATTATTTCAATAAATCAACATGTATTATTTTAGTGGTATAGCCCATAGGAGGATTGTATTTTTATCCACAATGTAAGATGAATTGTTTATCTAGTAGCTTTTAAAGGCGACCAGTGTATAGTTTCTTTTACATGACAATGCTTGCATTTTATAACATTAAGCTATATGATCTGCTAACTTTTTAGTGTAACTGATGCTTTTTTATTATATCTGAGTTTTAAATTTTATTAGGTTGTGTATATGCACTTTGTACTTTTATGACCTGACAACCGAAATAAAGTTTATTGATTGATTGGATACTAGTAGGCCTGCAGCTGTGATTGTGCCACCCACAGAAGTAGTCCTGTAAAGGTATCTCAGACCTGCCACTGCAGTGTCTGTGCACAGTTTGTACTGCCATGTCAACTTAGCAAGTGCACCCACTTGCCAAGCCCTAACCTTCCCTTTTATTACATGTAAGTCAACCCTAAGGTAGGTGCAAGGTACCCCCATAGGCAGGGTGCAATGTATGTGAAAGGTGGGACATGTGCTGGTGTGTATGACATGTCCTGATAGTGAAATACAGTGTATTTCATTTTTCACTATTGAGCGGCTATCTGTCCCATTGGATAGAATGGGAGATACTTTGTGACATCTTACAAGTGTTTTTTTATTTTTTTATTTCTTTATTGCGGTTTTGAGGTTCACGACACATAGCAAAACAGTTCTATTTTACAAACCATTCTGCTTAAGAATCCTCACTGTCTCTGTCCAGCAACTGTTAGTCCAATTATGGTTACCTTCGAAGTGCGTACCAAACCAGCAATATGCATGAACATTAGCAATACCAATCGTTCGAACTTTCAACTGAACATCCCCCCTCCTACCCTCCCCCCCTCCCCCTCGCTGGGTCCACCCACCTAGAGGTCTATCTACCTACATCTCAACCAGGGGTATCCTATTCTCTCCCCCCGCCTGGGGGATTCAATCTCCACCTGACTAACATCTGACACCACTATCTGTGTCGAAGTTGGGGAGCTCCTCCCTATCTCCTGGATCATCAGCCCCCATGCCTGCAATACTTCCTGGAGTTTGGCATCCTTCCTAGTGCTGAGTATATGCCCCTCCTCCGCTAATGCCCATTCCTGCAGGTCCGTCTTCCACTTCTCAACCAGCGGCCCAATCTGTTGCAGCCAGTGGATTTCTATTCGCCGCCGAGCAATCACAAGCCCCAACACCAAGAACTTCCTGCTGATTTTACGTTTAGGGTCTCGGGGAATCAGTCCCAGGATACAAGTACGCAGCTCCATGGCAACTCTCCACCCTGTTATTCTATACAGGTCCTCCAGGATGGCTGTCCAATATATCTGAATCATTGGACACGACCAAACCACATGTGGGAAATCTGCCTGTGCCGAGTGGCATCTGGGGCACCTTGGATCCCTCAAGCTATCATTAGCGTGTAGGCGCTTGGGTGAGAGGTATGTCATGTGGATCATATTGTATTGTATCTGTTTAAATCTATTGGACACCGCTACCTTACGTACACCCTCATGTATTTTCCCCCACTCCCGTGGTGTGATATTCTGTGGGCTCACTTCCTGCCATCTATCTTCTATTTTGAGAGGTGCATGTTTTTTGTCTTCCCGTAACGCCCTATACAGGTGTGAAACAAGTTTCCGTCCTCCCGCCATAGCTATCATTTTAACCAGAGTATTCATGTGTTCCGGGGCTTCCGGGAATGTAGGCCATAGATGTCTTGCTGTTGCCGCTATTTTGGCATATTGCAGGAATTGCCCCGGTCCCAACTCAAAAGATTCCACTGCATCCTGATATGTTATGAACCTTTGGGCGGGGTAGAGGTCTGACAACATAAGACACCCTCTCGCCTTCCATTTATCAGTAGTTATGACCCGGTCTATGTGCGCAAAGGGCGGCATTAGCCAGAAGTCCACCTCTGGGGCAAACGGTCGCACCCGTATAAGTCGTCGAACCACTCTGGCCCAAATGGCAGCCAACAACCTGCCCAGTGGGGGGGACATCTTACAAGTGTTACTTGTACGATGGAGAAATTGAGTTTAGTATGCTGATCTCAGAATGTAAAAATTCATCTTTTAGTAAAGATGATTTGTACGTTGTGCGTTTGAAAATACCACTTTTGGAAAGTGGGTATTTTCTTGCTTAGCCATCCTATGTGCCTCTGCTGGTTTGTGTATTGCATGTCTGGTTTGGGAGTGACAGGGGCTGGGGATGTGCATTCACTGCAGACAGCCACTGAGGAGGGTTGAGGCGTGTCCTGCCTTTTCAGGGTTGGGCTGAGTAGACCTAGGCTGCATTTAGAGTAGTGGGAGGAGATTTCCTTGCACCGGAATAGGCCTGGTCTGCCTTGAACAATGCTGTGCCCACCTGTTGCCAGAAACCTGGGCCAGAGTGGACAGAACTGGTTTGGACTGAGCACAGACACTCTCTTCCACAAGACAAAAAAAAGGGAAATGTGGTATAAATATTGGGGCCCAGACTCCCGAACTTTAAAAGTCTTTTGGACCAAGAAGACTGCCAAGTAGAAGAGCTGGGGAAGCTGTGAGGAGGAAATGCCACTTTGCTGAGAGCTTTGCTGTGTTGGCCTGCGGTGGCTGCTTCTGTATTGGGCAGTGAAAGGACTAGACTGGACTGAACTTTCTACAACTTCTTTGTGTGAGTTTATCCGAAGGCTTGAAGTAGAGCTTGCCCCCTGTTCAAGAAGTCTCAGGAATAGCAAAGACTTCAACTTCATCTGCTTTCAGCCCTGCGAACCGTGTGTTTTGTGCTGCAATAGAAGAAAAAGGAACCCAGCACTGCCGACGACGCCGCGGCCGATTCCATGTCCTGAAGGCGTCGCAGAGGTCATTGTCACACTTCGCATTGCAACCTCGGTCTCACTGCTGCTGCCACCACCGAGTGACTGCTTGCACTGCGACCTGTGGGCACCACACTACCCACCGGCTCGCTTCATGCTGCTGCACTTATATCCCAGACAATGCCACTCCACACTGACATTGATGCTGCTGCTTGCACCGTGGTTTGAGGGCACTACTTGTAAGTTACAAGATGCACCATCCTCATCCCACACCGCAGCCTTGGCCTACCGACACTGGAGCCATTGAATCCAGTTTGTGAGCCGACAACAGCGCTTCAGCAAAGATGATGGCGCTGCTTGCACCATGACCTGCCAGCACCGCGATAAGCACCGCATCTTTTCACACCGCAGCCCTGGTCTCACTGACGATGCTGGACGACCTTCACCGAGCCACTGCCTGCACCCCAACCTGATGGCACTGCACGCTGCACGTCTGCACTTAGCACCGCAGCCCAGACGCATGCCGAGGAGTTCGATATGCAACACATGTGACTTTAAGGGCCCGACGACTCCTGCACAGACGTCTGCTGATGCCGGCTCTTCAGAGCTCAATGAGAGGTCTCCGATGCCCTGCATTTCTGAAGCTACTGGTTTGCGGATCTTCCCCACACCGTAGCTGACCTACGTCACCGCAGTCGGCCAGAACTGTTTGGATTTGTTGTTCACGATGCCGTGATAGCTCCGGAGGGATCTATCGACTTCAAGGAACTGTATTTTAGGTTTTTTGTAAAAATATTGAGATTTCTGAGAACTGTATTGTGGATTTTTTGTCATTTTTGGTTTTGTATGCACAGATAAAATATTGGATATTTTTCTAAAACTTATGTGGCGTCTGTTTGTAGTATTTTTATTGTGTTACTGTTGGCTTGGTGCAAATACTTTACACACTGCCTCTGAGATAAGTCTGACTGCTTGTGCCAAGCTACCAAGGGGGTGAGCAGGGGTCATTTCAGTAGAGTATCCCCCTTATTCTGACTAGGAAGAAGGGTCCCTACTTGGACAGGGTAACAACCTGCCAACTAGACTCCCTATTTCAAACGCTCTGTTACTGTCTTCTTTCTTCCCTTTATTTTTTTCTGTTGAGAACATTTTGTAGTTTGTTGGTAACTGGAATTATACAGCTGTAGGAGTACAACGAAGTTGACTTCATGGTGGCTCCTATACTTGTTAGTTCATTCTTGGCACCAATACCCAAATTCCAGTAATCACATTCAACATTCTGTCTCAAGAAGGCACATGGGCATACATATCAATAGTGCAGTAGCTGTAGTAGCATCATGACACAGGGATACCTAGGCTCTCTTTATTCCAATCATGGCTGAACTTTACAAGCCAACTGGACTTGAAAGGGTCAATTTTCTTGCAAAAGGCCTTTGCAACTTTGCCACACAACTGTGAAGGCAACGTAAGAGGTAAATGCCATATGCACAAAGGAGGGGTTAAGCCAACACATGCAGAAAAGTGCGTGCATGAGGAACATTCACTAAACACCCTTAGGTATAAATGTCACTTGAAAGAGTTCCAACCCTGGTTGAGGGTATTCGCTGTAAATTTGAAATGGGACTCTGAGTGAAAAGTAAAATTAAACAGAACTTAATGTCTCTGTCTGATACTTTTCATATTTACTATTGAGGTTACATAATGCAGCTCTTGCTCAATCTTGGGAATGCATCATTAAAAGGGTTTCAGTGAACTGTTTTTTCTTTAATTTCAGAAATAACACAGTCAACTCACCATGAGAGTTTATGGCTTGCTACATAGCCAGTTTTGGTTGTTATTTAATTTAATGCAATTTTTGAATGTATAATATTTTGATATTTTCCACAATTGAGCAGTAGGTTGATCTGAGCTTTGGAGCACACAAGGAGAGAGAGAGGGATCTATTAAGAGAAGAGGCTACGGGGAGACAGTTTGCATCGGGAGATACCGTTCAGTGGTGGTCGTAAAGTGGTGAAAAGAGCTACTTTCTAATACGTGGGCTGGTTGATCCATGGAAACTAGAGATATAACGGGTTAGAGGATAACAGCCTGGGAGATTCCAAATAGGACTCAGACAAGGTAGATTTTGATGTTTGTAATTGGTTGATTTGGAAACCATAGCTAGAAAATAGGCAACCTTGCTATCAGTCCATTTACCAGTGGTAGAGTGGGCCTGATTTAGATGTTGGTGGATGGGTTACTCCGTCACAACGGTGATGGATATCCCATCCGCCGAAATATAAATACCGTAGGATAGAATGTGATTTATATTTCTGTGGACAGGATATCAGTCACCCTTGTGACGGAGTACCCTGTCTGAGGAGATCCCCATTAGGCCCTTAGTGTTTAGCAAGTTGTGTTGCTATGGAAAACCCTGTGAATTTGCAGATAAACTTTGTTTTTTTGTTGTGGCAGTGGTTTTTTGAGGCTTTGCTTGTGTCTGTACCTTCTTATGAAGGTATAGATATAGTACATTTTAAGGTCATCAGGGATACATTTCTGGAAGGCTATGATGCTTGTTAAGGCTAAAATCTTCTATGGATGGAATTAGCACAAGACGTTATTAGTGGTTTTAAAATATTCACAATATTTTGAGATTGGTGGGCATAATGAGATGAACATTCCCATGGCAGGCAGGACTTCATAGTGTGAGTTGGTAGGAAAATGCCAGTATACACTTTCTGGGCTCTATCAATGAAAAGATATTGACACAGAGGCATATTTTGGTAAGAGTGGTATGTATGGTGAGTCATGATTGTTAGCCCACACATTGCATTTTGATACATGGCAAATTTGGGTTTTGAGAAATTAAGGTCTGGACATATAATGTGTGTGCTTTGCTTTATTTCTGGGGTTCATTTATTCTTTACAGGTTGTAATTAACTTGAACCAGGTCCATATTTTGTCCAGTTTTTATGCTTTGTAGTCCCTGCTGTGAGCAACCCATTGCATTAATTGGGGAAAAAAGATTTGTGAGTTTACGTTATTGTACAGACACACCAAAGGGAGACAGTATATGCTGAGTTCTGAAAGTTGTGCTTTCAGATGAAATGCACCAAAGTGGCAAATTGTTGTGAATGAAACTATTTACTCTTTTCAATTACAAAAAACACACTTTTAGCTAAGCATTGTACTTAAGTAATACGCAGCAAAAATCACACTGTAGTTAAACTTTATATATTAAACTGTTATGGAGATCATGAGAAAGTTTGGTTGTAGGGCTGCACTGTGTGAAAAATTAGTAAAGCTGGGCCTATGGCTTACTGAGGCCTAGTGCAAATTAGTTGTGAAGCAGAGTGATTGAGGATGCCAAGTTGTTGAGGGTTCACAAACTGGTTTGCAAATTTAATCTTCAAGATATAAAAAGATTTACTCTTTCAGGACCCCAATATCTTTACCACCTTTGAACAAAACCTACAACCCAATAACACAACAATAAAGACAACATGAGTCCATAACAATAGCACAATGACACCAATCACAAACTTCCCCTCAAAGAAATATAACAAAAACACACAACACAGAAAAAATGCACAGCAGCACAATACTCCACAACACAATAACACAACAGTAAGCAACAATATAAATCAACACACACAGCACAATCCAGACACTGTGCAATTCATAAGCATAAAACAACATCAATCACAATTTCAGAGCAAAAAAACACTAAAACTACACAACCGTCAATTACACAAATATAATTCAATAAATTGACACAATATTATGAAAGCCCACCAACACAGAAACACAGCAGCTTTCTCTGATGCACACTTAGAGCCTGATGCACATGGCCGAAGGCCATGCTCTATGAATTGGTTGTGCCCTGGACTTGGATAGAGCCAAGACAGGTGCTATTGTTCTGTGGACAAAGCCTACGTGCACTGCATTATCAACGGCCTTCCCTGGTACACAAGAAGTGTGAAATTATTTCTGTGTCATATGCTGGGTGCAGTCTGGGAGCGAGCTGTGTGCAGCGCTTATTGCTTAGGCTAGGTGTGTGTAAACCTTTAAAAAATAGATTAGAAAACTGTGTGGTTCTTTACTTAGAATAGTATGTATGGTTTGTTATGAAAAAATACAGACATTTCTCAGCACTGTCAAGTATCACTCATCGGAGGTTAGCGTACTGCAATTTTATACATTGTCCTGCATCGCTGCACTTCAAGAAACTGTCATACAAACTAGTCAGGGCCAGACTGGAAACACAAACCAGCCCTGGCAATTCAACTGGACTGACCAGTGGCAGGGGGCGCAGTCAGAAGCAATGCTGCCACTTTAGCACTGCTGCCGGCTGCTTTTGTTACCGGGGGCTGATATTGCAGCACTGCTGAAAAACCAGCCCCAAGTAACAAAACTGTCCCCCACCGCTCGAAAACACGCCCCCACCCTTCTGGGCCACTGATAAAACACCTGGTGCCTGTTACGGCCAGTCCGGCCCTGAAACTAGTGCTCTCTTAGGAATCAGTCCGGTCCCTCTAGTACACATGCTTGAGTCAACAACTTTCTTGTGCTCACTCCCTGACAGCATTTAGCAGCTGCGAAGGGTCTCTGAGAAGTTGTCATGGTAACCAGGATACAGAGTATTCAAATTTTCAAGGTATAGCAGGCTGCCTCAGCACTGTTGCATGCCCCAACTCTTTCATCCACCTGTGAAACCATAGACCCACATTTGCCCAGTTAGAGCTTCCGCTCAGCTTCTTGGATGGAACTTCACACCACCAGTGCCAGTGTCCTGAGATGCCTTGTCTCTACGGAGTCAGAGACAGAGCACACACTGGCACAGAAACAAGATCCTTATTGTTCTAAATAGTGGTCTGAAGACACCATTGGGTGAAATAAAGCACTCAGCAACATATCCTGTTCAGAAAAGCCAGTCCACTTTGGAAATTGTATGATCCACATAAGGTAAGGGGCAGGACCAGATTGGCTACCTGCCATTTCAGTAGGCTTGCAGGTGGAGGCTAGTTTCACTGCTATGGGGGCAGGATCTGTCGCTGGAGTCCTGCTGAACATGATCCTACCTGTAGTGATTCTTGATAAAAAATGTAAAACCTAATGGTTTTAAAGCCTGCTTAACTGGTTCAGTGCGAAGGACTGCTCCATGCCGTCCTCAGCACAGGACCTCACTCGAGGCTGGAGTTCCCGAGACAGGAAATTCCTCTGGTGCGAGCACCAGAGGGATTTCCTTTTAATATTTTAAGCCTAGGGAGATGGGGATGAGCTTCTGAGTGCTTTGCCACTGTCATTACAAAGAAAGTGAAAGTAAAATGAGCCAATCGGCTTATTTACTTTCAATTACATTGGTTTTTGAGGGAATATCTCAGCCCACCGAGAACCAATTTGAAAGGGAGAGGTGTCATTGGAAAGGAGAGAATCTCCTGTCTTGTGTGGTTCCACTCCCTAGTGGATTCCGGCTTGAGGATAGCCCCCGGAGAGTGATACCCAAGCAGGGATCCACCCACTAGACTCCAGGGACTATTCTCTTAGGAGGCCCCTAATGCTCACTCCTTCCTCCCTGGACCAAAAGGCTTTCTGCCTCCCCAGGGGCAGATTGGTGGTTGCTTCCTCCAATCTGTCCCTGGGTGGACAGGAGGCCCACAAGACAGCAGGGATTTTTTTATAGGGTAGTAAACGGGTGGGAGCAGCCCACCCAAGCACCGGGCATAGCCCTCACCCCTAAACGATTGGAGGTGTTTTCCTCTAATCTTTCCCCAGTGGGGGCCAGCAAGCCTATTAGACCACCAGTGTGTCGATGTTTAGGTGGGGAGTGGCCCCTTCACAATTGGCTAGTGGTCCTCCTCTCCCCCCCAGACCCAAAAGGCTTTCTGCCCCATCTGGGGGGGGGGGGGGGTTGGGGATTGTTATCATCCATGCATCATAAACTGGAAGAAGGTTGAAAGCACAAAAAAATAGGAAAAATGCCAAAACTCTGAGAAAAATATTGACTTTTTAATTCAGCTCTGCATGTTCCTTAAAACCTGGAAGTTGGTGACTGTAGCACATCAAAACCTTTGTTGATGCTATTTTATGCAAAAGCAAACACTTTTATCCAGAACACTTTTTTCCTATGTCCTCAAAAACTCAAAATGTAGGTATATTTTGGATATTTTCTACGTCCCCTCCAGGGTACTCAACAATACCTGGGTACCTTTACAATCCTCAGGATGTTAGAAAAAAGTTCATAAGATACTATGGATAGCTTATGTGCACAAAACATTATGGAGGCCTGTGCCCAAACTACTCCAAATAGCCAAAAAGCCTAGCAGCTAAAGTGCTAAAACATACTTTAAAACTATTTGTGTTTGTATTGTTCATTTAAAAGGACACACCCGATATCTAGTCAGTTTTTTCCAACAACTTGTGAGAGCAAGAAATGGTCAAAATAGACATACGCAGGTTTTTCAAACAAAGATTGTAATACAAATCAAAATTGTTTGTTATCCTGGAGAGTTCTGTACCCCATGTTTTAAACACAGTTGTGGGACTCAAATAGGGTACTGAGCTGCACCACGGTCTAAGAAGCTCCAACCACACATCACATCAAGTGTAAGTCTCCATTGAGGGCCAGCCTCTGTTGCCAATGTGTATGCTCCACCAGCAAGGGCAGTGCTGGTGCCCAAAGGAGAACCTTGGCCAGCAGTAAAACAAGATGCTGACTAGTGCACGCTATGTAGGATAGGCTGCTCAGAATGACCATTACAAGAAAGACTAGCATTGGCAAAGCCAATAGGTCTCTGCAATGCGAGAGTTATTGGTGCTGTCAATGTCTTTTAGCCATGTCGTATAGCAGCAGGGCTGGGTGGCAAGTGAACTTCAGCAGAAGTGGTAACTAGTAGGTGACGGGAGATCTCCCACAGAGTGACAAGGTAGACTCCATGTTTGGCTGTCCAGATCAGACAGACTTTGGCCTTTATTTGGCTGGAGATAGTTTTAATTTTTACCAGCCTTTCTTGATTGCTTGTTACCTAAACTTAGCAAAATGTATTGTAACAAACTTCAAGAGTTTATGTGTAGAAATTGTTTGTCTCTGAAGTGATCTGCCACCCATCTGGGTCTAATTCTTGTTACATAAAGCTGCAGATATTTAAAATAAAACAAATAGCACATGCTTTAGCTGGTATTCTCCTCTCAGCCAGCGTCCATGTCTTGAGAGCCAAATTAGAGGAGATTACAGGGAAATGTATTAATGGTTCATACATTGGTTTTTGATAGATTAGGGACAGCTAATTCCATATTGCTACCATAACAATATTTGTGAACACATTTTCTCACTTTTTTCTAAGCTTCAGAGAAAAGTGTGGGGTTCCAGATATAGGAACCTATCCATTTGCTTGCAAAAATGTGCACATAGTAAAAGTGTGAATGGAAAACAGTCAACGTGTAGAGATATTTTGTTGAGTAAAATCTCTAAAGCAAAGCACGTGATAACGCAGTCCATTATTAATGAAAACATTAAACCAATATTTACATTTTTACAAAAAACAATCAAGAACTATAAAAAAAGTTTCAAATTATGAGGACAAAATCTCACTTGAGCGAATTACTTTCCTCCAGTTCTGTTGCATAATAAACGGCGAAACTTGAAAGCTGCTAGCTCGATGTACCGATGATGAGACATATAAAAAAAACGGTATTGTACACTACGTTTTCATGAAGCACATTTACGATGTTCAAGAAAAGTAAACAGGCGCATTCGGAAAACAGCGTCTGTCATTTTACTTCGGTCGTTGAATGCACAGCAAATATGACGAGATAAGAACAGATTTACAGACCTGGTTACAGAAACAGAGATTGGAGCTAGTGAAAACACTAGCTCTCATGTGAAGTGCTTTTCAAAAAAGAGAAAAGTAGTTCCTAATACAGCTGCTAAAATGGGAGCAGTGGATGAATAGTAGTAATTGGTCCATGCATTCTGGGAGGGCTAAACACAGGCAGAGGAATGATGTATGCATGACATGGACAAATGGGGAGAAAGAATGAGCGCGACGATGGAGCCAGAACATGGGAAGCCTTTGGGAGAGCTGAAGCCCACATATTGAATATAACAGTCTCTTCTGCACAGTGCACCCTTTGTCAAGCAGAGACCTAAAAAATTGCATCCGATTAATAATAGCAATTTTCCCCTAAAAAGTAAATACTTAATAGTTATAGGAAATTATTTGTAAATGGTGATGCAGCTCTTTAAATGCGTCACAGGGATGTTTTTGAATAGTGTTTGCCGCTGACTACCCTGTAAGACTTCTCTCTACTGTTGTTGTTTTTATTACTTATGCTGAGGTATGTATGATGCACATTTTAGCACATAAAAGATCAAAAAAGGAACATACTGTTGCCTGAAAACCCACTACATCTAAAAATGTCACACATGAAGAAGAGGCAAGTGCTAAGCAAACAGAATGAGATGATGGATGGAACACTGAAACTTTTCAGACACTCACACCCAGATCTGGGTTGAATCCGTAAAGTTCTTTAGCTCACTTGGCCACCCCAGTTCAGACCCAGGCACATGCAAATCAGTCTTGACCCTGTCCTTCATGGGAAGAGTTCAGCCCGAACTGCCAAGCCAGGTCTTCCCTGGTCTGGAAACAAGCATCCTAGGACCAGTTTCAAGGTAATACCCCTCATCAGCCAGGCTAGCTTGAATCCAGTGGCAAAATGTCTGGGCATACCCTTCCAACTTAGGGTGAACAAAAAAAACTTAAGAAAATGATAGACGGAGCACTGAAATTTTCAGACACTCATCCCCAGTCACTGATCAGGGTTGAATCCATCATCGTTCTTTAGCTCACTTCGCCACCCTAGTTCAGAACTAGCCATATGCAAATCAGTCATGACCCTGTTCCTCATGAGAACAGTCCAGCCCGAACTGCCAAGCCAGGTCTTGCCTTGATTGTGTATCCTAGGACCAGTTTCTGGGTAACACCCCTCAACAGCCAGGCTAACTTGAATTCAGTGGCAAAGTGAGCAAGAGACCCACGCCTGGGCAGACCCTGTCAACTTAGGGCAAACAAGGCAAACACAAGGCGATATTAGACGGAGCACTGAAACTTTTCAGACACTCACCCACAGTCACAGGTCTGGATTGAACTTATCATTGTTCTTTAGTTCACTTCACCACCCCAGTCCCGACCCAGCCATATGCAAATCAGTCTTGAACCTGTTCCTCATGGGAACAGTCCAGCCCAAACTGCGAAGCCAGGACTTCCCTGTACTGGAAACAAGCATCCTGGGATCGGTTTAGGGGTAACACCCCTCATCAGCCAGGCTAGCTTGAATTCAGAGGCAAAGTGAGCAAGAGACCCATGTCCGGGCACACCCTGCTAACTTAGGGTGAACAAAGCAAAAACAAGGAGATAATGGATGGATCGCTGAAACTATTCAGACACTCACCCCAGTCACAGATCTGGGTTGAATCCATCATCGTTCTTCAGCTCACTTCACCCCCACAGTTCAGACCCAGCCATATGCAAATCAGTCTCGACCCTGTTCCCCATGGGAACAGTCCAGCCCAAACTGTCAAACCAGGGGCGAGTGCTTCATTTAGCAGCTGACCACAGCTTACTGTGATCCTGTGTTGCCTCGAAGCAATAGTGGTGTCAAGCAAAAGGCAGTTCCTTTCTATCTAACTCTTGCCCCAACAGACACGTAAACCTGTAAGGCCATATTTATGACCCCAGATACATTGTTCTTGAATCTCGCCAAGTGTTACATGCACAACACAACTGAAAAATGTGATTTATGAACCCATGTTTGGCCAATTTGCATGGCCTTGAGTGGCTTCATAAATCTTGAGAAAAGCAACGTGGCACAAATCGCTGCATTGCCTCACTCTGCAAATGGTAGGCATTTCATGAGCACCTCCCATGGATTTGATGCATTCCCAGATTTACCAGAACTAGTGACCCTGGGAATGCACCAAAAATGAACCACCTTCCCAGGAAAGGTGTAACGAGGAGAAATATCTTCATTTCTCCTTGTTACTTACATTTTTATGTGTTCTACATTCTGCAGCACTCATAGAAAGAGGAATTTGCCTCTCAGGATTGTTTTTGTGAAACCAATCCTGTCTGCAATGCAGGCACCCTTCCATCATGGTTAAAGGGTGCCAGCGTTGGAGATACACAGCACAAACGGTGTCAGTGCGAGGACAGAAATGCATTGTAGTCTGTTAAATAAGGCACATTCCTGCCCTGTTTCTCTGTGTGTCTTTTGCTTTCCCTGTAATGCAGCGCAGCAAAGTGACTTGCTGTGCTACACTGTACTAGCTTGCCACACGTATGTCCCCTAAATGTTGTTTTAAGCCGTTCTGTAGGATCTGCACCTCTCCTCCTCCTGATTTTGCCTCAGTGGCTGCAACATCTCCTTCTTTCGTCTCAATGCTCTCTACCTCCTGCATCAACATCTCTCATTATGGTGTCCTATCGGAAAACTGGCCACCGCAGCCAGCCTACTTTTCCCAGCCACCTCTCAGCCTCTCAAATTGCAAGGACAATTAGATCATTTTAGAGGATTAGAGGAACACTGATCACCCAAAGAGGAAGAATCAAATAACAATGTCAGTAATGGCCCTGCAGGTGATGTTGCAATTGCAGCTGGCATTGAACCACTTGAACTGAAAGTGATTAATCAGGAAAAAGAGTTACAGAAAAACAAGAGTCTGTTCTAAGGTCATGGGGTTCTTGTTCAAGACACACCAGGCCAGCACATTTTAATGAAAGACTGTTGGACCTAAAGACCTTTGGTAGCTTGGCTCAGGTGATAAGGCTTCATTCCGGAGTATTATGTCGTGCTTGCATTCCACTCACCTCAGCACTCCAGCGTACCACCACTAAAAACGACACTACACCAAGTAATTTAGAGAAATTAGAAAAGCTTTATCTTCTCTTTTATCATTCTTTTCCTTTCCTTTCAAATGGCTCTAATTAGCTTTTATCCGCTTCACATTAGAGTCTAAACATTTCTTCGTGACCAGTTTGGCATTGCATAAACATTTTAAATCTGTTATGAAATCAAGCACGCCACCTGATGATCAATCACAGTACCGCCAATTAAATAGTGCTTTGGATAGAGACATTAAATATAGCACTACCTATAGCGAATTCATAGCGCCTTAGATAGAGTGTCTAAACATAGCACTTCACATAGCGATTTCCTACCACTTGAAATAGAGTCTTTAGACATAGCGCTTTACTTGGCGATCTCATAGTACTTTGAGTAGAGTCATTAACTATAGCGCTTCACTTATGGATCACATAGCACTTCAAGTAGAGACATTAAATATAGCGCTTCACTTAGCAATCACATAGTACTTTGAGTAGAGTCATTAACTATAGCGCTTCACTTA